>NC_062555.1:62030041-63409690 GCF_016906955.1 Phacochoerus africanus
TAGAGTCATACCCTGAACCGCCCTCTCAGCTTGAGTTGGTATAGATTCTGATCTCAGGTTCCCGCTCTTTTCTGACTGTGACTACGAGATGGTCTAGTCGGTTATTTGCACTGCAAAAAAAAAAAAAAAATGTCCTTTCTGCCCCCAGGACCACCTGTGATACATGCAGCTGTGAGCACATGGCCGTTCCTTCCCAGAGGGAAAGGAAATCAGGCTTCAGGATGATTCCTCTGTAGCCAGTATTGTAGGGGGACCTCCGGGGAGGTTACAACGCAGATTATAGAGGGTGTGGCAGAGAACTGGGGGTGGGGCAGGGCAGTTTCCCTGCAAACGTGAGCTGCATGCTTCCATCATCCACTTGTGCTCTCACAACCGACTTGGTCCCTGCCTCATAGCTCCACTTCCATGTGATGGAGGCATGCAGGGGCTTTTCTGGCCACAGGAATCAGAGAATCCTTGCTCCATCATGGGCAACAACCACATGGTGGCTTGGTATTTTGATAAAAAGCCCCATGTGAAAAAGCCTTGATGCTTGCGTGATTTGATGCTGGCTTTGCTTGCTTTCCTTTGCTTGATTGATTTTGCTTTCTTATTTTCTTTCTCTTCTTTATTTATTTCTTCTTCTTCGTTCTTTAGTTCTTCCTTAATTCAGTCCCTTTAATGAGTCATCCCTCTACTTCCTTCCTTCCTCCCTCCTTCCTCCTTCCTTCTTTCCTTCGTTCTTTCTTTCTTTCTTTCTTCTTTCTTTCTTTCTTTCTTTCTTGCTTTCTTTCTTTCTTTCCTTCTTTCTTTCTTTCCTTCTTTCTTTCTTTTTTGGGGGGTGTACCCACAGCATATGGAAGTTCCCAGGCTAGGGAGCTACAGCTGCTGGCCTATACCATAGCCACAGCAATGTCGGATCTGAGCTGTCTTTGCAACCTATCCCACAGCTTGCAGCAATGCTGCATCCTTAACCCACTGAGCAGAGCCAGGGATTGAAGCCCATAAGGGTATTGATCACAGCCCTGGACCACTAGGTGACTAGAGATCTGAGGGGGAGGAAGAAGTCCTCATAGAGGAGAAAAAGCAGTAGGTCATGTGAAAAATTGCCTTTTAGGGGGAAAAAAGAGGACAGGTTACAAGAGTTAATTCACACCAGCATTTCTAATGCTGAGGAATTTGAATTTCTTACTTTTTATTTGACCAAACTCTATCCCATCTCGACCTCATTTAACAGTCCGCTGCTGAATGTGGGTTTAGTCATCTCATCAGGAAGCAACTGAGCTCCTACGAGGGCTCAAAGTAATTCACTGGAGGAGGCGTGGTCTTGTCTGTCACCAAGACTCACACAGTGATGGGTGCTCATCACATAGGCAGGGGGACTCAGGTTCAATGAAGCTGAAAAATGTCACATATGGATTAGGCAGTGGTGGAGGAAGAGGATATATGTTATGTGAGAGGGATTGTTGAGGGAAAAGATTAAAAGCAGGAAGCCAGTTGGGGGGTGTGGCAGCTTTCTGGGTGAGAGAGGATGGGGCCTCGGTCTAAGGACAATGTCAATGAGAGGGTGAGAAAAGATAAGACTAGAAGTGGATTTTGATCGCAGAGCTGACTGGATTTACTCTGGATATAGACAGGTAATAAAGAAAGAAAGAGCAAGAATGGGGCGGGGGGGAGGGGTCTACATTTTTGGCTTGGTGCCAGTAACTAAGGTGGATTATTGGGAAGTAAAAGGGTATTCAGACTCTGCCTTCCTGCTTTAAATCAGTCTGTGACTCTCAACAGACACCTGTAAACAACTAAGAGAACTTGGTCTGTGCCACAGTAGGGATGGGGTTAATCAGATACAAGAGAAGAGGTAAGGCTACATTTGTTAGGGGAGACTTCACAACAAAGCTGGAGCCAGTGATCCAGCAATCCCACTCCTGGGCACCTATCCAGAGAAAACTCTAATTTGAAAAGACACATGCACCCCAGTGTTTAGAACAGCATTTTTACAATAGCCAAGCCATGAAGAAACCTAAATGTCCATTGACATTTATGCATCAAGGCGTGCATAAGAAGATGTGGTATGTACATACAATGGAATATTACTCAGCCATAAAAAAGAAGGAAATAATGCCATTTGCAGCAACATGGATGAAACTAGAGACCCTCATACTAAGTGAAGTAAGTCAGAGAAAGACAAATATCGTATGAGATCACTTATATGTGGTATCTTAAAAAATGATACAAAAAAACTTATATGCAAAACAGAAATAGTCTCACAGACAGAGAAAAAACAAAGGGGAAAGGAGTGGGAAGGCATAAATTAGGAGTTTTGGGTTAGCAGAGACACACTAACTACTGTATGTATAACAGCTAACCAACAAAGACCTTCTGTATAGCTCAGGGAACTATATTCAATATCTTATAACAAACTATAATGGCAAAGAATCTGAAAAAGACAAAAAAATATATAACTGAATCACTTTGCTGTATACCAGAAGCTAACACAACATGGCAAATCAACTCTACTGCAATTTAAAGATAAATATGAAAAGCTGAAGCCAGGAGGATGGGCAGGACTTCACCTGGGAAGGATGGGGGGTAGGTACCTGTTCCAGGGAGGAGGGCCCTGCACAAGGACACTGCATCCTGTTGTGCACAGCACACCTCCAGGGCTGCCGTATACCGGCTGTGTGTGAGCTCAAACGTAGGGGAGGGGAAGTGCCAGTCACAGTGTGGGGATGGTAGATGGACCAGCGTAGCCGAGGTAGAGTAAAGGAAGCTCATTTAATTCAACATTCATTTAATGTTATGACATTCATTCATTAATGAATGGAGACATTAAATGAATCCACGACATGGCCACTAGAGGGTTCATCTTTAGACAAATTTGAATACTCCACAGAATCCCCTAGGCATGCGAAATGTTAGGAATTCTAGTTTCCCCAACACCCTGTTCACTCATTATCAATTATCAGCCCATTCAGGAGTTCCCACTGTGGCTCAGCAGGAGCGAACCCGACTAGTATCCATGAGGATGCGGGTTCAATCCCTGACCTCGCTCGGTGGGTTAAGGATCTGAGACTGCTGCGAGCTGTGGTGTGAGTTGCAGACACGGCTTGGGTCGGGTGTTGTTGTGGCTGTGGTATAGGCTGGCAGCTGCCGTCCGATTCAACCCCTAGTCTGGGACCCTCCGTATGCCACACATGCAGCCCACCCAACCCGCAGTGGCAGCAGAGCAGCCATAAACATTTGTTATGAGAGGCTTTTCTTCCATCCGTTAAGGTGAGACACATGAATCTCTTCGAGTCCTGGTTCCAAGAAAGCACTCTCACTGCCGAGACTAGACTTGGTTTCATCAATAAATGAGCTGTTCAAATTGATTTCTCCTCATTGAAAGGCACTTCATTCACAAATACACTCCACCACATGGAGACCGTTTTAGTCCACAAGCAGGGCTGTTCCAAATGGAGCTTTCATTACCAGCAATGCCTTCCAGAACTCTTATTGCTGGTGTCATTGTGTAAAATCCTATTTTTCCACACCGTCACAGTACTTCCATCTGGAATGTCAGTCGGGGTTTTGGGGGCTCTTTCATCCTTAGAAACAATACTTGTGTACAGGGAGAGCGTTTTATTTCTGTCACAGACTCCAGCGAGCTCTTTGGGAAGGATAAATTTCACTTAAGGAAAATGACTTGTGATGGATCGCTGCCTCGTGATCACATGCTCCCCCACAGCACGGGGGCGAGAGAACATTTACTATATTACTGCCATTTTCAGGGGGGAAAAAAACCCTCTACCAGAGTAATTTCAGTCATATTTTTGGTTATCAGGGAAATGTATAAACGTATGATTTCAGGGGGTTCCTGTTGTGGCTCAGAGAGGTACAAACCAGACCAGTATCCATGAGGATGCGGATTTGATCCCTGGCCTCATTCAGTGGGCTAAGGATTCGGCGTTGCCATGAGCTGTGGTGTAGATCGCAGATGTGGCTTGGATCCGGTGTTGCTGTGGCTGTGGTGTAGGCTGGCAGCTGTAGCTCTGATTTGAAGCCTAGCCTGGGAACTTCCATATGCTGCAGGTGCAGCCCTAAGAAGCAATATATATATATATAATTTTAGAAAAAACATGGGTTGTCAAATGATGTCTCTGTTTTTTGATAGACAGGCGAGAGCGATAAATGAACAAGGGTTGGGAGACCTCTGGAGTGGAAAATGCCCATGGACAATGTGTCCTTGTCCCATTTTTGCTGCCTGTCTACTTTGTTTCTCTCTGAGATTCAAAGAGAGAACACATAACAATGTGCAAATTCAATGGCAAGTACATTTGAAACGATGTCTGGGATCAATCTATTGTGAAATAAATATAATTATGGAGAGTGTCCTGAAAGTGCTGGAGAAGAAATGTTTAAATTACCGAGTCAGGATGGTTAATACTGTCTCATGAGGACACAATCCAGACTCAGAAAACCCTTTGCTGAACCCCTGGCCCACTGTTCCCTCCACAGTCCAAGGTGGACACCCCCTCTGCTGGACCCCACACCCCCAAAATGCTCCTTTGTCTGTAGCTAGTTCCTTATGTTTCTTGTGACATCTGCTGGTGTTTCCATTTCAAGTACAAAAGGTTGTTTTTAATTTCCAACCGGATCTGTTCTCATCCGGGGATGTGAGCCATTTTGCAATGTCTGATCCGTTGAAGACAAGGATCTGTGTGGGTTCCATGTGCAGCAGTCTTGGTTTAAAAAAAATAAAAATGCCTTTTTTTTTTTTTTTTGGTACAGAAATATTTGAAAACAGCCCAGGGCAGGGAGCCGGGGTGGCTCAATTTTGGGTGGACAGGAGACAAGGAGGTGGGCGTATTCTTCCTCTTTGCCTTTATCTCCAACAGTTTGCAAGAAGAAAGGGAGAACAGCTTTTGTTTCTCAGGAACTGAGAAGGAAAATGATGCTCCTTTACAGATAATGGGTGGTCAGCAATTACATAAAACTGGAACAAACACTCAGACGGGCCAAGCTCTTCTATCAGCGCAGCTGCACAATGACAAGCATATGTTGTGGCCTGAGGGGTTAACTCTTACATAGACACCGATGAGAGCGCTGGGTTTTCATGGAAAACAGCTCCATCCGAGCGGATCAGGACCGGCAACACGTGAACATCAATGCGTTAAGAGCTTGCTTGATGTACCTCCAGCTACGCTCAGACCCATATCCAGGTTAAAAGAATAGATGATCCGAAGGGGATGTAAATTCATGCACGAACATTAAGCAAGTGTGCCAGGGGCATGAGGTTCTAGGCAGCTGAAAGGAATGAGGAAAAATCTGAAGGCCATAGACTGGGCAAGAAAGGTTCTCACGTCGTGGGAACCCCATGTTAGAGAGAGGGGGCCCTAAATATGTTCGACTAGTGGTTCTCAGTAGATGTGAGGTTGGCAGAGCCATCGGGGGGTTTTTTCGGTCTGCCTACCAGCCTCACGCTCGCCCTCTTCAAATCCAGTACGTCTCCGTATGATCAAGCAAGTGTGTGCGTGTGCTCGTGCGTGTGCGTGTGTGTGCATGCCCCTGCCAGTCCTTCTTCCACCGCTTTTATTTTATTTTTTTCTCTAGAAATGCAAAATACTTGTGTAGACCCAAATGAAAAGCTGCCTCTTTTCTCCTGGGTTGATCCACTGATTCATCCCTTCATGCAATGACATTTACTGAAAAGTTGCTTTAGGCATTGGGATACAGCGATAAACAAGACATAAAAAGGCACTAAATAAATGTCAGATATATGTGCAGGCTTATCTGGAATCTAAGCGAAGACAAAAAAGGGGTAGAGATAATCCCTAAAACAACCCGAATGATGGGGAAGTGGTGAAGAGGAGGAGGAGGAGGAGGATTTTGCTAATAATCACATGAGGCTTGTGTAGCAATTTAATGTTTATAGGATTTCCAGGGTTTCGAACTATCATCAGGAGGTAGGCCATCTGCCCACATTATACGTATGCATCAGTTTATAATGACTTTCATGACTAATTATCTTTTAAGTATATATGTGTCATCTTCCTGAGTAGGTTGTAAATCCCACAAAGGCAGGCACAATGCCTTTCATTTCTCGATATTTCCCAGTGACCAGCAACATGCTCAGGTTAAAGTAAGACTAAAATATTGCCTCCCGTTTATACAGATCTTAATAGTTTTCAAATGCTTTTTTATAGATGGTCTCATTTGATTGTTCTAATATCTCCTTTATGGATTTTAAGGCTAAGAAATGAGAGTTTCAAAGAGGATACATTATTTATTGACTCAAGAGCACATAATTAGTTAGAAACAAAGTCCTTTATCTTCTGGCTTTTTTCCCCTCCTTTTGTCTAAAGGTTTTTTTTTTTTTTTTTTTTAGTGTGCCATGTGGCTTTTCATATGCTGTGTATATATATCAGATTTTTCAGGCATATGTCAGATATATATCAAATATCTATTTATAGAGTGTGAGGAATGAACTCATTTTTGGAAATTAGGGAGGCAAACAGAGAAGATTAGATCCCTTGATAACTCAAATCAAGCTGCTTATCTCTGGGTCGCCAAGACCGTCTGAGAATTATATGCGCGCAGGCAGAGAGGCAACTGCACCACAGCTGGAGTTCAGAAGAGCCGATGAGATGAGTGTATCTGCAGAATAAGTCACGAGCACCCAGAGTCGATTGGAGAGGAGGATCTATCATCCAGGGATGCATTTGAGGGCAGCTCAGTGGAAATGAGAGAAGGGCTGAAGCAAAGGAATCCCCCCAACCTCTACCCCAGCTGTGTGCTCTTTATGCCTCCTCCCTGCTTTTCTGACAATGAAATGGCAAGGCCATCCTCGGGCTTTCTTAATTCACGCTGGACCCCCCCGGGCTTGACATAGAATGTGTTCATCTGCAGGACATGGAATCCATGTCTGAATATCAAGCAAGAGATATAAAAACAGCTAAAGCTATCACCAGCCCTGGAACTCACTATGGGGGACACAACACAAACTGATTATGCTTCTGCTGTTTCTCAACCCCACACGGTTCCAGCTAGATTCAGCCTTCCTTGCTGCAAATGCACACATGGAAAAATCAATCAGGGATTCATGTCTTGCTTTTCTACACTTTGACAGCAAGCATCAAACAGCAGCAATGTCAGCCGTGGAACATAACTTTTATGCCAGGTTCAGCTATGCCCTATAGAGGTTTTTTGTCTCGAATCCATAAGGTCACAAAGACCTTCTCCTTCAAGAGCATAGCTTAGATGGACAAATCAAAATTCCATTTCCTTTATCCTCTCCATTCATAAGCAGCAATTAAAGAGGAGGATCTAATATACTCTATGATGCTGGCGAGGCCCTTCATCTTTATTCGCCTCTGTGGGCTCTGCCAAAATCTCTCTTTCATTTATTAAAGCCATTTGTGATTGCCACCAACTTTGAGCTGAATGGCATCCCAAGGCCAAATCTGTTTATTCATCCACTTGCTTAAAGAAACATAAACCACTGGAAGAGTCATCAACTGATTAATCTGTGGCAGTTCCTTATATTAGCATCTTTATCTGCGAGTGGAAAAAAAATACACAGTCATGTTAGCAGCTCTTCGTAGGAAAGCACCCTCAACAGGAAACCCCTTTTCTTGTCAATTTAGCAGAGCTACTTTGTAACTGACTTTTCAATCAGGGGCCCCCATGCTCTACTCATCTCTGGAACTAGCACACCTGTCACATCTTTGGATCACACAATACTTTGCCTAATGTGTTGGTTCTTTCCATAGATCAAAGAAGTAGAAATGAAGAATAAGTAATTAACAGATGACCAGATCTCCTCCCTAGCTTCATCCTGTAGCAATCTCATGAACAAACTATGTGAACAAGATAGCATCTAAAGAAAGTCACAAGTCCAAGCCTGCACGCAGCGGGGGAAGCCAAACACTCTTGAGCCCCTGTCTCAATGATTAACTGAGATGACTTCCCTTTAAAACCTTTCATGGCTAAACAGAATTTTTGGCGTTGGTTTGGGGTGGGAGTATGAGTCTGACTTCTCCCCAGATTTCTGGCATTCTGATTAAAAGCAACTTTCCTGGGAGTTCCCATTGTGGCTCAGTGGGTTACAAACCCAATTAGTATCCATGAGGAGGCAGATTCGATCCCTGGCCTTTCTCAATGGGTTCAGGATCTGAAGCTGCTGTGAGCTACGGTGTAGGTCACAGACATGATTTGTGTCTGGCATTGCTGTGGCTGTGGCTGTGGCCGGCAGCTGCAGGTCCGCTTCAACCCCTAACCTGGGAACTTCCACATGCTGCATATGCAGCCCTAAAAAGCAAAAAAAAAAAAAAAAAGCAACTTTCCTACCTATCAATCCTTGTCCCTATCGACTGTCTTTTTTTAGTTTCGGAATATTAAAAAAAATTTTTTTATAGTTGATTTACAATGTTCTGTTGATTTCTGCTGTACAGGAAAGTGAGCCAGTTATACGCTTACATATGTTCTCTCTCTCACATTATCCTCCATCAGGTTCCATTGCAAGTGATTGGACCTAATTCCCTGTGCTATAGAGCAGGACCTCATTGCTTATCCTCTCCAAATGCAATAATTTGCATCTACTAAGCCCAAACTCCCAGTCCTTCCCACTCCCTCCCACTCCCCCTTGGCAACCACAGTTCTGTTCTCCTTGTCCTTGAGTTTGCTTTTTTTCTGGAGATAGGTTCACTTGTGCCATATATTTGATTCCAGATACAAGCGATATCATATGGTATTTGTCTTTCTCTTTCTGATTTACTTCACTTAGTATGAGAGTCTCTCATTCCATCCATGTTGCTGCAAATGACAGTATTTTGTTCTTTGTTGCTGTGCTATTGGCAAGAGCCCAAACGTGGAAACCACGTAAATGTCCATTGACAAATGAATGGATTAAGAAGATGTGGTACATATCCAACAGGTGTAGGGATACATTGCTCCGCAGTTTCAGCCTTGTGTTCGGCACACTCAGAGTTAGAGTATCTGTGGCCATCCACCCTCAGGAATCGAGCTGTCTTGGGAGTAATAGAAGCTCACCTGCCCACCCTCCTTGGGCAACTGGTCAGTGTGGGCTCAGAAGCTCAGGAGATGTCTGCTATGCTAGGAAGCGGGCCCAGGCAAGAAGGCTGCCCCCTGGGGATTTTTCTCTATCTGTCAGGCTCTTCCCACCACAATTGTGTGAAGTAGGTATTGTCACCCCACTTTGCAGATGAAGAAGCCCAGGAGCAGAAAGTAACGTGGCCAAGGTCAGACAGCTAGCAAGCTCTGAAACCAGGCTCTAAACCTAAGTCTAGCTTTCTCTGGAGCCTCTTTCTTCTCCCAGTTTTCTTGTCCACCCAGCAAGACCTCTGAGTCATAGAAGAGCGTTTATATGCATAATACCAGAACAGCAAAACAACTCTAAAATAGCACCGATAAGTATGGTGTGAAGATACAGATAACAAAGGAGAGAAATACACATGGTCTTCCAACAACAGCTTGTGGATGATAACAAAAACATTATTTTCAGGGCAGAAACTGGGGAAGATTGTGGATCAGAATCCTCTACTACATGGCAAGTCCTTAAAGTGAGATGCCTAGAGTGAGACCAAATAAGTCAAGTAGAAACTTCCCAGCTTCTGAGAACCCTCCACATGGGGCTGCTAATGATGTTTTAAAAGTATTTGTTATTTAAATTCCCTCCGAAATATTATCATACCGAAAATCCACTAGATTAGCTGTCTTAACAAGTGGTCTTGTCTCATTTACCTTTAAATATGCAATGGCTAGCAGGTATCTTGGTGCCTGGTAGGTGTTTATTAAGGATTAGGATTTAGGTGAAATTTACCATTCGAGAGTTGGCATCGTGTTAGCCAACTTGGTTGGTCAGACCTTTGCTGGAAGTTCCCCCTTTCATTAGGACAAAAGCAAGGACATAGCCCCTATTTCCATGGAACAGCTAAACAGTCTAGCCTGGAAAAAACATATTTTTTAATGTATACTACATGAAGCATATACTGCCCCAAAGCGTGACAGAGATGCAGCTGTACAAAGAACTTACTATGCATGGGACATCTTCTTAGCTCACAAAGATGCCTCTTTCTCAGGAGAATGATTCTTTTTTTTTTTTTTTAACTTAATGAATTTTTATTACACTTATAGTTGTACAATGACCATCACAACCCAATTTTATAGCATTTCCATCCCAAATCCCCAGAAAAAAATGATTCTTGTTGTCCAGACCTTTCTCCAGAAGAAGTCAGGTGCATTTCTAAAAAATGCCCAATCCTCTTGGCTCAAAGTGCTTCATGTGGGCTTGGATGCTGGGTAACTGAAGCTCAGCTGGATCATTCGGATTCTTCTCTGTGGGAAATCAGAATTTTCAATCAAGTCCATCCTGTAAGAGGACCTTGCAGCTGACTCATGTGATGCTCAAGCCAAGAAGTTTATGTTTTATCCCTGAAGTCACTAGGGCTGCCCTTCTTTCTTCCCTTCTGAAGTTTCATTTATTCAGTTCTTCCTGGAATTCTATAGTATATTCCACTATCCAATGAATTCCTTCTCTTATTTGAGTTACTCAGAGGTGGTTTCTATTATATGCAGCTGAAACTTAAATGCTTTGGAAGTGTAGATGACAGCTCTAAGAATCAGTGTAGCCAGAACAGAGCAGGCTCAAACTGGAAAGAAAGCAAATATGCAAAGTTGGAGCTAGGAAGAAACATTTTTGTAGTACAATAGCGTTTTTAAAAAGCCACCCAAAGTGAAGGAGTGGACTGAGTGACATGGAAAACAGAGTATGGCGTCAATTGGGAAATTGGGAGGGAGGAGCAGAGCTCCGTTGCCAAGGGAACCATGCAATCCTTGCCAACATTTGAGGGAAGGTAACAGTGATGGAGAAGGCTGAGCAGATACTGTGGTGAAATTTAAGGATATCTTTTTCTTTCTATGGTCTGATGCTTTATGAAGTAATACTCCGTTTTGAAAAGTATAAGTCACAGTAACTTCATGCTGTAGCTTGGCCTCACACTGCTGCTTTTGCTATATGAGAGGACAAACTTTAATGTAATGGACTTTGCGGGAGGAGTGGCCCTGGTGGCTGTCAGGGGGCAGCTGAGCCTTACCTGCAGCATGGGACTTCCTAGATTTTAGTCATGGCCTCCCATGTTATGGCCTCGACTCTCCAGATCCTCCTCCTGGTGGCCAGACCTGCCCAAGGATAGTCATGGTCAAACCCAAGACGTCCCTAGGCAGGAGAGGTCACGTGCAGACACACACCGGGGACATGACTTGATTTCAGCTTTATTTTGAAAGATGCACACCAAGCATTTTATTTGCCCCAGGGGATGGATGGGTCCAGGCCATCTCAGTGTCAACACGAGTAAGCGGCACTGGTGGAAACAGCAATTGTGATTTTGCAGCCCATTGGAAATCTGGTTTCCTCCAAGTATCACCTGCTGCTGCAGCTTTTTGGGTTCAGTTCTCCAGTGATGTCAGCTGAAAGTGTGAGGCTTTTCTTTTTAAATTTTTTAAAATATATTTTTTAATTCACTTTTTCAACCTAGTGGAGGCAAACTTAGATATATTTCATTAAAGGAAACTTTGGGAGTTCCCACTGTGTCTCAGTGGGTTAAGGACCCGACATTGTCTCTGTGGGGACTCAAGTTCATTCCCTGACCTCACTCAGTGGCTTAAGGATCTGGCATTGCCACCAGCTGCCGCATAAGTGGCAGACGTGGGTCAGATTTGGTGTTGCTCTGACTGTGGCATAAGCCTCAGCTGTGGCTCTAATTTGACCCCTGGTCCAAGAACTTCTGAATGCTACAGGTGCAGCTGTTGAAAAGAAAGGAAGAGAAGAGAAGAGAAGAAAAGGAAAAGAAAAAGAAAATTTTGGTTCCAAGGCCTAATTCTCATGAACGAAGTTCATACATATCACAAGACCAAAAAATCAGAATTTGTGTGGCTCTTTTGCTAAATCTGCTCTTATCACATCTTCTATTCAATAAAATCTTTCAATATGTCCTCCAAACCCTTCCAGTAATTTTTTTTTTTTTTTTGTCTTTTTAGGACCGCACCCGAGGCATATGGAGACTCCCAGGCTAGGGGTCTAATCGGAGCCACAGCAATGCCAGATCCAAGCCATGTCTGCGACCTACACCACAGTTAATGGCACTGCTGGATCATTAACCCACTGAGCGAGGCCAGAGATTGAACCCGTAACCTCATGGTTCTTAGTCGGATTCGTTTCCGCTGCACCACAACGGGAACTCCCGAGTAAGTGTTCTTAGCCTGAGGAGTTGGAGACCAAAAAGAGATTTCGAGAGTGACTGCTGAATGTATTTGACCAGATGGATCTTCTTCACCTAAAAGTTAAGGCTGATATAGAATATTGCTCACCATGTTAAAAAATTTTTAAGAAATGGCTAATTCTTAAAATGAGGAACAACTATTTTCACTTCAGTGGGTTTCTATAACTATAATTTTCATTGAGGACTAAGATTTTGTTCTATAAATTTAAGTGTGACATAAACAATATACTCTAGGGAGTTCCCACTGTGGTTCAGTGGGTGAAGAACCCAACTAGTATCCACGAGGATGCAGGTTCAATCCCTGGCCTCACTCAGTGCGTTAAGGATCCGGCATTGGTGTGAGCTGGGTGTAGGTCGCAGACATGGCTTGGATCCCATGTTGCTGGGGGTGTGAGGTACGCAGGCCGGTGGCTACAGCTCTGTTTGGACCTCTAGCCTGGGAACGTCCATATATCACAGGTGCAGTTCTTTTCATCTATATGTATATACTTGTATATGTAAGTAAATATTAAAAATACATACATACACACATACATATATTTCTCTAAGCTCCAGTCCAGACTCTGTCCTGGCCCAAAAGAATTTGATTAAAAACTTTCATTTGCACAGCTTTTTACTTCTTTTTCTCAGAGGCACAAGTGGAGCACAGAGATGCCCCCAGAAAGTTCATCTTCTTGGCACTGGCAACCTGGCAGGAAGCTCTGAAAGTCTGCTGGGAGCAGGTTAGGTACGTTCTATGAAATTTCCAGTGTCCTATAGGATATTTATCCTACCCCAAATCCTATTTTTCAAAAAGATTCATTTATTCCTAGTTTCAAGTTTCACACTAGGCTTTTCCTCTGACCACAGAAATGTACAATAATCTTTGCCTGAGCCTCTGCAGAAAATATTAGGCATCTGAAGCAGAATCATGAATTATAATAGCTCTCAAGCAACCAGTTCATCTTAATAACACATCCCCCCGCCCCCATCAGCTTTCCGAAACCATTCCAATAAGGCATTTGGAGCCTGGCTTTTCATATTGTTGCTTTGAGAACAAAAATTTGTCTGAGTTTCCCTTGCAAGATTGATTAAAATGGACAGACTGTGGAAGCATAAACAAACGTAGTATTTCTTTACTATAAACGCTTGCCATGACAACATTTGCTAGAATGTCATTATGACATCTCGCTTTATTTCTTTAAATACTAAAAAATAAATGAAAAATGCAGACTTGCAGTGAAAAAGAGAAATCATGTCTGCGCCATTCGTTATCACACAGATAAAGGAATGGAGGGTTTCTCACCTCTCCTTTGTAGGATAAAAACAGCACTAGGAAGAAAGGACAAATCTGGCATTCATAAAACAGGATCATTAGTAATAATCAATACAGAGAAAAATGCTTTCTGAAGACCAGTGTTTGGCAAATAATTGTGAGCCATATGAAATGAGTGCTCTAATAACTTACCTGGGGAGTAAGAGATCAGAATATGGGATGTGTTATTTATGAAAGACATACAGTCTAAGCAGTTCTTTCTGAAAATGGACTTGATTCTTGAGGTTAGGCTGATTGGAAAAGACACAGGGAAGGAAAGAAAGAGACCTTCACATTTGAATAGTTTGGACTAAGTCAAGGAGACACTGGTTTGAGGAAGATGACGTGGAGTTGCAGTTTGGAAATCTTGGGAGGGGTGCTGAGACTCCCCCGGGGGGAATCCGATGGCGCTGGAAATGTGTACCTGGAACTCGGGGCTGGAGCTGGAGATGGCAGAGGTCCCTTTGGTGGCATTCCGTGAGGTCATGGTCAGCGCTGAGCTCATACAAGAAACTGAGGGAGGGCTTGCTCCTGACAGGTACCTCCAGGATTCCAGGGTGGAGCAGAGGGAACGTTCCATGAGAAACAGACAGGAAAAGGCATTTGAGGAAAGAAATACTGAGGAGGGAGCAATATCGTGAAAGAGAGAGGCAGTAGCTACTATGAGAGTGTAGACAACAGCGTGAATAAAACAGGGGGAGTCAGGGTCTGAATGGGGGCAAGGGGGTCTTAGAAATCATGGGACCTCCTGCCTGCAGAACATTTCGAGGAAACAGAGACCAGGGTAGGTTAAGGCGCTGGCTGATCCCACAGATCGTCAGGAGGAAGCCAGACCAGAACTCAGAAACCCCATCTCTCATACACTCTCTGCGCTCTGCCAGGCCCCACCTGTGGTTGGGTAGAGCCCAGTTTCCACCAAGAGGAGGCATGGGACACCAGGCTTAGCAAGGTAAGTCCAGGCTATGCTGGAAAGATGCGAAAGAAGCTGAAATATGATCCTTGGCGTTCCCTGGTGGCTCAGAGGGTTAAGGATCTGGCATTGTCCCTGCTGTGGTGTGGGGTCAGTCCCTGGCCTGGGAACTTCCAGGTGCCATAGGAGTCACCAAACACGGAACAAACCAAACCCCTCAAAAGCAACAACAAGATATTACCCTGAGGAATGGGGGCTCTAAAGAGCTTTGAGCTGGAGAGAGCTTCCTAATCCAAGAGGAAATTGTGGGTGGTAGTTTTCAGATGTATCGTGTATACTGTGCTCAGATCAGTTATAGTTATAACAGGTGTGAATTCATTGCTTCCCCAAATAATTTGAAGTAGTATTTAATAAAACTTAAGTATACCAGAAATTAATAACCAGTAAATAAGTAAAATCTCAATTTTAAATGGAGTCTTCTACTGCTTAGATGGACCATACTGAGACCGAATATTAACTCAGGTAGTTAGTGTAGGAGCATATATGGATATTGATTAACCTTTGTGGCTTAAGGCCTCCAGGCAGTAACACCTCCACAGGCCTTGTTTTATTATAGGAAATGCGAATTTCCCACAGACTTTGTTTACTGTAGGAAATGCAAATCTCTAGCCCACTCCTCAACTGATAAAAAGGGAATGAGAGGAATGGTGACTTAATCTAAGCAAAGAAAAGGACAAAGAAACCATAAAACCTACAAGGGACATTTCCAACGCTAAAAGCCCTATTGGACAAGGACTGATACAGGTAACTGAGCAAAGCCGATGGGTGAAAACCTCATCTTTCTGGACCCCACGTTGGTACCCACCGCCCATCTTTAAGGAATAAACCCCCCCAAAGGACAATAGAGAAGGAGGGCTCTTCTCCCCCCTCCCAGCCTGTCCTGGGGGCTATTTGCTTTTCTTTAATAAAGACTTTTCTTGCTTGCTGCCTGTGTGTTTTTGCGGAGTTCATGCTTCGACTGCCGTGAACAAGAACCCGGATTCTGGTATTGTCCTTCCGGTATCAATACCACCTAAAAAATATCTAGAAATACAGTGAAAGGTCCAGGGATAATTGGCATCACCTCAGGCCTCAGGTCCTGGCGGGTCTGACCTGAGCATATTCTAACCCATCCTGACACACTTGCAAAACTCCATTAAGACCGATGATTAGGCTCATGTAGGAATAGGGTCATGTAGGAATGATTCCTTCCTTCTCTTCTTTTTCTTCTTTACATGGACATCTGTTAGAAAGATGAATAAAAACTACTTCTTCGTGTACCTTTAGAGGAAGGCCTTCGGGGACCCCCCCGCCCCGCCCCAACACACACAGGGCAGACTTGCTCCAAGGAAGCTGCCATTGCCCCGGTGGGTTGCCCTGGGTCCAGCTCAAGCCCTGGACCAGCTCCATCGGGGCCTCCCGAATGGCTCGGGAGCCCCCAGACACATCCTCCTCTCTCTGCTCAGAGCTTCACAGCTTTGAGATTCTCCAAAGCCGAGATAATGGCCTGCTTCATCCACTGGTGGGTAGAAATGGACCTGACGCTACGGAAACCCCAAGGTCCCATGGTCCCCGAAGTCTGATGAGGTGGTTCGTGGCAAGACGGACAGCAAGCGATGGAACGCAGAAAAAAAATGTCACAAATAGTGCTTCATGTTGATTTCAGGGTCACGGCCACCTGCACTTCTGACCCCAACTTTGACCCTCGTCACATCTCACTTTCCATCTCTGCTGCCATTAGGACTGTACATACTCGAGCAGAAAGGACGGACCGCCCCACTTTGCCTGTGCCCGGGCAGACTGCTGCCGTGGGATTGTTGCTGGGCAACAGCACCCAGTACAATTTGTTTGGGGAGCATTTTTGAGAATGATTACACTTGCAGGGTTGGGGTGGGTTGGTCGTGTGTCTTTTTTTTTTTTTTTTTTTCCCTTCCTGTGGTACCTATTCCTGGATGTTGTAAATATTCATCTGAATTTTGCATATATGAGGGGAAAACGTTATTTAAATGAGTTTGGGAGGGTAATTTGCTTGGGCGCCTCACTATACACTCTTTTATGTTTTGCAGGCAGGCTGCTGCAGAAGGAGGAAAAGCCATTTTGTGGCCATTATTGACACAGATGACAATGCTATGCTGGCTTGTTTCGGTTAAAGTAGAACAATGGGAGCCAAAGAAGATGCAGTTTAGCAGAGGCATTTAGTAAATTGTGGGTAAATGGTGAGGCTACAGAAGCCCCAGTGAAGTCATCAGGCACATTTCCTCTCTAATGTGGCTGCAGTTATTCTCCTGGTCTCCTGCCCCCCCCCCCCACCCCCAAGAGGCACACTTCCTCTTCCTCTCCTCCGCACACTGAAATACAGCACTTGGGCTAAGCCCGGGAGAGCTGATTTGAAAGGTAATGGGAAAAAACATTTCCCTGCAAAAGGAATCTGGCAGCCTTGAAGGATTCGCAACATACCGATTTCAGATGAATCAGTTGGGGAGGAATTGCCAATACTTAGAAAATCATCAGTGTCAATATTGCCCACACCCCTGGAATATTAATATGTACACACACCCACGCACCCCTCTGGAGATGTGTTTATTTCACAATTCACAAATGGTAAAGAGACCTTTCCTGATTTTTTTTTTCTTAGGGACTTAGGGAACCAGCAGTAAAATTGTGATTCTTCCAAATGCTTCTCCATATGCCTTAAACACTCCCATTGAAGTCATTTTCCTCCATTCAAACACATTCTGTGTGTCTCAGTGACCCCCACCCCCCATACACACACCCTACCCCCATCATGAGAGAGAACCTCTCCTTGAGGCTGCTGTGTCCCCTCTCAGCTATGTCTTGGTCAGGAGCCTCTGATGCCATATGGCAGAATTCAAGGCGGTGGCACTAGCCAAACAGTTGTTTTTAGGGCCCAGTCATAGACTCTATCTCTCCATCCCCAGGGACATGTCTCTGGATATAAAACATGCCTCTAGGCCATCTGACAAGGTGGTCCCAAAGTTGTAGGCCTTTGGTCCAAATTGCATTCAAGTAGATACCTTTCTAAAGAAGTCCTACCTCTGGTCCATGATCCCAGATCCTTGGGCTAATTTTGAAGATCTCTTGCACAGGAGGCAGACTTTGGCCAAGACTCCTGTACAACTCTTCCCAATTCCTGGTTTTATTCAGGACCATGAGTTAATGATGCAGATTCACGTTAGGTGAGAGCACTTAAACATCCAGGATTCAAATTAGGGTGGACCAAGCCTACTGTTCTCCACAGAGCTATCCTTTGATGCCGCAATCCCACTCCTAAGCATCTATGTGGAGGAAACTCCAATTTGAAAAGATACCTGCCCTTCAATGTTCACAGCAGCACTATTCACAATAGCCAAGACACAGACACAACCTAGATGTCCATCAACAGGTGAATGGATAAAGAAGATGTAGTACATATATATAACAGAATACTACTCAGCCGTAAAAAAGAATGAACTATTGCCACTGGCAACACTGTGGATGGACCTAGAGATTATTCTACTAAGTGAAGTAAGCCAGAGAAAGACAACTATGATATTCCACTTACATGTGGAATCTTAAAAAAAAGTGATACAAAGGAACTTATTTACAAAACAGAAACGGACCCACAGACATAGAGAACAAACTTACTGTTACCAAAGGGGAAAGGGGATGGGGGGAGATAAATCAGGAGTTTGGGATTCACATATACACATCACTAACCTATATATAGAATAGATTACTGACAAGGTCCTACTGTATAGCACAGGGACCTCTACTCAATATCTTATAATAGCCTATAACAGGAAAGAATCTGAATATCTATAACGGAATCACTTTGCTGTACACCTGCAACTAACACGATATCGTGAATCAACTACTTCAATAGGAAAAAAAAAAAAACAAATGGAAGCGTCTACAGTAAAGAAGTTAGAGACATTCAGGGGAAGGAATTCGAAAATGAACATATTCTTTGCCATTCATTGTGGAAGCCGGTGCTGGATTAGAACCCCTGGTCCCTCAAAGTGTTCAGTCTGAACACACCCTTCAAGGGGCCTTGGAAACCCGTACCTTCCGTATTTCCATCAAACCTTCTGTTTGTTGAGTACCTGTTAGGTATGTGCTATGGTCTTGCATAGGCTTCTAGAGCGTAAAATGCAGGCTCTGCCCTCAAGATTGCAGACACAGGCCTTCTTGGCTTAGGGGAGAGAAAGTTAGCTTCAGGCCATAGTCCTGCACTCAAGCAGCCCAGCCCGGGCCACTCAGAGGGACCATCTGACTCCTCTAAAGGCCCTCTGCCCCCTCGGCTTTTACTTTCCTTTGAAAAATGTCCTATGTCTTCTGCTTCCAAGTTTACCTCCAGGAACAACCCTTTTCTTCTGCTTACACCTCCAGGCAAAGAACATATGTCGCAAGTGCCACAGCTGTATTTAGGCATGGCCTGTTCAGCTCCACTGAGCCTGCCCCCAACCTACCTTGGACATGGCAATTGCTCACAAAAGCTGAACACGCCTGCAAATTAGTGTTAGGTTGCTTTCATTTCCCAATTAACTGCCCACTTGCTAGTGTAAGACTCAAGTTCCTCGTGGTCAGCCTTTTCCCCTTCAGCCTTTAGGAAGAAAAAAAAAATACCCACCTTCTTTATGCAGAGAATAATTATGTGTGGGAAGATTCACCAAAGGCAACAAGGAAACAGGCTCGGTGGGTTTCTTCAAAGAAGAGCCGGACAAGGAAGAAAAAAATTCCATGGTATAAACATTAGACAGACAGGTGGATGGGTTTGGATGGACCATATGGCCCCCTTCTGTCTGGCAATGTACGGTGAGATTATATTTTGCAAAATCCCTTCAAGAATTAGGTTAATGTCTAACCAGTAAATTATGGCAAAGAAAATGCTTAGGATGCCACGGCCATGTCAATTATTTCCATGTCAGTTTTGTATTTCTGGGGAGATATTTTCAAGAGAGAGCGAACGCACTTGAAGAGTAAAAGAGGTGGTGGAGGGTGAGGGAGAGAGACAGGGGAGGAGAAATTTGTCTCGTTTTCGTAAAAGAAATGGATATATCCTTGCCAAACACGTAGCCGAGGAAAATGCTGGTACCCCGCCGCAGCCCCTGGAAACAACCGCTGTGATGCGAATCCAACATGCTGAGCAGAACGACAGACATGCAACGTACTGGATAATGAAAAACAGTGTCATTTCTGGAAGACATTAGAGAATATTTTTCTCCCCCTCAGGAAGGCAGAGCATATGATTCCCATTCTCACATTATGACAGCAAGGCGGCGTGCACTGTGTGGGGAGAATTGCTGCCTGAGACTCCGAGAGACCAGACCTGATGGGGAGCTACAAACATGCTTCTTCAAGCCCCGTTTAATTGACACCCTGGTTGACAAGATAACACCGTTTCGATGGCAACTCTGCACTAAGAGTTTCTCTTTGGATTTTCAGAAAGTCATTCTGGCCCGCAGGTTGGGAGACACGACATCCATACCCTTTCTGGGCAACTTAGTCTGAGCCTTTGGAACCTGGCCCCTGGGTGCTGACACCGCCCCAGCCCGGGAACTCTCACTGGGACAAAATGGTATTGCTCGGTCTCCCTCTCCTCTAACTGCACAGTGACAGAATGGCCTGTCCCTTCCAATCCTCATGCTCCCTCCTAGGGGGCTCTGCGGGTTAATTCCCTGGGCACGTGAGTCTTCTCAGATACTGGGTGGCTCCTGCCACAGTCCTCTAATCTGGCTTCTTGCTGAGATGCCTCCAGTTGCTGCAAACATAAAAGTGGCCAGAGCCGCAGGGATGCCAGGGGTCTGATTTTTCCACTGTCTCCTAATGGCACCAGGGCCACTGCCGTACTTCTGAGATGGTACCAGACCCTTCAGTGGTCATGGAAATACATCTTCCCAACGTACTGCCCATGGCTACAGTGCAGTGGCAAAAGCCCTTTGCTGGAGCTGGTTCCTGGTTCACGTCCCAGCCATGAGCTTAAAGGGAGAGCCTGCCCTCTGTCCACAAGGGGTCGGGCTCTCAGGCCAGCCACGTGGCTCCTAGTGTGTGCTGTGGGGCTCTTAGGAAAACAGGTCTTCTCTGTGTCTCTGAGGTCTCTATGGTGGCTTTCTGTTCCTAGGACTTCCTCCCCCCCATCCTTGGGGGCTTGGCTGAGTGAGATTAGAGATGTTACAATGCCTTTAATTATGTTCTTCCACGTACCTCAATACAAACAATACTTAGGCTGAGTCTTTCCCAGGAAGACCCCTGGAGGTCTGGCCCGATTATGTCAGGACTCTCCGCACGTGGTCACCAGTGGGGCCAAAGTGGGCCCATGCCCACGGTAAGAGTGGGACAGAGCAGAATTTCTGCGCTCCTTTGAATTTCACTTGTATCTGAGCCAATGCTCAATCTCCAGTGAGTCAGTCTAGCAGGTGTCCAATGACCTTACTCCAAGGGAAAAGTCAATCCATGAACCTATAAAGAGGAATTCTTTTACTTTTTTCTCTGCTCTCTCATAGTGGATGAGACTAGGGGGGAGTGTTGGGAGGTACTGCGTTCCTCCTCAGTTTGGGAGAATCACATTGTCCTCGACAAAGAGAAAAGCAAGTAAAATAATACAAAACATTGAAAAAGGGAAGGAGCTAATCAGATCATCTTTTCAGCTTTTTGTCTACGCTGCCTCCAACACTAATTTGGGCTGTAGTTAACAAGACATCATGCCAACCTACTGGCCAGCAAAAAATCAGGTCATTTAACCAATCCTTTAAACTATATAAGGCCAGGAAATTGGTTTGACTCACTTTTTTCCCCCACTAACGTGGCTGATTCATGGATTTGCTTGGCTGGTTGGCATTTGATGACCACACTAACGGGAGACTCCAGAAGGAAGTCATCACCAGCCTTCATTTTAAAATAGCCTTTCTTTTTTAATGCATCAAATACAATAAAAATAATTTTGTAGGCACTGTTGTATGTTTTCTCAGTTCGTTGAATCACGCATACCATATGGCTCCAGAAATAAGAAGCATGTTTATAACCTTTCAAGGACTCTGATACCCTTCTAAACTTTTAAAAAACTTCTTCTGAACTTATTTTTAAAAGGTTCAAGTCTGGGTAAAAGGTAATACTTTTAAACTAGTTCCCATTATGAAAATACCCACAGTACAATTCTTCTTGTTTTATTTTATAGCTTATCGACTGAGTGAAACTACGCGGGATGACGGCAATCAGTGTTGGTTAAAAGACCCACGTGAGAAATCCACTTTCAGATCCTGAAAAAATGAAAAAGCAGAGTTCCTGTTGTGACTCAGCGGGTTAAGGACCCAACAGTTGTCTCTATGAAGACATGGGTTCGATCCCTGGCCTCGATCAGTAGGTCAAGGGTCCAGTGTTGCCACAAGCGGCGGTGTAGGTTGCAGATGCAGCTCGGATCCAGTGTTGCCGTGGCTGTGGCATAGGCCTCGGGGGCAGCTCCCATTTGACCCCTTGCCTGGGCACTGCCATACGCCCCCTCCCGTAAAAGACCCCCCAAAAAAGGAAAAGGAAAAGAAAAAGGGCACTGTCCCCTGCCTGCTATAAACACCCTAAAATGTTGCACATTTGGGTTCATCTTGAGGCTAGAAACCCACCAGTTTCAGAGGGAGATAAGCAACTCCTCAGAAGTAATTATAGCCTTGTCACCACTTCCTTGTATCGCTGTACACAACAAATACAATCAACAAATACATCCCCAGAAAGAATATCAACGTACGGTCTTTTCAGTGTCTTGTGAATTCTAGGCCATTAAAAATATAATTAAAACACACCCCCGTAAAGCAAGCCCAAACCGAGGCGGCTTCAATCCACAGTCCCCGTCGCCTCAGAACCTATAATTACTCCGCTCATTCAGTGCATGAAATGACGGTCGCCTGTGATCTGGGACCACACTGTTCCGTAGCTGCACAAAGAAGCACCTGTTTGAAACAGTCCCCGAGTTCCCCGCATGGCAGCTCTCCCGGCACCGCACGCCCAGAGGGCGGTCAGCGCTAGGTCACCTCGACGTGGTCCGAGCCTGGGAGGCTTGTCATGACTGGAACGGAAAACTCGCAGCTTTGTAAACACACAGGAGAGAACAATCCTCTTGGGGTTCCGGTTGTGCCTCAGCGGTAATGAACCCCGCGAGTATCCATGAGGACGCAGGTTCGATCCCTGGTCTCTCTCAGTGGGTTGAGGATCCAGCATTGCTGAGAGCTGCAGTGTCGGATCCCACAGACGTGGCTTGGATCTTGCGTCGCTGTGGCTGTGGTGTAGGCTGCAGCTGTGGCACCAATTCGACCCCTAGCCTGGGAACTTCCATATACCAGGGGTGCAGCTCTAAAAAAAAGACCCGAAAAAGAGAGAGAACAATAATTTTAATTCTCTTGACCTGCCAGTTCATGGGTCCAAAGTATAAACTTTTTGAAAACAAGGCGAGTTGAGGTTAGTAGAACCCTGGTGATAAAATGAGGCAGTTACCCAAAGATGTGGAATCCCTGAGATAATGCACCTACCAAAAAAGAGCATCTGTATTTGGGAAGCCTGCCCCAAGTAGTACTTCTCAGATCTCCCATCATTGCCGATTCACCCTAGGTTACAGGCTACCCTGGGCCAGGGAGCGTTGTTCACTTGTCTCTGACAGGTGTCTGGTGAAGCACAGAGGCTGTGGGGACGGAGTGCTGGCATATATCCTGATAGAGGCCAATCGGTACTGAACCACAAGCGCTGGTGCTCAGCCCTGCCCTTAAGACATTCAAAGCACCAACCAGAGCGCTCGCTTGGTGCTAAAACCATGATAGACACTTGAGACGAGAAGCCTTCGCATGTGCTCTACACCCCGGGCCTGGCACGCTTCCATCCTTGGTGGAGTCTCTCGTTTCTCAGCTACTCTCTGAAGCCTAAGTGTGAAAAAGTCAGTATGCCTGAATTGGATTTTTAGATTGCTCTGCGTCAATACACATTTGTTTGTTTTCAAAATCAACGGCAAATGCAACAGTAAATACGTGGGCTGCTCAGTTGTGCAGTCTTGCCTCCCGCCTTGTGCTAAAGCGGGGTTCAGTCCGTTCATTTCTGGATTGAGCTGGGGTTGCACGAAGTGAAGTTAAATGACTTTCCCCATAGAAAACAAGCCTGGATGTCTGTGCACCCCTCTGTGTGTGTGTGTGTGTGTGTGTACCTTCGGGCAGCTGTTTCCACATAGCTCAGAAATTACTGAGACAATCATGAAGTGAGGCATACAATGGCAGTGTACCCAGTTTTGTCTGGGGCTGGCAGAGCCACTGGGAAGCCCTTGTTTTGTCCTGATGTTGAAGTTGCAGTCTGTCCTGTCCACAAGCTGGAGAAAGTTCTAATCCCCCTGAAGAAGCAAGCATGCAGGGAAAGCCTGACTGGGTTGAATATCAGAAATTTTGTTTCCAATTAGTTCCACAAATCCCATGGATATAGCCCAGAGTTTTAAAAACAATCCAGAAATATGCAAATGTTAACAAAATCCGTAACTTAATAAAGATGAAATCCTTTGTGATTTTTGAAAAGAATTTCTTCCTAACCAAGCGGTGAAAGAAGTACCAGCTGTTCTTCTTGAGTGAGGGTGAGACAGGGTCCTCAGATCCCCTCGGGCGCACCTGCTCCCGGGGCAGATCATAGTAAAAGGCGTCTGTATACTAAAATTAGGTATCTATTTTTTTCTTTTTTTCTTTTTATAGCCACACCCTTGGCAAAAGGAAGTTCCCAGGCAAGAGGTCGAATCGGAGTTGCAGCTGCCTTCCTGCACCACAGCCGCAGCAATGAGGGATCTGAACCGTGTGTGCGACCTGCACCATAGCTCACAGCAATGCCAGGGATCGAACCCGCGTCCTCATGGACCCTGTCAGGTCCTTAACTTGCTGAGCCACGGCAGGAACTCCAACGTTAGGCATGATTTTAATCTTATTCAGTAGGTACCACAAGGGAATCAGGGAAAGACAATGGGGACAGGTGGCAAGGGAGAAGATGCCTGGAGACCTAGACAGAGGCCACTGCAGCAGCTCGACAGAGGCGGTGCAGCCCAAGCTGTGGTTCAGCACAGGGAAGGTGGGGAGAGGCCCCAAGTCGTACTCGTCGGCCTGCCCTGAGGATGGGACATCCCACGCAGAGCCAAGATCAAGGGTTTGGGTCTAACAGCATGTTTCTTCCATAGCTCACATCAAACCTACACCTGACTACAATGCAGTATCTTCAAAAACACAGACAAAACAGCAGGGACATTTCCCACTGAAAGGGGAGGAATTTGACTTGTACGTAACTACGGGGCCCTGGAAAACTCACGGCAGAGGGGGTTCTTTAGTGTTCAGATGACCCTGACCTGGGAAGGGGTGGGTGTGTGTCCTCTCAAGGCTCCCTTGAGATGGGGGAGGGCTTCCGGGATGCCCTCCATCCAGACTTGGCGAGCAGGAGCCCGGAAAGAGGCCGTCTGGAGGTGGTCCTGCTCCCATGGCAGGAGAGAGGAAACTGCACTCAGCCGGGCACTCGGGGGTGGGCTGCCACAGAGACTAAAAGGGCTGCTGCCAGTAAAGGCGCCATCAGGTTGGAGGTCCACCCGGCAGGTCAGAGGCCGGAGGACCAGACGACTGATGCTCTATTTCCAAGAACGCCCGTCTCTTCCGTCATCCTCTGGTGCTGTGTTCTGCTCAGCATATGCTTTTCATCATTTTGTGTGGATGGAAACCACCTAAGAAAGACATTTTTTTAAATGTTAGGAAATTGCCCAAGAAGGGCAAAGCTTCTAGAACCCACCGGCACTGGCCATCGTTTTAATATCACACCGGGGTTCAACTAGTGGGGACGGGGAGAGAAACTGACATCATGACCCGATATGAGGAACACAACGGGGCCGAAGAGCGAGATTAAAGGCAAAGGTCTCTCGCCTTCTCTGTGAATAGCTGTCCCGTTTCCCATAGATGCATCCCCATAACCTCAGCCTCTTGCCGCCACCCAGAGATGGAATCTTCTATTTGTCTCTCATGATAAAGTTCATCACTTTTTTTAAAATTTTTTTAAATTGTGTTAACTTTGACTCAGGTAATAGAATTCTGCAGCCTGCTGACTTGTGAAAAAAGTAAGACAGCTGTTTTCATGTGTTAAAAAGAACTTGGATCAACAGTTCACATAATCTACTGTGAACGTTTCCCCCCCCCACCGCGGGTAGATAAGTATGTTTGGCTTGAGCTGTTAAATCTCTAAATTTGCACGTCCGTATTGCTCTGCAATAAGCTGCAGAGAACTCAGTGTCCATGTTCCGGACGGGCACTTTCTCCCAAGGTCAAAATCATCTTCAGAACCAAAAGCACATCTTCATGGTCTCCTCTCAGCCAACAGGAACACCCCTGCGTGCCATTGATAAGACATGGACAGAGCTGGCCCTGCAGTCCTGAAGCGACGTGTGTTCACCAGTGAGCACAACTGCCATCCAGCAGCCGTGAGAGCAGAGCTGAGAACTTCCTGCCCTCTAGGGAGAAGGGGAAGCTGCCTTGTGTTAAAGGCCAGCCAGCGAGCCACAGGCAGGAAATGCTGACTGTGTTCTCGGAGTTTGCAAAAGGCCCAACAGGAGGGCCACCTCGGAAAAAGAAGCATACACTGCAGATGAAAGGGGAAAGATGTCAACTTGACGGAAGGAAGATGATCAGTGACCCAGGATTCAAGAGGCTGAAACTGCGTACCACACTTGGCGGTCGCTATGACGACAGCAGCGAGTGCTTACTGGGTACCTCGATCCTGATCCCAAGAGCTTTTCTTCTGCCTTTTAAAAACATGTAAGTCGGAGTTCCCGTCGTGGCACAGTGGTTAACGAATCCGACTATGAACCATGAGGTTGCTGGTTCGATCCCTGGCCTCGCTCAGTGGGTTAAGGATCCGGCGTTGCCGTGAGCTGTGGTGTAGGTCGCAGACTCGGCTTGGATCCCGCGTTGCTGTGGCTCTGGCGTAGGCCGGCAGCTACAGCTCCGATTAGACCCCTAGCCTGGGAACCTCCATATGCCACAGGAGTGGCCCAAGAAATGGCAAAAAGACAAAAAAACAGAAACAAAAAAAAAACAAGTAATAAGTAAATATATAATATGTAAATAAGATAATGATGTAATAGTGCAACATTCAAAGTAAACCCAAAGCAATAAATACCTGAATAAAATGCATAAGTAATAAACTCTAATTATCCAAATTTTATTTATTTAATTTTTTGGGGGGGGGTCTTTTTGTCTTTCCTAGCACCGCACCCGTGGTATGTGGAGGTCCCCAAGCTAAGGGTCTAATTGGAGCTGTAGCTGCCGGCCTACGCCAGAGCCACAACAACGCCAGATCCGAGCTGCATCTGCGACCTACACTACAGCTCACGGCAACACCGGATCCTTAACCCACTGAGTGAGGCCAGGCATTGAACTGGCAACCTCATGGTTCCTAGTCGGATTCGTTAACCACTGAGCCACGACAGGAACTCCATAATTATCCAAATTTTAAATATTACAAATAAAACTGAAGTTCCTCCCAATCGCACTTTCTCCCTGCAACGTCTACTTTCTGTTTCGAAATGTGTGTAACACAATAGTTCATTTTCCCTGTACTTTTTCAGATCTTTATTTATACACAGGCAAACTCACACACACTCACACACACAGTGCATCTGGTGGGTAGCATTCTATTTATGTGCAATAGTTCCTACGATATGTATTATTCTATATTTACCATTTTTCTTTTCAAAAACATTCATCTTGCTTATCTTTCCATGTCTCTATAGATTGACCCACCTTTTGCAAAGTATTCCAAAAATTCCATGATACGAATCTGAAAGAGTTAATTCCCCTCTTGTAGATATACGAGCTGTTTCTAACTTTCTCTGTGACAATGCTGAAAGTACCAACTCACAGCAGCAGGGTATGAAGAACTCATTGCCTCCAGCGATTGCCCGTAGCTGGTGTCATCATGGGGTGGTTTAAGAACAAAGCGGAAGCCTGGTCTGTCCTGGGTGATGTGGTCATTCACTCATCAAAAGGCAGAAGAACAGAGAAAAAAAAAATGTCTCAAGGTCCACAGTGCTCCTTGATTCAATGTCAATGAGGAAGAGGATTCTTTGTGATGTTTCACAGAAAGATTACCTGGAATGGGTGTATTTTTTATAAAATATGTTCTCGCTTTCGTTTTATTTATTTTTTATTTTTTATTTTATTTTTTTGTCTTTTTGCCATTTCTTGGGCCGCTCCCGCGGCATCGCTTTCAGTTTAATATGGACACTCAGTAGAGGGAACAGTATTGGCCATGGGATCAGAAGGCGCACTTCCTCCCGGGTTTTTGCTCTCGTCTGAATGCCATGGGAAGTACCTGTTATGTGAGAACCCCTTCCCATGGATTCCCAGCCTCAGTGTGGGCTCGGCCAAGTGCTGGCGGGCTCTGGGGAGAGAGATGAAGGAAATTCTCCCTCTCTTCACACAGGGCACATCCAGAATCCACCACCTTCCCACCCAAACCAGAGAGACTCGGTGGGTTGTGATTGGCCAGGCAAAACTGTTTGATAGTGTGGGGGCTTCCTGTGCGCGTTCCGAGTGCAGTCAGAATTATGAAACACATGAAAGTTGCCCACAGGTGCTGCCAACTGCCTCCCTCCCAAACACATCCTTTTCCTTGTCTGTGTTCCTGATAAACCCAGGTTCCCCATGGGCTGCCATCTCAGGGCTGTTGAGGGCAGCCTGGGGGACCGACAGCCCCTTCAACAGGGACTCCCTGAAGCCCTGAGAATAATGTAATAATTGAAAACAGGGTGGCTACGTTTCTTTGTGACCCAGAAGAAAACAGATGTTTGCACAAAGTGACCGATGACCCCGGGTCACCGCCTTCTTTTAAACTTTAAACTAGCCTCAAGTAAGATCACCATGTTTTTAACTTTGAAAATCCAAAGAAAACCATCTCCTCTTTGTTGTAAGGCTAAATCACAGGCACCGACTTTATAAATGAGCGTATTACCTAAATTGGTACTTGGGCACTGCCTCAATTAAATTCACAGGTGGTAAAACCCGAATGTGCTGGAGAGAGAGCAATTTATCTATAGATGCTCACGTTTTGCCAAAAATAGAATACAGCATCTTCTGCAGACGCTCTTCCCACGTTAGTTCTTATTTTTCTAAAGATTAATTGCTTCATTGAGTAGACATTCGTCATCCTCCTTCCTCACACAAGCAGGGAGGACGTTTGAGGGGTGAGCAGTTCACCTGGCTCTCGGGGGGCAGCTGGCGAGCTGAAGGAGTGACGCAGCTGTCTGCACAAAGTTGATATCTCCAACCAGCCCCTCAATGGCCGGCATTGTTTCCTCTGCCCACCAGGAGCTCACTGTGGATGGATGGGCCTTCCTCCAAGGTCCATAATGAACTCTGGGCAGGTGGAGGTAAAATAAGCCCTGGATGGAACCCACTGCTGCCAAGCTCACAGGGGCATGTGTCTGTCCGTTGGAAGGATGACAGGCTAACTTGGAATCGCCCTTTAGGATGGTCCAGCCTCGCCAAAGGAAACTGGCCTCAAATCCGCCACTCCTGGCATGGATGACTTTGAAAAACTGACCCAGGATCCAAACTTGGATTGCACAAATGTTGCTCATCTTTAATCTGGTCATTCTTCTGCTAGACATTATTCTAAGAAAATGATCCATTTATCTAGCTATCTACACACACACACACACACAATTGTCCACTGAGGGTTATTTATAATAAGTAAAACTTAGAAACTCTAAGTGGCACATGATGAAGTATTAGTCATATTAATTTGGGGGTAACAGTAAGATAGTAACCCGTTCAGTCTTCAAAGAACCACATTTTTTTTCTTTTTCTTTTCTTTTTCTTTCTTTTCTTTTTTTTTTTTTTTTTGCTTTTTAGGGCCACACCTGCAGCATATGGAGGTTCCGGGCTAGGGGTTAAATCAGAACTATAGCTGTGGGCCTACACTACAGCCACAGCAATGCAGGATCCAAGCCACATCTGCAACCTACACCACAGCTCATGGCAATGCCAGATCCATAATGCACTGAGCAAGGCCAGGGATTGAACCCGCAACCTCATGGTTCCTAGTCGGATTCGTTTCTACTGCTCCACAAGGGGAACTCCCAAAGAAGCACATTTCTGACTCGTAGTTAATGTTATGGTAAAATGCTCAAGGTAAAAAAGGTTCCGTGGAGAGAGGTGGGCGCGTAGTTGTATATTTGATAGGCTGCCCGTGTAGTCACTTTGTGTATATGGCGGTGTGTTTCTCTGCCAGATTCCCAAAATATTTAGCAGTGGGGGGATTTATGATTAGTTGTATTGATAAGTTCTTCTTTATATTCTCCAGTATTGTCCATTTCTACAACGAACGTGTATTACAATTAGAAAATGAATACACACTGAAAAAATGTTAGTTTCATGGATGAAGATTTGTTTCTATCATTGGGCATCTAATAAGACATTTCCTCGACTCCTAATTACATTATTTTTACAAAGTGCACACACCCCGATGGTCTCACAGTCACCTAAGCCTTTCCAAAGGCTTAGAAATAGCTGAAGATTCTTCTAAACTTATGGAATTTCAAATTCCAGTTTATGACTCCCTTACTACGACCTTTCCAACACCGAGCCATGTCAACCATCCCTCCCCCTGAACGAAGGGGGCGAGGGGAGAGGAAAAAAGGGAAGAAGAGAGATTTAACAGCACATAGATCCCCGGCTGTAGCTCTAAAAATAAGCTTTGGGGTTGTTAGGGCCTTAAAAAGATGCCAGAGGTACTGGTGACCCCGAATTTTATTTCCATACCAGGTACGAAAGGAGACTCCAATCATTTCATCCCCTTCTCACTCAGTCCTTTCAGAAGCAGAGAAGGGAGCAGGTAGGCAGAAACCCAGAGAGGGCCCGTCTCTGCCTTGGGTTTTCTCCGCGCTGGGAACCGCTGTGCTCAAACCCTGGGCCCCAGAGCCTGCGAGGGATGATCTGCTGCCCGACAAGCACGTTCCTCTGGGGTTAACGCAGCCTTTGCAGCGACTCGGGACATTTACCGCGGGCCGGAGGCCTTCGTGTAAAGCACCTTGTCACTTTTATTGCTTCTCTTCGAAGAAATATTTGCACGATCTTGATTTTATTAATAGATATATGTTTCTCGTAGCAAGAAAGGATTCTTTGCAGACAGGAATATATTTGGGTTTTCTCACAACCTTTCAAAGTATCAGCCTCGGGTTTGGAATTCACTCTCCCTATCAGGAGGTGGGGGTTGAAAGAATTTCTCAGACGTGACCCGTGAAGAGGAACAGGCCAGCTGAGGAGGCTGCTTTTAGCAGCACCCCTCGTGCGGACCTCCTGGTCCGGCCGGAGCAGAAAGGGCACATTCTCCCCTTCTCCCTATCGTGCCCCCGTCCAAAAAAGCCCACAGTGCCCACAGTCACTGAGAGTCAGGAAGAATCAGAAAAGACGGCAGCTGAGAAATCTCCTAAATTGATGAAAAAAGATAAGGCCAATCAAAAGGAATCAAAAAGCCGAGTCTATCACAGTTAAATTAGACTTTTAAATATGCTATTGAGATCAGAGGGGTTTGCGTGCAATTGTCTCCTTAACTTTGGCAGGGAAATCATTAATCATTTGATGTTAAATTTAGACAGATTGTTGAATAAATGAGCACACTAGGCCCACATGGTGCTGAACCAAAAGGAAAAAGAGAGGGATGAGAGAAAGGAGAGGGAAGGAAAAAGGGGAGCTCTCCTCTCGGCAGGCCCCTGAGAAAAGCAGATCCAGTCTTGGTGGTCATCTCAAGCCTCAGTCTTTGGACGCCAGCCTTCCTAAATGGCAAATCTTTTTAAGAGCTTGAAAATCTTGCCAAGTCCGAAGATAGAACTCACTCTGATACCGAGCGGCTTTTAATAGAAGTGACCTCAGGGAGGGTATGAGCGGCGTGTCACTTCAGGGCTTACGGAGTCCACGTGGTGGTCATCTGATGAGCTTCCCGGTTTCCTGTCATCACTGGGCACCAGTGAGCGCAGACCAGGTGCAGGACAGCGCTGGGGAGACCTGATGCTTCTGATTTAATGAGGCTCCATGGGTGTGGCTCCCTCCTGCCTCCTAACACAGCCACGCCAACCCAGGTTTAAAGACCGTGACTTCTGGAGTTTGGGCAGAATGGGATCGGCGGTGTCTCTGGAGCGCTGGGACACATGTTCGATCCCTGGCCCAGAACGGTGGGTTAAGGATCCTGAAGCTGTGGCATAGGTCACAACTGTGGCTCGGGTCTGATCTGGGGAAATCCCTCTGCTGCGGAGTGACCCAAAGAAGGAAAGAAGGAAAAAAAAAAAAAAAAAGACCCTGAGCCTCGAGTTCTGCTTTCTTTCTCTGTTCGCCTTACAGCAGAGTGAGACAAAGTCAGCAATTTGAGACATACAGACAGCAGATCAAGGAAGCCAGAGAAAGAGACGTCTCTTGGACTCCAGGAACAGGCTGCATGGGCCTATCTTCTGTTAACTGGCCATCCTCTACAGTTTAAATCGTCTGTTATGTAACCCTTCCAGAGTAAAACCCTGAACCAGCCAGCTGGGACCTGCTTGGCCGTATGAGGACATTATTCAAATGGTCCCAGGTCACTCAATTATCCATCAGAGTCTGCATGGAGCATCTATGCATTCGGGTCACAAGATTGTATAAAATGCTACAAGGGAACACAGGGATGGAGGCGATGTGGCCCTTGCCACCAAAGAGCCTGCTCCTTTCAGACTTACTGTTTATTTCCTAGCAGGCAATATCTAAATCATCCCACCCCCGCCGCCTCCAGCCAAAGACCTGTTTTATTTTCTCAGGCAGCTTGAGACGCTTATTAGACTCATCTCAGTCAGTGTGAATGTTAAGCCATCACCAAATTTCTTCATCTACCTCCCCCTCCGCCTGGTGTGTTTCCCTTCCAGGTCCAGGCCCTGGTTTCCAGCCCACATGGCTTCCCTGGGGGTGACCCCCTCATGGCTCTTCCCTCCTCAGAATCTACCGATCATCCTGCACAGGTCAACAAAATTCATTTTGCAAAAATTCCAGTTCCATCCTATCACCTTCTAGAAGAAGCCACCGATGGTCCCTGCCACCCACAAGCTCAAATTCAGAACCCAGAAATGGGCACCCAGAACAGGACCCCCTGCTGGCACTGATGTCAAGTTAAGAGATGTGGCATAAGTGACATCATCTGGCCAGTGGCGTTTCCAGCCAGGCCAGAATATGTTCAGCGAGAATCACATTTGAACTGGCCTCACCTACGGTATTTCAGGCTGCATTAATTTTTGTGAGTGGCACCCACCTTTGTGCATATAAATTGGGTAATTACACTAGGAAATTGGAATTTTTGCATTTAGAATCAGCACCTGTAAATAACAGAAGGCGATGGAAGGAAGGCCCAGTGAAACTCTGGCCCCTTAATATTTGAAAGCAGCACTTTGTAGACAGCTTGGAGACGAAAAGGTTTTGCAGCATCCTCACCGAAAAAGAGTGGGAATAAAAAGCAGAGGACCTCACCATTTGTCTGTACATTATTTTCTATTTAAAAATAATAAGATGCTGTAGAAAAGTTGAAACACAAAAATTACATCTTTGGTCATCTCAGCTCAACTTCCAGCAGAGTAACAATTGTCACAAAATTACCATACTGGGGTTGGACATAATTTGTTACAAGTTGACGGCCTGAAAGCTCACATCTCTCCTGATACTGTGAGTCCTGTGCTTTTGCCCTTCCAGAAAAAGCAGGGATGTTTAATGGACTTTGTTGAGTATTAACTTTGTCAATCAGCCATAATTGGTAAAGTTCTGTCAACTGATATATGGAAATATCTGTGTTGATCTGGAGTAAAACAAAGCCTCATTTCTGCCACGAGGAAACTGATGACGTGGTTGGTGAAGCTAACGTCCAAGGCATGTCTGCAGCGCACCCAGCCACTTACCTGGGTTATGCTGACTCATCTCAACAACCACTGTGAGTTAGAACTGTCTCTGCATCACAGGTTTAGGAAACCAGGAGAGGTTAAAGAAAGTCACAGATTTAGGAAACCAGGAGAGGTTAAAGAAAGTCACAGATTTAGGAAACCAGGAGAGGTTAAAGAAAGTCATAGATTTAGGAAACCAGGAGAGGTTAAAGAAAGTATCCAAACACCCTCAGGGGGCCAATGGCAGAACTAGGACTTAAGACCAGTCGGTCTAAGTGAGTGGTTCTTAATCAGAGATGGAGGAGCTGGCGGGAAGCCTCGGACCTGCGGTCAGAGGGGCAGGACAGCCCAGAACTGTGGCTCCTAGGGTGTTCTTCCTTGATGTTAATGCACAAAGTGAGATTGGAAGCTTTCAGGAGTTCCCACTGTGGCTCAGCAGTGGAAAAACCTGACTAGTATCCATGAGGATGTGGGTTCGATCCCTGGCCTTGCTCAGTGGGCTAAAGATCAGGCCTTGCCACAAGCTGCAGCATGGGTCACAGATGTGGTTCAGATCTGGCGTCGCTGTGGCTGTGGTGTAGGCCTGCAGCTGCAGCTCTGATTCCACCCCTAGCCTGGGCATTTCCATACACTGCAGGTATGGCCCTAAAAAGAAAAAAAGGGGGGAGGGAACTGCCCCCCCAAAGGCAAAAACTAATAAAGAGTTTTAAGATGTATCTCTGTAAATTAAATTTAATGTATGCAAAATCTATGGTAAGTTCCAGCTGTTTTTATGATAATCAATAAGAGATCTTCTCCCCAGAGAGAAAACGGGTACTAGAAATACCAGCTGCACCAGAAGAGGAGTTCTCACTAAGGCTCTACTTTCCTAGAAAAATGATCCTTTGTCACCTTAAAGAAGTGGTGTTGCCTCTGCACATCTATGACAGGCTTTCTGAGCTGAGTCAAGCTGTGATCACTTTCTACCCCTCGTTCGCATAGAATCGTGGCTGGGGCAGGAGCTGGCACAGGTGAAAGGAAGCTGTTTGAAGAGAGAGGCCTCAACTCATTTAAAATAATAAAATGACTGCCTTCCTTCGGAATCGGGCAGGACTCTGGCCTAAAGAGGTTTGGGGATAATGATCTTGCCTGAATACGTGCAGAGCTGATGCTCCAAAATGGCCACGGCATTCAGTCCCGTGTCACGGCTAAACTGCACCCAACCTTGACAACCACCGTCACGGGCAGACGGGCCTTTCCATAAACCGTTAGCTCTGCCCCAGGCCCTGTGGCCTAAAAAGCATCGTTTGTTCTTTAAAGTACTGACACTCGGCCATCTTTTCTCTCTCCAATTCCACAGTCACAGGTCGGTCTGGGGACAGGCTGTCCATTGTTCTCTCCTTGTTCCACTGGTGGGCCCTATCCTATGGCAAGGTTTTTTTTTTAATTGACTCTCAAATGATTGTAAGGGTAGCTCATGAATCAGAACCCGGGGCTCTCCATGTGACCGCCAGCTCTCACAGATCTGTATAAACTTTTAAATAGTTTTGGAAAAAGGCAAGCGCCTGTGTGTGTGTGTGTGTGTGTGTGTGTGTGTGTGTACTAATTCAAGCATCCCCCCAGAGACCTTGTCTTCCCCAGACCCGCAGCAGCCTCAGGCTATGTTTCCCATTAAGGATTTATTTTCTCCTACGAAGGGATCTTTCTGCCCCCAAAGAGGCTCAGTTCCCACTTAGTGCCTGTTAGAAGGTCCCGGGGATTAGATTGAGCAGGGGGTCTCAGGATACAAGTTTCAATGCACATTATTCATAGAGAAAATAAGATCAGGGCTGAGAAAATCCAGTTTTGTGATGGGTGAGACAGGGGCCAGCTGTCATTCTTGCTGGATCCTGGGCGATTCACTAAACCTGTGTCTTCACCCCTCCCAAGGATAAAGGCACGTGTTCCTGCCCACTTCCGACCCGTCAGAGCCTTGCGTGGGCAATGAGATAATGCTTTGGGAGTTCGTCTGCATACCTGCCTTGAGGATGTGAGAATTATTGGTGTTACCATGGTTCAGCACCTAGCAATGGCCCTCTGTGAGGTGGGCATTCTCCCGGCTGACAGGTAAATAAGAACAGATCTAGCTTGTTCCAGACACGCAGTCACAGCCTGTTGATAAATAGGGATCCAGAAGTCACATGCGGGCTGGCCTCAGGTAAACCGCGGCTCACACTCTATTTTTAGTTAATAGGGCTCTGCTGAAGTATGTCTCCCAAGTCCCAGCCTTCTCACCCGTGGTTCATCGGGGTCACAGGCAATAGCTGTGCAGAATAAAGAGGCTGTCTGAGACCGGCTCAAGCATGAGCGCAAGAGCGAGCCCCATGTGGCAGGGCGGGGGGAGGGAGAGGGGCAATGGCCCTACCCATCCCAAAGTCACTGTCATCCAACTGTCCCCCCCCCCCACCAGCCTTCTCACCAGGAGGCCTCACGGGCTGCTCAGAGCTCACCCCACTTTCCGATGAGCACCCCACGCCCCCCACCCCTGCGCACACTGGGTTCGAGACAGTTATGGCCACCTCACTTTCCACCGCAAAGTGTCTCCACTTGGCTGTTTCATCCTTTCTGCCAGAGCCCAGCCCCTGCCTGTTGACTCTGATACATCTTTCACAGAATCTCATTTTCATCCCTGTCGCTGGAGTCCAAATGCCAACATACTGATTATTCTCGCGGTGACAAATACAGTCCCTCTCCAGCAGTCTCTTCAGATCTTGGTCTCCTGGGAAAACAGCTCCCTCCCCTCCAAGCCTTTTCCTCATATCGCGCACTCAGCTCAGCCCCAGCCCCTCTGAACCCTTCACAAGTTCATCCCACCTACCCTTCCTATCTGTTCTGCGATGGCATCTTTTCCCAGCGTCTGCTTCACCTGTCTCCTGCCTGTCTGTGTGACTCCAGGCTGCCCCTTGGTCAGCAGGCCAGAGCCTTCTGCCTCCATGGGCTGTTGCCAAGCTTAATTTTAGCACTCCGCAAATGACAGTAAGTCCTGCAAAGCAGATCAAAGCATTGGCCCCTGCATGCTGGCCAGCATGGCAAATGATTCTCCGGGACAGAGCAAACAACCTCGCAGATCTCTTACGAGTCAGCTGTGAGGCTCAGGCAAGCAAGATCACAGGACAAGTTCACACGTTCACATGGAATGACCAGGAGGCTCATTTGCCACAGAGGTCAAGCTCGTAGGCTGGCAGCCCCATCAGCCCGGCAGAAGGACAGGCTTCCGCAGAGATGTCTCTTCGGAGAATGTCACACTTAGGCCATCTCCAGACAGCCTCGCTTGAGCGAAGGTGGCCTTTGTCACGGGAATAAGTCTGAGGTCCTTTTGATGAAGAAGCCCGGAATGCCATCTTCCACCACAGGAATGTCTTTCTCAAGCTTTTGGATGGAAAATAGCAGAAGGCTATCGGTTTTGGATGAATGATCCAAACTATCAATAAAAAATTATCAAATAGATCAACAGCCTTATACCTCTTTCTGTGTTATATAGGTCTGCTCAACTCTTCAGCAAGGACATGATTCCTGATCTATAGAATCTATTTATTGGCCTATGTCTCTATTACAAAAGCGTTGAGAAGACCTCACCTCGCCTCTTCCCGAGAGTGTTTGGGAGAGTAATATGTGCATGCAGTTCTCTCTGAATATCTCTGGTATCCCAGGAATTTAAACGTTAGGGATGTTGACAGGGGCTGACATTTCCCATACGATGGTCTGGAAGGAGCTCGGTCCTGTGAAACGGACAGGCTGATCTTGAAATAAAGTTCACGGAGTCTGCTGAAGGGAAAAATCTCAGAAGCCAAGTATTATCAGGTCACGGGAATAACTGCAAGGCCCACCACGAGCAGTCAAAAAATCGGAGGGCTTGCTCTAAAGGTAAAACACATTTCCCTTCACAGAATGAGTAAAATTCACAGAATAAAATCAGAGAAGTCGGTTTTCTTTTCTTTCACATTCTCTCCCTTCATCGTGTAAAAATGTAGCTCTTCTCCCTCTCGTCCTTCCTGCTACGCATTTTATTAATTATCTTCCTATAGATTAATTATTAAAAATATTCTAATCACGAAGTTAATTAAAATTTAATTCTCACATCATATGAATGATGAGATAGCACAAGCTTAGAAGGTTCAAGAAGACACAGAACACTGAGTTCCAGTATGTTGCACAATGCCCAGCACCTAGTAAGTACTCGCTAAACACTTCAGTAAGTGGACAAACAAAGGCACTGAAGAAAGTGGACACGGGCATGGGTTGAGAATTAAAGGAGATAACTGTTCCTGCACAGAGAAGGTATTCCATATTTCCTCTTTTTCTTCCCTCCACAAAACAGCTAGAGAAATCACTCTTTATTCCAGCCTATCACTCAGTTTTTACAAATAGCAGGTGAGGAATTTCACTTCCTTACTGCATTGGTCCACCAACAATGTCCAAGTCAGCAGGCAAGGCCCAAGATGCCCATGAGGGGAGTTGGAACTCACTCATTATTAATCCAGGTAGTGCCCCACCCTGCCTTGGCTCCAGAAGCCCCTGGATGGTTTTAGCAAACGCCCACTCTAGAAAGGATGGGTTCCAGAGAATCTTCCCCTCAAACAGTGAGTTGTCTTGCTGAGCCCTGCTCTGTGCTCCAGCCCATGGCTGCCCTTGGCCAGAGGGAAGTCCAAAGAAAGGATCCAGTTCTTGATTACGGAGCAACAAAAGCCTAGCAACAGAGGAATGGGGGGGTAATTCCAGATTGCTCTACACTTTTTATTCCAATGATAGAGTGAGATCTTCCTGGGATGATCTGAGTATAATCCTTGCCTAAGATATGGCAGCAAACTTCAGACATCTTGAAGTTTCCACTATGGCTCAGCGGGCTAAGAACCCTGCTAATATCCATGAGGATGAGAGTTCGATCCCTAGCCCTGCTCAGTGAGTTAAGGATCTGGCATTGTCACAACCTGCAGCATAGGTAGCAGATGTGGCTCAGATCCTCTGTTGCCGTGGCTGTGGCAAGCCCTCAGCTGCAGCTCCTATTCGACCCCTAGCCCATTGGAATTTCCATATGCCACACGTGTGGCCCTAAAAACAAAACAAAACAAAACCCTTCAGAACCTCTTGAGTTCTTTCCATCCCTAGAAATCTTTGAACAATTCTAAAGTGCCCACATATTGACTAAAAGAAAAAAAAAAAATTCCTGTGCTCAAGGGCCCACTTCGTTCCTCCACTGAGCTTTCCCGGATGGCAGAGCACACATTAGCACCTAGGATGAATGAGTACAGTCTGGCCAAAGAAAAACACGGTTGAGCAAACTTATATATCAAGCTCCTTAGAACATCTCATAGCAACTCTCATCATTTTTCTCACATAAAATGGCAATACCAACTTGGTTACGTTTTACTTAAGTAAATGTTTGGAAATTCCTTAAAAAGTAAACACAGAAGACCAGAATTTTTTATTCTAACCTTGGATCACTAAAGGATTAAAGAGAAATGGAATGGTTATTGTAACAATTTTGTTATTTTCATATGAAGTTTTAATTTTGTTTTTTCATTTAAAGTTTCATTAGTGGGAGTTCCCATTGTGGCTCATTGGGTTAATAACCCAACATAGTCCCCCTGAGGATGCGGGTTCTATCCTTGGCCTCGCTCAGTGGGTTAAGGATCCGGCATTGCCGCAGGCTGCAGCAGAGGTTGCAGATGCGTCTCAGATCCATTGTTGCCGTGGTTGTGGCGTAGGCCTGCAGTTGCATTTCCCATTCAACCCCTAGCCTGGAAACTTCCATATGCTGAAGGTGCAGCTGTAAAAAGAAAAGAAAAAAAAATAAAGTTTCATTGGTGTCATCCATATTTACAGACAGGTGTATAATTCATTTTATACGCATATATATGTGCACATTCCTAATGGAAACTTTGTTATTAAATTCAAGGATCATGATAAACTTATGTAATGTCCCTCTATAAGAGCCTTTTCTGACACCAACTGTTTATATTGAAGTTCTTTCTGGCACCACCCACCGGCAGCTAACACAGACCTACAAATAAAGTCACAGTGCACAGACGGCCCTACTTCAGATGCTAGCCAGAAGCGGTGTCACCAAGCCACATGCACTCTTGTCCAACTGGCTCCAAAACCAGGGGCTTTCCATGATGTGTCAGGCTTGAGAAATTCACTAGAACAGCATGCAGAAGTCAGAAAATCTCTATCCTTACAATTGCCGTTTTATCATAAAGAACACACAGCAGGCCCAGTCAAATGAAGACACACATGACGCAAGATCTGAGTCTTGAATGCAGAGCTTCCATGCCCTCTGCCTGTGGAATTGGGTGCATCACCCTCCTGATACACTGATGTCTCACCAACCAGGAAACTTAGGAAGGTCCAGAGTTTTTACTAAGGTGTCATTGCGTAGGCATGGAACTCAATCTGTATCCCCACTTCCCTCCCTGGGAGTCAGGCTACCTCAGAACCCAACTGTCTCATCACTTGGTTGATCTTTCTGATGACCACCCCTTACCCTGAGCCATCTCATTAGCATGAACTCAGGGACCCAAGGAAGTCATGAATAACAAAGATACTCCTACCTTGCAGAATTCTAGGGGTGTCAGGAACACAGGACAAAGACCAGGCAACCTCTCAACTCTACCATAGAGCCCCATGGCACAAAACCAAGTGCACTCAGGTAAAACAATTCTATACACAGCCAGGCTGTTTTGGTCCAGGTACATGGCTTTCTTAGGGAATTTTAATGCATCTACAAGGATGAAATGACTCATCCTCCCAGCTGTGCTTCACAGTTGTGAATTCTTTCGGCTCTATCTTTAAATTTTATATTAGGTAATTAAGAGCCCTAAAAAGCTGTAGGAACCTGGCAGCTATTATCATAACCACGTAACCCAACCTTACCTTACCAATTATAGGACCATGGATGTCACACGTCTCCTCATATGATGCACTAAGAAGGATACAGCCTCACTTTTGTAGTATTACTATCAAAAACTGAGAACTTGAACCTGTTTATGAGGGAACATTCGATACACATGCGTTGAGAAGTGGTTTACAAACCAACAGACCTGTATTCGTTGAAAAGAGCAAAATCAAGACAAACAAAGACAGAGCGAGGGATGGTTCCAGGAAAAGGAAACTAAAGAGACATGACAGCTAAATGGGATCCACTGCTCTGAGTGGGATCCAGGACATGGAACAAAGAGGACATTATCAGGGCAGCTGATACAAATGTTATGGATCATAGGTCCAATAGTAGGATTCCATCAATGCTGTATTTTCTGGTTTTGCCAACTGCGTTGTGTACAAAGAGGGCCTCGGGTAAGCGACCTTCCTTGTCTTTAGAAAATGTACACCCACTCACTGTGGTGGTGTGTCTGTACTTCACTCTCCAAAGATCCCACATGAGAAATGGAAGAGGGGGTGGTAGTCAATGATAAAGCAAATGGGGTAAAACGTGAACAATAAGTGATATTCTTGGCAAAGGGTGTGTAGAAAGTCTTTGGACCACATCTGTATCTTTTCATTAAGTATAAATGATATCAACGTATAGTTCAAAACACTTCCAAAAATGCTTCAAAAAGTCAATTCATGAAGAGGGAAGAAATGTGTAGTGTTGCAAAGAAAATACAAAACTAGCTTGAAAGAAACACGGACAGGTGCTGTGATATGTGCCTGCTCCTTGTTCTAACTTTGGAGATCTTGGCAGAATGGTGTTCTCATTGATAATTATTACCATTAAGATGTTTTTTAAACCATTTTTTTCCAGCTTTAATCTCTGTTTTCCTCATTCTTACTGAATGGGGAATTATTTTTCTTTCTGTCTTTCTTTTTGTCTTTTTGCATTTAGCATGTACATAGTTCTGTGCTTTGCACCACAGGAAGCACAGCAATGAACAAAGCATGCTCCCCACTCAATGAGCTTACAGTTTTATAGGGCAGACAGGTCCTCTCATATTCAACTGTCTACATTTGATAATAATAGAAACCTAAAAGTGATACAAAGTGCTGTAAAAGCACACAGGTCTAGGTCCTGCTGAGATTCACGATGAGAAGAACTGGTAAGGGGTGAAGAAGGCGGAAAGCCATCCCCAGGCATCTGGTCTCCCCCAGACCCTATCACGACCCCTTAATACAAAGGCATGTTCACATAATTTTCTCGGTATTTCTTCCAGAACCAAGTGTCGATGGTCAAAATTTGAAGGGAAGTTTCGAAATCATTTCTTCTTCTATTTTTCTTCCTACGTTCTCTTCTCCTCTCTCTCCCCCTAAATCTTGGTAGAGGTGAACGCCTGCCTAATTGTTCAGTCAACAACCAGTGGGCAAGAACTGGAATTTAGCTTCGTCTTCTGATGAGCTGGGCAATGCAATCCGGGCTTCACGGTGGCCAGAATCATAAGGAAAGATAAACAAACCCTGGCTCAGGTAAGAATGAGATTTGGTTAACGACCTTTTAATGGAATTGACAGAAGGTGGTTCTTGCCTGGCTTCTTGGTTGCAGAAATTTTCACATACTCCATGGGAACACCATCTGCTATCATGACTTCTACCTAAATAGAGACCCTGGAAATGGACCGAGGAGTCAGGGATGGTCAGAACAATTCTTGATGAATAAGGGTTAATGCTACAAAAATCTGACCCATGGAAAAATGTTGCATTAGTTCTATCAAGTTTGGACAGAAGTCCGCAAGTGGTTCCTATAATATACAGTTTGCAAATCCCCTCTAATCCTCACACTTCCTCTCTTTTAGAAACCAGCAAGAAGTGATAAATGTCAGTGACATACCCTTAGAGCCCTTGTTCAGTCTGTTCTAAGACCTCGGATGGGGGGAGTCCACGTATTTTTCAATAGTAGGTGAGACCATTGGAAATCTTGGTGCCTCTATATGATTTTTTTCACAGCCCTATAGATAGCTCTGACCAACTTGAAATAGATTACATCAAAAAATATAAAGGAAGTAGAAGTAGCAGCACCTTCAGTTTGTCAAGATGGATGAAATTAGATTCCTCCTTGCATTTGGCACTGCTGGACAAAAGAAACAATTTCGGCTTCACTATAAGGTAGCAAGATTATGGCTGGAAAGTATTCTTCCTCCCTTTGGGCAAGAAGACTTGGCATCTTTAGCAAAAATGCTGTGACTGACTATTCCTTGGTTGGAATTTTTATAATGGGCCTGGTCCAAGCAACTGGAAAAAAAAAGTCTGGTTTAATTATGTATGTGTAGATATAGATATCAATATAGTGAAAGAGAGGGAGAGATTTTTATAATTTAACTCAAGGATTTGGGGCTTTATGTGCACAGGATTATTCCTTTTGCCACCAGATGCTTAGAGTAATTAGAAACAACAATTTCTCATCCTAAATATTTGCAAACTTCCAGTTTAGCTCAGTGCACTTGGAAATTGAGCGCTTAACAACCCTCCAAAAGAAAAAAAAAAGACCTCTAAAGTTAATATGAGTCGTGTGACTGTTTATTTGTAGTTGGAATGACCAGAGAAATCGAGGTATTAATCGCACTCTTTCAACATGTGGCTAATTCAGTTATAGTTACAGTGTTACAGTGCAGTTGAACATTCAAGAGATTAAGCCAGCTAGTTATAGGTCTAAGTAGGTTCTTTTCCATGGGGGGGGGGGGGGGTCTTCAAAAGATGCTCATGATCTGCACTTGGAAACCCCTTCATCTTGTCCCGGCTTTCCCTTTATCTAAAGCCCCATGGGAAAGGGGGTTGGGGGATGTTAAGAACATTCATCCAGTTTAGAAGCCCTGTAATCAATGGATGTAATCATTTAGCAAAAAATCAAGTATTGGCAGCATATCAAAGGTGCTACTTAAATATATAAATTGCACTAAGAACTTGGGCTTCGGCAACTTCCTGCTGCCCCTAGGCTTGGATCACTTGGTTCTTGTGTCTCAGCTTGGATGCCTCACCATCCCACCCCAGCACTCGGTCCCCTCCCTCCTCTAATTCAGAGTTTAGTAAGTTCTTATTACTCCAGCCATTAGCCTTTGATTTATTTTGACCAAACGTCACCTCTGATGTAAGTTTTTTCTTTATTCCCATTTTTGTTTTTCTCACCCATTAATGCTTGACCTTTTCAAGACCTTGAACCGCCAATTCTTGAACCTTCCTGGTTCATTCCCTTGCAAAGAACTTCATGGTTCTCTCTCTCTTTTTTTTTTCCCCTTCAGCTTCCATTCCAATTATTTTCGTGTTGGTGTTGTCCTTCTCTGTTATCTATTTCCTTTTTTTTTTTCTTTCTTATCTGCTGTGACCTTTAATTCCACAACTACATTGAAAACCATGAGGCACTTGGATACAGGTCGGGTAAAGAGAGATGCTTAAAAGAAATTTGCCCCTGCATGATGAGAGCTTCAGCCTCTACGTTTCCTCTTCCCAATGGGCTGTTTTGAAAGAGCAAATGCTGCTACCATTTTACCCAACTTGAGTTTTATTCTCAGCCCACAGTTGCAAAGTTGGTTAGACACAGACTAAAGAGAAATTTTATAAATTATTAGAATGAAAGGAAAACTTTTGTTTTTTAACACAGTAGTGAAAGATATAAGTAAGAATATCATAAACCATCAACTGAAGACGATTAAAAAGTGATTTCTCTAGCTGGGCAAATTATTAGTGCCTATTCCTGTGAAAATAACTCTCTGGGCTCCAACTTTAATGGTGTTCCATAGGACAGAAACACAGAGAAGAACTTTTCCTCCCTGCTCTCAAGTTGAGAGCAGCAAGAATGCATTCTGTAAGTAGAACTTGTAAATCACTGCCAAAGGGAGAAACTTTTTGGAAGTTTGTCACGGTAAATCAATGTATTTGTCATGGGTTAAAGAATGGCAGAAGATACATGAAAACCCGATGCTGATCGCTTGGTTACAAACGACTTACAGATGTTAAAAATGTGTTTCCCAAAAAAAAAAAAAAAAAAAAAAAACATAATGCCAGGCTGCCTGGCAAGAAGGGGCCAGACACCTGCCTAAAAACAATGAGAATCAAAATAAGCGGCACCAACTGAGATATTCCTGAAACTTCCTTCCTAAAAGCTAACAATAGCCCCTTCCATATGATTTTTTTCAGGGGGCCTACGGATTCCTAGACTGACTGCTTATCAAGTGTGTCCTGGTAATTTCTTTCTCGCACAGAGGAGAGGTGCTCTGTTTTGCAACTTTTGTGACATTGTGACTTCTCAGAGGCCTGGTTCTAATCCCTCATTTCTATATGGAGTGATGGTGGAACAGACCTTCAGAGCATCCTGGAAGGGCCTGGCATCAGGCTTCAGATGACTCCCAGCTGCCTGCTTGCTCTTTGCGTTCATCACAAAGATTCAGGAGAACTGCCTGACTCTGGTTCTCTTACCTGAGATGGAGATCAACTGTTAAGTTGGATCTTTTCTCAAAAACCAATCAAGCAAATTCCTAGGAGGCATCTAGCCTGAGAAGAAGGAGCTGCAAGCCACCCACTGCCCAAAGCCAGTCTGTTGCTCAGGTCAAGAGGCAAATACCCAATTACCTTCTAGAACAATCAGACCTCACTGAGCCCCAAGATTCTGAAGAAAGGGTTTGCAGACTCGGGGAGCACATAGAGGCGAGAAAATGAATAGTCTGCAAGGATTCATCGAACATTCTAAACTTCTTATTTTACTGTAAATGTTGTCAAGACATTGAAACATGTCATCGTAACATGGTTCCAGATACACTGTAGGGAGGATGGGTGAATATGTAAAAATTTCGACTCAAAGACCAAAACAAAGAATCCTTTTCAAAGTCCTTTTAAAATCAGTTTAAGAGGAGTTCCCGTGTCGTGGCGCAGTGGTTAACGAATCCAACTAGGAACCATGAGGTTGTGGGTTCGGTCCCTGCCCTTGCTCAGTGGGTTAACGATCCGGCGTTGCCGTGAGCTGTGGTGTAGGTTGCAGACATGGCTCGGATCCCACGTTGCTGTGGCTCTGGCGTAGGCCGGTGGCTACAGCTCCGATTCAACCCCTAGCCTGGGAACCTCCATATGCTGCGGGAGCGGCCCAAGAAATAGCAGCAACAACAACAAAAAAGACAAAAAAATAAAAATAAAATCAGTTTAAGAAAATACCAAATCAGTAAGCTCTCCGGAGAAGGCAAGGATGGTTACCATTACTTTTAAAAAGAAATCAGGGAATTCCCATGGTGGCTCAGCGGTAATGAACCTGACTAGTGCCTGTGAGGAGGTGGGTTTGATCCCTGGTCTCGTTCAGTGGGCTAAGGATCCAGCGTTGCTGTGAGCTGTGGTGTAGGTTACAAATATGACTCACATCTGGCATTGCTGTGGCTGTGACGTAGGTTGGCAGCTGCAGCTCCAAGTCGACCCCTAGCCTGGGACCTTCCATATGCCACAGGCGGGGTCCTAAAGAGACAAAAATAAATAAATAAATAAATAAATAAATATTAGTTTTCCTCCATAAATATTGGAAAATGTGGTTTCTTTATTCACATGCCTATAGCTTATTTGTGGTTTGGGAAGATTCTAATTTCTAGTAGCATTTCGTGTGGGGACTTTTGGAGTCGGGTTAATGTTTATTCTTAAAAGGTTTGTTTGGTTAACTGTGAGTTAACTGTATTTAAACCTATTTAAAAGATATCATTAAAATAGTTAGGGTATTGAGGCCAAACATTTTTAGAGTCTATTGCTTTGGCAGTTTAATTTTACGCAAAAAAAAAAAAATCCAAAAAACCAATGACGCTCACTTAAATGAACACCTGCTCAAAGAATAGCCTTGTAGAAAAGCTCATGTCGGAAATCAAACCAATGTAAATTTTAAAAAGTGATACAATGATACATCATTACTCTTGGTATGCCTATAATGAAATAATGAATATTTATATAATACAGTGATGAAACAGAATATAGATAACCACGTGGTCATTTTTACTTCCAGTCTCAGTTCATCTAAGTAAAGCAATTTTCACGTGAAAATATAAACAGATATAAAGGCCATTCAAATGAAGATATTTATAAATTTATTCATATTCTCCCATGGAGCACCATGCATAATATAAATGCACATGCACATATGCAACCGGCAACTGAAAATTTTCCAGAGATTTACCTTATTAAAATAATCTTCATTTCCAACATTTCCAAAGTTCAATTAGAGGGTAAGTCATCTATTTTTTTGTGTATCATTCCTATGGAATTCTGTAAATGTCATTTACTTTTATGAAGTCAAAAACTCAGAAAAGATATGGCTTATCTGGGATCTTGTTTAGATACAGTTCCTCCAATTTCATTCTCTAATAGCTATTCAAAACATTTTCACTTTAAGATTACCCTATTTCCCATAATTTTCACATAAGATAAGGCTATAAATTAAATTGAGGACAGTGAGATAAGATTTCAGCTTCTCCTTAAGTATAATGATCAGATCTTACTTCAAACATTTCTCCAAACAGCATCAAAATTCTTTGGACAGAGTCCATGCATGGAAATCGGGATTTACTTCATTATAGAAATTTTTTTTCCTGATATAGAACATGTAAGCAAAATCACTGTTTGTTGCACTTGACTCCTTCTGGCATTAATTAGTAGTAGAAGATTCCTGAGTTGGCATGTGGGGTGGCATCTGAATTGACAGCTACATCATATGAAAATCATGGAAGCTTTCTGACCAGCATATTCAGGAGTTCCATCAATTATGATTTTTTCCAGAGTAATGCTGTTGAGAAATGTATTCTTGGAACATGCTTATATTCGTAACAAGCTGGCCTGAGACCTGAGGTGGTTTACAGGGTTCCTATCCCAATCTTAGAGGAGAGGAAGTCTTGATAAGATACTGATAGTAGAGGAATAAGCACCAAAACAGGCTTTTCCTGTGATTAATACAATGGAAACACATGACCACTCTATTTTTATTCCATTTTTATTAACAAAGGCTTTATAAGCCTTTGTGTTCCCTAACTCCCCTAGAAAAATTCTGAGATTCGTAAGAATTTCTATCAGGTTTTACAAACACTGAAATGGCAGTGGGGTCCACTCCAGGCTGGAGGGTCTGCTTGTGTTTAAAAGATTTCCACGAATTAGAACTGCAACCGCTGAAGGTTGCACAAGCCCTAGAGGCCACATCTTCATGAGAAAACACCAAGCAGAGGACAGGGCAGCGTGCGAGTCATAGCAGTGGCTTCTTGGGGAATCGGTGCCATTCTGCACTGCCTAGAAGGAAGCACATTTGCTTAGAGAAGAGACCGGCTTCTTCAAAGTAGAAGAAAATGACAGAGGAAACCGATAAACAGCAAATAGAAATGTCTTCTTTGCCTCTTTGTCCCCCACCCCTGGTTCCATGATGCCTCCTCTTCCTTGTTACTAATGACTAATCCTGGCCAAGGTGCCCTACAATATTCAAGCACTGGGTAAGTAATGAGATCCTGCTGTATAGCACTGGGAGCTATATTTAGTCACTTGTGATGGAACACGATGGAGGATAATGTGAGAAAAAGAATGTATATATGTATGTGTGATTGGGTCACTTTGCTGTACAGCAGAAAATTGACAGAACACTGTAAACCAACTGTAATGGAAAAAATGAAAGTCATTTGGAGTTCCGTCATGACACAACAGAAATGAATCCGACTAGGAACCATGAGATTGTGGGTTCAATCCCTGGCCTTGCTCAGTGGGTTAAGGATCCGGCATTGCTATGGCTGTGGTGTAGGCCAGCAGCTACAGCTCCGATTAGACCCTTAGCCTGGGAACATCCATATGCTGCAGGTATGGCCCTAAAAAGACAACAAAAAAAAGATCATTTAAAAAAATGTTCAAGCACTGACCTCTGTCCAACTTGTGTGTGTCTGTGTGTGTGTGTGTGTCTTTGTATGTGTGTGTGTCTGTGTATGTGTGTGTGTGTGTGTGTGTGTGTGTGTGTGTTTAGGGCCTCACCCACAGCATATGAAGATTCTCAGGCTAGGGGTTGAACTGGAGCTGCAGCTTCAGGCCTACACCAGAGCCACAGCAATGCCAGATCTGATAGCATCTGCAACCCACACCACAATTCATAGCAACACCAGATCTTTAACCCACTGAGTGAGGCCAGGGCTCGAACCTGCGTCCTCATGGATGCTGGTCAGATTCATTTCCACGGAGCCATGATGGGAACTCCTATCTTTAACCCACTGAGTGAGGCCAGGGCTCGAACCTGCGTCCTCATGGATGCTGGTCAGATTCATTTCCACAGAGCCATGATGGGAACTCCTACTTTCCAACTTTTAATAGTGGCCTTTGCAGACCCAATCATCATCAGAGTTCAAGGCAAGAAATTAATAACAATGATAACAACGGTATGTATGGAATGGCTGCCACAGGTTGGGGCCTCACTCACTCTCTTGCTTAAACTTTGTAATAACCCCCCTGAATAGGAAATATTCTCAAATGTTCCAAATTAAGGCTTGGAGAGGTAAGGAATTTGTCCAAGTACACCTCTCATAAGTGGCACATCTGCGGTTTGGAATCAGGTAGGCTGGATGTCAAGTCCAGGGTTCATTCAGCTTCACCGAGCTACTTAGTGATGAACTTTCAGAATATGTGACAGGAGACAGAGGAGACGTTGTCTTCTAAAGGGGACCTCGTGGTACATTACACTTCTGCTCACATCACGTGGCTCACTCTTAAGGTCAGGTTTCTTCTAAGGGATGCTCAGCCTGTTTAATATTGTTTTACCAAATCCAAGTATAGTCTCTTAAACCATACGTGACCTAGATTATATCTTGGATAAAAACAACTGTATAAATCATCACTAGATTAGGGTGGGAGTTTATGTTACACGCGTGGCCCCACACAGGGGGTTTATGTCACGTGTGGGATCAATTCGGTAATACAGGGAATTGCAGCATTACAGCAGCCTCTGAGTCCTCTGGCCCAGATCGGCTGCAAGATGGGAAAGGCTTTTCTCCACACAGAATAGAGTGTGAGAGACCTCTCAAGGCAGGGAAGTTTTGCCTCATTTTCCAGTTTCTTGCATTCAGTGCACTGGCTGAACCTGTGCCTTGGACTGTCTATTCTGTGCCACTTTCCCACCCCAGCCTTCATCTCATGTACAGTACTTGCTGGCTTTGCAATACCTCTCTGTGCTCCTTGATTCATTAATAAATATTTATTTGCTAAGGACTCAGCACTGGGGACAGACAATGAGGAAGACCCAGTCCTCCCCGGGGTTCTTATCTCTTATTCCTGATCATCTTGGATGGTCCAGCTCTGACATAGAGCTCATTCCCTAGAACTAGCGCCATCGGCCCCCACTAGTCAGAGTGTAACAGAGGAGAGCAAACCTGACTCCGTATTGGATCTATCCCTTTAACTCCAGCCCTTGTGCTCTGCTGCCTGTGCTTTGTCAGGCTGGCTCTGCACCTTTTGTAAAAGAATGTCGCCTATAGCCTGAAATGCATAGAGCAGCCCATTCCCAAGGCCCAACCCTTGAAGGGTGTAACACTCTTCCATTCATATAGAGACAAAAAGTTGCAAAAGAGAGATTATCCTTTGTCTTATTGGAGGTTTACAGGAAGTTTGTGGCCAGACATCCCTGGACAGCTGCCAGAAGAAAGGATTCTGGCACCAAAAAGTTTGCAACAACCAGCTGCTCTCCCTTCTCTTTTAGTAGAAAAGAAGCCTGGATTCTAACTTGGGTAAGATGGTTCTTTAGACGCTCGTCCACCATCTGAGTCAGTTGGCTTTCCAATAAAGTCTCCATTCCTTGCCCTAAAACCTCGAATCTATTTATTGGCCGTTGTACAATGAACAGTGAGAACTTGGATGTGGTAACAGTAAGTATGGATGAAGCTGATAAAGAGTTAGTGGTCATTTCCAGAGCTGCAAAGTGCTGCAGGAAATACTAATTTCCCTGTTGCCAAAAGGGCTAGAGTCTCTTGTAGCCTTTGTGTGGATTCTTCTAAGCGTTTGGGTTAGATGATTAAAGAACTTTCCTAATCTTGATAAATTGTCCTTTGGTCTTGGATATTCTATACACAGGTTGGATACCATCTTTTTATCTGACAGCAGAGAGGCTTCTGATCCAGAATGGCTTCGATTCACATGGTGGATGGTTTCCTCTGGAAATGAAGACAGGTGATCTGGTTGGTTTCCTTTGATGCTTTTGAACAAGACAGATGATTATCTTGGGTCCAGCGATTTGCATGTGGGGGAGGCTCTCCTTTGCAGTAGGGAGTTTCTTTCTTCCCAGGCCTTCCCTAAATGAAGTTTTATCTTACAGATCCATCTCTAATTTGAAATTCCTGGTGGATGACGTGAATAAACTTTCGGCTCTTGAACTGTATGATCCTCTTGGCTTCTTCAATACTGAAATTAATTCTTGAGGAAGATCTGTAGGAGGACAATTTGCATTAATTATGATCACATCTGAAATTCTTGTCCTGACCACTCACTAATCTAATTATTCCCATTTTTGTATTTAACCTAAAACAGAGGGAAATGATACAGTAGATTTAAGGAGCTAAGGGTTTGCATGGGAGCTATTTAGGCCAGATAAATGATTTAGGAATGGCATTCTTTTTGTTTGTTTGTTTATTTCTTTTTGCAGTAAAGTTCTGTCTTTCAATATTATTAGAAATTGATATATGAGGAGTACCCATCATGGCGCAGTGGTTAACGAATCCAACTAGGAACCATGAGGTTGCGGGTTCGGTCCCTGCCCTTGCTCAGTGGGTTAATGATCCGGCGTTGCCGTGAGCTGTGGTTTGGGTCGCAGATGCTGCTCGGATCCCGTGTTGCTGTGGCTCTGGCGTAGGCCGGTGGCTATGGCTCTGATTAGACCCCTAGCCTGGGAACCTCCATATGCTGCGGGAGCGGCCCAAGAAATAGCAAAAAGACAAAAAAAAAAAAGAAATTAATATATGAAAAGACCATAGAATTGTTCTTATTGACACAGAGTACAGAGCCTTCTTCGGTCTTGTCCTTGATTTTCTTTCCTCTGTCTGCACACCTCCTCATTATGTGGAAGTTTGCGAAGGGTCTATATGGACATGTAAAAATAAAGTTTGAAAGTGACAAAATTAGATCATCTACCTCTACAAACACATCTAGCTCTAAAAAGCGTGTCATGATTCCTAGGTCAGCCTCAGAATTCTTCTAGCCACATCTCACCAGTATGGCTGTTTGAAGATATTTTGCAAATCTGAATGTTGATGCAGATTTCAATTGCCATTCCCTTTAAACTAGTTCTTCTTTTACTATATCTTGTAAAGTGTCCTGTTCCTTGATGTGCCTCAGTACAATGATATCTTCCGTAGAACCCAACATAGGACAAGATACATTGTATATTTTTCAGTTTAGAGATACTAGACCCCCATATAACTAAAATTTTTTTGTTTTAATATCCTTTGCTTTATTGAATCCTCTTAGCAGCCCCAAGAATTAAAAACATTACACCAAGGACAAGGTATATGAAGGCAGGAATCATGCCTGACTTCTTCACTTTGGCAGTCCCAATGGCACATAGTAGGTACTCAATAAATGCTCGTTGAATGAATAATATTCATTTTCATTCATTTTCTACAAGTTTTAACTTTATCTTGTTTTTCTAATTTGGGTCACTTTATGCGTCAGTATTTTCATCAGCAAAACAGCATCTAGTCCAGGAGGTTGCTGAGAGATTAAATGCTTTTGGCACAAAGTAGGTGCTTAGTTTTGTTTTGTTTTGTTTTGTTAGAGCCATGCTCTTGGCATATGGAAGTTCCCAGGCTAGGGGTCAAAGTGGAGCTACAACTTCTGTCCTATTCCACAGCCACAGCAATGGGGGATCTGAGTTGAGTCTGCAAACTACACCACAGCTCACCGCAACTCTGGACCCTTAATCCACTGAGCAAGGCCAGGGATCGAACCCCATCCTCGTGGATCCTAGTTCATTACCTGCTGAGCCATCAAGGGAACTTCCAGGTGCTTAGTTAATATTTGTCAATAAGTGAAGGATGATGCCTTTTTTACATAAACTTTTTGGATTAATTGAATTCGTCCCTGGCTTTACCTTCATGAGCAGGTTTTTTTTTTTTTTTCTTTTTAACCTGGATACCAGTCTAATCAGAAAGTAGTCATAAATTTACCTTTTCCACAACTTTAAAGTGTTATGGGGAGTTCTGGTGGGATAACCTTATTTGCTGAGTTTTGCAGAGATTACGAAACAAAGTATTTTACAATGGAAATAACCTTTTTGATTTAATTCACCAATAAGTCAGAAGCAGCTGCAGACAATCGTTTTCTTATGTTCCAAAAAAAAAAAAAGAAATTGGCTTCAAAAGGAGCAAGGAAAAATGTAACCCCAAAGGATAATGTTTTGGAAAGTTTCAATGGAGTCAAACCTGGGGTTACAAAAGAAATGTCTTACAAACCGAACTGCAGCTTCCACTAGAGTAAATAGCATAATGCATATTGTGGTACCCAACTTAATTTACTCTGTCGTTGTACTAGACAGCAAACAGGATACAAACAAAGAGAACAACGACGCCTTTTAAAATGAATAGCTGGTCCTAGAATATTGACAAAGGGTATTTGTCAGCAAAATGTAGAAACAGGGCCTATATGGATGGAGTTCTTGCCTTTATTCCTTTACAAGGTATTCATTTAAAAGGAATTCGCTATTCTCTCATGTAGTTTACTTGTCAGATGGTACAATTACAGTTATTTTGCAGAGTCAATTTTCTGTTATATAATCACACAGACTTGTGTCTAATGCAACAGAAAATTGCCTAGGTGGAATAACTTTCAGGTGTTGGTTTGACTCTAGGGGTTTTGCATTTGCTTTTTGGCCACAAAGTTTTCTTTTTGTTCAAATCTATCCCAGAGAATCTTAGTTCCAACACCACTCAGAAGAAGCGCTGTGCGTAGCTGTTAAGAGGGTGTTCAGATCCGCTAAAGGTGGTGTGGAATTCCAGTTCCACCGCCCACCCACCACTTATTTGTGGGTCTGTCCCCACGGCCAACACGACTTCTTGATGACGAAGCTGAGTTTGCTGCTTACTGCCTCAAAAGGGAACACCACCTCCAAACAGCTCCAGTAACATCTTGGGAGGGGAAGGGCAAGATTGGATCTTAAAACTGAAAGTGTGGTTTAAAGGTGGGGTTTTCAAAGCTGAGCCCTGAGTAGGATAGAATGAGGGAGCAAACTATAACTGGATAAGATACTTGGACCCCAGGGTTCACTGAAGCTTTATTCACAATAGCCAAGACACAGAAGCAACCTAAGTGTCAATCAACAGATGAATGGATAAGGAAGATGTGAACACACACACACAACGAGAATACTACTCTGCCATAAAAAAATGAAATGATGCCATTAGCAGCAATATGGAAGGACCTAGAAATTATTATACTAAGTGAAGTAAGCTGAATAAAATATCATATGATATCACTTATATGTGGAATATTAAAAAAAAAAGATACAAATGAAATCACTTACAAAACAGACATAAAAAGCAACTAATGGTTACCAAACAGGAAGAGCAAGGGAGGGACAAAGTAGGCGTTTGGGATTAACAGGTACGTACTACTACGTATAAAATAGATAATTGACAAGGATCTATTGTGTAGCACAGGAAACTACATTCAATACTTTGAATAACTTGTAAGGCAAAGGAATCTGAAAAAGAAATATATGTAAAAAATATATATACATATATATGTATTATATGTGTGTGTGTGTATAAAATCACTGTGCTATACACCTCAAACTAACACAACTTTGAACATTAGCTATACTTTGGAGTTTCTGTCATGGCTTAGTGGTTCACGGACCCAACTTGGATCCATGAGGACTTGGGTTTGACCCCTGGCCTTGCTCAGGGGGTTGAAGGAGCAAATGTTGCCATGAGTGGTGGTGTAGGTTGCAGACACAGCTCGGATCCTGTGTGGCTGTGGCTGTGGCTGTGGTGTAGGCCAGCGGCTACAGCTCCGATTTGAGCCCTAGCCTGGGAACTTCTATATGCCACGGGCGAGGCCCTAAACAAAGACAAAAGACAAAAAAAGAAAAAAGAAAATTAACTATACTTCCATTTTAAAAAGAAAAGAAAAGGAACCCACTGAGCTAAACAAAAACAAGACAAATAAAAGAGTCGAGATTGCAGGATGACAGTCCAGAATTAGGGACAAGAGTGAGGTGAGGGTTTTCAGACCAAGGATTCAGAGAATTTTAGGGCACCAACTGTCTGTTACCTCTTTCCATTGAAGGGGTGATGGATCTGGTTGGTAACTTCCTAAAACCAACATTCCAACCATTTGCCTGGCCAGAGACTCCCTGGAACGGTAAAGTCATGCTAATTCTACCCTGTGACAAACTTCTCGAAAATTGGCATCCTACGTCTATCTCTGTCCCGCAGAACCAAATACGTGGCTGAGCTTAAGACATAGCTGTTGCTCAGAACAGCCTCCTGTCGCCCCACCCTCCTTTATTCCCAGACAGGGGCGTAGAGCCTCGGCTGAGGCTGTTTCCAAGGCACAGTGGAGCTGTATCTGCTCGATATTTAAACAATTTAGTCAAATTCAATCTCAAATCGAGGAAGTCCAGATGTCTCTAATTGGAGAGACAATGCCTAAGGCTTTGGGAAACACGCCTTCAAGACTTGCTTTCTTTCCTTTAGTTCCTGAAATACTTGGGGTGGGGGGGTGCCATGGTAGTTAGCCCTGCAGATAGGAGTTGGGGTTGGCCTGCTCGGAAGACTTTCCTGTGGATCTCGGCAGTTACAGCAGGAGTTGAGGGACGACCCTTCAGCATCTTTGCAGAGGATTTCATGCCCATGGCACATTTCTCTCTGGAAGGCCCCTTCCCGACCAGGCTGCTCTGAGAGCTGGATGGACTTGTGCCCTCGGTGGACTCTCAACTGTCCCGGGAGAAGAAAAGGACCATTGCATCCGGCACACCTTGGGGTTGTCTCGTCTCAGCTCAGTCCTGTCTATTTATTTCTTGTACCTTTTCTTTCTTTCTTTTTTTCCTGAAGCCTCTTGGTATTATTTTAGCTCTTAGCAGCCTACCTTCTGATGTTTTCCCAAACAAAGCATCCTTTGTGTCAACTGTCAAATATGTACATTCGACTTTGCTTTTTGGACAAATAGGAAGAGGCTGTTAGAATTTTTTTACTTCTCTTCATTATTTTAAAACAGCAATTAAGACACCAACCAGAATGCTCTTGTGCTCTATTGGAAACAAACCCATCCCACTCAGCCTTCCCTCTAATTGAATTATTGAAGCTTGATGTCATTTTGGTTTCCATGCAGTCTAACCCCTTAAGAGCAATTTCATCCCTTCTTAGGCCTGATAACCCGTCCGAGTGCCAATTCTCTGAGGTACCTGAGATCGAATCTTACAAGCCCATAATTTCATTTTCCTTATCTGTATTATATCATTTCTTGCCACATAACAGCTCTTAACATTGTCTGTATTGTCTTTATTATATCTGTGAATGGAGTTAACAAAACTTATGCCATTTAACATACTGGGAAGATTTTAAAATCGTCTTGGTTAAATAATTTCAGCATGCCTCCTGGAACTTAGTTGCCTCTTTCCAATGATGCTATAATCACGCCATTCCAAAGCATAATGGTAATGCTTCATATTTTTTTTATTAATTACAGTCTTCTGATCAATGTCGTTACCTGCTCTAGACACTTCTGCTCATGCTAAGAGGAGTGACAATGTGTTTTGTTTCAACTCCTTGTGATAGGCTTCGGAGTGGAAAAAATCCGTCTCTGTTTTCTTCTAGGTACCCAATGTTCATTTTAATGGAAAAAAATAATAATTATTTTCCTTGTGCTGTTCTTTAATGGAAACAGCAATCAATGGCTTTGGAACTAGTCTGACCTTCTAGGCTGCACGTTGAAATAACTGTCTCATGATTACAGGGAAGAACCGAATCTGGGCTATCATTTTAACTCAATCTGAAAGGCAGAGAAATGTTCTACAAATGATTGTCACAGAATTGAAGAAGATTATGCTGCTTTGTGACTAGTTTCCAGGAAACCAAGGTACACATCTCTTCCTAAGCTTGCTCTTTACCTTTGGCCGAAAACCTCCCGAGCCCCTTGGAAGAGGGTGGGGCAGGGCCCCCTCATTGGGCTGCCTCTGTTTCCTGCATCCGCTGTTATTGGCATCCTGGGAGCCAATGGAGTGACCAGGTGAGGTATGGCAAATCAGTTAATAAACTCTGCGATAGCTAGGCGTGTTTTATGAATTCAATTCAGGCAAGATGATGTGATCAGAGTTTGTGAGAGGTGAGCTATACTAAGTCTTCAAACTAATTGTTTAATTGCAGAATTAATAGCTTACAGGGCACTTAATGCCTTGCAAATCAAAGCACAGCACTCCATCTCAATTTGGGATCCAAGGAAAACGTCTACCCCTTTCTGGCTATTCATGGATTAACCTTTTCATTTTGGGAACAGATCTGTTTCAAATATTTTTAAGACTTGTCTCCTGACAAAAAGAAATACTCTTCCTGTGATGTCCAGCGGAATGAATTATAATTGGCTGAGTGGAAGGAAGGCTTTCTGTTCTATGAGGAGAAGTTTTGCACCACTTTTTGAACTGCAGAGTCAAGGGCTGATGCTCCAAATATCACCAGCTCTATGTTAACAAGACAAAGCAGAGTTCATTGCTGTGTTGGGGGAGAACCCCACCTCCACGGAGCTTTGATAGCATCTTGGGGTGGGAAGGACAAGGGTGGATATTACTGAGATTTTGGAATTTGGTTTGTCAGAGGAGAAACACTTCTTTTCTACACTTTTAGGTTCAATGTTGAAGGTCTGCAAATTAAACTGACAAAAGACCTATTAGCAAGAGAAAAGGAAGATTCTTATTCACCTAAGTATTTGGACTATCACAGAAAATTGTTAGAATTTGAGGCTGATATACCATCTTAGAAGGGAAAAGGGAGAGGAGAAAGGGTTTCTATCTGTTTAGGTGATTTCCTATACCAGCACCAATTTCTGATTTCTCACGTTGACTGGTAGGAGTGAATCTTCTCTGGTTGCAAAAATCCCAGGGAGGGAATTTATAAAAGTTTAATTACTCAATGAGATTTGACAGATAAAGAGGGTTCCGGGGGAAAAATTTTTGTAAGGAGTGGTATAGCCCAGATCCCTTGAGGTTGAAGGTAGGTCTTTTCTGTGTGAGAGGTGAGAGGAGGGGAGGTTGGACTAGGATTGAGGAGAGATCATGACGTAATACTTCAGGACTGGTGGGAAAGATAAGGGCAGGAATTTTAGGCCAATGGTCCAAACTTGGTATGAAAACTATGCTTTCTATGGAGGAGTAGATGGGTCCCATAAAGTATTCCTTTTGCAAGCAGTTGTGTCATTTGCCTGGGAAAGAGCGCCCTGGAATAGGCACATTTTGCTAATATACTCAGTGGGACATTGAACTCAAGTTCATGTGGACTGCAGGGTGCTCCGGGCTGGGAGGTTTCTGTTCTCACCAGCCAGCACATTGGACTCCTGCTATTTCTTTGGCTTACTTACCAGCTACTATAACCTTTATAGCTGACTGGCTTTGGCAAGAACCTTTCAATCAGTATGAATTGCTTTTGATAACAATTTCATTTATCATATGAAAAGGTTGACCTTTCGTGCCTTTTTTTCTAATTTCGAAATGTTCTGCCATCCAGATCATGTGAGTTGCCGCTTAACCTCGAGGGAGATCCTACCCATGAAAGATAAAAACATCTTCATGGGAGCGGACCATCTCTCACTGATATCAGGACTGTGCCAGCCACATAGTAGGGACCCCAGGGTGATTTTAAAAATTTCTACTTCATAGATTTCGGGAGCCCAAGCAAGAGCTTTCCCCTTCCAGCTGACAAAATGCCCAGCCATATCAACATTCCATCAAAAGAATCCTGATGAGATCCAGTCCTTTGGAAAGAGTACAGGACAGCTGGACATGGCAAACTGGCAGGACCCAGGCCACATTCTAGAAGAAAGATATCCCAGGAATGGAAAACATGTCTTCTCCCTCCTTGAACTTCTGTAGCTCCTAATGTGACCCAGGCCACCCCTTGTTCTCCTTAAGACCTTTCACCATGGGGCCAGATTTAGGTCTGTAATGATCAGCTTGAGATTACCTCCTTCAAAAGCAAAATTCTCTTGATCCCAACTTCCGATACTCTGGAACATTCTGTAGGATAACTGTTATGCACAGATGAGTAGGTTATTCTTCCCAAAGAGCACATTCCATATTGTACTGAAAGACCCCCTTCTTCCCTCCCGAGTCTCTGCTTGACGCCCACCTCCGCACTCACAACACACCTGACACTGTGGCGGGGGGGGGGGGTGCCCTGCCGCTGGCAACTCTGTGAGTGACACAAGCTGGGGGTCCTACAATTTTAACTCAATTCTGACACTATCTACCTGCAGGTAGTGACAGATGCCACTGATTAAGGGCTCCGTTCCACTTTCTTTTTTTTTAATATTGCTGGAGTATAGCTGATTCACAATGCTGTACTAGTTTCATCAGTTCCCCTTTAGATGCACTGGTCCCCAGGTTACCTGCAACTTCTCTCCGACTTGGATACAAATTGGAGGTTCCCACAATCCCCTCCTCGGTTTCTGCTAATTGACCCACGTAGCTCACAGAACTCAGGGAAACACAACCTCCACGTACCAGTTTATTAAAAGACAGGGTGAAAGACATAGAGGAACAGGCAGATGAAGAGATACACCGGGTGGGTAGGGGGTGGTCTGGGAGGGCCCCAAGCACAGGTGCTTCTCTCCCAATGGAGGTGAGGTGGGTTACTCTCCTGGTATGTGGATGTGTTCAGCAACCTGGAAACTTCTGGGACCCCATAGCATTGGGATCTTATGGTGGCTTCATCACACAGGCAAGATCAATACGATCTCCCTCTCCAGCGTCTCTCCCCTCTGGAGAATGGGGGTGGGACTGAAAATTCCAAGCCCCTAATCTGGCTTGGTGTTTCTGGTGACCAGCCCCCATTCAGGAGTCTACCCAGAATCACCTCATTGGAAAAAAAGACACTCCTATCACCCAGTAAATGTCAGGGAATTTAGGAGCTGGGTGTTGGGAACCAGGGTCAATGATCAAATATTAGACAAAAGATGTCCCTGGATCTTACCAGTTAGGAAATTACAGGGTTTTTTAAAAACTCTGTCCCAGGAATCAGGGGCAGAAACCAATATGTATATTTTCTAAAGTCTCATATAATATCTTCATCATGAAGAACGAAAGCTCAGATCCTCTCAGAGATTGGAGCTGGAGTTCATATTGGTATAAGCAGGACTGTGGTGTGCAGTTGTCCATGTTGTCCACTGCACAATGAAAATTGGTTGGTGCTCCCTAGAGTTGTGTGGAGACTCTGTCTGGAGCAACGTTTCACTTGTCCCTCAAACAATGTGGTATAGATGCCTCCATGTAGACTTGGACTTGCCATAACAAGAATATGTGCTTTGCTTTCCTAGGAGGGATGCTGGAAGCCAGCTCAGGGATCTCCACTTCCTTTGTCACTGTGAAATTCGGCTGGCTGGCTTTTAGAGTTCAGAATCAGGATCTTCTGTACACAATGCTCTTCTGAAGGAAAAGAGACTTTTATGTTATAGTACCATTTATCTCATAGTTTCAACGCTAAACTTAATATGTCCCTTTAAAACCGACCTGTCTCAAGTAGCATGAATTGTGAGCAGACAGGGACAAGGTCTCTGAGTTCAGGAGAGGTTCATCAGAATTCTACATAGGATGGGGAATTATGTGTCATTTCAAAATGCTATAAAACAGCTTTTTTATATTTGGGAGAAATGATTTTTTTGTAACCTAATCTGAAGAAAGACAAAGGGGACAAAAATCTTCACTGGGGTGATAGACAGGTGACCTCAGGCAGGTGGGAGGTACTCCTCCATGGAACATTTTAGAAGCCTTATGGGGAAAAGGACAGCACTTTTTCAAAAAAGCACAATGGGAGCATGGTTTACAAAAGGAACATTCCATAAACCACCACAGGTAGATTAACCTCTAGTATGACTAGAAGTCATATGTGCAAACGTGTTGAGATCCTATCAGAACACAGTAGTAAGAGCAGACTTGTCATCAGACAGACCCTTGGCTCTGCCATCCTTTAGCTGTGTGATCTTGGACAAATTATTTAACCTGTTTGAGCCTCAGGTTTATCATCGTGAGCTGGGGTTACTGACTAGTCATTATCTCACAGGAAAAACGCTATGAAAAAAATGATACATGTAAAAAAGTAAGCCCCAGAAAGCACTCACCAGTTGGTAGCCACTGTTATTAGAACCATGCTGAACTTTTTAAACCATTTTTGATTTCATAATCAGAACCCAAACTGTTTCTTAAAGAAATAAGAGATCCTGAATTTGCCTGTGTGTGATTATTTTGGTGTGAAGTGCAAGCGATCCACTATGAGAACAAAGTCACCAGTGGCTTAGCCCACCACCAAACCTCAAGAGACAAGGAAGAATGTCTGTGCCTCCAGGAAGCCTCCATGGTCTCCGGAAACAAGGGAGCCAATTTCACAGAGAAAGAAATTACTGGAAGCCCTGGAGCAGAGAAAAAAATCACCGGGCAGAAGAACCATCCAACGGGGTGTGGTCACCTCCACGTTCAAGGCTATTGCTGCCTGCTTGCAGGACCCAGCTCTGGATTATTTTCCACATCCAAATAAAAGAGAGAGCTACCAAGCCAGCTCAAGCTCTGTCTCTTTGACTCTCCACGCCCACCCGTATTCAAAGCCAGCCAAAAAATCTGGGTGTTTTGGCACTGTACAGATAACATCTTCACTTTTAAATTGAATATTTCACGTTTTTATTCGAATGTTTGACAGCATGTATTTATGTACTTATATAGGCCCCACCTACCTCCCCCGATGGTTCAAGATGGCAACATCACAAAGACAGCCTTAGGTTATAATTTGCTCTAAAAACCCTCCAACACAAGCCTCACAAAAAACAGTGTTTGAAGAGGATGTAAACATAACACCATTAATTTCAGTAGTAAACTAAAATAGCAAACAACCCATCGGGCATCAAATCAAAATCGCAAATGTATCTTAAAGGGCCCGCAGGAACACAGGCATTTGACCCAGATGAGAATACTCTTCATTATCAGAAAATGAATCAGCGAACCCGTTGGCGTGACTCTTCATGTCTGACACCAACACAATTTCAAAAGCAACCTTCCCGAAATGAAGGTTGTGACCACACCACGCTGGTCAAATGTGACCAGAACCAAAACTTTCGTTGGTCCTTAAGTGAGAAAAGGAAGAACACACTTTATGCCACCCTGGGATTATGGCTTCATTTCTTCCCATCCGTCACAGGAAACAGCCCTAAAAAGAAGTCACTACATAACAAATAGCAAGCACAAGAGTGATAGCTACCATCTCCTATGCAGGTTCTAGCCGCCAGTTATAATTCGCTTTAAACACACAAAATGTAACGGCACGAGGGCCCGCCCCTAGTTGGGCTGGGTCTTCACCTCATTAGCTCTTCATTGTCATCCGTACATTTTATTAATAATATGTTAAAAGTAAGGAAGGGGGTTAGTTTACAAATTACACCAGCATAAAACTCCAGCCTGTAATCGAAGCAGCCCTTGGCAGAGAAGGCACTTTCTCAGGCCCAGCGAGAGCAACCTCCCCACGTATTTGCACACGATGGCTGCCTAAGCCATGTTCCATCAGGCTCTGTCCGGCTCCCGTATTTGTAGCTGCCTTCAGGGAACAGGTTTCACTGGGCACAGGGCACAGGGCACAAGAAGACCTCTTTGGGGCTCCACTGGAAGCCTGTGAGGAGGGCTGGTTAGTGTGCTTGCCTTACAGTGGAAGGATCAGGGGCCCTGGGAGCTCAGACCACAAGCAGGATACCAGAGGCCTGTCCACTGTGCCCCAAAGACCCCACTCAGAATCACCACCCTTTCCACCTTGTCTCCACATGCTTATCTAATCTCTTTTCTTTTCTTTTTTCTTTATGGAAGTTCACAGGCTAGAGTCTGAATCAGAGCTGCAGCTGCAGGCTTACACCACAGCCACAGCAACGTGGGATCTGAGACGCGCCGGGGACTCACACCGCAGCTCACAGCAACGCTGGCTCCTTAACCCACTGAGCAAGGCCAGGGATTGAACCTGCATCCTCATGGATACTAGTTGGGTTCTTAACCCACTGAGTCGCGGTGGGAACTCCCTGTTTATCCCATCTTTAATTCCTAGTCTCACGTCCCATGCTTCTTCTCCCTAGTACTAAGGGAAGGGAAGCTCATGCCAGATTTTATCATTTTCATTATTTGTCTTGTGAATGAAATAAAAGCGCTAAAAGGAAGGGCCGGCAGTTCAGTCCCTTGGCACACACGCCTAGGGGAGAGGGCCACCCCTGAAGGAGGTCAGTCCAGTCGGTACCCAAATGACACCAGAGCCAAGGTGACCCCCACCCTGCTGGCTCCTGGTGATCAGAGTACAGCTTCTCATCCCTCCACAGCACAGGCTTCCTTTTGCTTCCCAGAGAGACTGAGAAGAAGGACCGTATGTTACACTGCAATTCTCCCCACAGATGCTAAAACATGGGGCATAGCCCTGTGCTTTGAAATAAGTGTATATCATCATGTGATGTGTTCAGTGAATATCAGCTGAACTTGCTTGTGTCAAGACTGTGCTCAGTATCAAAAAGACAAACAACAACCCAATCAAAATAAAATGGGCAGAAGATCTAAATAGACATTTCTCCAAAGAATACAGACAGGTGGCCAAAAACACTTGAAAAGATGCTCAGCATCGCTAATTGTTAGAGAAATGCAAATCAAAACGATAATGAGGTATCACCTCACACCAGTCAGAGTGGCCATCTTTAAAAAACCTACAAACAATAAATGCCGGAGAGGGTGTGGAGAAAAGGAAACCCTCCTGCACTGTTGGTGGGAATGGAAATTGTGTGCAGTCACTATGGAGAACAGTATGGAGGTTCCTTAAAAAACTAAAAATAGAAGTACCATAATGATGCAGCAATCCCACTCCTGGGCATCTATCCGGAGAAAACCAGACCTCGAAAAGACACATGCACCCCAGTGTTCATTGCAGCGCCGTGTACAATAGCCAAGATGCAGAAGCGACCTAAACATCCATCAGCCAGAAGAATAAAGAAGATGCCATTTGCAGAAACATGGATGGACCTAGAAATTATTGAACCAAGTCAAGTAAGTCAGATGGAGAAAGGCAAATATCGTGTGAGATAAAGAATATGCAGAATCTATCCAAAAATGATACAAAAGAACTTACACAACAGATTTGTTTTGAAATTTGAAACCAAATTTATGGGTGCCAAAGAGGAAATGGGGGGCAGGAGGGATGAATTAGGGGGTTGGAATTGACATATACACATCACTATATATAAGATAGATGGGTAAAAGGATCTACTGTGTAGCACAGGGTCACCTACTCAATACTGTGTAATAACCTACATGGGAAAAGAATCTGAAAAGGAACAGATACATGTATACGGAGAACTGATTCACTTCGCTGTATGCCTGAAACTAACACAACTTTCTAAGTCAACTACACGCCAATAAAATTTATTATTTTTTCAAAAGTGAAAAGAATGGTATTTCATAGAATCCCATGATTTGTTCAAATGCTTCATGCTGATAAAGAATCATCAGTGATGGCCATTTGGGAATAGAATGTGAAAGAGAATGGCTGTGTGTATATGTATGACTGAATCACTTGGCTGTGCAGCAGAAATGATCACAAGCTTATAAATCAACTATCCTTCAATAAAACTTAAAAAAAATCATCAATTAAAAAAAAAAAAAAGACTGTGAGGTCGGGTTCACACCTGCCTCTCCATCCTGTGCCATCCAGCCCTCAGGAAATGCTGAGTAGATGACAGCAGGAAGACGCTTCATGGGACTTGCGTTGAACCTTCACTACACTTCAGAAGCCCATCATTCCCAGCAAACCCAGCCTTTTCAGTAATCACACAGATTGGCTTCTGTGCTAAGTACCCCCTCCTAATCTTGCTGGTGTCTCTCTGAATTCCTCTGTATCAGTCATTCATTAATCAATCATTCAGCAAAACTTTAAGGATCTACTAATGCTGGGCAGCAGGATGTAGGGATAAATGATTGCTGTGCTATTGGGCATGATACTATGCCCTTATTTTCCATCTAAGGCATGCAGACATTTTTCAAGCATTTGTCTTTTTCTTATGGGTTTTTCTTTGCGAATCGTGAAAAGGCAACGCAAAGCTGCTGTTAAACTGTGGGAACATGTAAACCATCCAGGACAAAAATGTGCCATTTCCTTCCTGCCATTTTCTCCCCTTTCTAAAGAATAAGCAGATTTTTTTCATTGTTGTTTTTGAACATGGTCAAAAGGGGTTACCCTGCAGTAACACTGATGGAGGCTTCCCAGCCAAGAAACTTATAGTAACTACCATTCTTACAGGCCATATCCTGCCATTGATTTTTACACAGGACTCCCCATTGATTGCAACAGGGAGTTTTTCCCTTAGATCGATGGCAGGATACAGCTAGTGACATTAAGCATAGATAAAAGACCCTTGAGTTAACTGTCAACAGAACGCAAATTTAGATGTAAACCCATTTAACAAAACTTAGCTTCAAAGGTGCATTAGAAAAGACAGCATTTCAAAATGCTTCCCCCCCCTCCCCCGCCCCACCCATGAAGTTCAGTGTAAATAAGATTTCTTATTCCCAAACCATGATTTCCTTAGATATGTCTTTTTGCTTTTCACGTTTATCTAAATCCCATTCTCAGCGATACTCCTAATAAACTGAAAGGTTTTTTTGTTTTGTTTTGTTTTTTACTTTTCTTTTTTAGGGCTGCCCCTGCTGCATATGGAGGTTGTGGGCCTAGGGGTCAAATCAGAGTTGAAGCTGCCAGCCTTCGCCACAGCCACAGCAACGTGGGATCTGAGTTGTGTCTGAGACCTATACCATAGCTCACGGCAATGTTGGATCCTTTAACCTACTGAGCGAGGTCAGGGATTAAACCTGCATCCTCATGGATACTAGTAGGATTCTTAAGCTGCTGAGCCAAAACGGGAACTCCTGAAAGATTTTTCTTCTCTCCCCTTTTTTTTTTTTTTTTTTTAAGAAATGTGGCATTTGCCCTCAAACAGTATAACATTTACTGGGGAGGAAAGGTGGGTACACATTTAACTCTAGTACAAAGTGGCAGAAGAAAAGAAAGGGAACAGAGAAGGAAGAGAGTGTTTCAAATTCTGGGGTGTTAAGAAAGATGTGTGTACAGTATGTACACAGTTTCTCTAGTACTGGAAATAAAAAAATTAAATATTTAACCATCCTTATTTTCTGATACTATATAATACACACATGTACTGGTCCTATTAGAATGCCAGTAGGTACATCCATATATCAAGACACAAAAGGGAAATTATCCGTAGGCAGAATGGGTCACCTTCCCTCCCAGGATTCCTGGGAAGACCCAGTTGCACCTGATGTCCCAGAGTAATTATTAAGAGCATCCCCATGCACCCTCAAAAGTGACCCCACTTAGCTGATAAACTCCATGCCCACACTGCTGGCATGTGTGAAGTTCACAGTCCAGAGTTGCAGGTGTACCAAGATTGAGAACTCATCCTAGGACACAGTACCTTCCCCACCAACCATCACCCAGTCTCACCACCACAGCACCAAAAGCCTCCTTACAGCAATGCCCAGCTTAGACTATCCACTGTCAAGAAAAATTAGGAGTTCCTGTCATGGAAATGAATCCACTTAGTATCCACAAGGATGCGGGTTCAATCCCTGACCTCTCTCAGTGGGTAAAGGAACTGGCATTGCCATGAAGTGGGGTAGGTCGCTGACGTGGCTCGGATCTGGTGTTGCTGTGGCTGTGGCCGTGGCCAGCAGCTACAGCTCTGATTCGACCCCTAGCCTAGGAACCTCCATATGCCAACGGTGGGGCCCTAAAAAAAAAAAGAAAGAAAAATTACAAATTTCATGACAAATTTGTGAATGTAACCATACAAAATTGTCTTGAAGGTTTCGTCAATCTGAACAACCTAAATTAGAGCCAGGAACTCTGAAACATTTTTCTAATTAGTGGGGGAACCATGTGGGGTTGACTCATGTATATTTGAAATTGACATTAATCTCATTCAAACAAGTTTAATGAATAATCATTAAAATTTGATATAAGTAGATTTCACCCATTTCTTCCATTTTTAACAGAGGAATTGTGTGTATAAAAAGAAACAGATTCAGCCTTTTCTCTCTGGACATAATACCATCTGATTGACAGATTTAAAAGATTCTGTCAGCCTCATGCTTAGATTTTTTTTCTTTTTCTTTCTTTCTTTTTTTTCAGTTTTAGGTTGTTCCTTTACTTTGCCTCCTGTTCATACACCCAAGTATGGAAACGCAGATTTTTTTGTTTTGTTTTGCTCTTTTTCTAGGGGCACACCTGTGGCATATGGAGGTTCCCAGGCTAGGGATCTAATCAGAGCTGTAGCTGCCGACCTACACCAGAGCCACAGCAATGCCAGATCTGAACCACATCTGGGATCCTCACCACAGCTCACGGCAATGCCAGATCTTACTTAACCCACTGAGCAAGGCCAGGGATCGAACCTGTAACCTCATGGTTCCTAGTCGGATTCGTTAACCACTGAGCCATTTTGGGAACTCCAGAATCTCAGATTTTACACAAAATAAGCTGCTTACATTGACATCCTGGAAGTGAAATCTTAAATTTGAGGAAATGAACACAGACTAACTCGCAGTGAATACGTCTCAGACTCGTGGCTTAGAGAAATTTCACAAAGCAAAGATTACTCAGCTCTTGAAGTTAGTTTATGGGAAACGGAATTTTATGGCTCTTCCATCCATGAGACTCATCATCTCTGCACACCAATTGCCCCTCCCCCTGCAGCCAGCAATTAAGAACAGGGCTGCATCTGGACATTCCGATGCAAGAGTGACATTCGGATTTAGCCTGACTTGTAAACAGCATGATTCATAAAAACCAAGTGAGTAACAAAAGAAAGCGGACAAGGCAGTGAGGAGCTGTAATCAATGTGAATCCAAGGATGTGCAAATGTCCACTTCTTCCCGGCTGCTTGGGAGGCAGCAGCTGATGTGTCAGCCCAGATTCCAGAACAATCCGCAATCTCCATTAAGCACTCATCATGCAAAAGATGGGTTAGCTCTGAGAAGATGTATCAAAAAATGACTACTCTCTTCTTAAGGATTACCCTCCAGGTGGAGGGGGGAGAAAAAAAGATGCGTTATGTCCCCCAATCCCTTCTGTGCCAGACAAAACCATTGCACAAGATTAGAAACCAGAGGGTGGAAGTTGCTTCCCTAAGAGAAAAGCCTTTCTCTCCAAGCCACCGCAATTCCCGATGCTGGTGTCCTGAGTGGACGGCTGGCTTCCTGCCTCCCGTATAAGACAGTTGAATTCCTCTGTCCTTCTCTCCGGTGGAGAAAAGCTCTTCAGCCATACCGCCTGGAAGCTGATCCATCTTCTTGCTAGCCCAGCACACAGGGGTTTTTAGAACATAAACAGTGGAGTTCCCTCTGTGGCTGAGCAGGTTAAGAACCCGACATAGTATCCATGAGGATTTGAGTTCAACTCCTGGCCCCGCTCCGTGGGTTAAGCATCCAGCATTGCCACAAGCTGCGGCAGAGGTCACAGATGTGGCTCAGATCTGGTGTGGCTGTGGCACAGGATGGCAGCTGCAGCTCTGATTCAACCCCTAGCCTGGGAACTTCCATATGCAGCAGGTGCAGCCCTAAAAAGAAAAAAAAAAGAAGAAGAAGAACATAAACAATTCTACTGTGGTTAAGCACCTGAATGCATGAGAGATTTACTGGGGGGTGGGGGAGGGGGGTAGGAAAGCTATTGTCTGCCTTTCTGTATGGTTATTTATATTCAATCTCAGCTCTTCACTTTTGCACACACACACACACACACACACAAGAAATTAAGAAGGATTCTCTGGAGTTTTGCACACACCAGACAGCCTGTCTGGCGTTGGCCGCCGTGCATTTTTTTCCTAGCTGTGGACACCAGCAGAGCAGACCAGCATATCTTTCTGGATGTTCTTCTGAGCACATGGTAGGACTGCCATGCCTTGCCCTCCTCACCAGGTGTGGGCCTGTGATCTGCTCTGGCAGGAAAGGGAATGGGGTGACACACCTCCCTTCCAATGTGTGACTCAATTTCTTTCTCTTTTCCCTCGGCCACCTTGATCAGCAATTTTTTTAGCTGGTGTTGTTCCCTCAGATCGGGTCCTAGAGGTGAGACAAGGCAGAAAACGATGAGCATGTGGACAGAAAATATACCCTGTTCTTCAAACTACTGAGACTGGGAGGTCTCGTCACTGCCCTTGAACCTTGCCTCTGCGAATGAGATACTAACCTTGAACGGTCTCCCCAGTTTCTGAGACACGCTCATGTTTACACTGCCTACTTTGGAGCAGAGTCTCAGAGCCCAACATGGCCCTGTGCCCTATGTTCAAAGAATGGAACCATAGGGCCAGCACAGACGCGTGATGGGTTCCGCATCAGCAGAGTGCTTTGCAAAAGCTCTCCAAAGCTCTTGACGTCAGGTCTGAGCTGCATGCCTCTGCGAAGAAAAAAAAAAAAAAAGATCACTTTAAGAGTCCAGGCCTTTTGTTTTTGAAATCAGCTCTTGGTCTTTATCCCTTTCCTACCTGAACTTACTCTCCTCATAAATTCAAACAAGATAACTTGCCCATCAGACGTTAATAAAGACATAGGGCCGCCGATCCATTTTGGGAAATACACACTGAGTCATCCATTTCTCCACCTAACTGTTCAGCTGCCCCCACTTCCAGGAATTATTTCTGTCGAGAACAGCAGTTATTCATTCTCCAGCCCCTAATCCACCCCGGCTCAGCCATCTCTCAAGCCATAATAGGGCAATTTGGAAACACAAACCAACTCAGGGACGTGGCCAGTCTCTGCGCATGTGCATGGCTGCCTCCGTGTCTTCCGCGAGCGGGTCGGTGGGGCTGCCTGGTCAGCACACAAATAATAAGGACAGACCCTCCAAGCGCAGCTACTCTCTTTCACAGGCCTGAAAGAAACTTAAACGGGGCGGGGAGGGGGCGGGGAGTGGCCGACACAGTGACATGGAAATCTTCAGATATGGAATTTACCTGAAGATACCTTTTCCACCATTCGACCCGCAAATGATTACAGATCGGTCTAATCGTGGGCACAGCAAAGGCAAATCATATTTAGATGAAACCTAGAAGTTCAAAAGACTGAGGGGAATCTTTTGCTACAAAGGTAGCAAGAGACACTCGAACACACCAACCTACAAAACCGAGCTTTTCATCTCATGTCAAAGACCGCTCTGCCGAGGTGATCCAGAAAGTGGATTCGATTGTGCCACTTTGTTCTGAAGGTATTTCTGTTTGGGAAAAGCAAGGCCCCTCTTTGGGTTAAATGCCCCTTCTTTATGCTTCCCCAGTACTCTCTGCATCCTGCCTGTGTGCTGTTCCCGCTGCAGAGGGACGGCTGACGCGCTTCTCTGACGGTGCGTTCCTTCTGGGAGGGGACCGTGTCTGATTTTATTGCGGCATCCTTGGCAGGGAGCATCCGGCCTGACACAGAGCATTGACTCGATAAATATTGAACACTGAAGGCTTTTTGATGATGTCACTTTTGAGTATCCCAGACTCTTCTCCTGCCAGGGCAGAGTCTGGCGAGGGCCAGGGTCCCCCATGCAAGCTTCCCCCCAGGAAGGAACAGATCAGGAATGAGGCAGAAAACTTCCCCCAGATCAGGCTTCGCAGAACTTAGGGGAAAGTCAGGAAAAGGGACCAACCATCTTCAAAGTCTGTAATTATATTGAGCTACATTCTTTATCTTAAAACGACTTCTATAAAAAAAAGTTATGAGAACATTTGATCCTGTATTTGGCAGATTATAATCTTAAACACACGCATGCACCCCACTTCTCAAGGGCTTCTTTTAAGACTGTTAAAGATCCAAACCCCTTCTTGTGACTGATAAGGCCTGGTGATCTGAGCCTGCAGACTGGGGTTAGGCTTCACCATCTCTTCCGGGGAAGAAATTCAAACACCCAAAGCATTGATTAGATTAGTCACTTGGGGCCCATGGGGCTCACTTTAAGAATGAACCAGTCCTAAAAGCACAATTCAAAAAGACACATGCACCCGATGTTCATAGCAGCACTATTCAGAACAGCCAAGACAATGGAAACAACTTAAATGTCCACTGGCAGATGACTGGATTAAGATGTAGTACATACATACAATGGAATCCTAACTCAGCCATTAAAAAGAACAAAACAATGCCATTTGCAGCAGCATGGATGCAACTAGAAATTCTTATGCTAAGTGAAATAAGTCAGAAAAAAAAGACAAATACCACGTGATATCACTTATATGTGGAATCTAAAATACGGCACAAATGAAACTTTCTGTGGAACCAGAAACAGATTCATGGACATGGGGAACAGACTCAGTTGCCAAGGGGGTGGGGGGAGGGAGTGGGACAGACAGGGATTTGGGGAGTAATAGATGCAAACTATTACATTTAAAATGGCTAAGCAGTGAAGTCGTACTGTACAGCACAGTCTCTTGAGATAGAACATGATGGAAGATAATATAACAAAGGGAATGTATATAAAAGACAATGTAAGAAAGGAATGGGTCACTTTTCCATACAGCAAAAGTTGGCACAATATTGTAAATCAACTATCCTGTAATAAAAAAATTTAAAAAATTTTTTTGAGGATTTTCCTTTTGCCTCAAAAAAAAAAAAAAAAAATTCAACCAGTTCTTCCATTTTGGTCTTGAATTCCGGTCACCTAGTGAGTGCCTCCTGGGATACAGGCAAAGGAGCCTCCTCACGGCATCTTTTTATCAAGCAGCTCATCAATCGCAAACACCTGGAAATTTGGAAGAAACTGCCGCAGAGAGTTTTTGAAATCTTTATTAAGGGTCAGGGACAAGGACAGACAGAATAGAAAGCAAAGGAAATGTTTAGGTGATAAACAATTGTAAACATTAGTAAGGCACAGGAACCACACTAGCGTTTTTAAGACGGCTAGGATTTTGGAATGGAGGTGGTCCAAAATTTTAACAGAAAAGTGAGCACGTTTAGTCTTAGCAGTAGAAATATATTTACGAAGTGCACAAATTTCCCAAGTAGAAACATGAGGAAGGATCCCGGAAGCCCAGACGCAAACGGCTGTGCTCCATACAGCAAAAAAAAAAAAAAAAGGAAAACTGCTTCCCAGGTGACAGCAGACACATTCCGTGGACAGATATTTGTTCTAAATGACCCCACATGTCCCGCTGTCATGTTATCGGTGGTCTGTTCTGCAGAACTAACCGGGTGTGACGCAGAGTGTAGGAGGGGTTGGGGTGTGGTCACGCCCTGCAGGTTGTCCTACAAGGTGACCAGGACATCTCCACCAGTGCACCCAGCCTTGGGGGTTCTACCTTGACCCGATCTGGACTGCAGAAGGCTCCCTGCCTCATGTGAACACCACCAACAGGACCACCGCTCAGTTCCCTTGAGAACCGTGGATCTGCAGGAAATCAAATTCAGCAGAGAGCACTAAGTCCGCGATGACCCAATGCGAGTGTGTTCCGTCCCTAAGCCGACTGTCAGCTTGATTTGGGGCTCAGGGGAAGTCACCAAAGGAGGACAGGCCACCGCTCTCTATGACTCATAGAGCTAGATGACCTTAACAGACGTGCATTTCATTTGGCTCCAAAATAGAACACACTTCCACATGAGGTAACTGGGGCCTCGTTTTTGAAAATATACAAACAGCAACCGACTGGAATACGATTAAACAAATTCCTGCAAAACGGTGGGAGCCCGTCTCTCATGCTCCTTCCGACTCTAAACGCTGTATAATTTGGGAGATTGATTTCAGTCCCAGAAGATTTCAGATATGTCGCTCTGTCGAGTTCATCGAAAGAGAGATCAGAAAAGAATAACATGATAAATGATGTAGAAGGAATTTAATCATGGACCCAACACGCAAAATGAACAGTCGACATTCCACTTGGAAGCAGGCATCTAAGGAAGTCAGGAGTGGTTGCCTCCTCTTCAGAGGCTGATCTGTCCGAATGAACCAGGGCCATGGAGAGATTTCAGGGGGTGGTCATAGGACAGGGTGTCAGATAAATCAAGTCATCTTCCATCTGAAAGAGCCTTACGCCGCTGTGCTTTTTTCAAGAATTTACATTTGGTAGCTTTGGTTCTAAAATGGAGCAAGACGGTTCCTGGGTGGGGTGGAGGGAGCCTCTGTTGGAATCGACTCGAGGAAGTCTTTCTAAATGACGCATCCTTTCATATAACTCTCTAAAACATGTTTGCTTTCATTTGCTCATCAGAGAATAAAAACACTAGACCACAGTGAAACGGTCTCCTCCTTATCAGGTTTTTCGAGGACAGTTGAAGAAGTTATAGGCAGTGTAAACTGATGCACACTCTGTCAGATGCCGATTTAGCAATGTATCAAGAACTTTGATATGTAACTTTTCTTTGACCAAATTATTCCATTTTATGGAGTCGATTCCAACACAATAGTTTGAAATACACACCAAGGTTTAGCTCTTCATCTTATCATTACTTGCAACGGTGATAATTATATACTCCATATGCCAAATAAATGGAGCAAGCTGTAAAAATGAAATGAAACTAAAATTAAAAAAATGAATTACATGTCCTTTGGGAGGAGCTGAGGGGAGGTAGGCGGGGGAAGGGTGGTCAGGTCAGAGTGTGTTTGAAAAGGTTCCTCAGATGACTCTAAGAGGCTTACCTGTTTCAGAATCATTTCACAGAAAATGGAATAAAAAGAATTTTCCTTCATTTCCATCTATTTTGTTAACGATTTTCCTCCAAAGTTGGCTTCCCTTCTCCCATGGCCTGACTTCCCTTCTGCCGAGTAGGCTGTTAAGGAAATCTCTGAAACAATTTGCTCAGTAAATCTGTCTTAGCCAACTCTAAAAGCTTCTTTTTTCCCTCCATTTCAAAACCTCTATTAATTTGTGGTGATAAAAATCTTTCTCATCTTGAGAGTTCAGTGAAAAAAATTCAAAAATACGTGATTGCCAAAAATTGTGGTAAATTCCCTTTTGTGTTGCTCCACCAGTACGAATTTACCCCAACCAGACCTCCCATGTTTAGGGACCTTCCTTAAACCCCTTGACTTTTTAAGATTATGAAACTTGCTCTGGGTCCAACCCCTTCCGTGTCCACACCCTCCCACTCCATGAAGAGACAGAACATCTGCTCCTCAGCTCCCTGGGAAAGTATATTTAATTATTGGATGCTTTCCTTTTCAAAATGGTGCTGGCTTTTTTCTCTCTCTCTCCTTTCTTTCTTTCTTTCTTTTTCTTACTTTCTTTCTTTCTTTCTTTCTTTCTTTCTTTCTTTCTTTCTTTCTTTCTTTCTTTCTTTCTTTTTCTTCCTTCCTTCCTTCCTTCCTTCCTTCCTTCCTTCCTTCCTTCCTTCCTTCCTTCCTTCCTTGCTTCTGAGGCACAAACAAAATAAAATAATCTCTTAGATGTTTAAATCAGATAACAGCATCTGCATCAACAAAAATCACAGCTAATAGCATAACATCAGGACTTCTAGACCTGCTGAGAGTCAAGAGTCAGGTTCCGACATTGCTTCTCACGGCATCCATGAAAGGAATTGACCTCAGGAGACTTTTAGAAGTGTGGGTGTGCTGAAAACGAGAAGGTGAGGCAGTAATGGAAGATTACGGAATCTTGCAGACTTGAGGATTCAGCTTGTGTGCCTCAATCCTGGCACGGTCTATTGGAAAATTGTGTGTGTGTGTGTGTGTGTGAGAGAGAGAGAGAGAAAGAGAAAAAGAAAAAAGAGATACATCGGGGGAGATGGAAACAAATCAAGCGTGTTCATTTTTCTCCTGAGAAACATGACATCTTCTCCATCATTGTATGAAAGACTGAAAAACTGGAAGTAGGGATTTCACCAGAGTCAACTTTTACCAAAACACACACACACACAGTTTAAGTAAGTGTAAGCCTGGTATCGTTCACATTTAAACACCAACCATGGACCAGTATCACCAGCCTTTGTTAGAACTTTGTTGTTCTCATTGCAGATTTGTCCATTTTCCTAGCATCTTATTTTTTTTTAAGCCCTGTTTTTCTAAAATCCAACAAAAACTAGCCAAAAAGAAGTTTGCTTCTGCCTGAGCAAGAGCAGAGGAGGAATAAAGGAAAAGCTCCCTAGGTTCAATTCAGTTCAGTGGATATTTTTGGAACCACTTTGAAGCCCTCACACTTGCCCTCATGAAGTGGACATTTACTGGGGAGACACACAACTGAAGACACTGGAGTTCAGTTTGCAGAGGCAGGTTGGGGAAGATTTCCAGTGATGTGACGTCTATTCGTGGTCCCCGAACTCTCAGAATTTCCAGGGGTGTCCTGGACACTACGAATGCATGGATCAGTCCCTGGATCTTTGGACTCAGAATCTCTAGGACAGGATTATCTGTTCAGAGTTTCCCCAGGTGAAACGGAAGCAATGGTCTGACCCTGAGTCCTGGGAGGAGAAAAGCAATGAAGAGCGCCCAGAGGCCAGATCAGGAAGGGCTTGTGCATACTGTCAAGGGGGGTGGACCTCACTCCAGGACAGTACAGTTGGGCGAATGGAGGTAGTGACTGGACAGGGGTGGAGGAGGATCCGTGGCTTCAGGAATAAAGCCAGGAGGCGTCAGGAGCCATAACAGATCCACACCCCTCTCGGGGGCTTTAAGCTGCCGAGAAACTTGTTGAACTGTTTGTCCCCCAACCCCTTCCCTTCTGTCTACACCTCACACTATCCACCACTGGGGATAAGAGATGAGGTGAAATAGACACCTTAGTTAGGATCAGCTGGTCCACTTCCACTTTTCCACGCACAAACAGGAAAGTCCACGGCTGCACCAAAGGAGAAAGGATGCAGTACACACTACCTCTCCAGGTGGCCCTGTGTGACTTCTTTGTCTACCTAAGGCTACTTCAGTGCTCCTTTTAGCTGACTGCACTTGCAAATAAATATCATGGTTGGTTCGAGTTTCTCCCTTGATGCCGGTACTTGGCCCTAAAACCTGCCATAAGATGACCCTCGAACTGTCCCCTTTGTCATGTGACCACGTCCTCTGGGTGCAAATCTCCTCCCTGGCTTCATTAAGAGAGTCCATATCCCAACAGTAAGGAATGGATCTACCACAGGGGAAAGGTTGGGGCTTCGTGTTCACCTGTCCCAAGGTTGCAGGGCTGCGTACAGAGAGACGGGACACCGAGGCTTATTTTTAGGAAGCAGAGTTTATTTGTGCCAGCACTGGCTCAACAGATTCATATCCAAAGGCTAAGCCCCAAGCGCAGAGGGGCGTATGTAGCCTTCATTAGATTCCCCTTTACATTTCAGCCCCTTTGTCTTCCTTATGGGGTAACATACTTTCTGTATATTCTGATTGGTCTATATTACAGTTATACATGCTGATTATGCCACATTGCCTTCCCTTTGTTCTGGGAGGGCTCTTACCACACCAAAGTGCATCGACCCAAGCGTAACTGGGTAAACTGGGCATCAGGAGTCAATGTCAGTGGGAAGATTTAATGCAAACATTTAGTGGTGACAGGTCAAGGGGTGGGTGTTTGAAAACCACTCATAGCTCTCCCAGCCTCTGTTTAAGTAAATATACTTGTACCAATAAGACGTGAGGTTTCCCTGAGCAGAGGAAGTGAGGGGAAAACAACCCCTCGATGACAGAGGTTTTTATATTTACTAGTAACCACACCTCAAATAAAATGTACTGGAGAGGATGTAAAGGCATCCCCCTTATCCAGTGGGTGTCTAAACAGTGCCGTGGCTGAAAGCTTCCTCCAGCGTGGAGAATCTCAATTTAACATACGTTGCTGTGGGGAGAAATGGAGGCAAAGATGAGAGTTATCGAAGAATGACTGACCCTGAATTTCGTTTTCTGCTCTTAATCTAACCAGAGCCAACGATTTGAACCCCAGAGCAAAACGTCCAGAAATCTCAGTCTCTCCTACTCAGAATTTCTTTTCTCTTAAAACCTATGTCAGAATATTAGAAAGAGTATTCATAGGTCAAAACTATCTAATAAAAGTCATTATTAAGATCAAGAAATTAATTTTGGTGAAAGGAAGCTTTAACATGACAAATGACTTTCTGGAGGAGGTAGAAGTGTCTTTGCATTAGATTCTTATTTGGGAAAGAAGAAAAAAAATCCTTAGGTGTGAATTGAGTTACTATTCTAAAGCTGGGGTTTAGCAGTTCCCATCATGGCTCAGCGGAAACGAAGCTGACTAATATCCATGAGGACGCAGGTTCGATATCTGGCCTCGCTCAGTGGGTTAAGGATCCAGGGTTGCCGTGAGCTGTGGTGGAGGTCGCAGACACGGCTTGGATCTGGCATTGCTGTGGCTGTGGTGTAGGCCAGGGGCTACAGCTCTGATCCATCCCCTAGCCTGGGAACTTCCATATGCTGCAGGTGTGGCTCTAAAAAGACAAGTAATAATAATAATAACAATAGTAATAAAGCTGGGGTTTCATTTGCCAAATGAAGCCAAGATCCAGATTCAAAGGAAAGCAATTGAAAATACAAATCTACAAGATGAGCTCAAAACTGAACTCTCTTTTAAAAAGAGAGAACACCTTTCACAACAAAAGCATCCCAGTTTTGAGCTATTCTTCCCAGAAGAGGGAAGGAAAAGTGGAGCAATAAACCGAAGCAGGGAGATACCGGGGGGGGGGGGGGGGGGGGAACCTAGAATGTTCTGTTTTCTATGTGCAGGGAGCTTGACTGTGTCATACACGCCACCTGAACTCACATTCTGAATGGATAAGTGATAAAGAATAAGAACCCTTTCCTCGGGTGTTTGACAGAGCCTAAAACTTGAGACTGTGGATTCAGAAACATCTGTCTTCTGCAGCCTCTCTCTATGGCTCGCCTTCGACTACATCTTGGGTGAAATTAATAGCTCTAGGCAAGCAGGCTGATGCCTCCAGGGGAAGGAGGTGAGAACACCAAAATATTAATACACCATCAGAGAAACGACTCGAAAGCCAGCAGCAGGGACTGTTCAGTCTCCTCGACTTGCATGACCTGTGTCACTTTAAAAGTGAACTAAGGAAGGAGTAAGAAGATGTGGTGCACATAAACACTGGAATATTACTCAGCCATAAAAAGAATGAGATCATGCCATCTGCAGCAACATGGATGGACCTAGAAATTATGATACTAAGTGAAGTTAGTCAAACACTGAAAGACAAACAGCACATGATATTACTTATCTGTAGAATCTTAAAAAAAAGGCAGAGCTTCCTTGCCTGCCTGCTTGCATCTCTCACAAGCATTCTATCCTAATAAATCTGTTTCTTGCCAAAAAAACAAAAATGTTGCAAATATGAACTTATTTGCAGAACAGAAACAGACTCACAAACTTTGAAAAACTTATGGTTACCAAAGGGGACAGGTGTTGGGGAGGGATGGGCTGGGGGGTTGGGATTGCCATATGTACACTGAGGTACATGGAATGACAGGCCAGCAGGGACCTGTTGTGTAGCACAGAGAACTCTACCCAATATTCTGTGGTGATGGACTTCTAAGAGTCCGTGGACCTGAGTTTGTGGTTGAGAAGGCAGGAGGGCGCCTCGGGACCCAGCGTTCAGCTTCCCCTAGTCTGTGGCCAAACCTAAGCAAGACATGAAAACTGATTTTTATAGAGTCCAAGGCACTGACAGTATATAAAGTTTTATTGTCTGATTTCTACAACATGATCCTTGCTGTGTAAATTTTCATCCTGCTGAGAAGGCAGAATGGAAGACACCGAATGTGAGGGGCGTCCAGACCCGCTCAGAACCCCGGGGGTTAAAAAGCTGATACCAGTAATTACTTAGGCGTGAAGCCTGCAAAATTCAATATCAAAACCAGAGCTGGTTCTCAAGAGATAACCCAGGGTGCCAGAGAGGCCGGCGTGTGTCAATTGCCCGCCTGCCAACACTTCAGGTCGGTGGGATCTTGCTAAGTTTTCCTGTGAAATTGTAGGAAGGGACAGACGGCTGTGAGGTGGCCCTGCACGCTGTCCTTACAGCAAAAGTTCAGCAACAGCAAGGACGCTCATCTTCCTTTGGGGGCTAGAAAAGCAGATTAAGGAAACGAGACTGAAAGTTAAAATTTCACCTTCAGTAATGACCACCCAACGAAGGCAGGGCTGATGTCAAGACGTGAACAAGGTCTTAATTCTGACTCTGCGCAATGATTGACACCCCTCCCGAAAGAATGTATTTGCTGATGGAAATAAGGAAACGAGGTATTTATTCTGACGCTGCGCCTAAGACACCCGGCACTAGCACTCTGCTTTTCATTTATTTTATTCATAATTATTCAAAATCACCCAGAGGGGCAGAGGAGGCTTTCAATGGCAATTTCATGGTCCTGACTTCAAAGAAGTCACACGGTTTTCTGAGATTCGCCCAACAGAGTGAATGACAAAATCACAGATCTGCGTATTTCTTGTGCTCTGCGTGGCAGGTGACCCAGATGGGTGCCTCGGTGACATGGAAAACCCTTCATTTTGGAGGCTGAGACCTGGTTTGAGGCCCCCAGCTCCACCCCCATCCTAGCCCAAGGGCTTTCGACTACGTTTCAGCAAGGCCTACTTTTTGACTGGTTTTATTTCCACCGCCTTTACAAATCACATTCCTGTCATCTCTCTTCTGAAGTTATTTAACTTTTGCCATTAAACATTTTTACTGCATTCGCTGGAATCATGCTTTTCTGAAACACTGATATGCGAAAGAATACAATTTCAAGCTACCTAACCATGGCATAAAAACGGCCTTGGAGGGACTGCCACAGCGATTCACATAAAGTTATGAAAGAGTGCCTAATGCAGAGCATGTGTTAGATGGTCTGTTTTTATGAAACCAATATTGATACATAATTTAAGCAGTAAAACCTACTATAAAGTTTATCATGAATGACTAGAGTGGATCCCTCCTCCTCGCCTTTGTCTACTGTGAGTCCTAATGCCCAGTGGCAAATGCTTTCAGCTTCTTCTCTGTTTAATTTTTTTCAATTTTATTTTATTTTTTAATTTAAAGTACAGTTGATTTACAGCGTTGAATCAATTTCTGGTAGCTTTCAGCTTCTTAGCTAATTCGTTTGAGACTTGCTTCCATTTTTCTCAATACTGTGATGAAAGTCAGACCTAAGGTGTCAATTCTCTATTAAAAACAGGAGAGGATTTAACTCTCTTATACCAATAAACACACTCACAGACACACACACAGAATCTCTCTGTTCCCCACCATCCTCCAATAACTTCATATAACAACTTTGTAACTATGTGCAATTATTGTTTCCAGCTGAACCACGCAGTGGACTGTGACAATACTTCCTTCTTCATATATATTTTTTTTCAGTCCATAATTGCCTCAGTTGGGTTGGTTTGTTTGATGGTTTTCTATCCCCCATCACTCAATCATTCTTTAATAGACAAGAGGCCCCTTCACATGGCCACATGCGTCATGAATATTAACCCTTTTTTGATTCCTGTCTCCTGGAGTCCTCTGTGCCCTGCTCTAATCTGCTCTGGTTTCATTCTGCACAGCCGGGATGTAGTGCCTTCTCTTCACCATCAACCCAGAACTTCTTTTTTTCTCTCTTTTGCACCAGATGTACAGTTTCCTGATTCCCTCTCTCTTTATTCCTTTGTCTTCTAGAACGATCTTCTAGAGGCTTCCACAGAGGAGACACAGGGAAGGTCACTGTTTTGAGCCCTTATTATGTCTTTAAAAATCCTCGCTTTTTTTTTTTTTTTTTTGCTAATTTGACTTGCTCAAGATTTTCAGGTTGCCTTTACAATTTTAAAGCCATTGTGAGATGGTTTTTCCAGCTTCCACTACTGTTACTAAGAAGTCTGATGCATATATATGCATGACTGGGTCACTCTGCTGTACAGCAGAAATTGGTGAAACATTGTAAATGAACTATACTTTAATTAAAAAAAAAAGTCTGGTGCAGTTCTAAAACTTAGTCCTTTACGTGGTGTGTTTGTGTGTGTGAGTGTGGGTTTTCTTATTTTGTTTTGTACTTCTTTTAATCAGTAGAACCTTCTGATATTTTTTTTCTTTATTCCTATTGCTTTGGAATTTCATAATAATGAGTCTTGGGTGCTTTGTTTTGTCTGTTTCTTAGTTTTTCATTTATTATTTTGGAATCAGTGTAGAAACTTATGATCTTCAGTTTTGAAAAATTTTTCTTGAATTGTATCTTTGATAATTTTCTCTTTTCTTTTTTCACCACTTCTGAGATTCTTATTAACTGGATGTTTTACTTCCTGGATCGAGCGTCTGCTTTTCTTTTTCTCCTTTTATATGGATAAAGTTATCTCTTTTCTTCCACTTCTTGAACAATTTTCAACTTTGTGCCTATTAAATATTTTATTTTTGCTGTTTTTAATTTCTAATAGCTGTTTCTAGTTTTCCCATTGTATACTGTCCTTATTTCTTTTTTTTTTTTTTTTAAGGCTTCGCCTGCGCCATATGGAAGTTCCCAGGCTCGGGGCTGCATTGGAGCTGCAGCTGCCGGCCTACACCACAACCACAGCAAGATGGATCTGAGCCACATGTGTGACCTACACCACAGGTCCGTGGCAATGCTGGATCCTTAACCCACTGAGCGAGGCCAAGGGTGGAACCCACATCCTCACAGAGACAATGTCAGGTTCTTAACCTGATGAGCTACAACGGGAATTCCCTGTTCTTATTTCATAAATTCAGTGCCTTCCTTCTCTCTCTGAGAATGATAACGGTGGGGGTATTTTGTTTTAGTTTTCTTTTCCTCCTCACATTGTTATTTTTTCATATTTTCTTTCTTTTGGTTTGTTTTACCTTTCACAAGGGAGCCTCTCCCAAGGAACTGGCAGTTCTTAGCTGTCACTCATTTATGAAAAAGGAACTAGAAAGCTAATTATAAGCTCAGGGTGCCTTTGCATTCAAGTGCTAAAACGCAGACCAACTCTTTTAATGGCTGATCCCAGATGTCAGCATCAACAAGTTTTTTCCCTAGGACCATCCATTCCTCTAGAGAGAAATCCTCCAATCTCCAGTTACTGCCAGGGTGCTGAGGACCTGGGTAGGGGAGGGGCCAGGGGCTGGGGAGGTGCGTCTCTCAGTAAGACACAGTCACGGAATCGCTCTGCTTTCACTTCTGCAAAGTACCCCACCTTCAGCTTCCTCATAAGCAGGAGTCAACTCTCTGATCAGTTTCTATGGGGACTCTGCCTGCCGCCTGCTCAGGTTGGGAAGAATGAGAAAAAGAGGAGACGGGGTTCTACCTCCTCCAGAAACAGAGTTTCCAGCCTGCTCCAGTGCCTTTTCTCTCAGTCCTTGAGCCTGCCCCAGATCCGATGAGATAGCAAAGGACTCCTCATTGCCATTTCTCTCTGGAGGCACAGAGATTTCAGATAGGGGTTTCCAATGCCCCTCTGTTTTCCATCCTTCTGAAATGTCACTGAGCCTTCCTGTCCTCACTGTGTCCCTCTTAGCCTCTCTGTCCTTTGGTCTTTAACCTTTTAAAATGATTTACCATCAGCTTAGAAGCACTTGGGAGGGAACATCGCCAGCCATGCATGCTCAGTCCACCCCGAGGTCGAATAATGATAAATGTTTTACTATTGTTACCTTTTTTTTTTTTGGCTTTTTTTAGGGCTGCACCTGAGCATGTGGAGATTCCCAGGCTAAGGGTCTAATCGGAGCTTCAGCTGCCAGCCTACACCACAGCCACAGCAACACCGAATCCAAGTCATGTCTGCGACCTACACCACAGCTCATGGCAGTAATCGTTTTCATTTCAGTTCATAATAAGGTTATTAGGTAATATACCTGGGTTGGGGGGTAGGGGAGGGCCACTCTCACGGCATGTGACGTTCCCAGGCCAGGGATCAAACCCGCACCACCACAGCACCCCGAGCTGCTGCAGTGACAGCACTGGATCCTTAACCCACTGAGCCCCACTGGAACTCCTGTAGAGCTGTCATGATAACCATTGCTCATGTCCTCTAGCCACTGTGACTACAAAGCAGGTTTAAAAAGGGAAGCGTCATTGGTAAAAGTCAGAACCTAGAATATGTGGTGTCTCTCACCTTGGCTCTGAATAGCTCAGCCGTAGAAAATTCTCTCTCCTCCCTCTCAACTCAACTGCAGCTTTTCAGCAGATTTCCTCCTGATTTCTGGTTCCTTTCCTCCAGTCACTTTTTAATCGGCCCGACCACACTTTGACCTCCCAGTGGCCCTCCGGCTCCGGGCACGTCCTTCTCACTCCCAAACCCATCTTGGTGTTTCCACGCGTCCTTCAGCTCTTCCTGGTTCCAGTTGCCCGGGTTGGCTTTCTCCTTGTCAGGTCATCGGCAGGTCTCGATAATTCGGCTTGCAGATCACTGACCCAGCCAGGCATAAGTGAACTTCAAATTAAGTCCTTCAATTGGGGCAGGCCACCCCCAGCTCCTCAGAGAAAAGGCGCCACATGCGGGGGAGGGGATAAGAAAGGAAATCAGAACAAACGTCGGCTTCTCGGAACGTTCCTGACAATTCCACGTGCAAGCAGGAAAGAAAAGCATGGTCTGTGCACACCCGACGGGGGAGAACCCGAGCCTTCTCTGCCCTGAGCTTACAGAAGAAGCGCAGCAGGAGGCCCAGTGGAGGTCCACACAGACCCCACGCCTCTCCTGGGTGACACACACGGAGAAAAGTCGCTGCTCCCTCTTTAACCCAGAGTTGTTCTCTGTGATGAGCCAAAATCCTTTCTCTGCCTGGAATATGAATTATTGGCAATCCCCCCATAGACCTTTGAATACGAGGCCTCAAATTTCTGGAAAAACATCTCAATTTCCATTCCTGTATCTTTCTTTCTATCGTTCTCCCTAAATACGGCCCAATCTTTCTGCAGAGAGAATTGGAATTCTGGTCGCCAAGTGGGATCTCTGCTCTTTTGAATATTTCCCTTGCCTCTGGGACTCTCCAGCATATGTATTTATGTATCAACTGCAGAGACGCCACGGCCCTACCATAGAAGGGTCGCGCCCTGAAACTTCTGGGTTTAGGTGGGAGTTGGCAGCTCCAGAGTGAAAGGACAGAGGGGAAAAAGTGGGAAGGAATGTCAGAGGCACCACAGCAAAAGTACAGCACCTTCACGTGACATGAGCATAAAGGGTAATTGTATGGCAGCTGTCGTTCCACCAAGAGACCCCACGTCAAGACCAGCCTCAGAACTCACATGCGGTGAAATCATGCAAGTATGTGAGGAAAGTTGAATAATGGAATGATTTAAGTGAAGATACTGTCATTGGCCGAAACCCCCTGAAATGTTATTTTTTAATACAAAAGAAACACTGGCAAAATCTCAAGTTAGAAATCTCTGGTTGACACAGCTCCCCCCCTCCCAGCATCCCTTTGCAAACCTCCCAGTGAGTTGAGGAGGTTTTCTTGTGCCCCCAAATATTTTGGTTTAATAGAAGATTGTTTATCTTGGCTGCTAAAATTTCACATGTCAACTCTGACCTTTTCTTGGGTTGAAAAGTACTGAACTCACAGAAGAGAGGAGAACGCTCACCCTTCCAGATAAAATGAAAATTCAGCTTGCTTCATGAGATACTGCATGGAAAGAATGCAAATGTGTGAGTTCTTTAAAAGTCCCCTCCCCCCATCCTCTGCCTTCTCAAACCTTCCTCCAGGCAAACAGGGATGAGGAAGATGGAAGGAGGGGAAAATATGTCAACTTCAGACCATCCACGATTTGGCCCTTTTTCTTGAAGGCAGCCTCGTCTGTCCAATCACAACACTGAGTTAATTAGCATTTCCACCATCAATATCCCATTGTGAATAAAGTAATAAAAACCACAGCACAGTTTATCACAGAAGTGACTTTCAAATCATTCTTTCATCGACCTTTGTTTTTCTGGTAAACATGAGATCGCTGTACTTTCTGTAGGAAAATTGAAGTAATTTATGCAAAAGAAAGTTTGAGTGGTTTAATCAATTGGGAGAACCGAAACCAAGTGAACAAAATGGAAGTAGTTCCCCTTGTGGCTCAGCGGTAACAAACCTGACTAGCATCCATGAGGATGTGGGTTCCATCCCTGGCCTCGCTCAGTGGGTTAAGGATCCAGTGTTGCCATGAGCTGTGTGGTGTAGGTCACAGACTGGGCTCGGATCCTGCATTGCTGTAATTGTGGCCTAGGCCAGCAGCTACAGCTCCAATTGTACTCTTAGCTTGGGAACTTCCATATGCCCTGGGTGCAGCCCTAAAGAGACAAAAAGACAAAAAAAAAAAAAGAGAGAGAGAGAGAACAAAACGGAAGAAAAAAGTGACAATTTAGGGGCAAGTATTTCATTAACCAGCCTTCGTGAAAAATACCAAAATGGCAGAAGGGTCTCTATCTTCCCCAAGTGATGACTTTAAAATAACATTTTAAAGCTTGCACCGCACTAGCAGGGATGCAGCTGCTGGGCTGTTTTTCTTGGCAAGTCCCACGATCCTTTGTGGGTACTGAACAAACCTGACCTTGGGGGCCGAGCAGCTCTAGAACGAGGCTGCTGGATGGTTCTCCAGAGAGTTCAGACACTTGAGTGAAAAGATATGTATAAAACCCACTTTTTGTTGGGAGGCAATGAAATATGGACACTTAACCAGGTGTGAAAACACGGCTGAGCTTCTGTAAAAGTGGGGTCGGCTCTCAGCAGTCTCAGGAGGTGATGAGAAATGCGCCTTCCCAGGCCTCAGATACTTGGCAGAAAAACAGCTCCTTCACCTGCACTAGGAAGTCACCATCGAAAGCAGGTGCGTCCTGGGACAGAATGGCAGAGAGTCGGCTGCAATCAGCTTCCACAGGCCAGGGCTGTCCTCCCGTGAGTCTAGGACGTAAGAGATTGGGGGGAATTCAGAAAGCAGGCTGTGGATTCCCCCCACTGAGTCTTTATTTTTGAGCCCTGGCCCTGGCCCTGGCCTTAGGCATGCTTCCCCTGCAAGGATGCTTTTCTCGGCTTTCCTGAAGTGTGTGGGGTTTGGATGTTATTATTATTACTGTTATTATTATTATTATTAGCAGCAGAAGTAGTGTTGTTATTTTTTGTTTGTTTGTTTTTAGCAGCAGCAGTAGTAGTGTTTTACTATTATCATTTAGAGGGTCCCCTGTACATAAGCATTCGTGGGTCCTGTGCAGGGCACCATGCACGATGCCTCAAGTTAAGGTGAAAATGTGGCTTTGATAGCTTCATGGAAGACTGTATTACTTCACTCCTGAGTCTGGTTCAGTTCCCTCACTGACTTATTACTATATTAAAAATGTTTATTTCATTCAACAAACAAACAAAAAGAAGTGACCATCTCTGCTTTGTAGACTCAGTTTCCTTAGGGCTTTCAATTAGGGAACATTCCTTCCCCCCTCCTCCGCCCCGATTCTTTTGAAGTTCGGTCCAGGTCAATAAGCACCTGAAGGTTTGGGGGCAGCAGATAATAAGCTTCATCAGCCTCCCGATGGGTGAAAATGCTCACAGAGTCGCAGCACTGGCATCTTTGGCATTTTCCTATTCCAGATGTGCCTGGGTAACATCTGGGATCAAATGCAGTTGAGGGGTTTGAAGTGCCCAGAAGCTTACTCCTTTTTTTTTTAAGACCCCAGTTACACTCACTTAATACGTGGTTTCCTCACCAAAAATCTTCCATTTAAAAAAAAAAGTTTTCTTGAGAGCCAACATCTAAATGTATCAAGAAATTTCAAAAAAAAAAAAAAAAAAAAAAGAGTTCCCATGGTGGTGCAGAGGAAACGAATCCAACTAGGAACCATGAGGTTGAGGGTCCAATCCCTGGCCTTGCTCAGTGGCTTAAGGATCTGGCATTGCCATGAGCTGTGGCATAGGCTGGCAGCTGTAGCTCTGATTCTACTCCTAGCCTGGGAACCTCCATATGCCTCGGGTGCAGCCCTAAAAAGAAAAAAAAAAAGAAGAAGAGGAAGTTTCTGCAGTAAGATGTGTTGCTCGAGGGATGTTAAGAGTCAAGGAAGAGAATGTTTCCACTTGGCAAACAGCTGAAAAACACAATCTGAACATCTGTAGAAGTTACCAAAGTATTTCATTTGAGGCGGGGAGTGATAGAAACTGAAAGAATGGTTTTAGAGAAATAAACCATACATAAGGAAAGCATGGTGACCCTTTCATAAGCACAGCGTCCTTGACTTTGCTTGGTAAATTTACTTAGTTCAAAACAAAAGAGTACTTTAACCATTTTATTTTTTCTTTGGTAAACTGACTTATTTAAAAACAAAAGATTACAGGAGTTCCCTCGTGGCTCAGCAGGTTGAAGATCCTGCGATGTTGCTGCCGTGGTTCTGGTCACTGCGGTGGCACAGGTTCAATCCCTGGCCCGTGAACTTCTGCATGCTGTGGGGCATCGTCAAAACAAACAAACAGGAGTTCCCATCGTGGCGCAGTGGTTAACGAATCTGACCAGGAACCATGAGGTTGCGGGTTCGATCCCTGCCCTTGCTCAGTGGGTTAACGATCCGGTGTTGCCGTGAGCTGTGGTGTAGGTTGCAGAGGCAGCTCGGATCCTGCGTTGCTGTGGCTCTGGCATAGGCCAGTGGCTACAGCTCCGATTGGACCCCTAGCCTGGGAACCTCCATATGCCGCGAGAGCAGCCCAAAGAAATAGCAAAAAGACAAAAACAAAAACAAAAACAAAACAAACAAAAAAAACACAAAGACTACATGAACCATTTTATTTTTTCTTGGGTAAATTTACTCATTCAAAAACAAAAGAATACACTAACCACTTCATTTTTACCTATGGTTGCTAAGATTCAACCCATAATTCTAGGGGGATGTTGCCTTGTCTATGTAAATTACTAGGTGGCCCAGGCTGCATGATTCCTTACCAGATCACTTATGGAAGAAGATCACTTTTCCTGAAGACTAGGGCATGGTCTTACAGTCGTCGTCTTTTCAAGATGTATTTTGCCTCACTACTCATTCTTAACTGACAGATGGAAACCTGCGTGCTACAAATCTATTCCTCATTAAAGGGTAGAGCGCCCCCTTTTTCTAGAGCCCCTGGATTGTTTCAGTCAAGGTAGCCACAAAGCTCATCTGCCAAGAAGCCACCTTTCCTATGGCACCTGCCTTGCCTTGTCCTTGTCAGGCTCTCCCTTTTAACATCTGCTTAAACTCTTACAGGCACAACTTCCTGCTGATTCTGCCTTCCCTGGCTCGCTCTGATTCCCCCTTCCTGCAGCCCCCCAGGTCTGCTCTGCACATGAGGCTCCCGGCCGTGAGCCAAGCCACAGTCAACTCATCCCTGCTTCCTAGTGAAGGTGAAAACGCATTGCCATCAGGTGTCGTGTAATCACAACAAAGCGGACATGGTGTCTGTGGCACAGTGGGGGAAACCAAGGCATGACACCTGTCCTGGTCAAAATCTGCCTGCCAGGGGACCTTGCAGGGAAATGCAAAGTGAGTTTGCCTTGTAAACAGAGCTAGGGCACGTTGTTTTGAAAAACAATAAGATGTCATTAAGTCTCCACCAAATAATACTGGTTCAATTCATATAAATTCAACATACTCAATATTAAATGTTACAGGAGAGTTGGGGAAAGCTGTATGAAGAAGGCGACACTTGAGTATGATTTTGAGGAGGAGGCAGAGTAAGGGCTCATACACAGGGCTCTGCAAAGAAAAAATAGTAGCTTTAAGGCAGGGGCAGGTGGCATGGGGCAGCTGGTGGGGGGCAGAGAAGCTGGGAAGGCAACCGTGGGGGTCTTACGTTGGCTGGTCTGACTTCCACACCAAAGTAATAGACGGTCCTGCAGACAAAGAGACAAAGAGCAGCCCCTGACAGTTTCTGAGTAGGGGATTGCATCATCAGAGCAATATTCTTAGAAAGGTGAATCTGACCATGCAGGTGGGTTGGGGACAAAAGGGACCAAGCAGACAGCCACGGGGAAGCTGGGGCAATCATCCTCAAGGGAAGTGAAAGTCTGAGTCATGGGTGACAGTGTAGCTGGGAGTCGGGAACAGAGGATGCATCAAAGATTTGGATCTAACTTGGACCTGATGGGTGGGGGAGGAAGGAGCTCCCAAATGACGAGGTTGGGTTCCCAGCCCAAATGACGAGGATGCCAAGTCACCAAGGATGGAGCCAGGGAACCTGTCCTAGATGTTTTTTGTTTTTTGGGTTTTTTTTTTTTTTTTGTCTTTTTGCCTTTTCTAGGGCGGTTCCCACAGCATATGGAGGTTCCCAGGCTAGGGGTCGAATCGGAGCTGTAGCCGCTGGCTTATGCCAGAGCCACAGCAACGCAGGATCTGAGCTGCGTCTTGGAGCTACACCACAGCTCACGGCAACCCTGGATCCTTAACCCACTGAGCAAGGCCAGGGATCGAACCCACAACCTCGTGGTTCCTAGTCGTATTCGTTAACCACTGCGCCGATGGGCACTCCCTAGATGTTTCATTTGAAGGAACAACCAGGCATCCAAGTCCAGCCTGGAAGACACAGGACTGCAGGAGAGAAAAAGCTAAGAACCGGAAAGGGTAGTGAGGGTCATGGGTGGGAGAGGGAGGGGTCTGCATGAGGCGGACCCCAGGGCCACTGGCCTGGGGCTACGCGCTTCATAAAGGTCAACTACCTAAATGAATGAGAGGGAGAAAAGGAGATAAATATGAATGAATCGGCATTAGCCCCACTTCCAGCAAAGACGGAATTGGTGAAATTCAGATACAAATGAAGGCTGAAAAGTATAAAAGACCCAAGGAAGCAGGTGCTCTAAAAAAGCTTAGTAAGATTGAAACCATTCCTGCCATCTAGAAATTACTGAATAAAATAGGCATAACATGATGTAATTATATCATAGAGCATAACTTGCACTAATGAACTATACGGCAGCCGCTCACAAAATCCAAGAATATTTTCTCAAATACCAAGGGTACCGTTCTGCTCAATAAATTATGTCATCAAAATGGACCTCTGGCATTCTCCTGAAATAGTGGGATTTCTGAATTGGAGAATCCAGGCACCCTGCTGCCAGAAGAGGTCCATTACATGGGACGTCCAATCTTTTGACTCTCTCACTGAGAACAATGCTTCAGTTCACCACCTGCTTGCTGTAAAGAGCTTTGTTTGGACTTTTTTTTTTCCCCTCCTGAAACTAGTAACAAAGTTATAGACAATACTTATTCCTCTAAGCACTTGATTTTTTTTTTCTCATTTCCTGAGAGCCTGGGTGGAAGATAAGTGTGGGGACTTGTCCGAAAATTGTCAGGGGCAGAGAAGAAACGGGGGACCTGCCATAATACTGACCATTTGTATTTATAGCATCCTCGCTTGAAAGAGCTGTGGATGGTTTTAGAACTAGCCAAGTGCAGATGAAAGATACGACGGTATTCATGTTAAAGTTTTTTGAGCTTGATCAATAAAACTTTTGTACTCCACCAATAAAAAGTATTACTAAGACGAGCTTGCCCACTGCATTCTTGTCAACAGCCATCATAAGGGGATGTTTAGATTTAAATTAATTAAAATTAAAAATTCAGAGTCTCAGAGTTCCCGCTGGGGTTCAGCAGGTTAAGGACCCTACTAGTATCCATGAGGATGCGGATTTGATCCCTGGCCTCACTCAGTGGGGTAAAGGATCCAGCATTGCCATGAGCTGCAGTGTAGGTCACAGACGAGGCTCAGATCTGGCATGGCCATGGCTGTGGTGTAGGCTGGCAGCTGTGGCTCAGATTCAACCCCTAGCCTGGGAACATTCATATGTCATGGTTGCGCGCGCCCCCCCCCACCCCCACCCCCCGCAAAAAAAAAAAAAAAGAGAGAGAGAGAGAAGAAGAAAACAAAGAAAGAAAAGAAGAAAAAGAAAAAAATTCAGAGGCTCCATCCCTTTGGCCATATCTCAAGGGCTCAGCAGCCAGGGCGGTTAGTGGCCAAGGTATTGAACCGCAAAGAACACTTCCATCTTTGCAGAAGCTTTTTGGATTGTACTGCTCTGAACGGATTGCCAAACCCTGGTGGAGAGTCACTTTCAGATGCAGAGTGCATCCAACAGCCACTTAACTGTGTATGTCAAAAATCGGCCGCAATAAAAATTTAACAGTAGTTAGGCAATACAATTTATTCCCCAGACATAAAAGGAGCAGAGGCAACGTTTTTCATTATATAGCACAGAAAGGACATAACAAAGGTGTCCTCGATACGGCAAGGACCGCACTGAAATGAGTGAGAAGGAAAAAACCGCGTCTTTTCAACAGGTGTCGTCTTCAGAGATCTGCGTGAAAAGGTGCTTTGTAACCGTCCTCGCAATCCTCTAAAATTCACATAAATAATTTAATCTGTATCTTGTCGCTTTGGTGTTTAACACACATGGGAAGCCTGCAGTGTGGATATTAGGCTGATCTCACACACAGAGCTCAAGGCAACCTCCAGCCAGTCAGACACAGGGCAGTGGAACAGAGGAACCAGGACCAGAGAGAGGGGCATCGGTTCAATACCAAGAAGATCAGGTGACAGCTGCTCCCAAAGACCCTCCTGTGGTCCGGCGGCTGGGGAACCTTGTCTGGCACCTAAGGCCGCGGGCGGTGCTCTTTCCTGTCCACAGCCGTGCAGTGGCTTTTCTGGACCAGCCCTCTCCCGGGCCTTGCTCTGTGGGGCCTTCCTGTGGCTGGTAAAGCCGTGAAAGAGACACAGCAGAATAGAGCTGTGTCCTTTTTCATTTCTATTTTATTTTATTTTTACTTTTAGCTGCTTAGGGCCATATCCATGGCATATGGAAGTTCTCAGGCTAGGGATCGAATCTCGAGCTGCAGCTGCCGGCCTACACCACAGCTCATGGCAATGCCGGATTCTTAATCCACTGAGCAAGGCCAGGGATCGAACCTGCATCCTCATGGATACTACTCGGGTTGGTGACACCCTGAGTCACAACGGGAACTCCCTATTTTTACTATTTTTGTAAGGATGCAAATGAACTTACTCGCAGAACAGAAACAGACTCACAAACTTTGAAAACCTGATGGCCACCAAAGGGGACAGGTAGGGGGAGGAGGGTGGGAGGGATGGACGGGGGGTTTGGGACTGGCCTGTGCACACTGAGATATATGGATGATTGGCCAAAGGGACCTCCCGTAGAGCACAGAGGACTCCAGCCAATATGCTGTGATGGTCTTTGTGGGAAAAGAGTCCGAAAGAGAATGGATGTGTGGATGCCTAATGGAACCACTTTGTTGTGCAGCAGAAGTGATCACAGCCTTGTAAATCAACTGGATTGCAATAAAACTGTTTAAAAGATTTTTTTAAAAAGAACAGCGCTCTGAATTGCGAGTCAATGAACGTCGAGAAAGGTCCGTTTGGGGGCAGATCTTCATGGAAGAAATCTAGCACCATCCCTGAGACCCCCCAGCTCCAGTCTGGACCCGTCTCTATGTCCAACCCATCACTTAAGAGAGTGACAAAATATGCAAGGGTGTAGAGGAAGAAGCCCAGCGTGGATGTTAGGGGACTTCCCTGCCTCTCATCCCCACCCACGCTCCGGGCTTCGCTTGATCCCCAAAGCTGACTCCCCTTCTCCAGGATGGCTCTCCTGAGGGCAGCCGACCGCTCCTGGACACACGGACTCAGCCCCTCCATTTCAAGTCAGAGTTAAAATACAACCCCCAATACAGAACAGCCTAGCTCTGCCCGCCTGCAGCCCAGCATTGCACCAATTCTCTTGGTGGCCTGAAAAACAGCCACTCACAGCTAGAGCCATCAGTCATCACACACGTAGTGGCACCCTTTACTTGTGTCACATGCATGTATAGGATCCAAGCTTGTGCCTTCATGAAGCTTCCGATGGAAGTTCCCTCTGTTTTTAAAATGCAAACATCTGAGACAGGAGAGTGACAGGCAGTCCTGGGGCCCTAGGCATCGCTGAGTGTCTATAGCACATGGACTGCGGTGGGGAGGAGGATGCTGAGAGGTACGGGGATGGTGTTGGAGGCCCTGACCGGAGGGAGGAGGCCCACGAAAGTCAGGCTCAGCACAACCATTTAAGTGAACAGCTGGAGCCTCCTTGATCTCACCATCGAGAAGCTTCAAGGGTGCATCACAAGCCTTTTTTCCTTCCTTTGTCCTCGCCTTCGTTTTTGTCCTGGTTTCCCAAATCCCTGGACCTTTTTTTACCCAGTGAGGACCAACTAGAACATCCATTAATTCTCTAAAAGTCACATATTAACAAGCAACTGCTATAGGCAGAATATTTGTGTCCTGCAAAATGCAGGTATTAAAACCTAGCCTCCACTGGGATGGTATTAGCAGACAGGGCCTCTGGGAGATGATTAGGTCCTGAGGGTGGAGCCCTTATGACGCGATTAGTGTCCTTATAAAGGGGGCCCTTGTCCCTTTCACCGTATGAGGACACCAGGAAAAGGCAGCTGTCTATGAACTAGGAAATGAGCCCTCATCAAACACAGAATCTGCCAGCAACTTGACCTTGGACTTCTCAGTCTCCGGAACTCAGAAATAAGTGTCTGCTATTTATAAACTCCCTGGTCTATGGTATTTTGTTATAACTGCCCTGACGAAAACAACAACCCTGAAACAATAAGCCTTTCTGTTTATCCTACTCTGTCATGAATATAAGCAGCACATCAGCTGTGGTACCAGCTTCAAGATCCCAGGCTTTCAGGGCCAGGTGTCTGGACAAAGCCTGTTGGGTGAGAGTTAAGCATTTTCTTTCCCTCAGGCTGAATGGGATTCTCATACTGAAACAGGTAAATGGGGAGTTCCTGTTGTAGCTCAGTGAGTTAAGGACTCAAAACAGTTTCTGTAAGGATGCAGTTTTGATCCATGGCCCCCCACTCAGTGGGTTAAGGATCTGGCATTGCCACAAGCTGTAGCATAGGTCACAGATGGAGCTTGGCTCTGGTGTGGCTGTGGTTGTGGCATAAGCCTGCACCTGCAGCTCCAACTTGAGCCCTAGCCCAGGAACTTCCATATGTCGCAGGTGCAGCCTTAAAACAAAACAAAACAAAAAAATACAAAAAAAGAAGGAAAGAAAAGAAACAAGCAAATGGGGCCGAGCATGTTCCTAAGCTTGCAAGGAAAGTAAGTAAGATCAGCTACTAAGCTGCTCTGTTATTTACCAAGACAACAATTTTAATTGCACTTGGGCAGATGAGCTAATTACGGTCAGAAAAAAAACGAGCACAGGGGTTACCAGGAACGACTTTTTTTTTTTTTTCTCCTAGGAAACACAGCACACAGGTGATGTCCTTAGGCAATTCAAGGGTCTCTTCAAGGGTTTGGAAAGATATTTAAACCAAAAGAGTTCAAGATAAAGGCTGGGAGGGACTGGGTGTGATTGTGAAGGTTGAGTGGTGAAGGAAGCGGATCAAAAGAGGTAGGAGAATGGCTCACAAAAGGCGGCCCTACGTGGGAAGGAGCAATTAATTGGATCAGTCTGTTAAGGCTCAAAACAGTCTGATAGAAAGACGACGTAATATCCTGATTGCTGAGTTAGGATCCCAAGTCTGCCATATGACTAATAATTAAAGCCAGCTCTTGGGAAATGGAGTCCTCAATTTGTAGATTCAAAACGGAGAATGCAGCTAGCCCTCGGATCTTACTCCAAACTTTCTTTTGGTGGGGGATACGTTAAGATGCTCAAAAAAAAAAAAAAAAAAAGTTTGGAAGCATTCTGTGTAACCATGACAACCTGGAGGTCCTAACGAAAGGACCAGGAAACAAACTTGGCTTCCCAACGGGCAGGCACATCCTACGCAAACCCCAGAGTCTGCCTTTGAAGACGCAGCGGCTCCCCTCCACCTGAACATCAAAGAGTCTTAGCGATGTGATTGCTGGGTTTTCTCTTTCTTCCTCCATTTCTCGACCCACCTCCTATACTTTGGGCACCCACAGCCATGCACGAATGCCACCAGGTGTAGGCAACCAGTCCCGCTGCAAACACAAACACCTAGGCCCTGGCCTGGGGAGACCCTGGGTACCAGAGGAAGGATGCTTCTGGTCGCTGTCAAATGAATCACGGGCACAGTCAGGCTGAGTGTGGAAGATTATTGGATTGTTTTCTGCAGTTTTCACACTGGATGAGGCCCCACCTCCTCCTCTGGGAAAGGGAGATATTAACTTTTTGTTTTGTTTTGTTTGTTTTTTTGAGGGCTGAGGGTAAGGTAAATGGAAGTTTCCAGGCAAGGGGTTGAATCAGAGCTGCAGCTGCTGGCCTACACCACAACCACAGCAACACCACACAACACAGAACCTTGTCTGCAGACTACACCACAGCTCACAGCAACGCCAGATCCCCAACACCCCTGGAAAAAGCCAGGGATCGGGAGTTCCCGTCGTGGCGCAGTGGTTAACGAATCCGACTAGGAACCATGAGGTTGCAGGTTCGGTCCCTGCCCTTGCTCAGTGGGTTAATGATCCGGCGTTGCCGTGAGCTGTGGTGTAGGTTGCAGACGTGGCTCGGATCCCGCGTTGCTATGGCTCTGGCGTAGGCCGGTGGCTACAGCTCTGATTCAACTCCTAGCCTGGGAACCTCCATATGCCGCAGGAGCGGCCCAAGAAAATAGCAACAACAACAACAACAAGAAAAAAATAAAATAAAATCAGAATTGTTAAAAAAAAAAAAAAAAGCCAGGGATCGAACCCGAGTCCTCATGGGTATTAGCTGTGCCACGATGGGAACTCCGAGTTATTCAAGTTTTTTGACTAAGAACAAAATAAGTGAGAAAAAGCCCACTGAAGTAGATGGTATTGGAGAGAAAGAAATGCAAAGAAGATGTTTTATTTATTTATTTTTTTTTTTGAAGGGAGTGTTAACTCTGCTCCCAGGAAGAGTCAAGGGCTCTTGTTTCTCCTCAACAGGGAGAGGGAAGCAGAAAGTGGCAGTGGGGTTAGGAAGAGACAGTGGAGGATGTGTGACATTGTTGGGGCGGGTGGGGGGGGACGCCTGCTGGGAGGAGACAACTGGAGGGCATCGCCAGGGACCGTCTGTGAAAGAGCCTTCCCCGTCAAGGACAGCTGAGAGCAAGGCGCTGGCAGAGGCCAACACCAAAGGCATGAAGTGCCCGGGGAGAGCAGAAGGCAGCCTCTAATCAGCACTCAGCACCCATAGCATCACCTGTTATCACATGTGGGCCGGCGGGGGTGGGCTAGGACCCCAAGTCTCAAAGATCCTGATTTAGCAGGTCTGGGATGGGGCCAGTAGATTTGCATGTCTATCAAATGCCCAGGCGGTGCCAATGCTGCTGGCACTGTTGAGAGACACATTTCTGCAAGAGAGCATCGTTGCCATGCAAGAGTGGATTTTACGGGAAACCAGTGTCCATGTGCCTTTAACAGGCAGTGTCCGTGTTGCAGTGGAACCGTGTACTGAGCCAGGCCTCTGAGGAGAGGACTTGCTTGCCGTGGAGATGCACCAGGATGGCCAGTGGGGCCCATGTTCCCAGGAACCAAGGGAAAAACTCACGGCTACGTGTTGTTTGTTTCCAGCAGAGTCATCTCTGCCACAGGGGTCATTCTGGGAAGTATTTGGTTCAAATAGAGACACGGCTTTGGGAGCCCTTCTCTAATCGAATGGAAAACCTCATAATCTTGTGATTCCACTTCTTCGTGTTCTCAGTTGCAAGACAACTCAAAATCCACCTGCATTTATACCAGGATTTTTTCCTCCCGTGCACGAGCAGTGGTTTCCCTGTAGGCCTATTGAAAGGCCTTGGAGACATCTGAACACCTGTTCAGAGACCTGAAAATCACATTTGCTCCGGAAAGAAAGCTGATACTGCTCAACAGGTTGGCTGTTTGGTCTTGAACCTGACTTGGTGGGGATGGACCCAGGTGCTCTCAAAGGGAATGACAGTAACACACCTAACACTGTTAACTGAAAAAGTCAGTGACTCCCAGGCAGGTATGTTCTGTTTGGCCATCTAGAAACTGGGTCTCCGGGAAATGGGCGTGAGACAGCGACTACGGCTATTGGTTCAAAAGCCTCACTTCCACTGTAAAGCCATTTCAGCGCTTGTTTATTAAATTTAAAACATCAAAGAGGATTTGCAAATCTGGAAGACATTTATGAAAAACTTAAATGGGGTGTCACTTTGGCAGTGTAAGTGGCACGAACTGTTTGATTTTCAACTATTTACAGATGTATCTGACTCTGGGATTAATGCCTATATTTTCCAGGAGAAGGTATGTAGGCAAGATTTTAACCAAATTGGCCAGAAAGCAGAAAATTATTTTAAATATATGTAAAGTGGAACTATTTGCCTGTATATAGGATATGTCTCTTTGTGTATATGAGAAAAGAGAAAACTTTTTTTTTCACATTTGTATTGTTTTTAATCCTTGATACCAGAAATTCTACATCAGAAAATTTAAGAACATAATGTTCTATCTTCATTTTTGTTTGGAATTCCTGAGTCTCACAGTTGCCAAATCCCTTCTTTCCTGTGCATACTATGTTTGAGAACTTTCTTTAAATAACTATTTGGAAACTGGTCATATAAGACAATGCCAAAAGACAATATAAATTGGGAACATGTCTGGCCCTCTGCACGTCTTCTAGAAGTCTTCTCAAATATTGTTTTTCTACTGCAGATTCCAGTAAATGAATGATACTATGACTCAGAACTTCAACCCTTGGGGGGAAAAAAAGAAGAAAGTTCAAATCTTTGCCTAGAATATATTTGAAAGATTAAGTGTTTTCTGTAACTCACATTTTAGTGATTATTTATGTTGCTTCTTACCCCTAAAATGATTTGCTGTGACTTACGTAAGTACATACAATACCTCTGAAAGCAAGCCAAGAAAATGAGGAAAAAGAAAAAATAATTGCTCTAAGGACGTGTCACTAGAAGTCTGCTGTACCTTGGGATCTGCATTTTCTAACAGCCAACTCAGAAAAGAAAATACTCTTTTTGAAAACTATCAGAAAAGAAATCAATTACTCGGGAGAAGACTAATTGCTCCTGGTACTAAGGGCCGAGTGAACATTTTTTACATGGGTCAGTTTAGAGAGAATTCTCTGTATTCCCAACAGCTCCTACATGATATAATAACGGCTTCTAAGACTTGAGTCCTGTACACCCCTGAAGGTATGCCAAAGGGTCAGGCCCAGGGGAGCGCTCAATCAGAGAGTGCCATGAGGCGGTCCAGAGTATGCCAGAGCATTCCAGAAAATCAGCTGGACCCTTGCCTGGCTTAATCCAAGAAAATGCGGTCTCTCTAGAAAAGCGGATGGGTTGCCTACCCCTAAGGCAATCGTCCCTAGATATTACAATCTGGAAGTCAAGCCCTTATAAAATGTTGAACAGGGTTGCCTAACCCTCCACTTGCGTATCACTGGGGGAGCTTTAAAAGGGGAGTCCTGAGAGTTCCCGTGTGGCTCAGCAGGTTATGAAGCTGACTAGTATCCATGAGGATGCAGGTTCGAACCCTGGCCTCACTCAGCGGGTTAAGGATCCGGCATTGCCGTGAGCTGCGGTAGGATCTGTGCAGACGAGGCTAGGATCTGGTGTTGCTGTGACTGTGGCAGCTGCAGCTCCTATTTGATCCCTGGCCTGGGAACTTCCATATGCTGCACTAAGAAGAAAATACATAATAAATAAACCGATACATACATACATAAAATAAAAATGGAGTCCTGTTCCTGGTATTCCCAAATGCCCACCCCTCACCTTAACGTTCACTCTTTGTTCCCTGCTCCTGCCCTAGCTCAGGTCATCACAGCATCTCCCCCAGAATTCCTGAGCTCTAGTCTCCTTCAGTCTCAACCCTTTGGGAAGGGTTGGAATTGTTTGGATTGAATTAGGTTTTTGATTAATGTATATACCCCCAACTTTCAAAGTCTTGTTTTCTTTGATTTCCCAGAATAAGCCGTATCATCTTTGGGTCTCAACCTGCCTTTCTAAACATCCCTCTCCCATACGAGTTCTGCTTTTTCCATTTTTGGCCTTTCTTCCAGTGGAAATACCTCTCTGATCCCAACCGAAATGAAACCCTAATCCTACCCAGCATTCAAGGTAGGTCGGCCATGTGTCCCACACATCAATTAGCTTGGAGTTAACTTTGGAAAGTTAACTCTTTCCGAAGGCTGGAGTTCAGTGACTCTTGAGTGGCTAAATGAACCCATGAATGTTCATCTCAGACTGTTCCCTTGGTTGCATTCGGCAGGAAAGTAAGAATTTCTTTTATTTTTAATTTCTCTAGCACAATTCTTTCCGGGGGAAAGAGTCATTTGGGCCTGCTTTGACACTTTTTAAAAACTAAAGAGAAAAGCTTTCCTACGTGACCCTTCACAGGGAGCACAAACCTTTCAAGTGAGTCACACATCGGATCCTCTTAAGGAGGCCTTGTTTCACACCACGAATCAGCACATCCGTGTGGGGCGAGCCCAGTCATGACACAGGAAAATCCGCAGGACAGGAATTTGCTCAAGATCTTGAAACCAGGCAGCTCTGCAGAAAAGCAAAAGCTCTGCTAGGAAAAAAGCATGGGGCGCACTCTTCACCTGCCTGCTATTCTGGGGGCAATGACACCACAGGACACTGTGATTTATCAGAGGAAAATCGCCTGGTAATAAGAATAGAACTAGACCTCATTAAGATGAAACAGTGTCTGATATCCTTGAGTCAGACAAAAGACTATGAAATTGATGTGGTCAGCCTTACTGCCAAGCTGCATTTGCCAAGAACCCAACCAAGTGGCAATTGACAGCATTTGAGGAGGAAAATACCCACAAACGAAAGAGAAGCGTGTTGAATGTAAACCTTGGGTCTTAAGTGTGTTAAAATAGGACTTTGCATTTGAGTTCCTTCCACGGTGAGATCATTCAGAGCACATCTATCAAAGGAACAAGGTGTGTACATTTAATACGCTCTCCCCAAGCCCTCCAGCCAAGGGGGGGGTGGTGGTGGTGGTAGGAGGATTGATTTAATTACCACATTCTCATCATCTTGAAATAAGTGTGGGCTTGTTTCTAGGGCTGAAAGACCAAAAGTGCTCATGAAGGGGAGGAGGAGAAGAGCTGGTGATGTTTTTGGAGGTCACCGCTGTCACCAAGGGACCACCCGCTAAGACCCACCCCCCGGCCATCAGATAATGACACTGTCAGTTACCAACGCTGCTTGCTGCCACCTCCCAAAGTGTGTAGGACCAGTGACAGCACTTGTTCCCAGTGCCTTTAGCTAGCGAGCCACACAGTCTGTGTGTATGAACAGCCTTGATTCACAAGAATGGAAGAAGGGTATCATACATTCTTCTAAGAAGCAAGTAGCAAGTCTCTCTCCATGCCAGGCTTGGTGTTTCTGTTGTGGTTTGATATTGTCTATGGACTAATAGAAGTAAAATCAGTCATGATTCTTTTTCTCCAGCATATATCTGTATTTATGAATTCCATACAAATTCTCCGAAGATACTACCTCTGGTCTCCCACCCATGGGATCAACTCCAACCTTTTGCTCCCCAGGCTCTGAGGTCCCTTCCCTGCACTGGACCACATTTCTAATATAGCCACCGGGCAGAGGAAGGAGGAGTCAAACGTATTCTGGAGACCCCTCCCCGAGGGGCCAACTCAAGAAAGAGGTTCCACTGCTCCCTCCTGGCTCTGACCCCTCTTCCTCCTTCTCATTGTTGTTCATTACTTTCAAAAAAAAAAATTATTTTTGAACTAATGTGAGGTCATTTTTTTCCCTTTTCTAAATTGCAGTATAGTTGACTTGCAATGTTGTGTTAATTTCAAGTGTATAGAAAGTGATTCAGTTATATACTTACATTCTTTTGCAGATTCTTCTCCATTATAGGTTATTATAAGACATTGAATCTAGTTTCTTGTGCTATGCAAGTAGGTCCTTGTTGTTTATCTGTTTTATATATGGTTGGTGTGTATACGTTAGTTCCAGACTCCTTTTTGTTTGTTTGTTTGTTTTGTTTTTTTAGGCCCGCACCCAAGGCATATGGAGGTTCCCAGGCTTGAGGTCGAATGGGAGCTGCAGCCAGCAGCCTACACCACAGTCACAGCAAAACCAGAGCCGTGCCTGCGACCTACACCACAGCTCAAGGCAACACTGAATCCTTAATCCACTGAGAAAGGCCAGGGATCGAACCCGTGTCCTCATGGATTCTAGAAGAGTTCGTAACCTGCTGAGCCACAGGGGGAATCTCCCCAGACGCCTCATTTATTTCCCTCTCCGGCCCCCGCCATGCTATCCCCTTTGATAACCATAGGTTTGTCGGCCATGTCTATGCGTCTGTTTCTGTTTTGTAAATAAGCTCCTTTGTATCATTTTTTTAGATTCAATGTACAAATCCCAATTTACATTCCCCCAAACAGTGTAGGAGAGTTCCTTTTTCCGTGTGAGGCCGTATTTTTAAAAGCACAGACCCTTCATGTAGTCTGCTTCTCAATTTGAAACCCTTCAAAGTAGATACATCTATGTGTGGTAGATACAGTTTTTAAAAATACATTTCTTGTTGTGAGCTGCTGCTTTAGAACAGAATGTTTGTTAGGAAGAAATCTTGGGAGAGCGCCCCCTTATTGGACACGCAGCTCTTGCTCAGCCAACTGTGAGAGCAATAATAAAGGGGGCAGTTCTGTGCTGTGGGAAAAGGCCAAATAAACACAAAAGTGCAGGATGTGCCTTACAGAGATTTACTTTGAAACGTGACCCATAATAATTGCAAAAGAGGGAAATGCTTTCCCGTCATTTCTTAGAAACCTACCTCATCTGAACAAGTCGAGTGAAAATGAAGGAACAACAGACTTTCTGAATTTTAATCTTACTTCTTAAAATAAATAAATTCCTCCAACAGGGCAAAGGGGACAACTTGGTAAAGGACCAAACGATGGGCTGGCAAGGCTGGGGACCAGGTCGGCCTCTGGGTGATGAGGACACCAGGAGTCAGTTACTGAGACTTTCTGATCCAGCTTCTTGCCCCCTCACCCCAAAAGGTGAGATTCAACCACTGACCTCTCACAGATTGAGAAAAAATAATAATAATAATGAGGAGGAGGAGGGAAGGGGGACGGGTAGAAAAAGAAGATGAAGAAGAAGGAGGAGGAGGAAGAGGTGGAGGAAAAGGAAGAAGGAAGAAAAAGAAGGAAGTTTCTTTTGAAAAATCCTGAACTTGGTGAATACGTAATTCAAATCACAGCATTTGCATTAAATTATTTCAAGAAAGTTGCTGAAGGGACTCATCCTTCTAGCTTTGACTCTCCTGGAAAATTTTTTTCCAAAGAGCCTTGCAATGAGCAACAGGGTTTTAAAAATTGTTTTTTCTACAATCAAAGACAAAATGAATATGGCGTATGTGAGGTTTGGCAGGATAAGAAAAAAGCAAGGAATCTCAGGTTGACCTGGTCTAGAACCTTCTGCCAGCCATGCTCTGAGGTCATTTTACCAGTTAAGGGGAGATGGCAGAGACGCTTCCAAAAGTGATGTGGGGCTCAAAAAACAAGCAGGCACTCCAAAAATCAGAGCCGTTTAATTTTTACTGTGAAATAGGAACATTTATTTTCTCTATATTTAGCATACAGCGGAGACTTATTTGTTAATGAGTCCTGTGTTTGCAAAGGAGTTTCTGTATGTGATTTAGAAAAAAATGTGAAAACCCCACAAATAGAAGAACCATCATTTCAACGTTAATTCCCTTTCCCACCCATTTCTCACAATCATGTACTCTTGATATATTTAATCTTTTGCAATGGTTCCCATAGCAACTCCTCCTGGTAGAGGCAGAGCTGAAGGCTACTGGAGTCTTGAAACTCAGCCCTGCCCCGGGCAGGTTTCTCTCACTCTCTCTCTACTTGTTTATATTAAATGTTGGGCATTTTACAACACTTCTTGCATTGGCCATCAAAACCCTGGCAGAGATGAGAACATGAAATCCTTTTAAGGACAAAGGATGTGTTGTTTTTGTTTTGTCCCATCGGCGGGGTTTCCAAACCGAGGCCCCGACTCATTTAAATCTGCACTCTCCACCCCAACTTAGAAATTCTCTAACAGCACTTAGAAAACATGAGGGGGTGCTCCTTAAGGGGTCGTCATTCAAATCTGTCCCTAAAGAGTGAAAACATCACCTTTGCTCTGCCCTCAGGTTCTGGGATGACCAGGAAAACAAGATGCTGGAAATCTCGTGCAAAAATGCATGGGTGACACAGGCAGGGTTTGCAATGGCAGCTTTGGGACCGTGTAATGCTTACAAATTCAAATGGTAGGACATGCTTCTCACTTCCTTCCTGCAATTTGTTTCTCTGCCCCCAGATAATACCAGCTCGGAGGAGTGGGCTTGGGGACTAGAAAATCAAATATTATTATTAATCACTGTAATTACTTTTCTTGGCCCAACTGTGGAGCTGGGAAGCAAATCAAACTCTCTTGAGTGCAGTCTTAACTAAAACACGTTGCTGAACCACGATGACTTCATCCTTAGTCATCTTAAACTAGAGAGACTATTACTTCAAATCCTTTTTTCTAAAATAAAATTGAGCTTGTTTATTTACATGCATTCAACTCATAAATAACAGAGTTTAAAGTTATTCTTCCTGAAGGTGGAGAAAATCTTGTCTCTAACTCCCAAATGTCCCCCCCAACTTCAATATGAACAAAAGTGGTTTAAAAGTGACTTACATGCATTGGTATGAAAATGCCCTTCTGCTTACCAGTTGAGGAAGATTAAAGTTTCAGAGTTAATAATACTTAAATGCCTTGGTTGAAATTATAGCAGTTAGACTTCTAATAACTTAGTGGTACATTCCATTTTCTGATAAATGTACATCTAGGGCCTCCGCTGTTGCCAAACTCTATGGGGTGCCATTCACATTGAAAAAGTCAGAGATTCATGTATTTATTGCGACCATTCTCTGGCAAATGGAATTAAAGTCTTTTGATCTTAAACAAACCAAAACCAGCATATTGTGACAATTTTCTGAGAGTGGAAAGCCAAGTATCCTGAGGAAAGCATGTCTTTTTCTAATTTGCACAGAAAAAAATACTCAATATATTAAATGCATTCCACTTAAAGCCATTGATATGAATTATAGAATAGACCAAGATATTTTGATTGAGATTTCTGGTCAGATGAAAGTATTGGTTATTTTGTGCCATCTTCAACAATGATTACAAAGATTGCTTGAATTTTTCAACTAGTGGATTTTATCATCAGAAAGTCAGGTTGGAGACCAAATGAACACAGCATTTTGACCGTTTGTTAAAATGTCACTATGACTTAGCTTTATGGGTGGCAGGAAACCAAAGCTTTCATTTCTGTTAGCTAGTTTAGACACACTGCATTCTTCTGTGACTCAGGTCACATCATTTTACTCCATTCAGGCTAGTTTCTTCACCTAAAAAATATTAGTACTGAAACCCCAGGGTCTCTGTATATTTTATAGGATTATGAATTGGATCCACTGATACCTTCAGGAATGTGTAATTGTATTGCAGTCAAAGAGACACAGCCTTTAAAAATGTTAATATTTCGTAGGTCAAACGGCAGTGTATTAGACATTCAAATAGGTCAGCTTCTATTTCCTTTTTTGAAAAAAAAAATACATTGACATAGTACATTGCATGTAATTAAAGTATACAATTTGATAAGTTTTGATTTATGTCTATACCCATCATCGCCACAACAGGATAATATCCATCACCCGGACAAATTCCTCATGTTCCTTTGTAATCCCCCCTTCCTGCCCCACCCCTCCTCCAACCCTATTTCAATCCCCAGGCAACCACTGATCTGCTTTATTCATTACAGATTAGGTTATGTGGGGTTTTTAAAGAATTTTTATATGAATACAAATATATAGCATGCATTGGTTTTTGGTCTGACTTCATTCAGTATAGTTACTTTGAGATTCATCGCATGTTCTTGCAAATATTGACAATCTATTCCTTTTTATTGCTGAGCAATATGGGATTGTATGGTGATACCAGAGTTTGTTTAGCCATTAACCTGTTGATGGGTATTGCGTTTGTTTCCAGCTTGGGACAATTACAAATAAAGCTGCTAGGAACATTGGTGCATAAAATTTTGTCTGGATGAATATTTTCATTTCTGGGAACAGAGTGGCTGGATCCTATAGTCCATGTATCTTTAACTTTTTAACTGACAGATTATTTCCACGGAGGTTATGCGAATGATTATTTCCAGGGGATTATGTGCATGTACAGGAGAGTTCTAGTTGTTCCACGTCCTTGCCAGCGTTGGCATCATCGGTCTTTTTATTTTCAATTTTTCTTTGCTTTTTAGGGCCGTACCCATGGCATATGAAAATTCCCAGGCTAGGGGTCGAATGGGAGCTATAGCCACCGGCCCATGTCACAGCCACAGCAACTTGGGATCCCAGCCACATCTGTGACCTACACCACAGCTCACAGCAATGCCGGATCCTTAACCCACTGAGCAAGGCCAGGGATCGAAATCACATCCTCATGGATCCTGGTGGGGTTTGTTAACCACCGAGCAACAAGGGGAACTCCTCATCGGCATTTTTAAACTTACACATTCTAACCGGTGTGTAGTGACGTGTACTTGTGGTTTTAATTTGCATTTCCCTCTGTTCAGCATATTTCTACAAGTTTATCTGCCATCCATATATCTTCTTTGGTGAAATGTCTATTCAAATCTTTGCTCATTTGGTTTTTGGATGTTTGTCTTAATACTGAGTCTTGAAACTTCTTTCTATATTCTGAATACAAGTTCCTTAGCAGCTCATATGTGATTTGCAAATATTCTCTCCCCATCAGTGGTTGTCTTTTCACGTTGCTTACAGCGCTTTCAGAGAATAGAATCCTTAAATCGATGAAATCTAACTTATCAAACTTCTTTCTTTTATGGATTGTGCTTTTGATGTCATAGGTAAGAAAGCTTTGTCTAATAAAACACAAAATTTTTCTCCTATGAAGATAGAAGTATTCTTCTAGAAGTTTCATAGTTTTATGTTTTATATCAAAGTCTATGATCTAGTTAAATGAATTTTTTCGTATGGTGCAAGGGGTGAACTGGTATTGTTTTGTAAATGCGGTTATCCAGTTGTTCCAGCAAAATTGGGTGGGAAGACTATCCTTTTTTCCACTGAATTGCCTTTGCAACTTTGTCGAAATGTGCATGCCTGGGTTTGTTTACGGACACTCCAAGATTTGTCTGCTTATCCTTGGCCACCTATCAGTTTTTGCTTCCTGTATTTTGAAGTTCTGTTATTAGCTGCATTAACACTTGCAGTGGTTGTGTTCTAGAATGAATTGACCCAGTGTTCATTATGCAATGACCTTCTTTATCGCTGCTAATATCCTTTACTCTGAAAACTGTTTTGCCTGATAGTAATATAGGCACTGACATTTTCTTTTGATTAGTGTTAGCATGATGTACATTTTCCCATACTTTTACTTGTAACCCAATTATGCCTTTGTAGTTAAACTGGTTTCTTATAGGCAGAATATAGTGATTCTTCTTTTTGGTTTGTTTTTTTCTGCCTCTGACAATCCGCCTTTTAATTCGAGTGTTACCACCATTGTAATTATAAAGATGATTGGGTTAGAGCAACCATCTTGCTATTTGTTTTTATTTACCTCATCTTTTTCTTATTAAATGGTTAAATTTTACCTATAGCTTCACTATTTACTTATATTTGTTCTATCTCTTTCTTGCTCCCTTTTTTCTTTTTCTCTATTTTTTTTTGGATTCAGTGTCTTTTTCTAATTTGCTTATTTATTTAAGACTTATTCATTGACATCTACACTATGGCGTATTCTAGGTATTGGAAATATAACAGTGTGTAAAACAGACAAAATCCCTGCCTACTGAGACTCAACCTCTAGTTGGAGAGGTAACAAGGACCAGCATGGCCGGAGCAAGGTGGGAAAGGGGCCACTTGAGGAGACAAGTAAGAGGTTCAGTCGAGAGTCAGATCACATAAGGCTTTGCAGATCATGGCAGGGCTTGGGTTTTATTCTCTGTGTGATGAGAAGCTACTGACAGGTTTTAAGCATGAAAGTAACATAATCTGGTTTATATCCTAAGAGAATGACTCTGGTTGCCGTGTGGCAAAGCTAGAATAGAAGCAGAAAATGCAATTAGGATGTGTTGCAGTTCTCCAGGGGTGGGGAGAGTGGTGGTGTAGCGTAGGATGCTCTATTGGTTGGATTCTGGCTATTTTCAAGGTAGAACTGATGGAACCTACTAACCAGTTGGATTGGGGGGAGGGGGAGAGAAATCAGGGATGATTTCCAGGCCTTTCATCTGAGCCATTCCATGAAAGCCGGTGCCGTTTGCTGCAGAAGATGGGGTTTGGTTTTGGTCCTACAAATGTTTTAGGAAATGTTTATGGGATATACAAATGGGGAGGCCAATTAGGATGATGGATAGGAGCCTGGAGGGTGAGGGGGAAGGGCAGCCTGTAAAAGAATATTTCAAAGGCACCAGGGGGCTGTGTCAACTTTTAAGACGATATCTCAAGTGCTATATCCCAGGAGAAGAAAAATTTATTTTCTTGTGAGACATATATGCTATGTTACTTTGCATTCCAACTCCAACACACAGCCTATACTGTTTTAGTGAAGGCTCTTTTGATCACAAAACAACAGAAACTGACTCTGGATAGCTAATGCAAAAAAAAAAAATAGAGAGAGAGAGAAAGAAGAAATTACTTGAAAGGAGTTTTTCAATACAGTCATAGAATTAAAGGAATATTAAAAACCACGACACAAGAGGAGCAGCATCCAAAGCCAGACCAGAGAGCTCTATGATAACCGTTTGAGGAATTGCTATTAATGGAACTCAGGTCCAGAGGTGCTAGGTCCTCCAAAGTCATTGCCATGCTCTAAAAAGCCAGGAAAAGGACTATCTGTTCCTCACCTGTTAGCGGAGGGGACTGAAAGAAATCCTTGCTGTTAAAGTGTGGTCCTTGGATCAGCAGCTTGCTTGGAATGCAGCATCTTAGGTTCCACCCAGACTTAATGACTCAGAATTTAGATCACAACAAGGTCACCAAGTGACTAAAATACATCCTGTGTGTGTGTGTGTGCGCGCGCGCGCACACACACGCACGCACACACCTGGTAATTTTTGATTGAATGCCAGACACTGCGAGTCTCACCTCATTGGCTGCTGAATATTTCCATAGTCCTATAAATGTTCTTGCATTTTTTTTTTCCTGTGGTCAGTTTCCTTGGAAACATGCTGATTCTCCTGGGTCCTTTAAGCATGGCCAGTCAGTACCAGTGGAGCATTACATCTAGGGAAAATTTTTCTCACCACTTTGGCAATACTCTGAGTACTCTACTCAATGAACCATAAATTATGAGTTTTCCACTCTGACTGCGGGGGGGATGGGCAGTATTGTCGGCCCTAATGGAGCTCTGGGCACTTTTCATTCTAATCCTCTTGACTAGTTCTTTCTCCACCTTGGATAGTTTTCTCCCAGACATGCACTGATCACTTTTCAATGGAATACTTAAGGAGGACACCCAGCAGACTTCCAGAGTTCTCTTTCTCTTTGCAGCTCCCTCCCCTCTGGTGCTCTGTGCTGTGAAATCTAACCACCTCGATCCACCTGTGCTACCTGCCCCCCCCCCCCCCCCCCCCGCTCCTTAGCACAGAGAGACAGCTTGGCTCCATGAGGCTTCCCTTTTCTGCATCATGGCCTGGAAACATTCATTTTCCACCTCATACGCTGGGTCATGCATGGGACTCACCTTTCCTATTTCCTTGTCTCAGTGTCTCTATATTTTATTACCCAGTGGCCTGATGGCCAGTGTCCTGATAATTTTGTTTCCTATACTTTCCCTAGTCTTTTAGATTTTCAGGTAAAAGGACATATCTGGCCCATGTTCATTTGTCTTGGCTTTTGTAAGAGAAGCAGTACCCTTACGTTCTTTATGTAGAAAAGTGACTTGGCATTAACAAGAGGCAATGTGGGGATATCATTTAGGAGGCTACGTCCAGGTAAGACTAAAGATGGGAAAAGGAGGTGTGAGAGGTATGTGGGCAGTAGAATCAACAGTATTTGGTGACTGATAGACGGTGCAGGAAGGGCAGAGGTGGGTGAAGAAGTGCTGGTGTGTGACACTGGATATACAATGACACTACTTGCTGACACAGGGAATTCTGGAAAGGAGCCAGTTTGGGGTGCTATAAGTTTAGTTTGGAATATTTCAACTTGATTTGGATGAGCAATGTTTATGGAGTTTGGAATGACTCATGAAAAGGTAAGTCTCAGACAAGAAATTGTAAGAAAGTAGGAGTTCCCGTCATGGCTCAGCGGAAGCGAATCTGACTAGTATCCATGAGGATGCAGGTTCGATCCCTGGCCTCGCTCAGTGGGTTAAGGATCCAGTATTGCCAGAGATGTGGTGTAGGTCTCAGACACGGCTCAGATTTGGCATGGCTGTGGCTGTGGCATAGGCCGGCAGCTACAGCTCCGATTTGACCCCTAGCCTGGGAACCTCCATGTGCGGCCCTAAAATGGCAAAAAACAGAACAAAAACAAAACGACAAAAAAGCTTCTACAAAAAAAAAAAAAAGAAAGAAAGTAGATGATAAAGAATAGAAACAGAAGAAGACAAGGATTATGATGAAAATTTTCGTTCATAGTATTTTCTGGATCATTACTACTCTCCTTTATAAGAGGTGTGTAGTTAACACTTAGAAATGAAGAATTTTCACTGACCAATACTGACTACTCCAACATGTCAAGAAGATAAAAACAGCTTCCACTTCTGATTTTAGAGCCAGCAATGTTAAAGACATGTTAACAGAATAGATATTTTATAATGAATGCCTTGTAAGATGTTACATTTTTGCATAAATGAAAAGTCTTGACTTACGCCATCAGGCTTTTATGTTAAAAGCTGTTGCATCCTATCAGGAAAACACTGACCCCAAATGTAGACAATAGACCAATGTCCAAAGAGGTCAGAGCATTGAGCCAGATTGACAAAGCGAGGAAGGAAAATGTAGCTCAGCTTGTAGACGAGGTGGTGGGCTTGGCTGTAACACATCAAAGAGAAAAAAAAAGAAAAAAGAAAAAGAAAAGTGGTCTCCCGGTGTCAACTGAGAATTTCCAAATGTGAAATAAAAAAATACTTATAAGGAATTCATTATTAAAATATTTCCTCTATTAATTGTAATAATAAAAGTAACCTTGCTAATTCTAAATTCAGAGGTCAAAGCCGTTTTTATCTTTTATGGACATGTTAAAAGCAGATGGCATTGGTTCAGGTGGAGTCTGAATGATCTGATTATGAGCCCATGTCAAACGTGCAGACAGTTTTCCGCAGCGAGAGCAAACACCTGCTGAACTTCCCATCATGTTTAATGCTGCACTGAATTTTGAGATATAAGATCACAGTTTAAATACCTGGCTGACAAAACAGCATCCGGCTGAAGATGTTGACCTTTATTTGTCTAAAACACATAGAACAGTCTCCCCCGTCAATGAGCATGGCTGTCGAATGCTCCGGGTGCAGCCACTCAACACTGGCAGGACTGCAAGTCGAGGCATGGGTGTTTGGCATGCGCTTCATCAGCTGGGGAAGGTGAGATGGAGCATTACACTAATTTCAGTAGGAACTCTAATGGGCTCTTAATTACATGTAGTGTCTGGTAGATTCATTGAGTTGCTGATTACAAGATGTAACGTGGCACATATTGAGCAGGTTCCCGCTGTACCTTTAAAACGGTGCACGTCCTAAAGAGACACGCACATTCTCAAGCCATGCTATTGTGAAGCTAAATTGGGGAAACATTTTTGGAGGGCAATTTGGTGACACCTATTGAAGTGGAAATGGGCTTACGTTGTTCCCTTCCACCGAGCAATTTGAATCGAATACTCTTACCCTACAGATGGTTTCACACGCGTGCACAAAGACATATGGACAAGGATTGTTGTTGCGGAGTGGAGGGTAATGGCAAAATACTGGAAACAGCTTAAATGTTCACCGGTAGGGAATTGGTTGGATAACTTATGAAATTTCCACACACAGGAATAAACTACAGCTATAGAAATAGTGAGATTGGCTTATATAAATGTCAATTGGGAATCATTATCTGAGATTTGTAGATATGTGAGAAAACACAATTCAGAACAACGTGTAATAAACGCCTCTTTGTCCAAAGGAGGGGGAGCAAGCCTACGCTCCATATACAAGGGTATGTTTGAAAGGATACATCAGAAATGAGTAGTCTCGGTTGATTCTGGAAAAGAGAACTGGATATAAGAAACTAAGGGCAAGGAAAGAGTTTACTTTTCATCCATATCCTTTATATGTTTTGAATATTTTAACTATGTGATATATAAGCTGTTCAAATATTAAAAATTAAAAATCCATCAAATATGGAAAATTATATCAAACGCCATTATAAATTTTGACACAGCTTCAGGGAAAAAAAAATACTTGCTCGGAGTACAGCAGAGGTCCTTAAGAATGTGCCAAAATCCTGTTAAAATTGCATATTTAAAGGAAATGAGAAGTTTCTGCCAAAAAGAATGATGATTAAAATGAAGTCAGAAATATGGAAACAAAGGCATTAGGGTGCTTTTCTTGCTGGGCACATCAGCTTCACATTCTGGAAAACGTCATGACAGCTTTCCTGGACAGAAGACACTCTGAGCCTCCATATCCTCTTTGTCCTCTTGGAAGCTCAGACCCAGGGAGGGGTTGGCCTGGTATTTATTAGGCTTTTATCAATAAACAGGTGTGTCTGCCCAACAAGGGAAAGACGCTCAGGAAAATGAGAAAAGAAATCGTTTGAAATTGTACATGAACAAAAGAGCATGTTTACTGGGATAAAAAATTTACCAGAACAGAGTTCCCATTGTGGCTCAGCAGTAACAGACCCAACTAGTATCCCATGAGGATGTGGGTTCGATCCCTGGTCTCACTCAGTGGGTTAAGGATCCCCCATGGCTGTGGCTGTGGTGTAGGCTGGCAGCTGCAGCTCCGATTCAACCGCTAGCCTGGGAACTTCTATATGCCACAGGTGCAGCCCTAAAAACAACAAAAAAAGGAAACACAATATGCACACAAAAACTTACAAGAACAAAAATACTGGAATAAAAAATATTTTATCTGTCACATTTCTAGGTAATGAACTGTAAATATCTATCAAAATGACCTTCGTCTGCATTACCTGTGAGTTTGTAGAATATAATAACGGTGTACATGATAAAATAGCTGAAAGGTATAGTCACTCCCTATGCAGCCCTGCAAAGCTCTGCAACCTAGAGAAAGAGCAAAGGGTACAGTGAGTACTTTGTAAATTTTGCTGGAAGATATAAAATCTAAACTGAAAGCCATTGTTTTGCCTTTATAAATATCAGAAGCTTTGTTAACACCTCACTTTTTATCTTAAAAAGTACTTTCTTGTAACACGCCTTGTTCAAGACCTTAAGGCATTAAGGGAGTTTTTTTGTTTTGATTAGATGCTTTAAAAAAATTGGTGGTTTGTTTTCCTTTTTTTGGGGCAGTTTTAACAATTAGAAGCTGATGGGCTAAAAGGCCTAATGAGGAGAGTAGCCATCAGTTAAAGATGCAAATCACCAGGTGGAGGGCAGACCTTTCAGTGAGAAAGATCATGTCTGAGATTTAGAATTGCCTTCATCACTCCTAAAAAGATGCTCAACCTCGCTAATCCTCAGGGAAACACAAATCAAAACAGTAATGAGTTATCTATCACCTTACACCTGTTAGAATGGCTGTTATCAAAGAGAACACAAATAAATGTTGGTGAGCATGTGGAGAAAAGGGTACATTGGGCTGGGAATGTAAATTGGTGCAATCTCTGTGGAAAACCGTATGGAGGTTTCTCAAAAAATTAAACAGAAAATTACCATATGATCCAGCCGTTTTACTCCTGGGTATATATATGAAAAAACTAAAAGCACTCGTTTGAAAAGATATATGCACCCCAATGTTCAAAGCGACATTACTAACAATAGGCAAGCTATATAAGCAACCTAAGTGTCCATCAATAGATGAAACGAATAAAGAACACACACATACACACGATGAAATACTACTCAGCCATAAAAAAGAATGACATTTTGCCATTTGGAGCAATATGGATGGACTTGGTGGGCATTATGCTAAGTGAAATAAGTCAGAGAAAGACAAATAAATGCATGACATCACTTACATGTGGAATCTAAAAAATACAACAAACTAGTGAATATAAGAAAAAAGAAGCAGACTCATAGAGAACTAGTCGTTGCCAGTAGAAAGAGGGAGTAGAGGAGGAACAATATAGGGGTAGAGGAATAAGAAGTACAAAATATTAGGCATAAAATAAGCTACAAGGGTATATTGTTTAACAGAGAATATAGCCAATATTTTATAATAAGTGGAGTATAGTCTTTAAAAATTGTTTATCACTATATTGTGCACCTAGAGCTTGTATCATATTATACCTCAACTATGCTTTAATTATTTTTAAAAAGAATTGCCTTCATCAAAGTTTAATCATATTCCACAAGTTTCTGGATGTTTTCTTAGGCAAATTCCACTCTGGCAGAACCTAACTAACTCTACATGCAAGTTTCGAGAAGATGAAAAGCATATGCTCCCAACAGGCACAGGTGGCTGCCTTTTAAAAAACTGAACAGTTGCCAAAGACAAACAGCAATTTCTATGGGAGAAACCCAAGGAGAGAAGAAAAAGAAAAGCAATAGATAATGAAAAGAGAGGATACATCAGAGGATAAATAAAAAAAAAAAAAGTTAATTTCCTCTAGAGGGGCAAACTCCTCCCCTTCCTTCCTGCCTCATAGCAGAGCAGCTCCCTGCTACGCCAGACTCAAGTCTCACTTCCATTTTCCTAATAAAAACCATTTCCACACCTCCCCTCTCCACTCGAATCATCTCAAGCATTCTACACTAACCTTGAACGATTATTCTCCCCCAACCTTGTAGGCGTTCACTGAACGTCTCCGCACACATGCGGCTGCAACATGGCAGATAAGTCATGATTCACCATCAAGTTCACAGCTGAGTGAATGTTTTATGGTCCCTGACTCTGAAGCTTGAGCCCACAAAGTAGAACAGATTTCAACATAATCTATCATTACACAAAAGTCCTACTTGTTGTATTAAATAGCACTTAGACTAACAGCTGAACAGAAGGATCTCCTCCGACTTCAATTATTATTATTCCTATTCACAGATTTTCCACAGCTCCAAACACTGAGTATTTGACATTTGTATGGCTTCCTGTGATTCAACTAAGAAATGCCTCATCTCTGATGTGGAGGGGTAGAAACGGCCTTACAAAATTCTCTCCTGCCTACAGTTACATAAATCTATGGCTCCGTACATTGGGTAACCGAAAAAAAGTCAGAGCCGCCACAGTATTAATCATTCATTGATGCTACAACATATTTATTGACGGTTTAGTATATGTCAGGTGCTGTTCAAGGCCCTAAGGATAAAACTGTGAACAAGACATAGATCCTGCTTTAAAATTGCAAAGAACATTGAACATGAATGGAGTGTTGCGTGGAAGGGAGGTGCAGAGAAAGTAGGTCACAGAGGTAAACAGTTGGCTAAAATAAAGGTGACTGCTGCTATGGCAGAGATATGCCTTGGAGACAGAAGAGCACAAAGCAAGGACACCTGAGTCTAGGGTCAGAGAAGATCTCTGGGAGCAGGTGAATTGTAAGGAAATCACTAGGACTTAGGTGGGTCTATCAGAGAAAGGAGAGCCGGTAACATAACATCCAGAAGGGGTGTCCCTATGCTGGAGACACTAGACAAGGGGACCCATTTTTCCACTGCTTCTCCCCACTTTTAACACAGGCCTGCCTTATCCTGTGCCATCTTGGATACTTGCTGAATGAATAAAGGTTGTTGGTTAATGTGATTGTTCTATACAAAATAACCTAGAATTGGAATGTTCGAGAATGAGGTTTTAGGAGTAGCAAGGTCATAAAGAGATTTATGGGTCTTTGGAAAGGAGTGTGTAGCCTATTCTACAGGTAACAAGGAACAGTGAAGAATTATCTCCGGAAACAGACATGAAAAGCTTCGTCATCATTTTTCCTGAGAGTTAAAGGCCTCTTGTCAGTGCCTGTTCCTGCCTCGGTCCTTTTGAGCGCATGTGACAGCGCCTGACTTGGTGCTTCACTCTGGAGGGAGGACGTGGGACTATTACCAGAGCCGCTCGGGGACCACAAGAGTGAGACTGTGGAAAATTACCTTGTGAGGGTTGGGAATCTGTGTATCCGGGTGTCTGTTCAAGGGCAGCCTTGCAAAGGCTGCGCTGCTCTCCTTTCAGAGGGGGGCCCGAAAAGACAGAAACACCTCACTTGGTAGAATAGAAAAACTCAAGCTAGGAAAATACCCAAAGAACAGAGCACCTGAGGGAGACAGAATTCCTCAGTCTTGAGACAACTCGCCAGAGTTCTCAGTGTCCATATCCAATTCACAGATTTATCACCCTGTACATCTCTGTTTGGTAAAACTCTGCACCACTGCATCACGGAGGATGTGCAAGGTATGCGTCCCAAGGGCACCATCCACACACCTACAAGCTCTCAAAGAGGCTACACTCGGTGACAAGGATACGATTCCAACTAAAGACGGCTTCCCAGGAAAGGGTGTAAACATCCAAGGTTACGTGAGTACATGGGTAGCTGTTTAGACATTCAGACTCATGCAAGTCAAAAGCAACATATATATCTGCTGATATCCAGTCCTGTGACGTCTTTAGCAAGAACTTCCTCATCGTGGGTGAAATCTCTTAGCCAGCCAATCACTTCTCCCCAATCCACCCATAACTGTAGAACATTCTTTGTCTGGATGCTTGATTTAATCGGCTTCACAGGTCTCTGATGTCTTAGGCAGAAGACATGGATGATATTCAATCACTTTTTTTTTTTTTTTAAGGGCTGCACCCACAGCATATGGAAGTTCCCAGGCTAGGGATGAATTTGAGCTGCAGCTGCTGGCCTACACCACAGCCACAGCAACTTGGGATCTGAGCCACATCTGTAACCTACACCACGGCTCATGGCAATGCCGTATCCTTAACCCACTGAGCGAGGCCAGGGATGGAACCCACATCCTTGTGGATCCTAGCCAGGTTCGTTAACTGCTGAGCCATGAAGGGAACTCCCAATATTCAATCACTTTAGAAATAGTAGTTTAACATTACAAGGAACAAAGCTAAAGTAGGAAGCCACATAGGTCTCTGGAGAAATTTTTTGTCGATTTTTCTCTTTCTTTTTACCTTTTATGAGAAATGGATTAAGTTCTTAGTTTCAAGTATTCAGAACCAAAATAGAAGATAAGCATCTTTTTCTCACCTTTATTTTGAGACACTACCAATAGTAGATAATATTTTACGGTTAAGAATCTGGAAATTATATAATCAACACCCTAGAAAATCTCATTTATGGTTGAGAGGAGTTTCCATGTATGGAATAGCACATTTTTAACAGCCCCTTCTCACAGACAAGTGTCAATGAACCAACGATGACCGGGTAATAGGCGATGGGACAGCTCAAGGGCAAATTATCAACAGTATCAGAGGCACAGGACTTTACAACCAGGGGATGTCACCTTGTTATTAGCCATACATGTTGCTATCTATCATAAGATTGACTTAAAACACTTGATTCCAAATTCCCAATTCTAACTTTCCAATTATGTATCACCTGGCTTAGGGAGTATAAATAAATAAACTTTGGATGAGTAGATAATGCCCAGAACACCAGTCTCAAAACTCTACTCCTAATTGTTTCAAAATAGGAGAAAAATACCTTAAAACTTGAAGGGGAGAAAACCCAGACGCTGTTAAGGTGGCAGCTTCCAAGTCAAATCACTTAATGTGGTGCCACGCGCTATGTTCATTTCAGTTTTCCTACAGACAAAAAAGGCTAACGGAAGGCATAGTTGACGTTTTCTTCTCTCAGTGCTGTGAATTCTTTTCCTTGCCATTTCTTTCTGGCAAATCGATGCACACCGTTATTTTCTGAGCACACTTGGAGGCAGCTGCTCCAGCAGAAGTTACCTTTTGCTGAATTCCACCAGTGATCCATTACAGAAGACAGCTTTGGCCTGGTACTTGGGAGCTGGGCTGCTGGTCCCTGCTCCTCCACCAGTTTGTGGTGTGACCTTGAAACATCATCGCCTTTCTGGGGTCTGGGTCTTCACATCTAATTGAAGAGGCCTGCATGGGATGAACTCAAAGATCCCCCCACCGAAACATCATCACCCATGGTTATGAGATAGAAGCGCAGTCATAGCGGGAGCAGAGAAGAAAGAGATGAGACAGTGGCCTGGAAGGAAACTAGTTCATGCTGAAAATTCAGGCCAGCAATTTGATCCAAAAAAAAAAAAAATGGTAGGTGGCAGATTTGCAAGAGCCTATTTTTCAGTTTCACAGTTTCCATCTCAGATCCTGGAAAGCCAGCATCTCCAGTCTTTTCTCCACTTTGGCGCCTCTGACTCAAAATCAGCCCTGAGTTCAACCACTGATTGGCTCACCAGGTCCTTAACTAGGGGCACTCCTGGTCCACATGAGTCTCTCTTCCCACGCTCCGTCCCCTGTACTGAGCCAGCCACGGTGCAGGGACCGAAAGGGGTGGGGAAAAAGGAAGGGAAGGTACAGATACACGGCGACAACATAGCGAAGCGGGGGGAGAGCCTGAGTCAAGAAGGAATTCAAAGCAAACAGAGTTTAGCCAAAGGATGTCTGCGAAGTGGGTATAAGATGCCTCATATCCTCCCTCCCCCATCCCACCCCATGGGTAAATCTCAGCAAATACCCAGAGGAGGAGGACAGAGGGAACAGTAAGCAGGGAGCCAGCTTCCCAAGAATGATGGAAGAAATCAAGAAATTTTTTTTTTAATGCCCATATCAAGAAGAGACTATATCATCAACGGCCGAGGGAAAGCGCTGACGGCCTGCGGCTGGCATGATTCAAATCCAGGCGAGTCCAGGCGTCAGAAAAACACACCGCCGGGATCAGAAGACCGGGCTGCACGACTTAACAAGTCTCTCCTCCTTGCTAGGTCTATTTTGGGACCTAGATGAGAACGGCAGCTAGGGCCCTAGGGCTCCAGAAGCAAGAATACAGTCAGTGAAATCAGGCAGTTGATAGTGATTGGACCCTGGTGGCAGGACAGGGTCATAAACGGCTAGTTTGGGCAAACAGTAGAGCAGGACACAAGCGTGTCTTCCCTGCTGCTGGCACTCAAGTTCTCCATCACCGGAAAAGCAAACTGCTTCCTGATGATAAACACACCTCTCATAAGAACATTTTGGGTCCTTGGGAGATGTTCACGTTGCGGGCAGGGTAGCTTTGGGGAAGGGAGGCATTTTATATTCTCTGCATCTAGCTAAACAGCAGACTGGAACCACGTATTTTTCTGACCTGGGTAACTCAAGGAGGCTATTCTGACAAAGACAAAGACCACTGGAGCAAACTTCAGCCCAGCTGGAGGTGGTGACAGTCGGTGGGCAGAGCAGCCTATGCCCCCTTCATGGCACACAGCTCTCTAGGTATGGGTGCCCTGCTAAGAAAAGGACACTGGGAGCCTCATTTGTGTATCAAAGAACAGCCAGGAACACTGGAGCCCATCCCAGTGTATTCCTGCTTCTCCCAGGGGACGGTACCCTGTCGCATGACAAACTCTGCTTTTAGAAACAGGGAACTATGAGGGGAGGGCGAGATGAAACAGGTTTGAAAGTGAATATGCTGCTCTGACATTGACGCGCCAAAGAAAAGAGCTACCAGCAAAACAACTCAGGTAGCCACCCAGAGCCCCAGGACCGCAGCTCCCCACGTCCTGCCATGGAATTTTCTGCTGCTGTTCTGAAACAAGTGGCTTCCTTGTTCACAGGAATTCCAGATCCATTTTCCTTGCAGGTTCTAACCAAGCTCTCCCTCATCCAGGCTTTCGGTTCTAACAACGCTGCTGCAAGAATGGGATGTCTTCCAGAACAAAGCCCGGTGTCCTTCCTCGACCGCTTGGATCCTAATGAAAGAGTTTAAGAGATGATCAAAGAAGTTTCTGTCCGAAAAATCCAGACTTTTTGCCCAATAATAACATCAAAAGAAATCAGACTGACTCTTTAAAGTTATCCCTGGGTTCTTTAGAGCTTCAATGTCATACCTACCGCGAAGCTGGTAACAGGTGGGGATTTTACAGAAATCAGTGGACCCAGTTAGCATCAGGCATCCGCAAGGCAAGCACTTCCAGGCTACAAATCATTGGTGACGTTTTCAGACACAGACTGACGGAGCCAGGACAGCCTTCTCCCCACTTTTGGAAGATGATTAGGGAGCAAATTCTCTACGCACCTTTTCTCATCTACCAAAGAGGTGGATCCTAAAAGTTTGTCCTCACACTGACCCGTGCTCAGGAGACTGGAATGTCCTTACCCGAATGAAGCCCAAAACAGCCTTGTCTGTGATGCTTACATGTTGCACTTCTAGGAAGGTACATATCCAGGCACCCAGACTGCCTAAAAATCATTATCGTGATAGAATTATACAGTCGTTTGTTGATCATGGCGTTGCTTCTGGATTGTCCTCCTGTGAAATTTCACACACCAGTCTTGCAATAAAGGAGTTCAGAGCCCACTTCTGTTTTCAACTAGTCATCTTCAAACTGTTTCCTTCAAATAACAGTGCTCCAGAAGCTGGACCAAAATATTCCATGTGTAGCATCCTGGAGTATCAGACAGAAACAGTCACCAGGAAAAAGTTGGAGCTAATGATTGTCAGGTAGAGTTTTCTCAAACCCTGGGTGCTTGCTTCCCTCACGTCTGTTAGAATTTGTAGGCAATATGCTAGCAGATGATAATGTGGACGAAAAATAGCAAATAGGGAAACTCCGTCAGAGCCGGCCCTGCTGATTCGACAGCTGGTTTCTTTTCCCACCTACATGGGTGTTCCGAGCTGTGATTTTTACATGGCAAACATGTAACAAGCTTTCACTCAGCTTTGCAATTTACGGGGTGGGATGGGGGGGTCTCTACCCACAATTCAACAGCCTGTTCAAAAATAAATGTCTCGGGAGTTCCCTGGTGTGGCAGCTTGAGGATCTAGTGTTGTCACTGCTGTGGCATGAGTTCGATCCCTAGCCTGGGAACTTTCATGCCATGCATGCAGCCTAAAATAAAATAGGAGTCTTGGAGTTCCCGTCGTGGCGCAGCAGAAACGAACGCGACTAGGAACCATGAGGTTGCAGGTTCGATCCCTGGCTTCACTCAGTGGGTTAAGGATCCGGCATTGCCATGAACTGTGGTGTAGGTCACTGACGCAGATTGGATTTCATGTAGCTATGGCTGTGGCTGTGGTGTAGGCCAGCAGCTGTAGCTCCCATTGGACCCCCAGGCAGGGTACCTCCATATGCCAAGGGTGCCACCCTATGAAGCAAAAATAAAATAAAATAAAATAAGATAAAATAAAATAAAAAAGTGTCTTATCCAATGAACTAATCTTTGAAACAGAAACATGCTCACAGACATAGAGAGCAGACTTGTGGTTGCCAAGGGAGGTAGAGAGATGAGGGAGGGATGGATTGGGAGCTGGGGATTGGCAGATGCAAACTAGTATACAGAGAATGGATAAACAACAACAAGGCCCTACTGCAGAGCAGAGAGAACTACAGTCAATATCCTGTGATAAACCATCACGGAAAAGAAGATGAAAAAGAATGTGTGTGTGTGTATATAATTTATATAAAATATATAATATATACTATAAAGTATAATATATAATAATGTTATATGTGTGATGTATAATACAGTATATTAACCGATCACTTTGCCCTCCAGCAGAAATTAACACATTGTAACATGTGTGTTATAATTAACATTGTAAATCAACTATACTTCCATAAAATAGATTTTTAAAAAGTAGGTGTCTTACTTTAATAGGAGGCTAAGAGCACAGGCACCCTCTACTGCCTCATCAGGCCCTCTTAGAACTCACTGTCTCTCTGCAGAGCAAAACTCAGTGAGGAAAACAAGACCAAAGGAGATAGATGCCCTCTCCTCCATAATCTAAAGCAGGGCGAGCTTTCTCCGCAAAGGCCCAGCTAGTAAATATTGCAGGCTTTGGGCAGCATGCTCTGCCACAGCTATGTCACTGTATTCGTGCTCTGATAAAGTTTCAGTTATAGATACTGAAATGTGAATTTATTTTTCATGTCATGAAATCTTTTTTCAACCACTTATAAATGCAGGAAAAAAAATTTACATTTGACCCACAGGCCGCCATAGTTTGCCCCTTTATCCTCAGGTCTAACTGCTTTCAAATGCATCCTTGGGAGTTTCCATTGTGGCGCAGCAGAAACGAATCCCACTAGGAACCACAAGGTTGTAAGTTCGATCCCTCAGTGGGTTAAGGATCCTGCGTTGCTGTGGCTGTGGTGTAAGCTGGGAGCTGTAGCTCTAATTTGACCCCTAGCCTGGTAAACCTCCCTATGCGGTGAGGGTGGCCCTAAAAAGCCAAAAAAAAAAAAAAAAAGCATCCTTGCTGATTGGAAGACAGTGTACCTGACCCCCTTGTTTGGGCCCTTGGATGGGTTACATCTACTGAATTGGCTTTGCCGTAGTTTCAACAAACTACGCAAAGAGATGTAGAGAAACAGCGGCAGATGAACTTCACAACTGGGTTTACCGAGAAGATGCCACCCAGAGCATCACCTGCTGCTATTTGACCTTGGGGGTGTTTTCTCAGGGTGTTGATCTTAGGAATGGTTGTACTCCTGGGCAAACGGATTATCACAGAGAATAATGTTGATAACCTTCTTTCTTTGCTTTAGCTGCTGCAAAGTTCACAGGCCAGTTTGTTCAGATCTAGCACACAAAGTATCGGATCATACAGCGTATGTTTTGTGTAAATACATCCCATTTTTTAATCTTGTTTTTCTAGTCAATTTTTCTCTTTATAATGACTCCTTCACTGTAAAACATGATTGTATTATATGGATTGTATTATATGGCAGGACGCAAAAAGAATAATAGCAATAAAAGATACACAGTGTACTTATATTTCTGTACCTAAAATTGCTGGTAATTTATTAATCAAAAATAATTTGTTATAATGTTCCCCAGAAAAACACCATGACCTCCAGATACCAGTGAGACCAGTGGTTTTCCAACGTGTCATGGCTGAAGAGTCTGGTTCTTGAAGGAAATCTTAGGCAGAAGCCCAAGAATGCATCAGACACAACAAGGACTTGATTTGAGTGAAGTGGGACCCCCCCGCTCAAGGAAAGAAAGTCCAGAGACCACCTGAAGGACAGTCCCTGGGGGTCTTATTAGAATGACAGGCTTCTGGGCTCCACTCAGAACCCCTGGATCTTTTTCTTTGGGGCATGGAGAATGATAATCTGCATTATAAAGGAGCTCCTCAGAGGATTCTCTCAAACAGTAAAAGTTGAACAACATCACCCAAGAACTCTGTTAAGGACAATTTGGAAAACACTGTTCCAGATAATAACACCAAGTACTGGAGAATTTAGAGAGGGTGGGGCTAGGGAAAGGGAGCCGTCTGGGAAACTGGGCATGTTCTTGGTACACGTGATGATGAGATGGCCCCCAGGACGCGTTTGGCTAGGTTCAAATCCTGGCTCTGCAGGTACCTAGCTGTGTAACCTCGGGCAAGGCACTTAACCTCCCTGTAAGGACCTTCTGGCTCATCTCTACGCCCCATTGTAAAATGAGAATGTTGATAAGCAAAGGCTTGCTGGGAAGATTTTGTGTCTGCAACTCTTAGAACAATTCCCAAACACTTCTCCTTATTCCATCTCCCTCGGATCAGGCATATATAACACCTTTCCCAACATCTCCTCCTATTTCTCCCCCTCTGCTTTCTTCTGTCACTCCTAGTCTTCTGTTTTACCCACTTTGATGTGAAAACTCAACATTGTGGAACAGAAGTGGAGAAGGGGAAACGGCCTCTTACGGTTGAGGGTGTCAGGGTCATGTTGAAAAGACGAGCAGGAGGATTGGGAGGGAGGTGGTCGCTGTTAACCTTGAAGCTATCGAGCACGCCTACGGATTAGACAGCGTATTTTTTGGAAACCCCACAAATAATGTGTCATGTGCAGACTACACCTGACTACGCTTGCCTGAAGGCACCTGTGCCTCCTTAGTGGATTGGGCTGAATCTTGATGACCCACCCATAGGCCAACACCAATTTCCTTATGTCCCACTTGAGTCCAGCCATGTCCTCACAACCCCAACAACCTGGCAGCCACAGTGCCTCCATTACCAAGAGGCAGTGCTACTCAACAGACATCGTCTTTTAATGCAAAGGTACAGTAAGCATAATAAGCACATTTCAATCAGTAGCCAATTGCTTCAAAAGATTTTCGTGACTTAAGGAAGCAAAATGTAAGATTTAGGAGGTCCTGCTGTGGCTCAGAGGGTTAAGGACCTGATGTTGTCTCTGTGAGGACGCAGGTTTGATCCTTGGCCTCACTCAGTGGGTTAGGGGTCCTGTGTTGCCTTGAGCTGCAGTGTAGGTTGCAGATGTGGCTCAGATCTGGTGTTGCTGTGGCTGTGGCATAGGCCTCAGCTGCAGCTCTGATTGGACCCCTGGCCTTCGAACTTCCATTTGGCAATTTAAAAAAAAAAAAAAAAAGTGGAAGATTTACTTGGTAGTACTGTGTGTCTATTCAGAAGACGTACGAGGGAGGGGGGACGACTCTTGCCCCAAAATGATGAAAATTGGTTCTTGGAAAGTAAAAGAATCTCAGCTAGGACAATGGTTTATGGTCATATGGAGAACCACAGCACATAAAGAGATATACACTATATTTGAGATATTAAAATTTCATGGGGAAAGAGGACAATTAAGAAAAAATGTCTTCAAAAGCTTGGCAGGGTGGTGGAGAAGGATATTCATAAAAAAAGCTGGGGAAACATTGTTTCAGTGGATTAGGCTGATGCAAATTTGGCAGTAGAAGAAACTCAGGATGCGCAAATAAAAGCGATTTTAAGACAGAACCATTAAAATAATCCTGAAGCTTGCTGAAGACTCTGAGGGGGCCTCCGAGCTTCTGGAAACATCATAGCTGGCAAAAGTTTTAAGACTGGCTCTAGGATGGGGTTAAATTAAAGCCATGCATATAAAGTACCTCCATTGTGCTGTCAGTTAGTTCATGGCCTGATTCTAAAAAGCCTTATCATTGAAAAGTGAAAAATCATTTTTTTCAAAGAGAGAAATCCACTCTGTATTCTTGAATTAAAAATGACGCCCCATGAATTCTGAACGATAACAATAGCTACAATAAAATGATTGAGATGCCCAAATTCATCTAATCACACATTCTGTCTGGCCTATTCAAGCACAAAAGAATGAGTCCCAGGCTTTCTTCTCACTGTGATCTGTAAATAGGAAAGAATGTATGAGAGATGGGGAGATCAAGTTCTGTTGGAAACGCTCATATTTTCACAAAATGTAGATTGCCTTCTAGAGAAGCGATTGGCTGAAAATTTAGTTTATTAAACCAGGCTCCGAAAACAGAAGTTTAAAAGAGCGGTATTAATATTCTGTTCAAACCCTCTCTTGATTTCTATTTTGAAGGACACCCTCTGACAGCTTGATATTTTATTACCGTGAAGAAAAAGAAAACGGCTCCTTTCCATTCATCAAAAAAAAAAAGTAAAAATAGGTTTCACTAAAAGCTGACTCTGACAAGTCCAAATGGAAAGTTTGATTTTGTGAAGAGATAAAGACTATCTCTCAGAGTACTGCAATCCATTCTGAAAAAAACTTAATTTTTTTTTTTCCTCCCTAGATTTTCACCTGTTGGGATCGTCAATCCCAAATGCTTCTTTGAGTGATGTCCTTCTGTCCTGCCGCAGAAAATGAACTATTTAGCTCCACCCCTAATGGTAAATTCCATTTCAGCAGAGGGATGAGGCCCAGATACATTTGGTTGTGATCCGGAGATGCTCATGGGAGATAAAGAACAGACAGAGGCCCTGACTGATGTCCTACCCCCCACCCTACCCCACCCCCGCAGCAGGGCACTGACAGGCCAAGCCCTGGGGAGCAGAGTGGAAAACCAGACGAAGGCAACCGAAAGGGTCGCACTGACCAGCATGGACACGGGATCACCACTCAAAGCCAAGAGAACACAGCCCCAGTGCAGAGCATCATGTGAAATCTGGACTCTACATCTGATCAAAGCAGGCCTCTGGACCACCAGGCTCCCATGGACCAGCCGGAGGAGCCTGCCCCCGAGCTGGGCAGATAGGCTGCTGTCCTGGCCCCGCTCTGGTCACTCCCGACATGGCTTGCTTTGACTGGCAGCTGAGATGGAGGAATCACCTTGGCATCGGGCATAGCCTAAGATGTCCTGCAGATCAGACACTGCAGGACAAGTGACCATGGAGAATTATCAATGGCTGAGTCCTCATTACAGGCAGCTCTCTAGCGTGACAATTCTTGCCTGGTAAGATTCCAATTTACTTCCGAGGACAGGCATGTAGAAACGCACAGTTTCTTCTTCTGAGGGGCAGAGAGCAGACTTTACAAATACTGGGCAATTCTGCTGGAGAACTTTGAAACTCCTTAAAGTTTTGAGAGTGAAAATACTAGATCAACCAGCTACAGAGTGAGCTACAGTAAAGAGAAAAGAGCAGCAGTCAGGAACATTCTAGTAGCCAGGCACAAATGATCCACACAAACCCACAGAAAGGATCTGAGAGAGAAAGGACCCTGTGTTCCTGCATTTATGCTTGTATACCTTCTGAACACAAACTAATCTAGTTGCTTTAAAAAAAAGATGCATATACATGCAAATACTTCATAGAGAGGATTGGAAAAAATCAAACGTCCAAAACCTTTCAATTCACGCTTGTGCTGTTCAACAGAAAGAGAATAAACAAGGGGTAAAACAGATTTCGAGAAAAGGCAGACGTCAAAAACTGACATTTGCCTTCCGAAGGACCCGTTTGGACAACGTCTCACGCAGGGAGCACAGGAGATCCAATGATCACCCACTCTCCTTAAGGCATCTGCCCATCCGTTGCTAATGTAAGCACAGAGGATCTGTATTTTCTGGCAGCAATTTCATACAGTATAAATGCTCTGAAGAAAATGACTGCTTAAATCAGATAACCCACAGGAGAGTGCGGTGCACCCAGTGGGCAATGAATCAAAGTTAGTCACTGTTATTTGATGGGTCAACTTGCTTTCCAGAGCATGTCCACCTACACGGACACAGGAGGTGCCCTTCTACAGGAAAAGGACCAATAACAACATCTCCTCAGCTCTCCCAGAAGACCTGTATTTCTTCCAGCACAGTGGCCCAAACAGCCCCCCTCCAGTTCTGAGGTGAATTCTGATGAGAACCATCATTATTCGCTGCTGCTTCGGATCATCCACTTGAGATGGTATTTTGCCGTCCTTCTTTCCCTTTTCTTGTTTTGGTTTGGTTTTCATAACAACAGCTGGGCTCTGAATCAGCTTCTTTTTGTCCCTTGAAAGTGGCTGGAATCTGAGGGGGGTTTGAAAGATGCCTCTTCATACCACTGATCAAAGATGCTTTTCCCTGAGAACCGCTCCCTCCCTATCTGTGCATTCATCAAATCCTCCCCTTTTCCTCAAGCGCAGAGTGTTTTCCTTCCCTCCCTCCAGCCTGAAGTCTGATTCCAAATTAGGAAAGTTGATGGAGTGGCTCTGCGAAGAGGGAGACCCCCAGGGGCTTTCATCTCAAAGACCACAAACTCGATCCCCTGTTTAGCCAACCGTAAGGCTGCGCCGTATCTGTCCCGCTGGAGCCCCCTCCACGGTGGGGTCAGAGTCAACACCTGAGAATTGGCAGGGACCAATCTTGCGTGTTTGTAAAGGGATGACCTACAAGGGACAGCCCCCTGGGGGACGTGACCCTTGAACACACATCCGGGATCCTTTTCCAAATGACGCCCCCTCACTTTCTTTGCTGTCAGCCACTCAGCCATTTGTCTTCTGTGAGTCATTTTATCTTTTGCAATAAATTTTTATTGGGCATCTATAATTCCTTCAGACTCGAGGCCCTAATTAGGAATCATGTGGGTCATAACAGAACTTTTTTTGGTCAGGGTAGCATTAGGTAGGCATTATTTCACCCCACCTAGCAAACGCCTTATTCCATGCCCAAAGTTCCATGCCCATAATCATATTCTAATTGCCTGCATTTGGGCTCTTCCTGGCTTTGCCAGTCTTATTCTGAGAATGGTCCTTCTGATTCACCAGGAAGAAGTAAACAAATAGCTAGTATTTGCTGAACCAAAACACTGCACCAGTCCTTTAAGAAAGGAAGGACACTCAGCATGGGAATGTGTTGCCTAGCAACACAGGACTAACTTTTCTCTCCTTTTCCCAAATCGGTGGAGAGCCTCCTCTTGGTCTGCCAGCATTCCAAAGCAAAACCGGCCCCCACCCCTTTTAAAGTTAGGAATGATGTTTGGTTTTCTAGTTTCAGAGAGTGAACTTCAACCATCATCACTCTTCTCCTGAATTTCACAGTAATCTTGGTTCCCTCATTTTCAGTAGGGCCTGGTTTGTTTTCCCTCTGGATAAACACTGCTCTTATCCTTCAATCAAGCACCGTATCTAAAAAAAAAAAAAAAAAATGCATATTTCTCATAAGAGAACATAAGCCTCCAATAGAAGTGGAAATGATTTTAATTAATACTACTAATCCCAGGCAATTAAATGGCACTTTCTAACTTGCCAAGTCCTTTCACATAAACTCATTCATTTAATTCAACTTTTAGATGCTCATCCACACTTCTTTGGCTTATGACATCACATTCACAAATTTTTTGAACTATGATAGAGAGGTCGGTGGTTGCTATCTTTGGTCATTTTACTTTCAAGTTTGGAGACAGTATCTAGTGATGAGGCTTTCACATGGTAATTGCGGCATTTCCATCCTTGGCCTGGTCAGAAATCGAAAGGAAAATCAAAATAAAACCTTTCATGGGCTCCTTTCTTTTCTTCCTCCCACACTGAGCTCCATTTTATAGGAAAAGAGTCTTGGTGAGGGCCGATGAGCCAGTGAAGACCCCATTCCCCTGGCTTCCTCCAGCCCCAGCCCCTCTGCGTCTTTGACGGAAGCAGTGTCACATAGCTGCAGGGACAGCGGCTCAGCTGAGGAGACTCCTGTGCTCACCCTTATCTTGATGCCCTTTTCTGTCTATTCAAGGTTTTTGACATTTTCTCCAGACAGAAGGCAAAGAGATGTTCTCACAAAGCATTCCCTATGCTTTATAGCATGTTCGCTATCGACGCCACTATGGGCCACATGAATTGGGTTTAATGACCCTGGCCCTTCTTGGTAGCTCACTTAGCACTGGCTTCCATCTGACTCACAAATAGTGGGTCAGTGTTTGGGTCGCAGGCCACAAAAGCACAGTGATTTCTAGTCTTTGTTCATTCAGTCAGTGTGGGCCCAGGCACAGCAAAATAAATGGCCAAGTTTATTAAAACCACCCAAGTCTTGCATCTTCAATAAAAATATTCTACAGGGTTTGGGTCTTTGCTTTCAGAGGGTGGAAACAAAGCGTCAGCACAACCCGTTTCAAAGCCCCTCAGAGTCAACCTAAAGATGTGAATAAATTAAATTAGATGAGGGAATTTTCACTCCAAAGGACTGTGTTTAGACATCAACAAAATGTAAGAGAAACAAATGTGTCCTAAAATATCTAAATCCTTTGGCAGCTGTATTATTTGGTTTGTGTTTCAGGATATGTGAATATGTATATTTTAAGGCTCCAAATATGTAACGTAAAAAAAAAAAGAGAGAGAGAGAGAAAAGAAATACACTTAAATATTCATCTTGACATCCTGCAATGTTTTCACTGACCAAGGAAGCCTTAGTAGAAACGATGCTTCTTTCGTTCCTTTTTAGAAGAAAGTTCTTTCGCACCAGAAAAAGGATTTTCCGAGAGTCTTTTTCAGCCTCCTCCTTCACTTCCCCGCAGCAGCAGAGGGTCTAGTCATGGCTTCGGAAGGGATCATCTTAGAACGTGCAGGAAAGAGTGCGCATGCGTGCATGGGGGACTGCCCCCCCACCCCCAAGTACCGCACGAGCAATCTCCACTGGGATGTCATAGTGGGGTCGGAACCAAAATAAAACATCAGCCACTATTTCTATGAATTTCCATATGGCAACAGTGGACTGTGAAACCAAGCTCAGGTCCCCCCTCTAGCAGAAGCAGCCCCTCTCAAACAGGGAATGAGCGGCCAAAGAGAGGGTCTCAGGCCCTGCTCTGCTACTAGGGAAGTAGGTTGGGTCCGGAGGAAAAGAAGAGCGTGGAACAGCATCATGCATGCCATGGGACGCTTGTATTGAATACCGGCTACTGCACTGAACTCCTGCAACGAGGTTCTGAGGAAGGTACCTCAGTTTAACAGATGAAAGAAATTCAGAGCACTGAGCACCATTCCCAATTTTTACAATTTAAAAGTGATGGAGATTGGGTTTGAATTCCAATCTGGCTTCTCCCAAAGCTTGTCGCCACTAATGTCACCTGCAGGCTCAGAAGAGACTGTTCTTCACCGTCTTTCTTAGTCCTGGAGACAAACCTCTTCAACTGAGTGAAACAAGAAAAGTGACGAGTAGAATGAGTGGGTTGATGGAAACAGCACACCTTGTGCTCCCCTAACTCTGCTGGCACCGTCCTGTCTCTGGGGTGCCGTCTTCTCCAGGAGTCCCATGTTCTCACCAGACCCCCACACCCCCGCCTCGATGCTCACAGCATGCCTTCCACACGACAACCCAAACCTTAGATGTTTCCCAAACGTTCTTTTCACCAAAATTTCCCCTTCTCACATCCCATCCATGGTGGGGAATGTTCCCTGCCAAGATAACTAATCAGATCACTTGATTCATGAGCCAATACCTTAACTCAACCCCACAAAAATGTAAATAATGTGTAAATTGCAAGGTCATTTAGGTGAAGTTTTTTCCTGAGGGATGCTTTTCTGAACCCTTCAAATTATAACCCCTAGTCAGATTAGGCTTGTGGTTCAACAGCATCTTTATCCATATAAAACAAAATCAATGATTTAACCACGATTATCCAGTGTATAGGTCAGGTTACAGGGTGGAGAAAATAGCCTTAGGTCCTGGAGAGCTTTCCCAGGGAACGGTGATAAAATACTTTATGTCTGATCTCTAATATCCTGTTCCCTGTTTGTGCTAGACCTGCAGTGAACAAAATTGCCCCTTCTGCAAAATTTCATGGTCCACCATTCTATCATATGGAGGAAGGTCCAGGATGGATTAAAATGAAATCATCAATGGCCCCACACTGACAACCTATGACAGACTTGATATCTCTTTCTATCCCCAAAAAGATAAAATTTTGGGAGTTTATCTCTCCCAAAAGAACATTCATAACTCAAACCACTTCATCACGGAGTCCACTAAAACAGCATACAAATACATGGGGAAGCATCCAAAAAAAACATACATAGTATACCCAAACCTTCAATACTATGCCTTCTGGATGCAATGTACTGTCTTGGGGCTTCCTAATATCAACATCCAAATGTTCATCTTTGACAAGAAATAAGCTATATTACTGGTTCCAACACAACATGCTATTCAAAGACACAATCCAATATGACTGCTATCCAGTACACGATTGAACCTGGTCCACACGGAAATGTCAAACAATTTGAGGAGAATAAGCCATTTATATTTGGGTTTGGAATATGATGGCATCCTGAAATTTAAGCATGATTGTGTCTGATATTCTAGGGAAGGACTTCTAACAAGATAACTTGGTCACACGTTGCAGATCTAATCCAGAAGAATCTGGGAAGAGTTTCCTGATCTCATTTCTTCTATTTGTCCTCTGCAGTATTTGCCTTCTTTTGAAATTCTCTTTCCTCGACTTCCCTGATACCGTATTAAACACAATTAAGTATTTTCTCCCTCAGTCCCTTTGCTTTTTGGTCCCTTTTCTGCCGCTGCATCCTCCAAAGGCCAGCCATGGTTCTCTCCTTGGCTTGTCTCTCTCTTACTTGGGACAGTTTTGCCTAGCTATGTGTCACAGAGTCAGCGCATCTTCTTGGCCCCAAATCTTTATCTTCCACTCTGGACTCTCTACCGATGTAAAATCTTCCATTTCTGATCTTCTGAACAGCTTCTTTTGAACTCAAGAAATCTGAATCGAAACTCCCAAGTTAAGAGATGCTGTTTGAGGAGAGAGACCATGTCTATTTTTGGAAATGCCCACCCTTAGGTTGAACATTCCCTTTTGCAAATTGACGTGGAAAAGATCTGGACCCTGGCTGTGAGGTTGGACTAAATGAACTTAGTTAAGTTCCCATCAACAATGAGATTCTGGAATTTCTTTGCCCCCACACCAGTTTCCCCTTTTGAACTTTTCCTTGTCTCCCAGACTGAGAATCACGGAGTCACTATTGTCCCTTGTTTTCATTTTCCTTCCATATGGAATTGATCACCAGGTTCTAGAGATTCTCCTACCCAGCTTTGTAGGATCTCCCCTCCTCTCCATTCCCATCCCTCAGCCCAAACAGCAGCACAACTAAGCTGCTGAGGCTGGTTGGTGCCTTTGAGCCAAAGCAGGGATGACTCTAGAGTCAGAATCTCTGTGGTGATTTTTCTCACCAGCAGGTGACAACTTAGAGGAGGGAGTCAGACAGAAAGAGCAAAGAGGAGAAGGAGCAAGAATGAAGAATGAAAGTAAGAAAGAAGGTGGACCTGCAGCTTCTCCTTCATCCCCAGTCAGCTGCTCTGTCTTCAGAGAGGATGCTGGGCTCACTGCTGCCTCTGGGTCCATGGAGCCCTCCTCCCAGGTCTCCTTTGACAAGCTCACTCCCACTACCCCTAAAAGCCCTGTCTCCATCTTTCCCTCAAGACCCCAAAACTGCACGCATAATTAACCAGACGCAATTTCCCTTCTCTTGAAAAAAAAAGACAACATCTTTCATCGTATTTGGGAGCCTCACAATCTCCATCAGGAACTCCCAAAATCCTATGCAATCTTAAAGACCCAACCACATACATCTTTACTGCCCAAGCGTCTTTCCCAATTTCAATCAGAAATACATCATCTGAAAAAAAAAAAAAAAAAAAGGAGTTCCCATCGTGGCGCAGTGGTTAACGAATCCGACTAGGAACCATGAGGTTGCGGGTTCGGTCCCTGCCCTTGCTCAGTGGGTTAACGATCCGGCGTTGCCGTGACCGTAGGTTGCAGACTCGGCTCGGATCCCGCATTGCTGTGGCTCTGGCGTAGGCCGGTGGCTACAGCTCCGATTCAACCCCTAGCCTGGGAACCTCCATATGCCGCGGGAGCGGCCCAAGAAACAACAACAACAAAAAAGACAAAAGACAAAAAAAAAAAAAGAAATACATCATCTGGAGTTCCCACTGTGGCTCAATGATAATGAATCCAACTAGTAACCATGAGGGCATGGGTTTGATCCCTGGCCTCACTCAGTGGGTTATGGTTCTGGCATTGCTGTGAGCTGTGGTGTAGGTTGCAGACATGACTCGGATCCCATGTTGTTGTGGCTGTGGTGTAGGCCAGCAGCTGCAGCTCCGATTCAACCCCTTGTTTGGGAACTTGCATATGCCACAGGTGCAGCCCTAAAAAACAAACAAACAAACAAACAAACAAATCCTCTTCCTTTTCAAGTATTTATTTTCTAAGATTATATATCAAGTAGATGATGGTGTCTCGCACCTAAGGTGTTATCATTACCACATTTGTGTTGTAATTTTTACACATAGCTCAGCTTTTCCACTAGTTCACTTCCTGGAGGTCTGACTCATGCTCCTTTTTGAATATCACAATATTAAATATAGTGTCTCACACGCAGGAGGCATTTGAAAAGTTGTCGTTGGCTAACTAAGTTAATGAATGAATAAATCTTCCTTAGCAACACCCTTGCTAATAATAGACTATTCTTTCTTAAACAGCTATAAATTTTGCTCTCCGAGTATTCCTTGAGGGAGGCAAGTAATTTGGTTTCGAAAGATTTCTATACAAAAAGAAAAAAAAAATAGAGTTGAGAATGTGAACCAACCTATGATTGATATTAGCGACTATCAGTGAGGTGTGCACAGGTTTGGTTTTGCTTTTTTTTTTAAGCACAGAACTTAGTATGACTGAAAGCAAGGTTTTCCTCAGACAAATTAATCCACAATTATCCAACATCACCAGGGTAGCCACACGTGGACACTCTTACCCCATCCTTGCTAGATGCAATTGGCCAACTTTCCTGGAACAAAATTACTATATGACCACTAAATTTAAAAGGCCAGCTTAAGTCCAGGTACAACAATACAAAAGAAATCACATAAAATAGAAATGAGACAAACCCTACGATCAATCCTAATAAATGCTCATGTAAGATTTACTCTGCTCTCAAACTTTACCCTTCCTGCTCCAGTATCCTAGATAAAGGGAGGTTGTTGCTAGCTGAGAAATTGCTAGTTTCCTGTCTCAAAAATATGGAAGTTCATGGAGTTCCCATTGTCACACAACAGGATCTGCAGCATCTCAGGAGCCCTGGGAGGCAGGTTCGATCCCCGGCCCGGCACAGTGGGTTAAGAATCTGGTGTTGCCACAGTTGGAGCCTAGGTCTCACCTGCGGTGTGGAGTTCTGATCCCTGGCCCAGGAATTCCATATGCCAGGGGGCAGCCAAAAAAGAAGGAAAAAGCGTGGATGTTCATCCACTGTGATAATATCCATTTGAAAAGAGATTTTATGAGCTGCTGCTTGTGCTCTGTGAGTTTAGAAACATCTGTCCAACCTCAGAGCTGGTATGTTGGAACTGACAATATGTTTCTGTACATTTAAAACCTGAAGGACATGGAGACCGATGACATTACTTGAGTTTTTACAACAGTGCAGGTAATGCCATTCCAGCAGCTGTTCAGCAAAGCCTGCACCCCTCTAAGGTCTATAGTATGATGCTAGTTACTTCTTCGAGCCATTGATAATTGCCAGGCACTATGTTAAATATTAGGAATAGAAAGAGATGGACAAGATATGGCCCTTGAGAAACTCATCTTGGTTGAGAAACTGACATGTCAACTAGCATTTAGCATGAGATGGGAGAGGCACATTCCAAGTGATGGAAGGACGCAAAGGAAGTAGCCCCAAACTCTGACAGCTGGTAGGCAGCCAAGTTCAAGTTTTGCTTTTTGGAAATTTTTGGATATTTTTCTGAACAGATTCAATTCACTCTTGGTTGAATCCATATACTCAGAATCAGCAGATAAGCAGGGCTGACTATACACCAAAATAACAAGAATGTTTTTCTTTGGGCAGTAACTTTAAAAATAATTGTCTATTGGAGTTCCCGTTGTGGCTCAGAGAGTTAAGAACCTGATTAGTATCCATGAGGATGTGGATTTAATCCCTGGCTTTGTTCAGTGGGTTAAGGATCTGGCATCACCATGAGCTGTGGCATAGCCGCGGCTGTGGCATAGCCCAGCTGCAGCAGCTCTGATTTGACCCCCTAGCCTGGGAAATTCCGTATGCCACCAGTGCAGCCCCTGAAAAGAAATAATAATAATAATAATTTTCTATTGCATGTACATATATGTTTTTCATATTTCCTATAATTGGTATACAGAAAAATTTAAACAATAAACATTTTAAAGCTGGTTGACTGCATTCACAAACAACTTTCAGAATCTTTCTCTAGCCATCCACGAGCATATTAAAAGAACTCATAATTTCAAAAAGAGAATTAAGGGGCAATTAAAACAAGCCCTGTAGAGGCGTGCTTTCTTTGAACCCACACGGAATCTGAATGGAATATCACATCTCACTCCTCTGATTGCCTCAATTAGATCATAACCCTTGAATTATTTTGAGGCTACCAATGTGTACAGTGTTTATCAAACATTTACTTTCTAAACATTCCTCTTGATCGCCTTTGATTTCTGACAATTCCACCCCTGTGCACAGCGGGTCTGAAAGCACGTGACACCCCTTCTCATTCGAATTCCGGTTCAGTATGTATTGAGAGATCCGGATCTCGACACAAGGCAGGGAAATCCGCCTCTCAGCCTCGATGATGAAATCTGTCATCACCATGGTGAACAAGGCTGGATCTCCGTGCATTTTGCTGCTCTTGCTAAGCCTTGACCTCATACCATTTGGGAAGCAGGAACCCTTGGGGCAGCATGTACCTGCTTGTTTACTGACTCCACTTCACTTTTTATTTTACCAAATACAAGTTCGTTAAGTTGCAGTCATGTTGTTGGCCATTATGAGAGAATCAAAACATAAATTCAAAAAAAGGAAAGGCATCCCTTGTATGGCTGGGGTCCTTCACAGCTTACACGGAGCCAGTGTGGAGTATCCGTCCCTCTGCCCCACCTTCCCTGGTTGGTCCGCCCACATCTTCGGGTACTTACGTTACCACAATACTCACATTTTCTGGTTTCTGAGAACAGGCTAGGTGAGGGGGTGCATTCCGCTGAAAAGAACAATTTGCCTAAATAGGAGATTGCCATCTCACCCATTAACTTTCCATTACCATACTATACTCCTACGGATGCTATCACCATGCTTTCTACAGCTCCTTACTGTGACTGCAAAAATACACAGACTGTCCTGTCATGAAGAAGAGGAAACGATGTTTTGAGTGAGGCAAGGCAAGGAAAACGTTTGTGATCACTGTCTCTGACTTGAGCAAACCGTGTGTGGTTTTGTGTAAACACTCATGCGCCCATATGTGGCTGTGGTAGAGCTACTTTGTTGCCCTTGTACGACTGAACTATTTAAGATGATCTGGCTGTTATGCTTAAGGACACATAAACCAAAGAGGCTCTTGACACTGTTCCAAAGACGTGACTCCTTCTCAATTTTTCTCTCTCATTCCTAAATCATTGGGAAATATATGAGAAATGACGGCCACAGAACTACCAGCATAGTTCTTTGCATTAAGATTTAGTATATGTATATATGTCAGTTACAAAAATAAGTAAGTAAATAAATAAATAAAAAGATAAAAAGATAAAACAATCATAGAAAACACTTTGGAAAACAAAAATCCTAATTTTCTGTGGAAAAGCCATTGGACTGGGAATCAGAAGAAGGGTTTCAGATCCTAATCTGTCCCTTGTTATGAAACACCATGAGCAAGGGAAGCATGTTCACTTGACAAGAGCCTGGAATTAATGAATGAGACGGACCTTGGTTTGCATGGAAGCTCTACCACGTACGTCTGTGTGACTGTCAGTGAAGTGCTCCCCAGTCCTGCTTTCTTCATCTATAAACGTGAGACAATAATACTATCCCACTCATGAAGCTGTTGTAAGCATGTGGAGCACTTAGCACAGAATCTGGAAGACAATAACAGCCTCTTATGTGAGGTAAAGATGTGATACTAAGAACCGTGTGTGGGAACTACGATTATGTTTCTCTGTATTTGCTCATTTATCTTTCTCAGTAGACTCTGAAGTTTCTTGAGGCAGGGATTATCTCATTTATTTGAGCCCTGGTGTTCAGCTCATTGAGTAATTTAAAGAAAATATGTGAATGAATGAATGACTTAATAATGGGAACAAGTAGCCTAAAATCTCTGCCCTTGTAGAGAATATAGCCAAGTGTAGACACTTTGGAAAAAGTATACTCAATAATGCTAATTATTAGAGAAACACAAATGAAAACTATAATGAGGTATCATCTCACACTGGTCAGAATGGTCACCATCAGGAAGTCTACAAATAAGAAGTTCCGGAGAGGGTGTGGAGAGAAGGGAACCCTCCTACGCTATTGGTGGGAATGTAAATTGCTACAGCCAGCATGGGAAACAATATGAAGGCTCCTTTAAAAACTAAAAATAGAACTGCCATATGATCCGGAAATCCCATTCCTGGGCAGATATCTGGAAAAGATAAAAACTCTACTTTGAAAAGATACATGCATCCCAATGTTCATAAGCAGCACTGTTTACAGTAACCAAGACACGGAAGCAACCGAAACATTCCCCAGCAGAGGAATGGATAAAACCATGTGGTACAGCCATACAGTGGAATTGTAATCAGCCATTAAAAAAGAATGAAAGAAAGCCATTTGCAGCAACATGGATGGGCCTAGAGATTATCATACTAAGTGAAGTAAGTCAGACAAAGAAAGACCAATGTATCAAATATATCAAAGAAAGACCAATGATATCACTTATACGTGGAAACTAAAAGAGAAGTGATACAAATGAACTTACTTACAAAACATAAATAGACTCACAGATATGGAAAACAAACTTATGGTTACCAAAGGGGAAAGGGACAGAGGAGGGATAAATTAGGAATCTGGATTTACCAAATACACACTACTGCATATAAAATAGATAAACAAGGACCTACTATACAGTATGATATAGTAGGCGAATGATAGTCAATATCTTGTAATAACCTATCATGGAAAGGAATCTGAAAAAGAGAAAAATATATATATCTATATATGTATAACTGAATTACTTTGTTGTATACCTGAAACATTGTAAATCAAATACTTCAGTTAAGGGAGTTCCTATCATGACTCAGCAGTAACGAACACAGCTAGTATCCATGAGGATGCAAGTTCCATCCCTGGCCTCGCTCAGTGAGTTAAGGATCTGGCCGTTGCTATGGTCATAGACATGGCTTGGATCCTGAGTTGCTGTGGCTGTGCTGTAGGCCAGTAGCTACAGATCTGATACGGCCCCTAGTCTGGGAACTTCCATATGCCACATATGCAGCCCTAAAAATACAAAAACACAAAAACAAAACACTTCAATTAAAAAAAAAAAAAGATATGGGAGTTCCTGCTGTGGCACAGTGAGTTAAGACTCCTACTGCAGCAGCTCAGGTCACTGGGGAGGCTAGGGTTTGATCCCCAACCCAGTTCAGTGGGTTAAAGGATCCAGTGTTGCTGCAGCTGCGACCTATATGGCAGCTGTGGCTCTGATGCAATCCCTGGCCCAGGAACTTCCATATGCCATGGGGAAAAAAAAGTATGGAAAAGGTAAAAAAAAAATCTTGGACTGAAGTGTGTAAATTCAGTTAGAGTGGTCAAATGAAAGCCTCATTGAGAAGGTGAAATATGAGCCAAGAGAAAAATGTAAGGGAATAAATTGCTTTTGATAGCTCGGTGTTCCAGATGGGAGGGAAAGTAGGGGCAAAGGCTTTGATCCGGGAGGGCAATTCTGAGTTAAAGGAGAGGTAAGAAAAGGGTGTGATCAGCATGGAGGCAGTGGGGAGAGAAGCAGGGAGGCAGTCAGAGGTCATGGGGAGGAGGACAGATCCAGTGGGGTCTTACAGGTTCTTTTAGATGCTTTGGCTTTTACTCTGAGTGAACAAAAAAGATTTTGGAGTTTGAGCAAAGAAGTGACAGAAGAGATTTGTGGATTATTTTGGCAGCTGCATTGGGTCAAATCAGGGTGGGGAGGTAGAAGAGGAATAAAGGGAATCAGTTAGGAGGAGGTTATTGCTACTTAGAGATAACAGTAGTCATCGTGGTAAGCTGATAAAAACTGATCACATCTGGGATAAACAGTGAAAGCAGAGCTCTAGGATTTGGGTTTATAAGACTTACAGGTAAGATTTAGAATAAGAGAGAAGAGAAGAATCAAAGATGAGCAACCAGAAGGGAGCAGTTTCCACAGGCTGGGATCTTGAGACTGTGGGGGAAAACAGGTTTGAAGGGAAACATGAAGAACTCCTTTTTTTTTCCTTGTTTGGCTTGAGTACATAGAGTGCTAACTAAAAAGTTAGGTATAGAGTCTGGAGTCCAAGATACGGGCTATAGCCAAGATCTAAATTGGGAATGACCAGCAGACAGATGATATCTAAAGCTATGGAACTGAATGAGATTTTAAAGACGATGTACAGAGATAGAAAGATGAATGGTCCAAGAACCAAGCCTGGGGATGCGTGAAGGTTTAGAAGCGGTATCCAAAGAGAAACCAGCAAAAGAGTTGGAGAAGGACTGGCTAGGAAGGAAGGAAGAAAACCGGGAAAGAGTGGAATTTCGGTCACAAAAGTCATCAAGGAAGAGAGCTGTGTCAAATGCTGTTTATTGGTCCAGTAAAACAAGGACCCCAAACTGATAATTGGGGTCAGCATCATGGAGGTCATCTATGACCTTGAAGGTGGAGGTTTAGAGAAGAGGTGAGGCAAAAGCCTGATAGAGAGGATGCAAGAGTGGATGAGTGGAGGGGAATTAGAGAGAGTGCGTATGGGAAACTCTCAATTTTTATTAAAAAGAAAAGGAGAGAGCCAGAGTAGTACCAATAGGGGAAGTAGTCTCTAGGGAAGGGTGTTGTTTGTTTTTTCAAAGACGAGAGAAATAATCATGTATTTGGGTGCTGATAGGAATAAGCCACTGGAAAGGGGGAAATTATGATGTAGGAGAGAGGAAAATTGTTAGGATTATTTTCGAGTTTGAGAGAGGCTAAGACCTAGTGGACAAAGGAAGCAGTTGGCTTTAGCTACAGATCAGGGATGGTTCCTTCATAATCCTCTGCAAGGAAGATGAAGGAGAAATGGGCAAGTTTAATCTTGTGGTTTTCTAATGATGAACATAGACTGGCTTCTTTCTTAAATTCACATATGATCACAGGAACAGCCCTGGAGTAGTTATTCCAAATTGCAGCTGTTGTGGAAATAATTTTAACTCAGCAAATAACAGTTTCACCTGACTTTTCAGGATCCATCGCATCTATTGCCTGAAGCAAATTACTCCTAGACAATATAGCTCAGTTCTGGAACCAGCCATGAAACAGTGATTTTTGAGACTAGATATTTAAATTTGGATTTGTTACATAGCTTATTATTTCAGTATAACAGCAATCCATAATACTATTTCATATCTAAATTATCTTCCTATATTATGAAGCAACAGTCTTTAAAATCCTTTTGATTACTCTCCATCTTCTCAGACTGCGGATAGTCCCTACTATATATGTCATTTATTTAACATTTTATCAACTATCTTTTTTTCTTTTTGTCTTTTTAGGGTCGCTCCTGTGGCATATGGAGGTTCCCAGGTTAGGGGTCTAATTGGAGCTGTAGCTGCTGGCCTACACCACAGCCACAGCAATACCAGATCTGAGCCATGTCTGCGACCTACACCACAGCTCACAGCAATGCTGGACCCTTAACCCACTGAGCAAGGTCAGGGATCGAACCTGAAATCTCATGGTTCCTAGTCAGATTGTTTCCGCTGCACCACTCCAGGAACTCTCATTTCATCAACTAGAACGTTGCATTGTTTATTTCATGAATGTAAAACATAGTGTGTGCACACATATCAATAAACATGATATTGTAACTAATTGGAGAATATGAGCCACATTTGCTTCTGTGTCTGTGTTACTGATGATGACTGACAGTGACCTAAAGAGAAGCAAAACCAGGAAATTTCTGGAGAAACATCCACAGTCATATAGTTATTTTAAAAATAAATACAACTGTGAGTCCACAGAGAAATAAAGCCTCCTGGACTATCAGAAATAAATGGCAAGTCTATATGCATTCTTCAGAGAAGAAGGAAACTTCCCAAGACAGATATCAGATCATTTTTTAAATAGAATCTTTCTTTTAAAAATTTGCCAGGAGTTCCCACTGTGGCTTAGTGGAAACGAACTTGACTAGTATCCATGAGGATGTGGGTTCAATCCCTGGCCTTGCTCCGTGGGTTAAGGCTCCAGCGTTGCCATGAGCTGTGGTGTAGGTTGCAGATGTGGCTCGGACCTGGTATTGCTGTGGCTGTGGCCAGCAGCTGCAGGTCCAATCCAGCCCCTAGCCTGGGAACTTCCATGTGCCACAGGTGCAGACCTAAAAAACAAGCAAACAAAAGAGTCTCCTCCGGTATACCATGTCAAGTGAAACTTGCACACCTCTTCTTTCACATCCAAGGTTGATCCTCTTCTGCACAGCAGGTCTCATCTACCTGTTGTAGTTTTCTCAAGGGAACATCATATACCACCCCATACCATAGTATCAGGCACATAAAGGCACTTGATGTATACTTGTTAAATTTAATTTTTGCAGAGAAATCTTCCAGGGATTACAAATATTTCTGTAGACCACAGTTTTTAATTACTGGAGAGTGCATGTTAAAGCAAAATTCTGGCACATGTTATTTATATGAATAAACTATAAAGTGCAAATTTTTATGTTAATCAATAGCTTCTTAAAATGTGCTAAGAGTGATACATTTTGTTAACATTTATTAATTAGGCTTTGTTGGCAAACGTTGCAATTCATTATCGAAATTAAGAAATACAGAAAAACACAAGGAAAAAGAAAAAACACAAAAAAAGAAATGTTATGTTATCATCCCAAGACCATGTCCCAAATAAATTCACTAAGGTTTTATTATATCCTTCCAATAAATACTTTTTCTATCTATTAGGCATTTTATAGTACCTGTTTTATAACATGATTTTTTGACAAAATTAATTGTAACGCAGTCCTTGTCCACACATGACAGTTTCCCAAAATGCAACCTACTCTTTTTGAATTAAACGAAAACACCTTGCTGCCCTTCATTTAACATTTTGCATCAAAAAAAAAAAAAAAAAAAACACCTCCTATCAAAGCAATCCATTCACAGTGAGTTGAATGGATGTGTTAGAGGGAAAACACACCTTCACTGCTGCCTGATGAGGAAACCTACAGGTGCCTTGTCTGGGCTGGAACTGGGGTGCCTCAAAAATGCAACCTTTGTACACAAACACATTAACCATCTGTGGCAAAGTTGCAACGGCAGCCAGTTCTCTTTTCCTAGCGACTCCCCCACAGTGCATGTTCCTGCAGTTAACACCCAGAACTCAAATTATTTCCCATCCAGAAAGCCCTAAAATATGAATGCATAGATCTCCTATACAAATAACCAAAGACACTGCTTGAATAAAGATATTTTTATTGCCACTCATTAAATTTCGATGTTTGAAATGTCTCAAACAAATGCTTTGGAACAGCGTCATGCCGAAATGTACCCACACAAACAGAAAGGCAACTCAGCTTCAAAAAACAAAGTGCTAACAGCCACCGTGCTCTGATTGGCACCACATGGGACTCTGGGCTACCATGTGCTGCTTTTTCCATCCAAATTAACTGGGAACATTTCCTCCTGCCCCCCCCCCCCGCCAAGTTCCTTCCCCCCTCTGACTTAGAACACATTACATGAAACTTGAATGCTCTTTGGGTAAAGGTACCCAGAGAGAGGACCATGCAAATTGATCATCATCAAATAGAGAGAGCTGTTTATTTTTAATCCCTGGGCTGCCAAGATGACATTTTACATGTTCCAATAAAGACACATCCAACTGCCACCATAATCAGCATATAGTTAATTTCCAGGAGGGCTGTTTTTGTACCTGACCTGTAGCCGGCAGCGTGAACACTCCGGGCTGCTTTCTCCATGGAAGCCCTGTCTGGTTATAGCACAGCCCTGGTGGCACTGGGGGCAAAGAAATATGATGAAAACACATTTTACAGAGGAAGAAACGGAGATGTGAAGTTTCTTTTGCTTATCCAAGATCCCCAAACTCCTAAGAGACGGAAGAAAGAGAGAGATTGAGGGTAAGAGACGCCGAAGCCCAAATGGGGTCTGTCTGGCGTTTTGGAATCCTGAGGGCAGCTCACAACGACCTTTCCCTTTAGCCTGAGAAAATAGGATATTTCATTCACACAACAATCAGACATTTGTTTCACTGAATGATTAATTTGCAATACTTGGTACTGTTTAAAAGCAGAGTTTCACTAAAAAGACAAAGAAAAAAAACCAAAAAACCAAAACCAAAACAAAGCAAAAACCTTTGAGTTCCTCTTGACTTGAACAAAGCATCTGTGTGTGTTTCATTACAGCTTGTCTCCTAAGTGCCGCTGTGTGGACCATCACAACAGCCCTGGAGGGTGTAAGAGATGGAAGAACTATCTGGGAATAACCAGGGCACCCATTTGAATGCCCTGTGGCTTGTCAGTATCTGCTGCCAGTGGGCATCCTTTAAAGACAGTGCCCTCCCCTGCGGCTCAGGAGTGCAGATTCCAGAGCATCGCAGATGCACAGATGCACTAACTCAGACCCATCCGCCCAGCACCCTCCTGGGAGCATGCTCAGCATTTGCACCTCCGTTGTCACCATGTTGCCCCTTAGCCTCCTGTACATGTCTAGACCTTTCCTGCCCTTCAAGGCAAGTTATAAGCTCCTCTTCTGCTGTGAAAGACGACTCAAAGGGAGATAGTCCAAGCCAAGAAAACATATGGTCTAATTTCCTGGAAGAAAGAATGGAAGGAAAGGGTTCTAAAAGAGCTCTATTTTTAGAGGAAAGAGGTATTGAACAGGGTAGTGAGTTTGCTAAATTGTTTTTAAAAAATAATTTTAAAAGACAGGTGTGCTGGACCAGGTGTGCTGTTTCCTGAAACCAGATCACATTAAAAAAAAAAAAAAATCTTAAGCAGGAAATACATGTCAATGTGTTGTTCCTTTGACATTGGAAGCGATAAGGTTAACTATTCATCCCACCACCTCTTTATCACCATCGGCCTCCATTCCTGGCTGCCCGACCAGGCAGGCTGGCAGGCAGAGGTCTACAAAGCAAGTAAGCCCTCTCCCCGTGGGTAGCCCTCATTAGGAATTTAATCATTCTCCCAAGGACTGAGCTTTCAAACCCTTCTCATTACCAAAGCACAATACAAAACACCGTAGCTATGGGTGAAAACCTAGAAGATACTCAGGACTACGAAGCAGCAGGGCAAGTTCCCATTGCGCTCAGCAGTAACAAACCTGACTAGTATCCATGAGAACATGGGGTCGATCCCTGGCTTCACTCAGTGGGTTAAGAATCCAGCATTGCCATGAGCTGCAGTGTAAGTCACAGACACGGCTCAGATTCTGTTACTGTGGCTGTGGTGTAGGCCGGCAGCTGTAGCTCCTATTTGACCCTTAGCCTGGGAACTTCCATATGCCGCAGGTGTTGCCCTAAAAGAAAGAAAGAGAGAGACGAAGGAAGGAAGGAAGGAAGGAAAGAAGGAAGGAAGGGGAAAGAAAGAAAAAGAAAGAAAGAAAGAAAGAAAGAAAGAAAGAAAGAAAGAAAGAAGAAAGAAAGAAAGAAGAAAGAAAGAAAGAAGAAAAGAAGGAAGGAAGGAGAAGGAAGGAAGGGAAGGAAGGAAGGAAGGAAGGAAGGAAGGAAGGAAAGAAAGAAAGAAGGAAAGAGAGAAAGAGAGAAAGAGAGAAAGAGAGAAAGAGAGAAAGAGAGAAAGAGAGAAAGAAAGAAAGAAAGAAAGAAAGAAAGGAAGGAAGGAAGGAAGGAAGAGAAGAAAAGAAAGTAAGAAGAAAAGAAAGAGAGGGAAGGAGGGAGGGAGGGAAAGGAAGGAAGGAAGAAACAAAGAGAAAGAAAAGAAGGAAGAAAGGAAGGAAGGAAGGAAGAAACAAACAAACAAAGAGAAAGCAGCAGCACCACTTGGATAGAGGTCATTCCCAGCTCATCATCACTGGTGGCCTGGGACTGAAGGGTGAAACAAAGCCCTCAGAGAGTGTCTGTTACAGTTTGGTCCTTGTGGTGAAACTGGGGCACATGCAGGGGATGGGCTTCTTCGGGAACCAGTTCTGGGGCCCCTGCCCAATGAAGCTTGCATCTCGGGGTCAATGGCAGAATCGAGAGAGACCCACGGAGGAACAAGTCTGGTGGGCTCAAAGCAGGAGAAATACTGCCTGGATTCTAAGAGCCTGTTCTCATACCCAAACTGGGCTCGGCATCCTCACCAATTCAAACCAAGAAGAAAGTGGATTTTCTTGAGGGCCTAGGTGGGGGAAATCCTGATAAATGGTGGAACTAGGATTAGAACACAGACCAGCTTATCTGTTACTTAATGATGCTTAATTAATCACATAGAAACTGCACAGAATCCTCATCCCATTAGTGAGCTTGCTCATCTGTTAATTATTGTTGCTGTTGTGTTGCTCTGGTCTGGAGTCAAGATGGCACTTCCCTGGGTGGGATGCCTGGGTGACTCTCCCAGTTCAGGGTCTTGGATCCCGTGGGGAGGGAGGACAGGTGGGCAGCTCTGCTGACAAGCAGCCCAAGCTGCCTTCAGTCTGCATGTGCTCCATCTGACGCAGAGAAAGGGGAACTGTGCATTTGAATAACCAGATTACATGTTTACTGCCTTCTTAACTACCGTCCCTTTCCACCCCGGCTCTCACCCCACAACAGCCTGAAGCCCTTTCCTCTGCCCATCACCTCCCAAGCGCAGTCCTCAGAAAGGGACCTCTCTGGGGGCAGGGAACGTGGCTTGTTCTTCTTTGCCCCCAGCCCCTCCCACAACTCCCAGAACAGGGCTCGCACACCACCGGCGCTCAATAAATATTTATTGGAGTCAATCTGCTGTAACCTTCTTCATGCTAGCACTCTGACGATGCTAAACATCTCAGCCAGTCAACTTGAGAATAACAAAACTGTTTTCCTAAGGAGGAAGCATATTTCCAAATGACATGTGTGAGCTTTTTCTGATTACAAAAGTAATACATATTCATAGTAGAAATTTGGAAAACTCAGGAAAGCATAAATAAAAAGTAAAATAATTAATACTCCCATCCTCTACAAAAGAACCACTGTGAACGTTTTGAGGCTTATTCTTCCAGGTTCCTTCCCATGCCTCAGTTCACATATATTATAAAGCTGGAATCATAGTGATTACTATTTTTAATCTTTTTAACATAACTTATGAGCTTTATCATGCGTGTCCTTAAATATTCTGGAAGAACATGATTTCTAATGGTTGCAATGTGTTCTACCATATGGATGTTCCAGCATTCTGTAATTTAACCAATTTCCTTTGTTGGGTATTTTGGTTGTTTTTAATTTTCCACTATTATAAATAAAGCTTCAGCGAACATCCTAGCACATAAATCTTTGCACCCATTTTAATTATTTCCATATGTGAAATTCCTAGAAGTGGAATCGCTCAAAGACAAAAAGCAAGAGTATTTCGAAGATGAAAACTGATACGCAGGCCAGCATCCAACTTCATCCATTTCGGGAGATGAGGACCGATGGACCGAGGACCAGGTACCATCCCTTGGCCTCAAAACACAGCCCTGACTTCCTTGGTTCATGGATCTACCATCCTGCACTCTGCAAGAAGACCATCTTCCACTGAGAAGAAGTGCCACACACTGAAAGGAGGCTGTGAATCCAGACTAACCTGTGTTCTACTCCTGACACCTCCACCTGCCAGCCATGCGACCTTGGCTAATGCACCGAGCCCTGATTTCGACAAAGACAGAGTGAAGATAAAAGAAGGAAGTGTCCAGCAATGCCAGTTGGTCACTCAGTATTTTTTCTACCGCCCCCACCACCATCAGAACCCTGTTTTCCATTGTGGGGAGCATTGTGCTGGGTGAATTTATGAAAAGTCACTTTCCCTTGGCAGCTAGACATGGTTAGGTGTGGCCTTAGGTATTAGAACTTAATCTTAAGAGGTTGGGGGAAATTGAGTGGGACTCCTGGGAATGCTTTTTTTCCCCCAGCTTGACTGAGATATAATTGTCATACAACATTATATAAGTTTAAGGGGTACCATGTCATAATGTGACACACAGATGTATTGCGAAATGATCACAATAAGATCAGTGAGCATACCCATCACCTCACCTACTTACTTTTTTGTATGTGTGATGAGAACATTTAAGATCTACTCTCTTAGAAACTTTCAAGTATAAGATACAATATCATTAACTGTAGTCATTACGCTGCAGTGCTTCTCCCTGGGGAAAAGTTATAACTAAAGTACAAAGTTATAACTAAACTTTGTACTTTTGACCAATATCCCTTGACCAACAAAAGTTGTACTTTTGTTTGTTTCTTTGACTGTGCCCGTGGCATATAAAAGTTCTCAGGCCAGGGATTGAACCTGTGCCATAGTAGTGAGCTGAGGCAGAGCAGTGACAATGCCAGATTCTTAACTATTAGGCCACCAGGGAACTCCTGGGTAAGACGTCTTAAAAGCAGGAATGGTTGAGGAATAACTCTTTCATAGTCCCTCCTTCCTGATGCTTTGGACTCAGATGTGATGGCTGGAGCTTTAGCAGTCATCTTGAGATCTTAAAAGTGAAGCCACACACCAAGAGTATTGGAAAAGAAATGCTGATGCCTGGGTCCCTTGTGATACCATGGAGCTGCCCCATTTGCCCTGGCCTGACTCTTTGACACTTCTCTGAGTCAAGAAACATTGGTTAAGCCAGTTTTGTTTTGAATTTTCTCTTATCAACAGCCAAACCTAATTCTAGTTGATGAGAACACCTGAATTACGTAGTCATTGTGAGGATAAAATAGAGGGATGTATTTATATACCTGGCATATATCAGGCTCTCAGTTAAGGTTCACGTCTTTGCTGTTTTAATTGTATCCAGTTTTTATTCCCAGAACATGCTAACCTCCTACTGACCCTCTCTCCTTTTCCCTCTCAGCATGAAACCACAAAGGACCTCCTCTTCCAACTTCTGGTGGAGAATTTCTTCCTGGTAATCTCAGCACTTTATCTTCTGACATAAATTTCTCCTTCTTTCATCATTTTCTGCTTCCTTCCTTGAAGTCCAGTTTCCACTAATTTACTGGGATTTCTGGACTCATGTGCCTCTCTTAAGGATACAGAACCAACACTGATTTTCCAACAAGTAACCCAGAAATTTACTTTATACTTCTCATCGAGACATAATCATTCATCGCTCCAAATAGCTGTCACATACTCAGACATACTTGTGCCTGAAGTTCTAACGTACAGCTTGGATTACCTTACAGATCAGATCTGGCAAATTCCCGGGTCCAAAGAAAGTCAGACAACTTTGTTTTCAATGTGGAAGTCAGAAAAATAGCTCATTGCCCCATCGGAAGTACTGAGGTTCCATCTACTACGTTCTCTTGGTGGACTCAGAATCGAAATAACCAGGGCAGGACCTGCTTCTTAAATGGTTGGAGTGAAATTAATTTAACCAGTCAACAAAGTGACTGGACCAAATTTGATCAGCTGTTAAATTAAAAGGCAAAGCCATTGTTTGAATTCAAAATTGTCCTCAATTTTGCTTGCATACGTGTACGCAATTACAAAAGAGGCTAAATTATATTTATGATAGCATTTGTTTTAATCTTGAAAACAACTTCAATGTAACAGATTCATAAACTAGGTTATCCCCATAGATGTAACCTTCAGTTATAAATGTATAGAAAGTAGCTAATAACAGGGAAACTATTTTTAATGTTAGGGAAATGAAATAGACAGAAGACATAAACAGCATGGCCATTCTGTCCATCTTAGTCACTGTTAACCTGCTTTTTCCGTTACCCCCACACATCCATGGGGCATCTTGACACTTGCATCCCGACACCTGCATCCCCGTGTTTTCCTCCGTCCCCATTCTACGCACCTTCCTGGATAACATGGCCATCCTGGTAAAGCATACATTCAGTAACCTGGCCTATGGTTCTTTGGTTTCTGGAATTCCAGTGATCTTCCACCCTTACATTTGAGGCTATGATCTGTTTTTGAGTTAGGTTTTGTATATGGTGTGAGATGAGGGTTGATCTTGATTCCTCAATACCTGCAGTTCTCTCTTCTCTGGGTCTTCATTGCTGGCTTCCCTCCAGTTTTCATCCAATCTCACTTCACATTCATTTTGTTTCTACAGAAAGTGTTGTTTTCTTTTCTTCAGGGCTCCATTGTAATTATTGACTCAATTTTGACTCCCTTCCTCGATTGTAAGTCTGGGAACAGACACTTCCTTATTTGGCCTTATGTTTACCAAAACCTCTGACAAAGCCTGGAAATCTGTGGGCATCAATCCATGTTTATGTAAAAAAACAAAGACGGCATCAGGAAAAAAGCCTGAAAGTAAAATACACAATCTGTGTGTGTGTGTGTGTTCATACACACCGATATATAGATAGAGATTTTGCCTTTTTTCCTAATTCCTTATATTTTGTATAATAAAGATACATGGCAATAGTAGGAAAACATCTGTACTTGAAGAGGGAAAAGAGCTACGATTTTGACAGGCAAGAATAAGTTACTGTGCTGACAACCTCACTGGACTGTGAGATCAAATGAAACAATGTAGTTGCAAGTAACTTTTTTCAAGGCACTGTACAAATACAAAGTAAAGTTCTAAACAAACCTCAGATGTTAATGCCCTTGTCATCATCTAGTAAACTCCAGATTCCTTTAGGGAAGCCCCCTGTCACGAGATCCCCAGCACGTAGCCCAATACCTGGCATAAAGCACATCAAAAGTCTTACTGTTTGGAGTTCCCGTCGTGGCGCAGTGGTTAACGAATCCGACTAGGAACCATGAGGTTGCGGGTTCGGTCCCTGCCCTTGCTCAGTGGGCTGGGGATCCGGCGTTGCCGTGAGCTGTGGTGTAGGTTGCAGACGCGGCTCGGATCCCGCGTTGCTGTGGCTCTGGCGTAGGCTGGCGGCTACAGCTCCGATTGGACCCCTAGCCTGGGAACCTCCATATGCCACGGAAGCGGCCCAAGAAATAGCAAAAAGACCAAAAAAAAAAAAAAAAGTCTTAGTGTTTTCCACTAACATGTGTTGAGTAGCTACCATGTGCAGACCATGCATTGTGCTAGAGTTTGGAGAAACATCTACCCTCATGACCTACTGTGCAGTTGAGACAGGGAATAGGTTTATCCTGAGCAAAATGACACCTGCTGGTGTTCCTGACATGTCATCTTTTCAAAAATTCAATTAAGATGACCATGTACTATATTTCAAACAATTTTTGCCTCTGGACTGATCATTTGAGCTTCATGGGGTGGGGGGGGGCATGTTAGAAAATCCCACGGGCCCCCTTCATGTTTCCCAGCCCACCACGATCAGTCCTATGACCAAGTGAAGTCCTAGCAAAAGGGGGAACACGCACAGTGCCCCGGGCCAAATCAGTCCCCTACCGGCACATGGTAAGGGCAACCCAGGAGGAGGTGTCACATGAGTCCCAGAGATGGGACAGGTGCACCTGCCTCACAGTCTCAACACCCCCCCCCCCAGAGGAAGCTGCCCACTAGACACACTGCTGTGGGAACGTGGAACGATTGGAAGAGGGGTAGACAGACACATAACCCTCACACAAGGGAGTTGGAGGGATAGAAATGCTGAACACAAGGCTGAGAGAGTTCAGGGTAGGGCAGGATTACAAGAGAACATCATGTTATCTTAGTTAGGGAGGCTTCTGCTCCTGCCTGCCTGCTGGGCAACACAGGCTGGGACAGCTCTGCAAAGAGATTAGGGTATCTGTGTGTCCACCTCCCTGTAAACCCTGATGGGAAGATGGCAGCCCTAGGAGTTCATCACTCAATCCTGGGTTCCCATTATGTGGGACAAGGCCCGAGTGCGGTGGGTTTTCCATTTCTTCTGGAACATGTGAGATGAGCAAGCACCACAGGGCAGGAAGGGAAGCTGGGGACCACCCAGGCCAACCTCCCACGCGGGCCTTCGGTATTTGTTGGATTTTTCTGTGCCTGAGCTTATGTCCACATTCAAGGATGAGTGACTTTTGACTCCACCTTCCAGGAGACCCTTGGATTTCTGAAGCTCCCCACATTTAAAGGAAAAGGAGAAGAAATGAACATTCAATTCGATGTAACTCAAACAATCTGTTTTATCAAAGCAGATTGATCATAAATCAGAAGGACAGGTGCCGTCCAAATCACAGACACGAGACAGGAACTTGGCAACCGCCCCATCTTGGCAAGCTGCCCTTCCAGGTCCACACGGGGTCAAGATGGTAATTCATCGCCTGAAATTACTTAATTCTGCTGTCTGTAACAAAAGCGTTATTTATCTTCAAGTACGGAAGCCTGTCATTTCAGGTAAAATTGGTATTTGGACATCCAAGTTTATACTCAGGTGAACTGTTACTCTACCGTTGGACCGACTCCTTTGCAGGGAATGTGTCTTAAACATTCTAAAATAGGATTCCGTGGACAACAAAATAAAAAATCCTTTCCTGCCACCTTTTCTGGAACACAGAAACTCCACAAAGCTGCATCTATCGCTACCAGAAAGCCTTCCTTCCCACTGTGGTCAGCAGATAAATGTCTGTGCTAAGGCAAGTTCCAAGAGTCTGAGCAGTAAAAATCTTTACAATGCCAAACCAGATTGCTGGGGGTCAACTGTAATGTTCTTTCAAATTAGAATAATTAATAACAATTTTTTTTCTAGTCATTGACCCAGGCATAAATGCAGGCTTGAAAAATGGCCCAAACAGATTTACACGATGCCCTAAAAGAAAGTTTTCCTCTATGGCACCAACACAAGCCTTACTCCAGATTTCTGGCAGAGCTCATCTCGGTTGCCTTGCTCCAGCGAAGTGGGCCTACGCACTCTGTAAAATAAACTCAGAGAATGTTCTGCAATCTGCTGGGGGAGGTGCTTGCTAAGTGAGCATCTTTCCCCTCCGTAAGCTGAAGTGTGATCATTTCTCTGTTCACCTCATTTGCATGATCTAGTGAGAAATGCACAACCTTGGACGCTATTTGCAGCTATGCACATCTTAGGCCTTGACACTAAGAAGCCAGGGCTGGTATGGATGACTTCAAGGAACACGTGTTAAATGACACCGGACAGCATCCTCATTCTCTGAAGATAGGAAATGATTGATCTCTTTATAAAAGCCCATGCATTTCTTTAAGAAACATGTAACAAACACTGAGAAAACAGTGTAAGAATCTTACTCTTTGGTAGAAAGAGATAAACTAGAGGTAGATTGGAAGGCTGGACACAACACACTCCTAGAGAAATGGATGGGCCTCCTGGAGAGAGGTCGATTCTGTCTTAGGCCAGAAGGTGATTAGACTCTCCATTATATTTCGTGAAAAATGTTGGGGAGAGAATCTAGCCAGGTGACTGTCTAAACATCATGCCTTCCTTATTCAAACAGAAAAGCTTTCAAATGAAGATATCTTTAGCAGAGACACAAAATCAGCTGGTGCTGGGGTTTTTCCCTGAAACTGAAAGGATGTTTGGAAGAACCCGGGCGACGGGTGATACCGAAAACTCTTTGTGTCTCCAAAAAAGAAAAAGAGATCTTCTTTTATACACATGTGTGGCATCAGACGGACCTTCTTACTCTCTGCCGAGAGTTCATCTTTTACTGTAAGTTCTGGGCTGCAGGTAAGCTGATGATACGTACTTTGCCCTTCTCTCTTTCGAGGAAGAAAATGACAGCTGGACCCGGCACAAGGCGTTGCCATCTGTATGCATGAGACTAAGCCAATTTAATTGTTAGGATAACAGGACTTTCCAGCCCTCCTTTCCAAGCGGGGGGGGGGGGGGGGGGGGAGGAGAAACCAACTTAGACTTGCTCAGATTCTGGAAGTGATTTTTCTGTCTTAGGTAAATTATTACGATAGTGGAAACTATTTACTCCATAAGATCCTGTTTTGTAATTGCATTTGAATATGTAATACGGCACAAGAAATACCTCAGGGTGAGGTGGGGTGCTCTGTCCATGTTGGAGCTGAGGAGACACATACTCTGAAGCAGCCTGGGCTTCTGGGTGGGGGGGGCGCGGGGGTTGCGAACATCAGAATACAGCAGGGAATCAGGAGGCGTCTGAAACCCAACATGCTGTCAATGGGAGAAGCAGGTCTGAGCTCCCTATGGAAAGGCACAAGCAGAATCAATCAGATTGGGCTTTAATTAGGACACGAGTCAATCAGGGGACTAAATTCCAAGGCTAATTCTAGTACTGTCCAAACCAAACCAAAAACCAAAAAAAAAAAAAAAAAAAGCTCAATTAGACATTGTCTTCTGGTCCTCCTCTAAAACGGAAGCATCTGCCTAATGAGAAAAAGACATCATTCATCCAAGACAAATTAGGAGACTCGTCCAGGGAGGGCGCATGCACAAACGACGTGAGAGGGGCTAAGAAATTTCTATAACTCTCAAGAACATGTTTATAGCATTACCCAGCCTTTGATGAAATTCTCATTGCAGCCCGCTCGCAGGGCTGTGTGAAGGGAGTTATCCTTATCTTTAAACGAACAAATGCCAAGAATATCCCACCCCAATAGCCTTTCTCCGCAGAGCAAGAAAATGTGTCATTTGGGGGACTGTGTATTGAGCTTTCGCTTTCTGTGTCGATTGTATTTTTCAAATTCGTTTTTATTGAATTGGACCAGCTTAAAATGTAATTGGCTTCCTCGAAGACAAAAATAGGTCTCATAACAGTTGTACTGAATTTTTAAAATGCAAAATAGAAAAATAAAATGACGCATGCGCACTTATCCAAGGCTACCAGCCCCAGCCCCCACCCTCTCCCACCCGTGTGCGGTTTGATGCAGACTGTACGTCTTTCCTCTTAAGGCGCCCAGGAAATTATTACACATGCGACCATATCAAGCAGTTTGACTTGGAGGGAGTAAGTTCACCTCCATTGCAGCTCTGCATTTTAATATAAGGAAAGCCAGTGCATATGGCCATTCATTTAGCAAGAGTTCCTCACCTAAAAATATCTGTTAAGGATCCACCTGCACGTACAGTTGTATTGAGAACTCAGCAAAGCTCACCTGTGTCTGAGGGAGCGGAAATGTCTTCCTGCAAATAATATACCATGAAAAATCGTATTTGTCCTCAAAATGCAATTTTTCATGGCCAGACTAAATTTTTAATGAAACATTTTATTTTGTTCTACCAAAATACAATTCCCAGAATAGTCTCAAGGCAAAAATGACATATAATTATTTGAACTTATCCTTTTTTTTTTTTTCAGTACAACCTGCATTTTTATATGAAGATCATAGGGCTTTGTATTAATAAAAAGACCGGGTGTACAGTGATGCCTCTACTTACCTAGGAGGGACGGGTTGGTTAAAACTCTTGTGCTTCTTCATGGCCAAAGATTTTTTCCTCCTTTGAGAGGAAATCAGGGCAGTGAGTGTGAAACCCAGCCCCAGCCTAGGGAAGGGCCCCACAGGTGAAAGGTCGTGGGAATGACTCCTTCTGCAACACAAAGGAAAATGTGAAAAGAGGTCCACCCTGGAAACTTTCTTTTTACCCTTTCCCAATCTCCTTTATAAAATGCAGCCCATGTCCTCAAGGTACTTACAAGGGAAAATATCTTCCCTCCAATATTTCTGGCGATGACCAATATAGGAAGTCACTGGCCCTTATAATAACTCATGGCAGAGAATTCAGTGTTAGACCAGATCCCCCAAAGAGGAAGTGGAAAGATTGTGCCTCCTTCCGTGCTCCTCATCTCCAAGCCTCTTTCTTCCTCTAAGAACCTCTCTTTTCTTTCTTTTTCTTCTTTCTTTCTTTCTTTCTTTTTTTTTTTTTTTTTGCTTGTTTTTTAGGGCCGCACTCACAGCATTTGGATGTTCCCAGGCTAGGGGTCTAATCAGAGCTGTAGCCACTAGCCTACACCACAGCTCATGGCAACACCAGATCCTTAACCCACTGAGCGAGGCCAGGGATCGAACCCGTGTCCTCATGGATGCTAGTCAGATTCGTTTCCACTGAGCCACGTCAGGAACTCTGACATTCCTTTTTTTATAGTATCTTCCATCATGGTCTATCCTAGAGACTGGATGTAATTCCTAGACAGTATTTTTCCTGGAAATTTTATGTTTATGTTTATTTCTGGTTCCTGGTATCTGAGTAAGAGCAATTAAATCAACCCATCTTAAACTATACTAAGTTGTGTTTAGCCCTCTGCTAGTCTGCAATTTATTACCTGGGCCATCTTTGCCATACAAGTGGCATAAATGTGACCTGCTTTGCTATAACACTGCAGTTTAGTCCCCGTTGATAAAGGATGGAGCCTGTAATGAACCCCAGCATGGAATGAAATGTGTGTTCTAATGGTAAGGTAAATATCATTTTACCTTTTTAAGCCAAAGAGATTCTTTCCCCAAACACTTAATTTGATTCCACTCTGAAAAAGCATCCATTTCCATCTCTTCACTAAACAATGTGATTTTTATTTAAACACTGATGTGGGCACATTTATTTCTTAACCTACATTTTTTTTCCTCTTTTTTTTTTTTTAATTGCTTTTTAGGGCTGCACCTGCAGCATATGGAAATTCCCAGGCTAGGAGTCAAATTGGAGCTACAGCTGCTGGTCACAGCCACAGCCACAGCAATGTGGGATCCAAGCTGCATCTGCAACCTACACCACAGTTCTCGGCAACTCGGGATCCTCAACCCACTGAGTGAGGCCAGGGATTGAACCCACATCCTCATGGATCCCAGGGAAGGGAACTCCCTTAACTTACACCTTTATATCCCTGTGTCCTAGCAAGTGATCCTGCCCACTTACAATGGTAGTGTGGCTTCTTATCCAAAAAACTCAGTGTCAGCAGAACTCATGGGTACCAGGAAAATCCCATGACTTAAAATTTCATTCACAATCGAATGCAAGTACTTGAACTGAAAGGAACCAATCAACGTGGATTTGGCATTAAAAGCCCCATGAAGGAGAAAAACCTATCTACCGACACTTACTTGGTGTTAGCAATAATACTCCTTGAAATCAATCAACCAACGACAAAGAAACTTCTTGGCAATGCCTGCACTGAATGGAAACACCACTGGCTCTGCTCTAATTGTGTGATTATCTCTAATTTCTCTGGGTAAAATTATTTAAATATGTGGGGAGGGGGTGTACACATCGATAGGTTTCACAAAGCACCTGCAGAAAAAAGAGTGACTTGAAAGGCAGCATGAACTCAAACAGACTTAGAAACAAACAACAACAACAAAGGAAATTACTGGACTAGAAAATGTGCATAGATTTGTGTCCTTTACTTTTGCAACAAAGTGCCATTCAACCCTCCTAATGCCTCTTTTTCTCCAGCTCTCCTGCTTAGCAGAGTACAGCTTCAATATGAAATACAGCAGAATAAGACACAGCTCATCCTGGCTCTGGGTCCCTGCCATAAGCACAGAACTTCAGGTCAATGTCTGGCCAAGAGGGAGGGGTCTTGTCAGGCTGAGCCATCAGGCCACAGCAGGTGGCCCTGCTGCTTCCCTGGCCACTCTACAGTCCCTCTGAAATAGAGTTATCCTGGAGAGTGACAGGTTACCTGCCCCAGAGGCTACGGCCCAATGCTGCCTCCAACAGACAGCAGGAGCCCACAGAGTTAAGGAACCCGCAGAGTTAAGGAAAGCCACAGCACCTCATCTGTGACCCAGAGAAGCGTCTCGAGGGAAAAAGAGCAGCCAACTTTCAAGTGGGTCAGTATTTGGCCTTTGTTTTCAAAGTCACTCTCAGGCTATCATAGTTCTACTCCTGGGGTGAGATTTAGTGGAATACCAACGATGCTTCTTTCCTACAAGCTGGCTTCTAATAGCAGGCAGTTTCAGACCATCTCAGCTCATCTGCTGAATAAATACTTCCCAGATAAGGAACTTTTGCCTTTCTATTCCAGACCATGAGTCATGTTCCTTTTAGAATGTAATCTCATGTAAACACGACGTGGTGTCTTCTTGGCTCCATTTGCCCTGACATAATAGAAAAATGTTAATGAGAGTAGGTTGTCCAAAGCTCCCATCATTGCTCAGAGGAAACCAATTTAACTAGCATCCATGAGGATGCAGGTTTGATTCCTGGCCCTGCTCAGTGAGTTAAGGATCCAGCATCGCCGTGAGCTGTGGTGTAGGTCGCAGACGTGGCTCGAATCTGGCATTGCTATGGTTGTGGCATAGGCCAGTGGCCACAGCTCCTACTGGACCCCTAGCCTGGGAACCTCCATATGCCATGGGTGTGGCCCTAAAAAGACAAAACAAACAAACAAACGAACAAACCTAAAAAAAAAAAAAATGCTTGACAAAATGTTCCTCTGTATTATGATTTTGATCCTAATTTAACCAGGTAAAGTTGATTTACTGCATCAAGGACAAAGCAGAGAACTACCTTCCTCCCTAACAATGGTACCTAGAGACGATTATTCTGTGGTCATCAAAGTTTGTATATTTTGGCGGATGGATCACAGAAAAAAACCTTATCCATGCCATTTCACTGATATCTCACAAGGTTTTCTATATCCAGTGGAGACTGGTGTTGTTTTATAACATGCACTGAAGAGCAAAATAATACCACATTTTTCCTTTCTGATTTTAACAAACTGACTTTAAAAAAGAATCTTGGGAATTTATCATGTATTAGGTTTTTGAGAACTAAATTGTTAGATTTGTTTCAAAAATTCAAAAAATTTAAAAAATTCAAAATTCAAAAAAATTTAAAAAAAAACTGTTTCAAAAATATTAAGAACCTACCACCTGCAAGACACCAAAAAGGAAAAAGAAGAAAAACTATGCTCTTTGTTTCAAAAGTTCCCTTACTGCAAATGGCTAAGCCTTCCCTTCTCCATTCTCTGGTTAGCTAATGCTGGGTCCTTTTAGGAAAGGAAATATGGAGAAAGAAATCATAGAACATGGGCACTGCCAGGCAGGCTATTTGGTCATCTACCTGTTAAATTGCATGGCACCTGAACTTTGAAAAAAAAGAAAGAAACCCCCCCCCCCAAAAAAACCTTTGAATGAAATAAGCCATTTCCAGTATGTCAGACAAACATAATGCATCTTGTTCACACCTTTTCTTATAACAGGTTTCTTTCAAAGGTAAGGTATATTTTTACACTAGCAATTCTTTTTAAGATCAGTAAATGCTGAGTTTAAAAAAAAAATCTGCAAAGCGCCTCATTCACATATGGACATTTTAGGAGGGATGGGGTCGGTTAGACTCAGAAGACATTCAGCACTTTCTAAATGCATACCAGTTCATCAGTTTCCTCAGGAGGAATGCTGAAAGCTGGCTTGCATTTTTCCCTTGCTGGAAACATCGGTGTACTCATTTTCTGAACATAAAATAATAATGATTTATAATAGCATCCCTTCCTAGTGTTAGACTCTATTGGCTAGAATCATATTACTAATGGAATTTAAGCTATTTTCACTTATTATTCATAGTGATACTCAGGTTCAGCTCTAGGCAAAATTGTTACATGGGCAAAACTCATCATTGGTGCCTTCCCCTTTGGTAGAAATTTCCCCCGATGGGGAAGTCTAGACCCATACTTGCGAAGGTGTTTATAGCAAATGCAGCAAAACCTTCAGCACCACCTCTTCCGGGGATATTTGCACACAGATCAGGAATTTTTAACATTCTAGGGAAAAAAAGCAGCCCTCTAACCTTGTGATTGCCAGGTCCTCCTGGCCAGCCGGAGAAGGAGTATTTGATCCAGAAGAGCCCCGAGGAGCCCCCTTCAAGGTCCACCATGCCAATCTGTCAAGGGGGAGGCTTACTCTTATAAAAATAATAAAGCACTCAATTTTTAGCATAAATCTAGCTATTATGTATAAGTGTATATTAGACAAAGTTTTTCACTTGGACATTATAAAGTAGCACTTTGCAAAATGTTGCACATCCTGCTAATAGATGTTCCTATTCTCTGTGCTTTTTCAAACTACAGAAGGCAGGACACCTAGCACCGTTTGTTCTTTGTTTATCGAGAGGAAATTTCCCTGCACTGAAGAAGGGGAGAAATTGCGCAGACTACAGGCAATCTAACTAGTCTCCTATCTCCAGACATCTTATGCATGAAAATGAACAACAGAACTTCCATGGACCGGACAACCAAGTCAAATCTCCATTTTTATTTTTATTTTTATTTTTTGTCTTTTTAGGGCTGCACCCGTGACATATGGAGGTTCCCAGGCTAGGGGCTGAATGGAGCTGTAGCTGCCAGCCTACACCACAGCCACAGCAACTCTGGATAGGAGGCGCATCTGCGACCTACACCACAGCTCACAGCAACACCAGATCCTTCACCCATTGATGGAGCCAGGGATCAAACCCACATCCTCATGGATACTAGTCGGGTTCAATAACCACTAAGCCACAACAGGAACTCCTCTATTTTTATTTTTATATTTATTTTATGGCTGCACGGAGTCATATGGAAATCCCTGGGTCAGGGACTGAATCTGAGCTTCAGCTGTGACCTACACAGCAGCTGAGGCCATGCCAGATCCTTTAACCCACAGCAGGGATCAAACCCATGACTCTGCAGCCACCTAAGTGACTGCAGTAGGATTTTTTTGGGGGGGGGGGGCACACACATGCAGCACATGGAAGTTCCCAGGCCAGAGGTCAAATCAGGCAAACTATACCACAGTTTGCAGCAACACTGGATCCCCAATCCTGTGAGTGAGGCCTGGGATTCAACTGGCATCCTCATGGATACTAGTCAGGCTCTTAATTCACTGAACCACAATAGGAGCTCCCTGCAGTCAGATTCTTAACCTGCTGTGGGAACTCCCATTCTCCATTTTTAAAGTCATTCCAGGGGAAAGAAGAGAGTAGAACAAAAGAAATTTCAGACTAAGAATCAAAGTTCCAAATTCAAATCCTGGACCTCCTGCTGTGAGATCTTGAACAAATCACATCTCCCTGGGCGAGGATCTAAAATCCTCATCCAGATGGAGAACTAGATTTCAAAAATCCTTGCCAGCACTAAAAGCATCTTGAGTCGAAAACACAATAATAGACAAATATGACTAACAGTCCAATTGAAATGCCATCTTGGAGTGATAAAGTCTGGCTTTAAATATTTGAACCATTTGGAATAATGAATGGAAGTCTTATTTCCTCTCCTTCATAGTCATACTTGCACCTCTTATAGACTTCCAATTATGATTCATTAAGAAGGAAAAAAACGTTTCTTCCTGATTTAGTGAAGAGCTCATTTTAAATATAATTCGGGTCAAAGTTTCCTTTTCTGTGTCGGGCGAAATTACGTAACTAACTCCAGAAATAGGATTATGGAATGGGTAAGATAATAGCATTTCCAATAATTAATGAGTCTGGTTGTCTTGGTGCATGCAGGGAACATTTCATGCAGATCTGTATTTATTTTATAGTCAAATCTAGGCCAAAATGAGACAGATCGCTGAGCTCGTGGTTAGGTTTGTAGATCAGAGTTGGGGGAAAACCTTGCCAGTTGCTTTGCTGGTTTCCATGAATTGCTTAATAACGCTTAAGTGGCTTTTGAGAAATTGAATTTTCCCCACTTTTCCTCAGGCAGGAACCAGAAACAGGAAAAGCTCTAAATACAGTTAACAGAACCCTTGCCTTCAGACTATTTCCTGATGCTGAATACAGATCATAACCCAGATTGGTTCCTTTATTTTCACTTAACATCATCTGTAGAGGAACACTTTTTAATAATAGACCACTCTTTGAGTCTCTGATTTAAGTAGTGACTATTGATTGACTAGTTAGAACTTCCGTGCTTTATGAATTGTTCTCTAGAGGTGATGAAATGAGGACATCAATGCTCTTATTTGCGTTTAGAGTCAGTCTACAGAGTGAACTGGATTGTCAAACACCAGAGACAAAGGATGTTTTAGAATGGCATTACTTAAGGAATACAGTTTTAAAAGGGCTAATCAGATCAAGACAAATATTGCGCCAAGTATTGCTAAATGTTCTGAAATGAGTGATTCATTCGGAAAATGTCCACCCTCAACCACTTTCTATAGAACAGAAATTGTCACACTCATCTTTGTTCCTTTGGTGCTTACCTTGTGCAAAGGAAGGCCATTCGCCGACTGACAGCGTGGCTCAGAGACCCCCAGACCCCAGAACCGGGCTGGTCCTGGCTCGTCGGCCTTGAGCATGTGGCTTAGCGCATTTAGGTCTTAGTTCCTTTTCTGTCAAATGGAATCGTGATAGTCCTTCCTCCAAGAACTGTGAGGAGGATTAAATAAGGTCACATGTCACATGATGTCTGGCCGCACACGGCAACGAGGTAGATTTCACCACCATTATGGGTATCATGCCTACATGGTAAGTAGGTACTCAATAACTCCTGATGGAGTGAACTTTGAGACAAGTTTGCAGAGGTTAACGCTCCCTGGTCTGCCTCCAGTGTCTCTCCCACGGTCCATGCTCATGCCCACTTATTTCAGCTGTGTATTTAGAACCTGGTGGCCCAAATCAAGACTCTGATTGGGTCCCCCTAGAAGATGTGTTACTCTGGGAGCCAATCATAGTTAAGAGGAAGCAAAGGTCCGAATGGCTCAGGCGTGGGTTACAGGATCCCTCTCTGGAGCAGGGGGTGGAAGGCCTCCCAGATCACAATGCCCGAATATGGGGAAAGGCTGGATTCCCCAAGAATCTAGAGATGCCACAGGGAGAATGGGCAATGGGTGCTGAGAAGGAAAACAATCAATATCCACCAGATTATTTGTCCAGACCAAGAAAAAGAAATTGTAACCGTGTATGTCATTAGCTATTAACCAGAATTTGGTGGTGATCATTTTGCAGTATATACAAATTACCTTGTATACCTGAAACTAGTATCTGTATAATTGACATATATGTCAGTTTTAAAAAACAGTTCGATTTTACCTCTTTAACGTCTAATTCATTTCATGTCCATTAACAACAGTTTCTCTCTTCTTCTCTTCCAATTAAATATTGTACCTACCTTTCTGGTGGCATTGGATCACTTTGTCCTTGTGGCGTGTCATTTAAATAATCACCTGAAAAAGCTTGAATGATTAAAGGCAGGTGAGATTTAAAATACTCTCACCTAAGGGTATATATTAAACTAGAGGTTGTTTCCTTTATTTTTCTCACTGTATTCTCCAAAGGAAAGTGCAGTAATTTAAATGTAATTATTAGCAAGTAAAGGAAGGTGGCTGCAGGTTTATAAATAAGAGCAACTGCAAATATGCACTTAAAAATTCTCCAGGTCATCCTCCGATACGAGTGGAACTGAAAAGCATCAGCATGCTGAAGAGAAATTACTTGTGTAATACTTCTAGTAGAAATATCCAAAAGAGCTAGGAAATCCTTGATCAATCTCCCCACCCGGTGCTGACATAGCCAATGAATCTTTATTTTTCCCTTGAAAATTCACATCATGTGATGGAAGATAGCAGAGAGAAAAGAAGGTATATCTGTGTACGACTGGGTCACTATGCTGTACAGCAGAAATTGAGACAACGCTGTAAATCAACTATACTCTAGTAAGAATAAAATTAAACAAAGAAAATCCACATCATTACTACCCTCATTAGCTGGATCTTTTAAAGGTCTGGAAAATATGAAATCACAAAGGTATATTTTTGAGTCCTTCTTCCAGCCTGGCAATAATTTGAGCAGAGTAACACTGCTTGAAAAGTGGATTTGAATGAATGGGTGCATTTGACCGCTAACACACTCTAACACATTTCCTGAGTTGCATGACAAACCATTGCAAACATCTTGAAAGACTTTTCTCCACACCGGAAAACTATACATTGTATTTCACAGTTGCTCTGCTGGTCTGGGAGCTCCCATTAAACAACCCAAGTGATAAACAGACGAATCAAATTCTGGGAACGCTGCTGTTTCAGTATCATCACAGCAACTCCTGTTAAATAGGTTACGTCTAGATCCAGATCCTAGGAATGATATTTTTTATTTATTTATTTACTTATTTATTTTTGATTGCTCCCATGGCATGTAGAAGGTCCTGGGCCAGGGATCAAAACTGTGCCACAGCAATGACAATGCTGGATCTTTAATTGCTAGGCCACCAGGGAACTCCCACTTATTTTTTATTCTTTATATTACTGGAAGTACAAGATACCATTCTATCAATACTCTCTCTTACCTATTTCCATGTCATAAATATTACCAGTTTAAATGACTCCATAAGTTCCAGGGAGAAAAAGAGAATGAGAATTTTACAGACAGTTTTGTGTTGTTATTCTCTGAAAATTATTTACGAGGCTAGTAAAATATATGCCCAATGTTTTGATTTCAATCAGAAACAGAAGGTTCCTCTCGTCGCTGCCTGTCAGTACTCCTTGGTGTAGTCAGCTTTGCAGAATTTCATTCCATTTAAAATAATCTTATCTTACAAGTAAAAGTGACAGCTCTGAGTGAAAGAAAGACATTTTCTTGAGTAGAAGCAGTAATTATTTCCATTTTTCATTAAAGTAACCCATTCACTAGTAAAGATTAGAGAAAATTTAAATTATGAAATAAAATTGCCATTAAAGCAGAAATGAGCTAATGGAAGAAAATATATAAACAAGATGAATATGAATACTTTTGAAAATTAAAAAAGCAAGTCAGGATAAATATTAATAACAAATACTCTGCATTTCCAAAATAGCTTCCATCTAAAAAAAAAAAAACCCTAAGAATTGAAGGCAAATGAACCAATAATTATAATGCAAAGGAAGAAAGGCAAAAGAAGATAGGAGTCCCTTTACTTTAGCCAAAAGAAACAGAAGCCAAAAGAAAGAAAAAAATTCAAGAATTTCTTTTTCTGTCTCACTCTTTTTAACATTCTTCTGAGAAATGAGTTTCTTTGAGGATATTTTTCTCTCAGTGGGTTTTCTATACTCCATGAGCTTCCGTGGATGGTCGAGTGAGATAGGCCGGGTGTGTTGGGGCCAAGATGGTAATATGTGTGTATTTTGGAAGGAATACACTCCTTTGTTGCCCTGCTGCATTTTCCCATTCTTCCTCCTTCTATGGTGTTATTGAGTAGAGGGCAAAGACACAGACAGTGGGAAGGCAGGACCTAAAATTCCTCCAATCCAGCTCTGAGGCCTCTGGAAGCCTCATGCCAGTAACTTAAACCCATGCTAAGCTCATCAGAAAACGGACAGGAGAACCAGAAACTACAGCTTTTGCTGGTTGTGCCGAGCGGTAGCTCTAACAACTCAGTCTTTGTGTGGCATTTTCTCTGCTCTGCCAAGACATACCTTTATTACTAGAATAAACTGTGGCTGCACTTCCTCCCCCCCCCACCCCTCCACTCCCCGAAAACTAGAAATTCCGGGGGGAAAATATCTTCATTCCCACTTAATTAAAAACAAAAAATAGAATCTATTTTATTTTTAAAAATCTCAAAATTCCCATCAAGATTATAAAAATGCTATTCCTTCTTCTGGATATAAGCACCTTCGAGGGAAAGAAAAATATGCTAAAAAAAAATTAAAAAATTTCTCAGAATAAAAGTTAATGCTGTTTTGAAGCACTTGAGCCTACACTGCAAACCAATGGTTGTCACAAGGCATCCCCCCCCATCTGGCTTTGCTCCTCCCCTCCTATGACAGAGAGGTTCTTTGTCAAGCACTGTATCCGACATAAAGAGTCAGATTTCTCACATCCAGGCTTAGGAGAGTCACCTAACTTCTCTAGGCTTAAGTCCCTTCATCGGCAAAATGAAAATGAGATACTGTGGCCTGGCACTCAGTCAGTGCTCCTCAACTGCTCTTCATTCATTATGCGTTCTAGCCAGTGATCATTAAGAAAAAAGGAAGGAAAGTGGAGCTTATTCATAATAAAAAGGCAAGTCTGTTTTAGAGACAATTTTTAGTTCACAAGATATGCACATTTTATAATGAGCAGTTGAAATCTCTGAGCTCGAAAGGGAACTGAACCATCATTCTACCGCAAGAGCAGGTAGAAGGAGACAGAAGCCTAGGGATAGGTGATAATTTGACCTCCTTATGAAGTTCCCCTGGATTCTCAAGAACCTCTACGTCTTCTGCACAGCAAAAGAAACAATCGACAAATGAAAAGGCAACCTGTAGAATGGGAAAAAGCATTTGCCACCCCTGATAAGGGATTGATAGCCAAAGTACATAAGAACACATATAACTCAAGAGCAAGCAAATGTCAACAAAAAAAATGGGCAACAAATATTTTTCTAAAGAAGACATACAAATGGCCAACAGGTACATGCAAAGATGCTCAACACTGCTAATCATCAGAGCAATGCAAATGAAGACCACAGTGAGATATCTCCTCACAGCTGTTAGAATGTCTGTTGTTAAAATGATGAGAGATAACAAGTGTTGATGAGGATGTGGAGAAAAGGGAATACTTGTGCACTGTTGGGAGAAACTTAAATTGGGGCAGCCACTGTGTAAAACAATGTAAATTAAAAATAGAATTGCCATATCATCCAGCAATTCCACTTCCAGGTACATATCCGAAGAAAATGAAAAGAGGATGTCAAAAAGATATCTGCACTCTCATGTTCATTGCAGCATTATTCATAATAGCCAACACATAAAACACCCCAAGTGTCTGTCAATGGATGAATGGATTTACCCATTTATACATTTATGCCATGGAATATTATTCGGTCATGAAAAAGAAGGAAATCCCATCATCTGAGACAACATAGATGGACTTGAGGGCATTATGCTAACTGAATGAAGTCAGAGAAAAACAAATGCTGTATGATATTATGCATATGTACTATCTAAAATTCATAGGAACAGAGAACAGATTGGTGGTAGCCAGAGGTAATGGTAATTATCTAAAGTGAGGCAGGTGTTAGCTAAGCTGTGGGACACCATTTTGTCATATAAGTGTATCAGATCAACTTGTTGGACACCTTAAGTTCACACAGGCTTATATGACAATAAAGGTGGGGGGAAACCTGCGTCAATCCCTCCAACTCCTCCAAAGCCTATGGAAGCCTCATTTAGAAGCAACATTGGTGACATGATCTCTTTTCAACAGGGAAGGTACCGTAAGAAATACTCCACCGAGAAAAGAATAAGGCGTAAGGATTGTGGGCATTCAACTCACCTCTCTCACACATTTACACCACCTTGGCCATGTCTCTTAACCTTTTTAAGCAAGTGTCTACTTTCACTATCCGTAAAATGATGATTTTTCATGGGATCTACTTCACTGGTTTCAAGGAGTCATGTATACTCATTTCCTTGGCAGGACGTGGGCTTAACATACAGATTGGCCGTTATCTATGAATATGATTCTCTCGCATTTATCAATGTGATTACATTGTTAATACGTGATTTTTTTAAAAAATGGTAGCTATACTGAGGAAAGTCATCCATAACAAGGTCAGTTCAAGGATGCTGCTCTGAGGCCCAGCCTCCCCATCCCCGTAGAGGCCACAGGCAGCGCTGTGGTCCACGCAGCACTCTTCTCAAATAGGAGGGATTCATTGCCTTCTCTGACATCTGAGCAAGGAGTCAGCTCCTGCTTTGGATGATACAGCCAGGACTCACCCCCACCTGTTCCTAGCCCCCTCTGTCCCCTCTCTCAGGTCCTTTTCCTTTCTTGCCCACACAGGGTCGAGGCCGGTCCCATGGGCTGGTAACGGGTGGAGTTACCAGTACTTCAATGTGATGGGGACAGTGCTGCCTCCGGAAGCCGTGTTATCTTTTAGCAGGTGACTGGAGTCCAGGGGCGATAATCATTTCAAACTAGCCAGAAGCGGGAGAACCAGAGAACCGTAATAATGTTAGTCAGGTAGCCGTTTCTACCTTATCAGCCCCAGCAGATGCAAACAGGCGCTGACAAATAGGACACCAGAGGGGAGGATAAAAGTGGAATTAGAAAATAGCCACCTCCAGGAGATCCCGGGCTTCCAAATTCGATAGGCAATTGTAATATAGATAACACGGAAAAACAGATAATAAATACAGCTTTTAATTCCAACATGACCTTCAAAGAGCTTAGAAACACAGACGAAAGGCCCCAAACCTTTGAAAGAGCAGATCCAAACAATGAGCATCTGGCCCCCCACCCCGAGCACAGGACACACCACAGCCGGCTCTTCCCCCGTCACAGGTGCGTGGCACGCTTTTATCACATTTTATGGCACGTTCTGAAGTTCTTAACCACATGGGAAAGATAGCTTCCTTTACCACGTTGTTATCTCATTCCAAAGGTATCTTATCAATATTCACTGGGAGAGCGCCTGGGTATTTCTAAATGACAGCACAGGACAGTGTACGATAAACAGGAACAGGGCTGCCAGCTGATCGGCAGGCACGATAAGGAGAAAGTGGCCAGCCAGAAAAATCATCTGGGCTCGGGGGAAGTGTCAGCATCATGGTAATCTGGCAGGAATGATGCCTCACGGCGCCCCGGGGCCCTCCAAAAAATGAAGGGGACTCAGATAGGCGAGGTCGGAGTGGCCCAGGTTTCCTCCCGCAGAAGTAGCTCCTAGCCACAGCCCGGCGGGAGCCACTTACTGTCCTTGAGAGGCAATGCAGGCACTGCCTTCACCTGTCCTTCTCCTTAGGCCGTATTTTATGGGTGATGGGTGTCAGAGCCAGAGCATTTCAATTGAGCTGAAGTACGTGCGTGACCCTCTTAAGGATCAGGCGGGCCCTTCCCACCATGACATTGAAACAGAGACTGTGTCTGCCCCTTGGCAGTTTGTAAATCATACAGGAAACCCTGAAAGCCTGGAGTCCCCTCCAGTGCCCTTGATGCTGAGATGTCCCTTCCATAGCCCTGCCCACCCCTTCGTTTCTGTTCTAATGTGGATCATTTGCTTCTCGTGTAGAAAACTGGCTGCAGGATTGGAGGGATTAACATGCAGTTTGCTCTCTCGAGCGTTCAAATAATCAACTGCTTTACTAATTTCCGGAGAACTGTAAAAATATGCTCTTTTCAGTGAAATTATATGAATGGTGTGGTTAAGAAAGATGTGTACGCAAAGGAATGAAGTTCCACCAAATACACTAAGACACAGCCATTCTCATGAAGCCTTCTCCAATCGATACAGTAAAAAGGCATACACTGGGTCTGTAAGAAGTTATAGGAATTCGATCCAAATAATGAAGATATTAATTGATCCAGAAGTAGATGAAGCAATACTGTTGAGAAAACTTTCTAATCTTCTCCGTCAAGCCCCTACACACCAGGTGCAAAACCAGCCCCAAAGATGGAACATTAGAGATGACCTCGGAGGCAGGTCACTGACGCCAGCAGACACCAGGATCCCTTTTGCTGGACAGAGGAGGCACAATTCACAAGCAATTGAGTGGAAATGATTTCCTTTCTGGGGCAGTCGAGCTGGCCTAACAAAATCACAAATGCTGGGATTGGGTTCGCTCGGTTGTTTCAAAAACAATGCTAATGATGTCAGGGTGGCGGGGTCAAACCCCATATGGGCTCAGTGTCTTTGGAAAGGTCGGGGCGGCTTCGGGAGCAAACATCACAGGTCGTGTGAGGGCCCAGTACCGAGACTTCACCACCAGTACTTCTGGAAAAGCAATCCAAGGAATAGCCTCTCCACCCAGTAATGCCCAATAAGCATGGCCTCGAAAGGAGGCTTCGAGGTTTTGACAGAGTCTTAGCCAAGGGTCCAGAAGGACAGGGCAAGGATCAGATTTCGCTGGACGTTGTCAAGGAGATCAGAGGAAAGAAAGCTCAGGAATCAGGGCTGGAAGAATGATGGCTCTGGGAAGAGAGGGTGGTGTCCCTGAAATAAACTGGGATAGAACAATCACAAATAATCCCAAAGGGGAGATCAAGAAGAACAATGTAGGAGTTCCTGTTGTGACTCAGAGGGTTAGGAACCCAACATAGTTTCTGTGATGATGCAGGTTCGATCCTGACCTCACTTAGTGGGTTAAGGATCCAGCATTGCCACAAGCTGCGGCATAGGTCACAGATGGATCTCGGATCTGGGGTCACTGTGGCTGTGGTGTAGGCTGGCAGCTGTAGCTCTGACTCGACCCCTAACCTGGGAACTTCCACATGTTGCAGGTGCATCCCTTAAAAAAAAAAAAAGACAAAAACAAATCTAAAATGGCTACTGGGACAGAACAAGGAGCTCCAAAGAAAGGAGAGTCTCGGCTGCTCCCAACACGCAGCAGAAATGTTCACTCCAGGAGCCCCTCCCTAACCCCCCAAACCTAACCCAGCCTCCCCCTTCATCGCTGAACCACATCGCCACTTTGCAGGTAAAACAGTTTGAAGAGAGGGGGCTCTTTCCTTTAGGGTCTGCATTCTAAGTGCTGGGCAACACGTAAGTGGACTTTTGTGAATAAACGCTACGTTTTTGGTTTCTGGTTTTGGGGTTTTTTTGTTGCTGTTGTTCTTTTTAGGGCTGCACCTGTGGCGTATGGACGTTCCCAGGCTAGGGGTCAAATCAGAGCTGTAGCTGCCAGCCTACACCACAGCCACAGAGACCCCAGATCCAGGCCACATCTGTGACCTGCACCACAGCTCACAGCTACACTGAATCCTTAACCCACTGAGCAAGGCCAGGGATCGAACCCGCGTTCTCATGGATACTAGTCGGGTTCATCACCACTGAGCCACGATAGAAACTTCTAAACACTAAGTTCTGAAGTAACTTCTCAGATTTTTCAGTTTCATTTTTGCACCATTCCTAATTAAAAATTAACCACCCCTTCTAAATAGGAACTTGGTGAGTCAGCTCCCGGAAAACAAATTATTTTGACAGCAGCAGCATCAAAGAACTGACAGATAAGAATCACCAGCAGTTCAGAATTCAACCCTTTTCTATAAATATGTTTAGGTCCTTCCTTCCCACCGCCAGGCACTGTGGGTGCCAAACACAAGCTCAACTCCACTTAGCAAATGAGAAGATGGAAAGGGACCCTCTTTTTTTAATGACTGGCTGACTAATCATTTAAAAAGTTCGGGTGAATCCTGATGGCTAAGCACTTCTCCAGTAAACACAGGCGGAAGGCCATCCTTAAAAATTAAGATACAACTAACCGATGGAGTGGTTAACAAACAAGCAGTGACTCTCAAGGCTCGGGATTGAGATGTGACAGCCGAGCGTGAGCAATCTGTTAATTACGTCTTTGAAAAAATCGGTCATTCAAATTTCAGTTTCCCTAACGGGTTACCCTTAGCCTCAGACCTACAGATAAACTCCCAGGTAGTTTTCCCAGCTTCGTTGATCAAGGTGTACAACCATTGGAAAGAAGGCAATCGCTTTTCCCAATCCTGGGCCATTTAACAGTACCTCCCTCAGAAATAGGCTGGGGAAACGCCACTTCCTAAACACACAGACCTTTAGGAGATGGTCCCAGAAAGCAACACTGACAGAAAAGTCCAGACACCTATGCCTATGTCTTTTTTTATTATTGAAGTATAGTTGATACACAATTTTGTGTTAATCTCAAGTGCACAAAGTGACTCAGTTATGTATTTTTTTCAGATTATTTTCCATTCTAAGTTATTACAAGATATTAAATTTTGTTCCCTGTGCATACAGTCAATCCTTGTTGTTCATCTATTTTATATATAATAGTGTGTATCTGTTAATCCCATCCTCCTAAGGTATCACCCCCAACCCTCCCACCCCACCCCCGGCACCTTGGTCCCCTCAGTTTGCTTCCTATGCCTGTGACAGATACGTACACTTATCAATTGAAACTATGATTTGATGAATATGCTTCAAATTGTTTTCCTGGAGAAACATATTTCTAACGCTAACTGTTGAGGAGTTAGTACGAGAGAAAAGTTAACAGCCCAAGAGATAATGCTGACATGTCAGAGGATCCAAATAATCAACTTAAAAAAAAACAACAACTGAGTTTAAGAAGGAAGATGAGAAATGTAATTAAGCGCTCTCCGTTCTATTATAAACAGAAGAAGGATTGACGCTCTCAGCATCCTAATGACTGCCGGCTACACACCTTGACAGAGTGAAACTTCCACAAAGGACTCTGCCTTAGGGACCTCGGTACACACCGAACTGTCTTATCCATCAAGCCTTTCCTCCAGCTCATGGGGTCACATCTGAATTCCACCTCGGCATGGCTCCAGTCCCTCCTGGGAATGTGAGAGTGTTTACTTGATGTTCAAGAAAACAGACAAGGAGCAGAAGGGGTGCCTCTGGGGCTGACTCGCCAAACAAGGAAGTCTCTTATTTTCCAGCCTTTTCCCAACCAGCCCAGCCCTAAAGCCCTGCTGTCTTCCTTCCTGTCCACAAGCTCTTATCTGCATCATTCACTAGATACTTGTCCTAACTGGTAGGGGTAGTTGTCTGTTTATATAAACTTACCATGCTCTCAGAGTAGACAATAAAGGAATTGACACGGGACCCCTTCAAATGAGATAACAGGATTCATGTCATCTATTTCTAGAACTCCCCCCAACTCCACTCCACATGATAGCTTAGATAGTAAGTAACCCGTACCTCTGTTGATTAAATATATGCGTGTAAGATATTTTTGTTAGAGAACTTCATTACTCAACTACCAAGTCAGGGAGTTAAATTAGATGATTTTTAAATTCCTTTTGAACTTTAATGGTCCATGATTCGTATGCATTAAGTTTCAGTTATACTAAGGTTTAGCTTTGCATGGTCCATAAGAAAAAAAGTATTTGTTGACAAGCTAATAGAACCTGACAAACCAGACCCAGGGAAAATGACTGAGTGGAAAGCCATTAAAAGGAAAGAAATAACGGCATTTGCAGCCACATGGATAGACCTAGAAATTATCATGCTACATGAAGTCAGTCAGACAGTGAGACACCAACATCAAATGCTGTCACTTACATGTGGAATCTAAAAAAGGACACAATGAACTCTGCAGAACAGATACTGACTCACAGACTTTGAAAAACTTATAGTTTCCAAAGGAGACAGGTAGGGGGGGGTGGGGGCGGGTGGGAGGATGTACTGGGGGTTGGAATGGAAATGCTATAAAATTGGGTGGGGAGGATCATTGTACAACTATAAATGTAATTGAGTAATACAAAATAAAAAAATTAAAAAACCATCACACTGAAGAGTGGTTGGGGAAGAGGAAGTGAAAAAGGCAACTGAGTGGAGAAGGGGAAGGAAAACTGAGTGTGTTCTCATAAAAACAAAGACAGAAAAAGAGATGGACGGGGCCCAGGGCTCCTGAGAAAGGAAGGTTAAATCACAGCCATTGGGTTGGTTCAAGGGCAAAGAAGTCACTGGAGGCCTCATTGAGAACAATTTAGTAAAAGGATAATTAAAAGCCTTGAGAGCCATAGAGCTTACCTTCCAGACCTCTGCATAGGACCAACCATGGCCAACCACCATCTCTCCCAGGAGCTTTCATTGGCATGTGGGTTCTGGTTTCTCTTCCACCCTAGAGAGTCCTATCTGGGATCCTTTTCCTCCGGCCCACACCCACTGAGCATGGGCACTGGCCGAGGTCCAGCCCCCAGATGGCCCTGCTCCCCGCCCCCCACCCCGGGACCCCTATCAAGAACCCCATCCTCACACCTCCATCATTTCCACGGCCAAATCTTATCTCCCGCAGCCGCTTCCCCAAGCCGCTGCCTCCCCCTGTCTCTCTGTCTCTCTCTTCCTCTCTCGTCCCTCCCCCTCCATCTCTGGCGGTGACCGCTTCGCCTCACACCACAACCACACTGTTACCTGCATATTTTGCATCTGCACCTTCATCAGCTGGATGCATCTCAAACTGGAGATACCCAGCTGCACGCTGCACGGGCCCCGCCCTCCCGCCTCCTAACCCCTCTAGTCCTTCCCGCGTCTCACGCCTCCTTCGGGGCCTGCATCCACGCTGCGGGAGCGATCCCGTCTGCCTCACATCCCCAGTGCTGTTCACATCTTTCCTCGCCTTCCGTTTCCCCCCCGACATTCCAGTTGGGGCGATTCTTACTCTTGGCCGACACGGAAACAGATCTCTCATCGGTCGTCTTTCATTCTGTCTCTTCAACGCGGCACATGTTGGCCCAGGGTCCAGCTCCGCTCAGGTTTCTCCTGCCTATGTAACTGAGCAGGGCCCTGTGGGGCTCGTGGGCACACAAGCCTTCCTGTGGCCTCCATGTCTTGTTTTTAGGGAAAAATGCTTCAGCCTCCATGAACTTCCCTGAGGGCAGGTTTAAACAGTGGCTAATCAGGAAAGGGAGGGGAGGCGGAGACCCCAGAGAAGCCTCAAGGGACAGCAATGCAGCCCTGGGCGGGGTCTGGGTTCCTCCTCCAGAAATATACATAACAATATCTTTGAGCTTTTCTGCGGAACAACAACCCCCAACAAGTGGAAGGTGTTAATTGCTTGATGAAGCATTCTTCATTCTGCAAAGGAGGACCACCAGAACCAGTCCTGGGGCCACTAAACATCAGCTTTGAAAGGCAATGAAAGCTCACCTCTACCCCATCCTTCTCTAGGGCCTTATTTCCCACTCCCTAAACCATAAAACCACCTCCCAATCTCTTCCAAGTTGGGCCCAGTCTTTAAGGCATTAACCTGCTGCAGCCTCCTTTGCTGGCAAAGCAATGAATCTATCATTTTCTCCTTCACCCAGAACTCTGTCTCCAAGTTTGTATTTGGCACCATTGGACAGAGGCTGAGTTTTGGCAACACTTCGAAGCTGAATGCCTCCCCATTGCCTAGTGAACGAAGTTCAGACTTCTCCTCTGCATCTTCAGAGCCCTCTGTAACTTGATATTTTATATCTGGCGTTTCAATTTATTGTTCCTCTGCCTGCTCTTTCTCTAAGGCCCAAGCAACCTAGACTGGTCATCCTGGAAGGCCTTAAACCCACATTTCTCAGCCAGCCCTTGTCCATCAAGTTTCCTCCCTGGAAATGCCCTCTGTCCACGAAGCCCATCTCCAATGCCAGCCCTGCCATTACCAACTCCTCTCCACCAACATGTCCCTCCTACCCCACCCCCCAATTTTTATATTTTATTTCTCTTGTGGCACTCATGGTTGTTTTATCCTAATTTCATTTATCTGTGTCTCAGAATCATCACCCTCTACTGTGATCCAAGATTCTCAGAGACCAAATCCATGTCTGCTAACCCGGGGCTTTTGGTGGACAGTCGTTGTCTGTTGGCCTGAATTAATGAGATGCCATTGTACATGTGTAAGCATTTGTTAATAAGAGTTAATTTTTTCCCTTTCTAGTGGCATCAAGAACAGAGGTCCCAAATTGGCAGTTAGAAGCTGAATCTGGCCCACAGATGTGTTTTGTTGAATCCACAGTTATTTTTTTAATTGAGTCTACATTTTTCAATGGAATCTTGTACATAAAATGCCAGATTTTCATTCTCTCAATGTGGAGTGTTCTGGCAAGAGGGAGCCCATATTCATTTCTGATAGGAACAGACTGAAGCGGGGGCCAGCCTGCTCCCCTTGGATGGGGTGGGTAGATCTCAGTTCAGTCCCCCCCCCCCATACTCCATCCAGCCTCCCAGGTCCATCCACAGCTTCGTTGATGGTACCAAGGCTACCCTGAGGGCATTAGCGTTTGCAACCCCTGGTCTAAAGTCCTTGCAAGGGTGGTGTGAGCACCTATGCTGACCCATGTTACTAGCCCAGAACTGTACCTCAGATCAAGTTTGAAGGCTGCATGAATTTCATCATGGCATTCCATCCCCTCCTTTCAGTGGCCGCCCCCATTCTCACCTCCCCGCCCCCAATACCCTTGGATCTCCGTGTAATGTGCTGTGCCCCTTTCTCATCAAAATGCACCTGCCCTCTAATGCAAGCTGGATGATTAATATGGGTCCAAATGCTAATGAATTAGTAATGATATTTCCTGCATGAGTATAGTATAAGTATGACAAATCTATGTCAAGAATGATGTAGCATGCACACACGCAGACACACAGACACACACACCATGGCAGACGTCACAAATCCATCACAGGTCTCTTTCCAGCTAGATCCAGATAAGTCCTCAGAAAGCTTCTCAGTTTAGCCCTTCAGGAAGCCACCACCAGTGGCTGGGCGCTGGCCCCAATGCAGGCACCCTGCGTCTTTCATGTATGTCACCTCTTTATTCACACAGCAGGAAGGAGTCGTGTGGACAGAGAGGTAGCACTGTTATCCTTTGGGAGATGAGAAAATCGATTCCAAAAATATCTGTCACTTGCTCAACATTATAATGAAGGTTATTTAAGATAAATGTAAAATCCTATCCTCTGGGTCAAAAATCCACTCCCCTGCAGGAAGGGAGAGGAAGGAGCTAACAGCTCACCAGGAAAAGATTTAGAGGCTGTGGTTGATGGTAACTGAAAAGGAATGAATATATGATGTGGCACCCCAAATTTAATGCAACACTAGACTCTCAAGGATGGAGAGGGTGGCAGTCCTTTCCTCTCCAGGCTTCCTGGGGGCGCTCACAGCCAGCACCCCAACACCTTGGCTGCTTCCATTTAACAGAAATAGACATGACATCACAGCCTGGAAACAAAGGGTGACTCAGCTGGAAAAGAGAAGAGGCGGCAGATACCAGAAAGTGGATCTGGACACAAGAAAGGAGGACATTGCTCGCTTTGTGATCCATCCCTGTCACTGGAAATGCAGAGGCGGTTTGGGAAGAATTTCACATGCTGGGTACAGAGAATCCCCCCATGCCTCAAAGAAGGCTTTCACGGCTAGTGCTCCCTGCTTCCATGCAAAGGTCCCTTAGCTGGGAATGGCGGCAGCCAACTTTGCTGATACCTGTCCTGGCACACTTTCCTCCACATGGCGTATCTGCATTTTCACAAAGGACGGCCATGCCTTAGAACAAGGCACATGTAATGCTCTGAATCTGAACAACAGGACTTGCCAGAGCCAGACAATCTCTGTGTGTCTGTCCAAGGGGCTGAGGGTTCACTGATCCCCATATCATACCTCACTGCCCTGCCGTCTTAACCTGGACGTGAGCTCAATCCTGCCAGCCCAGCTCTGTAAAATGCCCAGGGATACCTGCTTTGTAAATGGATCGCAAAGTGCCAAACCAGCTAATCATCTGTAAGAGCTGCCACCTTTGGATGCTTGGTCCTGAGTTTGCGTCAGTGAAGAACCCATGGATGAGGCTCTGCTCCACCTTGCCCCGCCAGGATTTGGAGGCTGGCATCCTGGGGCTGGTAGCTGTGCAGGGGGTCAGGAGAGTCAGGTTACAGGAAATACAGAGAATGGGGCCCAGGGGCAGTGAAGTAAGCCAAAGCCTCTCCCTAGATCTGAAAAGAGCAGAGCCAAAATGCAAGCAAAAGAGCGGGTCGCCAGATATACCAAGAAGGCAGTGGTTCATTTGCTTGTTTGTTTTACTGTAAGTTTTCCAGTTGTCCATTGTATTGAACTGTAATTGACATATAGCATGCGTCTATTGCAAAGATCTGCACTCTTAGCCCTTTTCACATCTACAGCAGTGGTCTTACCTACAGTCCCCCACTGCACGCTACATCCAGGACTTATTTCTCTTATAACCGGAAGTTTGTACCTGTTCCCATTTCACCCACCCCACCCCCCTCTCTACCTTGACTGTGGGGAAGGACCAAGCATTACCAGGGCAGTGGGGGACCGCCAGGGGCAGCTCAAGGTCTCCAGAAGTAAGATAGAAGAATGGCTACGACTTTCTACCTTTCCAGAGCTGAGACGTAGCCACCACATCACAGCCGGTGTGCGTGGATGTGCTCAGGTGGGTCCCCATGCTTGTAGGCACGCACGTGCGCGCGCACACACACACACCCTACCCACAACCACACTTCCGTATGTTTTACCTCCTTGTGTTCCGAGCCAAGTGAAGTCATCTGCATCACTTGACAAGAACACAAATGGGAGAAAATAGAAACAGACTACGCCTGCGCCTCATGACCTGGCAACAGGAGTCTTCCTGCAATCCACTCCCCAGTGCAGTGGAAGCCTCACCTTCTGCTGGGTTTTCAAAAGTGGTAAAACCAAGCGTACATTCCCAGAAAGCAAATTCTTCTCTGCTTCCTAGGTGGCCGTGTCATACAAAGCACCACACAGAGGTGGCTGCCTCTTAAATGCCTTTTAATGATTCTGGGGAGACACCAAGAATCATATGATCGATGCCGAGACAGCAGGTTTTCTAGGCTCTGCTGCAAGTGTTGGATTCCTTCAGCATGCCAGGCTAAATCTACAGCAGAGAAAGAGTTAATGGCATCTAGTCTCGCTTAAAGAGTTAACCAGATAGCTTTGTTCGAAGGCAAACTAAAACTAAAAAAGAAGGGAAAAAACTTTTTTGGCTTGTAAAAAAATTCTAAAATTAGTGATTAATGGATATACTTAGCAGAGTATTGCTTGCATTCATCTCTGTCATAAGTTGCCTTGGGAGCTTTGGGGGCCCTTTATCTGTGTTAATTTTGAAAGAGATGATCATGAGAAGTATGTTTTGAGACGTCATCTTTCATTCCTTAGCACTGGATGGGAGGCTCTCCAGGGGTGTAGCCCGGAGCTTAATGACGGTGCCACCTCTGTGCCACCGCGGCACAGAGGCCTGGAAAACATTGCCCGCTCCTCTCTGAACGGAAAATGCCACTGCTTCTTCCAGCCCCACATTCGGGGAAGGATCAATGTCTATTTCTAAGGGTCAGGCTTGAGTCATAACTCAATATTAAATGCTTGACGGAATGGGGTTCTTTCTAATCAGTTCTATTATATAATCCAAGTCCCCTTTCTAGGAACACAGAGGCAAAAAAAAAAAAGGCACAAAGTCCCAAACAATCCATACACTGTATAAATACAGAACATGAGGCCTGCTGGGAAGGAGGTGGTTGGATGCACTTGCAGTGAACCTGAGTCCCTGTTACCCAAAAGAAGCTCTGTTATAATCTGAGGAAACGGGTAAGTTATGACACCGCATCCATTACTGGTGGTCTCTTGATGGACAGGGTCGGTTATATTGCTTTCCACGCACAAAGGACATCTGTGACCTCTGAGACTCTGGGCTTTGTGACTTGACCTAGGAAAGAGCTGGGGCTCAAGGGGATCGAAGGGGCCCCAGGACAAGAAAGAGGCAGAGCTGGGGAGTTCCCGTCGTGGTGCAGTGGTTAACGAATCCGACTAGGAACCATGAGGTTGCGGGTTCGGTCCCTGCCCTTGCTCAGTGGGTTAACGATCCGGCGTTGCCGTGAGCTGTGGTGTAGGTTGCAGACGCGGCTCGGATCCCGCATTGTTGTGGCTCTGGCGTAGGCTGGTGGCTACAGCTCCGATTCGACCCCTAGCCTGGGAACCTCCATATGCCGCGGGAGCGGCCCAAGAAATAGCAAAAAAGACAAAAAAAAAAAAAAAAGGAAGCGGCAGAGCTGGAGTTCAAGCTCAGGTCCGCATGGTCGCAAAGCTGGCGCTCCACGTGGCACTCACTCCTTCCACTGATGCGCTCTAACCTGCTGTCTCTGGGCGAGGGGAGGGCTGGGGAGAGAGGGAACCAGGCAGGTGGGTGTTCTGAGCACAGAGTGTTCCAGAGGGCAGATGGGAACAGCAGGTCAAGATGAGAAATCCAGGGTCTAAGCAGAGAATGTCCACCGTGGCAGCCACAGAGCAGGGATGGGAGGAGACAGCCCAAGTGTCCACATCCTACAAGGAGAGTGAGCCCAGGATTTGCCAGGACCCAGGAACCAGCACACGGGAGGGACAGAGCCCGAAGCCCAGACGACAGACGTCCCTGCCACCAGATGCTCCCTCTGAGTCTCTGCCTCCTCCCTGCCCCCGGCTCTGCCCATCCTCCAGTCTGGCCTCAAGCCCTACAGGTGAGGAAAAGGAAAAGAGCTGCCAGGCCTGGGAGCAGACCACTCCTCTGGCAAAGGCGGTCCCCTGACAGGTGGCGGGAGGAGAGCCTGTTCCCAGTCAAACCGGGCTGCGCGGAGAAAGCCAAGAGGAAAAAGAACAGTGATGCCATCTCTTCGAAATCTCTCTGTGCCTGGGGAGGCGGCTGCTGGCTGGACCTTGGTGGGAGAGGAGGGAGCCTCCCAGCTGAGGACTGATCCCCAGATGTGGAGCCAGCAGAGACTGGGCCCCAGATGAGATCCTAACTCCGGCTAACAGTGGAATCAGCCTCACAGCAACGATCCCTGAAAACGCCTCGTGGCCAAGCACCTGTGCACACGTCCTTGTTTTTATCACCCCAGCCATCCTGGGGCTTCCTCACTTCACAGGTGAGGACCTGGTGGTCCCCCTGGATGAGGGACGTGCCCACGGCAAGGAGGAGCAGGCGCTCCTATAGAAAAATGTCCCAGAGTCTACAGAGATGGTCAGACCCCAGAGCCCGAGCCCCTCCTGCTGCAGCCCGGGGAAGAGGACTGCCCCTCAAGCTCCCCAGCTGGGGGAGGTGGGGGGCAGGACTGGAGGGTGTACACCAGGAAAGGGACACACACACAAATACACACAAACACACAGACATATCCAGACACACATGCAGACCACATGGAGACACAGAAACACACACAGACACACATTCACAGGTACACACAGATACATACAGACACACACACCCCAGCACACAGACACACATGCAGACCGCAAAGAGACACAGAAACACACACAGATACAGACACACACACAAAGACGTGCAGACACACACAGACACACAAACACACCCACACGCGCAAACCCCAAGGAAACACAGAAACATACATATATACCCCCCCACAAACAAATATACATGCAGACACACATGCAGAGCATATGGAGACACAGTAACACACACCTATAGACACACACACACACACAAACACACTGAGACACACTTACACATGCACACGCCTCCTACATCCAACTTTTCAGGTTTCAAAGGTATTCCCAAATCTTATTTTCAAAATGACCATACAAATTCCTTTTCCATCCAGAAGACACACTCTAAAATACATTTAAATAGAAACATGCATTTCAAACAGGAATATAAATCTGCTTCTTCACCTCCCTCTTAAGAGCAATTTGCTTGTTAATCTTTCTCCCCAATTTAACTTTTTTTCCCAAATGGAAGTATTTTTTTTTAACCCCAAAAGAATTATATATCCATTGTTTTCAAATTTAGACAATATTATTTCAATTCCCTAGATCCAATTTCCCTTCATCTAATATTTCTGAATTAGCACAGCTTGATTCTTATAATAATTAAGGAATGTGGGTGAAATTTATGGAAATATTCCAGCTAGCATATTTAATCCCCTGTTTTTGGACTGGGACTTATGGGATCTACAAGTCAAAATGAAAGTAACCTCGACACAGGGAAAAAAAAAATTAAAGATATTTTTCCCACGCCATTCACAAAAATGTGTATTTAGCACTTTGGGCCTATCAACAGGGCAAATGAGAAAGCTTCCCAGGAGAAAAAATAAGTGTATTTCACTAGTTCATCTGAAAGCTCTGTTTTTAATTTTAAACACATTGTGTCTTTAGAAAGTCCGTGTCGTGGCAGTTGGTTTAAGGGGACCTACGCATCGATAGTGGGTTATTCTGATCTGCCATTTTACTGCGGCAGCAGCAAGACCCTTCAAAGAAACTCGCAGGGGCTGCCGTGCCTCAGAGGGGTCCGTTCCTTCAGTCACACCATCCTTGTTCCCAAATGGGCTCTTTCTAATGAGCACAGAAGCTGAAAACACCGGAAAAATACCCTGGAAAAGGGTGCACAGCATTCTAATGGGTTACAGATGGTCCGGGAACCTTCCTGCCATTTTTTATTGTTTGCTCGCTTCCTTTCTTCTGTCGGTGGTTTTATTGCTTGCTTTCCTTCTTTGCCTCGTGGATGCTTGAATAAACTCTCCGAATCTTTCCACGTGAGGTGGGGGTAGGGGTAGAGGGCAGGACCCACAGCCCTTGGCCATGAAGGTGTCCAGCAGATGGACAGAGAGGGTCCTCGGGCTTTGAACGGGGTTCCACACAGTCCGTAAGAGAGGATGCTCCGATGAGTCAGGCCCAGCCCGGAGGTTGGAAAGTGCATTTCTGTAAAGATACTAAACTTACTTTAACATTTTTCTTATTTTTTACTCCTCACCGTTAAAATAACGTCCTCCGAGACCAGGGAAACTGATCCAGATCAGCTTTATTAGGTTGACTATCAATCAGCGAAGCTCAGGCTGCTGGCGGATTACTGTGTGCGGAGAGCTAGTCAGCATGTTGATGGTTCTGCCTGTTAGCCCCGTTAACTGGCTCACAAGGCTGGGGAGGATTATTCCCTGACACTTGCGTATTCTTGCTGAACCTGGAATGTGACAGCTCAAACCCAACCGCCAGCAACGATGTCCCGTGTCACTGACATGGAAATAAAGAGCGACTGAGCCAAACCACAGAAGATCAGGTGGAACTTGGTAGGTGCCCCCGGTCCGGAATCAGAAGACTTAGATCAAGTCCCCAGCGGGCACCCCCCGCCCGCCCCGCCCCGCCCCGCCCCGCCCCGCCCCGCCCCGGGTCTGGCCGAGGCCCCCGCCTCGCATTTGCCCCGCCTCTGCTCACGTTTGCCCCGCCTCCTCCTCTGCGTCTCCTGAGAGATGCTCCTCCTTCCCAGGCCAGCACGTGCCCCTTCCGGCCTGGATTTGGGTCAGAGCACACACTGCGCGTGACCCCAGCGGCCTTGGGCATGTCTGACTTTGAACTAAGGGAAGACAGCGCCCTGTGCCCCGGAGGGGAATCTGGGAGCCACCAGGGACCACGTTTGCCACCAAGCAGAAGACACACGTTTGTAGAAGGAAAAGAGGATTTGGACGCACCCAGGGTAGCAGAGACGGAGCAGGAAACCCAGGGACCTTCCGCTCCCCTTCCATCACTCCGAGGACGAGATTTGCCCTTGCCCTTCGCGTCGTGGGGCTCCATGAGCCGCTGCATCCCCTCGCCACGGAGCTCACTTGAGGTGGGTTTATCTCGTGTAAGGTTCAAACGGCCTGAGGCCAAGATGCTAGGAATTCATCTCTCTGGGCCTCCTTGTCTGTGGAGGAATTTTAAAGCCCTGTATTCCTTGGGATGTGAATCTCTCTGCTGTCAATGGGCCCTGAAATGACCGTTGCCTACGTACAGGGAAAATCTCCAAGTCAGAGTTCCCATTGCGGCTCAGCGGAAACAAACCCGACTAGTATCCATGAGGTTGCAGGTTCGATCCCTGGCCTCGCTCAGTGGGTTAAGGATCCAGCGTTGGTGTGAGCTATGGTGTAGGTTGCAGACACGGCTCGGATCTGGTGTTGCTGTGGCTGTGGTGTAGGCGGGCAACTGCAGCTCCCATTCGACCCTTAACTTGGGGACTTCCATATGCTGTGGGTATGGCCCCAAGAAAAAAAAAAAGAAAAATTCCAAGCTGGTTTGCCACCCCACTCAGTGAATTTGTCAGGGGCTTAGGCTGCTTCTCCCCTGGGATGAGGGGTACCGGGGTGGTCACCAAGAAAATTAGTGCATGGCCAAGGAGAGGATTTGATGCTATTTCTGCCTGGTGGGATCAGCCATGGTTACAGTCCAATGACCTCTGTGTGTTTCCCGATCTCCCCTTCTCTGAATGCGAGTTTTTACTGTTCATGGTCACTCACCTCACCCTGTACCCCGATGGCGTGCTGAGCATGGAGAGGGTGCAGGTGACTTGTTTTCCCTGTCCTGGGGAACCTTGCATAGGTGGACAGAGGTGAGCGTGCCTCCCCAAGAGCCCAGGGGACTTGCGAGTGGTCCCTCCTGGGAAAGGGGTGGGTGTGATCTATGAGAGAAGAGGGCACACGGATGTTGGAGGGCCTGTGACAGAGGCTGCTGATCTTCCCCAATGCCTCCTTCTTAACCGGATGCCCAGAGGTTAGCTGGAGGAGGAAGAATACACGCTCCAGCCTCTAGCAGCGCAGAGCGGCCATGTAACTAAGCTCTGGTTGAAGGGGATCCAAGCCGCTTCTGCAACCTACACCACAGCTCACGGCAATGCCAGATCCTTAACCCACTGAGCAAAGCCAGGGATCGAACGGGCGTCCTCACAGATACTAGTCGGTTCTGTTTCCACTGTGCCACAACGGGAATTCCCATAGTTTAAAGCTCTGGATAAAGAACACCTGGAGACAAACCCTTAAAGTCATGAATGTGGCCTTGGGAAAGTTAATGTTTCTAAGCTTCAGCAGCTTCACCTTCAAAATGAAGAGGATCACACTTAGCTTGTGGTCTAGCTGAGAAACTGTGCTGTGGACTGTGTTCCACCTGAGCTCACCGCCCACCCGGCCATCACTCTCTGCCCATCACGCTCCATCCTCTCGCGTCAGCCTCCGGAGCTGAGCTGTTGCCCCCACCCACCCGGTCCTGGCTTCTCCCCTGTTCTACCTGCTGGTGTTGCCATCTTCCTCCTGAGTGTGCTCAGTTCCACCCAAAGCCTGAGGCCTCTTGGTGGTGGCCCCTCAGGCTGTGTTTACAGAATCAATGAGTAAATGAGCGCGGGAATTAAATATGGTACCAACATAAACTCTTCTCCCAAAACACACCCAGTATCTCCCCTAAGCAAAGACCTATTCAGTTGCTGTGTTGATAAGCGCGGTGGCCTCCCCCAAGGGCTCCCTCCTGTGTCCTTCACTGTCATTGTCATAAAGGGCGGCATGAATCAGGTGACATGTCATGACTTCATCTCCACACTCCTAGAATGTCCTGGACGAGAAGTACCACGAGGGAAGTTCACGTTTGCTTCTAAGTTCCTGGGCTTAACCCAACCCTGCACTCTGGTGGCCTCTGTGTAGACGTGAGTCAGCCAAAGCAATCTGTGCTCCCTCGCAGGTGGCGGGACAGCCCTGCTATGGGATCGGTCGGCAGGGGTGGAGGGAGGCAATGAGGATGTGGGCGCCACCAGGAGTTCCCCACTGGGAAGGAATTTCCAGGTCCTGGCACAGAACCTGGGAACAGCGCTGGCTTCTGATATCGATAAAAGTGAAAAAAAAAAATGTGAAAAAGGGAAACCTTCCTGTTTGACTTACAAATACAGCACCTGTTCCATGAACTGAGGACCCCCTGGCAGCCTAGTATCTCGCCCCCCTCGGCACTGCCCTGGGGTTTAGAACAAAGAACAATGTCCGTGTGACTTTGCTCCAATGATTATCTCAACCTTGCTTAGAGGACCTGTCTACAGAGGGGGGAAAAAAAAGCATCTTTTTTCTTCTCATTCTCTATTCACAAGTGTTAAGAATAAGGCCCTGAATGTTTTAGGAGGTAGGAATGAAAATGATATTAGAAAGGGCTGGAGTGACAAAGGGGAAGAGGGAGGAAATTTGATGAAAGAGCGAAGGTCCAGATAGGTGGGAGAAGGGTGAGGATGAACCCGGAAAGAACCAGTTGATGGTGTTACATGAGCGGGACCATGGGGCCCAGGGACACTCTCTTGGGCTTATGGCTGCAAAAACCCATCTACCTGAAGACCTGCAAAGAGTCACAGATGATTGAACTTGGAGTTTGAGTTCATCATGGCAGTCAGCAAAGTTATTAAAACATTTCACCAGGCTTTCCCTTTTATGCCCCATCCTATTGCATCTGTGGTACCTGTACAAGCCGTGTCCATGGAGAGGTTCTGCCCCATCAGGCGCATGGTTGCTGAGCTGCAGACTTGGCCGTGGCCGCCCTCTCCCCGATTCCCTCTCTCCTGGCCTCTGACCCCTGGGCATTGCTCCGGGCAGAGCAAATGATTCCTTGGGACTGTGTCAGGCAATGTGGCCCTGGTGATGTGGCCTAGAGAGCAGACGTGGCTGCTGGGCAGAGGGGACATTAGCTGCCCCTAAGGAACCAAGGCCTCCCTGGGGCTCTGTGCACCTGAGCCCCTTTCAGCGCACAGGTCCCCTCGCTGTCCGAGAACAGAGCATCCGGTGAAACCTTTCCTGAGCTGAAATGGCATAGAGGGAAGAAGCAATGACCTCCTTTTGCAAAAGCAAAACTATTCTTCGGATTTCGTGTGACTGGTGAAAACAGGCGCTCCTGCAGGTTTTTCATCCAAGCAAAGTGGTATAAAGGGAACCTTCTAAAAGGGAGGGAAACCTGTATTCCACAAGCCAAATGGACAGCTATTTATTTTGGCGCTTGACTCTCTTTACTGTCGTAGTTGATTCATGGCTGGTACACGTCAGCCTTTCTCTCTGCATCTGTGCTTTAGGCTCCTTAAAGATGGGGACCGTGTCCCAGGCGTGGTGACTTCCCACTCAGCGTGGAGTGGGGGTCCGGCTACGGACCAGGATAGAGCCTCTGAAGGTGGACATGGACTTGGAGATTCAGCTCTTCTGCCACATTCCCCACCCCCCCCAACTGTCCTCTATCCACGGAAATACGACTTCCATCTGGGGCCAAGGAGTGTGAGAGTTGGCCAAAATGCTCCCCATTGCAGAGCTTTTCTCTGGCCAGCGATGACTCATTCTGGTCTTTAAGCAAAAGACCTGGAAGGCCTGTCACTTGCAGAGGCTGCGTGCCAAGCGCGGGATGGAAGAGCCACTTCTTTCTCCGCACAGCATCCGTCTCCCCTCCACTCCCAGATGACCTTCCTTTCCGAAGCGCAAAGGCGCCGGCTCGTTTGGGGCTCAGCTTTGCCAACAGTCACAGATTTCTGCGCCATGGTGTCTCCTCTCTTTCCCTGGAGAGCATCCCAATCTTCCTCTCACCTTGGAACATTCTGGGCACTGGGAGCTGGATGGGAACGGCAGCATGAAGGACTCCAAGTAGCTGAGCTTTCCCCATCCGTTCTCTGCTCCTTGCTACCATCCAGGGGAAGTAGGAAAAGGGGTAATTGTGGCTTGCATGTGAAAGACACTCTATAAATGGTGTGGAAATGTTTGGTGCAAAAACGCAAACTGCGATAGACAGCTGAGAGACTGTTAGGGAACGACCATCCTTGCAGGATCCCTCCTGGAATCGTGTTGATGAGATGATTCATTTTTAATCCTTTTTTGGCCGCACCCAGGCATGCAGAAGTTCCCAGGCCAGGGAGCAAATCCGTTCCACAGCAGCAACCCAAGCCGCTGCAGTGACAATGCTAGATCCTTAACCCACTGAGCCACCAGGGAACTCCCAATTAGACAGCTCCTGAACCATGGGAAAGAATACAGTAAGTATGTGGCATGGATCCACATAGGTAGGTGATCATCAAATAATTATTCCCTGTCTTTTTTTTTTTTTTTTTGCTTTTTAGGGCTGCATGGGCAGCATGTAGAAGTTTCTAGGTTAGGGATTGAACTGGAGCTGTAGCTGCCTGCCTACACCACAGCCACAGCAACACTGGATCTGAGCCACATCTGTGATCCATGCCACAGCTTGCAGCAATGTCCTATCCTTAACCCACTGAGCAAGGCCAGGGATTGACTCTGCATCCTCATGGATACTAGTCGGGTTCTCAACCCGCTGAGCCACAGCAGGAACTCCCACTTCCCTATTATTTTAAATACACTCAGCAAACATTAATTAGATGACTACTACATGCAAACCTCTGTGCCAAGTTCAAGACCAGAATGAGGACAGGGTGTCTGCTCTCAGGGAGTACACCTCTATTGGGAGGACAGGTTTACAAATCACAAAGGTGTGTTGAGACCCCGGTGTGGTGAGATTTAGCAGCATGATTCTCCCTTGACATGGGGCTGATGGATGGAGGCCGGGCAGGGTTGGTTCTGAACACAGTGTCTCCCTGGACTCTGAGAGAGGCTAAGGTTTTCCTAAATATCACGTGGATGCATGGCGTGCTTGGGTGGGGCTGAGTAGGGCAGGTGAGTGTGAGGGTAGAATGATGTTCCTGGGAGAGGAAGGTCATGAGCAAGGGCATGGAAGGCCAATGACACGTGTGCTCCGGCAGAGCCTGGCTGACCCAACGCGCCTTCAGCAGAAGGTGTGTAGCGGTGCCGAGGGCCAGAGAGATGCTGGGAATCTGACTGTAAAGGACTTGGCCCTCTGTGTTTGGGAGACATCCTAGAGGCTCCTAAATGATCTTACCTAAGAAAGGACCTGATTACCTCTGTTTCAGAAAAGGGACTGCTCTCCCCTGTTAATGAAGGAGAGATTGAGTGTTCGCGGTCGCACCTCCAGTACCGATGTATGAATTCAAACATGGCACCATGACAGGGAAAATCAAGGTGCCATTGATACACCTGTGTAAAGGGTGCACCACATTGTCCGGGCTCAGGGGTGCCTTTGGGTGGTTCCAGAGCCCAGCCACGTAAAGAGAGAAGCGTTGCTCTTCCTTACATTGCCCTGCTGGGTGTCCAGAGCCCCACATCTTTCTCTTGAACATTTTCTGGGATATTTTCAGGGAGGTTCCCTACCTGGGGTTAATCGGACTGGAAGGCGTTGGCGAGGACACAGGGAGTCCACACCAGCTGAGCAGCTGGGTGGGATGCTGGCTGTGGCTCACCCCATGGAGGCTGGGCAGAGCGCACCCTGGTCCTCTCCTGCCCCCCTGGCCTCTTACCCTCTTGTTCTGTCCTCCCCCACCTCTGTCCTAGGGCAGGAGCCTTGTTTTCACTCATGAAGTTTTCTCCCTAATTTGGCCTAGGTAGAGTCTTTGCCTTTCTCCTTAAAAGAAACAAACAAACAAACAAACAAAAAAATGCACAAGGAGATTTCTTTTCCTCTATTTTCTACTCTCGTTTCCTCTTTAAGAGCCAAGAGTCGCAGAATAATCCAAAGCTTGAATAGTGAACAGAACAAAAAGAAGAACATACTGGGGCACAGGAAATACTGCCAATATTTTATAATAACTCTAACTGGAGTTGAACCTTTAAAAACTGTGGATCACTATATTGTACAACTGAAACTTATATCATATTTGTGTACCAACTACACCTCAATTTAAAAAAAAAATTCCAGGAGTTCCCGTCGTGGCGCAGTGGTTAACGAATCTGACCATGAGGTTGCGGGTTCAATCCCCGGCCTTGCTCAGTGGATTAAGGATCCAGCGTTGCCGTGAGCTATGGTGTAGGTTGCAGATGCGGCTCAGATCCCGCGTTGTTATGGCTGTGGTGTAGGCTGGTGGCTACAGCTCCGATTCGACCCCTAGCCTGGGAACCTCCATATGCCGCGGGGAGCGGCCCAAGAAATGGCAAAAAGACAAAAAAAAAAAAATTCTGGTGTTTTCCCCCAAAAAGGAAAGAAAGATTAGGGGAAAGTTGTTTCATATTTTGAAATTATCCTATAGCAGAGGATTCTTTCAATGTTATTGGGCTTTATCAATATGTATTACATATATGAAATGCAAAATTCTTGAAATTTATCAAATACTTTCCTACCAGCATTCGAACATATCCAAGTTCCCAGAACACAGGTATTTATAGACCAGCAAATACTAGTAAATCCATCTGGATCTTAATTAATACAGTTATATTTTCACGCAGACCAAACTTGAGCGCTGATCATGATCATTCAACCAGCTGGCCTGTTCCTCCCAGTGGCATCACTGCTCTGAGGAACTGTGCATAGAAAATGTTTTAGCAAATCACACGTTTTATGAAAAAGGAACTCAAGGCATGGAGAGAATTCACTCCATCCCTCATCTGTAGATCCTAGTCCAATCTGAGTGTATTTATCTCTCTCTTAAGGGGTCTCCTTAGGCTACTTAAGCTTTATAATCTTTTTCCAAAAGTCACTGGGTTCTAAAAAATGTCTCTGCTGGTATAATACCTGGTTCATTGAGGTCTGCCCAGGACTCCCACCAGCTCTGGAGGCCCCACCACTGAAACAACATCCCTGAGGTCCCAGATCTGTTGATAAAGTCTCCAGGTGCCATGAAACTCTTCTGCACCGTATTTCACCTGTCCAAAAAGTGCCAGGTTTTATTTCTGTTCTGCTAGATGACATAGTACAAAATGTTTGAACAGAATCACCCTTCACGTGGTCCACCCAGGAAGGTCCCAGTGACACCGAGGCTACTGTATTTCAAGATGCACCCACGGTGTGATGGGCATTCTCCATCTTTAGACAGATTACTTTTAGATAGACCCTGGATCCTTGTTAGGCCTAGATGAGGGTTTTCCAGGGGTAAGGGGGAGCCACTGAATAGTCTATTGAAGATTCTTGCCCTGGCTTTATTTTCTCTGGACCTACCTAATGCATATAATTTTGAAAACTCTTCCTTTGGCCTGGTCATTCAATCCAGGCTTTTTTCTGGCAATCAGAAAAGTGAATCTGGGAAAGATGCCTTGACTTGGGTTCCTCACATTCTGCTTTACATGAACTGAGATTAAAGAATGCCCTCTTTCTTGTTATTTTTTTAGTGTGCTTGATTTCATCTTATAGTGCTCTTCCCAAACGTATATAAGTGGACTCATTCTCATGGTATGTTGACAGGTAGGTAGGAAAGGCCTTCATCACTTCCAAACATCATCTTTGCACAAGTGAGTGAGTGTGTGTGTGTGTTGATGTGAGCAGTTTTTGCCTAGAAGCCCATCATTAGTGAATCACTCACCTGGAATTTTAAAAATGCATATTCTTGACTATGATGGTTTTTTTTTTTTTTTGTATACCTCTATCAATCCTAACTGATTAAGTCATTCTTTCTTCAAGTATTACAATCCCCTGGAACAGTCTTTGAAACCACAGCTTTCTGGGCTCTACCCCTATGAAATCCGAATCTTTAGTGGGAGAAGATTTAGCAAACATTCTAAAGATTTCTTAAGAACCCTAAAGTCTAAAACCATCAACACATGAAAAGACAACCTATTGACTGGGAGAAAATATCTCCAAATGAAATAATCAACAAGGGGTTAATATTCAAAATATATAAAAGCTCATATAACTCAATTTTCCAAAAAAAAAACAACCAAAAAATCAATTTTAAAAATGGACAAACGACCCAAATAGATGTTTTTCCAAAGGAGATATACAGGTGCCAACAAAATTAATCATCAGAGAAATGCAAATCAAAACCATGATTAGATATCACCTCACACCTCTCACAATGACAAGCACCAAAAACATCTACATATCACAAATGTTGTTGAGGGTGTGGAGAAAAGGGAACCCTTATACACTGTTGGCGGGAATGTAAATTGGTGCAGCTGCTATAGAAAATAGTATAGTGGTTCCTCAAAAACTAAAAATGGAATGACCATGTAATGAAGCAATTCCACCCCTAGGTATGTATCTAAGGAAAGCAAAATCACTAACTTGAAAAGATATATGCACCCTTAATGTTCATAGAAGCATTATTTACAATAGCCAAGATATGGGAGCAAACAAAGTGTCCATCAACAGAGGAATGGATAAAGAAGGTGTGGTGTATCTAAACAATGGAATGCTACTCAGCCATGAAAAAGAATGGAATTCCGTCATTGGAAACAATGTGGATGAGCCTATAGGGCATTATGCTTAGTGAAAGAAGTCAGATTGAGAATGACAGATGTATGACTGTATGTTACCACTTATATGTGAGATCTAATAAAAAATAAAACAAATGAATAAAAATAACAAAACAGAAACAGACTCACTGATATAGAGAACAAACTAGTTACTGATAGGGAGCGGGAAGGGGTGGAGGGCAAGACAGGGATATGGGATTAAGAGATACAAACTACTATCTATAAAATAAATAAACCTGGAGTTCCTGGCACAGCAGAAATGAATCTGACTAGGGTTAACCCACCTTAACCCTCGCTCCGTGGGTTAAGGATCCAGGGTTGCCATGATCTGTGACGGCTCGGATTTGGCATTGCTGTGGCTGTGGTGTGTGCCAGCAGCTCTAGCTCCAGTTAGACTCCTAGCCTGGGAAACTCCATATACCACAGAGACGGCCCTAAAAAGCAAAATAAATAAATAAGCAAGCAAGCAAGCTAGAAGGACACACTGAAGAGCACAGGGAAATATAACCATTATTCGTAATAACTTTAAATGGAGTACAATCTATAAAAGTATGGAATTATTACATTGTACACCTGAAACATATACTGTTGTAAATCAACTGTACATCAACTAGAAAAAGAAAAGACATTAGCTGAAATTAAGAATTTGATAGCTGGGTTGTGTCTCAGATTAGAAAGAGGAAAAGAAAGAATTACCAAATTGAAAAAGAAGCCAATTCAATATCCAAATGAGGAGTTCCCGTCGTGGCGCAGTGGTTAACGAATCCGACTAGGAACCATGAGGTTGCGGGTTCAATCCCTGCCCTTGCTCAGTGGGTTAACGATCCAGCGTTGCCATGAGCTGTGGTGTAGGTCACAGACGTGGCTCAGATTCTGCATTGCTGTGGCTGTGGCGTAGGCCTGCAGCTACAGCTCCGATTTGACCCCTAGCCTGGGAACCTCTATATGCCGTGGGAGCAGCCCAAGAAATGGCAAAAAGACAAAAAAAAAAAAAAAATCCAAATGAGAAAAAAAAACCAAAGTCTGAGAACCACTAGATTAAATATTAATAACAACTATGATTATCCTGGCCTATGTAATCTCTCCATCAAAAAAAAAAAAAGAAAAAGAACTCTCCCTCAAAAAAAATACTGGGGTCTCTCAAGACAGTCTTTTGTGGATTTGCATGCAAAGAAATGGTCTGACAGCACCACGCATGAAGAACTATGTTACAGCAGATATGACGACAGTGGGGTACGACGCTCACAGAATCCTTAACACCAAAAACACCTCCAACGAGCCGTTTCAGGCACTGCCCCCACTCCTCCAGTTTTTCTGCTCTCAAAAGCATATGTTATCTATTCTTTCCCCCTTATGCACTGAAAAACACACGCTGCAAAAAGAACTCTTTGGAGGGCTGGAGAAATGTGAAATGAGCTCTCTCTCTATATTAAACCTTAGGATAGAATTATTAGTTGAAGTGGGTGTGATGATAGGCATGTGGTGTATAAGCGAAGGCCCTTCCTCTCGAGGGATGAATGCAAAGTATTCAGGGGCGAGGTTCCACTTACTTTCAGATGATTCAGAAAAATAAGCCTATATAAGTATATGCATCTAGTACAGACACAAATACACATGCACACATACGTATGTGTGCGAGCGTGAAGGAATGTAAATATGGCTCAACGATTGACTGGTTAATCGAGGGTGTGTACTGAATTATCTTCTGTTTTGTAGATTCCAGTTGGGGGGAACAAATCCCTTTCTGTGCTTCTGGCGGCTCTCACCCCACCTCCCATGCCCCAGCACACGCTGCCCACCCTCCCAAGGCCCGTGCTTCCCAGGCTCCCTGGCATGTCATGGGAGCCCCTAGAAAGAGAGCCGTCTGCTCTCCCTCTAATTGTCCTTCATTAATTTCCACTGGGCCCCATGGCTCATGGCGAACTTCCAGGAGGTCTGTCCACACCTGCCCATGGTCACCACACAGACGGTCACCAGGCCGCTCAAACCGGGCTCGTAGCCGCAGGCTGACTTTGTAGAGACACAGGACACAGACAGAGCTTTTCCCTGGACAGGACATGTAGGAAAAAAGAGCATTTTCCATCCAAACAGCAAATGGCTATGGTACATAGCTTGATGGAACTGGACACACTGCAGTTCCCTTTGCATCATGAGTTTGCAGGTTCGGGCCTGTTAAGACACTGCATCCGTTACTGAGCTGGTCTCCTGAGGGACAGGCTTGGTTGTATTGCTTCCCACACACAAAGGACATCTGTGACCTCTGAGGCAGGGCCACGGGTTTTGTGACTTGACCTAGGAAAGAGCTGGGGCTCAAGGGGATTGAGGGGGCCCCAGGACAAGAAAGTGGCAGAGCTGGAGTTCAAGCTCAGGTCCGCATGGTCGCAAAGCTGGCGCTCCACGTGGCACTCACTCCTTTCACTGATGCGCTCTAACCTGCTGTCTCTGGGTGAGGGGAGGGCTGGGGAGAGAGGGAACCAGGCAGGTGGGTGTTCTGAGCACAGAGTGTTCCAGAGGGCGGATGGGAACGGCTGTAATTTGCAGCATATGAAAGTATCCACCTTGTAATGCAGGGGTACACTTACCACTCAGTTTCCAACGAACAGTTAACTGAAAAACTCCAGCGTCTGTCGGGATCCTAAGAGACTGGAAAAATAGAAGCCGATGGACAGTCCAGGGCACTCTTGGATCTGAGTCCATTTTTAGGTGGATGTGAGAGTTCCCTGGTATCTCTGGACTAGATGGGCCTTGAGACCAGATCTCTCTTATTCACCACTAAACCCATCTGCCCCTGTCAGTCCTTCTCCACCCACAGTTCTTCGGTCCTGGACTAGCTTAGCATGATATAGCTGAGGAGAACCATCCAGAATGGCCAGAGGAGAGGTATAACAATGTTCTAGAAAGTGTCCTGTTATTTGCATCTGCCAGTGGGGTCCCAACCTCCATGGGATTAAAGCACTTTTCAAGATCCCGGGGACAACAGGCCCAGAGCCCTCCACATCAGGGGAAAAGTGAGATGCCACATCCAGCAGCCATCCAGGGTACCATGGAAAGCAGGCAGCTAGCACCGTGCACAGGTCACTGGAGCCAAGCCAGGCCTCAGTAGCATTACCGTGATAACTGCTATTGCAGCCAAAAGCACACTGATTGTGCGTGTGATTCCAGGAAAGGGCATTGCCGTGTAGAACCCTCTTTAGAGGTTGGGTCAGGGGAGAAAGAGGCTGGGGACCCCCACTTGGGGACGAGATGCCAGAAATAAGATAAGGAGTTCCCATGGTGGCTCAGTGGGATAAGAATCCTATACTCTCTGTGAGGATGAAGGTTCATTCCCCAACCTCACTCAGGGGGTTAAGGATCTGGTGTTGCTGCAAACTGAAGCATAGGTCACAGATGCAGATGAGCTGGAATCTCGTATTGCTGTAGCTGCGGCACAGACCAACAGCGGCAGCTCCAATTGGACCCCTAGCCCAGGAAACTTCCATATACCTCGGGTATGGCCCTAAGAAAGAAAAGAAAAAATTAAAATGAGACACAAAACCTAAGAGAGATGCTTCTGGGCTCCAAGAGGATTAGCCACCCTTCTCTGTGCGGTGCTGACAGCACTTCCCGATCCCTTAGCGAGGAGGAAATGAGAAATAAATACCAGACACCAACTGCAACAACCTGAATGCTGGCCCCCAAGAGGTCCAGTCCTAATGCCCAGAACCTATTATGAATATGATGCCACCCAGCAGGCGAGCCTTTGAAGGCATGATGGAATTCAGGATTCAGAGGTGGGCAGATTCCCCTGGATTATCTAGGTAGGAGATGACACTGCCGTAAGAGAGAGAGGCCTGGCAATGATGGGAGCAGAGATAGGGATGCTGCAGCCACCAGCCAAGGCCAAGGGAGGCTGGCAGCCTCCAGAAGCAGGAAGTGACAAGGAACAGACACTCCCCTGGAAAAAAACAGCCCTGCTCACACCTGGCTTTGAGACGGCAAAACTGTGAGAGAACACGCTTGTATTGTTTCAGGGCACTAACCCTTCGGTAATTTGTTACAGCGGCTACGGGGAGCTAATATACCCACCATACAGATGTTAACTGCGGGGGGTTATGCTGGAGTTGGCTAAGCACAAACGGCACCCCCCATTTCCGTGTACATTCAGTATTTCTCATTAACTCCCTCTTTCTGTGTCTTCATAAAATTTTGCATTACCAAATTCTATCAAGAACTGGTACAGGCTAGAGAGAGAGAGAGAGAGAGAGAGAGGTCTGAGGGTGGAAACTCCAGCCACTGCAGCAGCCAAGGAGGACTCTGGGCTAAGCAGAGGCGAGAGCTCCATCACAGCCCCTTCTGCAGGTGCCGGTACCACCTTGAGAGCAGAGCCAGCTCCGTCCCCCTCACCCCCTGCAACCGACCACGCCACTCAAAACACCAAGGTTGTGGGAACTGGGGGCTTTAAGATTGTTTAACAGCAGGGTCCCGAAGTGGCCAGGGGAGGCAGTCAGACATCATAGGATCATAACAGACACGCGTGCCTTTGAATCCTAGCTCCACAAGGACCAGGGCTGCGTTCTGAGCTTCCGTTTCCTCTGAAAATCTGAAATAATCACACTTCCAGCTTTCCCAGTGGAGGAAGTTACATTGCAGAGGGAAGGCACTAGAATAGCAGGAGGTGGCTTTCCTCAGCCCTAGAGAGTGTCCGAGAAGGTGGCCGTCTCCTATGTCCGCCCAGCTCCCCAAACAGGACCCCAGCTCAGGAGGGCCGAGCTCCGGTGCACAGCACTTGCTGTCCACTCCTGTGGCCACCCAGACCACCTTCAGTTTATGGAGTTGACATCCGCGTGACACCAGCTGTGTGACACATGGGTGATTCGGGCTGGGCCATGGGAGGGAGGCATGTGGGGGGGCCAAACCATGGCCCTTCCCCAAGGAAGGTCCCTTCCAGGGTGTCTGGACAAGAACAGAAATACACACTTGGGGTTGAGTAAGTGGAGAGCCGTGGGGTGGAGTGAGACACCACGCCAGTTCACGGGCAGATGGAAGGCTTCAGCATGGGTCCCTAAAGGGGGCTGTGATTTTTGTGGGCCCTGGAGATGGGCGGGGCTGTGACAGATGGCAGAGGGGTGAGGAGGGGGCGAGAACATCTGGGGCCTGCCTGCACAAGGGCGAGCAGCCTGCCGTGGGTGGCATTTCGTGGACGCTTGTATATCTGCTCACTCCAAGCGCAAATGCCATTCCTCAGTCCAGAGGGTTCTGCTTGACTCGTTATAGTCAACACAAGGCACAGAGAAGAGCGGAGTGTTTAATGCTCAGCATGGCTGTTGCTCAAGAAAGAGAAGGTGACAAGTGCATTTGGAGCTGATTTTCACTCTCACCAGAGGAATAACGGGAGCTGCTTTTCTGAGTTAGAGAAACAATGGTAGAGCCAGCAGGTGCCGTGAGCAAGAGGAAAGCTCGGAAAAGACTCGTGTGGCTGGGCAGGCACTCCAGGTATCCTTGGGGAAGGGTCTGCAGAGGGGGCATGCCAACAGCTGGGGGGAGCCTAGGCCCTTGCTTCCTGATTCTGAAAATCAGAGAGGCCAGCCCACAAGGGCTGGGAACTCTGGCTGTGTGGTCTGTGCCAGAAAAGAAGCCAAGGACCCCAACAAGACATTCACAAGAGGGAAGGGGGGGGGGTCTGCACGGGTGACTACGGCTCAGCCAAAGGCGAGGGTCATGGGATGAGCTGGTCCCAGCAAAGCAGGGCTCTAATGCTGGAGGCCCCTGCAGAGCCCACGAGGCTAGTTCAATGCAGCATTCTGGAACACACGCTGGGGACCTGAGCAGGAACCAAAGGAACAGTAACCTTGGAGCCCAATCAATACAAGATGTACCACTGCACATAATCAGGGGATCTAGGCTGGGGAGGCCACCCCCCCAGGCCCCCTCAGAGAGACATCCAGCAGGACCACTCCTCTGGGGGCAACTACTTCGTGCCGGGCAACTTGGAGAAGAAGAGCATTTATCGTGTTAGGACCAGCTGGCCAGAAAGATCCTGCTATTTCCCCGGTGTTCGGTGTTCGAGGCAGATGACGCCAATGCCAACGTGCGCACCCGGATACGCGTCATCACGTCCACACTGTGACATCCCAGTAGGGCTGCCCAGGAGGCAGGTTCGGCGCAGACAGCGGCAGCCCCCCGGGCCCTGGGATGCTATTGATGAGAAGTACTTGTTAAACATCTGAAAAATCTTCCCTGTACCAGGTTCCATGTAGATTACATTAAATTCATAAGTAAAACCCTTGTCCATGTGTCTCATTTATATTCAACCCTAGATAAAAGTCCCTCTTTCTCCACAGCTTCCCGTCACCTATTATTTTTTAATCAGATAATTGAACATCAAACTACACGCAGGCGGAAGAAAGCTGATGAATGAAAGGGACACTGAGCTAATACTGCTGGTCGTCTGAAGTTCAAGCCAAAGGACCGGACGGGGCAACTGGTTGCATTCTTTGGAGTCTCAAATTCACCGAGATCATTAACGGAACTTTCTCGGCCGTCTTTCTTATCTCCAATCTGGCTCTCCAGCTGCACCACTTTTTGTGATCAAAGAGTGAAGGAGGCTCCTGGGACCTCAAAGGAAAATTCTGGTGGGACCTCTACCTTGAACGTGCTGTCAGAAGGAACTTCAGGGGAACAGGGACCATGAAGGGCCCCGGGGCTGCTGACCTGGGAGCTCTGCCTCCAGTTGTGCGAGGGAGACGCAGGGTCAGACAGCTGCTCCAGGCATGTTTGTGTCTGTGTAAATATCCATATACTCACTCTGAACTCCGAGAGCATTCTGGCCATCTGCCACAAATCCGGCGTGTGCCTCTGCCGTAGAGGCAGCATCGCAGATGGAGCCGGGGGTCAGCCCCGCACGTCTGTACGGGTCTCAAGCATGCGGACCATCCCAGAGGTGCGTTTCTGAAACCTTGAGATTGTTCCCATCCCCTTGTGACAATAAATAGCATAATTCAAATCAAATGTTGTCTGATGGTTCCATTGTTCCAAACCAGGGCTAAGGACGCCAAAGTGTTGCTAGTGAGACAATAGGACATCCAGACAGCCTCCCCTCTGGTCCAAAGCTATTCTCTAAACACCATCCATAACTCTCTCTCTCATATCCAAATCAACAGCCCACTGAACAAGTTCCTACTTCAGATCCCAGAGGCAAAAGTGAAGAGCCAGGCATAGTCCAGTAAACCCTCTTGAGTCTCCCCCCGCCTTCCCCCTCAAAGCATCGCTGTCTTAGCTGTTCTTTCTTTCACTGGATTCTCAGCACCAATGCCTTGTTTCCATAGAATCACAGTAATCAAAGCTAAAAAAGATGTCGCATGATTCTTCCCTTCACACAAACCCCAAGGGCGAGATGTTACCAAACTCCTACACGTAGAACCTCCCTCAACAGGTCTCCCTGCTGGGAATCGGCCCTGAGCTCAGAGTCACATGTGACGAAGGAGTCCTGTCATCCGCGTAGGAGAACAGCATTGGGCTTGGCAGGTATGAGAGGCTGCGGGGACGCGCTTTCCTTCCCAAAGAGCTTTCATCCCTCTGCTCTGCTCTCATTTCCTGCTCAGGAGTCGATGCCTCGGGTTCGTGTATATTTCTAAGCACTCTCAGAGCTCATGCTCCCCGTCACTAATGTGCAGCACATGCCCCAAGCCAAGAAACTCTCAGGGAGATGGATGGGGCAGGAGATGGGGGGGCGGGCAGGCAAACTCCATGAAGCCTTGTCCTGTCTGAGCCACAGTGTGACCTTGGGAGCTGCAGGGCCCAGGCCACGGCAGGCCAGCCGGAAGCCAGCTGTTCCAGAGATGACAATATTTTACAGCATCTCTCTTGAGGTTGGCTTCCCGTGACCCAGTCATAGGCCTTCCCTTCCATCCCCTAGACCCCAAAGTGCTCATCTCCTGGACTGTTCTTTTGGGGTCTGCCTTGACTCACTTTACAGGGGTCTGCCTTGACTTGACTTTACAGGGTCAAGATTCAGTGACATGACCTAGTTTGAACTTTCAATATCTTAACATGAAAAGAATCACCCAATGACAGAAATACAGAGCTGGCCAGTGCAAGACATATTTAAAACCCCAGACTAACCTCATCAACTGCTTGGTGGGTTCTTGGGTTTCTTCTTTCTTTTTCCCCCTTTTTTCTTTTTAGGGCTACACCTGTAGCATATGGCAGTTCCTGGGTTACGGGTCTCATTGGAGCTGCAGCTGTAACCTACACCACAGCCACAGCAAAGCCAGATCTGAGCCCCATCTGTGATCTATGCTTCAGCTTATGGCAAGGCTGGATCTTTAGCCCACTGAGCCAGGCCAGGGATCGAACCCTCATCCTCACAGAGACCATAATGGGTCCTTAACCCACTGAGCCAGAGCAGGAACTCCTTGTGTTTAACTGTAAGCAATAGAATAAACATTGATTTTTCACAGTCTTCCCATTGTTATCTTTCCATCACACATGGGAATGATAAGGCTCTAGGAAATGATACGGCTCTAGGCAGTGCATCAAATACATAGGCCACGGGGATAAGAAATTGTCCCCAGACCTTTTGGTCTATCACTCTGGCAAAGTGGGCATGTCACATGACCTAGGACAAGTCCTTCTTTCCAGCAGCTGGGCCCACGAAGCTTGTCCACCGATGGGGAGCAGGTTCGCACACAGAACAGACACTTGGTCACGAGCTGTCCAATTTCAAAACCGTGGGCATTTGCGTTCCACATCGGTCTGAAAATCAGCCCTGCGAAGAATCTCGATCAGACCCTATCGATCAGTTCTCTAAGCATCTCTTCCAGGGATTCTCTAGATATACTTGACTGAGCTGGATTTAATTAAAGCACGTGGCTAGCTACAGATTCTATCAGGTGCACTTTGTGAAAATTATGATGCGAAGGCCCCAGCTTCTCTAAGGAGCGCTCAGCCCTGATGTGCCTGACGTCTGGCATGTCCCATCTTGAGGAAGGATGTGGGCAGGTCTGCCCTTCGTTTTCATGGGCACCCTGCATTACTGTCACCTGCTTCCCGCTTCCAGCCACCCCCTCTTGCCACCCAGATTTCTCTCTGATAGTGAATGGATTACAGCGTGGTTCCCGAGACCACACACCTGACACCCCCAGCAGCCCGTCCCACTCTGAGATGTATCTTTCCTGTCCACATAGAGAAAGGAATGAAACGATTTGAAGGCTCCACACCCCCTCCCTACCGTGTTTTTTAAAAATCATCTTGGACCCTCCGGAGAAGGTCATCCTGGTGAACATCCCCCGGCCTGATTCTTTGATTCGTTGACAGTGGGGCAGAGTGGGAATTACGGGGGTGCAGAGGAGATAGATTTTCAACCCCTTTATTTTCTTGAAACCATTTCCTCTGCTGGTGTGAATGGAATTTTAAAAATGATATCTAAAGCACAGCAGGAAAATAATGCAAATCTAGCGCTGGAAATCCCTTCCCTCCAGGCACCATTCAAAGGCCAAACTCATTTGAGGAGAGTTCCAGGGGTTCAGAACCGTTGAGAGGGCACTTGCTTTGCCTTGCCCGATTGCATCAACGAAAGAGAGGCAGGCAGGCGCGGGGTGGGGGATGCACTCAGAGACCCTGGGCTTGGAGCGCGGAGCCGTGAGTCAGCCGCAGAGACACCCACGGAAAAGAAGCATTCAGACTTGTCGAGATGCTATCTGGAGGCGTGTGTAGGTGGCTCTCGTGTTGCAGATGCTTTCAGAGTATTTTGTCATGTCATTTGTTCCATTAAGATTTGTTTAAAAGAAGGGAGAAAAAAAAAAAAAACCAAAAAACCAGGAAGCTAATGTCAACAGCTAAGAGGATTTTTTTAAATACCATTCCTCCTACTTCAAGTGGCATTGCCTACATCAACACTTAGCCCTACAGCAGTAATGTTTGTGAAAGAAATTATGTGAAAACGGCAGTCAAAAGTTCCTATTATTTCAGGAAGCTCTTTCCAAAACACCTACTTTGATTTCCCACTTCTGAACACAAGTAGCCACAGCCGTCCTTTTAAGCGGAAGCCTGTTCTGAAATGGGTGAGTGATGTGGCCGTGAAACAGGAAGCTGGCGAGGAGCAAAGCACAGATGTAACCCCCCGGACAGCACCTTCTGCAGGAGGCTGTTCTCAGTCTAATGGAACACGTGACACGGGCCAAGCCTGGGTGCCAACCCAGCCCAGAGGGGGCAAGGTCTTGATGGCAATGGGTGCTGGAATGGATATAGTAAGACATAGAAAGCACCAGAGGTGAAAGTCAGGTTGAGTGAAATCCTGATCTTTGGGGTAACACTTAGACTAAAAGGACTTTGGTTTTGCTTTCCCCTTCCTTCCTTCCGTCCTTTCTTTCTTTCCTTTTTTCTTTTTAGGGCTGCACACATGGCATATAGAAGTTCCCAGGTTAGGGGCTGAGTCCTAGTTGTAGCTGCCTGCCTACACCACAGCCACAGCAACACCGGATCCTTAGTCCACTGAGCAAGGCCAGCGATCAAACCCGCATCCTCACAGAGACAACATAAGATGCTGAACCCACTGAGCTGCAATGGAAACTCTGCATCTTTTTTAATACCCTTGTTTTGATGGTTTTGTTGTGGTTATGCAGAAGACTGCCCTTGTTTATAGGAAAATACACACTAAAGTATTCTGAAATGATGAACTATTAGGTTGGCAATTTGATGGCAAGTGGTTCCATTTTAAAAATACTGTGTTCGCAATTTTTGCTAAATGTGAGATTCTTCAAAAAAAATTTAAATCTTGTAGGAAAGGTAATCTACAAGGATTTTGCATAATTTAATACAGCAGTGCCGTTTTCTCAATAGTGACCTTAAGCCAAGAAGTGTAACAGAATTGTCTAGAGAGTTTTTCAAAACCCACACATACACACATGCATGCACACACACAAACATACAGAGAAGTACCCAAATTTAGCCACTAATCCAAGCTAAGTGAGCTCTAATGAAGAGACACTGATGCTGAACACAAAGAAAAGGCTCCAAAGAAGCATTTGCCCTCTTTTCTCTTATGGATGTGGTACCCAGATTAGCACATAAGGCTGAAAACTCCTTTTGTCAGCTGTGTGGTTAACTCTCAAAGTTTAGGTCAGCCTAAGAGCAGAGGTTCAATAAATGGCAGCCAGTATCATTAATGTGTGCCAGCAAGGCATTTATCAAGGGAAATACAATTACCCTTGAATGGTAATAACGAGGGTATTTGCTTGAGGCTCAGAGAGGCTAAGGTTCCTGCTCAGGGTCACACAGCTAGCGATGTCATTGGTACTTTCTCTTCCTGACTCTGGTTGGAGGCCAGATGAACCTCCCTTCCAGGTCCCCTCCACTCAGTTGGACAAGTCCCTCCCTTGGTAGGAAAGACCTATAGGGAAAATATGAACAGTTTTTCAAAAAGAAACCCCCTCTCCCATCAGAGTACCTTGGAATTGAGTAAAGTCACTTCAGTGTCAAGTTATGTCATCACTATCCCAACCTCAGGAGGCCGAGGATGCGGTTCTTCCCTCCCCTGCCATTTGAATCACCCCATAGCACCGGGTGGAAGCCTGAGCCCTCCTGCCTCCCAGCCCACATGCTATTGGAGAGGATGTGCTTGTCCCCACCACCCATGCTGGATGCGCCGTACTTTCTCTCTGTCTCCCGCCGTCAGCCCCACTCGCTGCCTCAGCCTCAGAGTAAATGGGGCAGAATTTGAGGCCCTCGCCCTCATCTGGCTTCTCTACCCAAGCAGTTCTAAAGCCGAAACACACCAGTGCTTGATATAGCTCCTGAGCCTGTGCAATAGCTAGGGATGTTTGCAGTTTTGTGAGAGGTACTCAGATCTTACGTGTAGAGGCGCTTAGCTCTCACCTTAGCTCTTAGCAAATTTTCAAAGGAAAATCCCTACCGTTGTTGTGGTTAAAAAGTCTGTAAACTAGATGCTGGATCTCAGTCCCTATCTTCACGTCCTAATTTGATAGACAAGCCGTTCCCATTAACAGCAATCGTTCTTGGATCAGCTCAGGTACTGGAAAACCCCCGTTAAAGCAGCAGGGGAAAGAAGCACAAGGACTCTGTGGGCCGTAGAAAATGGGCAGGAATGCGTCAGTGATGCACAGGGCTAAGGGATGCAAAAGGGACTCCGTTTCAGGCGTCCCTGCCCAGAGGCAAGGGGTCCAGTCCATTCCCACAGACAACAAACCTTTATCCAGAATCTGCCACTTATCAGGCACCATTCTCGCCTCTGAGTAGACAGAGATGAACACGACAAACAACTTTTCTGTCCCTGTGGGGCATCAATTGCTCAGTCGTTCACTCAACAAATGGTTATTTGCTCATACAATACTCAAAGCCCTGGGCTCTTGTCATTTGCTCCCTTCTGGCTTTTCCAGCCCTGGCTCCATCCAACTACGTAGCTTTTGGGGCTGTGTTGGCCACCCACTCGAGTCTATTAAAGAAAAAAGTGTGAACGTGCTACCTTTGGTTTTCTCAGCTAACCACCCAGAAGTCAGGACTTGACCTTGGTGAGTTCTGTCTCAACGAGGAGCTCCGTGATACCAGCTCCCAGCCGTGTAAAGCTTAGGAGAATTTTTTAATGAAGAGCAACTGCAGAGGTCTACAGGGTCTCTAAGACCCCTTGTTTACTCTCTCTGGACACTAGGGTCACCAAAATGCAAAGCTTTAAACGCTCCAGAAAGTGAAGCTAAGCCTGGCCTCCCTACTGCAATTTGAAGAGAGTAAAACCCACCACCCACTGGTTCCCAAGACCAATGAACTGGCCAGCCTATATCCCATCTGAGTGAGCTGAGGTAGCTTTCAATGAATCCCACTATTTTTATGACAAAAACAAACTTCTAGAGTTGTCTGGGATTGATTTCGGGCCCTTCTTATGATGGGAAAGAAAAGCCTCCCTATTTGTACAAGCCTCTGCCTGTTTACAGAGAGATTCTGAACATGCTGCCAACTGGAGAGCATGGAGCTGGCCTGGTTTTGACAAGAATCTTAATTAGTAACACCAGGAAAAATCCCATTTGGACCAAAATTCCATGTTCCAAAAGTTTTCATCTCAACTCCCCTAAGGCTTATGAATGACTATTTCTGGAACGGTCTAGAGAAGAGGGAGTAAGATAATCCAGGACCATATATTTATCTCATCATATTAAAGTAAAAAAAAAAAAAAAAAACCCAGGCACCTCCAAACTCACAAGTTGGAGCATGAGAATGAATCCATATAAACACTGATGACCCAGAACCTTGGGTTTCCTCGTGGGGTCCTTCTATCTTAGGAAGAAATTTACCAAGAACCCTCATCTGCTTTCCTGGCCGGGCCACAGGGTCCGTTCTCCAAACTTGGTTGGGAAGAAGCATCTTCAGTTAAAACAACTTAATCTGTTTCCTAGGCCAGCATTTCCCAAACATTAATATGCAGGCGAACCACCAAGGGATCTTACTGAAAATCAGGTTTTGCTTCAGGAGGTCTGGGGCAAGGGCTGAAAACCTACTTTCCTAAGAAGGCCCCAGGTGATGCTGATGCTCCTGGTCCATAGGCTGCACATTAAGCAGCAAGGTTCTAGGTGAGGACCGAGTATGAGAACTTGGTACTGCCTTATGCAGAGGTGGCTCCCAACAAGTTAGAGGGGGGATGCAGAGCTGGAGAGCAGAGCCTGGAGGAGAAATGGACTCTGGCTCCTGGAGCACTTCACCCTGGTAGGGCCTTATCCAGCCTCCCATGAGAGATGTCTCCCAACAACATGCCACCTAATCCCCAGCAAAGCACTTCCATTGTCTTTTCCCCACACCCACCCAGGGCTGCTCAAATCCTAGGCTACTAGAGAATGGAGAATTCCAGCTCTGGCTTAGCTTTACTAGTTAAAGACTTACTTTGGGGACTTTCCAGTACAAACTGGCTGACCTGCTTTCTCTCCATCTGAGATGACCTTTGAGGAAGGGACCCTTCCTGTACCCAGTTTAGCAGGGCCTGGTTGAAAACTTGGGGCTACTGACATCTGTGATTCCAAGATTTCCAGCATATTTTCTCCACATGGCCCTGACCTGCAGATTACTGTCTGGTCAGCTCTGGGGAGGGCAGATCTGACTTTTACAGGAAGGAGCTGCTTTCCAGCCCCATCCCTCATTCTCATCCTATTTACCTAAATAAAAGATGAAGCTTTTCAAATAAACATGTTTTCTTCAAGCAAGCAAGGATTAAGATGGAGGGGATTGATTAAAATAAAAAGAAAATGATTGAGCTTGGGAAGAAAAAAAGGATGTAAATAAAAACAACCATTCATTAGTATGTTCAATGACAGTAAAATGTGAAACTCCTGACTAATTTTGCTTTGGAGTTTTGCTTCCATAGAGGATCATGATGCATTCTTTTTTACCCAAATTTCTGGGCCCCAAGGAGATAATCCCATGTGAGGAGATGGGCCCTCTGTGCAACTGTAAATACTTAATGGCACTACCCATTGAGATGGTTCCTCTCCTGATATTCCAGTTCTTATTAAATTAAAAAAAAATGTGTGAGGAAGTGTGGCATGGGGAAAGAATGCAATTCCAAGTTCCCTATGACATGTTCTGAGCTATAGGCCTTACCGTTCAAAGTGTGGTTTGGGGACCAGAGCACTGGCATCATCTGGAAACTTTTACAAAAGCAGTCTCTCCGGCCCCACTCTAGACCTACTGAACTGGAATCTGCATCTTAACAAGACCTCTGTGTAATTCATAAATACATTAATCTTTAAGAAACACTGAATCCAAATTCCAATATTTATGTAATATGACATTTTGGCAACTCTTGTTTGAGGCAAATTTGCTCAGTCAAGGAACCAGTCCTGGAAATGCAAATGAACTGGCCACACAGCTTGTAATTCTACCCCACAATCTCTAGTGTGGGGGAAAAAGACCCAGATGCCTCTCTTTCAGAGAGATTCTTCTAAAGAAAATGAGAGTTTTGCTTTAATGGGCATGGACAGTCTAAATTGTCTTTGAAAATATCCACAAATTCTACTAAATGGATCATAGCTGATGGACTGAATTTGAGCTAACCACACATGACATTTGTGCCATTATGCCCAAATGAACCAAAGAGCCAAAATGGGGACTTGGTTTTATGTCATAGAGTAGTAAGGGTAAGTGAAACTCCTCTGCCACATGACTGCATCTAGCCTCTTATTCCAAAGGTCATTCTCTCCTGCTGACCATTCCTGAAGTACTTCTTACCATAGATTTTTTTCTGCTCCAAATCAGGAATAGAAGTGTATTCCTATTTTAAGGAATGGTAAGGTGGGCTATTTGGATCAATTATCCTGCCCTAAACAACCAAAATTTGCTGATTAAAATAAAGAAACCTTTATAGTATAGGGAACTCTACTTAATATTCTGTAATAATTTATATCAGAAAAGAATCTGAAAAAGAATGGATATATGTATATGTATAACCAAACCACTTTGAGTATAGCTGAAACTAATACAACATTGTAAATAACTATACTCCAATAAAATTGAAAGAAAGAAAGAAAGGCCTTTCTTAGGTGATAAGATATAAAAGAAACTATAGCACTTTTGCCCTGAGAGAATTTGTCAATCTGGAAAATACAAATTTTCATCTGAAAAGTTCATGATGGAGGAAGATGCAAATCATAGTCCACAGTTTACAAAAAGTATGGTGGCCCCTAGATAGGCTGGTGCCCAAAAGATGGGCCATTTTAAGGTAAAAGTGAACCAGAAGTCATCAAAACCTCAAGACTGGCATCCCAGTTGAGACCACCTAAAGCTTTACACTCAGTTTAAGTGTCTGAGATTGGTAAGGCCCCCAAGCACCTGACAGAAGCAAACATAAACCTCTCATTGAGGAAGGACTGTCATCAAAGATAATCAGGCAGGTAAGGAAGCAAGATACCGTGAGTAGCAACCAAGAGAGGTACGCATCAGAAAGTGACTCCAGATATTGGAATTATCAGACAGTAATTTACCAACATAGAGCTCAATAATCTTAAAAAAATCAGAAAACATTATCTGGAATGCAGCACACAGGGAAACAAAAAGATGGGAAATACAGAAGGAAGAAGCATAGAGAACAGACTATAATATCTAATATACATTTTATTTGATGTTTCAAAAAAGAAAGAGCAGAGAGGAAGAACCAATATTAGAAGAAATAATAATGGAAACTTTCTAGAATGATAAATGTTGCCAAATTATAGATTTAAGGAGTATAGAAATCCCAAATAGGGCAAATAAAAAGAGTTACACCTCCATATATCACAGTGAAACAGCCGAAAACTACAAGTAAAGAGAACATCTAAAAACAAGTAAATATAAAAGGCTATGTTTATAAAGACTGACAGCTGACTTCTTAAAAGTAACCATAAAAGCTGAAAGCCAATGGAAAATATCTTTCATATACTGAAAAGAATTGCTGTCCATGCAGAGGTCTATAGCCAGTGCACCAATCTTCTAAATATGAGGGTAAAATACAGATGACGACATTGTCACCAGCATACCCTCATTAGAGGAAATTCTAAAGCAGTATTTCTCAAATTTTCCCTGGTGAAGAACTAGGTTTTTGATTTTGTACTTTTTTTTAATGTCCACTCTCTCATGGTCTTGAACCTTTGGTTTATTCCTTGCTCAGCAAGTCAAGTACACAGATCATCCCTTGGATAGGCAGCAGCGCTAAATCGCTACACAAGTTTTAGATTCTCACTTTCTGTATCTTGCAGTGGTAACTGACACTTGCAGACTGGCAATCTTTCTGTGGACCCCACTTTCAGTAGCATAGTTTTAAAGAATGCACTTTAGGCAGAAGGAAAGCAATCCCATATGGGTTGTCTGAGATACAAAAAAAGAATACAGAGCCAAGAAAGTGACTGATCTTGCTGAGGATGCACTGGTAAGGAATCTGAACGTCAAGTTTTACATGGGAGCAATTTCACATCTCTTTTTAAATTAAGTGGATCTGAGTTAGCTGTGGCAGCTCATTAAAGCAGCTTTACAACCCAGCTTTTGATCTATGGCAGGAAAGAGTGAATCTCACTGCAGAGAAAGAGGGAGAAAGAGAGGGAGAGAGAAAGGGAGAGAGAGAGAGGGGGAGAGAGGGAGACTTTTCCTCCTCTTTTCAAAATCAAATACGTTGTATAATGATGCACAGTCTTTTGAGAATTATTACATTTCCCTGATGATATAGGTAATTGTGAAAAACCAGTTGAGAAAATTGCCCCAGAAAAACCTACCTAAACAAAATTTTAAATCAACTATATTTTCTCTCTCATATTGTCACAAACAACAAGCTAAAACAGTGGCTGTGATTAAGCTACAGAGTTCTCAGGTAGAGTTCCAGTCAGAACATGGCAGTATCAGGAAAAGCACTTCTTTTTTTTAATTGCTTTAATAAATAATAATGTCACAGCATCAAAGAAACATTTACAACACAAGTCTAGTAGTCTTCAAAATAATGAGAGCTTAAACATAAGATTCTGACTGCTGACTACTAAGGAGTTTATTCAACCAACCAAATCAGAAATTAGCATTCTACTATTTCACATCTTTTATATATATTTGGATCTCATCTGCTTCTTTCCTTTGTCTCACGAATTAATTAATATATCTCCTTTACCCTCAAATTCCTTCTCCTCCTTAACATCTCACCCTAAATGCCACCCATCATGGGAACTCTTCCCCAGAACCCACGATGGCACGGTGACACGGTGCACGCCTCACCAGGGGTCGCTCTGCCATCTAGTTTCCCAGGCTGAGACTTCGGAATTGGATTTTTAAGATCTGCTGCCTGAGTCGTCTTTATTAACTTTGCTTCCCTAAGGTCATTTCCCTCTTCAGAATCCTTCCTCAGCCCCTCCATTTCCACCACACTGCAGTGTCACTGTTCTCCCGGCCCCTTACAAAGCTATCCGCCTCTCTTTGCCGCCCCCGGCCCCTGCCCCCGAGCATCTGCGTGACGGCAGGTGCTCATCCATGGCTCCCTTGCGCGCTTTGCTGGTTCCAGCCATCACAGCTTTGTTCACACTGCCTTTTCCTCCTGACACCCTTTCCTCTCTCTCCCAAGACCCAGGGCAACTTCTGCTTCCTCTACCAAATGTTGGAGACACACACTGAGGAAGGAAAAAAGTCCGTGCTGAAAAGCAACTGAGGAAAATTAGTCCCGTAATGGGAAACCAATGTCATATGCACCCGTGACTGGTTTTTGTTGCAAAGAACAGGTAATGACTCTAGTCAATTGAAGCCGTATTGGAGATTCATATAAGGCTACCAAGTAGCTCACTGAGTCTGTTATCAAAATTGGAGAACACAGTTTGGCAAATGGACTGGATGGCAGAGGGCGGGAACAGAGCCAAGTAGACACGAAGTTATCTGGTGGGACAGCCCCATAACCACCATCTCCGCCATCGCAAGATTCCCCGCACTTGTGCGCGGTGTTCCCAGCAAGTTCAGAGACCCTGGACTCTTGCATGGTAGATACTTTTTCAGTTCTCCCTCTGTCCTCCACTCAATTATTCAAAGTTAAGAGTCCAAGCAAGAGCATCTGATTCTGGGCCTGGGTCCTACCTCCCCCTCACCTGCCAGGAGATAAGGAGAGGGACTAATTAGCCTTTGAGGATGTCTTAGTCAGGAGTGAGGCCCCGCCTCCTACCAGACCTACACAACTGGAAGGTTGGGACCCCAGACAGAAACAAACGTGCACTCCAGTAGTCAGAAGATTAATTCCTCCTTTTCCAAGTATGTCCACTCGTCCCAGCCCCGTGATGGAATGTGCATTCCGGAAAACTTGGGGAAACAATCTCAACCTGGATTCTTGGTGATGGAGGGAAAGTGAAAGTCCTGTAGTTAGTGTGAAAACGTCTTCATTCCCTCAAAATGGGACTTATGCTACTAATAATATTTGATGGTTAATAAATAAGAAGTATCAGCCACTGTGTGAACGGTGACAGTGGCTCATGCACCCCTTCTGTTGATGGACATCCGAACCCTCGGGAAGCACAGAAAGAGTCAATAACACAGACGCCTCTGCTGCCAAGATGCTTCCTTTCATCACCTTTACTTTTCCTGCTGAACCCATGTGCAGACCTACTGTCATTTCAGACCTTCTGTATGATCCTCTCCAGAAATGGAGGTCTTTAAGTCATTTCTAGTGAGGTCAAGTCTCAGGGCCACCCTGGTACAGAGTTAAATGCTGCTCTCGAGGGTACACCCAGAAATACCTCCCGCTGTCCTTCACCGATGTGGGCGTGTTAAGGCCAGAGATGCTCAGGGCTCTGTTTTGATCACACAGCCGTCAGGCAGCCATTGGAAAGGTGGCTTAGGAAGGGACTGGGCCCTGGAGCTGGGTTCTCCCACTGCCATGCAGCAGGGTGGGGGCCACAGCTGGAAGGAAGCATGGAGAAGGAAGGAAAGGAGGATGGCCTGGGGTCCACAGGGGACAGCCAGGGAGCACAGGTGGCCCTCCCACCAGCAGTCAGCATCTGTGTCAACAGGTGAGAAAAGTAAGATGCCTCAGAGAATGCTGGGAGGCTGCCAGCATCCAGTCTCCCCTCCGCCTTGACAACACCCCAGCCTACCCTATGCAGTGATGTGCACAGCGGAGAATCTACACTTCTCCACCACTCTTGCAGTGAAGAGCGGGGAGGGAGAGGCCAGTGGATTTCTGGGAGAGCCCCATTATGGGTGCTTGCCCTTTCCTTTCCTCTCGGTTAGATTATGGGTGTAATGGCTGGAGTTCCTGCGACCATTTTGGAAGCTGAAGATCTCTGAATCATCCTAAAGCCAAACAGAAAGACAAGAGGAGCTTGAGTCCTGGACCGCTTGCCTCCAAGCTGTTTCAATGTGAGTGAATGAACACTTAATTTCTCGTGCCATGCATTTGGGTCTCTTAACCCAATAGACTCATTCATACTGTGGACGAAAACGAGCAGAGGTACCAGAGCAATGCAGATGCCCAGGGTGAGGAGCAGTTGCAATTGACCGAGAAGAAAGCAGGAAGAAGTAGAGCTTCAGCCACCTTCTAAAAGCAGGATTTCCGCCCCCAGCTCCCTGAGGACTGGGCTGCCAGTCTCGTCATCCAGATGGAACTTAATCCAGGGAACGAGAGAGCATCCAGGTTCCAGAGCTTTTAATACGAAACCAGAACTGTGCCAGGAATACATGAAAGCACAGTGATCAGTACACAGTGTAGCCCAAGGTCAAGGCTGCATGAAGAGCAGAAAGGATTGGTTGCCAAGTTGTTAAAGCCCTCTGGTCTGGCGTCAGAACTGGTCCAGCGGCCATGGTGAGGAGCAGCTGTGGTGAGCAGCGAGGCAGGATGCTGAGGCTTTCTGCTCACCAGCCCCCCACCCCGGGACAGGGAAGAGCCAGGTTCTCACCAAGAGGTCAACCCACAGCATCCCCTCCTGGGAGAAGCTCCCTCAACCCCCAGCCCTGGCTGACTCCTGCCCTCAAAGGGGCTGAGACAGAGGAGGGAGGCAGTGAGGGCCTGTCACTGCTCAGGGTTAGGGAGTCAGAGACAGGATCCTGGGGGAGGGGAGAAGGCTGGCCGTGCCTGGCCCCTGCTCCTGGGGACCCATGGAGAAATCTGAACATCTGTGTGGTCCCCTGTCCTTGACCCATGAGGACTGAAATCCGCCCAGCTCACGGGCCCCACCTTGGCCTTGTTGCCACCAACCCAAAAGGGCTGCCACAACTCACAGCATCAAGTGTGCACCTGAGTCAAGCCTTTCTCAGGCTTTGCCTTGTATCTAATTGGCCAGAACTAGGTCACATGACCGGTTGCAGGAGAGACTACCAAAATAAATATTTAGCTTTTTTTTTTTTTAAGTTTCTTTTGTGAGAAATGACCTCTGCCAGCACAAAGAAGGAGGCTAGAAATGGGTTGAGCAGTTGGCCTACGGTGTGGCCTTGGGGATAGCAGGTGCTGCTCTAGAAAGAAGTGTAAGCAAGTAACCAGTGGTGAATGACCTTTGTTCTGCTCAGCACGGGTCTGCATTGCAGTGGACCCTTCCCCAAGCATGTGACAGTTAGTGAGTGACCGCTGGCCTCTCCCCTCCATCCCCTCTGTATAAAAGGAGTCTGAATTCGGACTGAGGCAAAACGGTTTTTTGAGACACTAGTCTGCCAGCTTCTCAGTCTGCTTGCATTCCAATTAACGTCACTATTCCTTGTCCCAACAACCCGTCTCTGAATTTATGCGCTTGTCGTGCGGCGAGCAGAGCAACCTTGGGCTCGGTATCAGAAGGAACAGTTTTAAAGTTAGGCCCCAGAAACCGTCTAGAGACTCAAGTCAGAGAATTGACCAACGACGTGCTTAAGAAAGGTGGGATGGAGAGAGTCTATTGTTTTCTTTTCCCCGGGGTTGCGGGTCAGTCAAGGTGTGCTCTGCTGTCATTGGCACCCGAAAATGACTCGGAGGTCACCCCAAGATCTTCCACCAGCCCCTTTGAAGGCCCATTTATAAAGTCACCACAAGCAGTGTCGGTGTTACGGTACAGAAGCCCCTCCGACATCAGAATTCTGGAGCTGAAGCTTAGGGCAACTGAACAATTGAATTGCTGACATTTGAATCTCAAAGTAATAAAAACACAGGGAATGGCTGAAGCCACTGGATTCCAATGAGCTCTCCCGGAGGTGCCCTCATGCCAGCTCTTCTGGATCTCTGGTTGTTCAAATGGTGTTTTTAGATATATTTACTGCTCAGTATCATTTTAATAAACTCCTTTTCAGATGAAGGTCAGCAGCATAGCTGCCGCTTGCACTTCAAGAACCCTGGCTGTCGCAGATGGAACACCACCTGCCCGCAGAACAGGGAGGCGAAAGCGACTCTTTTTGAAAAAGAAAACAACGCGAATTCCCTCTCCTCTAAAAGATTTTTCAAAGCCCAACATTCAACTACTTGGATGTTATTCGGGTCGCGTGTTTTCCCACTAAAACCAGCCCATCGGCGTGAAAAACAAAGCACCTACTGACGTGTTGCCCTGATTGGCACCTTCAACCCCACCCAGGCCTGTATCTGACCTCCTCGCCAACAGATGTGAACCCCACCTTGTGCCAGGGTCTCCATGTGCTGGGAAATTGCCTGGCAATCAACCCAGGACCCTCCTCTGTGTCTAAAGTAAAAGAGCACATCAATTTTATTAGGACTTGCAGCACTGGAATGATTTGCCAGCTTCTGTCTTCTTCCCTTAGAGATTCAGCTCAACAATGTCCTTTCCACCACGAAAAACAAAACAGAAAAAGCAGTTACCCTTCGCAATAATAAACTTTACTCTTAAATGATACTCGAGTCCTTTCGCCAAAGAGATCTTCCATCAGGTGCCATTTTTACTACAAAAGAAAACCAAGGAGGCCTCTCTTCAGCAGAAAGGGTGAGATACGGCCCACATAGACAGCCAGTCTGTCGGAGGTAACAATATTTCATTACCTTGTGTCAAACTAATACACCGTTATAATGATCTGATCATTAGGAGAACCGTTCAGTCAGACTAATAGCCCACAAACTATCAGCCTATAAAACAAAGCTGATCACTCGCTGCACTGCAGGCCCGGCGTCAGACCCGGGGAGGGAATCCTGCTTTTGCTCTCAAAAATCAGTGCCTCGGTACCCGGTAAGGAAACTCTCGTGCAGTGTGACATGCCCTTGGTGAGGAATGGCCCAATTGTCACTTCAGCGCTGTGCTATTCTCCAGACATCTGCGTGGAGAATTATCATCCTAGAGCCACTCAAGCCCATGTGCAATTAAAACAGGGTTCCTTAGCAACCAAAACAGTATTATTATGCAGCCAGAGGAAAAAGCCTCTGATTAGCAGAAAATCCAGATTCCAAGTTCTGAACCAGAACTTCTCCCCAAACCCAGGCTCTGCTGTCCAAGGCCAGCACCCACCACAGGGCTCTCCTCCCAAGTCACAGCGTGGCTGGGACCCCTGGGGGAGGGGGGTGCCAAGAGGAGGTGAAGCAGCAGTGCTGGGAGAGACTGACAGGGTGGCCAGGGTGCTGCAGACAGCCCAGGAGGCCCCGTCCCGGAAAGACTTGAGAACAGTCATTACCCGGAGCATCTGCAGGGCCCAGATTGTCCCAGCGCAGTCCCAGGCCTCCCTGTACGTTCCCTGTTCCCCGGTCCCCCTCCCTCCTGCTTCCTGACGCTGTTTCAGTGGGAGTAACATGATGTCCTTGGAGCTGTGCTCTTCCCACGGCTGGAATCCCTCCCCCGGGGAGCCGGCAGCCACCCAGGGAAGTTTGCCTGGCATGAACTTGAGAATGGCTGTCTGGGGGGAGGGACGGGGCAGACTGGGATTCTGGGCGCGGCCAGAGGATGCAAAGGAGACCTCATTTCCCTGCCCCCATCGGCCGCCCCAGACTCTGGTGGGAAGAAGAGGACAGACACACTGGCTCTAGGGTCCTCCCCTGAACCCCAGACATCCCCACCGTGTGCTTTGGGAACAGCCTGCGCTCATTTTGTGATTTCTTACTATGGCAGAGTCTTGCTTACACCACAGCTCTGTGTATTGAAAATGCCCAGAATCTCTGCTTTGTGGGGCTGAGAACTCCTCTCTGTCTCCGCTTATCCCTCTGTTGGACGATGCCTGGCAGGAAAAAAGAGGAAGTGGCAGAATTCAATTCACTTGGCACAGCACAGCGAAAGTGAGTTGCAAGGGACAGGCCAAGGTTCTTGTCTGCCCAGAGCCAGGCCTGGGGGACACTGTCTGTGGCTGAGGATGGAGGTGGGGACTCGAGGGCCCACCTGGGAGCCAGGGAGGAGCGGGGAGACCATCAGCTGTGTGTGCGCATGCTCACAAGCTGGGACACGGCATCAAGCCTCCAAAAGAGAAAGAAGCAAACTCGGCTCCTCTTGTCCCTTCAGAGGAGCCCTGCAGACCCCGCTGCTGTTGGCCCTATCTTCACTTTTCAGGTGTTATGTCCCTCCATTAGGATGCTTTTGAAAATCCCAATTCCACCTGGATTAACAATAAGGGCACTTGTCATTTCACGACTTTCAGGGTGAGCAGTGTCAGCAGCTGGGGCCGCAGACTCTCAGGCTCACATGGGGGGGCTGGGCTGAACTCATCCTGGGTCCGCAGCACGGCGGCCACAGGCGTTCCAGGCATCGTGCCAGATGCAGGGTGTGGGCGGAACTGTGTCCTCCAGATTCTTATGCTTCCGCATATAGCTGTATCTGGAGATTGGGTCTTTAAAGAGATCAATAAGGCAGAAGGAGGTCATTAGAGTGGGTCTGGGTCCGACTAGCATCCTTATAAGAAGAGGAGATAGGAACGCATTGACCCACAGCAAACGACGACATCCAGACACAGAGCGAAGATCACCATCCACCAGCCCAGGAGAGAGAGCTCAGAAGAAACCAAGTCTACCAGCAACTTGATCTTGGGCCCCAGAATTGTGAGACAATGCATTTCCATCGGTTAAGCCACATGGTCTGGTACTTTGTTAGGAGACCGCCCACCAAACACACACGGGGCCACTTCCAGAAACAGGGAGGACACACTCTCTCTGCCTCGGGATTCTGCAGGCTTTTCTTCAAGTCTCACTGGCTGGAATCAAGTCTCAGACCCCTTCCTGGTCAACTGGGCACGATGAATGGAGCTGGCGTGATTGGATTAAACGCCTCACCGGAGATGGAATGGATCTGGGGATGTAAACCCCCATGGGTTTAGCCATGCACAGCCCCACAAAAATAATTCTCTCTGCTTCTTCATCCTTGGCTGTTCATACTCGGGAGACAGTGGAATAAGAAGACCTCAAATGTGGGAAATGAATCACGGTGGTATGTGTGATGGCTGATTATATTTCCCTTGCAACTTCTTAAAAGTATGCAGGTCAGTCTGATGTTTTGTAGAAACCAAAAATCATATACCTGCTGAAATCACATCTTTATTAAGAAGGATGCAGCGTCTATAGAAAAGGACCATTCAACATTTGTCCTTTGAGGTCACGTGGCAAAACATCCTTTGTCATCCATCAGGGCAGAGCACAGCGCCGCATACATAGTTGGTACCCGAGAGTGAAAGGTCGATTCCTCGTTACTTTAAGAACTTGTGTTTTATGAGAAGAAAGGATTGAGTTAAAATCTGAACAATGTGTAGGAAATAAATAGAAGCAACTAACGCTAGCCAAGAGAATGAAAAATTAGATTTTTAATCCCTCAGCAATGAATACATCCAGGCTTTGATTGGTCCCTCTGCCCAGAAGTGATTATATAGCTTCTTTGCAAAGAGGTTGGATGCTTTGTAAATTGGGGGAAAGCATTGGATATACGGTCCTCCTCTCCCCTCATACAGCAGTGCTGGAGTTATCCGTTCCAGAGCCTTCCCCACCCACAGCACCTCAAGCAACCACATTTAAAGGAACACAGCCCCTCTCCACGGCCATAACACGTTGGATCACTAGTCAACAACCAATCCACGGACAAGCCAATGTCTCTGTAGTCCTGACGTCTACCTCAAAAAACACGGGAGGTGCTCGTCCGAAATCTGAACTGTGAAACCAAGTCAGATCAGCAGCGACATTAATATCTGAAAAGATGCAGAGAGAAGACTCCCAGAACAGCCAGAGCTCCACATGTTTCTTGAAAGGATACAAGGAGCCAGGAGGTAGAGCTGGGGTCATGACCAGGCAAGTTATGAAGAGGCAGGAATGGAAAGGTACAGAGCAGGTGGACAACATGGGGGCCGCCTTCCAAGGTCAGCTCGGAACACCACCCGCTTATGAAAATGCTGTACCTGCTGCTCAGGGTTTTTTTGGGGGGGAATCTTCAGGGCACCCCTTTAGGGTACTGTGTCCTGTTGGGTAGCCCCAGATAGGTCAAGATTTTCCCGGATGGTGGATTTGTTCTTACCTCGGGGTTACGTATGGCCAAGTCTTAGGCACATAATTTGCAAATCGACCAGCTCAATAGATTCCCTGAGTCACTTCCGGGGCTTCAGGGGATCAGGAGTTTGGATGGGCGTCACCAGGGTCTTTTCCAGCACTAATGTTTTGTCCCCACAATTTTCATCAAGGCCTTTTCTTCCTGCTGGTGGGGGTTAAAATGGCAGAAACGCTTTGGAAACAGCTTGGCAAGTTTTTGTTTTTGTTTTTTAACTGAAGTATAGCTGATTTACAGTATTATATTAGTTTCAGGTGTATAACATAGTGATTCAATATTTTTCTATGGAGTTCCTATTGTGGCTCAGTGGTAACGAACCCAACTAGTATCCATGAGGATGCGGGTTCAATCCCTGGCCTCACCCAGAGGGTTAAGGATCTGGCTGTGGCATAGGCCATCAGCTGCAGGTCTGATTTGATCCCTATTCTGGAACTTCCATGTGCTGCACGTTTGGCCCTAAAGAGAAAAAAAAAATCTAGAGTATATGCCATTTAAAGTTATTACAAAATTTTGCTTGCATCTGGACATGAAAAAATATAGGAACATTTTCCAGGAGGATGAGACCCCCTTAAAAAGCATATCAAGGGAGACTTAACAAGCAAACGTAACATTTAGAAACTGCAGGTACTCTGGACAATATCAGCCTATCTGGTCACTTGGCTTCCCTGTGCCACCTGTGATCTTCTGGGTTTGAGCTGGGGCCACAGGCCACCCTTCTTGCGTGTCCCTGGCTGCCCCCCCGGCAAGGGATGGTTGGAACTACTTTCCCCAACATCTCCAACCTCGGGCTGCAAAACCAACATACAGTTTCCAAAGGATGGATGCCTCACCACGGGGACATGTGCTTGCAAACACCAACTGTCAATTTTCTGATTTCCTCTTTAGCAGATTTCCCATAAACCTAATCCCCGGAGACCCAGGAATACAAACACAAAAACACAAATTGAGTCCAAATTGCCCCGCAGAAGGAAGCCAGGGAACAGTGGAGAGAAGGCCAAAGACAGTGATATGTGTTGCTCCCAGCGGTCGTGAGAAAGAAAGTACATGGCTCCTGGGTCCATGCTTGGAAAACTCACGCCCTCTCGGGTGGCAGATCAGACCCCTGCGATGTTTTCTGGATGGACACCTATGGCCTTCCAGTGTTGGCTTCTTAGTCTTCTTTGGTGTTTGCTGCACCTACTGTTAGGGTCCGAGGTGGAGGCGGGGATCAGCTATAATAATCCCCCTGCTTTGGAGGCATCTAATAGAGCACACATTTGCTCTCTTAATCACCACATTTTCAAAGGCCTATAGGAAATGTCAGGGGAAATTAGCTTAAAAAGGTTTCTGGAGTAAAGGCTGGTCAAAGGGACGTAGCAGGAGTCCTTTATCCGCCTGTCTGCTCTGCTGGGGCCTGGAGTGTGAATGTGCAGTGGTTTCGGGACAAAGCAAGGTGGGAGGCTGGCCAGCCTCAGGGGAAGATGCTTTAGGGCCTCGCAGAGCTCTTTCCCATAGTCCTCCTCGCTGGCAGCCGCGTCTGTGTGGGAAGGATTTGGGTCCTGTGAGGTAGAGAGCATTGACACCTCTCATGAGGAAAAGCCATAGTCACCGGCTTTTCTGGGAAGGGCTGGTTAACAAAAGCACCGGCCTGGACTCCACTTTATGTGGCGGTGTTGTCGCCAGTGGGCTAAAGCCAAGCTTCCAGCACAAACCACCAGGGCTGCTCCTGGTCTCAGCTGAGCAGAGAGGAAAGCCAGTACCCTGGGGGTCAGGCAGAAGAGGGTGGGCAGGGCCTTCTGTGACAGCTGCAGGCACTCAGATCTCAAAACCTCAAGACCCTTCATGTCCCCAACCCTAACCCCCCCCCACACTCTGTTTAGGCCCAGGCCATGCTCCCTGCTCCTCTATGATAACACGCATCAGGGTGTTTTGTGAGGACTGATCGGCTTGTGTGATACTGAGGGTAGAGCTCCAGCTTTCTTTTTTGTGTTCTTGGCACCTACCATGGCACCAAGAACACAGATGGCTGGTCGGTGAGTGTTCATTGAATGAATGAATAAACGAAAACAATTTATATATTTATTTTAAATCTTCTAAAACACTTAATAGCAAACAGGGACATAATATATGCTTAACGTTCAATAATGGATGGGTGGATGGATGGATGGTGGGTGGGTGGCTGGCTGGCTTGCTGGATGGGATCCACTGGCCTGAGCACACCTGAGCCTGCAGCATCTGAGCTGTAATTTCCCATGACCTGCAGTTAGCCTCTAAAATCTCCCCTTGGACTTTTCCCAAAAGCCACAGTGCCCCCCAGGCCAGCAGCCCAGACCATGCCAGGCATCACAAGATCCAGTCCATCCCAGAGCCTGTCGTGACATCAGGAATTTTTCCAGGCCTTTCCAAAACATGACTTCACCTGGAAAATGTTCTACCTTGTCATGGTGTGAAGTAGAGGAAAGGAAAATGGAATAAATTATTCCAGTTTGATGCCCTCTTTTCTTTCTAATAAACCCCATTTTCCCACATTATAATTAAAAGGAAAATATTAGAGCACAAACAGCATTATAATATTGAATTGCTATATTTGGTAGAGTTTCCTCTCTAAACCCACATCAATAGGCAATTTAACAATAGGAGAAATCTCAATGGGAGTTCAACAGATGAAATTAACACAGCACACAGCTCTGGACTAAAATATTTCTTTGCCCATGTAATTGCTTGCAGCCACCCTTGTGTAAAAGCCCCCATCAGATTACAGGATTTGTTGTATGTAAATTGAAGACTAAATGGTTGGTAGCACCTTTCAGCTCTGCAATGCTGGAAATGAGTTTTTTAATAGGAAATTAGATTAGTAATATTTTAGTCAACAAAAACGTGGAAAAATTCTGCATAAAGATGAGAAAATCATTCATGCAAAGAGACTTGAGACTCAAGAGCGAGCAGTTGTGGAAATTTGTGAATGGTTATTCACAAAAGAATTTCTCTGCATTTCTCCTGGTCAAAGTCCAGGACAGAAAAAATGATTTGCTTCAGACCTTTATCGCAAGATTCCGCCACAATTAGTACTGTAGATAACAAGAGTGGGGTCCCTTCCTGCTAGCTCCCAACATGCCGTGTGCAACCTGGAAGCTTCAATCAGCTGCAGGGTAATTACTGTGCCTCCGGCATCCACATACTTGGGATGTGGGCTGCATCCTAAGAACATGGCCCACGGAAGCCTGGGGTGGGGGTTGTTGGGGAGGGGGAGGGAGACGGGGGAGGGAGGCAAAATCTGGTATCTGGCTTCCTTACTCCAGCAAGTGGACCTGGTTGTGTTCTAGGAACCAGGACTAGGCAGGCCTTACTTGTTGTTCCAGGCCAGGTGGAAAAGAGAATGCTGGGTCTCACCCTCAACCCAGGAAAAATGGAATCCAGAAGAGAGCAACAAAATAAGTGGGTGAGAACCAGGGCAGAGAGAACTGTCTTTCAGGGCTGGTCACAGAGCCCCCAGGTGCCAGGCAGAAAAGGAGCAAGACTAGAGGTTAACTTTTGGCGACAGCCCTTGAAGGATCCCTTAAGCAGGGGCACATCTAGGTTTGGAAACCAGTGTTTGCAACTCAGTTGGGAGCTCCAGGAAAAGAACAGAAAGTTATGAAGACTCCCCCCCACACAAGGCACAAGGTCTTGCCAGGAAGGGGCCTGGAGCTGAAGGGTCCTATGTCTCTGTGAATCGGCCTCTGGTCTCAAGACATCCCTGCAAAAAAGGGAGCTGCCTGTGCATGAATGAACGTGGCTGGATGAGGATGAAACCAAGAGATGCCTTGTGTTTCTTCACCGAGATTGGATGTGGTGTGAAGGGATGAGAGGCCTGGTGTCTGGGGCTGGTCCCAGACAAAGAACAGAAAACCACAGGAGGAGGTGGTCCAGCCTCCCCCCACCAGGAGCAGGGAGTGGGCAGTGTGGGTGCTGCCAACAGGTACGGGCCTGCAGAAAACTGCCCCTCTCCCTCCAAATGGCCCTTCAGAGAGCCCTGCTCAGGCAGCAGCACGACAGAGGACCAGGTAGAATCAGGGCCAAAGGAGCCCGAGAAAGGGTGGTTCTGTCTTGAGTTTTGTCATGGTTGAGACATTGAGTTTATGCAGAGCCACACTGCCTAAGTCCGAATCTTGGCTCCACCACTCACACTGGTGGTTTTGGACAAATAATAAACCTCTCTGTGCTCAGTGTTTCACATCTGTAAAATGGGTACCCTACTAGCATTGGCCTTCTAGGGTTATTGTGAGTCAATGTATTTGAAGCAATGAAATAGGCACAATATTTTAAACCAACTATACTTAATTAAAAGAAAAAGAAAATCACATTTATATAATCTTACATCCTTAAAAAAAAAAGGCAAATTCAATGAACAAAATAAAGCAATTAGAACATCAAATAATGAAAATAAGCTGTGATTATTATCTGTTCCTTTTAAATGATAATTATGCAGATTGATGGATCTCAGATGTGTGTACCTGAGATCAGCAGGCAACCCTTCTTAAAGTAAACTTATTAATGAAATATAAGATACGTATTTTTAAAAAGCATGCATAGCATAAATTGCACAGCTTAGTACCTATTCATGCCGTCACTACTGTCCAGTCCAAATTAGGATATATCTGCATGGGATGTGCTTTTATAAATGCAGATTCTCCAGCCTCTTTCCAGAGGTTCTGGAGGAAAGAGTTACAATTCCCAGCCTCCCTCACATCAGCACCTGCTGGGACCAGTGGGGGATGAGCGAGAACCATCTTTAAGGGCTGGTCACAGAGCCCCCAGGTGCCAGGCCGAAGAGGAGCAGAACTAGAGGTTTCCTTTTGGAGACAGAAGGCTCCCTAGAAGGATCCCTCAATCAGAATGAAATGCATTCTATTGTGTGCCATCCTGCCCTGCTGTTAGGCAAGGAATGACAGGATTGACAAACTGACAGTTTCCCAAAGAAGTTGGACTTGTTGTTAAATTAATCAATGACTCAAGAACATCGTGGGGAAGCTGCCATGAGAGACGAGCGGCAGAAGAAACACAGAAACACGCAAAGTACGGGCTTCGACTCCCGGAAGCTGACAGACCACAGAGACCGGTGAGACGCGCACGCGGAGGCATCATCAGTGATGAGAAGCCAGACACGAGAGGACTCAGGGGGCGGAATATGTGATCGAAGACCTGTGTGTGGAGAGAAATCACGGAACTGGAGCAGTCAAGCATAGTTTTAGAGGAAGGAGACAGAAATTGAGTTGGACGTGGAGGGATGAGCAGGATTCGGGCAGGTGGAAGTGGCTGCTGGCGAGGGCAGAGCAGAGGGAGGTTTTCAGGCCAGGGAACCTCGTGCACCCAAATCAGACAGGAAGGCAGGATGTGGTCTGATGGGAGGGAAGGTTTAGAGATGCAATCCAGAGGAGAAAAGGCCCGAAATGTAAGTCTGGGTCAAAGAGAGCCTTGACGCTAAGCTCAGGTTTGAGGGTCCTTGAATCCCTTGAGCTGCAGACTTGATAACGTTGACTCAGGAAGCTTGGTCTGGCTTCAGGGCACAGCCCCAAGGGGAAGCTCCTGGGGCTGATGGCACTGAATAACCTACCAAGTCACCATTTGGCCACAGGACAGCCAGGTCCTGGCCACCAGGGATGGTGCCAGGTTAGAAGGGCTGTGTTCCTCAGCCCTCTTGTGTCCCCTCCCTGGAGCTCCACACTCACAGTAGGATGTTCCTTCTGCAAGTCCCTGTGTTCACGGAGGGGCCCTTCTTCCTGTAAGAGACGCGAAACAAAAACAAAAGCCAGAAGGGGCCTGTTTGAGAATATTCTCCTACCTGGGACTGAGCTGCACAACGAGGAAAATTAAAGAATGAATAGACTAAACAGGTTTTTGGGTTTTTTTAATATGCTTCCCCCACCCCCCATATCCAGTGGTTTCCCACAGTAGAGAATTAAATTACCCTAAAACACAACTACTTCCCAAGAAACCAGATAATCTTAATAATTTAAGGAATTTAAGCAGAATAATAAGCTTCAAAAACAAACTCTGGGAGTTCTCTTTGTGGCTCAGCAGTTAATGAACCCAAATAGGATTCATGAGAATGTGGGTTCCATCCCTGGCCTTGCTCAGTGGGTTAAGGATCTGGCATTGCTGTGAGCTGTGGTGTAGGCCAGCAGATGCAGCTCAGATTCTGCTGTGGTATAGGCCAGCACTGTAGTTCCCATTTGACCCCTAGCCTGGGAACTTCCATATGCCATAGGTGCGGCCCTAAAAAGCAAAAAAAGAAAAGAGAAAACCCTCTGGTTTGGGAGTTATTTAAGCAACTGTCCTATATACATGTTGGGAGATTCCCCCCAAAGCATAACAGACCTAAAAAGGAGTTAAAGTCAATATTCTGAATGCATCCACCAAAGCTTCAAGGGTCTGTTCATCATTGGCAGGTTGGGTAAGGTGAGCTGGCTTTTTTGCAGACAGGAGTTGTGGCCTCTACTCCTGAGCTAAGGGTTGAATCCCTGATACTGGGAAGATGGTTGGGCGTGGGGTCCCAGCCTGGATGCGGGAGCGTGGAGCCTGTGCGTGAATTGGAGACCAAAGCTTCCAACCATCAGTTTATATAAGTAAGAGGCTCTTGCTGGAGGAGAGGAGGAAACAGGAAAGAGGGATGAGTGGGAGGAGACACGTGGGAGGGGACGAAGAGCCCAGTGACTGTCTGTTTAGGAGCTAGTTTTCTGAACATCGCTGCAAACTCCCTCCCAAGCCCCATGGATACAGGGGCTGCCAGGAAAAACAGAAGGCGCTACTTTCACAAAGGAGCCTGGGAAGAAGAATAGCAGCTAAGGTTTTGGGGGGGGCCCTTCGGTTCGAAGCTGAGAACGCAGCAGTTGCATGACCGATAAACCCTCTTAACAACCCTGTGAGGTAGGTACTGACATGGAGTGCTGTGCCCATGTCACAGATGGGGACCCTGAGGGGTTAATGTCCAAGGCTATCCAGTGAGTAAGTGACCAGGCTGGGCTCCAAACCCAGGTCAGAGCCCATGCCTCTTGACACATGGCACTAAATTGTGTTGCAAGCAAGGTTGGGGACAATGCTCATAGAACAGGGGGCCATGGGGGAAGGACAGATTCACCAGAATGGAATTTAACATTAATGGCCCTAGAAAATCTTAGTATTCGTGGGTTCTTTCCAACCAATGGTCCCATTTTCACATGAGAACCTGTAGATCTTAGCCAAGAAAGGATTATAAAGAAAACAGGCAAACAAAAGATGCATGATGATTGAGTCAGACTAAAGAGGGACTCAGCATCTGAAAGAAAAAAAAAAATTAAAAGAACACTAACAGATCCATTAAAGCTACACTGTGGCAACAATTGGAAGGTACACTCTGGCAGCAGACACTTCTTAACGTAGAGATTCCTTTAATGTAGGCTATTAACCCTGGCCCCCACCTCGGGCTTGTGTTCCCCTTTGTAAGAAACTTTTAATCAGAGAGTAGCATTTCCTCCCCTTCAAGGGTGATCAATACTCACACCTGTGCCAAGAGGCCATCTGCCAAAGCCAGCATCTTTGCCAGTCTCTCCAAGTTTCAAAAGGAAAGTTGGCAATCCAGAGCAGAACATGAATCTTTGACTGTCTCCTAATGGGCAACATTATTAAATAGTGATCAGGCGGCTCTAGACTCCTCAGCATCATGTCATCAAAGGATTCAAAGGACTGCCCGAGTGCCTGGCACCTGCTCCTTGCCTCGGCTCCCTCATCCTCCCAAGGATGACCTGGAAAACTTGCACCCCAACTTCGCAGTATGTTCCATGAGGTCTCTGAGTCTCTGGCTCACCCTCAACTGGATGGAACTCCAGCGAAAAATCGTGATCTCATAGACTCATTCTGGAAAAGTGACTGGGACCATGTACGGGGGAGAGATCCGGTGAAGAATGGCCGCTGCTCTGCCCCCACTAGGAGCCAATGCTCCATCCCGAGGCTCAATCCGTAGCGACAGGAGAGCTCTTACTTCTCGTCATTGCAAAAGCTAAGCTTTTACACAACTCTTTTTGGATTAACCTTTAAAATCTCTTGATAAAGGCCAATGAGACAAGATCAGGCCAAGAGTTCATCATCGTAAGAGAGGTAAACTTGTTCCAGCTACTGAATCCAATCCAGGATTAAAATGACAGCATGTTAAGGCTTTTGTTTCTGAACCAGTCTGAGGATTTAGACAACTTCTCGGGCTCCTCTTTATTGCATCAGCATTTTTTTTTAAGGAAAAAACAGCAAAACAAAACTCCCAAACCTCTCTCACACATGCCAAATGGAAGGTAGTTTCTCTTTTAATTTCTTTAGCGTAAGTCACTGGTCAATTTCAAGGAGTTCCCACTTAGCAAGCAGATTTGAAGAGCAAGTGCAAGCCTGATGAGAGCAGGGATTGTTACCTGATGGGTTCACTGATGTATCACAAGCTCCTCAGATGGTGTGTGACCCACTGAACAAGAACAAGGTGCATGGATGAGTCCACGAGTTCTCAAGAGCCCGCTGTTCCCCAGCAGGCTCTGAGTTTGAAAATCTCTGCAGCTGGGTCTGTCCAGCCTGGTCCAGCCTCTCGCCCACAACATCCTCCTATGAAGGTACCAGAGCCCAATCCCACCTCCTTCTGGAGACGCCAGGATGACCACATCGCAGGTGACCTCCCTGTGTTTTGACCATAGATGCCCCCCTTCAGCAGCCAGCAGTCCTGGCACCCCGCAGGCAGTAAGCCCTTGTCATCGTAGGGGACATGGCCCAAAGTAGGTGAGAGGATGAAGGCTAACTAAAGAATTTTTAATTCTTTAAAAATAAGGTGACGGTATTTTAATGGAGACACATGTAAAGAAGTAAATACACATCCTAGTCTAAACATTCACCCATACCTCTCAGTGCTGGTGTTACTTCTTCCCTTTCTTCACAGGTATGTGTATACACACACATGTACACACACGTACATACACATATATGCAATCAGCCTTGATGTGGGCACAATTTGCTATTCTGCTGTCTTTCCCTGAACATTACTGCAATTATATTTCCAGGTTGGTGCAATTTACTCAATAACTGATAACACACTAGTCCATCACTTGCCATAATTTTCTTAGCCGTTCTATTTTTGGCATATTTAGGTCCAATTTTTAGAACACCTTTGGGTATAAGTCTGTCCACCTTTGGGGTCGTTTCATCAGTTGCATTTTAGAAAAATGAAACCTCCATGCCATAAGGTATGAGGTTTCTAGGTTCTTGATGTTTTGCCAAATTGTTAGGTATTCAGAATCTTTCAAGTCTCAGCTCAGTCACTAGACCTTTCACTGTCCCCATGGTAATTATGTCCCTTCCTCCTGTTATTCTTTCACAGAAACTTGTTTTTTTGTTTGTTTTTTGGTTTTTGTCTTTTTGCCATTTCTTGGGCCGTTCCTGCAGCATATGGAAGTTCCCAGGCTAGGGGTTGAATCCGAGCTGTAGCCACCGGCCTACACCACAGCCACAGCAAGGCAGGATCCGAGCCGTGTCTGCACCCTACACCACAGCTCATGGCAACGCTGGATCCTTAACCCACTGAGCAAGGCCAGGGATCAAACCTGCAACCTCATGGTTCCTAGTGGGATTCGTTAACCACTGAGCCACGACGGGAACTCCATAGAATCTTGGTTTTGAGCACCCTTGGCACAGTGTAACATACTATGTGTATTAGCGTGTTTATTTAATCAGTGTTTGCTTCCACCTTCCGACTGTAATTTTAATGAGAACATTTTTGTCTGTTTAGTGCATCACTGAATGCGTGGTGATGGCACATTGCTCAGGACAGATGGATGGATGGAGGAATATTTCTATTATCACCTAATGGGGTTGGGCATTTGGGCTGCTGTGGTGCTAGAGGTCACAGCAGCCCACCCCTGGGTAAAGCGGCCCATAATGCTTTGCAAACTCCTGCCTCCCAGCATCTGAGAAGTAAGCGATGGTTAGAACTGAATTTCCACTTTCCTGCTCAGAGACCACTGGACTTTATCTCTTCTTCTTCTTCTCCTCCTTCCCCTTCCCCTTCTCCTTCTCCTTCTTCTTCCTCCTCCGCTGTACCTGTGGCATATGGAAGTTCCCAGGATATAGGCTGAATCGGAGCTGCAGCTGCTGGCCTACACCACAGCCACAGCAAAGCAGGATCCAAGCCACACCAGCAACCTTTGCTGCAGCTTGTGGCAACCCCAGATCTTTAACCCCCAGAGCAAGACCAGGGATAGAACCCACATCCTCATGGATGTTAGTTGGGTTCTTAATCCACTGAGCCACAGCAGGAACTCCTGACCACAGGACTTTACCTTGGTCTACATTCCTTTTCACTTCATCTGAAGATGCCCAGGCTTCTAGGTTATGGTCATAAACTGGCCTGACATCCCTTGTGGGCTTTCTCCATCCTTATTGCTTCTCCCTCCTATCGACACTGCAGGCTTCCCAGGGGCCACTGCTTCCCACTCACAGGGCACGTATTTTGGGCTTGGCAGTGGGCGATGCTCCTGCTGATGCTCCAGGTCATTCCTCCTCCCTTCTCCCCAACCCCGTCCCACTCCTTTGTGGCTGTGAACTCGCTACAGTCTGCGCGGTTTCGCTCTTGGTGGCGGCTTCTATCACATCACCGTCCAGGGACGATGCCAGCACCGGAATCGCCGTCTGGCAACCATATCTGCTGCTGTTGTTGATTTCAGTGCCCATGAAGAAGATCCTTTTGACATGCAGGTCTCTCAGTTCCTGCCCATGTCACATGGGGCACCTTCTCTGGCCACCGCACCCTCAATATTCCCTCTGGAATCACTCCTCAGAGCACCCAGTCATCAGCTCGAAACCCCAACGCCAATCATTCTTTGCCCCCAATTTGACAGACCTCACTTCGTGTCCTCTCCTGACTTCCGGTCCTCACTTTCCTCCTCATCCAGCACCAATCACAATCCTGACCCCTCTGCAGCGCACCTGGCACCTGGCAGCCTCGCGTTAGCACTTCTGGATGCTTCTCCCAGGCAGGCTCTCCCTTCAAACAGCCGCCTGGCTTCCTGGCCCTTCAGACCTCTGCTCAGCTATGACCCCCATCCACACCGCCTGAAACAGCAGAGCTGGCTTCCTGCGTTCTCTGTTTCCTAACCCTCCTGCATTTCCTTCTTGCCGCCTATCACCCTCTGACTGCTAATAAGCGACTCCCTGCTAGAATAAGACTGTGTCGCTCGCTGGAATGTTCCCAGTATCTAGCCCAGCCCTGGGCACACGGCAAGAGCTACAAATGAGTGTGTGAATGAATGAATGAATAGATACTCATTTTTCCCAAACTGACTCCGCATTCCACACTGTCCATTTCAGACCCTATAAAGTGGCATCTTCTTTGAAAATCAATATTGGCCTCTTCACAGCCTTAGCATTACCTTGAACAGATCATACAAACAGGATATCCATGACTTTCAATTAATCCAGAGGGAACCCTAAAAGGACTTCAGATAGGCAGCAGGAGATACTAGCATAGTGTATGAAGTAACCAATCAGAGATTAGACGTCCCTGATGAGCCATCCGCTAATGAATGGAGAGAACATTTCCTGGCTTACGGGAAGGAGCGCTGGAGCCAAGGGAAGTGCCTCGTTCAGCTGGATTAGTTATTGGAAACTCGCTTCCTTGGGCCAGCCAGTTCTTCAGACGCTGAGTCTGTGGCTGTCTGCATCTCTTCTCTAGGGGCCCAGATCAGAGGAGCAGACCCTAGAGCATCAGCTCCTGGCTCCTGCCTCACAACCCCTCTGCCCACTTAAAGGAGCAGAGGATGGAATCAGCCATACAGTGAAGCAGAGGGGCAAACCCCAGAGGGCTTCCCGGGAGAGGTGTCCCATTCTCTGGAGCCTCTCAACTCTACCCGCTGCCCTGAAACCTGCCCAGTAACCACCCGCGTTTCTCTCCGAGTTGCTGTGACTCTGTATTTGATTAACATCTTGAGTGAAATAAGCCTCTCGTTTCACTGGGGCATGTCTCGGAGCTAAAAGTTTCTTTCTATGCATAATTAATATTCTACCTCTTTGGAGAAAAATTTTATCTCTCCAACCCTGTAAATAGACTGTTTCCCCTTGGCTATTAATATGTCATCTCTTTACCAAAAATAAAATCAAATTCAAGGAAAAATGACCAGTAAAGAAGAACGCCTCGCTGAAAGGAATTTTCATTTTTATTCCAATGCAAAAAGCTGAAGAATGTCTTTAATGCCTGTCCAGCTTGAAACCCGCCGCAAATGTCTTACAACCTTTCTGTAACCAGGCTTTTCCCATCTGTGCTGAAAACAGCTGATGATTTAATGCAAATGGTTGTTGTGTTTTTGCACAATCTCCCAGGGATCTTCTTTATTTTGTATTAGCATGAGGGGTCTCTTTTTCATCTGCTTCAGAAACACGCCTGCTGGTGATTAGCTTTCTGTTGCACCCACTCTGTGTTCCCCATGATGCAGCCCCTACTCATTTTTTAAATTTCACTGTCAGAGTTCCCGTCACGGCTCAGTGGTTAATGCATCCGACTAGGAACCATGAGGTTGTGGGTTCGATCCCTGGCCTCGATCAGTGGGTTAAGGATCCGGCGTTGTCATGAGCTGTGGGGTAGGTCACAGATACGGCTCGGATCCCGAGGTGCTGTGGCTCTAGCGTAGGCTGGCAGCTACAGCTGTGATTAGACCCCTAGCCTGGGAACCTCCACATGCCGTGGGTGCGGCCCTAGAAAAGACAACAAATAAATACATAAATAAATTTCACTGTCTTTAACCTCATAGCACTCTTTCTTTCCCCAACATTAAAACCTGGCTTGGAAATGAATCCTTTCTGGTCTAAGAGGTTTAAATAGTGATGCAATACATCCAAAGCTCAGAACAGTGGTTACCGACAAGGGCCCCAGTGGTGTCTGCAGATCCACACAGAGGCCTGGCCCTGTCTATTTCAAAAGGCATTTCTGGACTAAAGTAAACCATTCTGTAACCATTATATTTATCGCACATAATGTATGTCACATATGTACAGATGCAATTTTTAAGTGTATGCAAATAGTATGATTAATAAAATTTATTTTGAAAGTACTGCTAATTTCCTAATTCCCACTCAATGACTTACCACCATGCAAAGAATTTTAAATTGTTAGAAACAAAAACTTTTCCTTTCGATAAAACCCTTACGACCCCCCAGGTTCAGGACAACGGGTTTCACGTTCTGATTGAGCTATTTACCAACTGGCAAGTCACAAACTCGGGGAGGTCCAGTTTCCTCATGCATAACACTGGACTTTCATTTCTCAAACGTGTTTCACAGGGTTTAGGGCTGGAAAAAGAAGAGAGTGTTGTGCGAATTGTAAAGCAACACACACACAAGGCCACCAAGTAACATGGGCGCCAAGGGCCAGCGGGGCACTCTGATGGCCGGTTCAGATTTTGTGGACAGGCTTTGGTGGCTTGGACCCGAGGGCCAGCTCCTTGGGCTCAGTTGGAAGGCAAGCCACGCCAGTAACATAAAGAAAGATCCCACACGATATCACTTATTTGTGGACTCTTAAAATACGGCACAGATGAACCTGTCTACAGAACAGACACAGACGCAGGGACATGGAGGGCAGTCTCATGGTTGTCAAGGGGGAGGGGGAGGGAGTGGGATGGACTGGGAGTTTGGGGTTAGGAGATGCATTTAGAAAGAATAAGCAATGAGGTCCTGCTGTACAGCACAGGGAACTATATCCAAGCACTTGTGATAGAACATGATAGAAGATAATGTGAGAAAAATAATGTGTGTACATATATATATATGGTCACTATGCTGTATAGCAGAAATTGACAGAACATTGAAAATCAACTATAATAGGAAAAATTTTTAATTAGAAAAAGAAATAAAAAAGGATGGCTTAGAGACAGAGTTGCACGTCAGCATGTGCAGGATAAATTCATGACCCCACAAGCCAAGATCAAAGCTTTGCATTGTTCCAAAATACCCAGCCTTTCGGGGGAGCCATTCTCCGACCCCTTTCTGGGTTGTCAGGCTAACATGTTTTCCCCATTTCATCTCAGCATAAACAACTGTGCTAAGTGTGTTGCCGCTGACGAGAGCCGAGTAGAAGCAAGTCAGATACGAACTGAACCCAGAAACTGGGTCATTAGCCAGGTCGCCTTGGTTTAGAAATCCGGGCTGTTTCCTTCTTGTCACTTGCCAGCAATTTATGGCACTCCCGTCCTTGTAGTTTGCAGTCGGCTGGGCCCTGAGCCACGTGAGACTGTTTTTAATGGCAAAATCTTCAAAGTTGTGCTTAAAATATTTGCATCATAAAATCCCTCCTGGAAGCCAAACTTGGGTTTCAGGAGGCACCTCCGAGCAAGCAGGGACTCGCCTTCAGAGCCTGGAGAAGGACTCCTGCTCCAGCACCACCTCCCTGCCGCTGACCGGCCCAAGTCAATGACACCCCAGGAGGAGAGTCAGATCATTGGGAGACAGCGCAGAGCTGGGAGCAAACTCCGAACAGCTTTTCAGAGCCAACGACAGTGAGAGATGACTCAGCAGTTAGTTGAGCAATTCAAAAAAGTGTGTTTTTCACACATTTAATTGATCCTGTGAGGAAATCAGTGTTAAGGACAAAAGATGAGCAATTGTTCAACCTCACTCTGGGAAGCCGAAGTTCTTGTTTCTTGCACTTTTCTCCTGTGCCCGGCATGAAATGGACACATCTGGGGAGTGACAGGCTACCATACAGGTAACTCGCTTTAAAAAAATTAAAAAGGAGGGAGTTCCCACTGTGGCACAGTAGGCGAAGGAGCCAGCATCGTCTCTGCAGCAACACAGGTTCCATCCCCGGCCTGGCACAGTGGGTTAAGGATCTGCATTGCCACAGCATAGGTCTCAGCGGTGCTGCTCGGATTGGATCCCTGGCCTAGGAACTTCCATATGCCGTGGGTGCTACCAAAAAAAAAAAAAATTAAAAAGGAGGAAAAAAACCCCTGATCATTGACATTTAACCTGAAAAGGGAGGAAACCAAAAAACAACAACAACAAAAAAAGGAGTTCCCATCACGGTACAGTGGGAAAGAATCTGACTAGGAACCATGAGGTTGCAAGTTCGATCCCTGGCCTTGTTCAATGGGTTAAGGATCCGGCGTTGCCATGAGCTGTGGTGTAAGGCGCCGTCGCAGCTCGGATCTGGCGTTCCTATGGCTGTGGCGCAGGCCAGCAGAAAGGAAGGAAAAAAAAAAAAACCTCACAAGGAAAAAGTCATTATCCTTTTTAGCAAAGATGTTTACTCTTCCCTGACCCATAATGGTTTATGAAAACAAAACTATTATAGGGCTGAACTTAAGAAAACTAAATTTCTGGATAAAGGACACCCATCAATTTATACTTTGCTGCATGGAATACAAAAGCTGAGCGAAAAGAGAAAGGAGGCAGAGGAAGAGGCAGGCTGCCTGGGAAGAGAATGAATCTGGGAGGGAAGGAGCCATCTAATGGGAAAATAAGCCCCTCCTCCTGTGTGGGGTGCAATGCTAATCCCACCTTTCCCCCAAGAAATCCGAAGTAAAATGTCAGTTTCTTGTTAAAAAAAGAAAGAAAAAGCTTATGCTCAGAATCACAACGCTCATCCTCCACGCATTTTTTTTAAGTCAATTTAATTCAACCAGCTTTGCGATCTAATCATTACTCAGAGCTGAAGGTGGTTTTCCATTAATGTATCTCCGTCACTCTCACTTTCTGACCTGTGAACGTTCTTATTAGCTGCCTTATTAAGATGATATCCTGTCTCTGAAGTAAGAAAAGAAGATTATCTCCTTACCTGACATGTCATTGTCGGAGTAATCTTCGTTACAAAAAAAAAAAGAGAGAGAGAGAGAGAAAGAACTGACTGTTAAATAGACATTTAAATTTATGGCACACGGTATCCCAGCAGGACATCCGTGATGGCACAGATGTGATGGAAACTCAGTCCCTTCCTCCGCCACGATTAGCAAACAAAGCCAGAAGCAAATCACTCTCTGCTTAATCTTAGGTTGGTATCAAACTGGAGGCCAATTTGGGTTTTAAAGATGAAATAAGGGTGCATGAAAATAACCTGGGACACATAGAATGACGAATGCATTTCACATCTGCTTACACGTACGTGCTTGTTAGGGGTCTCTGCGAACGCGACTACTCTAATGAAAACTACTGGGGGCGGGGAGTGGGGGGGGGGGAGCAGCCCGGGTGATGACTGCCCTCTGTGGACAAGTCATGTGGTGTGGACACCTGCGGCCTCTGGTCTCTTCTTCCCTCTGGCCTTGTGTTCAGACTTACCTGGAGGACTATGGCAAAGCCCACGGCTGTCTACGTGGTCAGCTCTCTTGGTTTATTTTCTGCCCTTTTTCACAAATGGTTTGCAATAAAAATAATGCCCCCCCTCCCCCATTCAAAGAAATAAGATTAATTGGATTTACCATCTTGGTTAAAAAAGACGGCTCTGACTTCCTTGGCAGAAAACCTGAGGAGCCCAGATCTGCTTCTTTTTAGTGAGACAGCCTGGCCATCTGGAGATGTGCTCACCTCTGAGCCCTCTTTGGTCTAACGGACCACGGGACGAGGAGGTGAGAGTGGTACTTGAAGTGCAGAGACTATAGATACATTCTATCACTTTATTTTTTAATTTTACTTTTGTTTGTTTGTTTGTTTTTTAGGGCTGCGTGTGTGGCATATGGAAGTTCCCAGGCTAGGGGCCGAATCGGAGCTGCACCTGCCGGCCTATGCCACAGCCATGCAAACGCGGTATCCAAGCCATATATTCGAGCTATAATGAAGCTCACAGCAACGCCAGATCCTGAACCCACTGATCAAGGTCAGGGATCGAACCTGCATCCTCATGGATACGAGTCAGGCTCATTCCCATTGAGCCACAGCAGAAACTCCTATCACTTTATTTTGATAATGTCTAGTTACATATACGAATTTATCAGACTATCGATAGTTCCAGTAGCAAAGAGAAGCACAGCGTGACAGCAGGACCATCTTTCCTGAGAGTCAGTGAGTTACTCCACTTCCATCTTCGGCTCTGAGGGCCTTGGGGCGGCCGCCTGCCCCGTTTTGTGACTTGGGACTTCTCCCTGTGGACATGCTCCTCCCGTGGTCCCAGCAAGAGTCCTTGTGGAAGGTTTCAGGGCAGAGGCCAGTTCATTTAGACGAGACTGTGTCATAGGCATATTCGCACTTCTCTGCTGATCCACATCTATTCCTACTCCTCTTCTCCGTGCAGCTCAAGTTGTCAGTTTTAATCTATAAATCCTCTGTGATTTGGGTCTCCCCCAACATTCACTATCGCCTCTCCTGCTCTGCTTCTCAGTGTCAGTTGAGATAAATGACCTGCGAGTTTTGGCATTTGCAGCGGGCCTCCTGGTCAGTGAGAAAATTAACAAATCTGTCCATCTTTGCTTTTTTTCTTTCCCACACCTCATAGGCATATAAGAACCAAAGGCGTGTTATTTCCTTGGCTTGCTATACCCTCTCATTACTAATCCTCAGGTGACAGATTTCGGATCTAGTGGCAGGATGAGGGTTGCTATGACAACCTGATGATGCTTGGTCTTCCACAGGAGGGCATTTTTGGACAGGTCTCCACAAAGCCCCCCCTTTGGGTGAGGACCACGACCATCATGGCACACAAGACCCCCCCCCCTCCGCCCCCGCAAGGGATCTAGTGCCCTCTGTGCCTTGGAAACACCATACACATATTAATGAGTGTCCCTCTGGAAGAAAGAGCAAAGCCTCATTGTGTGATTTGGGAAGTAAGAACCAGGCTAGTTTGGAAGTGGGCTCGAATTTGGACTTTTTCTCTGGGCTGGAGGTACCCAGGACTAGGACTCAATCAGAACATCTGGCTCTTTGAAAGGGAGCAAAGGGCAACAATGGAACTAGTACACTGCTCTCTCTATAATTGCTCTTTCCTTTATTGCAGTGTATCAGCACTTCCCACTCAGAATTTCCTGGCTGCTTTGGGCAGCCCAGGCCTTCCAGCAGACTCATTAATTAAGTCCTTCTCTTTCTCGTCCTTTCTCTCCTCAGGTGTTCAAAGAAACAATCAATCACTCATTTCCGTGTTTATACAGAGATGAGGAAACTTTCAACTTTCTCTAAATATGGGGAAAAAAATCACATCTGCTAATAGACTTAAAAAAAAAAAACCAGCAAGGAGAGTTTTCACAGGAATACTACAGACACCACAGAGAACAGGAAGAAATATGCCTTTTATTAGACGTCTCCTATGTACAGGGAAAGCTGTTTCTCACAACGCAGGGGAAGCTGTGAGGAACAGCCACTGTCATCCGAGGTCACATCGCTTACACCAGCCACATCATTTAAACATCGCCACGCTCTGTGAACACACAGAACCATTACACAGAAATGCAAAAGAGACGCAGGTATGGGGATGGACACCTCACATATTTTCTAAAAACAAGTGGACACAAAAATACAATGTGCCAGTAAAAAAAAAAAAAAAATAGGCATATCAGTACATGTCTTTTTTCTTTCTTTCTTTTTTGTTAACACACAGTATGCTGAGCTTTCATCTCAAGCTTTTTCCATGTCGGAATTCACAGGCACTTTAGCAATCCAGCCACGGTTTACAGCATGATGTTCAGACCAACAGATGAGATGGAAACACGGTAGCAGCCCAGGTCCTCCTGACCCACATGTACTTAACATATTGACACGAGAGCAATCTTTTGTTACCACTGTCTGGGGACACCAGAAGGTCCTGTGGGATGTCGAACAACTCTCTTCTCATTTATCTTTTCTGTTTCATGGCAGAATTATTTAGAAGCATGGATGGCATCACCAGGAGGAGATACAGCAGGTGGATGAATAGACAAATATCAATGCCAACCAACTTTAAAAATTGGAGAAAGCAGGTGGGTTTTTGGAATCCCAAAATGAGTATCTGACGGATCTTTGTTTCACGCTATGCCCTTCCTGCCAACTCATCAAACAAAAACTAATTAAAAGAATGACTGGTATGTACTGGGCCAGACACTCATTCTGAGAGGATTTTTTTCCTTAGCTACCACCCCCCACTCCCACATCACAACACACACACAGGCCTGGCAGGCAAGTGGCCTTTGCCCACCAGGGCTCATGCCCACCTCCCATGCTCCCCACACAGAGTCATGGTGACTCAACACATGTGTGATGAGCAGGACTGAGCAAGGGTATTTATAAACGCAGACAGAATGACTGGTTTATTGATAACACTGAGTTATAAGGCAGTTACAAAGAGACCCCCCCCCCCGACAACCAGACAGTGTTGGAATATGGCTTAGCTTCTTTTAAATGAAGGAACTTTCCTGTTACAAGGAACCAAGAAAGAAAAGGGAAACCACACTGGTTACAAAGGATTATAAATGACTGTGCTGTGAAGCACTGCAGAGCCCCAATTTCTGGTGTATGTCACCCATTTCCATCCACCAGAGACTGAGATGTTGTCTCATCTAAGAAACTTAAAGGGAAAAAAGAGGGATCAACATCATCCTTAAGTTCAGGGTCATCTGTGGCCACAAGTTGTGTGGGGTGGACACACAAAGCCGAGGACATCCCACAGGATGGGCTACGATTCCCGGTACCCCCACGAGCGTATGAATGCCTTGAACAGGTGATTGTCAGATGGTGAGAAATCCTTCCATGAAATAGACACTTGAGACATAGTGGCAAAGACATTAAGGCCTTCCATCGAATTGCCCACACTGCTTAAAGGCACTGATACCGACAACAGAAATATTCCACAGTACCACTGAGGTTTTAAAAAAACTCCCCCAATACGAGTCTTCGTAGGAAAATGTCCTTTATTGCATGACATGAAGCATCTGCTCTTTCTTCTCTTGCTCAGGAATAGAAGGGCCTCCCCTTCTCAGGAGTCTGGAGTCTGTTGAGCCTGGCGACCTGAGAAGGGGACGGGGGCACATCCTGCCGGAAGGGCCCCTTGGGGGGGATGTGACTGGGGTCCTGGACTTTCTTATATGAGTCATAGTTGTTGAGCCCCTCGGGGGCAGGGGGCTGCTTCTTCATCTGCTGCTCTTTCCGCCTCTGCTCCTGGCGAAGGAGTTCCTGTGTCTCCAGCATCACCCTGGCATTGAAACCATGCCCGCCCAGGTAGCCATTTCGGGAGCCTTGGTAGCTGGAGTACCTGGGGTTCTCCTTGGCACTCTGGAAGCCTTCCCCAGGGGGGTAGTTCTGCTCCCAAGAATCCTGGGAGACGGAGCTGGCGTTTTTCCTGCTTTGCCTAGAAAGCAAAGCCCAAAGGTGAGTGGGAGGGTTGGGAGAAGGGGAGGGAGGGGGATGGAGGGAGAGAGTGAGGGGCAGGGCTGAGCCAGAAGCACACATTTCCACATCTCAAGAAACATTCCTGTGTTCCAAACATGCGCCAGACGCTGTGATAGGGGCTGGAGAATGAAATCACGACTGTCCTGGGCAAACTTGAGTCTGAGACAAGTGCACAGAGGCTAAACAGGAGAGAGTGCTAATAGATTCTGCAGTGACTCAGAAACAGGGTCCTCCTTCTGAGTCTGGCGAGGTGCTACCTGGTCCACTTAGGGTAACATGATCTCCTGCCATTTAGACTCACTGGCAAGATGCTGTACAGGAGTATTAGAGATGTGGCAGCTTCTACACCAGCAATAACTGCTCACTTTAGAACATTGCCATTCAATCCTAAACAAGTAAAGCAAAATATGTCACACCGCCATCACGCCAGGGAGGCTGGCTCACATGAAGTCCAGGTAATGGATTACAATATGAGTTCAGTTATAAAAGATTTAAGTCTAGACTCCTTTATGATTAAAAATGCAACAGGCAGTCCCTTAGAGCCTTAGCTTTCGAGCTGTCTGTGTCAGCAACTGACATGCTTTGGAATACACGCTCATCAAGACTGCAGAATCTGGGTGTGCATGGAGCAAGCACTGTTTTCCTGCACACAGCATCCTTACCCAAGGCCAGGATAACTTACTCAACTCACTTTCTGTCACCCCAAGATGGGGAAATAAATCAGAGTCCTATAGAAATTTCAAATCCTTATCACTCCTGCAATAAAGTTGCACATCATTTTCAGGAAACATTATTGTTTTGAAACATCTTTAATTTACTATCAAGTCTCTAGATGCTTTTATGAATTTACAATAAGATTGGCTATGATAAAGTAAAACAATTTTGTGCCAGAAAGGAAGACATGCCCTAATTTTTTTGCCTTGAACATGGAAGAGAGGGAGCGAGAATTGAGTCATAAAGCAAAATATATTGCTCCATTTATCAATAAGAAAATCATTCGGTGACAGTACGTATTGCTTAGGCTTTCATATCAACACACACAACATGACAGAGTGTTCCAAAGGACTCGGGTAGAGAGAAAATAAGTTCTAGGCAGCACTGGGTCTCCCACAGGAAGGAAGCAATTTGCATATCTGAACATTCGGAAGTGCCATCAATATGGCTTGGAATGAAATCTGCCCATTTTCCATATGGCCTACGATGTAGTCAAGGGGATTTTCCATAAGGAAAATGAACCAATATCTCAGCCTCAACTCTGGCTCTGACTCTGATTAATTGAACAGTCTACAGTATATCTATCCTTTGACTGGGAATTGGGCCATTGGTACAATCAGCCCAGGCGAGAATCCTGAGACTTGATGGAATAGTTTATTTGCCTAAAGCTCTGATTATCCTCACTTAAAAAGTCATAAATTAATCTTCCCAGAGCCATGAATGAAGGAACATGCCAGCATGAAATCAAGGGATTTGACATTAATCATGAAACTTTAATTAAGACAGCAAACTTGTTACTCATGTTACAGCAACAATGTGGGATTCCTTCATGGGTTAGTTATCAATTTAAGGATAATCAGAAATAGGCTTCTTCATCCTCGGCCTATGGAGCTCCACTAGCCCTGTCCACCCCATCCCCAAATCCACAAAGCCTGAGGATTTGCCCCACATGGTCCGGCACCAGAACTTGAATTTTGAATCAGTCCAGGAAGGCAGAGTCTTTTTGTCTTCAAACACATTAGGAACTCACTAACCATTTGTTTGGGATGGAAATTATGGTGAGGTAGGAGAAAAAAATTCCTTGTAGTTAAAATTCTCTTCAAATTCAACAGCATAGGAGTTCCTGCTGTGGTACAGAATTCCTGCTGGGTTAAGACTCCCACTGCAGCTGCTCAGGTCACTGCAGAGGCTTGGGTCCAATCCTCTGCTCAGTACAGTGGGTTAAAGGATCCGGCATTGCCACACCTGTGGTGTAGGTAGCAACTACAGCTTGGGTTTGATCCCTGGCCCTGGAACTTCCATATCCTGTGAGTACAGCCATTAAAAAAAATATTAATACGCAGCCTAGAAAGAAGAATACCTCCCTGAGGCTCAAAGTAAGACAGATGTGAGGTTCAAAGCACGCAGATATGGACACAGGGACACAGAGACACACACGCTTCCTTGCAAGGAAGCTCATATATCAACAAGCTCTTGATTAAGGAAGAGGATCAAGCAACGAGCAGGTCTTAGAGAAACATGCGAAAGCAGCAGAAAAGAAGGGTTCCCTTCACTAGAAAGAAGACTGGCCACAGGCACGGGGCACAGCGGCAAGAGGCTGGGCATGGCATCCAGCCCCCATCTGTGTGTCTGCTGTGTGAGCCTGGGAGGTTCATACTCTCGGGGGGCCATGTGGTCTCATCTGTGAAAGAGGCAGCATCTCCAACCTCCTAGAGTTCTGAGGAGAAATAGATGAAATCACACATGTCAAATGCTCAGAGAAGTGTGGCACTTGGTATACAGGGGACTAATAGGTGACTTTCAAGTGACTTTGCCTCCAACAACTAGGCTCTGGGTTTGGGAGAGGTTGTCTTTCTGATCAAGGGAAAACATTAAAAAGATTAGCTTTCCATTCTTTGTCAGAAGGCTCAGTGGAGCTCAAGGAGCAGAGAAAGGCACCAAGGAACATAGAGACCCTCAGGAACACGTCCCAGAGTCGGGCTCAGAAGCAAACCTCCCGCTGTCCCGTGGCTGCTTAAAGGCCACGAACAACAGCCACAAAGCATCATTCCTTTCCATGAATTCCTCTATTACCAACACACAGGTTGATTTGCTCCTGGACTGAACTCACTGGAGATTCCTGAGTCCACCCAAAGCACAGACCCTGGTTTGGCAGTAATGGCTGAGGACTCCCCCACCCCCAGCAAAGAACACAGAGGGATGTAGAAAGATAGACCTCGGGTGACAAGCAGTGCAGAGATGGGCCTGGTGGGGAGACAGACTCACAGCCAGGAAGCAAGACTTACGAGCAAGAAGTCAGACACCAAGCAGCAGGAGGAGAGATGGAGAGGCAGTGGGAAAAGAGAATAAAGAAAACTGCTTAATAGGCGTTCCTATCGTGGCTCAGTGGGTTAAGGACCTGGTGTTGCCACGGCTGTGGTGTAGGCCTGCAACAGTAGTTGTGATTTGACCCCTAGCCTGGGAATTTCCTTAAATACATCTTTCTGTCAAGGACTGTGACGCAACATGCTTGCATGGCTCAGATTTAGAGCTGTCTCTGGGGTACTAAGGAAGAGAGCTGGGAACTTTTTTTTTCTTTTTCTTTTTAGGGCTGCACCCATGGCATATGGAGGTTCCCAGGATAGGGGTCCAATTGGAGCTGCAGCTGCCGGCCTACACCACAGCCACAGCGACACGGGATCCAAGCCATCTGCAACCTGCACCACAGCTCATGGCAATGCCAGATCCTTAACCCACTGAATCGGGGCCAGGGATGGAACCCATGGATCCTAGCTGAGTTTGCTCCCACTGAGTCACAATGGGAACTCCAGAGCTAGGCGTTTTCAAAAGGATTTTTAAAAAGAAAGTAAAAACAGAAAAAAAGAAAACTAATTTAGGGAAAAAAAATAAGAAAGACATCTTCTTCTGACTGAGACCTGAGTTCTCCTTTTCTCCCATCTTTACAGAAGAAAATAGCGACCAGTAAGGGAGCCCCCATTGACCAGAGGGAACATTCTGCCCCAGTCTCAAGTTACCACCTGGCGGGTGTGCTCACGGATGTTTCAAAATGTAACCTGAATTCTGCCCAGAGGTTTCCTTAATCACAGTGAGAATTTATAAACCCCTGTGGCACGTACATCCCTCTAATTCAAACCACCTTCTCCAGCGCGCCCGAGACAAAGTCTTGACCATTTGTTTTCTTTTAAGCGCCACTTTGCAACGGAACTCTTTGTGTGTGTGAAATCTTTCTGGTATCAAATGCCACTGCAACTTGTTTAGACAAAACTCCGCTAATCGTCCACATCCGAAGAGCCAAGGTCAAGTGTCCTGGAAAAATATCACATGTCTGACCCTGGGATTTGCTGCCAGCTCACACAGGGCATCACAAGCCCCCCCGCCCCCACCCCCCCGCCCCCGCCCTCCAGCCTCTGGCTGAGCGGGGTGACTTTGCAAAGAACTGAGCTGGGTGCCAGGCCCCCTGAACCCATTTCCTCCCCCAGACAGAGGTGCACGCCGAGGGATCACAGCTGACCTCGAACCACACGGGGCTGCTTATACGTGGATCTCACTCAATAGGAAGCACTTCAAGGACTGTATAGTCTGCGGGTAGTTGAATATGTGGACACAGAGGGGTCACGGTTGGAATCTCGGATACAGAGGGCCGTCTATACATTGTACCGAATTGACCCCACGTGCTCAAGGGTTACTTGTTCTCTCTAAAAGTTCGCCTAAACTCCCACAGCTCTTTAATTTTTTCTAAGACACTTCTAAAAGTTTTTAAAATTTATTTTTATTTTTTTCTTTTTTGGCCACCCCATGGCATATGGAGTTCCCAGACCAGGAGCCCCAGATGCGACCTATGCCATAGCTGGGACCTATGCCATAGCCCTGTAGCAACACCAGATCCTTTATTTAACCCATTGTACTGGGCCAAGAATCAAACCTGCGTCCTGGTGCTGCAGAGACACTGCTGATCCCAGTGTACCACAGGGGGAACGCCAGCTCTTTCATTTTAAGAGTTCTCCTTTTCTCCCATCTTCACAGAAGAAAATAGCTACCAGTAAGGGAGCATACCCATTGACCAGAGGGAACATTCTGGTTCTTTAGGGAAATGCTAACTGGCAGCGGTGGCACCGGAAGCAGCAAAAGCTGGTGGTCCCTGGACATACAGGGGCTGCTGCTAGGTGCTTCCCAAGGAGAGGAAGGCAGGATGCACAGCGGAGGGGAGCCCAGCAGAGGGTTAGGAGTCAGGGGGTGCGGGCGCGAGGCGGAAAGGACCCATCTGGGGCGCTGCGCGGCTTTGGAAGCTGAGCAGGAGAAACGCTGGCTTGTCCTCTTCCAGCCCAGGGCCCAGGGCCCAGAGTCTCTCCTGCCACCCCCAGCCGCCCTCCCCTTCCTTAGTCCTGGCCATTTCCCATCTCGCTCTCTCCCTACATACACTGCACGAGAGGTCACCTTTGTTCCTTACTCTCAAACACAGCTAAAGTACAGGAACCAAACATTTTGCCAATAAAAGGTCATGGCCCTGTGCTGACAATCTTGTTCATGTGGGCCGGGATGCACGATGGCCCCCGAGTGGCTGAAGTAGCAGGACCATGCCACGTAATCTTACTTGTGATCTCTGAAGGGTCCCGCCTCGGATGCTCCGGGGTGACCCACGCCGAGACTTTTGCCCCCGGTGCTCAGGGCAGCGCGCACAGGGAACTTGACACCTACACCTGCTCGTGTCCAAACCTGGGCTCCAAAGCCCATGGTAGCAAAGAGCCTTATAAAATAGTGGTTCAGGGCACAGCAGGTTGGAGTTGTAATTCTGGTGGAATTACAAACTTGGGTAGGGCCTTGGGGGGACATTCCTTCATGTTCCTGAGCTGTTTCCTTCTAAGACATGCTCTCCAAGGTCCTGTCCTAAACTTCAAAAGACTCTGACCCAACGTGGGCCAAATCACTTAATTATTCTCCCATTTAAAAGAAAGAATTTCATACTCAAAGGAGACACAGCTTTATGGATTGAGAAAGAATAGCCGAGCGGCCAAGTTCACACACGGGGCGACCCCATGTGGTCCTGGCTGATGGGGTCAGCACAGTGCAGTCCCTCGGGCGGTCATAGCGACCAGTTAACATTAAAAGGGACGTGCCTTTATTAGAATCAAGAGTGGTTTTGTATCAGTCAAGTTTACAGATAAGCATTGGCTCCACCGCAACACTGTTTCTCCCCAAATTCAAAACAGTCTGCTTGATACAAACAGGTAAGTGGACTGTTTTCCACCCAAAGTGTTTTTGTCACCTCATTTTATGTATTTATTAAAACAATTTTTTTTTTTTTGGGGCCACACCTGCAGGTTAAGGGTTGAATTAGGGCTGCAGCTGCCGGCCTATACCGCAGGCACAGCAACACCAGATCCAAGCCACATGTGCGACCTACACTGCAGCTCATGGCAACACCGGATCCTTAACCCACTGAGCAAGGGAAGGGATGGAACCCAAAACCTCTTGGATACTAGTCAGGTTCCTTACCGTTGAGCTGCAACGGGAACTCCCCATCACCTCATTTTAAAACAGTGTTCTATACACATGCCTATAAGAATTGTGACTAAAGCGGGGCTTTGGGAAGTTTGGGGAGCTGCATGCTTTTAAGCACTTCCATTATTTTATGCACAGAGAAAACACTTAGATGGAAAATGGCTATAATGACGGTACTGGGCCTCCGTTACCTGAGGGCAGAGAACCCCGGGGACAGAGGTAGCCGCACGCGGGAGCCTGGCCAGGAAGCCCTTCAGGCTTGGCCATCAGCCAGGGAGACGGACATCCCAGGACTCTCTGAGCTTCAACACCAAGCAGAAGCACAGACGGCAGGACAGCATGAGTCGGGACCACTGCGCCCCCTAAATCCCGTGCATGGAGTGCTCACCACCCATCCTTTGGGAGAACTCTAGATTTACAAGGCATCAGTGATCATAGCTACCCTTGAGCTGAGCAAAGGAAGTGTTATCTTTCCATTTGTCTGTTGAGGAATCTGTCTTTGGCCCCAAGGGAGGTGGAAGAACCAATCCCAGAACCCAGGTCGGACCCCCACCAGTCCTGGTAGGTCAGGCCACTTCATCCCATGATGAGCTGTCCCGTGAAGACAATGTGTTTCTTCTTCTCCTGAGACACCTTTCTCCCTGGCCTTCCTACCACACTGGCGCCCCCACCCCCTAAGCTGAGCAATGAGCTGTAGCTGTGGTTCCTGAGAGTTGGAAGGAGGGATTTCCTAAAGGACAGGGGACAGGGAGGACTGGACCCTCAGCGGGGGTGGCCATACCGTGGCAGAGAGCTGTACTGACGCTGGGCCTGCTGGAAGCTCTCTCGCTCCTCCTGGCGCTGGCGCTGCATCTGGACCTCCACGGACACTGAGTGCCGGCCACTCTGCGCTGACGGTCGGGAGTTGGGCTGCAGGAAAGAGACGCAAAAGTGGTCACAGAAAGGAAAGACAAATATCACGTGCCTGGTGGACTCTAGCTAGATGCTCAGAGACTGACTCAGTAACACGCTGCAATGTGTGTGAATTTTTTTAAAAAATCAAGTGCAATTTTCTCAAGGTTTTTTGAGCGAGGAGGCAATCTAATTGGTCTTAGCCCCAAATCCCCCATCACCCTAATTTTTTTTTCCCCAGCAATGTGTTTCCTATTTATTAATGGTATGTTAATGGGCAGGCTTCATAGCCATCGGCTGCAGTCTGCCACTAAGCTGACCGGATGGATGTCCCCTTCTCTATAATCACTCAATATTCTTTTTGAATCAATTATGACCTGTGGATGGGAAAAAAAAAGGGGGGATTTTAAAAAAGCTCAGTAAAGCTGCTCTTGAACTTCAGAGTACAGAAGAATCACCCAGAACCTTTGCTGATCATGCAGAGGACTCAGTGCAAACGTTGGAAATACTCGAGTTCAGTATTCAACTTAATAGCTGAAGTTATAGGGTGGGGGGGGGGGAATTATCCAAAGTGATTAAGAAAAAAGCAATCAATTAAAAAGAGAATAGGAAGGATCTAGAACAACCAAAGAAGAAGACATCAAACGAGTGGCCTCTTTCCCCCATCACCCTAGCTTTTGAGGACGATTTTAGAATGGTTTAAAATGGACAGGTCCCCCTTTTTCGTCTGCCTAGTGAGAGATACCAGTTTACATCCCTTGTGTATATAGCACCTAGAGGGGAGTGAGGCTGTTCAGAAAACCAGGCGTCAATGCCACAAAATCAAAAGAAACATATCCTACGATACTTCTCAGAGTGGGAAAGTCCACAGTACACTCTGGAAAGTTGACCATGCTGGTGAACCACAGGCATTTCAGTCTAGCAGTAGGATACAATGTAGCTGAGCCCCCTTTTACTAGAGGATGATGGTTAAGTTCTGAGCCAAGATTCGTTGAAACTAGCCACGGACAAGTTCTCCAATCCACGGATGGCGACCACATGTGAGCAGAAATGCTTGTCAAAAGAATCACCCTGAAAGCTAACAGCTACTGGAGTTGGTTATGAAATCATACATTTTGCCTGAGTTATTAGGAGATGGCATTTTTAGCTAGGTTAATTATATGCTACAGAGAAGTTTTCAGGTCTTCTGGCTAAATAATTAGGGCAGCAGGTCACCTGCTGGCTGCTGCCACTGACCAAACCCAGATATCGGTTGTATGCTGTGCTGTGTCTCCATGGATGCTTTAGCATGGATGCCGTGCATCCATGGCTTTTAGCTCACCTTCAAGATCTGGCCTCTTGAAAGTCACTCTGCTCAAATATACAACGATGCCTCTAACTTTACAAAACCCCCAACAATGGTTTATCATAGTGTCAATGGCATGCATTCTTAAGTAATCCCTTTTGCTGAGGGCCAACCTCTGTCCCCTTTGTGTTATGCAACATTTTGCAGTAGGCTTCTTCCGCGTGAAGAATGTCTGCTATAAACAAGGTATTGATTTTCTTTTAGAGTTGAAAGCCAATGGCAGGCTTGGACTCGATAATAATTTTCTAAAATAATATGAGACTCAGCATTCATTTGGAGCACTATAAGATAACATGTGGGCTTGTTACTTACAGAGGGGCTCCTCTGGTTGGCTTTTGTGTGACGAGAAAGAAAGCAGCCTCTATTGTCCCCTTTCTGCCTGGCCAGCAGTATCTTATTTGTCGGTAAGCAGGAATAAGGCAATATAACAGGACACCATTTCAAAAGCATATGGCATCATCAGTGAGCATATTAAAAATATCCCGACACAAAAATAATGTGTGAAGAGATTAGGCTTTATAATACCCTAGTCTCTACTAGGGGAGTTTATAACCACACGCATTGGAACAAATGTGTGTTCAGAGACCCACTCCGCAACACCGTTCAAATAACACATCAGTGGTGCCTTCAGCAAAGAAAACACTTCATCGAGTGAGTTCTGCTTATGCAAACAAAGAATGAAGCAATTGTTCATCAATGACATTATGGAGACCGTTTCTTCCATGACATTCCACGAAGCTGGCCCAGAAGAGCGCTGAGCTGATCTGCGGTTCATGGTGAGTCCAGGGAAGCTTGCCAGTGGCTGCTCCCCGGGGACAGCGAAGTAAGGAAACACGCCTTCAAAAAGAACCCCGTTTTCCTTTCCTTTCCACTCAGTCTAAGCTACATGCATGTGTCAAACAGTCTTGAAAGACCTGGCATTCGGCTGCAGGATTTAGTCACCAGCTTTTTAAGCTCATGCTGCTCTGTGACACGCTGCTTGTGGAGCTGTGAAAAGAAAATGCAAGGTCTTGTAGAAATTTCAGGTGTATTTTTAAGTTCTTTCTCCCAGGGGCTTGAACATTTGATTCTGAGGGAGGGAAAAAAAAGCAGAAGGGCTTTTGTTTCCTCAACTGTGTGTTTTCTGATGCTGTTCACCTCCAAGCTTATCGGTGGCAATCTAGCTGGGTCTGGATGAACCCCAGTAATAAAATTATCATCAGACGGGATCGGAAAACTTGGAGTGAATGAGTTTGGAATCAGCAAACTGACACACTTCATTCTGCTTGCTCATTCTGATGAAATAGAAACCCCAACCTTACTATTTTACCTCCCCCACCAAGAGCATGCAAAGGCCTAGGTTATTAGACAGAATCACCCTTATCTTTAAGATGAAACCTGACTGGGTCACAGATTTCAAGGAGGACTGTGTGCATAACAGACCCAGCCCGAAAACTAAATAGGTTCGTGCTGGCAAGTTTTCTACTTGGCCTGAATCAAAATTAACCTGATTCATGAGTTCCTATTGTGGCTCAGCGGTAACAAACTCGACTAATAACCATGGAGGATTCGGGTTTGATCCCTGCCTCGTTGCTCTGGTGTAGGCTGGTGGCTACGGCTCCGATTTGACCCCTATCCTGGGAACTTCCATATGCCGTGGGTGCAGCCCTGAAAAGAAAAAAAAGGAAAAAAAAAACCCACACACACAAAACAAACCTGATTCATGATTTCAAAGACGATCTAATACAAATGTAAAACACGGGAACGGTATTACAGTAACAACCCCTGACTTTTAGATACTGTGGTTTTGTGGTTTCCATCCCTGTGCAGAAATAGAATACAGGTGTCTAGAGTCCAAAACACAAAAATAAAGATAGACATGAAGAAAGGGATCATTTGTAACCCCAGAAAGAAGGGCAAGTTTTCAAATGAAAAAGCATCAGCAACTACAACAACAAAGCAACATCTATACAGAGAAACATACAGGGAAAGAATAATTGTAAGGATCCTGGAGAGTCACTGGATAAGGAGGCAATAGTTCTGTTTTAAGAATGCAAATTAGAAATAACCCTGGCCTTGTTGGTGATGAAATTGGTGACAGGTGATAACTTTTTAATTAAAAAAACCAGCCAAGGTTGCCAAGGCCATAATAATGATAGAGGTTGTAACATACTCTTTATACTGTATAAAAAATGTATATAGTTCTCTCATGGCCAGTGGGTTAAGGATCTGGCATTATCACTGCTGTGGTGCAGGTTCAATCCCTGGCCCAGGAACTTCCACATGCCAAGGGGGCAGCCAAAACAGAAACGAAAACAAACAAAAAAACCAACAAAACAAAACAAAACAAAATCCCCCCAAAAACCCACCAAAACCCCAAAGAGAGTTCCCCGGTGGCTCAGTGGGTTAAGGATCCGGCATTGTTACTGCTGTGGCACAAGTTCCACCCCTTGTGCCATGACCAGGAATGTAATGTGGCCAAAAAAAAAATTACATAAAGCTTGGGAAAGCTGCACAACTTTGGTATTACTTACTAGTGTAAAATAAAGTATTGAAAATATCTTCCATATAGTGTTTCGTTAAATGAAGTCATTAAGCATTTCTCTCCATTAAGTAAAAATGATTCTTATTTTTCCAAAATAAAAATAGATAATACAAAATACAAAAACACAAGCCTCAAACTGTTAATAGTTAACAGACTAAAGAAAGACCAAAAATAGATATACACTGCACAAAGTTTCAGCACTAATGAGAACTAGGTAATAGTATAAGACTTTTAGAGCGTCATAACAAAGTGTAGGTGTCTCTTAGGAAATAAAATTCACTAGTTTTATTAGCTTTTACATAAAATACTTAATAATGTTTAAATACCCGAATTTCTTTCACATAGATGATAAACACGGCATGTGTGCATCTGTGGGCGTGCGAGTGTACATGGTGACACATACAACCCAGGTCTTTTACACGATCATTTGGGGTGAGTTTTTGACTTAAATTATGGATGATGAAAATTTACAAATTTTCAGGACATGGAGAGAAAACAACAACAACAACAAAAATAAGAAAGTTTGTGTGTTTGGAAGAAAACCTCTGACGATGCTGCTACTGCTGCTGCTGAGGATGAGAAGAACACAAAGACCAGTGATAACCCTTGGAGATTCAAAGTCCTGATTTTGGCAGTTCAAACACACTGTAACCCTAGTATGAATTCCATCTTCTGATAAAAATGGTCATTTAAAGATTTGGTAAAGGGTAGCAATAATTTACCTGCCATGAAATCACGTAAAGCGTGTACGCTGTTTACTCTGCTTAATTAAAAGTGGTCATTGCTCATACTGGTAATGATTTCCCGGAGTGGACTTACTGCCAGTTTCTAATCAAAACAGAGTTTAACTTCTGTCTCTGGTTCTGTCCCCTCAGCCCTCCCCTCTACCCATCACACATGGTACTTACACAGCTATCGATTGAACTCTGTGGGTTCTGAATGTTGAAAAGCTTAATTGCTGCTAATGATGTGAGTAATGGCTGAAAAATTGCAGCGCATACCAATTTCCCTCATCAAGATTTTATAAATATGTGTTTTGGTCTTAACACGCTATTTGTCTTCTCATCTTTCCCAACCAGGGTTTGGATCTATCTGCCCCTCTTAATCAGCAGTTCAGTCGAAAATAAAATAAAGGAACAGCTCTACCCACCAAGCAGCTCTCCGGTGTCACTGGTGGGTGAAAGGCAGCCTCAGGCGCGTCACCACCCAGGGCTCCGTGGGTAGAACAGTAACGGGTCTCGGGGGCTTTGGCTGGGAGGGTGGGTCAGGGGGCTCCAGGGAGGGGTCTACGCTGCAGCAGCACAAAGATACCCTTGCCAGGACTAAAAGGTACCCCTTTGCTGCAGGGATGGCTTTCTCCGGGTGGGTTTCCAAGGGAGGGGATCTCCACTCAGTCTGAACTAGAGTAACACCAAGCACAACAAGCCTGTCAACGAAGAAGGCATTTCCTGAGTCCAGGCGTGGATGCTCCTTACCAAGAAAGGAGAGCAGCTCCCTCTGAAGTTTTAAGACAGAGGAAGACAAAAAGAGAATCGTCCTTTCCTCCAATCCCCCAGGTCCAGGGGAAGCATCTGGGGGTGCAGGATGGCTGTGCCGTTTAGACAGGCCCCTCCCTAAAGCAGGTAAGACCCTAAAAGGGTAGGAGGAGCCATTCAAAGTCAAGGGCAGGAAAATGCAGGAGGGGACAGATCTTTTTCATTTGTTTAAGGACAGACAGCAAGGAAGACAGCCTGGGGGTGAAGAGCCCACGCACATCGCAGAGGATCAATTTTCTATCTGAAGGACCAAACTACTTTCCGTCACTACCAACCCGGGATGGAGAGGATTTAGCAATACAGCTATTAAAGGCTCCATTATCCCATCTATCAACCGTCTCAGCCAGCAAGTCTGCTTGCGGGCAACACTCAGGTATCTGCAAAGTTTGAACAGCGTACTGTACTTAGGTCTGCAGCCTGCGATTTAATTCTTTTAAAAGCAACACTCAGTCCTGTCCCTATCCGAGCTCTTCGATAATAACCCTAACCTCAGCTATTGTTCCATTATCTTAAGAAAGATTTAAAGCAACTCGCTGCTTTATTTATGCTGTGGCTCTACATGGGGAAGGACTTTCCTTCTCTTTCTCCTCCTTCTCCTTCTTCTCTTAATCAACTTGGGAGAGAATTCACTTCGATTACAGAGCTAAGGAAATGTTCTGGGCCTCTGCTTCCCTAAAGACCTTTTGTACCACAAATCGGCTCCCTCAGGCCCAAATGCTATTTTGAACCAAAGCTCAGGAACAGGTGTGGGCTGAACTGCTAGAGTTGAGAGAGAACATTTTGAAAATGGATGAGTTGAAAAGGGCCACTTGGAGGAATTTCCTGCAGCATCTCTTTCTGGAGGTAAAGCCACGGGCTTGGATATTGTTCTGTGGGAGACATCTGACTGCCCTTTGTGTGTGGGCATTTCTAACGCGCATGACCATTTCAGCTAATGTGGTCTGAGCTGTACACATGGCTTGAGGATGTGTTTATGGCGCCTTAAAACAAAAACAATCACAGACAATTCCAATGAGTAAAATCCTTTCCAAACACAGTGACCTTTCAAGGTCAGAATGCATACGGGAAAAGATAAAAAGATGGGTTCCAAGACACTCAAAGCTCATTTGGTAAAACAGATAATAAAAACCATAGACCAAGCTACGTTTTGAATGACTGAGCAGTTCTTAATAAGGCAACAATGAGAACCGGTATGAAAATTAATAAGCTAAGTAGAATTACCATCACTTTAAGTTCATTTACATGATCTGTAGAATGGAGAATACACAGCAAGATCCCAATTGTTTGAAAATGGAAAAAAAAAAAGAAAGGAAAAAGAAAAAGAAAAGGTCAATATCTGACCCACAATTTGGGAAATTATTCCACTCCTAAGGTAATCAGCCTGTCATCCAAATAATTCCCCACTCACTCATTACAGGAAATGATTGTACAAGCCAAGTTGTCTGTCTAAAGTTGCTATGGCATTTGGATATACAATAATTTGGCCTATGACCTTCAGTAGTTGAGTTTCCTAATGTACAAGATATCCTCAAACATTTTTTTCCCCAACAGGATTGCTCATATTCAGTAGACAACATAAAAACATATGCCAACATATTCATGCCCCGCATTAAAAAATATCCATATATATATATATAAACCAAAATGGGTACCAGACCCCAGACGCATTCCCCAGTGCAAAACTTCTCATGCTAAGAACTAAGAAATGCTCATGTAGCCTCTGACAAATCTGAAGATCTCGCATATAGATTCAAGGTCACTGACCAGAAATAATTCCCATCAAGCTAAAGTTTCCCAAGATAGGTTTCTCTGTTTCTCAAAGTTATTTTTAGGTATATTCCAGCTTCAAAGAGGTGTTCTTTCAAGACTTTCCTGCTCACCCACCACCGATTTGAGAGTGGTTCCTCTGAGTTTAATGATCCATGCATCTCCCTATCAGGACTATACAGCATCCCTGGCTTTTGTGTCAGCTGTAGGGTCAGGCCCTAAGGGCATTCTTTCTTTGTTTTCCAGAACCAAACAAAAGGACAGACCCTAGTAAAGGCTCAAGAAATTTGATGGAGTTAAATAATTGATTACAGAAAGAATAAACATGCAAACACGCTGGTTCGCAGGTCAAGTAAAATGGCGCAGCACTGCCCCTCATGGGAAATCCAGGAGGGAGAAGCCCACAAGGGGCTGAGCAGCTTGGAGCTGGGTGAGTGAGAACCGCTGCCATAAGCAGTGTGGCTGCTTATCCCTCCAGGTCGCCGTGGTCCTCCTTCTTCCTTTCAGCACCTCTGTGCATAGGTAAGGATGTTCTCAGGACATCACCTTTGAAAAAGCCTGCTTTAAGAAACCTACGTTGAGTCATTACGTCAAACAATAGAAGTAGATTAACATAATTCTGTCCTGTTGCTACTTGGGCATGACTCAGTTTACTTGATTATCTAGAAAAAGAAACGAAGTAACTTTGTAAAAAAAAAAATGCTGTTAATTGTCATATCGTTGCAGAGGACAATTAGATTTTCTTAGATATTAAAACTGCTGCACATGTTTTATAACCTCCCAAAGTCGGCTTGGATTCATTTCCTGAGTTTTCCCTCCTGGATGCTTTTCTCCCTGGCCAACTGCCTGCTCGAAGGCCCTCTCTTCCTCCCCTGAACCTAGGCGAGCTCCTTCAAACCGGGACGGCGTCTCCAATTTTTCCTTCTTCTTCTTTCCCTTGCGAAATTTACCTTCCACAAACTCCAACTTGATCACCAAATCCCAGACCAGAACCTTTATGGGTTTCTGGCTTTGTGTGGAATATACTGAGGGTGCTGGATTTTAGGACCAAAAAGGACCTCAGTGAGGATCCAAACTCTGGAGCTGTGTGTGTCTAACCTGAATGTCTTTCAGGAAGACTTGGAGGGCTTAGTAAAATACAAATTCTTAGGCCCCACCCACAGAGGTTCAGATCCAGAAGGTCTGAGGCAGGGCCCAAGAATGTGGGTGTGAAACAAGCTCCCAGGAGATGCTGAAGGTGCTGGTCCATGGGCCACATTTGGAGAAGCTCTGAGCGGCAGTTACCTGGTCCATGGAGGACTCTGTATTCAAACCTGGGGGTCTCGACTACATCACCTTTACTTGACACACCAGCTTCCTCTTAGATTTTCCTTCTCACAGAAGGTTTAGTAACTGACACTCAGCTGCACTAACCCATTTGGTTTACAGAGAAAACTGATTGACTTTTTCTGACCTGGCTAGAGGGCTGTCCTTCTGTCCTGATAGCATCCTTGTTCAAACTTTCAGTCTAGAACCTTCCCACTTTCATCCCCCCTCCCCTACGATAGAATCATACTGTTCACATCAGCCTTCTCTAACACCTTTTTTGACTTCACCCTTTTCTTACACCATTCTTCCTTCTGCCCTACTCTCCCCAAAATCAAGGGTAATCATATTCCCAACTCTTTGAATTGAAGTCATTCACTTTTTGAACCCTAATCACTCCTCTACTTTAGGAAGGCACATGCATGGATGGCATACCTTTGATCCCAACATCATCCAGAACTGTGCCACCCCCGAGATCCCAGACTCCAAAAATACACTGGTTTTTGGTTTTTTTTTTTTTTTTTTGGTCTTTTTGCCATTTCTTGGGCCGCTCCTGCGGCATATGGAGGTTCCCAGGCTAGGGGTAGAATCGGAGCTGTAGCTGCCGGCCTAGGCCAGAGCCACAGCAATGCAGGATCCGAGCCATGTCTGTGACCTACACCACAGCTCACAGCAATGCCGGATCATTAACCCACTGAGCAAGGGCAGGGATCGAACCCCCAACCTCATGGTTCCTAGTGGGATTCGTTAACCACTGCGCCACGACGGGAACTCCCAAAAATACACTGTTTTGAGCACAGCCTCCTAGGCTTTGTAACCCCACACCCAGCAACCTCCCAGCCTATCAGGGCAATGCTTCCCTGAGCTGTACTGACCACCTGCCCAGACTGTGCAAGGCTTCACCAGGATCCTTACCAGGCTGGCCTTCTTGACTTTCTGTCACATCTGACTCGACAATCTTCATTACAGAATTAACCTGAAAAATCATTTTTCCATTCACAGTCCTCAGCGCATTTTGGCTATGGTCACATCACCATGTGGACTGGGCTTACTGATACATTCAGCTGGGTATCCTATTTATTCATGTCTAAGTGACTCAAGTTTCCAATCCCATCATCTCGAACCCCCAAATCTGCTCCAACACATCCCATTCCCAGAAGTGCTGTGGTCTCTAAGGCAAAGCACAAGATCAGAGCCCAAATCCGGGGCTGGATTGGGGAGGATTAATTAGCAAGCCACCCTGTGGAGCCTGGACTTCTGTGCCACTCCTGACTTCATCTTGGCACTGAGAAGCTCCCCAAAGCCTTGCTGTAGAAAGATCACTTTGGCGGCTGTGGGAGGAAGGACTCACATTGGGCTACAGGCAGATGCAGGACTGGCGTTCAGCAAAAACACAAAGAGAATGGGGGAGAATCAAGAATTTCTAAGTACTGTACTTTGTGTAGAGTAGATATGCAATAGATGTGTTCTGACTCTGTGAAAAGCATATATAGAAAAATACTAAACTTTAAAAACACATAGTTGAGAGTCAGAATAGTCTTGCTCTGGGGAGTTCCCATCATGGCTCAGCGGAAACAAACCTAACTAGTATCCATGAGGATGCAGGTTTGATCCCTGGCCCTGCTTGGTGGGTTAAGGATCCAGTATTACTGTGAGCTGTGGTGTAGGTCACAGATGTGGCTCGGATCCTGTGTTGCTGTGGCTGTGGTGTAGACCAGCAGCTACAGCTCCGATTCGACCCCTAGCCTGGGAACTTCCATATGCCACAGGTGTGGCCCTAAAATGGAAAAAAAAAAAAAAAAAAAGGAATATTCTTGCTCTGTCTTGTCATAAGGCAAGTGAAACCTATGATGCAATGGACAGATGGTGCAACAGACATAAAATGAAATTAGCAACGATGAATCCCAGGTGGAAAGGAAGGAAAGGTCAACAGACTAAAGGTCAGAGGGACTTGGCTCCACCTTGTTTCGTTTCATAAAGGTCCAAGGGCAGAGCTTAGTGGCTTTTACTGCAGGGAAATCCTAGGACTTCCCACAACCGGGCTGAGGCACCACTCACTCACCCAAGGTTGTTCAAAGCTGTAGGTACGTCGCCGATCTTCCACATCCTCATCTTGCTTTGCCTGCTGAAATTCTTGCCGGAGACGCTGTATCCGATCATGGTTGCTGGGAGTTGATCTGTTGCCAAAAGACAAAACAGGCCACAGTGAACACCTTTCAGAAATACAATCTATGACACTGCAGTTGCCAAGGGAAAAAAAAAAAAAAAAAAGGCAGCCTGCTGCGAAAAGGTGCTGTTGGAGAGGAAGTGAATTTTTAGGACAATATCTAGACATTGGAAATATGTTTTCATTTTGTTCTGATGATTAAGACTTATTGAAGTGATTTCAGATAGATATTCAAGAAGGCAAGCAGTATTTTTACATGTTCCTTTTTTACGCAGCTCTTTCAAAGCCTCATTTCCTTTCTGTAATCTGGCAAGGTGTTGGCAGCAAAAAATTTTTCAGAAAGGACGCTGCATTAAGAGTCAGAAAGACCAGGGTCCAGTCCCAGCTCCTCCACCTTCTTAGAGTAAGTCACTTAATACCTCTGCAGCTTCTTTAAACATATGAAGAGCACATTTTTGCTCTAAATGTCAGAGTTGTAATCATCAAGAGAGATAAAACCATACAATAGAGCCTGACAAATGTGCAGTATTATTTTCATAATGCCATTAAATGAAGTTCTTCTTTATGAGTTATCAGAGGTCTATACACAAAATCCAACATACATAGCACAAATGAAAAGCATCTTAGAAACAACTTCAGGAGTTCCCGTTGTGCCTCAGTGGTAATGAACACTACAAGCATCCATGAGGATGTGGGTTAAACCCCTGGCCTTGCTCAGTGGGTTAAGGATCTGGCATTGCTGTGAGCTATGGTGTAGGTCTCAGATGCAGCTCAAATGACCTTTTGCTGTGGCTGTGGCTGTAGCTGGCATCAGCAGCTCTGATTGGACCCCTAGCCTGGGAACTTCCATATGCCGCTGGTGCAGCCCTAAAATTAAAAAAAATAAAAATAAAAAAAAAATCCAACCAACAAATCAACCAAACAAACAAAAACTTCAGGTGGTAGTTTTACTGAACCAATTAGCTTATAATAATGTTGCTTTCTTTATAGCTTTGAATTCTGTGTTATCCTCACAGAGAACTTGTAATATAGGTGCAGAAGGTGGTATTTCTTACACACATGTGCACACACACACACACACACACACACACACACAAAGATATAAACTGACATTCAGTCACTGGTTTGAAGTCTCCAGTCTTTCCCTGGCCAGTGGGGAATATATTAGAATCCCAATTTTTCTGATCACTAGTCTGGCCTCATCTCACTAGACCAGGTTGTATCACTCGGTAAAACGCACGGCAGACTCCAAAGCCCCTCTTCCATTAAGTCACACACAGTTTTAAAAGAGTATTTTTCAAGAGTAATCGGTATCACCAAAATTAAATCAATCTTAAATTCCGTGGCACCTTTGGCCTATTCCAATTCATGACCCCCAAATTACAGCTCTTCAAGCACAGTAAGTATATAGTTTGCCAACAAAACTTCAGACTTCTTGAGGACAAGACCCAAGTCTTGTATTTATCACATCCAAGCTGCTAGCAGAATGGGAAGCTGTCAGCCATTAGGAAGATGGGTTCCCTCACTGAAAACTCGTTGCCCTGGTTACTCTGAGCTACTGCGTTCTTCTGGCTGCACAGCCCCCTGGGTAATGTAATTTGAGAGGTGGCCTGGAAAGAGAAAGTCTGTCAAAGGAGAGTCTATAAAATTCTCAAACTAACATATGTCTTCGTATAATTTCACGTTTCAAAGAATTCCAAAGGTTTGAAAATCTCAAATCGAAAATGATCACATCCAAAATCACATTCTGAACGTCTTCTAAGAAAACGGGACAGTCTTTCATCTTATCACCTTGGATGGGTTCCTATCACCTTTATGTATCTATCAGTTTCATGAGAGCTCCTGGAATATTCGGTCGCCACATTCAATGCGATGGTTTTCCTAGTCATTGAAAACTTGTCTTCCCTTTGTTCTTCTTCTGACAAATCTTTGGAACTGATCAGCTTGAAAACCTGGAAGGTTCACGGGTCTGCAAAATGTGCTCCTTGACAACATGACACTTCCGTCAACATGTGGGCACCGCTTCAAACTTCCCCTACATGTTCCTGAGCCTGGCAGGTTGTTATTCCTACAGGCTTTTAAATCATATATACAGCATCTTATCTTGTCCAAACAGATAAACTTTCAATAGTGGCTTCCCCGTGTAACGCCCCACCCACAAAACTCCTCACTCTCCATGTAGAACAGTGACGGTGTAGGCACGTGGATAGATTCATAAGATAAAAGCTAGGAAAGTGAACATTCTTTAATCTCACTGTCCTCTTTCCAGCTGTGCCTTTTGTGCCTTCATAGCTTTTAATAGGGGGGTGGTGGGAGGCTTGCCTGATGAAGTATTTTGCATGTCTGAGTAGAAATATTTCCCTATTATTTTCACGTAGCACAGTTTTAACCCCATAATTATTAGGTTCATGAAGCCCAAACCATTGATGAAAATGGACCTCTTCTTACTCTTTGTGATGTCTTGAACATGCAGTCTCCCATCAAGGGAAGGTGACCCAGGTCCTTAATTTTAAAAATTGATAAACCGTTAGCCAGACTCATCAAGAAAAAAGGGAGAAGGTTCAAATCAATAACACTAGAAATGAAAAAGGAGAAGTTACAACTAACACTGCAGAAATACAAAGGATCATGAGAGACTACTGCGAGCAACTGTATGCCAATAAAACGGACAGGTTCTTACAAAGGTACAACGTAGCAAGACTGAGCCAGGAAGAAATAGAAAATATGAATAGACCAATCACAAGTACTGAAATTGAAAATGTGATTTAAAAAACTTCCAAAAGCCAAAAGTGAAGGACCTGATGGCTTCACAGCTGAGTTCTACCAAACATTCAAAGAATTAACACCTCTTCTTCTGAAACTTTTCCCGAAGATGCAGATGAAGGAACACTCCCAAGCTCATTCTGCGAAGCCACCATTACCCTGATACCAAAACCAGACAAAGATACAACAACAAAAAAAAAAAAAAGAAAGAAAATTGCAGGCCAATATCACTGACAAACATAGACGGAAAAATCCTCAAGAAAATTATTAGCAAACCACATACAAATATACATTAAAAAGATCATACACCATGATCGAATAGAGGTTAACCCAGGGATGCAAGGATTCTTCAATACCTGCAAATCTATCAATGTGATACACCACATCAACAAACGAAAAATAAAAAACATATGATCATCTCAATAGATGCATAAAAAGCTTTTGACAAAATTCAACACCAATTCCTGACAAAAACTCTCCAGAGAGTGGGCATAGAGGGGAACTACCTCAGTATAATAAAAGCAATTTATGACAAACCCACAGCTAATATCATTCTCAATGGTGAAAAATTAAAAGCATTTCCACAAAGAAAGGAAGATAAGGAATAAGACAAGGATGTCCTCTTTTACCAATGTTATTCAACATAGTCTTAAAAGTCCTAGCCATGGCAATCAGAGAAGAAAAAGAAATAAAAGGAATCCAAATTGGAAAAGAAGTAGTAAAACTATCACTGTTTCCAGATGACATGATTCTATAGCTAGAAAATCCTAAAGACACTACCAGAAAACTATTAGAGCTCATCAATGAACTTGGTAAAGTTGCAGGATACAAAATTAATACAGAGAAATTGATTGTATTTCTATTACTAACAGTGAAAGATAGGAAAGAGAAATTAGGGAAACAATCCCATTTACCACTTTATCAAAAAGAATAAAACACCTAGGAATAAACCTACCTAAAGAGACAAAAGACCTGCACTCTGAAAACTATAAGACCCTGATGAAAGAAATCAAAAACACAAATAGATGGAAAAACATACCATGCCCTTGGATTGGAAGAATCAATATGGTCAAAATGACAACAGTACCTAAGAAAATCTACAGATTCAATGCAATCCCTATCAAACTACCAAGGACATTCTTTACAGAACTAGAACAAAATACTTTAAAAGTTGTATGGAAACACAAAAGACCTCGAATAGCCAAAGCAATACTGAAAAGAAAAAATGGAACTGGAGGAATCGGGCTCTCAGACTTCAGACTCTACTACAAAGCTACAGTCATCAGAACGGTTTGGTACTGGAACAAAAACAGAAATATAGATCAACTGAACAAGATAGAAAGTCCAGAAATAAACCCAAACACTATGGTCAATTAATCTATGACAAAAGAGGCAAGAACATACAGTGGAGGAAAGATAGTCTCTATATCTAGTCACTTGTGGAACATGGTGGAGGATAATGTGAGAAAAAGAATGGACATATATATGCAAGACTGGGTCACTTTGCTATACAGAAGAAATTGACAGAACATTGTAAATCAATCATAATAGAAAATTAAAAAAATAAAATAAAATTCTGGTGACCTACATGTTTCTCATAGGATAAGTTCTAGCAGTTACTTCTGACCATATTTCCAAATCTGAGCAGGTGAGACAACTGTTTCACTCTTTTTGCCTTGCTTCCTTTCTTTATACTCTAGAGTAAACAGACTGACCTGCCTAAGAACAGCAAAACACCTAAGGGCTGAGGCAGGGAAGCAGGCTGCAAGGTTTCCCCAGTGATGGTGATTTCCGAAGAATGCGTCAAGTGTCCTTGGGGAACAACAGCTGGCAGTCTGCAGGTGAAACCCTGACTTCCAAAGATGAAGGCACTGTAACTGCTTAGTTTTGCCTCTCAGGCCAGTCTCAAAGAGCTAATAACTCTCATCCAGCCTCCTAATATCCCTGGTTACCTCCTCTGCCAAGAAAGCCAAAGAAAATTTTAAATATTCATTAGCACTAATGATTAATTCCTCCAGACCCCAATCAGCTTCAATTTGGGTTCATGGTCAACTTAAAGTTGCTCATTATTTTTTTGGTGAGAAATATACTAAAGATATCACCTACATTGATCAGATGGGTGAGCAAGACGAGAAAATTTCCAAGGAGTCAGTAAATCATAAATTATACAAAGTCTACAGAAAGGAGGGATGAGGAGGGGAATTACAGAGGTGCTTTTTGTGTAAAAAACAAAGAAAAAAACAAACAAAAACCCCACACACAGTTTACATCCGACACTAGCATTCAGCCTTCCTTACACACTGGTGTTTACAGACATGTGTACACACATACAGGTAGGTATGTGGGTATGTGGATTTTAAACTAAATGAAGAGGGTTCATTTTGGTTCAGTAATGACCTAGGACTTTTTCTGACAAAGTTAAGAAAGTGTACATTGGATCACACACTACAAACATCCCAAACCCACAGGTACAACCTAACCCTGACATATATGGAATTCAAAACTTTCCCATCCAAGTACCGTGGGGATGTACTCTCTCCTGTCAGAAGTAGATTACTCAGAGTACTAAGCTTTCAAGCCTTCAGACTGGACTCCTGCAATGCACTTTACAAACAAAAGTTGCTGAAAAATACATGCTAAGTGCAACCACGATCCTATTTGCAGATAAGTCTGGATGCCTGTCCTGCATCCGTGCTCCACAGATATGCAACCCAGACATCTCCTTAGGTGCGCTGAAGGAGGAAAGAAACTTCCTAGCAGTGGTTCTCACCACTATACACGTCTCGTGCACGAATCTCATCATCTGGGAAGAATGCTGATTGATGCTCATTTTGAGATATTCTGAGTCAGGCCCTCTAGTGCAGGGCCCAGGAATCTGCATGCATTTGAAAGCACTGCAGATGCTCTAAGGACAAGGCTTTTGAAAAAAGTGCACAGGCTTCAGAGTTGGGACAAATTCCAATGCCTGCAGGGCAATTAACTAAAGAGAGAAGGAGACCCACTGTGCTGGAAGCACCAGGAACATTCTGTGACAATTGGGGGAAATCTGCTTGGAATGCAGGGGGGTGGGGGGGACTTTCTCATTCCTGTAGATTATTGCCCCGAAGGGACATGGGTCTGGTGTTTACCTTCTAATTTTTTTGAAAGAAGTCAGAATTATAGTCCCACCCCCACCCTACTCAATTTTAAAAGTTGGCTTATTTTATTTTTTTAATCCTAGGTGAGACCAAAAAATTTGTCTGATGCCTGCGAGCTTGCAGATGCTGCCCAATTTCTATGTTGCTTTTCTAGGCTATTTGCTTTCACTGCACTGAAATAAGGCTAGTCGTCCCCTGCTAATAGGCCCAAGAAACAAATATTATACAAAAGACCACTGGGCATTGTCCACACAGCCTTGCCTCTGCTCCTCCGGATTGGCCTAACCCTGGACATGCTGGCCTGCAGACTTGCATCCCGACCCATCTTTTCAGACCAGCATGTGCTGAGAGAGCGAAGTGTGTGATGTGACTGATGAATTCTTTATGGACTAAAAATACTTTAACATGTGCCTGTTTAATTATGCAGGGGAAATCCAGAAAACTGGAATGGAGGTCAGAGCTTTAGGATCCAGAATTCAGTGGAAGGGAGAACAACTACTCACTGTTCTGAGCAGGGAGGTACCATCTTGGTTCACACTCTCCTGTCCATAGAGGGAAGGAGAAAGGGAAAGAGAAAAGAGGAGCAGACAGAGGAGAGGATGGATCCATGGACTCCGAAGGGGGGGATGATTCTAGAATGCTTCTAGACTGGTCTCTAGTATGAGAAAAGAGAAGCTTCCAAGGAAGAAGCGAGATAAATGTGCTCTGATCGCTCTTTCCGTAATACCCTCTCCTTTTCTTTCCATCTTTCCAACTGTACCAGGAAGTCAAATCAAATTCTACCACCTTCAAGCTCTTCCTGATGACTCCAGCCCTGGCTCGTCTTTTCTTTTCCATTCTTCAATAACCATTGTCCTCTGACCCAAATACTGTTTTACGGTGTTTGGTACGTACAAGAGGATGTGTTTCTCTTTCTTAGGTTTATGCCTTCATTACAACCTTTTAACCTCAATATATTTTGCATGTCACATCCCTGCAGCAGGTAAATTGTTACCAATTATTTACAATGGACAGAGGTTCAGGTACCCCACCATCCCTGCCGGTGGGATTTCCACCTGTGTGCAACTCCCACGCCTGAGCACGGGAAGGGCCTGGGCATTGCTTCTATCCACTGCGATACGGCCAAGGGCAAGGACTGTGTAGGATGACGTGTGTGTATGTAAGAACAGTGTCCATCTCTCCTCTCTGGCTTTGAGGAAGAAAGCTGCTCCATGAATCCTACAGCTCCAAAGAACAGAAGGCTGCCAACAACTCCAGGAGCAGGGAAGTGATGCTTCCCAAGCAGAGGCTCCAAGTGAGAACTCAGCCTGGCTCCAAGTGAGGCTCCAAGTGAGGCTCCAAATGAGAACTCAGCCTGACTGCACTGGGAGTAACCCTGGGCAGGGGATTCAGCTGAGCCAATGCCAGACTCCAGAGCCCCAGATACTGATACAGTAAACCTGTGTTGTTTGCAGTTGCTAAGTCTGTGTTTATTTGTAGGCAATGATAAAAAAAAAACTAATACGCTTGGAGTTCCCGTTGTGGCTCAGCAGTAAACTACGTGGATACCCAACTACATCCCTGACTCGTTCAGTGGGTTAAGGATCCGGCGTTGCCATGAGCTGTGGTGTAGATCACAGATGTGGCTTGGATCCCACATTGTTGTGGCTGTAGGCCACCAGCAGCAGCTCCGATTTGACCCCTCGCCTGGGAACGTCCATATGCCACACAAGTGGCCCTAAAAAGAAAAAAAAATCAAAAATCAAAAATCAAACAGCCAGTGATGCTGGCCTTGGCCGTGTGACTTGATTTGGCCAATAGGATGCTGCTGGATGCAATTTAACAGGGGTCTGAAATGTGATCGCCTGGTGGGTCTGCTCTCTGGTGCTCCACTGCCCCAAGGGATAACACATAACCTCCCTAAGCCAGCCTCCCTTCAGTGTGCATGCACGCCCCCACCCCATCACCGCCATCACCACCATGTCACCTTAAAAAACGTGACGGGGTTGTTCATACTTATTAAATGAAATCAAATGGTCTAGAAGGATACCTAGAACTGTGCCTTGCCCACAACCTAATAAATATTGCCCATTGCAAAGCCTGTTGAGCAGCGTAAAAGAGAGTGTTAGCCCTCTCATTGAGGTGGCTGGTCACTCCAAAGTTCTGATCTCTGAGAAAAATTGCATGAAGTACATACAACTGCAAAAGACCTCACTGAACGCTGGAAAATGGTGGATCTTAACACATGAAACCAACGGGGCCTACTTTCCACTGGACACCAGTGTACAGCCCAGAACGATGCCCCCTGGAAATCTAGCCAAAGGCCTGGGGTAGCTCCTTTTGTCAACCTCCGCATCACTTCACCCAAACACCCCCGTCTGACTCTGGGATCTCAGCCCTCATTAGGGCAAAGCAGCCACGAGGGGCTTTTTCCCAGGGTGTGGTGGGAACAGACCCCCCTATCACCACCTGTCATTCAGTAAAGCTGAACTCAAGGGCTCATCCTAGATTTTCTTTCTGGCAGAGATTGGTGGCCTTCTAGGAGGTGGGTCAACACACAGCTCACAAGGAGATATTCCTGGTGAAAGCTGCTTTTACTTAGTTTGCCAAGGGTTCAGTATATAACTGATTTCCTTCACAGCCCCAGCTTACCAAAGAAGAATACACAGAAGGGTCCTGGTTATAATCATGTCAGCTCATACCTTTGGCCTCTTCATTTTTGCTATATCCTTCTCGGCCCTAGCACTTTACTTTTTGGCCTAAGTACAAACTTCTTTTTTTTTTTTTTTTTTTTTTTTGTCTTTTAGGGCCGCACCTGCAGCATATGGAGGTTCCCAGGCTAGGGGTCTAATCGGAGCTGTAGCCACCAGCCTACTCCAGAGCCACAGCAACGTGGGATCCAAGCATGTCTGCGACCTACACCACAGCTCACGGCGACGCCGGATCCTTAACCCACCGAGCGAGGCCAGGGATCAAACCCGCATCCTCATGGATCTTAGTCATAACCGCTGAGCCATGACGGGAACTCCCTAAGTAAAAACGTCTACTCCAAATGCTAGTGAATTTCACACCTGTACTTGGCATCCAATTAGTGGGGATGCAAAAGGGCATTATTCATTTCCCCAGTTAAAAAAATGCAAAAGCCAGTTTCCAAATTATACTGGAGATTGTGGAAATAATTCTGCTCCACATGCAAAGCTTCCTCCCTTTGATGTATTTCTATCACCTCCCTCCAGTTATTCCAAGGCAACCAGAGAGGAAAGCTGCTAACTTCTCTGCTTAAGGAATTCCTTCTCCTCATCTGCTGGCACTGCCCTTTCCAGATCTCGGGATTCCAGATGCTGAAACATAATTATCATCTGCATCGCAGCACAGGTAGAAAGCAGATAGTAAGTGAAAGCTTCCTTTATCCTCATGTATCCTCAGAGATTCTGTTCTGATGACCTCTGGCTTCTCCCAGCCTCAGCTATGTCTCTAGGTAACAACTACACCTTCAGGAGAGGTTCCTGGCTTTTAGTCCACTTATTCAGAGAAATTTCTCTTTCTATTGATTTCCTTGGTGATCAATAGACACAGATGGAAAGACTAAAGATCCAGGACACTGTAGGAATAGACCTTCCTGCAAGAATACTCATATTTTTGGAAACATCTTCACTGGAGAAAAATTAGAGCCTATTTCCCTCCCTTGCCTGATTTATTATCCTTACATTCTAGTGCCTTTTTTGGTACCAAGGGCAAGTCCAAAATTCAACTATTGCATGGATATCACCTCAAACAGACACTGGGACCGGAGCAGGCAAAAAGTGACACCAGAAAAAAACATATGTAGGGCAGACCTGTCACATCGCTTTGGAAACAGGCAGTCAGCAATGACCACAAGCGTCTCAGATCATTAAGCAATGTCTTACTGTGATGTCACGTGCGGATGTACAGAGTTGTAATCCTTTCAAAAGAGACAGATTGTCAGTGTGATAAAGTGGATATAAACAAGTTCTTGAACAGGGACAACGAAAGTGCTGGGGGGGCGGGGGGGAGGGGCAATGTCACTGAACTAATAAGAGATGCTAGTAGCTCAGGGACCAGGAACCACCATCACGCAGAGGCTGCTGGTAAACAACACTCTTCTCACTTGGATATTTTTCTATGCTGATTAGCAATTCCATAAACTATTCCTGATCTTGTAATCGCCAGACAAGTAGTTATAATCTACAGATGTCAGAACTGAGTTCTTAATTGCTGTAAATTAGTGAGCAAACACAGGTTTCTCATTAAACCCATTACACCCCGTATGGTAACAGAGAGCACGTGTCATCTGTTCTCTCGCCTGGCACTCAAATCCAGGAGCATTCTTTGTGACATCCTAGGGACCCACAGAGCAGCAGAGAGGTGGCCAGGGTGTGTGTGGCAGGCTCCTGTCCCCAAAGGTGTGCTTCTCCTAGGGGAGGAAGCCTCTATGTGGCAATGCATTTGTTGCCTGCGTTTGCACAATGACTCCATGGTGACGCATCTTTGCTTTTTTCGGGCAGAGTCAAGTGGCATCACTTCTTTGTGATACCTTTGTGCTCCTCTTAGAGAAACCTGAAGACACTTCCTTCCATGCCCCATCGTTTGCCTCCTATCACCTGTGCTGGCGAAGAAGCATCAATTGCTCATTTAAAAGGGAAGGAAGGGGCTAAAAACACCGTGACAAAGCCGACTCCGAACCTCGGCTTAAGTTCGCATTAGCACAACCTGGCCAAGGAGCCTGGCTTTCTGCTATGGCTCTACCTCTCTGACTGGAAGATTTATGAGGGATGGGGGAAAAGGGTGGGAGGGTTAAACCAAGAAATGTATCAATTACCAAACTACAAATAAAAATAGCTCCTCTGCACAAGCTTCATTAAGTTTTATCAGCAAGTATCTTGGGGTTTTACACTCAAACCACAGGTCATAAATTCACAGCAAATCCCCCATATGTTCACCAAACACCTGAATTCAATTTCTCTTCTGGTTGTGAAGTAGGAATGTGGTGCTCAAATTAATTATGCATGCAAAGTTAGTTTCTAACAAGGGCCGCTTTTTTGCGATGCTGAAAGGTATTTATAACATCTGAAATTGGGGGAATAGAGCGTTTTTCAATCTTAGCATTTTTATACTGGCATGCAGGTAGAAATACTCTCTTCCAAGTTTGTACAGTGAAAAAAAAATTAAGTTGGTAAATACCTTGTTATAATATTTGCGTTTTCCTGTTGATAACCCCAGATATTTGTGAGATGTAACAAGTGGTTTTAATACTTACTCTAAGGATTTTAGGCAAATATTTCGGTGAGCGGGTACACATCCCCTTATACTACAGAAAAAGTCTAAAGTGAGGCTGGATGGCTATATTTATATATGTCTTCATGAACATGGGAAATTAGCTACTTAGGAAGTGGCGTGTCATTTTCAGTTTATTTTCACAGTTTGACTCATCATCTGTAATATGAAAAGAATTATGAGAAACTGATGCAAATCCCAGAGGCCCTCACTTTCCTCAGCTGATAAAATTCATTTTCAGATTCTGACACCCATGATTTGTTGTCCATTTCACACCAATTTCAGTATAATAAATCATAACAAATTAAAAACATACAGCTCTGTTCTCTGGGTTGAGGAGGTGGTCACCAGAGCTGTTAATACTGCATTTGCTTTGGCTGAGATGAGTCACAGGGAGGGTCGCCTCCTCCATCAGAAAGATTGGGGACCGGTGCTCCGTCTGAGTCCCTCTGCGGTCATTCGGCAACAGGGCTATCATTTTATATGCAGCAAAATCTCAGGAATGTACCCCTCGCCCCATTTTATTAGTATCATCACTCTTCCTTATTAGCCTGTCACCAGGCTCAGGCAGGAGTGAGAAAAATTTAGCTTTTCCTTTTTCGAGGGGAATTCCTCCAGCTACAAAGAACACACACATGCACAGACATACCTAATTTCAGGACCCAACAATAAATACACAGAGAAAAAAAAAAAAAAACACATTCCACTGGGAGCCGGAGGTAGGTCCTCCTGCCTAGTAAATTTCACAGAAATATTCCACACTGGTTTCTGCTCAAAAGGTAGACTCTATTACAGCCACCCCTCCAGTGAGGCACTGGCTTAAAACAGCACCAAATCAATCTTGCCTAGCAAACTTAAACAAACTGTCGATATTGAACTATCAAAGAGATCATATGCCAATAAACCTTTCTAAATAAACAGCCTTTGAATACTGTGAGAGGGACCGTTAGAATCTAAAACCCCAGGGGTGGTGGAAAAATCCAGTTTGAATTTCCACGAACCCCTGTGGGAGTCGTGGGCTGAGCAGTGGACAGAGGCGGAGTTCTGTAGGCACAAGAATTCCTAGCAGGCAACTCTGTGAGGCTTTCAGCGAACAAATGACAGGAGAAAAAACATTTTCAGGTATACCTATGAATTTAAATGCACTCTGGAAAATAAAATGTTACTGCCTATAAGAAACCACACATGCCATTTTTCTTTGCACAGTACGAGAAGCAGATATAATTTGGGGTTAATGCCCAAAGTGCACTTACTTCTCGTAGATTGTGTGATTTTCTTGAACTGTCTATTAAATGACAAGGACATGTAAGGTTATTCTAATGGGTTAGAGAGTTGAAGAAAGTTTATGGATTATACTATTCATTCAGTAAAACCACTGGGGATACAAAGGTTAGTCAGTTGTGATCCACAGCTAAAGCCTGTGCTTCAAACTAAAATATACATTTGAGTGAGTAAAGAGTGAAAGGATTTTAATAGTGTAGTTGAAGAAGTAAAAGACGAGTGAAAATCAGGAGTATGTCATGGAAATTCGAAACAGAAAAGCAATAGAAATTGCAAAAGCTGATGGGTTTTGATGACAAAATAAAACCATTAACATGTACTTTTTCATATTACAGAGGTTTTATCACACAAGCATAGAAACTCATTATAGAACCATTATTTTAATTCTTTAATCATGAAATGATTACACCGAATTTAAGGCTAACATTGTCTTTGTTTTTGATTCTGTCTTTAATGACAGCATAATTGCAAAATACTATACGAAACTAAGCTATGCTTTTTTTTTTTTAAGATAAAAATTCCAAGGCAATGCAGTGCTTAATACTCATGTCATAATTCTGAATAATGGCTAAATTCTATATGGCTTTTCTGAAATGACTTAAAGTGGAAAATAATGTAACAGGAGATACAGTGCCTGTAGGTTTCATGAGTGGCTAACTCTGAAAGGTTTTTGACACCTAGAATAAAAGTAGAAGCATAAATTTATTCATTTTCTAAAAAAACCCAGAACATTGCATGGGCCCAAGTAAAGAGTTTGCATATATAATTTTTAAACATTTCAAAGAACACAAGCATGTTTTTCTTGACTGGCAATTAATTTTTCCCTTCTATTTACGCTCTGAATTAATGTCATAATTATTAGTTAATAATTTTTCCAGGCTTTTCTTCCATTCTTGATTTGGCCATGACCCAATTCAGAAATTATCTGGATAGAGGGAAGAAATGAAACAGAAGAAATGTCCATCAATTTCACTTCTCACTTCAGGTTTAGATGCATTATTCTGGGAGAACACAAAAAGTGGGCCTCTGTTTGGAATTAATGGTAGACTTCATTCTTTTGTAAAATACTGCTTTTCACAGTAATGTTTGCCTATGCATAGTTTATATTTTATGAAGCTAACTAAAAGGCTTAGAAAAGACTCTCCTTCATCACATTTTGTCCTTCTGTCCACCCAATTCCCCCCAAAACACGTTTAAGGCTTTTAGCCCTATTTTCTATGATATTGCTTTTTAACTCAACCTAAGCTAGGCAGAGAGGGTCGATCATAATTTCCGGTCTGAGATGCACGCTTCTGATGACTCCTGGATGGCTCATTTTCTTTCACAGTCATGTTTAATACTGGACTCAATATTATCGAAAGTAAACTAGCCGTATGACCCATTACACAAAGCAAAAGCAAGGGATTTAACAGTAATCCAGGTCTACCTGAATACCTCTGGTATTTAACTACTATTTCTGAATAATGCATTTTTACTGCTATCTTCTGATGCATTCATTTGAAACACCTTTTTTTTTTTTTTTTCTATTTCTTTAATTTTGCATCTGTATAAGATGATAGGTGTTCACTCAACCTACGGTGATAATTCATTCCATAATATATTAAGGTCCAGTCATTCTGCTGTCCACCTCAGACTTAAACGAAGCTGTACATCTATTATAGCTCAACAGAACTGGAAGAAAATATATAAAATAAAAAACATTATTTCCTTTCTTCTATGACATTGGTGATTATTCTTTTGCTTCATTTTCTTTCCTCTTCCATTCTCTCTCTCTCTCTTTTTTCTTTCTTTTTCTTTTTCTTATGTCTTTTTAGGGCTGCACCCACAGCATATGGAAATTCCCAGGCTAGAGGCCTAATCAGAGCTGCAGCTGCCGGCCTACACCACAGCCACAGCAGCGCCAGATCAGAGCCGCGTCTGTGACCTACACCACAGTTCATGGCAACGCCGGATCCTTAACCCACTAAGAGAGGCCAGGGATTGACCCTGTGTCTTCAGGGTTACTAGTTGGGATCATTACCACTGAGCCACAAGGGGAACTCCTGCTCCATTTTCTTAAAGCCTGTCTCTACAGCCTTTTTAAAAATGACTTTACTTTTTAGAGTAGATAGTTTTGAGCTCACAGGAAAACTGAGAGGAAGGAAAAGACCCACATACCTTAACCCATGTGCACGCCCAGCCTCCCCGTCTATCAACATCCTCCACCAAAGTGGGACATTTTTTACAACTCATGTACCAACCCTAAAATGTCATTATCACCCAAAGTCCTTAGTTTACAATAGGGTTCACTCTCGGTGTTGCCCATTCTGTGGGTTTGGACAAAAATAAAATGGCATGGATCCACCCTACAGTACCATACGGAGTAGTTTCACTGCCCTAAAAAACCTCTGGGCTTGCTTATTCATCCCTCCCCTGGCAACGCCTCATCTTTTTTGTCTCTGTAACTTGCCTTTTCCAAATTGTCACAGAGTTGGAATCATATAGTACATAGCTTTTTCGGATTGTCTTCCTTCACTAGTCATCCACCTTTAGATTTCCTTGATGTTGTTTCACGGCATGATAGCTCATTTCTTTTTCGCCTTGAATAATAGTCCATTGTTTGGATGTATCACAGACTATTTATCCTTTTTGCTTCCAAATGCTGGCAATTATGAATAAAACTGCTATGAACATTCGTGTACAGGTTTCTTTGTGGACAGAAGTTTCTAACTCTTTTGGGTAAATATGAAGGGGTGTGATTGCTGGATTGCGTGTTAAGAATATGTTTAATTTTATAAGAAATTGCCAAACTTCTTCCAAAGTACCATTTTGCCTCCTTCCAGCACCGAGCAAGTTCCCGTTGCTCCACATCTGCACCAGCATTTGGTGTTGTCAGTGTTCTGGATTTTAGCTATTCTAATAGATGTGTAGCAGTATCTCATTATTCTCTTTATGTGCATTTCCCTGATGACATATGATGCAGAACAGCTTTTCATACGCTTCTCTGCCATCTTCGCTTTTTTTTTTTTTTTTTTGGTGAGATGTCTGTTAAGGTCTTTGGCTCTTTTTTAAAAAATCGGGTTGTCTTTTTTCGTATTGTTGAATTTCAAAAGTTCTTTGTATATGTTGGTATGTTGGATGATAGTCTTTTTTCAGATATGTGGGTTGGTTTTTTTTTTTGCAATTTTTTTCTGCCTCTCTATAGCTTTTTAATAAAAATTTCCACAAGCTCAAATCTATGATAGCTTATCGATTCTAGTTTTGTTTCGTTTTTTTCTTTTTGCCATTTCTTGGGTTGCTCCCGCGGCATATGGGAGGTTCCCAGGCTAGGGGTCGAATCAGAGCTGTAGCTGCCAGCCTACACCAGAGCCACAGCAACAAGGGATCTGAGCCATGTCTGCGACCTACACCACAGCTCACGGCAACGCCGGATCGTTAACCCACTGAGCAAGGGCAGGGACCGAACCCGCAACCTCATGGTTCCTAGTCGGATTCGTTAACCACTGCGCCATGACGAGAACTCCTCATATTTTCTTAATAATCCCGTCTAATAGCTTCCTGGACATGTTTTTGCTTTGGGGCTCTTTTGTTTGGTTGGTTTTGGCTGCACCCACGGCATATGGAAGTTCCAGAGCCAGGAATCAAACCCATATCACAGAAGCAACCCAAGTCTCAGCAGTGACGCCAGAGCCTTAAATTGCTCTACCACCAGGGAGTCCCATTCCTGGACATGTTTTGATGGTTGCAGTATCTTCTCTTATTTCATGGTGGGTATTAACAGTTTTTAAATATTTCCTATTATTGCTTTGGTCTGTCTTCCACAATTAAGGCTCTTCTCAGATATTTGATATGCTTGCCTGTCCTTTTTAAGAATGTCCTTTTATTTAAGAATGAGGCATTGAAAAGCACCTTAGTCATTGTGCGCATGGGTGGGGCTCATGAAATGGTAGATATTACCCAGGCAGGCTGAGCAGAGAGCCTGTTTTTGGCTGGGGATTCCCACAGGTCAGCGCCTTCTCTGGGGCCATTCAGTTTCTTCAGAGAAGAGTCTGCCAATCTTTGTTCTCAGGTGCAGTGACTTGGTCTTTGGCATCCTGGGGTTATTCTGTCATCATATATAGTAATAAAAGGTAGAGCCACTTTTCTGTTTCTTATTCTTTTTTGCCATTTTGGAATGGTTTTCAAGAAAAAAAAGAGGAAGAAATGTCTTCATTCTCTGCATTAAGTTTGGACTTTCCAGTTTGTATTATTCTCAATTCTCAATTATTTTCAAGTAGATTAAATACCTTTTCAAAAATATTGGATATTTCAAGGCATGTAGATACTTACATCATTATTATTTTCAGTATATGAAAGGCATAGATGTAAATGTTCTATAATATAACACAGTTGTTTTTAATAACAGGAGAATATCTACCACTCCACAACAAACTTTAGAATTATTTCTATATGACTTTTTAAGAATATATATATGTGTGTGTATGTGTGTATATATATATACACACACACAAACTATACGAACATAACTTTTTAAGAATATATTTTTATATGTTCATATTTTTAATATGTCTACATATATTTATATAAACTTGGAGACTAACTGTTTAAAGCATTGCATTGGTAACCTACAGAGCAACAAATATAAGGAAATTTTATTTTAATGATTTAGCCAAGTCCTTTAAACTTTCTCCCACCAAACACACGTTCCGACATTAATACTCAAAATAGTTTTCCTTTCCTTGACACGTGATGAAATTCACAGTTTGGCCATACATTTATCACACAGGTTTACTCCCGCTGGTCAATGTGTTGATAATTTGTAATTTTTAATCCCCTGCTTCAATATTTGCTGGCCTCCACTTTCGGTTTTTGTTTTTGTTTTGGCTTTTTAGGGCTGCCCTTGCTGCATATGGACGTTCCCAGGCTAGGGGTTGAATCGGGAGTTCCAGCTGCCCAGCCTACGCCACAGCCACGGCAATGCAGAATCCGACCCATGTCTGCGACCCACACCACAGCTCATAGCTCACAGCAATGCCAGATCCTTGACCCAGTGAGAGAGGCCAGGGATCAAACCTGCATCCTCATGGATCCTAGCTGGGTTCGTTACCGCTGGCCACAATGGGAATTCCCTGCCCTCCACTCTTAACTGTCCTGCCAAATAGGGACCAGATCCCATTTGGATCTCTTAAAATCATTCCACCGGTGCTCATGGTAAAAGAAGGTGCCATGACTTTTCCCGCAGTGCAGTCCTCCCCCGCTGCAGAAGCAGCTTTGAGAACATTGCCAGGCTCCAGCATCCCCACCACACACAAAGCTGACATCATTTTCTGGGAGATGGCATAGTTCGGTGGCTACTGCAAGCGAAGGAACATAAGCAAACTGAACGTAAGTATAACATCGTGAATAATCATAGTCTTAGAAGAAGCAGTTGATACTCTGATTACCTAAAACTTTGTCTAAATCCCTTTTTGTTTGTTTCAACCTTCACATTCAAAAACCCTTCTAGAAAGCACTGAAGTTTTCTTTCATCTTCGAAAGAAGGAATAATGAATATCGTTTAACTTTTTAAAAAGGTTTAAGATTCTCATGATCTTTAGGGAGTTCCCATCGTGGCTCAGTGGTTAATGAATCCGACTAGGAACCATGGGGTTGTGGGTTCGATCCCTGGCCTTGCTCAGTGGGTTAAGGATCGGTGTTGCCATGGGCTGTGGTGTAGGTTGCAGACGCGGCTTGGATCCTGCATTGCTGTGGCTGTGGCTGTGGCTGTGGCATAGGCTGGTGGCTACAGCTCCAATTAGACCCCTAGCCTGGGAACCTCCATATGCCACAGGAGCAGTCGTAGAAAAGGCAAAAAAAGACCAAAAAAAAAAAAAAAAGATTCTCATGACCTTTAGTTCTTATTAGTGACTACTCCAAGAAGAAAAAAAGGAAGAAATTGAGCTGAATCTTACCCTGTTGACTAGGGATTTCCCCGAAGCCCTTTCACTTTTTTGACCTTTTTTTTTTTTTTTTACAAACTCCCAATAGTCATACTTTTGCAAGCATCAACCTCTTTCTCCTAAAAAGTAAAATTTGCAAACATATTAGCTACTTGTGGGTTTGCTTGCTTGGCTTCTAATTAATTGAGATTGCATTGTATCATTTTGCTTAAACATGATTTTAAAATTATACTGTAGCTGAATAAAATGAGAAAAAATTCTTTATTTCTTTTCTGAGCATATATTCACAGAAGAGACTTTTTTTTCTCTAGTTTGCCTTTTACTCTCTCAATTTCAAATCTCTAAAAAAATCAATAATATCGAATTCCAGACACAAATTATTTAAAATGTGGATAAAACCCTTTTAACCTTTATAAAGTGACTCATACGGTGAACGTTTCACTTCTCTATGTCTAAAATGTTCAAAGACTTTAATTCAACACCTTACTAATTTAAATAACTTTCTTCTGGGGAAAAAAAAATCCTAACTTAACGTGATTACAGATTTTAATAAAGATTTGTTTTTCTGCAATAGTCATAGAATCTTTGACCTTTCAATTAAAAGCGAAGAGCTGGAAGACAGGTAGAGTAACTACACAGCCAAGGTGCTACTGAATCATGGGTGGAAGGGGCAAAGGTCACGGGAATTCAGGCGTATATTTCAAAACCAGCCTTGATGCCTGAGGCTCACCAGGGCAGGGGTAGTGCCAGCGATACCTGAGGACATAGGGGAAAGCAATGGAGCAAAGCATCTGTTAAAGCCCAGTATGATCCGTTACAAGCAGATTGTAATACCGCCTTTCCTGTATTTTTACGTCCAACTGAAGTCCAAGTGCTAGTGTGCAGGGAAGCTCAGCCAAGACCAAATAGAACTAATTACATGTGCAATAGCGACAGAAGCCCAGAAGGCACACAGACACAGACACTGACACAGATTTAGATGGAAACATCAGCAATTTTCTAACACAGGCATTTACGGTAAAGAACCAGTTTGGGATAGTTTCTTGAGTTGCACAAGAAGAACTTAGAAAACATATCCTGAAATATTACCCATGTTTGTCACAAGCCAATTATCTGACATGGAGCTACATGAGACTCAGAAGTTACAGATCTCGAGTATACCCTTCTGTTTTGTCTTTTCTCATATTGTAATGTCTCTACAGACTGGCACCAATATTGTTTCATTGTGATATCATAATAGTGTCTCCAAGGATGTTGGCTGACATTTTGTTTTGACATGATGCTACAATAGACCTCCACTGACATTTCATTTTGTTACTGCAACATTGTTTCTATAGGTTTCTGCTATGTTATTTTGTTTTGACATCAAAATGTCATCTCTGTGGTCTTGGCAAGACATTATCTAGAGAACTTTATGAAGACGTATGGAGTCCATGAAATAGATGGGTAAAAGGCAGACCATTTAATAAACTTGAGGGTGTTTTTGATAAACACAAATTTACATGTCACTTACTGCAAATTTTGCAAAATTGTTTCCATCAAGTCACTAGGGCTGAATTACAACATGGATTCAGTTGAGGCGTTGATTCTCTATTTTTCCAATAATATGTCAAGAATTTTGGAGAAGTAATCCACTATCTTTTTTGCTGCCAGAATCAAGGTTTTCTTTTTTTCTCTTTTAATCAATATAATCTGTTTCTTTGTGTGTTGCACACTGAACTAAAATGTAAGGGGTATGTGTGAAGTGTAAAACTGTAACTGTGTCTGCATTTAAGAAACCATGAAATAGCCATTTGCAGCCACGTGCATAGACCTAGAGATCATCATACTAAGTGAAGTAAGTCAGACAGAGAGAGGCAAATATCTCACAATATCACTTACACGTGGAATCTAAAATATGACACAAATGAACTTATTTACAAAACAGAAATAGACTCACAGGTATAGAAAACAAACTTACAGCTACCAAAGAAGAAAAGTGGTAGGGGAGGGATAAATTAGGAGTTTGGCATTAATAGATACACACTATTATATATAAAATAGATAAACAACAGGGTCCTACTGTATAGCACAGGGAACTAGATTCAATATCCTGTAGTAAATCCTAGCGGAAAGAATATGAAAAAGAATACGAATCACTTTACTGTACCCCAGAAACTAACACAACATTATAAATCAGTTATACTTCAATTAAACGAAATAAGAAAAAAAAAAGAAACCCTTAAATCATGACACATTTTATAGATCTCCGAGAAAGAAAATGCTGCCAATTAAGGTGACATTGTAAGAAGAATCTTCGTGTCCGAGATTTTAAATTGTGAAAAACGTGAATCTTATAATTGATGAAAAATACAGTGGTACGGCACTTTGATAAAAATCAGTATTACCAAAAATGGAGATTAAAACAAAAACAAAAACAAAAACAGATGGTAGTTTGAACATATTTTCTTTAAAATCATGAAATAAAAACACAAATCTTAAGTTGACTTTAAAATTTTAGGTAGACACTATTGGTGAATTTCCTGACACAGGATTCTACCTCCCTGGTACTTTCGCCTTTGTTCTGGATTTACAAACTATCTACGAACATTTTATTGTTCATAAGAAGACTAAGACAATCGATCCGGAAAGTTAAATGTTTCTGGATTATATTAGCTTAAATTCTCAGGAAGATATCTTTACAATATAATGTTATACCTTCAAGTTTAGTCAAAAGTCAGTAGGACAAAAGATCCATCATGTGAACATTTCTGTTTTTGCAACCCTATATTTATAAACATAATCCAATTCATTATACAATTTTTATTTTAGAAAGTGTAAATGTAAGAAATTACTCCTAACATACGGTACCGAGAAGGTGTTTCTACAGATGATCTCATATATTTCCATCTATTACACAATTGATTATAATAATGTTCATGAATCTTACACAACCCTTCATTTGAAAATGGCTATTGACACTGACCTTTCATAAGTAGGTGTGTTAAAAAGGACTCCTGGAATTTAGTGCTAACGAGAACATTTCTCTAGATAAAGACATATATTTCCTTCTGTCATAAAGTAAGGATTTTATGTTGTCTTTTTTGCCTTCGCTACCAGGAAACTCTGAGATAAATTAATGTTCAATTATAATTGCTCCATTTTCTAATATCTTCTTTATCTTTTCATGTCCTTTTAAACTTCATTTTAATAACTCTTTTAAAAAGCGGCTTCCAGTAAGTTTTGGAAATCGGGTGGTCAACATGCCTACACGAAGAAATTTTATTTCACTAACCACAGTTCCAAGAGGGTTGCAATGACCACTCTGTTGAGTATGGAATATAAAGCCTAGAATTGTTTTTCCTATTTTGAATAGTTATTTCTTCTGACTCTTCTAATAGGAATAACAATATTTGGCTTATGTGTATGTGAATGACGTGAGATCAGGTCTAGGAAAGCATTTAACCTAAGCACTTGATAAACACTGAAGACACTGACTTCTAGAGAGAGGCGAGCGTAGTTCTATGTCTAGGCCTGGAGCTCAGGACAGAAGTGCATTTAAAGGGAGGCTTCAGCAACCAACAACACATGCACAGGTGCACAGGTGTAATTTCAGCCATGGCGGCGGATCAGATACATGGAGACCATGTGGAAAGAGAAGAGGGCTGAGGACACATAAATTCAACCACTACTGCTAGGAAAGGACTGTTTTTACTTTCCACAGTGGTTGTAACATCAATAGAGAAGGACAAAGGAGGGCCGGGCTGTAGTTATGAAGTGGGGAATCTCATGGGATCTAAAAATGTGCTCTGTTTAAGAGCAGCACCTCAAGAAACCTGCCAGGCTCATTGTAGGGGATCCCTGTGGGTCCAAACACCGACCTCTGCTCCCTCCAGGCTGGGTCTTGGGCTTATGATACCTGCACTGTGCTGGTGACAAAGGAGAGTGTCCTCAGGGGCTGTGGATCTAGTTCCTCTCCCGAGAGCTAAGGTTTCGCTCATTGAAAGAAACTTTAAAGTAAATTAGAATTTGTTTGAATGGACCGCACCTGGCAGTTGGGATGTTCCCTTGTGATGATTAGCTTCTCTAAGGCCAAGTCTAAGGTTAATCTTCTGGTGCCCTTGACAGTTCAAGCAGTATCTGTGATCAAATGTGTTCCTTGTTCCATGTAGAGTTCGGCTAACTCCTCTCATGAAAAGAATAGAAGAAAGAGCACAGCGTGTGTCCTCTTCTGACCAAGGCCCCCCTTCACTGTCCTCTCATACGTCCTTGCAGATGAATTATGTAGTTTGTGGAACTTCCAAGTCCCGATGATATGAGAGTATTAAAAAATAGCTTTTTTTTAAAAAAAAAAAGTTGATTGGACATCTTCAATTAATTGAAGCATTATTCCAAACAAAACAAACCCCCCAAATGCAATAAGGTTTCTATTTTTGTGCTTGTAACTCAGAATCTTATAACTAAGATCTCAGGATCTGAGAATTAAAATATCATGTTAAAGATTTTACCAATAATGTAAGTCTAATTAATGACAAAAAGGAGCACGAAAGGACAAGGAGCTTTTGAATTTTTAAGAGAAAAGCCAGGATTTATCAATAACTCTGACTGCAGTCTATATTTGGAAGACCAAGATGCTTGGCATTAAAGAGAAGAGAGAGCTTTTATTTTATAACACTAAGAAAATTCTCATTCCAAAAGCATGAGTGTATATATGTGTAGCAAACCTTCCAACTAAAGCTTAAGTTTGACGTAAACATTCTTTATCCCTTTTGTGTCCACTTAGGGGAGGGACTCTGGGAGCCCCTCAAATCCAGTCCAGGAACAGCCTCCAATCTAAGACACATTGTTCTCATCTGGCCAAGTCATAACGGGGGGTATAAAGGGTTGGAGCGCTTACATTTTTAAAAAAGCAGGCATTCTCGACTTTTCACCACAATGTGTTCCTAGAAACCACATCGTAAAGTGAATCACATTTCCCCAAAGGAGCAATGTTATAATTGGAGGTTATGTTTCTGACCAAGGAGTTGGCGCCAGATAACACCATGATAATGCAACAATGGATCACATAAAGCAGAGATATAATAATTCTAAATCTTTATGGTAAGTTAAGAGTGAAAGTAGACTGCAAATACTATAAAATGAGTTTAAAGACAGTCTATGCGTTACTTATACAAGAGAACACAAGCTTCTATAGAATACATAGAATCATATATACATATAGTGCTTACTAAGTGCATACTAAGAAATTTTTAGAAATCTGGCATGAAATGAATATGCCAACAAAATACCATAATACTTTTTGCTGTTTTTTAAACCTAAAATGGCTTTATTGAGGACTAAGACCAGACTTTTTTTTTTTTTTTGAAGAGGAAGAGGGACGTTTTCTAGTTAAATCCTTTAATTTTACCCTATAGACCCAACAAGCTTTTTATGTGATTTTTCACAGGATATTTCTGGTATTTTGAAAACATTTCTCTGTAGCTAACAGAGACTTTCCAAAAAAAATCATGTCATCAACTTCAGAAGTATTCCAAAATGCTAAAGCCAGGACATCACAGATTGTCCAATTAAGTGTTTGGGCGTGTGCTGATCTCCAGCGTGGCATTCAACATTTTATTCAAATGCCACTTAAAAAAACAAAACCGGCTTTTAAAAGAAAAGGAACATTCAATCATTTCCCAGAGAACTTTTAGAACTGGCAAAGAACAACATCCAGTCTGTCCTTGGACTGTTTGTTTTTCTGTCTTCTAGTGCAGACCCTGGCTGGGAAGGCTAGTGGCAAAGAAAAGGAAACTGTCTCTTACACAATGTGGAATGAATGGCTGATGCTCAAATGACTCTTAGGCTGCAGACGAGACTCCATGATACACATTATTGCGATCGAAAAGGGTTCACTGCTCTTAGAATTGAAGAACATGCAAATTATAAGGTAGCTCTGAGACCCCCTCACCTTATCAATGAGCAAATTGAGGTCTGGAGAGATAAAATGACACGGCAAAGTGATTAACAAACTAGGAGATGGAAGACTTAGGACACTGCAGATAAATAGATTCTTTTTTTCTTTGCTTTGCTTTTCAGGGCCACACCTGTGGCATTTGGAAGTTCCCAGGCTAGGGGTCAAATCGGAGCTGCAGCTGTCAGCCTACACCACAGCCACAGCCACACCAGATCTGAGCCATGTCTGCAACCTATACCACAGCTCATGGGAGTGCTGGGTCCCCCATCCACTGAGCCAGGCCAGGGATTGAACCCGCATCCTCATGGATACTAGTTGGGTTCATCATCATTGAGCCACGATGGGAACTCCCCAAATAAATAGATTCTTAGCCCAGGGCTGCTCCAGCATGGCCAGTGTTTTAATACTCTATAGCTACCATCTTCTTGCATAGAAACTGAAGAAAAAGCTTTGTAATCTGTGTCATACTTGAATGAGGGGAGATCTTTCAATTTCTCCCTCTCCCTCCCTCCCTCCCTCCCTCCCTCTCTCTCTCTCTCTCTCTCTCTCTCTCTCTCACACACACACACACACACACCAACACCCCCACCCCCCACCCCCCCACATATATTATAAACTTTCAGTTCACACTATGAGTTTAAAGTAAACCTTATACCATTTCTTATTTATTCCACATGGAATCAGCTAAGTGAAGTCTTTAATGCATATCATTCCTAAGAGAAGACCATATTTGAGGTATAATAAACACAAAAATAAGAAGGAACCCAGCCTCTCCAGCCTCTGGCCATTTTCATTCAGATCCTCTAAAAGTCAGTCAAATCTATGGAAGCCCTTTGTCCAAGCTCTGTCTTTTCTTAGGAGTCAGTTGAAGTCAAAGTCTTGAAGAAAAGATGAATTAAATATTAATCAAAGTCCAGAGAATTTTAAACATCTATCCCATTATCTTAAATGCAGCTCCAGACAAACCACCAAAGCAAATCTCTTTTCTTCCCCCTAACCCTCCAACATAAATAAGCCTTTTAGTCTTTTCCCTTATGGTGTAACTCATACCAAATGATGACACTATTTACAGTATCTGCTTTAAAAGGGCATAGCTTCCATTCCTATTTCAATTAAAGCCATTGCACAATTATGCTTTCAAGAAACAATTAGCAGAGGAAAAAACCATTTCCCCTGCTCCAGCCTTTTTAGAGTTGGGCAGCAAGGACCCTTTCTTACCACTAGTGGCATTGAAGTAATTATTTAATGTTAAGGTTCACTTCCTCGGGTGTAAATTTTGGTTTTAGTTGACACTAAAAAGAAACATCAATTTATTAGGAGATAAAACTTGTTCTCCAGTAATGGAGCAGCTGCGTACATAAATTTATCGCAGTTTAATGTTCTCACACATAAAGCAATTAGAGTTTTCTGACAAACAGACTTGCCACCGCAGTGACAGTGTGGAGGGTGGTGGCGCTGCTGGGGGAGACGGGAAACATCATGAGAGGGGGACCTCTCTGAGGAGACATAACATAATAATAAGAAGAATGTGCTGGGCAAATCCAAGTGAAGCTCTCTCCTCAGTGAGTCTGCATGAAAAGAAATATTGCAGATCTTACAGCCATTGGTGAATTCCCTCGGCACCCACACGGCAGCTTTCCTGGCAACAGACCGATCGGATGCCTGGAACTGAGCCTGCCTGGATGCTGAGCAGAGGATGAGACAGCGAGTCCCACCCAGACACAGGCATTATCCGATTCTCCTCATCAATAAGGAACACCAGCAGACAGGTGAGCATCCCACGTGTCTTGCAGGAAGACTTAGGTTTATTTCTCTGCGCCCTCCGCCCCTCCCCTAACACCACACCTGCAGGGTCGCGGCTGCTTCCAGGCACTGGTCCTTACTGCTTTTGGTGGAGAATGTTTTCCGCCGTGAATGTTGGGGAGATTTGCTGAGACCTAACACTGCTACAACATATTTCTGTATTTGTCATTCGCAGCAACAATTGCCATGGTAGTTGAGCAATCGACCTATTCCCTGCCAGATGCCAACGGCTGAGAATACCAAGGTGTGAAAAATCATTCCTCCACTCGGCAGTCAAGGTACATCAACACAGCAAAGATCTGAAGTTAGAAAGCAAATGTATATTTTTGTGTGTGAAACTAAGAAGAGGGAGCAACCAATTCTGCAAGGACAGATCGAGACAGGGGCTGAGCATTTTCACAGGCTCCCTGGATTTGGGATGGGCTCTCAGCTGAGGAGGAGGAGCCCAGGAAGGCGAGGCAGAGGTGAGAAGCCAGGGGCCCCGGACCGGATGCTGGTGATTCGTGAAAAGAGGCTGCTGAGCCCCCGCAACCAAACAGGAAGACTGAGTACATACGCGTGGCTTTGAGAACTCCGCTAAAATAACAGAGAAATAGAAAGTCTCTATTTCTAAAACGCCACTAAAATAATGGAGAAATAGAAAGTCTTCAAACCACAAGAAGAAGAAAAGGACAGTAGAGGCGACTGGAATAAATGACAGATGAGATTTTATCATTTTTTTTCTTTTCTTTTCAGGGCCACACCCGAGGCATATGGACGTTCCCAGGCTAGGGGTCGAATCGGAACTGCAGCTGCCAGCCTACACCACAGCCACAGCAACGGCAGATCTGAGCCACATCTGTGACCCACACCACAGCTCATGGCAATGCCAGATCCTTCACTCACCGAGTGATACCAGGGATCGAACCAGCTTCCTCATGGGTACTGTGTCAGGTTCATAACCCACTGAGCCACAATGGGAACGCCAGATTAGATTTTAGAAGCCGGAAGCCTAAGGAGTAGGACTCAGCCTGTGGGAACAGGTGGAAACCTGAGCCTCCATTGGGAAAACAGAGCAAGAGATGAGGCGTTGGTTCTGCGGGACCAGAGTGACTCGGGAATTGAGGCCCAGGAACCCCCAAGGGTGGGTGGTCAGCCAGGGCAGAAAATGACCCTTTGGGTGTTTTTGACTGAAACAGTTTTCCCGTTTCTCCATTCTCAGAAACCTCAAGCCTTTAAAGATACACGTGTGCTCGCATGTGTGTGTGCGCGTGTATTTACATATATATGCAAATATTTATATTATGTGTAGCAGCAACAGGGATGATGAATGGAGCTCAGTGGAGAGGTGCGGCCACTGGTAGATATACAGGTCCTCTGGGAACTGGACAGCTGCAGGGGGACAACCTGCACTGACCATCATGCTCAGAGCTCGGGTGGCAGATGTGACACGAATTGCCTGGCACCGTCCTAAGGGCCGCGGATCACAGCCCTGGCCCAGAATCTGCCTCCTTCCCCAGCAGGAGGCCACATGGCCCAGAGGCCGTAGGTCACTATGAAGCCACCTAGTTCCACTTCCTATTTTTATTGAATTAATTAACTTATTTTTTGCTTTTTAGGGTCGTGCCTGTGGCATATGGAGATTCCTGGGCTAGGAGTCGAATTGGAGCTGCAGCTGCCAGCCTATGCCACAGCCACAGCAATGATGAATCCTTAACCCACTGAGTGGGGCCAGGGATCGAACGTGAGTCCTCACGGATACTAGTTGGGTTCGTTTCCACTGAGCCACAATGGGCACTGCCCACTTTCTATTTTTATAGAGCATCCACATGTTCCAGATCAGGCTGGAGAGCCATGATGTCAAACACGCTCTGCCCAGGTCCACCTAGGGTACGGGATGGGTAAGTCGTGGTCAAGGGCAAAGAGGTCCTGTGTCTAGCCTCACAGAGGCCTGGGCAGAGGCACAGATGCTCGAGGATTCCACTTTGGAAAGCACCCTGCCCTGCCTCCCACCCCCAGAGCTGGGGCAGAGCTCAGCTGGGCTCACAGGGACACTCCGCCAGGGGAATGCTCTTCTCATCACATCGAGACGCCGCCCAGGCACTCACTGAGCTCCCTGTCGCTTTGGTTTACATGAATGGGAAGAACAGCTCCGGCACATTTAATCTTGCTATAAATACCTCGGCAAAGAAAAAAAGGTGACAATGAAGGCTCGTCCCACTCAGTTTCTTCCCGTTAGCATCTTTCAGTGGAAAAAAGGAAAGAAAGAAAAACAAAAAACAAAAAACCCAAAAAACCCAGCCCTTGAATATGAATGCAACATTAAAAAACAAACAAACAAACAAACAAAAAAACAAACAAAAACAACCCTCTGCTGAATCATGAGTGTGATTAGGATATGAAAAGATTCAAGCTGAATTTTAAAACCTCATTTTTATAGCTACTTATAAATCCTCTGAATGGCTGTGCCTTCAACCCAGTGAACACCCATCATAGAACACCCATTCTCAAGGGCAGAGGTTCTCAGACTTGGTTGGGAGGATGAGGGGGACATGCAGGAGAAGATTTGGACCAGCAAGGCGCCAAGGATGAAGACACCCTTCCATGCCCCCTGCCCTCCAAGCCCAGCTGTCTCACTGGACCAGCTCTCTCTGAGCTTTTGAAGGAAAAGGGACCTTGTCATTTTCATTTTCGTTCCCTTAGCCCTGAGTCCAACGCCAGGGAAATATGTGCTCCCTGATGTGCTGAATGAATGAGAACCTCTGATCTATGCTTTCCAAGGAGGGATGTGCTCCCCTTTCCCCCATTTTCCTTGAAAAGTAGTTTTATTCCAGGCCTGCACCTCTGAACACAGAACATCATGAGTATATACACAGTATTTCCCCCAGAAAACCAACCAGAAAGGATTCCCTCTACTCAAATCTGCAAATTTCACAACAAAACTCTTTCCGTCCCTCTATTTCCAAGATTTCCAAGCTCGTGCCTCATGTGTAAAGATTGAACACCACCACGTGCTTCCTGTACTGGGTTCCCCGCTCCAACCACACGTCCCCCAAATGAAGCACTTATGTGTCATGGTTCTGGTACCCAGGAAAGGATGACATAAAACATGACAAAGCAAGTGGAACACTGCTATAGAAACAGGCATTGGAAAATGAGAAAAAGAATTCTATTTATGGTGTTAGCTACAATTCTAACTCAGGGTTATACAGACTTTGGCCACCGCCCACAAGACAGGACATTGTACCTCGTGACTGGTACAATATATGTCCATCATAAAACAAAACCATTTCTGTTGCTGGTCTGCTCTAATATTTTCTCTTCTATTCTACCTCTTTCTCTTTAAAAACTGATGATGCCAACCGAAAATGGATGTTATAGCTGACAGTGGGAGGCGACCCATAGCATAAAATCTAAAAAGTTGTCCATCTCTCATTTCATCTCAAGAGAGAAGTTTTGATATGATTCAAAGGCAACTTGAGCCTTCAAGACCCATAAGGTAAGAAACAACTGTCATGGGAGAAGCTAAAGAACCTAGAATCTTCTGGAGAAACTTCTCACATTTCTTCTCCCTTTGGCATCTTCACTTGCATGGTTTGGGGATCGCTTCTGCGGGTCTGAGACTCTTTTCTTTTCCATTTCATGTTGCCCATGTGGTTAAGACTGAGCAGGAAGTAGGCAAGCCCAGGAGAAGTAGGAGAGCAGCCCGTGCTCAGACCAGCTTCATTCGCGAAGGCCAAGAAGAAGCCTGAGAGCTCACCTGAGTCCCTGTCCCATGTGCCACAGAGCAGGGGCCAAACCCCAGCTGTAATAGGGTGTGCATGTGCCACACGTCTCTGTGCGTATCCCTCTACCGCACTATCCAACAGAGCTCCGCCATGATGGAAGGGCCGTCCATCCACACTGGACTGTATGGTCGCCGCTAGCCACATGGGTCTACTGAACCCTTGATCTGTGGCTCCTTCACTGGAGGAGTTGAGTTTTTAAATTCATTTCTTTTTTAAGTATTTGGAAGTTAGGGAGCCAAATGTGGCTGGTGTCTTCCGCACTGGACAGTGGGACCCTTGAACATATTAAAGGTAGGTGGAGAGGTGAGGTCCAAGGCTTAGGGTCAGGTAAGAATTTGGAGATACTGATTCTGACCATTCCATCAGATATTTCCAAGACTGAGGACTGAACTGTGCATGGGCATTCTCAAATCTTGAAAGAGAAATGGAGTTCATGGAACCAAGCAACCATAGGGTTTCAAACATGGGATTGTGTCATCAGTGATAAGCAATTCCTCCCAACTACACCTGTGTGAAGGGTGTCTGCACAGTTCCATGTGACTCTAGGACCAGAGGAGGCATGAACCTTGCTCACTGCAAGGTTTTAGAAGGACCCAGGTCTAGATTCTGCCGTCACTCACAGTCTATAAGACCTGGAAAAAGTTCTAAATGTTCTTTTTAGCCCCCATAGCTGCTGAGAGGTTGCTGTGGGCAGAAAAGAGTGAGTATGAGGGGAACACAGTGCAGTGGTTTACAGCACAGAACTCTACAGTATGTGAGCAGGCAGACATGTCAGAATTCTTGGTCAAGTGCAGCATAACTACTGATTAAATCACAGATAGAAAGAAGGCTGACTTTATTACTCCACATGAGCAGTGTTAACTCCTAGAAAAAAGTAGGGAGGCTCCCATATAGTGAAGCGGGTTAAAGATCTGGCATTGTCACTGCAGCAGCTTGGGTTACTGTGTTAGCCTGGGTTCAATCTCTGGCCTGGGAACTTCCAAATGCTGTGGGCATGGTCAAAAAAAAAAAAAAAGTAGATAAATAATAATGGCTCTCCTTATCCTAGAAAAAAGTAGGGTCATTTAAAAATTGCAGGACACAGGACAATTCAAATAGAAATTCCCCCATTTACACTCTACACCTTAGCAAATCCCCAAACCTCGAATACAGCTGGCCAAAATCAGGTCTCTGTGCGACCTTATCTATTAGTGTATTCTCAGCAAAAACAACTGACACGGCTTTCTAGGTCTTTCCACACATGAGGCCTGCCCTAGGCACCTAATCCTCCCCATTCTAGAAAGTGAGAATGGTTATGCACATTTAGCAGATGATGTAGTGAGGAGAGAAATGGAAAAATCAAGTCACTTGCCCAAGATCAACAGCTAGATGGTAGCAAACAAGGATTAAAATGTAGTGTGCACACTTCCAATTACTACGCAAAAATGCCTTTACATGAAGAGTGGGTTTTTAATAGAGTATAGTCATCTTAACATATTCATCCAAGAACGTGCACTTAAAAGAAGATAGCATCTTAGCAGCATCAAGTGAGAAATGATAGATGGCTACAGAGGTCCTATAAAAACAGACTAAAATATTTTAACGGTCTGAAGTTATTTACTGTAGGAACAATCAGTTCTCTATATCTATAACCCAATGAAATAATTAATGCAAACAGATGACCTAGAACCATTAAGTAAGGTTCCATTATCATTCGAATAACTGCTGGGGGAATTTACACTAACAGAATTCCATTCAATACTGCAGATATGCAGATAATATAGGAAACATTTTTTGTTCTTAAAAGTGGTACACTTTAGGTATTTGAAAGATTCACGCTACTGAACGCATGAAATAGTTATGTGGAACTAACAAGACATCAATTAAAAACAAACAAACAAACCAAAACCGACTGGAGTCAGTGTCTTCAGTGTCCTCCAAGTGCTTATATTCCAAAAAGAGTCTACAGCCTAGTGCAATCAGTAGGCACCAACACGACAGCCCTCAACAAAACCTCGGTTTCAACACTGCTATTGGGTACATTTGAAAAAAAAAAAAAGGTGCTAAAATAATGTGCCGTGAAGGCATTCTGAAATTAGACCTAACAAGGAAAGGAACTGCTGTGCTAGTCACACTCCATTTTAGCGGCTATGTTCTCACGCCGAACAAGGTGCAGAGATTGCCTTTGAGGGACATGGTCTTCTCCCATCTGTTTTTTGGTATCTGATGCTAGTGCTTTCCAGGGAAGACACAAAGCAAGAGAACAATGGTGCGTGTCTCCCAGACCTCTTGACAACGCGGAAACTCTGCCTCCACATTCATTCCTGACCAGCTGGATGGAAGGACCATGTGGCCAGTCACTTACCGAGATGCTCTTTGGAAAAGGAGTGATGTGCTCTGGGGTCCCGATTCTAGGATGCCAGCCCCACCGAGGGAGTGTGTGGAGGAAGATATCCCCCCACATGAGGCTCCCTTTGAGGCGACTGCCAGTGCAGGAGAAGCAGCGTAAGAGAGAGAATGAAGTTAGCATGAATTGGGAGGTGGTACTCCACTGAAGTTCAATGCCAGGAGGGTAAGGAATGGATGCATTCCAACATTTCTATGGTATACGGTGAGTAAAGGCTCTGGGTTATACCCATGTGGAATAAAAGGATGAATAAGATACAGTCACTAGAGTAGGAAAGGTCCACACATTGCTACATGCCTCTCAGCAAAGCCTACTGAGCTACCCCCGGGTACCTGGCTGGATCCTTTATACCCAGATACCCCACTTGGCATAAAGCGATGCCCAGAACAGGTGTATTTCCTTTCCTTGTGGAATAACTGCACCCATAAGAAATCTTAACTAGGATTGTGTTATGTGCCGGGAAGGAGAAATACAAGGTGCATCTGGATTAAGGTAAGCTGGCAACATCCACCTGAATTTTCACTATGAAATAGGTTCAAATGATGAGTTTTGTTTTGTTTTTGCTCTTTAGGCCGCGCCTGTGGCATACGGAAGTCCCCAGGCTAGGGGTCGAATTGGAGTTGCAACTCCTGGCCTACACCAGAGCCACAGCCACAGCCACACAGGATCCTTAACCCACTGAGTGAGACCAGGGATCAAACCTGCATCCTCATGGATACTAGTCAGGTTCATTACTGTTAAGGCACAACAAGAACTCTTGAAAAGATGAGTTTAAAAAACTCCGCTTGGAGTTCCTGTCATGGTACAGTGGAAACGAATCCGACTAGGAACCCTGAGGTTGTGGGTTTGATCCCTGGCCTCAGTCAGTGGGCTAAGGATCCAGCATTGCCGTGAGCTGTGGTGTAGGTCGCAGATGTGGCTCGGATCCTGCATTGCTGTGGCTGTGGTGTAGGCCGGCAGCTACAGCTCTGATTTGACCCCTAGCCTGGGAACATCCTTATGCCATGGACGCAGCTCTAAGAAGACAAAAACAAACAAACAAACACCCCCCCCCCCATACACACACACAAAACGAAACACTGACCTGATAAACTAGAAAGACCCCACAGCAATGAAAATGCCCTTGGATATGGGTATTTACAGCGACCAGATCAGCCTCACACTTGGGACAGGACTATGAGAGTTCAGACTCTGCCCTTAGTCCTGGGGTGACTGCTTGGCTAGAGGCCACTCCCACATGGGAATCTGAAACCACATCATTTTGAGCTGGAAAGGCTTCCCCACACTGGCAGGTTGTGTTCTAAGGGGATGCAGGGCATGCATAACTAAGAACCGTCCGAGACGCAGCAGAGCAGAAACAAGCCGGTGAAGGGCAGCCTTTCATATCACTGTGGATTAATCCAAACGCCACTGTGAATATCAAGCAATCCAATCTGTTATGTTTGACTTCAGAAACAAGTAACTTGTCACCCATAAGACTGTGGGTGACGGGGATCAAAGCCCAGCACCCAGGCTAGAACTCTGAGCAGCCACGCCTGGGAAGGGCTGAGCCCCTGTCATGGGAGTTATGTCCCAGGGTTGAGGCCTGAGCTCTTAGACACTCTAGGGGCTGGGACAGAGAGCACCACCAAGTGCAGGAGATAAAATCAGATGAAAAATAGACAGATCTTTTCTGGTGGGATCAGAGAAGAAGACATCTTAAGTGAGGTAGCATGTGTGGGGGGTCTTAGAAGAGAAGTAAAACTTGAAAAGATTAGGAAAAGGTATGAGATGAAAAGGTACCATGATGATATGACTGGATTAATAAAAAAAGGATGTTCATGAAAAAAAAGGTTGGGACATATGATGCCCGACTGAAAAAGAGAAAGGGGAGAGTGGGAGATAAAAGTGGGAAGACACAGGGGGCAAATCATTTACGGCGGGATGGAGAACCATTAGCAAACTTTAGCTATAAAGGGCCACCTAGCAGGTATTTTCAACCAGTCTGTTTCAATTATTCAGCCCTGCCTTTCCGGGAGGTATGTTACCACATACACACAGACGAGAGCCCCCCAAATGGCAGGTGGGACGCTTGGTCTACGGGCCATAGTTTGCAGACCCTGTTTTGAAGAGTTTCAAAGAGATAAGATCTGCTCAAGCACGGCAGGCCAAAGGCCACTGGGCCAGCAGACACAGAATCAAGAATGTTCTGTGGTAGAATGTGGCGGAGGTGGGTCCAGTGAGTAACGCCAACACTCTGAAGTAAGGATTCTAGTGGCTCATACCAAAAGGTGCCTCAAACAATAAATTCTCAAGGGAGGGGTTCCCATTGTGGCACAATGGAAACAAATTGGACTAGTATCCATGAGGATGTGGGTATGATCCCTGGCCTTGCTCGGTGGGTCAGGGATCCGGCACTGCTGTGAGCTGTGGTGTAGGTCACAGACGCGGCTTGGATCCCTTGTTGCTATGGCTGTGGCACAAGCTGGCGGGCTATAGCTCTGATTCGACCCCTAGCCTGCAGACTTCCATATGCCACAGGTGCAGCCCTAAAAAGCAAAAAAAATAAATAATAAAATGAATAAATAAATACTCGAGGGAAAGAGGTAACAGGAAGCAAAAAATCAACTGGATTATCACTCCATTTGTTACTCTGCCTAGTTATCGTCTTAAGCTATAAAGAGGAAACACAGATGGAAAAATGGTTAAATAAAAAAAAAAAACCACACACCTTGGTCAGCTTGTGGAAGGCAAGGAACAGGAGTCCCCACTGCAGACCTTCCCTAATGCAAAGAAGTAAGTAGCTTGTAGAAGGTTTTGCAGTCCAAACAAACAGCCACCCACCAATGAAGAAAAGGAAGCAATGGCCATAAAAACCATCCCTTCTCCTTTTGACTAACTTGTGAGAGATAAGTGGAAAAGTTTGTCTGTCTCAAAAGGGCACTTTTTCCACTATCAGTTAAAATTATTCAATAAACTGAAGCATGATCACAGTCCTTCTGTCATGGTCTAGTGCATTCAGCTTCCACATGAACTGCCGTAAGGCTTGTGATTTCCAGGAATTAACCCCAAAGGGATACTTTCAGGTTGCTCAATACCCTAAGAATACACTTATCGAAAATATATTCTGTCTTATATTGGAAGATTCTACGCTTTTAATGACGAATGGCAGCTGTTGAATTATTCTCACTAGAACATAGGACAGTGCAAGACATAGAATCACAGACTGAAGCATAGCTGGAGACCAGTTTTTTGTTGTGGTGGTGGTTGTTTTTACTTTGAGAGACATTTAAGCAAATTCCAGCAATGAGTTGTTTTGTTTGTTGTTTTTTTTTTTTTTTTTAGTGCTGAACTCTCAGCATATGGAGGTTCCCAGGCTAGAGGTCCAATCAGAGCTGCAGCCACCAGCCTACATCAGGGCCACAGCAACATGGGATCCGAGCTGGATCTGTGACCTACACCACAGCTCATGGCAATGCCAGATCCTTAAACCACTGAGTGAGGCCAGGGATCGAACCCATGTCTTCATCGATGACAGTCGGGTTTGTCAACTACTTAGCCATGATGGGAACTCCACCAACAACAAGTTTTACAGACGTCTTATAGCCACTGCTGAAGATGATGTTTGCAAACAATCTAAAACTGACTTATATATAAAGAAATTGTTCTTTTTCAAAATTCACAAAGTACTACTTCTAGTTTTTCTCCTCATTGGATGGACACACACACACAGAGTACTTTAATTTCATGATCCTTTGTTTGGGTTAAAAAAAAAAAAAGGCACATGGTAACATTTCTGAAACAAAGCAATTGAAGACATCCATAGAAGTTATCAAGTCACTAAATGGAAAGTTTTTAAGAAATCACCTGGGTTTGAGCCTTGATTTCAGCCAAATGAATGCAAACTATTTAAAACAGATAAGAGCATTTTTTTATTCCCTTAAAAAGGAGGGCTTTTTTCTATAGCCTCTGTCAGAATCCCACCCTAACATTTCTTCAAGTTTTTTTCTAAGACACAGACAAAGAAAAAAAAAAAAAGTCTCCTTTAATTTAAACTTATTTCCCCTTTCCTTTGGCCTCTAGAAGAGGAGGAAAGAATTGGTCAGATTCAACATCATAAAACCCTTTGTGTTTCTGTGAAGGAGAAAGAGACCTCCGTCCAGCTTTTGCTTTTATAAGCTGAGTAAATCTCAGTTCCCTAACTCCGACAGGAAGCCTCTACTCCACCCTTTAGCCCAGCCGGTGAAGCCTGCCAGCTCCTCCACGTCCCTTTTGATAAACAGACATCAAGTTCCACTCTGGCCTTCCCTCCCCTCTCCAGCACGCCAGAACATTCTTAGATTAAGATCAAGAACACGAGACAATTTCAGAGCCAGACTGTGTCCCCTGAAGCTCTGCTGAATAGCTAGCATGTTGCGAGGTGCTCTGTGGGGAGAAACTCCACCATGGCTTGGAAGGAAAATCATTGGTTTTTTTTGGCCAGGATGACTCTCTCTTCCGTGTGTCTATTTGGTACCTTCCGCCACCCACCTCCATGCACACGGCCCCCTCTACCCTATGCTTCCTCCATGTGAGTAATGAGGGCATTCCCTACCTGAGTGACTTTCCTCTCATATCAGCAACGCCTCCTTCATTGCTGGTTGATTTAACTCAGTTTAATAGCCTTTCCTTGACCTTCCTATGCAATTTTTTTCTTTTAGAATAACAGTTATTCACGCTTTGATTGCTTCAGCAACCAAAGTACAACATTCCTTCCTTCAGTTCTGCTATTTGAAAGATGTGCTTTTCTTTAAAGTTACTTGTTTATAAGTGGTAAGTTAAAAACTGTTTTCAATACATAGATGACTTCTAGAGTAGAAGCCAAACAGATCAATGCACATGTAAAAAATGAAGGATATAAATAGAAAAATGCCAGGCAATCTGGCTACTTTGTTCAGTGTGCTGCTTGTTATGTGATGAAAGTATGCTAAAAAGAGGTTTGATGCCCAAATCTCTTCCATTTCATCTGTAATTAAACTTGTTGGATATTAAGTAACACTGATGTTGTTGATTTAAGACATCCACTTGAGTCAAAATATAGGTGCTGAGTTCCGCTTCTGCCCTTTGGTACCCAAGGTTGCCAGAGAGCCACTTACTCTTCATCCCTCCCTTCACTGTCCTCTCAGAGCCCAGCAGGGTGATTTTGGCTGCGCCTACTGCATCCTCACAGGATGTTGTGATAGTTGCACCAGTAAGTGTCCTCTTGGGGGGCTTCTTTCTCACAAAAGTGGATGCTGCAGAGTCCCTTCCCTTGGCAAAAACATGATTTCCTCACATTGGTTGAGGCGCACCCTGAATTATTACTCACCTTTCATTTTGTTGGCTGGATCCACAGGTTGGCCCATCACTCTTGTGCGCCTCTGACCTCTCTCCTGAAACCCACATCCTTTATTCTAATGAACGGCCTGCCTGCTGGGTATCTCACCTGCATATGCTGACATTTCGAACCCGTTACAGAGTCAGCCGTCTGTATCCACGGTTCCATGTGTGCAGATTCAACCAACCGAGGATCAAAAACATTTGAAAAAGAAAATTCCCACATTTGACCCCTATCCAGGGAACTTCCATAGGCCTCAGGTGTGGTCACAAAAAGAAAAAAAAAAAAAATCTAGACAGTTCCAAAAAACAAAACTTGAATTTGCCAATGACATAGCATTGATATTGTGTTAAGCATTATAAATCATCTGGAGATGATATAAAGTACTCAGAGGGTGTGTGTAGGTTATATGCAAACATGATGCCATTTTCTCTCGGGGACTGAAGCACCCATGGATTTTGGTATCTGTAGTGGGGGGTCCTTGAACCAATCCATCATGGATACTGAGGGACAGCTGTACATTTATGAAATCTTTCTCCCGAGAGCATTCCCTCCTTCTAGGGTCCCTGTAATGGTTGATACTATCCCTATTCTGTCTCTAAAATCAGCCACCCTTTTCTTTCCTTCCCTAATCCCTCCCTCAGATTGAAAGAGCTGGACTCAAAGATAGGAAGTAAGAAAAGGGGATTTCACTTTAATGCTGATAAAACATTAAGCTATGAAAAACAGTTGCTCCGTTGGATAAAATTAATTGGAAAACAAAACTGAATTTATTAATAAAGCTTGGTGCAGTCCAAAACACGGACGATGCTCTGGCTTAAGAAGTACTGGTGGATGTTAATTTTTCTCCTGGGTCTCAAGGCAAATTCTATTTTGACCTTGATGAACGGAAATCTCAACCAGAAATTTCTCTTGCGTGAAAAAGAGCTCAGAAAGTCTCAAGGACCCTGTGTAGGACCCTGAGGCCCTTGCATTCCTCTAGAAGAGAGGTGGTTACAAACCACTGGAATAAATGCGTACACATACTCCACCCCCACCCACCCCCACACACTCCATATTCACCTACATACACACCACACCCACATACACACCCCACACTCCACACCCACACACCCACTCACACACAATACCCACCCTACGATTTTCCCTAAATACTTCTTTTTATTTTTCCCTAGTTTTACTGAGAAATAATTGACATACATCACTGTATAAGTTTAAGGCATACAGCAATGATGATTTGGTTTATACAGTTGCGGAACGACCACCACAAGAGGTTCAGCGAACATTCACCTTCTCATACAGACACAATAAAAAGAAAAGAAAGAAAAAAAGATTTTTCCTTGTGTTGAGAACTCAGGATTTACTTTCTTAACTTTTCCACAGATCATGTGGTAGATGGTTTTCCATCCCCAGTACTTACTAATTTTGTAACTGGAAGTTTAAAAACAAACTAAAAGTGAAACTTGAAGATCTCTTTTTATTTTCCCTCTCCCATGGCATGTGGAAGCTCCTGGACCAGGGATCATAGCAGCGACAACACCAGATCCTTAACCAGCTGAGCCACCAGGAAACTCCTTTGCCACCTGTGTTTTCCTCCATTTTTCGCTAAGGAAGGCTGGCTGCTATAATTCAGTATCAGCATTCTGAATATCTCCTCTGAAACAAGGCATTCTGTTGGGGTCACTATTTGCAAACCCAAACTATCAAACCAAATGAGAGACTGATTGGTGAGGACAAATAAAATAAGCATGGCCAATCTGTTTGGTCAAGAATGATGCAACGCTGGTGTACCACTGAAGATTTACCCCTGCTGCCGTGTCAGCTCAGTTTTTCTGCTGCCTTCAAGTTGGCTGCTGGCGGGCTGTGTCTCTGGGTCTGTCTGAGGCAATAACCTCAGGCAGGGGAGGAGGTGAGCTTGGCTACAGAAATCTCCCACTTATCCACAACAGCTTCTTAAATATTGTTCACTCACAATTATTCATCCAGCTCTTATTTCCCAAAGGCTGACTCTCATAGAGCATCCTTAGCCCAACATTACACCGACCACCTTCGGGTCACTAAGAATGTCCATCACTGTTGCCGGCTTCTCCCAGCAGGTGTGGTGCATGATGGGGGTGGGGGTTGTAGTGCCTCAATGCAGGCTGCAACTTGCACAATTAGGCTCCCAGGACAGCCTTTTCATTATACCCTCCGCCCTAGGAACAGAACTGAGTAGTTTTCAGGAAAAGGTACTCCATAAGTGACACGACTTCTTCACTCACTGAAGAAATACTTAAAAAAAAAAAAAAAAAACCCTCAAGTCAAGAAATTACTCCTGTGGTTAGTAGTAGAATATGGAAAAAGCAATATTCGGGTAAATGGGAAAAAGAACATCTTCTGAAACGAAAAATTAGAAAGCATCAGAGAGCGGAACCGAGGAACATAGGAAAATGTCTTTCTTAAGGGTAAATTATCAGTGACACATCTTCAACTTACTCTACCAATTTCAAACAGAATGACTTGTTTCTGCTTGAACATGTCGCTTGTAATGGAAGGTAGTTTTATAAGACATGAATTTCTAATTTGTTTTCGAATTTAATTATTTTAATGGCTATGTATTTGCGTCCCCTGGTACAATAATAGACTCTTGGTACCAGCTGAAATGTCCACTGACCCTGCATCCTAAAATCATGTATCACCATCAACAGAAGGGGCTGCCCTCTGGCCTTTACTGCTCCCAGGGGTGCGAGAGTATTATGTTGAAACATGGGTCTCTGGGAGCAAAGGTCATGTCAATAGTAATGGCTTGGTGTTCACTTTCTCTTCTCCTCTTTTCTCCTTAATGAAAAGGCTGAGTGTGTGAGGGAACTACAACATGTGCGCTCTCTTTACGGTATAGCTTTGGTATCAGTTGCGGAATTAGAGCCCTGAGAACTATAGCTTGACTATTTTATGCACCATGCCTCCTCCAATAGAAATGTTAATGTTTTAATACACGACAGCCTTTACACTCTGTTTCAGAAATATTTAGGAGTAGGTTTGTATTTGGTGTGAAAACTGAGTAGATAATTCCCTTCATGCACTCTTATTTCAAAGGGAGGGTTTGTTCTGCAAAACGAGGTGCGTATGAAAGATGAGTGAAAACTACTTTGAAAATGAGTTCCTAACTGTTCATCTTTCTCCTTGCATCCAGAGAACTGAGAGCCTGGGTGGGGGGACGGGCCAGCACTCCTCGCCCAAGCTGGCTTGTGATGTTAAATATTTAAGCCTACACATTGCTATGTGGGTCCATCCGGACAAATACTTTCCGAGACCCTGGCGGAACCCCCCGGGTCAGGCATAGGGTTTGGGAAGTCATCTCCAGGACGCTGTGCTTGGCTCTGATTGTCCTGACAGGCTCTCTCGGCACATGGTTCACTGGAAAGGGCATCTGTAATCAACAGCTGTGTCGTGATGCTTTGCCAATCTGTGCTCATAAAACATGACTTTTGATAACATAGTTCAAGCACCGTTTGCTTTTGTCTTTTCAACACCGAAACTGCCACTTCTGTATTTTCTCTCATCGGAGAATTCCTAATAGTTTGAGGGCATTAATTATGCCATGCAAAATCCTTTCGCAGTCATTACTAGCGTTGCTGTTATCCTAATTATGTATAATACCAACAAATCCACTTTCTATACTGGATGGAATTATGCAAATAACAATGGAATATGCTTTAACGCTGCCTAGAAAGGTCTGCTGCCTTGTTGACAAAGAATTCTGAAATGCGTACCACAGAATCTTCTCTGGGCCACACTGTACTTTGCTTTTCTTTCTTCCTTTTTTTTTTTTTGTCTTTTTGACTTTTCTAGGGCCGCACCCGTGGCATGTGGAGGTTCCCAGGCGAGGGGTCTAATCGGAGCTGTAGCCACCGGCCTATGCCAGAGCCATAGCAACGCTGGATCCGAGCTGCATCTTTAACCTACACCACAGCTCACGGCAACACCGGATCCTTAACCCACTGAGCAAGGCCAGGGATCGAACCCGAAACCTCATGGTTCCTAGTCAGATTCGTTAACCACTGAGCCATGACGGGAACGCCCACACTGCGCTTTTCACATTAAATGTTGCTGCTAAACTTCTTTTTCTCAAAGCCCTTTTCTATGTATACAGACTTTTCCCTGTGAGTACGAATTAAGTTCACCAGCTACATTCCGTAATTAATTTCAGACAAACCGATGCTGGGTGTGTCAAAGAAAGGAATAGCTGCTGAAAATTCAATTTCTAACATACCATGTGTTGCAGGAAACACTAAGAGGAGTCATGCAATCTTTACTTTCCAGAAGCTTACAATTGCAGGAGAACATCAGGTGCAGAGCAGAGCACAGAAGTAAGCCTGGTGTCCCATGATGGTGACAACAGGAGACAGGAACACAGCCCGGGGGGAAGATGCACAGGAGAGCAGGAGATGACAAAGGAAGCTGACTCTTCCTGTGATAAACTTGGAGCTGAAACTTCAAGTTTTGTTTTTACTCGCATATATAATGAGAAACTTCTGGAAACCCTCAGGAGATGATATACGATCCAAGGATTGGCGACAGAGGACCACTCAGAGGTGGCCAGCTGTTTCCCCCTCTCTGCTGGGGACCAAATGGAGGGAAATGGGTATTTCGGGATTTAGGTTAGAGCAAAAGAATACATTTCTGACAGTGAGAATTATTAAATAAATAGTGGAAGCGGTTACAGACGGAGACTGTGAAAACACCATCCACAAAAGTCTTGAGAACCAAGATCCATTTTCAACAACCTAAAGAACAGAGCAATGGAGGAACAGAGGGTACCAACCTCAGAAACCGCAGAACTTGCAAGGACGGAACACAGGCCCTGTGGCTGCCTCTGCCCAGATTCCTCCTCCAGCCTCGATGGTCACAGTGAGCCGGCTTCACTCAGCCTCCCCTGACCCACAGTGGGCGTCTGAGGGGCAGCCAGCCATGCGAGAGCCCCCACCAGATGCACAGAAGTGGGGTTCAGCTTCAGCGTGACATGAATCTACAGCACTAGATTAGATTGCAGAATCCTTCACGCAAATCCACCTACTCACATTTTAAGTTTGGCGTCATTAGAAGATACTGAGCTTTTAAGAGATGGTTTATGAGACAACTTAAGGAGTTCCCGTTACAGCTCAGCAAGTTACGAACATAACACACTGTCCATGAGGATGCAGGTTTGATCCCTGGCCTCGCTCAGTGGGTTAAGGAGCCAGTGTTACCGCAAGCTGCGGTGTAGGTCGCAGATGTGACTCATCCTGTGTGGCTGTGGCTGTGGTGTAGGCCTCAGCTGCAGCTCCGATTGGACCCCTGGTCTGGGAACGTCCATATGCCACTGGGGCAGCCATTAAAAAAAAAACCATATATATATATATATATATACATATATGATGAAGTCCTAAGTCTCACGTTTATTCATGCAACCACTTGGATGTTGGCCCTGTGTGGGTGGTAAGCACAGAGCTAGATGGAGCCAGTACCCTGGGGAAGGCAGCACGTACACAGTTAATTATACACCCCGGGGACAAAGCTTAGGACAGAGAGGAGCCCAGACTGTGTGGGAGTCCCAGATGGTGGACACTGACCCCAGACAGAGGGCACCGGGGAGGCTCATGGATGGACAGTGGGAGAGGGGGGTATCCTAGGAGGAAGAGCCGGGCAGCTGATGACAGAGGGGGAAGGTTTCTTTCCAGGTAAGGGCAGGTATGTCTGAAAGCAGGACGAGACGCCACAGAAGCCAAAGCCTACGGCGAGGGGAAGTCTGGTCGAATCACCACTCCCGTTTCAGCAAGCATCCTCTCTGCCTTGTAGAGCCAAGGTTCCTTGTTCAAATATTTAAGTGAGACCTTCAGCCTCGATTAGAGCATCTGTCACATGAATATGTATTTGCTGGCTCCTTAGGATCATGTGTTAGACGTGGAATTCAAATGCCCTTTCGTTTATCAATGGCTAGTAAGAGCTGTAATCAAGCCAAGTCCCCTTATCTAAACAAACTCACTGAATGCAGGGTCGGTGTCTAAACAGAAAACGTGACTCCTGGGGCATTGTTTTCTCCCACCATAAACACTCACCCCTTTATTCATGACATACATTCTCATATGGGGACACACGTGTTTAAACATACCAACCATCAATCCGGAAGAGAGGAAAAAAAAGGTGTCACATTGAATATAGGCGTTGACAAGCTAGAACTCAAGCTTCACCAAGAGGCAAAAAGAAGCTTTAATGAATTTAAAAATTTTTCTGGTTCTATCTCAGCTCACACAATAACACTCAGAATAACGATAACCAGAATTGCCTTTCTTTTTTTTTTTAAACACATTCGTTCATCACCCACTGGAGCTTCCCCAGCAGCTTTCGTCCACTTGGTCGGCACAGCTAAGAAGTCACTAACAGGAAATCTGGACACAGTCTCTGCAGGGGTGGGGGGGAGGGGGAGGCAGGGAGTCAAAACACAGAAATCTCCCACAGGGATACACATACAATTTGTAGGGGAAAGGGAGAGAAATGCTCATATATGCCTAGTAAAAGTATGGATTTTGGCTAGCATGCCTGACCTACACACGTGCTGCTTTTTTTTAAGCACATCAGCCTGTATGATCCTCCGAACGCACTCCCAGCAAAGATGTGTAAAACAGAAGCCGTCCACGCTGGGAGGCTGCACAGACCTGCCTCCAGGTTCAGAGACCGGGACCCAAACCCTACCTTCTCTGGGGCCTTTCCAACGACAGTTTGCCCTTTCTCGCTTCCTGTCTCGGCCCTTCGGAGGGACGTAGTCAGAGATGGAGATTTTTCTGGACAGGCAATTGCTGTTGTGACACAACCTTCTCAAGGGTTAAGTGTAAATGAATCAGGAACATGTGGCTCGCATTTCCCACAAAAATTGAATTCATATGGACTCAGATATAAAAGGGAAAAGAGTGTTTTCCGCAGGATGGTTTGAGTTTTGAAAAACTCCACGTGGTGGGAAAATCGTTTAGGTATTCACTTAACTTTTAAACTCTGGCCAGAAATCAGTCATCCGTGATACTACAGAACTTCGTTCTTTTCGATAATGTGTCACGCTCGGGGGAAATCACATATATAGCGATTATATGTCCGGAGAAAAGCACCCACCTTCACACTTGCATAAAGAGCCCTGCCTAGACCCTGCTAAGAATGGGACACAGGATGCTTAGCGTGAAAAACCCAGGAAAGTGCTTCCAACTGTTGACCATCCATGTCGGGAATCTTGTGAAAATTCAGACCCTGATTCAGCGGGTCCCAGGTGGGGCCTGAGATTCTGTGCTTATAACAAGCTCCCACGGACCCATGTGAGCAGCCAAGGCGTAACCACCCATGCTGCCTGTCACACAAGTCACTCAATACCAGGCTTACGGATCTCTGGGCATCCTGAGATTCCTATTTGTTTGGTGACAAAAAAAGAAAAAAGAAATCCCAGCGAAATTACATAAGTGGGAATTAAAATAGCCTGCTAAAAAGGTATAGATAATTGCTCTGAAATTTACATGACAATATTCACTGATTGGAAGTAATGAGTAATGTATTCATTATGACACACGAACAATGAGAAAACAAATAAGAGACAGTAAATATTCATCATTACCAGCTCTGCTACTACTTTACATCCTAATCCGACTAGGAATTCTTTCATAAAAGCTTCCAAATCACTTCAGACATCAGAGAGACGGCCTGCTTGGGATTCAAGCATTTCTTGTTTACCGCACGACTAATTAGCACGCCATCGGCTAGTCTTTTGCACGCAGCAGTTTGGCACGTATGGATGTCTGATCTTCCCAACTAGATTTGAACCTCTGCGAGGGTGTGGGCTGTCTTCCTTCTTCCTGAATTCCCCAGAACCCTCAGCATGCTTTCCCAGTGGACTCTGAAGCAAGCCACGTCCTGTGCAACCATATAGGGTCCTGGCAAGGCTTAGCTGGTCATTTTTCAAGGCTATACCTACCAACAGCCACACTCTTTCCCACAACGTCAGAATTCCTGCTGTACAGGAAGTCAGAAAGCCGGTTCTATCTGTCACCTGGAGGGAGGGGCTGGGGACAGGGGGCCCACGTCCTAGCTGGGTGAGGACACCAGCCTGTTTTGAGAAAAGTCACTGCTCACCCACAAGGCTTGATGAAAAGTCACCGCTCACCCACAAGGCTTGATCCCACCGCACCCCCCCCTCATCCTCAGGCTTTTCATACCTGCAGCTGGACAGCAACCTGTGAAGAGGAAGAATGCTCCCTTTCTCCTCTTGGGTAAACGGAAGCCTAGGAGCAGCTTGCTTGCGGGGGGTACCACACCCCACCACAATGGCAACACCAGGAGTGTGTTTATCAAGCCCTTCAACTTGCAAACCATATCTGACTGCACGTCTACAAGCGAGGGCATCCTAGATTCTGGAAAGATCCACTCACCCACCCTGCCACTGGAGGAGCCCCTCCCGCCCCCCATCCCTGCCCTTCACTTTCCACATGAGAGCATCTGGGCTCCAACCCAGAAGGTGCTCTTTTCATAGCAAGAGAAAGGGCAACGGACCCCTGGCTATGTGCCCCATCCCCAAATCCTAGCTATCAGCCCCTTTCCCTGCTCTGAGTTCTTCTGCAGCTGAGGCCCCAAGGCCACGGGTGCCCCATCACCAAGGGAGTAACGCAGTCTGCTGCCCCCCTCAGGCAGGGACAGGAAGCCCTTTCTCCCACCAGCATGTTATACGGTTGGCCGGTAGGTGGTGGGAACAATGTCACCTGTGCTGGTTGGGTGGGGACCCAAGCATGGTTCATGAAGCATAATGATGCTTTCGAGGGACCTGCACCCCAACTTACACATGGCCGAACAGAAATAAACTTAAATGCTATCTCTTTGAGTGGGACCGCTCAAAATGGACTTTTCAAAGACACACCTGCCATGACTTTATCTTTCAAGGATTGGCTGAACTGCAGCTATACCCACAACACTATGCTAGGCTGAGTTTGGGAACAGCGCTGATTTTTTTCCATTAACCATGGAAGACTGCGCTCTAGATGAGAAGACAGGAGACACACACCTAAGCAGCTTCACAGAGCCAAGGATGTGCACAGAAGAGATGTTACAAAATGCCAAGAATGACAAGAAAGAAGGTCCCGAGCTATGTTTTGAAGGTCAGGGAAAACGTGGAAAGTAAGAGGAGGGAAAAGCACTCCAGAGCGAGGTTGGACAGGTGCTCCGGGCACCGAGAGTCCACCTGTGTGGCTGATGCAAAAGGAACACGTTCGGGAGAACTTCAGGTTGTGCTGAAAGTAGGAAAATCATCACATCAAAGAGTCTGGATGCCCAGCCAGTAAGTGGATACTTTGCAAAAAAAAATGCTTCTCAGAATCCTAAGATTCTACAGAGGTGACAGTACTCCCAATGACTTGTATTAAGAATAAATGCATGTAAGGCCTTTGACCTTAAAACGAATTTTATACTAATAAGGTTGTCTGGATTAGTTTTACAAACCTAATTTCTATAGACAGTTTGACTGAGGAAAAAGGATAAATGATAAAGGAGAATTACCTTTTTTCGTTATCAGAGGAAGGAACAGCCTTCGTTAGTTACAAGTATTTTATTTATCAGACAACTTCACCTCAAAATTCATTGAAAATTCATTGTTTTTTTAAGATCATACAAATGCTTCATCTGACACTCGGAGTTCCTAGTACCTATAATGGCAACGTTATTACAGCATTGTCATTATTAATTACAGCAATCTGGCCACACCACATTATAGGATGAGAACTAATTACGTCTGAACATGTACCATTATGGGATTTAACTGCACACGGTCAAAAAGAATTGCCTGTTTCCCCTGATCCCGCGTCCTGAGACAGACAAAATCCACATTAACTTCACAGCGAGTTAAGCATCAGGCAGGGCTGGGGGATGATGGGCTTTTGTCCTTCATGACTCAAAAGAAAGATGTTTATTTCAATTTTGCTGCTCATTCAGAAAATTGCCTCGATAACTTGGAAAAGCCCTGTTGACGCTGTTTCTACTAGCATATGCACACACACACACACACACACACACACACAAACACACGAGAGTAAATGTGCATGCATTTGAACCCACAGGAACCATGCCAGCCGTAAAGGAAATTAAAAATAAACTTAAATATGCTTCCATATGCCAGTACACAGGCCTCGGAGACTTGATTATAAGCTTGCATGTTTAAATTATCTACATGAATGTTTGATTCAAAAAGTGAACTAAGCAATTTCATCATCACAATCCATAAAACAAAATACATTTCTACTTGGGGAAAAATATTCCTCTGGCAAGCAATGGGATATTTTATTTAGACGTCCAAGTATAAGACAATTTATAATAAATGAACGTTTTGGATTTTAAAAAGCCTAATAAAGCTACTACTGTCCATTGTATTAGAAGGTAATATGGAGTGAATAATATCAGAGATATAAGAAAGGGAATTTAAAACAATCAATTTTATGGGATGATTGAGAGTTTTAAAGTAAAATTATATTAACAATCTAAGTGTTAAATCCCCACATGTCAGTTCATTCAAGTCCCTTTGTACTAGTAAACAGAAAACAGGTGTTTGAGTTTTTACACTGTATTCTTCATACGTACACTACTCTTTTCCTTTTACTGCATTAACAATTTTCTGTGTGTGTGTGTGTGTGTGTGTCTTTTTAGGGCCACAACCAAGGCATATGGAAGTTCCCAGGCTAGGGGTCGAATTGGAGCTGCAGTTGCCAGCCTACACCACAGCCACAGCAACGCCAGATCTGAGCTGAATTGGAGACTTACACCACAGCTCACAGCAACACCGAATCCTTAACCTACTGAGCAAGGCCAGGAATAGAGCCTGCATCCTCATGGATACTGGTCAGGTCCATTACCTCTGAGCCAGACGGGAACTCCCTAACACAATTTTCAAATAGTGACTCCAGTTATTAAGCATCCTTCATACACTGATCAAAAATAATCCATGAATAGATTAAGAGGTTAATTCTCTTATTCAAATACTCAACAAATATATTTCTCTAAAACTTTATTCATATTTTAGGACTGAAAGTCATCTTTGGATATGATTTTAAATATGAGAGGTTATTATAAAACAGGAGGCTCTGACCACACACCTGAAATGACTGGGGCTTGTCTGCATGTGGACCCTGGGCCTGCCACTTCCCTTCCTTGATTTATTAGAATCAAGAAAATAAAAGAGTTGAATCAATTTAATTTTAATTCCAATTAAAAAAATGTCCAGCAATTAAAGGACAGTCACAGACTTTTAAGCTGCAAGGATGCAAGAATTGGGTCCGTAAGTATTGCTAATATGTAATGTTATTAAGAAAAACTTCAGTAAGCATAAATTAAATGGGGGAAGGGCAGCAGAGCGCTGGAGATTAAATTCGTAAAAGTGCTTGTTAGCAGAAAATCCACTTGTTTATTGAGAGACAGCCTCAATTAGCTGATGGGGGAGTGGATAATTTGTTTATTGTTTCCACTTGGAGGAAAGGTGTTCTTACGTGTTTCTAACCAAAATAATGGGCCCAGGGGTGGTGTGTTTTGTCTCTGGGGCAGCTCCCGCCACCTGTACCAGTTACTGCGGTCCCTACCCCTGCCTTCATCCCAGGCTTGCCAATCACTCTTTCTACATCATCAGACGCTTTGGAAGAGGCCTGGACTCCTGAGGTAAGAGACTTAGGTGTTGCTAAGGCTGGTGCAATCGGATCCGAAAATGACACCAATTAAAAGAAGAAGGAGGGGGAAAAAAAAAAAAAAAAGCCTGCAAGGAGTAAGCCCTGCTATGGGGATAAAAGTCAGCCCATCATAAACCCCTACATGAAACAGCAACTGAATTCACAGGGCTTTCCCTGGTTACAAGGCTGTCAGTGGGAAGTGATTTGCAATTGTGCACCATCAGGGCTTTTTCTCAAAAAACCTTCCCTAGGAGGAATGGGATTGGAGGCATCTGTGCCTGTATTTGCTTTTATTAGAAATGTCTTGATCTTAAAATCTAAGGCTAGTGTGGCTATGTATACATGTACACATAGACATTATGTACATAAAATGTATATTCATATGTATAAACATATACATACATATACATTTCCATACATATATACATACACACAAATACATATATGCTTGCCTATATATACTACAGGCAAGAAAGTAGCCAAAGGTCATGCAGTATTTAAAAAATACATGAGGAGTTCCCACTGTGGAGCAACGGGATTGGCGGTATCTCTGCAGCATCAGGATGCAGGTTTGATCCCCAGCCTGGCACAGTGGGTTTAAGGATCCCGAGTCGCCGCAGCTGTGGCAGAGGTCACAACTGTGGCTTGGATCTGATCCCTAGCCCAGGAACTCCATATGTTAGAGGGCAGCCAAAAAAGAAAAGAAAAAAAAAATACACCAAACCCTTAACACTGCACCCTGGCACGGCAGACGGTGAAGGGAAGAGGACAACATAAATGAGCGATGGGCACTGCTCTGAGCGGCACCTTCCCCGCTGCCCTCCTTTCCTGCCCACGCAGCTCCTGGCTGCTGTTCTTTTTGAGAAAGCACACTTGGTCTCAGACTCCTTTAGGGGCTGAGATTTTCATTCATGATCTGATGGAAGATGAAAAGATAAGACAAAGACCTGCGAATCAATTTGACAAGTTTTCATCAACCAGATTTCAAAATGTTTAAGAAAGAAAACCTCTATCTTAGACAAAATCAATTTAAAAAAAGAGAGAGAGAGAGTCATCCTTTATTCTCTGCGATTTGGACGGCTGGCTGGGCTGCCGGCTTTCAAGCCTGACCCTCCCTCGATGTCCACTTATTGTCCCCAGACCACCACTGGGCAATTAACACACAAAGACTGCTCTTCAGCCATGGCGCGTTCCTCGAATGCGTGATCAAGGAGTTCCCTTGAAAGGGCAAGAAGCCTGCGCCAGGCTGGGGAACATCACAGCTGCTTTAAAGATCCTGCGACGTCTGCCCGCCCTCACAGTTAACAGTGCGACACCAGACAGAGGGAGTCCTTGCTTCCTTGGCCTCGCCCCTTCATCTGCTGTGCCAGCTCCTCCCTGATGGGGACTTCCAGCACTCAGCCATTCTAATTCCTTCAAGTGTTTCCGACTTTACAGAGTTATTGACAAAAACTACCATCACTGGTCCGGAGATGCACTCCAACAATAAAACAAAATGTATACAAAAGACTTCTGCCGAAGTATTTTCTATTGTCTCTGCTATAAAAAGTAACCTATATATGATATTTTTATGTTGGATCCAAGTTACCTAATTAGATCAATACATTCTGGGCTGCAGATGCCTGTAAAATTGAACATGTATAGATAGAGCTAAGGGGCTAAAGGATGCGTCGTGAATAAGATGAACCTTCTCTAACAAGATAACACAGAACACCAAAGAACTTTCCCCGACATCATCACCTCCAGCAAAGTGGCTTCCTTTTATTCATAAATCCAAGTTTAGCAAACGGAAAACCCAAGATTTCAGCAGCCAAAGGAGAGATTTCAGAGGTCATGGCTTCTGGGGGCCAAGTCAGCTCAAGCCCACAGATCACAGAGACGTGGGTACCAATATTGCTTTTTTCTTTTAAAAGACAAGACAATGGGTTTTCAAGTTTCTGTGGGGGGGAAAAAAAAAAAAAAAAAAGGACTTCACAAACACTGACCTTTAAAGTGAGAATTTCTCCTAAGGAAAAAAACAGGGATAAGAACATAAACCTCAGGAATCCTCCTCACTAAGTGGCTTCCATTGAATTATCTGCAATCACCAAGAAGGACGGACCGGCCTGCCTCCACCTAAACCCACAGACAAATGCCGGACCTTGAGGTGTAGGGGTTGGAGTTTACAAAGTGATGAATATTTGCCAACTCCAAGAAAGAAGGCCTGGTGAGAGATCGAAGGGGGAAAACAGCTCGGTGGCCGCCGACGGGGTCAATTTCACCTCCCGTGATCTGCATGGGGTCAGCAAATACAGCTTTAACGAGAACAGGGTATATGATTATAAGGCTGGACTTGAGGTACAAAGAGGCAGGATTTGATCAGAATGTGATATGAAAGAAGCCCTGGAGTCAGGACTGGGGACCAGGTTCCGGGAGCCGACCATGGCTGTCGGCCTCTGCCAAGTTCACAGAGCCAGCCAGGCGCGCACACTGCCCCTGCCCCAAGGCCCCCCTCCCACGGGAACTGAGGGAGAAGAAAGTCGCGAAAACACCAGGGTAGGGGTGGGGGTGGGAGATGTCACAACTTTTCCCTGCCCTCCTCATGCAGAAATAACCCACAGGCGATTCACATAGAAAATGCACACGGGCGCGCGCGCACACATCAAGTTTAGAGAGCGTATTTTTCAATTCCTACAGGTCACTGAGGCCCCAAGTAGAGGTAGCTAGAAATAGACGGGGATCTGGGAGGGTAGCCTTCTGGTGGGACATTTCGGCTCATGCGACCGCTACCGCTTCAAAAAATCCGCGTGGATGCGCCTCCATCCTTCGGCTGGAGACAGCCTCTGAGGGCAGCAGATGTGGGGCAGGGGGGATGGTTTTTGTCCCGGGGTAACACGAGAAACCTGGGTGCTTTCGTGGAGGAAAAGCAGAGCTTCATATAAATCAACTCAAAAGGTAAACACGCCGCTTAAATATTAATCAAGGTAATTAGAGAAAAATACTCCAGAAAATCTCTGTAACAGTCCAAGAGAAAGAAATGTCCCCAGACTCAAAAGGAACTCAGAACTCATTTTTCATAATGTAACTTGACTTTCTTCACATAACTCACGCCGAATACCCCATGCTTGGCTACATCTGTCCTAAATGAAATTACTTGCTCGTTGTTATCTAGTTCTAACACAGCAAACCTACATAAAACATACATTCAGGCTTCAGAGAGGGGAAAACTAAGTCCAGGGTGAAAAAAAAAAAAAATCAATGGTAATAATCACAGTCTCCATCAAACAACCATATGCTGTATTTGTAATAGAGCCTGTTTCTAAACTACTTCCTTTGGGAATATGCAAAAGAGGAGAATGGGCAGGTGTGCAAGGCAGCCAGGTTCGTGTAGGCCAGCCTGTACAGAATGCCAGTAGCCTAGGCAGGTGGAGAAATGGGAGAGGCCAGTTCTTAGCATCTGCAGGGACTATATCTCGGGAGTGGTTTGAGCTGAGGTTTCATTGAGGCGAATGGTCAGATGTGATCTCCACAGAGGAGAGAAGTACATCAGTGTTACCTGGTGATCTTGGGCAGCAGAACTGTGGACCAAAGACAGAGCGAGTTGGAGTTCCGTCGTGGCGCAGTGGTTAATGAATCTGACTAGGAACCATGAAGTTGCGGGTTCGATCCCTGGCCTTGCTCAGTGGGTTAAGGATCTGGTGTTGCCGTGAGCTGTGGTGTAGGTTGCAGACGTGACTTGGATCTGGCGTTGCTGTGGCTGTGGTGTAGGCGGGCAGCTGTAGCTCCAATTAGACCCCTAGCCTGGGAACCTCCATATGCTGTAGGTGCATCCCTAAAAAGACCAAAAAAAAAAAGGAGTGAGTGCAAAGGCTCTTGGGCAACCACAAATACGCTTGTTGAACAAGAAAATCCTCCTTCGCAAGGGGGAGAGTGTCCAGCTCAGTGTTTGGTACTCACCCTGCATATTCAAGGATGTTAACTTCCTTTCCATCTTCTAAGCTCTTTAAAATTGGAAGAGGAGCTAGGCCAGATAATCCAAGATTATTATCTAGACTCCAACATATTTTTGGCCATCAAGGAGGCAACTAACAGAGGAACTTATTAACTGGGTGACCTGAGGCCAGCTCCTTCACCTCTCTGAGCCTCCAGGTAAAGTTAGGATAATTACTACCATATTGATGGGATTATGTGCAGATACTGGCCTGGCACACAATTGGTGTGCAAAATTACTGCTGACACAACATAAATAGTCCTGGCTTGACCAGTCTCTTCTGAGAACGTTCTCCAGTGTTTTTTGTTTTAACAGGTCATTAGCTTCTTGAGACCCTTCAAGCTAAAGTGCTAAGACCAATGAGAAGGGCAGGGCAATTATAAACACGGATCAGTCAGCTTTGAAGCCTTAACTCAGTGGGAAGCTATGATCCAATTAACCAACGTGTGGTTGGTAGATGGTGGTGCAAAAATACAAGTCTGTATGATGCCCGTTTTGCAAGCTAAAGCACATGCATATGCTGAAATTCAAAGGGAGGCTGAGATGAAGCTTCAGGCTGATAAAGTCTCGCCTTAAAGAGCTGCATTAGAAAAGAAGCTTCAAACCATAAAGGGTGCTTTTCAGAAGGTAAATACAACCAAGAGTCCCATTGCCAGAATGTGTACTTATTTCTCAGTATGTGTCCAGTAAATAAATTCAAAGTTTTCTGCTATTTACAAATTTGCTTTGCTTTATTTCCTCCGAAGTCAGCGAGCACCTGACATCTACTGTTCTTAATAGCCAGAGGTAACAGACCCAGCTTTCTGGAATCTGTTGACATCTGCTTACGTGGGATCGCTATCCAGCTTCATCATTCAGGACATCCCTACAGGAAACATTGTGTTTGACCTCTAGGCAAATAACACTGGCACTTTCAGTCACAGCTACTGACACGGCATCTGAAAGCCCTGAATGCAGGCATAGCTCCAGATTTTAAAACCCAGCTTCTTCCAAAGGCAGGGGAAGGATAAAGAAGTTGCACATTTGGAAACAAGATTCGTCCTCAGAAATTGCCCCAACTTATCATGTCAGGGTCAACTAAACGTGTCAGATAAGAATTTGGTGAATTTACTTCGGCTGACACCACTCTCCTTCGGAGTCCACGGCTGGTAAAAAGCCAGATGTTTTCAATCTGCAAAGCTCAACACCATGGCACAGCAAACCCAGCTGGCAATAGCCTGAAAGAAAGCGTGTGTCTTGCTGGGAGGAGTCCCAGCCCTGGCGTGTTTGATCTTTTGCACACACCAAACAGCGCTCTCCTCTTGCTGAAGTCCATGCCTGTGTCACTGCCTGGCGAAGCCAGCTCCACCAAGACGTGGCATCATCTCATCTTTTTTTCCCAGAGTTCAAAAATGCTTGAAAAAAAAAAAAAGTTTTCTTCCAATAGCTCTCTCCCTATATACCAGTTAACTTGAAAGTAACATAAAAATGATTTAAACTCCCTCTCAATGACTGACTTAACCAGTTCGTCTGACTTGCACGTGGTGCTGACATACACGTGGGTGAAGCCAGATACATCTTGGCAGTTCAAACACTGCTACTTCTCACTCTTGGAAAAAACCCAGATTGAAGTTGGTTGAGCACTAATCTATAAAGGGATGTGGTACCATTACTCGAATTTTGAAAAGCGCTAACACAATAGGAATCCATCACAGGAAACAACAGCTATGCCCAGCTCTCAAACATTTCAGAAGTACCTGTCTGCTCTAGGGGATGTGGGCAGAAGCTCATGAACAAATCCTATCTCTTCAGCACAAAGGCAGCGCTTTGCTGGTCTAGGGTCAAACTGTACTTCTTTTAAAAAACTGTTTCTTTTTTTTAAAAAAGTTAAAACCTGAATTTTTCACAACGTCCAACACGCCTTCTAAGAGGCCAGAATTAGTGCTATTTAACTGCACATAAATGGGATCTTTGGTGTGACATCACTGCTTTCTTCCATGTAAAGTGTGTCTTCCTCATAAGAAATTCAAGTCCATAATGTTTATTGGTAAATTACACTCAAGTTGCAAAAACATTCCAATGATCTCTGCCAGATAAGCAAGCTAGGGAAACCAAAATACTCACCTGACACAGGGAGAATAAAGAAAATAGCACGGAGCTGCTAGACTATGGGCGGGAACTGCTTTTCTCACATTTAAGTCCTTGGGGATAATCCCAATGTCTAATAGGAAGTGAAAATTCAAAGACCTGTGTTTGTCAAATAAAGCAGTGATTGAGGGAATAAATCAATGAACAAATGACTCTCTGAACAGACTATTAAAATAGCTACAGAAATACTACTTTCCAGTACGTTCTGGCTGCCTGTCCTCCTACCCTGGGCAGATCTTCACTCTGGGGTTTCAAACCAAGTACCAGCAGAGCTTTGCCAACAAAGAGGGAACAGCAAGAGGCAAAACAGCCACATGGCACATTTTGTGACAGATGCCTGCCATCAGAGGAGAAAAACTCAACTCTTCGTGGCTAAACCTTCAACCCTGGTGAGAATATCCAGGCTTACTTCCTCCACAGGCTGATCCACATTCTACCTTCGTGGCTCTTTCGCATAAAAATTCCACATAAACTCCTCGGCTCCCAAGCCAGCGGTGTTCTCCGACCAGCTCCGCGTCCCTAGTCTGGCAAGCCTCTCTCTGTGACTAGTTACTGAAGACGCCCCCTGGCTCGCAGTGGGGGGGGGGGGTGGTTTAGAGAATTAATTAATGTTTGCAAAGTGCTTGTAGATCCACAAGCCAAGGGGTATTATATAAATGCAAAGTATTAGCATTAGTCTCTTTTCCAAAGGGGCAGACGGCCCAGAGCACTTATTCAAGCCTTCTAAGAAAACCAAGTCCCCCGAACTACGTCTTCCTCTGTTAAAGGGGTGGTGGATTTGCAACCGTAATCAGCGACACCTGCACATCAACCTGCCCAGGCCTTTGGGTTTTCAAGTTTTTTATTTTTTCTCCAGGCTCTGCTTGGGGACCCTCGGTTCTTAGGCTCCAAAGCCTGCAAAAGAGATCAGAACTTATCATGAAAAGCAAATTCCCGCCTCCAGAAAGGGGTTTCACATCTCACTTCCTCATCATCAGGAGGAGATAAGACAGAGGTCCCGGCTTTTTGGAAAGTTCGCTGTGTCCCTTGGTGGACAGGGGAGGCCCTGGCCAAATTCCTCTTTGAGTGATTACATTCTGCTCACCCCAAGGTCTCCTGCTGTTCCCACTGTGGGCAGTATTTATTGTCACTTCCTGCTCTTGATGGTTGTGCAAGCTTCCTCTGTCCTGTTTAAACAAGTGCTGTGTGTCACCTGCCGTAGCGCCTCCTCTGGATTAAGGAGAACAGGCCACCAACACCGTGGCCATCACTTTTAGGGCCTGGACCTGTGGTTTATTTTGATACATAGATTGGAGGAGCCATTGATGTATCATGTTTACACATGTACTTTCTGCCTCTATCCCTGTTATTTTCACTATAAACCTGGGAAAACCATTGGGAGGTTATGTAAGCACTACCCTGGGTCCTGATCCGCAAATATCTTAGGCAACGTTTATTGGTCATTGAGAATTCCATTCCTCCGTGCTAAAAAAACACTCTCTCCTAGCATGTCACTGGTATTATGCAAAGTTAGGGCATGCTGTCATATAGGTCTCCCAACATTAGAGGAAGGAGAAAAAGCTTTAAATGCGTCTTCTTGTATATGTAAAAAAGAAACGAAACCAAAACACAAATGGAAAAAAAAAAAAAAGAAACAACCATTTTAAGTAATGCCTTCATTTGCGGGATCTTTATTGAACGTTTCTATAAACCCAGACATGGCATTTATTTTAGGATATTTTTCTTTCTCACATGCCAGCTCTAGGACACTTAAGGAACTTAGGTAAGAAGGTGACAAGACGAGCTCAGGGCTTCATCTCAGAACCGGAACAGTTATGGGGAAACTGGATGGGCCCCGGAGTAGGTGAGGAGGAACTAAGATTGAAAAATAAATACATAAATAACATCTTACGCGTTGTATTGCATACACACATGTGTGTACATGTTGTGTACTATAGAGTGTCACGGTTTAGAAAGGGCTAAACCCTTTGTTGTGAGATGTCCCCCACGTAACTCTCACAACAACCCCACAAGGCGAGTAGTATACCCATTTGACAAGATGGGAAAACTCCGCCTCCAAGGAGTGGGTGACACGCCTGAGAGCGCAGAGCCGGTCACCGTGCCCGAGCTGAACGTGGGCCGGGGAGCTCCTTCTCCAGGGGGACGGGGAGAAGGCTCGGCCTGTCACCCGTACCTTGCCTGACAACTGTGGGCCTGGAGGAAGACGAGGGGAGAAATGCGGGCGGAGCTGGGGGTGGGGGGGGGCAATGTTCAGGGAGAGGAGACTCGACCTTCCAGCCTCCCGCCAGCGCCCGGATCAGACAGGCTTCCCAGGGTTACAGGCGTCCGCACGCGCTTCCTGACCCTCCGTCACTTCCTCCCTGCGGCACTGACTGTGGAGGTCCCCTGGCCGCCCCTGGCTCCTCTGAGTCTCATTCTGGAGGAAGTCAGCCCAGAGACCAGCACGGGCCCCCAGATCAGATGCCTCCGTTTCCCTCTGGTCAGCCTAGAGTTTTCATCCCCAGAGAACTGCTCGTGGGGGGGGGGGGGTAGGTAAGGGCCTGTGTGACCCATCACCCTCAACTTCCTCACTGGACGGCTAGGGTCCAGCCTTCTGCCTGCCCCCGCCCGGCCCATCTCTCCTGGATCCTTAAGGCCAGATGTCTCCCCTCTGCTCCAACCCCTCCCAGCAGGACTGTGACTTCCTGTGGGCAGAAGCCAGGCTTCGCTAGAGGGCTAATTCCAAGCCAGACGATCCAAAACTGCCTACTGAATTAGAACGATCCAAAACTGTCTACTGAATTAGCCCTAAAAAACTCAAGCGCTCTCAGAACCCACCTTTGCTCTCTCCCACTGTTTCACCGAGAGGATGAGGTCCATTTGGGCTGTGAGAACATTTCCTTCTGGAGACATAGCCCCGCATCGGCTGCCACAATGAGCTGGAATTCAGCCGATTGGTATGTGGAGCCCTGGGCTCGAGCTTCGGTGCCCCGGGAGGGCCTGGGGTCAGGAGTGGAGGCCCTTAAAGGACTGGCCTTGCACATTTGGCCATTTAGAGATGCTCCAAGAGCAGCAAGGGGCAGGGTCTCAGGCAAGAAGCCTAACAGCGCTCTTGATGCTCCTACGATGCCAATGCAAGCAAAGGTCATTGAATGTTTCCATCTGTTAGAACCGAGTCTGGAAGGCCCAGGCCCAGGCCCACGCATTCCTGTACCCTCCACAAGCCCTGGGAAGCTCTGCCTGGGAACAGGCTCACTCCCGGTGCTGATCGTTTTCCTCCACATGGCATCTCAAAGAAAGACAAACGAGCAAACCACAGCATTCATCGAGACGCTGCCCCAAAAGGGCAAAACACAGAACCCCAAGTTGGAAAGCCTCAGCCTAGGGAAGCCACAGAGCATCTCCAACATCTCCTTCTGCGATCCCCGTCTCCCCGTTTTCAGGGTACACTGACTTCCTTGACAGTCGCACCCGCAACAGTACCTGCTTTCCAACGGAAGGGAAATTAGTAACGTGTCCCTTCTTTTTCCAGGGCAGGGCTAACGATCCCCTCCAAAGTGAAGCCACCAGGTTTGGTTTTTTAAAGGCATTTGCCTAATTCACCTTAATCCACTTCGTCAATCAAAGATGAGCTGCAGAGTATCCCTTTCCCACGGCAACAAGAAGCCTCCTGTCGCCCATATTTACTGGGACAGCCGAGTAAACATGGCTGGGAAAGGTGGATGGGGCAGCAGATAATTAAAGTGCTCGGGACCACTCGCTCATCGATTTTCCTCTTGTAAAGGTAGCTCAATTGAAATGTTCAGAATAAATCATGTGTTAGGATTATCTTCTGAAGGAAGAGCTGAGAGCCTATTGATTAATAATTATTTGCACTAACAGACTCAACTAAGGCAATACCATCAATTACCTTAAAAATTGGCTCAGATCAATCACAATGGAATCAGGCTGTATTTGAAGATTCATTGTCTTTGGCTTAGAATTTTTAAAGAGATCCACAGAGAGAGAGGCAGGGCTTCTGAATGGAATCCTAGGCAAGCATCTGCTGGCCGGAGCGAATGGTGGGGAATTACTTCTGAATATGCATTGACCTAGACCTTGTAATGGAGTAATGGGTCCCCCACACTCTCCCTGAGTGGGGGTTTCCACGGTCAATAAATATTTTCCACATGTGGTACCGGATGAATGCATACAGCCCAACAAATGTACTGCGGGTGATAAAGCACAAAATTGGGTGAGAAAGGGACAAGCTGGGAGGCTGACAAGCCAACGGTGGCCGTCCATCCAAGTGGAGACACACAGATAGGTGTCTATGCCTAGGATTAATCCACCAAGTCACACCCACACAGTAGAAAGAAGAACACCCAGAAGTACCTCCAACCTGAGTCAGGCAACTGAATGTGATTTGCATAAAGACACCATTCCAAGGTGTTGAAAAATGGGAGCCTTACTCTGTCTTGTACATTCACTCAGCAACTCAAAAAAACATGGCTAATTTTGGCAGTGAGGCCCGGTTCCAGTGTCCCACCTCCCCAGAAGACGCCTCATTCTGCGGCCACCATGGCCACTCTAAAGTACAAATCCGACCACGTCACCCCTCTCCTCCTGTTCTTCCTGGAACAGTGTTGACTAAGTCTGCAGCCTAGTATCTCTGCCTGACCCTCAGACCCAGGGTGCTCAAAGGGTGGTCTGGGGACTCCTGGGTCACCAAGACCCTTCCCAAGGATCCACTACTTTACAAAGGCCAGAACTATCCCATAATAATTCCCAGACGTCATTCGCCCTCTTCACTGGATTAACATCTGCACTGATGGTACAAAGACAGTGCATGAGCTGTAAACAGAACTGGCAAAGCAGCTGGTGGTTCAGCACAAAAAAGGCCAAAGGCAGCAAATGATGCTGATGGTCCCTGAGTTCTTCCCTTCCCAGCCCTTGAAGGAAAGTGAATGTCAGTTTCACTTAGGCAGGATCCTTTTTTTCTTCTTCTTCCTTTTAGGGCTGCACCTGCCGTATGGAAGTTCCCAGGCGAGGGTCAAATCAGAGCTGCAGCTGCAGGTCTACACCACAGGCACAGCAACGCCAGATCCGAGTTCCACCTGCGATCTACACCACGGCTTGCAGCAGTGCCAGATCCTTAACCCACTGAGTGAGGCCAGGGATTGAACCCACATCCTCATGGATACTAGTCTGGTTCTTAACTAGCTGAACTGCAACGGGAACTCCCAGGCATGAGCTTGATGATGCAGTAAATTTTTTTGTAAGATTTTTATTTTTCCTATTATAGTTGATTTACAATGTTCTGTCAATTTCTGCTACACAGCAAAGTGACCCAGTCATACATACATATATATATATATACACACACACACACACACACACACACATACACATTCTTTTCTTCACATTATCTTCCATCATGTTCTGATGACACGGTAAATATTAATGTTCGTACATCCGACCTCAAGTACACACCTTTTCAATATTCTTCCCTAAGAAAACAAGCACACATAAAGCGGCTGCGTTTCATTCACAGGGAAGTATGACATTTGTCTCAAGGAAAAGCACTTGTGTGACTGAGTGACGAAGTGAACTAGCCTTCCCCGCACACCCCCACACCCCCGCAACAGAACGCCTTTTTTTTTTTTTTTTTGGTCTTTTCTAGGGCCGCACCTGCAGCATATGGAGGTTCCCAGGTTAGGGGTCTAAGCGGAGCCGTGGCCACCAGCCTACGCGACAGCCACAGCACCGCAGGATCCAAGCCGTATCTGTGACCTACACCACAGCTCACGGCAGCGCTAGAACCTTAACCCGCTGAGTGAGGCCAGGGATCGAACCCACAACCTCATGGTTCCTAGTTGGATTCGTTAACCACGGAGCCACGACGGGAACTCCAGAACACCATTTTTACTTAAAAAGAGCAAGTGGCAAAATGCTGGGAGCCGAATTTCAAGAAAGGAATCTGCCTGATGACAAAATTCAGGGGATTCTGAAGAAGGCTCTGCAAAACAGCATATCCACCAGGCCTCGAAACCCCTCACCAGGCATTAGAGACCAGTGCCTGGAGATACATACCTTTGGCTTCTGTTCTTTTGTTTTTAATAATTGATCCATGCCTTGTTTACTGTGCCTTAACTCTGTGTTCTTTTTGCCTTAAGAAAGGAATTTATTATTCTCTATTTAAGCTTCAACCTATTTTTGTTTGTTAGCCTTTAGTTTATCTTTGGAGCTATGGCTCCGTGCTGTCTACTTCCAAAATAATAGCTTCTGGGGAAGTTCCTGTTTTTTCATATGATGATTTTAGATAATATTGGCATGCTTTATTTAGGCAGCACAATTATTTAGTTTTTACAATATAGTATGTAGGCATTAGGAATTGATGATTATTATTACTTTATTGTATAAGTATAAAAATCTATCATAATGTTAGGAGTTAAAGTTAAGATTGTTGCTAGGTAGTAAATAGACATTTGTGTTAAAGGACACTGAGGTGTGCGTGACATTTACAAGGTTGTTTGTGACCTGTGCGTGCCTCTAGCTTTCTGCTTGTTTACTCTTTAATGGGTTTAGGGTGTGCTTTACACAGATCATGCCCCTTTTGTAATTTGTAAACTTAATTTATAATTTTTGGAACATGTGCTTCTTAATCTTTACATTTAATCTGTAAGTCTGGAAACATTTCAAGACAGTAATCTTTTACTGCTGGTGTAAGCTTAAATTTTTTCCTATAGAAGTGGCCACTGTTCACCAATAAATTTGAGACTGCTCGAGCACTGCTCGAGAGTGTGTGCATCTCTGTTCTTCCTGCGCCTGCCGCCCCCGCCCCCCCCTTCGGGAAATCCACTGACCGCCCAGGTGGGACCCCGGCAGCAAAAACCTGTTATTCAGACTTAGGTATTTAAAAGGCATTTTCCTGAAAAAGAGCCAAGGGTGGATTTGTCCCTTGGAGGAAAATTAACTGACAATATTTGTTGCCAATGATAAAATCTGGGCTTTTAAGTAAAAATGTGAACTTTGGAAAATGTACATTTATCACCACGAGGCTGACAGTTTCTCAGCTTCCGGTTGCATTTTCTCTCATTCGGTAAGAACATGTATCATCATTTGGAAAATCTTTAGAACACAGTGGGCCCATATTTTCCAAGTGACCAATGCTTGGTGTAACTACATCATGGAGGGGCTTTTAAAAAAGCTTTTTTAGAGCAGGAGAGATAAATCGGTTTAAGGTAACAGTGAAGAGTTTCCTGTGGTTTCAGGCTTCACATTACAATAGCGTGAAAGAAATGACCACTTGTCAGCTGTGGTGTAGAAATCTGACCACAAGCAAGGGGAACTGTTTTCATATCCTTTAAACAAAACCACTCTTCGAACCAGACTGGATGTAAAAGCAGTCATGACAATCCAGCTGTCTTCTCTTAATAAGCCAGATATTCTAAAAACATAAAGAGCTTTGAAAAAGCATGTCCCTCCTCTCCATACATTTTATCTTCAAGACTAGTTATCTTGGAGTTCCCCTCGTGGCTCAGTGGTAACAAATCCAACTAGAATCCATGAGGACGTGGGTTTGATCCCTGGCCTCAATCAGTGGGTTAAGGATCCAGCGTTGCCATGAGCTGTGGTGTAGGTCGCAGACACGGCTCGGATCTGGCGTTGCTGTGGCTGTGGTGTAGGCTGGCAGCTACAGCTCCAATTAGACCCCTCGCCTTGGAACGTCCATGTGCCACAGGTGCAGCTCTGCAAGATAAATAAATAAATAAAATAGCTATCGTATAAAAATGTAGCATGTGTAATACCATGTAATGTGTTCATTATTATTGATTTTAAAGGAATGAATACATAAATCCCTTTTAAATGTCTTAAAAGTCAAATATGGTAAATATCAACACACAGTGGCTCACATCATAAACAAAAAGGTTTTCGAGGCCCTCAATAGTTTTTAAGAGTGTCATGGGAGCCTGAGACCAAAAGGTTTGAGAACCACTCTGCCAGTCTTATTTATCCCTGGGTACCGTCTCGCTCAACCCGATTCCTGCCCCCAGGAGCTCATAGCCTAATGGGGAGACAGACCAGGAAGTGGCAGCTTAGCGCACCGTGCAAGGAGCCTGCTGACCAGAGGCCCAGGAAACAACAGAAGAGAGCGGGAGAAAGACTGAAATAATGCCCTTGGCAGCAACACAGAGACGATCATTCTAAGTGAATTAAGTCAGAGAAAGACAACCACTACATGATATCACTTTAGGCAGAATCTTAAAAAATGGTGAAAATGAACTCATTTACAAAACAGAAATAGATCCAAGACATAGAAAACAAACTTACAGTTACCAAAGGGGAAAGAGGGGGCTGAGGGATAAATTAGGAGTTTGGGATGAACATATATACACTAGTATATATAAAATAGATAAACAACTATATACAGTACAGCAGAGGGAATTATATTCAATATCTTATAAAAACCAATAGTGGAAAAGCATCTGAAAAAGCCTATGTATGTGTGTGTGTGTCTGTGTAACTGAATCACTTTCCTGTATACTTGAAACTAACACAACACTGTGAATCAACTATACTTCCATAAAACTTTTTTTTTAATTTAAATAAAAATTAATTCCCCATGTCAGACACGGAAGGATTCCAGATGAGGGAACCCAAGTCCAAGAGATCGTTTTGAACACGACATAGGATCAAAACTATGTCATAACAAGGAACTATTTTTATCTCTGAAGCCAGGAAATAGATACTCTGGGCAAACACATGGGCTCCACTGAAATCAGAGGACTCTGTCTGAACACAGAGGCTGGTAGAAAGCCCGAATTTCACCCTGGGAAATGGGACTTTGCGGAATACTTCAAAATTCAGCAGTTGGAGAATAAGCATCAACCACTTTCTGCCTGTCCTTTAGGGGGTGGGGTCTGAGGTGAAAACAGCGCCAATCTTAGAAGATGTTCCTATCTTCTCAACATAGATCTATTTTTTTTTGGGGGGGGGTTCTTTTTAGGGCCACACCCACGGCACATGGAGGTTCCCAGACTAGGGGTCTAATCAGAGCTACAGCTGCCAGCCTACATCACAGCCACAGCGATGCCAGATCCGAGCCTTGTCTGTGACCTACACCACAGCTCACGGCAACGCCAGATCCTTGACCTGCTGAGCAAAGCCAGGAATTGAACCCACAACCTCATGGTTCCTAGTCAGATTTGTTTCCGCTGCGCCATGACGGGAATTCCTCAACATAGACCTTACATTTTTCAATCATTTCCTTGTTGCTTCATGCTTTGCAAAAATGTCTTCCATTTATTTAAGGGCTTCTAAGTGGAGATCAAATTCCTTTCCTCTTTTGTCCCTGGTGAGGCTGCAAGATGCCTACTACTGATGGCTTGGGGCTGGCATCCTTCCAGCCTTGTGTAAAAAACTTTCTTAGGATCTAGGGATAGCTGACTAGTGGTGGTCTGTGTTTCAAGCCTTTCTGGGACCCCAGTACATGAAAACGGCATGGGAGCTTCATGCAAATAGGAAGAAACAGTTATCCCTGTGTCACACCTCACTCTGCAGTCTGTCAGGGGTAAAGGCATTAAAACTAGAGTGTGCTTGAATGTCATTCTTACTCTTAGGTTAAACTCAGTTTTGAAGTTGAGCTAAACCAGTGCCAGCTCCATAAAACTGATTTTTAAAGGAGATGGGGAAACGTTGCTAAGAAGTCGTCTCTGAATTATACAAAACATCTTTTGAATTAAACAAGTAATTCTTTCCACTGAAGTATCTAATTTGAATTAAAACATTTCTTTACATGCTACCTTAATTAGATGCACGTTTCTCTCAGCATCTTAATTTTATGCATTTTACACTTCTAAGCAGCTTGCTAGTGAGGATTGCTTATTTGCATTCATTTGCATACAATTTGCAAGAAATGTTAAAAAAACCTAGAAAGGGAGAGATTGTAAATTCATGGATTTTCTTCCCTAAATAAAAATGTCAACTCCAGGAGGAAACAAACAGTGCATTTTTTCCCTTGCTTACCTATAGCACTTTCAAGACTGCTTTTAATATTTGTATACACAAAGAGATCCATTTAATGAATGCTGCAATAGGAAGCTTTTCCCCTGCAAGTTAATCACAACGATGAAAAAGCCTGGAAACTTCTAATCGCCTCCTTAATAAGAACATGAACCATCTTCAAGTAGATGATGTCTCCTGAAAAAATATTATTCGCAAAGTGCATCTTCTCATACAAGAAGGACATAGTTTATCAGTTCTACTCTAAAGATCCATCCAATTTAAAAACGATTTCTTTTAGTGATGGGCAGTTTATTCTGTATGACATTCACTCCAGTTAATTGGATTTTTCCCCACATCCCTCTCTCCTCTTGAGCTCAAATTTATATTCACAATAACTCCACCATCCTTACAAGAAGCCGGAGGAACAGTTCGGGCCACTCTTTATGAGAGAATATTCAATTGGTTATTTTGCAGAGATGGGAGCTGTTGATACTTCCCTGGTTTTCAATGCCTTGTATTTCCACTAACAGTACCAAATACGGGGTGCTCCTTCCCCTGTGACCTTGGGCATGGGGTCTGAAGGGGCTCTGGGAATAGATTTCCTGAGGCAACCATTTCTGCAAGGCGGCAGAGGGAACAAAATATAAGCCCCTTCAACATTAAGTTTTTATCTCTCTGATGTCATTGGAACGTGGCAGGGGGCGCCCCCCCCCCCGCCAAGTTTCATAAATAACCACTGTGCTTCCAGAATAGTCTCCCCTGTATTGAAAGTAAGTCTAGGCATGGAGAACAGACTTGTGGTTGCCAAGGGGGACAGGGAAGGGAGTGGAATGGACGGGGAATTGGGGGTTGGTAGATGCAAACTATTACATTTAGACTGGAGAAGCAATGAGGTCCTGCTGCACAGCATAGGGAACTAAAATGCAATCTCCTGGGATAAAATGTGAGAAAAAGAATGTGTGTGTGTGTAGGTGTGTGTATATACATATATATAACATACGACTTGGCCACTCTGCTGTTGGCACAGCAGAAAGTGGCACATCATTATACATCAACTGCAATTTTGAAAAAGAACAAACCCAAAGCAATAACGCTAAAAGATACAAAGAAAGCCGCCTGTACAAAGAAGACGCATGTGAGCAGAATGAGAATTCTGACAGTCTTCTAGCGGTAAACACAGCAACTGGTAGACGGAGTTGATCCTTGAAAGACAGTCAAGAAGCTAGGGTGGAAGTTGCCTCTGCAGAGCAGTAATGGAGGCCCAGGCCCCACTGCTGGAGGTGGCTCGGGGCACAGCAGGCTCCCACAGCTTCCTGTGTGGGCTCTGCTGGTCACGGGGACTCCCCTGAGCCTCAATCCTCCTGATGTAAAACCAAGATCTCACCGAGAAAGCAAAAACAGATGCTGCACTTGAGATGATCTCTCTAAAGAAAACAAATGAGGGAATTGATACGTCAGCTGTGGGCTCTGGAAATCGGCAAGAACCGAGTTTCCTAAAATAATTTGAGAAATCACTACGAATATCCTGCCACGTGCCAAAGCTCTGTTGCTTTTCTTTAAACAAACAAAACAAGCGCTCTTCTCCCTCCATGCTCAAGGTGGATGATGGGAGATGGACTGTGGACTCAAGACTGAAGATAGCACCGTGGTGTCTAAAGGGTACCAGTGGAACTGCAGCAGAGGAAACGTCACTTTTATCTAAGTGCCTAAGGAAATGGTGTCTTTGCAAATTTAAATTTTATAGCAGGTGCGATTCCATATACTAGAAAAAGCAAAATTTGATGAACTTATCTATTAAGTTAAAATGTCAACATATGCTTGTTTATGAAGCAGATTTCCTACTTTTGGTTCTAGACGTCCAAATCCTGATTTCCCAACTTCCTGAATTGTCTTCAGATACCTCAAGATGCACCAGAGCAGTTTCTCCATACTAAGGAAATGGGAGAATCCAATCTTTTCTTCATTTTACAAATAAATATGCCAAAAAAATGTTTCCTAAAGGAAAAGCATAGTGATGACCAATCAAGCGGAATACGTGGCAAAAAGTTGAGCATCATCACCCCAATGTTCACAGCTTCTTTCTTAGATTTTTGTCTTATCTAATTCCGACCTTAAAATAAAATTGATTCTTTTATGTGTCATTTTCACAATTAGACAAATAATAGGAGCCTTAGCTCTGATGGTGGACTTTCTTTGCCATGCTGAGCGAGGTGTCTGCTCTTTTCTGTGCTGTTCAAGCAGCATCTGGCACTTAGAACAAGCATTCGGTGAATAATGTACAATATGCACATTTGCAGAAAGCCTGCAGACACACACATATCAAGGTACTAAAATGCTATGAAATGGCAGTACTCAGTACGTAGGTGCCTGTCGAAGAAAATTCCTTTAAAACAGACAAATCATGAGTATACACATCCAAAACAAACATTTATGGAATGATTATGTATAGGGGCGGGAGACACCCATCCTCGAGAAACCAGTCTGGGAGACGAGATATATTTACGTAACTAAGAATATAAGGCATCATATGTTTCATGCAATGCAGAAGGGACAGAAGGTGCCATAAGAAGCAACGCTTCAAAATGTATTTAGAGTCCTGGAGGTGGGCACAAATATCCCAAATGAAAGCCTAGGGAGAGGTGTGGGATGTCAGTAAGCAGAACAGAAGAGGCGCCGTGTATACACACAAACACGTCCACATCCTCTCACCAACAGAACCGCTCACCACTCCGGAGCTCCGCAGACTCGGGCAAGCTCATCAACCATCTCTCTAAACCTCGGCTTCCTGATCTAGTAAGTGTGGATCATGGTAGCAACACAGGGTCATTGTAAAGATGAAATGTAGCAAAAAGGGCCCAAACCCATGGAAAGCGCTTACGCAGTCGCTGGTACACAGACCACACTTTCAAAAAATGTTAGCTACAACAGAGCTGGTTTACGGTAAACTTACCTCACCCCTCTTAGCCCAATTACTCATCCTTATGTCATTTGATTTGTTCTCATCCTCTGTCTTGTAGCTGACCTGGGAACCCTTTGTCTATACTTTCTAGAAACAAGTGACCCAGGCGGAGCTCCGTGCCGGAGTGCTCAGCAGGGTTACACCGGATGACTCAGCTCTGACACACGGCTTTAGACAGAGGGCACGGATGCAATCACACTCGTTTATCCCCCGTCAAACCTAATGAGAGAGCATCCTAAGGTGAGAGTGACCTTTTTTTTTTTAACCACTGTAATTCTTAAGAGCTCTGCATCTCCTTATATCAAGGAGCTTGGAACTCATTCTGTCACACAGATTTTCAGGATGGTGGCCTTTTGTGTTATTTGCTTTTGACCAGTATTACCTTTTAAGTTACAAATACTCTGTACCCTTTCGGTTCTGATTACTCGTGGAGTTAAGGGGAAGAGCAGAGCTAAAACTACCTTCCCTCGATGCGCCTCCCTTGGTTGCTTCTTTCATTCTTTTTTTTTTTTTTAAATAGAGAATTCTTTTTTTAAGTGTATGTGATTTTTATTTTTTCCATGATAGTTGATTTACACTGTTCTGTCAATTTCTACCATACAGCAAAGTGACCCAGTCATATATATATATTTTTTAAATTTTTTTATTCTCAGATTATCCTCCAGCATGTACCATCACAAGTGACTGTGCTATACAGCAGGATGTCATTGCCTAGCCACTCCAAATGCAAGAGTTTACATCGATTAACCCCAGACTCCCAGTCCATCCCACTCCCTTCCCCTTCCCGATGTCACTACCTGGTGTGAACTTTGTGTGTCCTTCTCAAGGAACGGCTGGTTGTGTCTGGAAGCAGATGGCCATCATACTTTGTCACCTTGTCCTTTTCCCAGCTGTACTCACTAGACACAGAAATACTCAGCTCCAAACTAAGTGCAATGAATTTGAAAATTGTTGCAGTGTCTTGAAACAATGTATTGCGGGGTTTTGGTTTTTTGTTTTTTTGTTTTTTGTGGCTTTTAGGGCCACGCCTTTGGCAAAGACTTCTAGCCTGTCCTTTGATCCCAGGCTAGGGGTCAAATCAGAGTTGTAGCTGCCGGCCTACACCACAGCTCATGGCAATGCCAGATCCTTAACCCAGTGATCAAGGGCAGGAATCGAACCCACGTCCTCACGGATGCTAGTCAGATTCGTTTCCACTGAGCCACAACGGGAACCCCTGTACTGTTTCTCATATTTAAAGAGTGTGCGAGCATGCATGCGTGCGCGCGTGTGCGCGCGCGCACACACACACACACACACACACACACACACACACACAGACATCTAGCACATACTGTTGAAGAATTTCTTGCAGTGACCAAACACTCTGTATGTATTCTTTGGAACACACTTGTTTTTAAGATTCATTTGGCTTCTGAGTATTCACAGATGGTCTTAATGTTTTAATTACTCACTTTGAGGGACTGATTGGACCAGAACTGGAATAAAACCTCCAACTTCCTGTTTTCTGTCCCACTGGCACCCTGTTCAGACAACACTTAGGACGATATATTGTTTTCCTTTTAAAAAAAAAGAAAGAAAGAAAGCAGAGACCACCTGCCCACCTCTACCAAACTTAAAACAATGGCAACAACAAAAAAACCCAAGAACCCCACCCCACCACCAACCTAGAAGTTCCTGGCATGGATTCTTTCAACAATGTAAGCATCATTAGTTTGTATTTAATTACTCTGGGACGTAAAAATTGCTCAGCTCTGCTCTCCTGCTTAGACCAGGTGCATGCAGAGTGAACTAGCAAATTCACGACACTAAGTTAAAGCATTTGGGATTTTTTTTAAAAACATAAATTAAAAGAGTTATTTGCTTGAATTCTCCACCATTGCCCACTGTGCAAATCTTAGCTCTTACTGGAGAAGAATGTGAATCTGTCCTTATTTCATGAAAAGAATGAGAAATTCTCTTGGACCTTCACAATACAGCTCTTGGCAATAATGACAGCAGCAGGTTTTTATTAGACGGTGCAGGAATTAAAATTGTGAACAAATTCGCTAAGCCAAGCATGTGCATAATTTCTAGCCAACTTACATTTAAAATTATTTTTGATCATCAAAGAGCCATCACACATTCAGATAATACAGTTACAGAAAAAGAAAATAGAAATCATTCATAACCCTGGCAATGATGATGGGACTGTCTTGGTCTTTTTTCCTTATACAGACAGACTTCGTCTTATTATGCTTTGCAGATACTGCCTTTTTTTCTTTTACTGATTTACAAAGGTGTGTGGCAACCCTGCATACGAAGCGAGTCCATTGGCATCATTTTTCCCAGAGCGTTTGCTCACTTGTGTCTCTGTGTCATGATTTGGTAATTCTCACACTATTTCAAACGTTTTCATTATGATGAGATGTGTTCGATGATCTGTGATCCTTGATATTACTCCTACCACTGGCTGAAGGCTCAGCAATTTGTAGCAACAAAGTATTTTTAAATTAAGGCATGGACATTATTTTGTTAGACAATGATGGCTATTGCTACTGCACACTTAGCAGACTACAGTATAGTGTAAGTACACATTTTATATGCACTGGGAAACCAAAAAAATTCTTGTGAGTTGCTTTATTGCTATATTCACGGTATTGCAGGGGAACCGAACCACAGTATCTCCAAGGAGTGTTTGTATTCAACATTCAGTAACAGCAACGGACTCACAGACATAGAGGACAGACTTGTGGCTGCCAAGGGGCATGGGTGTGGGAGTGAGATGGACGGGGAGTTTGAGGTTAGTAGAAGAAACTATTACATTTAAAATGGATAAGCAATCCTATCCTACCATACAGCACAGGGAACTATATCCATTCTCTTGGGATAGAACATGATGGAAGATAGGATGAGAAAAAATGTATATGTATACGCATGACTGGGTCACCGCGCTGTACAGCAGAAATCAACTGCACTTTAATAAAAAAAATGCAGTTAGAGACTCAATAAAGATTTATCATAGTTCAATAACTCCCACCTGGGTACCAATTTCAACTAAAATTAAAAGAAAATCTAGAAGAACGTCCATTTGAAATCAATGATTGGCACACGTATACACACAGAAAGGCCCATCTAGAAGGATGGCCCTAGGAGAACGTGGGAAGGATATGGGATCATCTTTATGTTTTTAATGGTTTTCTGCATTTTTGAATTTGTATAATGAACATTACTCCTTCTATTATTAAGCAAAATCATTCCATTTGGTGGAAAATTGTCACTGGCTGTCATTTTGTTTGACAACAGTTGACTGAACCCCAGACGCACCCTGCTACCCCTTTCCAGATTACAAAACTGCCACAAGCAGTTCGTTCCTTCAAAAGGTGTCATAAAATAGGCAAATACAAAGGGCAAGCCCAATGGCCAGGTCGAACCCCAGACCTTGAATGTATCTGGGCGGGATTTGAGAGTAACGGGCTCAGCGATGCCTTGCTCCTCGGGTAGGGCTGTTTAAAGAGGGGAGTAGTCCCAGCCTGGAGATGCCCCAGATATGCCCCCACAGCCTGGAGGGAGGGCCTTCCCAGATGCCCGGGTGTGAGGACCACAAGCTAACAAGAGCGCTCTAAGCCAGCATCCCCTGTGGCTGGTTAATGCAGGCAGAGCCCAGAGTTAATGAGGCCCCAGCCACAGCTCCAAGCTGGTGACCAAGGAGTGTGCCCTGTTCCGCGGCCACCAAGGACACCCCATCTCCAGTGACCCATCAGCAGAGCTGCCGGTTGTGCTGAAGAAACCCAAATATGAACAATAGGAGAATAAAGCAATCAGAGGATTCAAAATTCACCTTCCCACAAGGTGTATCAATAGCACACACACACACACACACACACCCCGGCCCACTCTTGAGAACGGAGGATACCTCTTTTCTCTGGTGAGCAAACTGTCCTCATTACATAACAGGAGAAGCAGTAGCCTGGCCAGAAGAAAGGTGTGCGTTCTTTGTTACAGCCTGGTTCTCCCCGGCCTCCTCCGAGGTTCTCTAACAGCAAAGACTCTTCAAATGAGGAGTGAGCAGCGACTACGTAGCCCAACAAAGGCAGAATGTTCTATCCAAGAGAAACACTAGTGATTTCCGAACATTATGTGGATAGCCTGAATTTCACCGAGGCAAGGAAATAAATCATCAGGACAGCCATGACATGGGATTGGTAAGTAAAGACCTGCTCCCCACAATGTGGAATTTTATAAATGAACTATATTTGAGGCTAGGAGTGTGTGGATCTTGGTTACCAATAGCAACGATAGTGCAAAACCTATTGATCTCTGACTCTGTTAAAAGGACAAGTAAACCATCAATTTCCTGCAGATGGTTCACTAACTTAGGGATGGGTGATATTTTCCATGACTGGAAGAGGAGTGTCAAAGAACATGACTGCTGGGGTTCCTGTCGTGGCTCAGTGTGTAACGAACCCGACTAGCATCCGTGAGGACGCAGGTTCGATCCTTGGCCTCGCTCAGTGGGTGAAGGATCTGGCAGTGCTGTGAGCGGTGGTGTAGGTCACAGACACGGCTCAGATCCTCATCACTGTGGCTGTGGTGTAGGTTGGCAGCTGCAGCTCTGATTTGACCCCTGCCTGGGAACCTCCATGTGCCGAAGATGCGGCCCTGAAAAGGAAAAATAAATAAATAAATAAAAGCACCTGACTGCTGCCCCGTGGAACTTTTGCCCCAAACGGAGGGAATTAAATCCTTGCTCCAGAGAAGAAACACATTAGAAAGAGAACTCGTGACAGCACATGGGACCTAGATGCTGTGTGCTCATCTCTAGTTGAGTCTCAGCTTATCTCAGAAAAAGAAAATTGTGGGCTGCCCTCTGCCCATCCATCTCACAGCTTGGTACCTACCGAATTCCAATCAGGTATCCATAGTTCATGGGAGCCGGTCCAACTGCTCAGCTCCATGTGCAATGAAGCACGGGCTAGCTGGGGAACTGAGTATCAATAGTCACCGAGCAATGACAATAGGAAGGAGGGGACAAAGCATTAGTTACTAGGCTACTGCCTTTGTCCACCCCGGGGTTCCTGCTTCCTCTTGGAACCAGGGCCCCAGACTGACAGCAGGGCTGCAACAGCAGATGGTTTTCAGCTGGCTGCGAGGTCAGCACAGACATCTGGATGAGTGGGGCTGTCCCCGTATCAGCTCTATTTCATGAGCAGGGCAGACGTGGAGCATACTCTTTGGCAGCTTCTTGGCAAACCTCTGCTCTCCCTCTCGTATACGTGTGAGCGCCTGTGTGAGCCACAGACACGAGCGCACCTGCCAAGTCATCCCTAAGTCCTGTATCTGCTCCCGGGGAGGCAGCCCAGAGTCGGAAAGGTGTGGGTTTGGAGGCAGAGGGGGCACAGGGTTCCAGTCCAGTCTCTGCTTCCAGGGACTGTTCTGCTGCTGTACTTCTCTCATCTCCCACCTGTCCAAGAAAGCTGCGCTCACCTGCGGGGAACTCTGAGGATGAAGTAAAGAAGGATGCACTCACTGTGTGCAAGGAACACCATTCACTAAAGCTACTGTGAGGAGCCGCTGCTCCAGCAATGCTGCTAAATCACATTTTATTTCCACGGTGAGAACCTTCTAGGAAGAAAACAGGTATTCTCTCATTAGTTAAAAATGCTATTTGATACAAGGAAGATCCTTATCTCAGCATAAGCAAAACTTTATTGAAATAAATTTTTAAGAAACCAAAGAGAAACATAATTTAAAATTAGAAAGATAGGAAAAACTATGTATATTAAGAAGGCTGGCGTATTTTGGAAAGAGAAATTCCAGCTGCTGTTTCCTCTCTTCAGAAGGCTGACAGTGACGCTCTCTAAAGGAGAGACTTTGTTTTCTACTTTCGATTTGAAATCAACATGGAGTAAAATCGACTTTTTGTGGTTCTCTGTGTTAAAATCCACAGGGCTGTACATCAAAGTTGTCAACTCTAAGAAAATTCATCCTTATGTATCAAGATATTAAATAAAAATAAAATTAAAAAACAAAGTGAACTAATTACAAATAAAATACATCTTAAAGATTAATTTAGTCTAGGGCTGCACCCACGGCACATGGAGGTTTCCAGGCTAGGGGTCCAATAGGAGCTGTGGCCGCCAGCCTACACCACAGCCACAGCAACACAGGATCTGAGCCGCGTCTGCGACCTACACCACAGCTCATGGCAATGCCGGATCCTTAACGCACTGAGCAAGGCCAGGGATCGAACCCGCAACCTCTTAATTCCTAGTCGGATTCGCTAACCACTGAGCCACTACGGGAACTCCCAAAAACACATGCTTTTAGAAATTATAAAAGACAGTCCATGGTTCCTTTAGAAAAGAAGGATGTGTGTTTTCAGTAAAGAAGGAAGGAGGAATGAAATGGCATTTTATTCGGGGAAAATAAAGCAAGTTTGTCTTATAGCTTGTTATTTTGAATGGAAAGATAGGGACAGAATAATGTGGATACAGAAAGTAATGAAAGGTTTGTGGGAAGTTGACACTGAGGAAAGAATTTTGTGCATGGTCAGGACTAAGTTTAAATTGCAGTAAACTAATTTTAAAAGTAAGCTAGTACAAAATGAATTTGGACTCGGTCTCTCTGTTAAAAGGTTTTCTTAAAATGCTGTTTTTGATAACAGATTATGTGGCTTTCTCTGCCTTTAATTTGTATTTGCTTTTGAAATCCTTTGTTACTTTGGTTGAATGGATAAATAACATTAAACACTAGTCTAAAAAAAAAGATTAATTTAGGAGTTCCCTTCTGGTGCAATATGTTAGGGATCTGGCAAGGTTACCACAGAGGCTTGGGTCACTGCTGTGGCATGGATTCGATCCTTGGCCCAGGAACTTCCACATGCCCTGTGCATGGCCAAAAAAAAAAATTTTTTTTTGTTTTTTGTTTTTTGTTTTTTGTTTTTAGGGCTGTACCCACGGCACATGGAAGTTCCCATGCTAGGGTCCAATCGGAGCTACAGCCACTGGCCTACACCACAGCCACAGCAACTCGGGATCCAAGCTGCATCTGCAAACCTACACCATAGCTCATAGCAATGCTGGATCCTTAACCCACTGAGAGAGGCCAGGGATCAAATTTGCATCCTCAAGGATTCTAGTCAGATTCATTTCTGCTGAGCCACAATGGGAACTTCAAAAAAAAAAAAAATCTGTAATACAATTAATTAAAATTATCTTAAAAACAAAATGTATTTTATGCATCAAAAATAAATGTAAAAGAAAATGAACCCATTTTAAAAGTAATAGAATTCATTTTAAAAATGAGTTTTAATACATCAAGAGACTTGTGGAAGTAGCCCACAATCAGGATACCCAGAATCCATCACCCTAAAATTCCACAGGGGAGAAGTGTGGTCCTTTTAGCAGACACCCCCTGAAAGCTAACTCATGCTGAGTGTTCCAGGTACCAAATAGGAAGGGGAAGCTGAAGGCTGGGTACCACCACCCCAGATCATCAGTGCTGTTGGAGATAAGGGCCACAGGGCTTCCCAAGTAGATTAAAGCCTTTTCAAGTATATTCATTATACACCCCTTTACCGCTCTGCAGAGGTACGTGTGAAAGCTTAGGAAGATTGGAAGAAGGAAGCATCATCTCTTGGACAAACACCACATGGTATAAATGAAGAATAAAACAGGGGTACAGAGAAGCTAAGAGACTTGACACGGCAGATCCAAGACGCCTTAGCATATCTGAAAACGCAGTAAGACAAACGTGCTTCTCCTTTTATTTCAAGTGATGTTTTTGCATCTGCCAGCATTCCTCATATGCATCGATACGATTACATCAGACGAGCCATTCTTTTAATGAGTCTATCTCCAATTTAATGACAGCAGAGAAAATGGAAAATAGGTCTAAGTGTGTGTTTACTATACTACTTTCCTGGCAATGGGTAAGCCACAACGGATGGATCTGTTTCTCTTATTGTGATACAGACATCAAAGACAAGTCAATAATAGAATAAAATAGTGGCCATCCTGAGCTGACTGTAACTGAACATCTGGCGTTCTGAGGGCCAGAGCTGAAATCTACTGAGGTCTGTATCTGAAGACCACCACGGCAGGGATTGCTAACATTGCCTTCTCCACCCCCTGGGCCCTGCCGCCATCTGCAAACCCAAGGGACACAGCTCCAGGGTCTCCTGGGCCAAGACAACAGGATGGTTTAATTTTAACAGTCATTTTCGGATGGTTATAAGGCAAAGGGAGCTCTGTTTCCCTCTGACTCTACCAAGAGCTAGAACAGCAAAACCTTCCATGTAGGAGCCGAGCAGCTAAAGAATGAAGGCAAAATGGATCAATACCCAACAGCCCCGACAGAGAAATTTTCCTTCTAGACTCAGATCAAATGAATGGCTGGTAAAACTCCCACTGATTCCTAGCCTTCTGCATCATCTGCAAAGCTTCTGAAGCCAGCATTCCCAAATAGCAGCAGAGAGACAACGGCCTGGAATCCGAACACACGTGAGTTCTGCTATCTATCAATGACTGCTACAGGTAGAGAAGTTATGAAAGAGGGGTGATATCAAGATGGTTTGTTCATGTGCAAGAGAATTTGGGGAGACATCTGATCTGTTTTGAAGAATGATCTGAATGTGTCAAAGATAATCATGTTCTGATTAAAAAAATTAACAGCACCTAGAGTGTAGTTACAGTATTCACAACTAGAGTTTTATCCCTTGATTAGAGGTTTCTGAATAGTAAATGTATTGACTAAGCCTAGATCTCACACAGGAAAATGGCAGGTGTATGGAAGGTAAAACTTGATGTATCAACATTTATGGATGGTATTGATTTCAATGATGATAATGTGATAACTTTCCCATGAAAGTCAAAAGAGGATCTGAGTTAATTTTTAGCTTATTTTTCTTGATGTGGACATTAGCCCCCGCATACGATTTTCCAACTCACACCACCTAAATTATGGCTTCACAGTCAGAAATGTGTAACTTCATAAGGAGAACAACTATTTGGCAAATTTTGGATCAGCTTCTATTATATCTAACTACAAGTCCATTAATTTTTACAATCATATTAAAGAACTCCAGTGAAACTTTCAATGACTCGAGGGAAAGGAAGTTTTAGATAGTCAACCATAATTAAGCAGAATGATTGTACCAGCGTCATTATGGCAAATGTGAGGCATAATTTGAGTCTGGGGACAATCATTTAAAAAAAAAAATGGAAACCCACACACTGTAAACCTTTGCATCATAAGCACATTTTGTCAACAGCAGCCTCAGGGCTCCAGTGAAATCAATTAGATGTGTTACATATTTAACAATGGGAAAAAACTTTGATTTTTTTTTTTTAATTTCTCAACTAAGAGACATCTGATGCTGAAGTCATTGGAACTTTCAGGTGAGAATCAGCAGGAACTTTTAACACCTGCTTGGGGAACCTGCCTGATCTGACTATATTTAGTCTGTTATATTGATATCTGAACCCAAGTTGGAAATATTCCTATGCTGGCCTAAATTCTCTGAAAATGTTACAGAGGCCAGGTGCAATGAAGAAAAACTTTGCAATGTATTAGCAAACAAATTAATAAAGCATTCAAATCTTTCTGTAGTTTCTTTAAAAAAATTTAGAAAAAAAAAAAAAACACACACTCTTCCAACTCTCCTCTTTGGATCAGTTTTCAGAAGTAAGTTCATGAGCAGTCATCACTTAGGACTCGGGTGAGGCCCCCCAGACACGAAGTCTTGGATTTTGGAGCAGGATGCCAAGCCCTGAGGCAGTGAGAGGAGAGGGAGGAAAAGAGGGCCCTGGGACAGCGAAGGCAGAGCCTGGGTAAAGCGACGAAGGAAGCAGAGTCGGGGTCCTGAAGAAATGTAAAGACTCACCTCCCGATACTGTTCCTTGGGGTCCCCCCACTTTTTAAACCTCACCTGGGGTCCAGTAAATGCAGCAGATCCCGAGGAGTCTCTGGCTTGCTTCTGCCGTGGCTGCCTGGACTGGGAGGAGGCAGTGCCCCGTGGTACAAGCTCTGGATAGAGTCCCCACCTCTCTTCCCACCCTGGGGCTGGGCATTGCTGTCAGGGCTGCTGTCACCAAAACCCCCTTGGGCCATGGCTGAGGACCAATGCTGAGCACAGGAGGAGGGGCAGCTTCGTGGTGGCGGGTGGGGTGAGAGGGAGGAAAGGATACGGAGCGCACAGGTATACAACCTGCACTTCAGTCCCATTCATCATCTCACCGGTCCCTCGCTTTAGTCTCACGGAAGAGAGAAGGAGGTTGGCTCAGAAGCAGGTGTGAGAGGTGGCTGTACCTGAGAAGGACCACGTGGGTGGCCCAAAGACAGCACATGAAGGACAGCATGCTGGTGGGTCAAGAGCTCTGTGGTCCCCTGGCTGTTAATCTCAGATGTTCAACACCCTGCCTGTGAAACTAGACTAAGGCTCTCAGGTGGCATCAGGGGTCGTGACAGAGTTCTAGCAAAGCCAGCACTGTTCGGAAACAGGAACAGGGGGCATTTGGCTTGAGTGAGCACCCCCTGCCATGCTCTGGTTATGCCCCTCCTTCTGCTACTGGGAATCTGTCAAGGTCCTACTGGGTCCAGACCTGCTCCATGTGTATTTTCTGGAGGAAGTACTCCTGACATCAGACAAAACTGGTGGGAGCCCTGTGTAATTCAGGAGGAGCCATGCAGGCGTCTACACTGTTTCATCAACCAACAGGCATCTCGTTGTCCCTTGCCCTGTGCCCAGTTTTAGGTGACCCTCTGCTGTGGTACCTGAGTGCCCGCAGGTGTGCTTGCTGGTCTGTGTACCTGGAGAGCTGGGGCAAGTAAGGTCTCCCTGTTTACAATTTTCCTGGAGAAAACAAGGCTTATTAAGCTTACATCAACATTTTGCTCCTAAAATATATTCCCCTTTTCTCTTATAGTGGGACGCATACTTCATTAAGATTCAGGCTTTTGATGATTTCCACTCAGGTGGGTGGTTGTTTTGCAACTCTTGGGTTTAAAAAAAAGGGGGGTAATAAAAACAAGCACGACAGTGAGCATTTTCAATAAGCGACCCTCACGCTAACTGCGGGGAGTTCGAGCGGATCTTCCTCAAGACCCAGAGACACACGAAAACCCCAGCCGTGGGGTTCCTGGTAAAAGCATTTCCTGAGTGGGTGGAGAACAGCCCTCCCCACCCACCAATTCCCCAACCCCCAGCCGTCCTCAGATGGAGTGAGGGTCAGAGGTCACGGCAGGCTGGGACACCGTGGATTGGATTTCACTCTCAGGACAAAGCTGTTTACATAAATAAGATCGAGAGTCACCGGAGGTCTAAATGTATGTACCAGCTTTTCTTTTACCAAGAAAAGGTGATTTCCTTCATTTTCACAAATCTCCAAAAGCATGCACTAATAAAGACACAGAAACCCTTACGGAAAGTTCCAATCGATATTTACCAAAAGTGTCCCATTTTAAACTTCTCTCAATTCCAACTTTAAATAACCAGTATGATTTCAGTTTTAAGAAGCTCTAAATTCCATTCAGAATGGACACTGAGGGTTTATTAGAAAAATTCAAACACCTGATTCTTTAAAAAGTCCTTTTTTCAGAAAGTAGAAATTTTATGTCAAAAGAGGCAATAATCTACATTTTCATAAGAGAAAAAAAAGGAATGAGCTCTCTTTCTGAACAAAATATGCCTGCAATTCTCATGCAAAGAATACTTCCAATTTTTCAAAGCTTGAATATCCTCAATGGTGGAAAACAATTGTACCTTGGCTAATTAATGAGCTGCGTTCAGCTATAAATCAGCAGAATTGCACTTTTTGGAAACACACAGCCATGAACATGAGATTTACTTTTTTCCTAGATGCATGTATAATTTTCTTAAAAATTCAATCTTTGTCAGGGACAGAAGTCAAATCAGGAATAATGAGCCCTTCTCTAAAGTGCAAATCATAGCATTCATTAAAAGAGAAGTATTTTAGCAAAGAAAAGTAGCTGACAATAAGGATGACGCATAGTGAAGATTGCCTGCAGGTGGCCCGAACGTGGGAGGTTCAACCAAAAGACAGAGGTTTTGTGGGACAATTTGTTTCGTTGTTCAAGGTGAGAACAGTCATATTTGTGAGTTCTCATCTGGTGTGACTTAATATTCCTTTTGTCTCCCATATTCTAAATCCTTGCCAACACCAGCAGAGGATGCCAGGCCTTTTAAATGCATCTTTAACAAGGCTGTTGACGAGTATATCACATCTCAGGGTATAGACTCACCTACATTTGACGTCTTATGAGTCTCATTTGTACCAGGTTACAGATAACAGACAAGGCAGAGAAGAGACACAGCAAAGACGGCGCCTAGAAAGTATTAGGTATGACGTGCTGGTCCCCGGGCTCCCCTCTGAGGACAATGGCACAGCAAGCAGGAGCTGTGTACCAGCCGCCTGTCCTTCACCGACCATATTTCAGAAATAACACTTGTCTGAGATATATGACTATTTTGACTAAAGGGGGAAAGAATTAATATTGGGGGATGACCATTTTAATGCAAACTAGATGTTCGTATATGCTATTTTGACCCCCCCCACCCCCCAAAAAAAGCCATCTTCAATCCTATCATTTAAAATTCACTTCTAGGGGAAAAAAAAAAAAAGACTTCAGATTTTCTTTCTACTTCGGTAGCCTAAGAATCCCTGATTTCTTTAAATTCCATGTCTTGGGTCAACAGAGGAACAATATGCCTGTTTTAATGGGAAACAAACTTCATTTCACAGGAAACATCTTCTCATCGCAAGTCTAGCAGAATATTTAGTCGGAGGATTATTTGGTTATCGGGAGCCCAAAGGAGTCAATCTTACTGAGCTTCTTTTAATATCATGCTATTAACCAAGTCTGGAGGTAAAGGAGAGAGATGGATGGAATTCACATGGAGACAGCGGCGGCGCCAGGATTGAGTCGGGCATGGAAGAGAAGGGCTCTGAGAAGCAAAGCTTGGCTGGTTTTGTTCTTTGGGAGAGCTGATATTCAATTTAATGTTTAATATGAATGTGTTGGAGAGGAATTACCAAGGGAGTAAACATTTAACATCTTTTCCAGGCGGGGAAAATATTCCTCAATTCCATTTTCTTAACCAAGAGCAAAGAAACCAGACTCAGAGAGCGCGGGGTTCAAATGCTGACCCCACCACGTAGCAGCCATGGGAGCTGGGTTAAGTGTCTGTAAACTCTGTGTGCTGCAAAATGGGTTAAAAAACAAAAAGTGCCCACCTCACAGGGAGGATGCAAAAAAACAAAATGGGAAAATGCATGCAAATTCTTGCAAGAGGAAGCGCTTAATAAATGTTAGCTATTATTACGTATCATTAACACTCTTATTTTTATCACCAAGTTGCGGTATATCAGGTGAGACATCCATGGACAGACATCCGAAATAGGTGTGCTTATCATATACATGTAACCTTCCTTCTCAGTCACCAAACCCCCTACCGAGTGGAGATTAGGTGCATTGACGTCCTAACATACATCTTCCTCAAATTATCCACATATTGCAAGGATACATTTTTTCCTTTTAGAATTCACATCAAATCATGAACATCTGCATGGTACTGTCTTTGTCTGCGATGGGTTCAATGCAAGGCCAAGACTAAGGATTTCCCAACCTATAAGAAAAGACCTCGTCTCTCTCTCATTACTCCAATAAATGCAAAGATGGGTGCTGTGTGTGTGTTTGGAGGTGGTGGAGAGAAGGGGGACTGGAACAACAGAAGGAGTATTTGGGTTGAACTTCTTCCTTCTGTTCAGCAACGCCGCAGTGTGATTCCTCAGTGATGTGTTACATAAATCAGAATGGCTCTTTCATGCATGGACTGCCCCATGTATTTTGTGTGTGAAGGTTGGAGGGTGCATTTGATGGAGACGGAAAGTGTTTCTGGTAGGGTGCTCCCTCTGTACTGAAGCCCAGGGCTCAACTAGCCCTGGTTCTTCCACACCAGAGGAAAGACATACCCAGCGGTGCAAGATGGAAAGAATTTATCACTCTCTCGTGACTGCCATAAGAGATATTAATGATCACCTTTTCTCCAGCATTCGTTATTTGTTGACTTGTTAATGATGGCCATTCTGACCGGCGTGAGGTGGTACCTCGTGGTAGTTTTGATTTGCATTTCTCCAATAATTAGTGATGTTGAGCATTTTTTCATGTACCTGTTGGCCATCTGTAGGTCTTCTTTGGAGAAATGTCTATTTAGGTCAACTTTTCATTTCAATTTTTTTGGGTGGTGTGTTTGTTTTCTTGTTGACTTGTATGAGTTGCGTGTATATTTTGGAGAGTAGGCCCTTGTCTGCTGCAACTAGAGATTCTCGTACTAAGTGAAGTGAGTCAGAAAGAGAAAGACAAATACCATATGACATCACTTATATGTGGGATCGAAAATATGGCACGAATGAACCCATCCCCAAAACAGAGACACATCATGGCCATGGAGACCAGACGCGTCGTTGCCCGAGGGAGCAGGAGGGAGTGGGATGGACGGGGAGCTTGGGGTTGGTGGAGGCACACCGTTCCATTTGGAATGGATTGGCAACAGGGTCTCACTGTATAGTCAGGGAACTGTGTATGACTGGGTCACTTGGCTACACAACAGAAATTGAAGACACACAGTAAATCAACTATAATAAAAAAAAAAAACATATCATCAATGTTCTACTTGTGAAGATGCCATGACTTCGAAGCACCAGTGACCCACCTGGCCCTCCCACAGCCTGGACTCCTTTCCCAGTACCTGTGGTGGTCTGGGATGATTCCCCCCGCCCCATCCCCAAGAAACTAGAATTCAGACCACAATGGCCATTCACAAACTGACACTCCCCTCTGGACTTAGTTTCTCAACACAGGGAGTGGGGAAGGGGTAGGGACACACCTGCTGTTCCCCTCCCCCCAGTGTTAGGAGAAGGCAGCAGTGCACTGCCCCCCACGTGCTGTGTCAAGGTGGTCGTTTGTGTGTGTGTGTGTGTGTGTGTGTGTGATCTCGTGGAACACCTGCTTCACGGGGTGGTCAGAAGGACTGGAAAGGCACGTGCAGCCCTTCAGCCTCGGACCCGCCCGTTAAAAGCCTTGATCAACATTCCTTCTCTGACCTTGACCCTTATTCTCGGCCTTCTGTGAAGCCAGTGTAATCACCCCCCACCCGTAGATGCGGAAACTCGTCTAGGGTCCTAAAGACAGGAAGTGGCTGAATAAGGACTTACGCCCAGTTTGGGCCCATCTGACCCCAGCGTCTGGGCAGGCCCTTTCCTTTCTGCCAAGTCACCTCCTCCTGAGTGTGTGTTTCCTCTGGAAGATCAGAGTCCTGATCTCGGGAAGTGACTGTGCACTTAGACACGCTCAGCATCTGCAGGGAGGAGGCAGGACAAAGGCGAAGCACGAAGGTTGGGGGGGGGCAGGAGCAAAGTGCCGCCTGGAGACCTGAGTGGAGGTGGTCTGTCCTCTTCTCTGTCGGCAGCCCCTCACCCCTTACTCCAGGCTCCTTCCCACTCCTGCTACTGCTGGGAATTTGGGGAGGCCGCATTTCCTCCTTCCCATCATCACACAAGGCCACTTTTTTCCCTTTTGGGGGCTGCACCCACAGCATCTGGAAGTTCCTGGACCACGCCCATGACCTATGCCACAGCTGCAGCAATGCTGGATCCTTAGCCCACTGCGCTGGGCTGGGTATGAACCGCCGCCTCCACAGAGGATCATCAACCCACTGTGCCACGGCAGGAACTCCTCCAAAGGCCACTTCTGAGTGTACTGCTTGAGATGCTATTTACTTAGAATCTGTCAGTGCCCTGGGTGACCTTTTTTCATTTTTTTGCTCCCATCTATTTTTGCTTCTTGTACTTTTCTGACCATTCCTCCCATTCTTGTGTTTACTTACGGAAGTGCGCTCAAGCTACCACAACCCCCGCTGAATCAGGTGAGCCATGCAGGGGAATCCAACACTTGTTAATAGTGGGTATCCCTCCCCCTATGCCTTTACTTCCCTGGATTGCCACGGCCCCGCCCACATAGGTTCTGAAAAACCTCTGTAGTAAACTCATGTCAGGATGCAAAGTCCTGTTTCTTCCGGACCTTGAGGCTGCCTTTCCACATTGCCTTCAACCTTCTGCATTGTTCCAGCCTGATCCCTGACAGCCATCTCTTCTAGCCCAAATCAGCATGATCATTTATTTCTCTGCTTTCTTTTCTCCAGCTCTGTTTCCATCATTCCAAGCCAGAACAAGCCACAAGGCTATGAGGCTAGAAAGATGTTCAGAAAGGGTCTCACTTAGGGAGGAAACTAACTCCCCAGGTGTAACCATACAATGTTGACAATATAAGGGAGATAAGAAATAGTTGAGGGAGATTAAGAGGTACCAACTTCTAGTGGCAAAATAAATGAGTCATGGATATGAAATGCCCCATGAGGAGAACAGAGACTAACTAGCAGTACTTGTGTGTGGTGACAGATGGTAACTAGACTTGCAATGGTGATCGTTTTGAAGTGTATAGAAACATCGAATCACTATTTTCGGTAACAGGAACTAACAAGGTTGTAGGTCAATTATACGTCCCAAACAAACAAATTCATAGAAAAAGAGATCAGACTGGTGGTTCCCAGAGGCAGTGGGATTTGGATCAAGGTAGTCAAAAGGTACAAACTGCTAGTTACAGGATAACCAAGTATTAGGAATGCACTGCACTGCGGCCGTAATGTACAACAAGATAAATGTAATTAACATGGCTACACATCACATATGACAGCTCTTAAGAGAGTAAAGCCTAAGAGCTCTCATCACAAGGAAAATCTTTTTTCCTATTTCTTTAATTCTGTATCTCTGTGCAATGATGGATGCTCACTAGATGGAGTGATACACGATAATCATCTCGTGATGTCTGCAAGTCAAATCACGATGCTGTGTACCTGAAACCTACACGGTGCTGTATGTCAGGTCCGTCTCGATAAAACTGGAGGAAAAAAAATACATATTGGAAACAAGACCAAGACGTGTTTGGTATATCTCCTTCAGCCCCTTCATGGAGGAGGGAATGATGGGAAGGTGGAGGGAGGGTTCACGGGGGGGAGGGGGGCAGGCGCAGCAAAGGGGTAAGAGGGCCATGGACCATGGACGGGCTTCAGTCCATTGTAAGATGCTGAGATGCCTGGATGCGACCCTGTAGCTCATGGGGTGAGGCACTAAGAAAGGCTATTCATCCATCAGCAGCATCCTCCCCCCCCTTGAAGATGGATTGGACAGGCCTGCAAGTCATGACTAAACCAGGTAGGAAGTGCTTACAGGAGTCCAGGAAGGAGATGCAACTCCCTTAACACTTCTTCCTATGCTCAGGTTCATCAGACCCTCTGGGACATTCTTCTGAAACACCCTTTCATCTCTCCAGTGTTCCTCTTCTATCCCCCTCGGAAAATCAACCTAAAACTTCCCTGGCTTCTCTCTGTCCTTCACACACAACCTTAGGCCTTTACCCAACTCCCCCCAGGTCTTCTAGCAGAGGAAGCCAAGCTTTGTTTGACCTTGACCTTGATCCCTACAGTCCACTCAGACCTAGAAAACCCACCGGCCTAACTTGATTCAAGTCAATGAGTAATTGCATGTTTACTGAGGATGCTAGGGTCCAATCGGAGCTGCAACTGGCACCCTATGCCACAGCCACAGCAACGCGGGATCCTAAGCTCATCTGCGACCTACAGCAAAGCTCACTGCAATGCCAGATCCTTAACCCACCGAGCGAGGCGAGGGATGGAACCTGCATCCTCATGGATACTAGTCAGGTTCTTAACCCACTGAGCCACAATGGGAACTCCAAGACTGTTTCAGTTGATGACGACAAACTGCTGACTTTTTTTCTGTTATACACTCTTCAACTAATTGTGATTATTTTGACAGGACAACTTTTCATGATGAGTTTTGTACGTGGCCTGTGTTGCTTCCATAGAGAGCCTAGATTTATAGCTCTCTGTGGTCTGCAGATTGGGAGCGGGTGAGGGTTTGTGATTTCAGAAGCCATAATGGAGTCACCACCACGATTAATCTGGCCATACATGCAATTCGTATGAAAGAATTCGGCAATTCTTCCTTCCCCCTCACCAGTGACAAGTTAAATTGACCACAAAGGCTTCTGTGGTTTCAAGCAAAGTGGGGTAGGGGGAGGCCTTTCCTGTGCACACGAGGGGCCAGCTGGGAGTTCCCATCGTGGCTCAGCGGTTAACGAACCAACTAGTATCCATGAAGATGCAGGTTTGGTCCCTGGCCTCCGTCAGTGGGTTAAGGATCGGGCACTGCCATGAGCTGTGGTATAGGTGGCAAACACGGCTCGGATCCTGAGTTGCCATGGCTGTGGTGTAGGCCGGCGGCTTCAGCTTTGATACGACCCCCAGCTTGGGAACTTCCATATGCCTCCGGTACGGCCCTAAAAAAAAAAAAAAAAAAAACAAAGAAAACAGAAAAGGGGGAAGAGCCCAGGGGTCTCCCACTAGCCCTTCCTTCTCGTTGCACCACCATTCCACAAAGGGGGAAAAACTGTGGTTGTCCAGAAAGTTTTCTGTATAATGAATGCCTGAAAGTATCACAAACAGAGAGAACTTCAACACTCTTTCAGGAGAAGAGGAATATCAGAAAGTGACAATTGTATTAGGGCCGCACCTGCAGCACATAGAAGTTCCCAGGCTGGGGGTTGAATCATAGCTACAGCTGCCGGCTATAGCCACAGCCACGGCAACACCAGATCCGAGCCATGTCTGTGACTCACACCACATCTCATGGCAGCGCCGGATCTTTAACCCACTGAGCAAGGCCAGGGATCAAACTGGCATCCTTCTGGGTACTGGCTGGGTTTGCAACCCACTGAGCCACCATGGGAACTCCTGGAGGATAACTTAAAACTTGACCAAGTCAGGACTTTTCTGGAGAGGAAAGCAATGAGATGAGTGTTCAGCACGTCAAAGAGTCTATGCTACTCGAAAAGCCTAAAATGATCAGGCTTGGTTTCCTTTAGGGATGAGCCCAGTCAGGGCTTTGCCGATGGATGTCATCTTAGCACTAACTGCAAGGGCCTGCTGACGTATTAGGTCCTTCTCACCTACTGGCATGCCAGGCACCTTGCATAAGTCCTGCAATAAAACCAATTAAAATCTCATTAAAAGATAAAACCTAAAACTATGCCAATAAATGCTAAATACACTCTAAATACATTCATTCTGCATCATTCTTGGAGGGTATAAAATGGAAAAGAATGGTGTGCATGTTTCAAAGCTTTACTGCGAGTGAGGCCAATCTCAGGAGGTCAACCTGGAAAACACAATTAAATGAGTAAAATGTGCCCAGACTTGTCAAATTTCCAGGTCTGCTTTTCATCTACACCGCATTTAAGGGATTTCCTTACATGAAATTCTCTTTCTACCTGGAATAAAATACGGGGAGATATTTCTGAGATAAACATGTATTGAAAAAACACATAAAATGTCACGATAAGCAAACTGAAATGTCACTTTCAAAAACTATATCCTTTTATCCAATTCCAAGCGCATATGTCTCATCAGAGAGCATGGAATTTGCTCTGTGAACATCTCTGATAGGAAAAAGGAGTTGCACTTTAAGTATGAAACTTAACCAGAGCAACGCCAGTTCTTTGTGTGAACAGACTCAAAGAGCTGACCCATCAACATTTCTGAAGAGTCCCAACTCATGGTTTATGAAAATGCCTTTCTGTCAGTCTCTGCCAAAGGATATAAACACACAAAGCTCAACATCTCTCCTTTCTGAAGCCAGCAGAAGCCATATTTTCTTTAGCCAGGAAGACAAAAGAAAAAAAAATGAAAACAAATTATTTTCTCAATCAAACGAGGGGTTCGTGAGGAAAAGAAATGCCGGCATATGTGTATCTGGGGTGGAGGCGGACGGAGAGATGCATTCAAAAATAATCCCTGAAAAACTACACCCAAAGCCAGAAAAGAATTATCACTGGGAGGTTCCATTTGTGTTTGTCATTGTGCTTTTCGGTATTCTCCACGCTTTTGGTATGAAAGATGCAATATTTGGAATTTGGGGAAATAAGTGCTCCCTGAAAACCTGAATTAGCGTTAGAAATACAAAGAAGGCAGTTGATGCAATCTCTTCAGTTGGTCCCCCAAAGGGGACAAACCATCCAGGTCAATTGGCTTACACTTCCAGCAAGACCAGCACTTACTTCCGGCAAGACCTGTACTTTCTCTCATGGGCACAGCCGTGGCCTAAGATGGCACCACAACATCCTGGATATCCGCCACCCAACTCAATGTCTCTATGCAAATATTTAAGAAATGTGTATGAAACTGAGCAAGCGGGTTACACTGCTTTAACAATAAGCATTCATAATGCTATTTGTACTCCTACCTGCCGAGAATACCACTGGATGATCTCTTTGGAAATGTTATAAATGGAACACGGTCAAATTTATAGGCAACGTTTTAGACAGCAAATATGTTGCTTGGATTTTAGCAGTCTTAAACACTGCAAGCAGCTTAACCTTATCTCCCAGTGCCACTGCCTTCCTGGAGTAATTGATGCTTGGAGTCCCCAATTTCACATAAACCAGGCCACTGTGTTATTGTATACAGCAATCTGACTGCTGGCAGAGACAGGAAACTGCGCTGAACCCAGATCAATAGACTTGTCAACAGTAAGCGGCTTAATCTAATTCGGCCTATCTCATCTCGGGGCACAGAGTTTGCAATTTTGCTGTTGGGTCCCTCTGGCAGGAAATGGTTTGGAAAGTTTAGTCTTAAGAAGTTTAAGTGATATGCTTATCCTTCAGGCCCTTGAATGTTTATTCAGCAGAATAGCTGTTTTAAATGTTTTATAAATGGCAGTAGTGTAAACAAGGCACGGAGGACGTCCCTCACATGCGAAAACTACAGTGGTGATTTCCTTGACCGTGGACCTCGGGATTAACACCACAGCCAGTTACACCTTAGAGGAAATTGCTCTGGTTCACACGTTCTGAGCTAACACCATGTTGTTTAAACTCTGTTCCCACCGCATCCGATGGCATTCTTCTGGGGAAAAAATAAAGAGAGAAACGCTTCATTTTAAATATGTCTGTTTCATCTTTAACTATATTTTGGCCAAATGACTTATTTAGTTAGGAAACCTCCAATGAGTATCCATCAAAGCATCCTTCTTCCTCCTCGGAGTATCATGGGTGATAAGATTTGGTGTCTTATTTGAGGGAGGGGAATATTTCTGGCACAGAGGATGAGAGTCTGAAATCCTAAGTTCGGCCCCTGCCTGAGATGTCACCCTCTCAGGCTGGCGTAAGCCACCTAGGGCCATTCTGTCCCTAAGCGCTCCTTATGCTCTCCAGGAAGGCAGACTAGATACCACCATCATCACTTGGGAGATGGTGAGTGCTAAGGACCTGATACCGCCTGCAGCACTGATGCAAGCTATCCTTTAGTGATTAAAACAGGAAGGGCACAGACCACTTTCCACACTTGTAAAAGCACTCCGTTTGGACAAGTCTCCATGCTTTCGTAAGCCTTTGGAAACGACAATTCATTACCACGGTCATCCTAAAAACGAGCTTTAACAGAAGCACAACAGGTGATACGATTCCAACGAAGGGTGGAGAGGGCACGGAGGATGGGGAAGAGAGGCGGATGGGAAAGAGGGGGGCATGGAGGATGGGGGGAGGGGGCGTGGAGAAGTAGGGTTGCAGAAGGAGAAAGAGGAAGAAGAAGGACAAAAATCGATTCATTCTGTAATCAGTCACATCTGAGAAAGCCACCCTGTTAGGATATTTTAAGATTAGGTGTGTTTTTGGAAATCAGCCGAGGGCTCCTCTGTGTCACTTAAACCAGCCCAACACTTTCTAGGGCGAGAGAGTCAGGAAGCCATGCCAAATGCGGGCCGGAAGCAAAGCATGCGGAAAAGTGAAACATCCAAGAAAGTTCCTGTTGAAAGAGCTGAGGGTCCAGCTGGAAGAAATAGTCAAGGCTGGTACCCAGGAATAAATACCAATCAGGGATGCAGAGACACTCAGCACCGTGCACTGCAGGACAAAGCGCGGAGGCAGAAGGTAGGGAGACAGGATAGGGGGACGACTTGTGAACATTCTCTTCCCAAACCCAAGTCTTCGGGGCCAATTCCGTAACGTATGTGAACACAAGAGGCTGCCCCAGGCTAACACATGCTAGTCCACTGGCGATAAAAGAACCCATGAAGTAATGGACATGGATGCCAGAGTTTTGTGGAATTGATGGATGCCTGAATTGCAGTATTTTAAGATGAATATTTATCACAATTTCACATGTTAAACCTTGCTTTTATTAAACTAAAAGAAAATGGGAACCAGCTAGAATTAACAGTGACAAATTTTTCTGTTCCATAGCAACCTTCAAGTAACGTCCAAAACATTGGAGGTATCAAGAGCAAAAATATAAAGAAGAAATGGGAAGTTCCTGTTGTGCCGCAGCAGAAAGGACTCCAACTAGGATCCATGAGGATGCAGGTTTGATCCCCGGCCTTGCTGAGTGGGTCAGGGATCAGTGTTGCTGTGGCTATGGTAGAGGCTGGCAGCTGTAGCTCCGATTCGACCCCTAGCCTGGGAACTTCCATATGCCATGGGTGAGGCCCTGAAAAGCAAAAAATAAAAAATAAATGGTCATTTTCAGTGGAGCTCATCACAAGCTGAGGTGATGTTTTATTTGCTCAAGAATACATTAGTAGGGGGAGTTTCCGTCATGGCTCAGTGGTTAACGAATCCGACTAGGAACCATGAGGTTGCAGGTTTGATCCCTGGCCTTGCTCAGTGGGATAAGGATCTGGCGTTGCCATGAGCTGTGGTGTAGGTCACAGACGCGGCTCGGATCCCGAGTTGCTGTGGCTCTGGTGTAGGCCGGTGGCTACAGCTCCGATTAGACCCCTAGCATGGGAACCTCCATATGCCGCAGGTGTGGCCCTAGAAAAGAAGAAAGACCAAAAAAAAAAAAAAAGGAATACATTAGTAGGACAATTCATGAGTACTGAAATTCTCTTTTCATGAAGTAAGTATGGAAAACGACTCAGAGCTTGACAACAGAAATGACAGAAGCTAACATCACTTTGGGGGTGGGTGGGGAGTTAACATACCTGGTGGGGAAGTGTTGTTCTCATTTCTAACAGATAAAGAAACTGGGTCAGAAGTTGAACAGTTTTCTCAAGGCCACATGACCAGTGAGTGGCAGAGCCAGGATTTCTCAGGCTTTCTCACAATTCCTCTGTTTCCCTCGTACAGCTGCCCATGTTGTGCACTGCATAAGTGTGCCTTGACTAAAGGGGCAGCACTTACATCTCAATGTCAATCTACATCGGAGGTGACAATTTTAGAGCAGGTGACAATAGTGTCCCATTTTAATCACATGCCACAGAGAGAGGAAGTGATGATTTGGAGGAAGAAGTGTCTTTTCTACCTGGTATAAAAGTGTCCTATGAGCTACCAATGGCCCTGACTACAGGTATATCCAATTCAGAAGGTGAAAGAACAAAACTGGTCCAGGGAACACACAGGGAAGATCTGGTTGCCAGCCTGGGTTCTCATAACACCTTGCATCTCTGAGCATGAGCTGCAAAGTCCATCAACCAACACTGAACAAGACGTTCAAGTCACCATGGGAGGGAATTGCAAGGCTGGGCCAAAAGCAGATCCAGTGTTCCCAAGTTTAGGATGAAGAGATCACTTTAAAGGTTCACCTTTAATATCAAAGTCCATTGCAGTGTTAGGAAGTATTAACTCCCCCTTTCAGTTGGGTCTGCTCATTTAAAACATTAAAATCAAAATGAAAGGCTCTAGGAACCTTTCTTCTGGAGTTCTGAATAACCTCATCCTCTCTGGTTTTCAAGGTGAAGCATCCACGGCAATACCAGGAGGTTAATCTCCCAACTCTGAGGGAGGACATATTGCATGATGTTCCCGAAGAAATGGAAACAAAATACTAACAAATGCTACTACCCGAAATAAAAGAAGAATCCTAGAAAAAACAGTTCTGTTTATGATGGTACATACTCTTAATTAAAGATGAGGAAGCACTCCAAAGAGATAGGCCATTAGCTCTTTCAAGGTAGCTGGAATATGCATCTCGCCCTAATTATGAAGCAAAGTATATACCTTCACGCACCTGACGATTTTCTCGGCAGTGGCGTGGTGCAGTGTTCAACGGGGATTGTTTTAATAGGGCTGGTAATGAGATCTGGGTGAAAAATCTCTCTGCTAATTTAGTGGTCCTCCTGAGATGTTAAAATTCTAGTTGGCAAGTGTTTTCAAGTTCCTCACCAAGCCTGGCCCCGTCCACCCCTGGTCTTGACATTAGACTCTAAATCTCACCTGTACACCTCTTAGTCAATTTGCCTTCATCAACAGTCACTTCTGCTCCCTTTGTGCTTTTCTGCCCATGTGAGTCTCTTTTGATTTGCCCGGCATGGACTAAAATGTTATTAAGTGAATAATTTGACACTCTAATAATCCATACATTTTGAAAGCAAGTCTCTGCAGAGCTGAAACCCTAAGATCTTTCTCATCAAAGGCAAAGCAACCTCAAATAGCCAGGATCAAATCCAGCAGCTGTGGTTGCTTCTCGACCATTTTGTTTAAGGAATACATCAGTTCCCATAAGCAGGACTTAAATGAATGACTTGCAAATTCAAAGAAACATTTTTATGATTCACGGCGGTAGCCTGCTTTTTGGGCTACAAGGTTAAAAGTGAACAGTAAACCTTTTAAGGTTATTGAAACTAAATTATTAACGCTGTGTTTCACCTTCCTTTTGTCCTCAGCGTGGCATTCTTCCTGATTACTCCCTGCAACTCCACTCCTACAAGTTGTAAATCAAATGAAAAATCTTAAAAGCGCAAAAACAGCTGATTAAAATGTTCAACCACAGGCCATCTCTGGAGATGATGGGGAGTGGCATGCTGCATTAAAAAAAATAAAAATGAAAAGCTTATATAGCTTTTGGCAAAAAAAAAAGAGAATGTTGTGGGGACATCGTGCACGTTCATCGCCAGAGGTAGGTGAAAGGGACAGTCCCACCTTGGAAATCCATCCAGGTGAGTCCTTTTCTCCACCTGGATCCCATCTGGTACCTCACACCTGGAGCGCATTTTACGTGTACCGTCTTAGGCTCAAATACGCACTGCTTCCAAGGGGACGGGTGACTTTTGGCAGAGAAGGAAGTTTTCTTTCAGCCCTGACAGTGGGAGGTTATGGACAAAGCTGAGAAATCTGAATATGGGGATGGGTGGAAGATGAGGAATGCCAAATTCCACCTCACCTGCCTGGGGCCTCAATTTCTTCAACTGTAAAATGGGCTGATGATACTTTCCTCTTAAGTCTTAAGGAAACTTGAGGCGTGAGCATGTAACTTCCATTATGTATTAAGGAGATAGTCCTTGAGTGGCTAATGCTTTCCCCAACTTAGAAAATGATGCCTCTATGATTCACAAGGCAGTTGGAATTAATGAAAAGTATTCTTTTTTTTTTTGGTATCTTTTTTTTAGGACTGCACCAGCTGCATATGGAGATTCCCAGGCTAGGGGTCGAATTGGAGCTGTAGCTGCTAGCCTACGTCACAGCCACAGCAATGCTAGATCCGAGCTGTGTCTGCGATCTACACCACAGCTCATGGCAATGCCGGATCCTTAACCCACTGAGTGAGGCCAGGGATCGAACCCAGATCCTCATGCATATTAGTCAGGTTTGTTAACCACTGAGCCATGACAGGAATTCCAATGAAATGTATTCTGATTAATAAACCATATCCAGGCCCACCTCTTGGAGCTGCCACATGGCATCTGGGACACCAGGGAGAGAGCCATGGACCCGAGGAGAGGGACAGACCTCAGGAGAACTGATTTCAAGACTCCAAGTGGTCTGACTGGGGGGCTTCCAAGAGCAATGCAGTCCCCAGCATGTCCCTTCCTGCAATGATGTGAAAAATGTCTACCAAGAATGGAGCCAAATCCACAGCATGTGACCCAGGCAGGCACTCAGAGCCCACGTCACATGCTGCCTCCACTTCTGAAAATTCTTACTCATTTATCTCGAAACATATGCTGCGGAAGTGAGGTCTGAAGGGACCATGGTGCCTACGTGTGAGGACCGGAGATCCCAGCCACGTGGTGGCATCGTGGGGCCACCTCCCCTCATTTCCATGTCCCTTTCTGGAGGCTCCCAGAGCACAGGTGCTGACGGTCCTGAGAGGCCATGCTCGCCATTCAAACTAGAACTTTCTTCCAATGCAGAGAGGAGGCGACTGGCTTCTAGGAAACGGGTGTGATCAAGGAGTCCTAGTGCAGCCTTTCTTCCCATGTTAATTCCTGTAATTAACCAAACGCTTTCAAAGTAAAGGAGTCACAGAAGTAAAGGGAACATAGGCAACCACAGTCCTGTTCCTTTTACTCCTCCCTCACTCGACGGGTCAAAGGCAGAGAGTGGGGCAGAGACTGCACGCATCAAGAGACACCAACACGAGTTCCCGTCCTGGTTCAGTGGAAACGAATCTGAATAGTACTCATGAGGAGGCAGGTTCGATCCCTGGCCTCGCTCAGTAGGCTAAGGATCCGGCATTGCTGTGATCTGTGGTGTAGGTCACAGATGAGGCTCAGATCTGGCCCTGCTATGGCTGTGATGTAGGCTGGCAGCTACAGTTTCGATTCCACCCCTAGCCTGGGAACCTCCATATGCCTCGGGTATGGCCTTAAAAAGAAAAAAAAAAAAAAAAGAAGAGACACGAACAGCTGAGTTTTGTGCAGTGTTCCACTGCTCTGTCGACAACGCAACACACACACATGTATGATTCATGAAATACAAATGATATGATTTCAGTGATTCTGGGCAGGAGTTAAATGCTCTCATTTTTTCATTTAAAACCAGCATTAGGGAGTTCACATCATGGCTCAGTGGTAATGAACCCGACTGGTATCGGGTGGGATGATTGTGGGTTTGATTCCTCATCCCGCTCAGTGGGTTAAGGATTCAGTGTTGCTGTGAGCTGTGGTGTCGGTCACAGATGTAGCTTGGATCTGGCATTGCTGTGGCTGTGGTGCAGGCGGGCAGCTGCAGCTCTGATTCAACCTCTACCCTGGGAACTTCCATATGCTGCACGTATGGCCCTGAAAAAAAAAAAAAAAAAAAGACTGACATTGTGCAACAGAAAGATGAACTGCAAAATTCATGCTTATGATTTAAAATGTCGGTGTTTCCCTATTTGGAACAACATTCAATAGCAAATTAAAAGCATCATAAGGAGTTCCCGTCGTGGCGCAGTGGTTAACGAATCCGACTAGGAACCATGAGGTTGCAGGTTTGATCCCTGCCCTTGCTCAGTGGGTTAACGATCCGGCGTTGCCGTGAGCTGTGGTGTAGGTTGCAGACGCGGCTCGGATCCCACGTTGCTGTGGCTCTGGCGTAGGCAGGTGGCTCCAGCTCCGATTCAACCCCTAGCCTGGGAACCTCCATATGCCGAGGGAGCGGCCCAAGAAATAGCAACAACAACAACAAAAAAAAATAAATAAAAAATAAAAAAAAATAAAAGCATCATAATAAGTCAGAAAAGAGACTTCAGAAAAAAGGAGCACGCTTTTAATTTTCATACCTTTTCCAACACTTTTCCTTGCATTTCAGATAAGGAGCCCTGTGTTTTTGTTTTGCACGAGGCCTCACCAAGCAGGCAGCTGGCCCTGACCAAGAGTCAGGTATATCTAAGCACAGGTCTTTGTCCTCCACACGACCCGGGAAAAACAGGCCTGCCCACTGGGACTGCCGCTACCTTTCCTGCTGAAAGCAGAGCACAGGGCCCCTCCTCCTGGGGGTGGACAGCACTGGACTCCAAATGGAGAGAAATTTTAAAGATTCAGGAAGCTTCCATGTACCCAACTCTGGCAAACAATGTGATAGCCAAAGCAACAGCAGAGCAGCAGCTTTCTAGCACAGCCAGAGAAGGACACAGTGAGAAGGAGGGATCCACCTGGTGGCAGTGAAGGGAGAGTGAGCCTCTCACTTGCCTGATGGTCACCCGGCTTCAGGTCCTCTGGGTCCAGAAAGGGGCTGCCAGAGCTCAGGGCTGGACCGGCAGTTTCGCTCTGGGAGCACAAGGCACCAGCAAAGCCTTTCCCTAACCTCCACTGTTAAAGGGAGCCTTTCTGCCCTCATAGCCCTTGGGAATCCACTGCCTCCGGCTCTCACGCCTCAGCTGTCCTGCCCCTTCTGGACTCCACATCCCAGCACGATAAATCCAAGGCCCACATCCTAGACGCGAAGCAAATTCTGAGAGACATCGGGGAGGATGGGGGAGGAGGGGTACGTGTGACCTCCCAGTGGAAGTAGGGAGGAGGCAGGAAACTCGGCTGAGTCTGCAGCCCCACTTTCCCATCACTGCCTGGCCCTGGACCACAGGGACCACGGAGGCACATGGCAATATGGGTCGGGATACAAGACAAGCAGCTGATTTTGCAAATGGCACCATCACACAAGACAAGAAAAGGGGACGGTGGGAGAGAGAACGCTTTCCAGGGATCGGAAGTACAATACAGTACAAGTCGATGCAATACACAGAACCTAACTGATCCTGGATCAAAACGAAGTACACCGATCAGGGGGAACCCACATATGCAGTATACCTTAGGCACTGCAGAGTCAATAGCAATATATTGTGGGTGAGCTTTAAAGAACGTGCCAGGGACAAAGGCCAGTTTTAGGAGGTTGCTCATGCCCTCATGGGGGGAGGTGATGGTAACGGGAAATGAAATGGATGGTATCTGCACTAAAACAGAAAAAAAGGAGATCAAAGCAAAGGATGCTCTGTAAGGCACAGAAGGCTATGCTGAGATGATACAGGGGTAACACATCAAGTTCAACTCAGCGCGGAAATAGTTAAAACGTTCAGAATGACGCCCACGTATTAAGAGCTTAATATGCACCAGGATTAGATCCACACCCCTTCCGTGTAATCCTTAATCTTTATAACCTGTCTGTGAGATGGGTGTCAACACCCCTGTCATGAAGCTGTAAACCGGGGCCCAGAGAGGTGGAGTCACGTACTCAAGGACACACAGCCCCAAGGTACCCCCCAGCTCTTCAGTCCACTCTGTGTGTTGCAAACTAGGGGAAAGGTCAGGATATAAAGATGGACATTTAGAAGCTTGTTCTTAAATCACGAGAATGTATTTGATCCCTACTGTTTGATACAGTTCAAAGGCCCCAGGAGATCAGCCCCCCAGGGAGTGGTCTTGTTCTGGGAACCTATGTCAGACCCCAGGATCATCCCTGAGCTTTTGGTCTTGTCTCCAAAAAACACACCTTAAGAGGCGGACTGAAAAGCTTTTCATAAGACATCGTTAAGAAGATCAATATCCAGTTACACTGCACACTGACTCCTGCTTACGCTGACAGTATTGGAAAGATCATTCCTCAGCTGGATTTGGGAAAATCTCACCAGATTTTGCAAAGGCACATGGGGAAATTGGGGCAATATTTCTTCTTCTTTCACCAATGTTTTAAACATATTGAACTCCCCCCCCCCACGGGGGAAGGGTCAGGTGTCATTCAAGTGTGTGTGTGCACGCCCGTGTGTGTGTGTGTGTGTGTGTGTGTGTGTGTCTATCTTCCACAGGGCATAGGGCATAGAGCTTAATACATACTAAATCCTCAGTAAATATCTGTGGAGAAAGTGAGCTAAAATCTCTCTCATCTGATTACAAAGAAATATAAACAAACCTTTACTGCAGCAAATTTAAAATAAATCCTTAAGGCATCGTCTGGGGCCTCACCTTGTGCAGCAGAAAAACTGTGGCGGGGCCACAGCAGGAAGGGGGCAGGACAGGGAGAGGGAAAGGGGCCATCTCTCGATCAATAGGGACAAGGAAGGCCCTCGGCGGAGCAGAGCACAGGAGGACGGCGAGGAAAGAACAGAGAGGGGGCTGGTGGCACGCCTGCTGCCGTCGGAGGGTTTCCAGGCTGTGTCAGGTACGCTGTTTCACTGGGTCAGGAGCAGTTATCCATTGCCCTGTGCAAATCCCATCAGATCCCTGTCCCTGTTTATACGTCTGCCTCAAAAAGCTACGAAGCAGCGCTGCAGAAATCTGGGGCCTGTCAGCTAGCATGATTTATTCCTCTTCCGCAACAAGCCGGTTCCCTGGTCTGTTTTCACTGTTGTTGTTATTTCAAATGCTGGCGTCTTTCAAATTTTGAAAGAGAAAAAAAGAAAGACTTTCAAGGTGCACAGAGGGTGAGAGTTCACCCCTAATATTTTATTTTATTTTTACTAAAATACAGTTGACTTACAGTGTTGTGTCAATTTCTGCTGTAGAGTATAGTGACCCAGTCTCTGTCTCTCACACTCTCACACACACACACACACACACACACACACACACACACCTTTTTCTCATATTATCTTCCATCATGATCTATCCCAAGAGACTGGATATAGTTCCCTGTGCTGTACAGTAGGACCTCATTGCTTCTCCATTCAAATTGTCGTAGTTGGCATCTACTAACCCCAAACTCCCAGTCCACCCCACTCCCTCCCCCCTCCCCCTTGGCAACCCCAAGTCTGTTCTCCATGTCTGTGACCCTGTTTCTGATCTTTAGGTAGGTTCATTTGCGCCATCGTTTAGATTCCACATATAAGTGATATCATCTGGTATTTGTCTTTCTCTTTCTGTTAACCTCTAATATTTTAGGTCCTACTAGGTTCCTGGCACCGAGGCTCTGGGGGTGAAGAGGTTCCTGACATACTAGCCTTGTGATCACACAGGGTCTACACACAACAATAGGCAAATGTACAAAGACAAAGGGAAGAAGCAAGTTCTATCAGAGGGGGAGGGAGAAGACTTCGTAGAGAACTTAATTATCCAGGCGGAGACCTCAAGGATGAAGAGAGGAGTGAATAAATGGAGTGTGCTGGGCAGACCCTTGCCTGTTTTGAGTTAATTGTTGGCTGGGGTATCTGCACAAGAGTCAGATTACTTTTGTTCTTTATGTCACACCATACGCAGCAATCGTCTCAACATGGACCACAGGCCTGAATGTAAGAGCTAAAACTGTAAAATTTCTGGAGGAAAACGTAAGAGAGACTCTTCAAGGCCTTTGGTTAGAGAGTTCTTAGCTATGGCACCAAAAGTATGATTTAAAAAAATGATAAAGTTAAGAAATTTTGCGCTTCAAAAGACATCATTAAAAGGAGTTCCTGCTGTGGTACAGTGGCTTGAGAATCCAGCTAAGGCAGCCCGGGTCTCTGAGCAGGCGTGGGTTCAAACCCCAGCCCGGTGCAGTGGGTTAAAGGATCCTGTGTTGCTGCAGCTGCAGGGTAGGTCACAGCTGGGCTGGGATTCGATCTCTGGTCTGGGAACTTCCATAGGCCACTGGTGTAGCCAAAACATCATTAAGAAAAATGAAAAGCTACAATGAGAAATATTGGTAAATCATCTATCTGTTAAAGTATTTCTATCTAGAACACAGAAAGGATATTTACAACCCAATAATTAGACCACCAACCTTATTAAAACAGAGACAAAATGTATGATTAGTTTATAAAAAAAGATATGCAAATGGCTAATAAGCGGATGAAAAGATGTTCAATGTCATTAGTCATTGCAGAAATGCAAATTTAAATCATAATGAGATACTATTTCACACCCATGAGGATGGCTATAATCAAAACAACCATACAATACCAAGTGTTGGCAAGGATGTGAATAAACGAAAACCTCATGCAGTGCTGGTAGAAATGCAAAACGGTACAGCCACTTGGAAAAACAGTTGAACATAAACTTAGGATATAACCCAGCAATCCCACTCCTGGATATCTGCCACATAAAACATGCGTCCACACAAAAAAAATGTACACAAAAGTTTATAACAGCATTATTTATAATAGCCCCACACTGAAAACAAAATCCAAATATCCACCTACTGGTGTATGAATAAACAAAATGTAGTAAGTCCACACAGTGGAATATTAGGAGGCAATAAAAAAGGAAGGAACTACTAGTATATGTTACAATATGGATGAACCTGAAATCATTATGCGAAGTTGAGGAAACCAAATGTAAAAAATGATAATTGATAGTTCCACTCAGATGAACTACGAAATGTCCAGAAAAGGCAACTCTATAAAGACAGGAAGGAAGTGGTGATTGGGGTGAGAATTGAGATTAATTGCCAACAACCACGGGGGACCTTTCGGGATAATGGAAATATCCTAAAACTGTCCTACAGTGATGGGTGCATGTACAACACTCTACATTTATTTTAAATGATGGAATTGTACACTTAAGACAGGTGCATTTTATGGTTTGTAAATGATACCTCAAACAAGTTATCAAAAAACTATTGGTCAGGATGAAAAAATAGGAGGGAAAGATAAAGACTTTGAGGCCACGTGACCAGGTGATCTGGAGTATGACCACAATTCTTAAACAAACGAGTAGACAAATTAAAGAACATTATGTCTCCAGCACATGCTGATAAAGACTCCCATCTTGGGAAACTCTTTCACCTTCTCCCTTGTTAAAAACGTGTACTTTTGTGCCTGGAGTGTAACGTGGGTCTTATTCCGCATGCTTTCCTTTCTGCTTTCATTCAACAATCATCTCATCCTGCCCGTGATGTGCTCTCTTCTTTCATATCCAAATGATTCAAGTCCCAGGTGACAGCAGTGTTTCCTTATCAAACTCTCCAGCCACGAGTGCCCCTATTTCTTTGGATCTAATGCCCCCTATTTCTTTCGGTCTAATGCCTCACTCCCCCCAAAGTGCCACCCCATTGCCTTGCACACCTGGGCAGCGGGCTCCCCAGCCCAGCTTCTCAGCATCAGCTATAGGATCCCTCCTTTGTGGGCTGCCTCCCCTTCTCCCTGGGTCAGTTCCTGTCCATCCCTCCAAAGGTAGCTCAGCAGTTTTCTTTTTAAACACATCCCACACCTATTAAGCCTAAATACGTCTCAGCACACGTACTCCATCTTTATTATTTTTGCTGTTGGACAATGAATGAACACATGACCAAAGGAGTGAGTGAATGAAGGCTCGTGCAACAGAGAAAACACTTTATTTTAAAGGATTCATCCAATTGGCCCATTTGAAGACCTTGGTTCCGTAAAAGAAGACTTAAGTGTGAAAGAACTGCTCATTCACTAGTAGTTACTTATCACGTGACCCTCAGAGTCATTCCTTTTTATACATGGGTGGCTTGAAAACACTACAGCTTGAGTTCACAAGGAGGCATTTGGTCAGTTCTGAGGGGACAGAGTAAATCAAATACATTAAGGTCAAGTACGGCCAACCTTGCCTCACCCAGCTCTGGCAAGCCCTGGGCAGAGGAAACCATTTGGCCTTTTGGCTCCGTTTAATACAATGAGCAACCACAAATCAAAGACTGCAGCCCATAAAGAAATACATATAATGGAACATAAACTACCCCAGCCACGGAAGCCAGGAAAGCCTCAACCTGCCCATGTCCTGCAAGGGAAGAAATTTGCTGGGCACCGCCAGGTCCACATCGCAACACCAGCTGGTACTGAAACACCGTGCCCATCCCAGTTGCCCCAGGCTGCTATGCGAGGGCAGATTTATTTCTCAACTCATATTGATAAAGCTATAGATGTTTTCGTTTGTTTTTTATTTATTTATGTATTTATTTATTTATTTTTTAAGAGCTACAGCTGCAGCTGCCGGCCACAGCCACAGCCACACTGGATCGGATCCTTAGCCACTGAACAAGGCCAGGGATGGATGCTGCATTCTCAGGGATGCTGGTTAGGTTCTAAGCCCGCTGAACTGCAATGGGAAGTCTGCATGTTGTTTATATTTATCAAAAAGCAACAGTAAAAGGACACTTCAATACACCCAATATCGAGGTGTTTGCTTAGGGAAGAAGACCGAGACTGGCAGCTCTCCAAGCCCAGCAGCTCCCTCTGGATCTTTGAATGCAGTCCTGGGATGGGGTTATCTCCTCCAAGGTGGTTTATTTTAGTCAACCTGATACTGGGATGTCTTGCCTTATTTTGCCCTTTAACTTCCCAGTGCAAACCAACCACCCGATTGCAAGAACTCCTTTTTCTAGGATCTCTAAAATGACCACAAGTTTTCGGGGGTTTCTTTGTTTTTTTTTTTGTTTTTTTTTTTCCTTTTCTTTTTAAAGCTGCACTCAAAGCATATGAAGTTTCAAATTGGAGGCTAGGGGTCGAATCGGAGCTGCAGCTGCCAGTCTACACCACAGCCACAGCAACACGAGATCCAAGCCGCATCTTCGACTTTCCTTAGAGGGTCCTTAACCCACTGAGCGACACCAGGGGTCGAAGCGGCATCCTCACGGATACTATGTTGGGTTCTTAACCCACCGAGCCACAATGCAAACTCCACAATAACAGGTTCAGAAAGCAGAGGAGAGGGTATACAAGCAAGAATTTTAAAAGTACCAATCTCCTCTAAGTTTGCTTTTCTTTCTTAGGCTCCTCCATCTGTATCTAAACAAGGTTCATCCCAGCCACAAAAAATCTGCCAAAGTTTGTCAAATTAGATTTAGGCATTCACAGACCCACACAGGCACAGCAGCATTTTTTTGAAATAAAGGAAATCATAAACTCCACTCTAACAGGGGAAAAAAAATTGTGACACATGAGATATTCCCCCCTTTTACTGGACACATGCTTTGTGCTGCAATCTTCAAAAGCATAAAGAGAACTTATTCATGAACTATTTGCTACGAAGAATCAACTTTTGGCTGTTGAGCTTCCTTATTTCCAGAAATCACACTGCCAGGCAATACAGTAGTTACCTGTGAAGGTCATAAAGTCTCCATCTTTTTTTTTTTTGTCTTTTCTCTCCTTTTTTTTAGGGCCGCACCTGTGGCACATGGAGGTCCCCAGGCTAGGGGTCCACTTGGAGCTGTAGCCACTGGCCTACGCCAGAGCCACAGCAACGCAGGATCCGAGCCGCATCTGCGACCCACACCACAGCTCAAGGCAAAACCGGATCCTTAACCCACTGAGCAAGGCCAGGGATCGAACCTGCGTCCTCATGGATGCCAGGCAGATTCATTAACTGCTGAGCCACAACGGGAACTCCCAAGTCTCCATCCATTTAGAAGGTCAGGGCTGTGTGTGGCCTGTTCCAAAACCCAATATCCAAAGCGGCAGCGGTGGCTTAAGCATGCCCATCTTTCAGGTGCATCGCTGACATACATGCTTTTCACAAAGCAGAGCCACAGAGGCAGAGGCCCCCTCTGGACAGTCTCCACCGCTCTGCCCAAACAGCCGCCCGCCTTTCTCTGACAGGGACAGACTTTGCTTTAAATCTTCATCTTTTCTCGCTTGCTCATGCCCCGACCTTGGCGTCTGTGCTTGAACGCCAGCTGATGTGATCTGCTCTAACAAGGCCGACTATTGGCAGGGAACATAAGCAGGCTTGGTGATGGCACTGAACTCATTAGGGATATATTTGACATTTGGCCCAAGAGAACATTATTATTAAACACAACCCGAGTGAACAGCAGTGCGGCCTGTCGATAAGTAAAACAATGCATGTTTTTGCTGATAAAAATAGCACTCGGACCAAGAAACAGGATTTCTGTTCTTCTCCCTCTAATTATGGCAGCAAAACAAAGTGAAAGATAACTTATGCAAGAAGAAATAATCGTCTGAAACTCTCAGGGCTAGGTTTAATATTTTATAGTGTCTAATAAAGGTCTGAATATTAATTGTTTAGCAAAAATCCACTTCCCAATCCTGGCCCCGGAGCAGGAAATGCACACACACCCAAGAGCGTACAAAGAGTGATATCTAGATTATTGTTTGAGCCCAGAAAGGATATCTGGGACCTGCTAAAACTGAAGAAATGTCAGTTTCCGCAAGGCTCCAATCAATGGCTGTTTTGTCCCCCTCACCGCTCAGTCAAGCTGGCTTCACCGGGAGTGGCAGACAGGCAAGCTTGAAAAGGTTACCGTGACACTGCTGATCTTTGGTGTTCCAGAGCAGACAGAAAGTTTAGGAAAACCATTCAAATGCTGCAGTGTGGCTTCACTCTGCTAACTGGGAAAGGCAAGCCTTTCATTAGCTCTTAAAAGAAAAGTCCCAACAACCTCTTATCTGAGACTTTTTTTTCTTTTTTTTTGTCTTTTTTTGCCTTTTCTAGGCCCGCTCCGGCGGCATATGGAGGTTCCCAGGCTAGGGGTCTAATTGGAGCTGTAGCCACCGGCCTACGCCAGAGCCGCAGCAATGCCAGATCTGCAACCTACACCACAGCTCAAGGAGATGCTGGATCCTTAACCCACTGAGCAAGGCCAGGGATCAAACCGGCAACCTCGTGGCTCCTAGTTGGATTTGTTAACCACTGAGCCATGATGGGAAGTCCATCTGAGACTTCTCCAAACGCGATGACCTCTAGTCTATGAGTGGAGTTTTCCTCACTGATTGAGCAGTACGACTCAGTCAGCGGTAAGAAAGCTGGCCATAAAAATCACTGACTCCCGGATCTGTGCTCTGTACGCAGCGGGTACCGGGTCCCCAAATTATACCGTAGTGAATGCAACTTGGAAGCAGAGACGGGATCTTTGTCTCGGGCAGGGGGAGAATAAATGCGAACAAATGCTCAAAACTATGGGGACCCGCATACCTCAAACATGAATAACCTTTATTTTTATTATTCTTATTTTTGTAATGCCCAGCTCCGTCTGGGGCCCCTAGCTGAGGAATCAGTTGGGCCTTTCCAACCCCGCCCAGAGGATGCTTTGTGACTGAATGGAGAGCCCCTGCCTCCTGCGAAGCCATCCATCTTCCACCTCCAGGCATGAAGCCAAACAGTTTAACGGGGCCACACCCGCGGCTGTCCCCCGGTCCAAATCCCGCTCCACCAGCTCAGCACCATTGCACACGGTGCCCGCCGCCTCCCTCCCGTCTGGGTTTCCACAGACTCACACTGTCCTGATGCCCTCCCACTCTCCAGTCCATCCTGTGTTCTTCGCTCTCCTACTCCCCTGCTGACCTCTCAACACCAGAGACCCCCAGGGCCCTCCCACCTCTCCCTGGATGACACCACTCATTCCCATAAAGACCATCTGAAAGTTGATGATTCCCAAGGGTGTGGCTCCAGCCGACACTCCTCTGACCCCCAGACTCACCAGCCCAGTGGCTAACTGGACATCCCGACTTAACACGTGCTAAACTCAGCTTCCATGCCTCCCCACGCCTGGTCCTCGTGGTCAGAAGCTTGGGAGTTGGCCTGGGTTTCCTTCTCAGAGAAACCAAGCCATCAGAACAGGTCCTTCTGGTTCAAACTCCAAAACCTCCCTCAAATTGATTCCCTTGCCCCATCCACGCCCCGCTGCTTCACCCCCAGGACAGGGCAGGAGCTTTCCTGCACCTGCTGCCAGCTGCTCACCTGCTCTCTGCGCCAAAGCCACCTTACACTCCCCTCTGGGCTGTGAGAGTTGCTTCCTACACTTGTTATCTCTAGAAACTTCTGTGTTATCTTCTTCCTCTCCACCCTCTGTGTTATCAGGCCCCCATACTAAATCCCACCTGTTTGAAATGTCTGGGGTCATTTCTGTTTTCCTGGCCAACACACCCACCTTAGAATCTACTTTCCACAGAGCAGCTGGTGGGGTATTTGGAAATTATGAACCAGATGATACAGTTGAAAAAAACCCTCTAGTGACTCCTCCATGACACCCTGAATAAAGCTCGTCTTGTAAGCTTTGCCTGGATATGTCCAATTTCATCCCACACCACCCTGGCTTCCTTCTAGTTTCCAGAACATGCTGGCCGTTTCCTGCCTCTCATTGGACCTCTCCCTCCTCCACTTCTGACCGCTCCGTGTCTTTGAGATTCAGCCCAAATAGCGTCTTCTCCAAGAAATCGCTTTCTTCTTAGAGTAGTTCAGCATCTTGATTATGTCCTTACTATCATTTGTAATTAAATATTTATTCAATAAAACATGTTTCCTTGACTCCAACCCACAGGATGTGGAAAGCAGGGGCTTTGTTGAACTCACCTCTGGGTCTCCAGCCCCACGACCTCCACATCTGTTTGCTCAGGGAATAAATGCAGGAACGAATGAGTAAATGAATGACTTCCAACCACCACAAATAACTTACAAATCAGAAATGTCTCTCCTCACATCGCATAAAGAATGATTTTGTGAGGCAAACTCGCAGCGCACATACACTTCAGGGAGAAAACCACTTAAAAACCCCAGTCCACGGTGGATTCATTAGAAATACTGCTTTATTTACCCACTGATACGCGATTTGTAAATTTTTTTCTTATCTATTTACCAAAGCAATTTCTCCAAGGAACTCCATGAGTCTGAAAGTAATTAAATTACTATTAATTTTTTTAAGCGTCTATAATTCAGACCACTCATTTAGTGGGGTCTTTCTTCTGCTTAATGTGAATTTATTCAGTTTTGCCGTGCTTTTTGCACCTGTTTTTTGAAAATAAGATTATTCTGCTACAGAAGTATAAAAATCCTTTTAATTCCATAGGTTGGACTATCATGAAACCTGCTCCTGAAAATATAATTCTGTTTGGTGGGACAGGGAAGAAGCAGAGAAGAGACCCGCAGTCAGCCCCGCGCTGCGTGAGGGTGAAGGTGACATCGAGGGCTGGGAACGTTCTAGCGCCTCTTCCTTCCAGTCTCCCACTTGGACATTGCTGAATAACCTCACTCAAATGCGTTGCCTTTGCCCTGTTCTTTCCTACTCCCAGGTGTTTTTGTAAGAGCCTCAGCATTATTTATAACTGGTCACTCTTTGCAGATAATTCACTTTATTTTCTGATTCACTATGTGTTTATAAAATGCCACACTGGGGTTCCCTGGTGGCTCAGCAGGTTAAGGACCTGGCATTGTCACTGCAGCAGTGTGGGTCACTGCCGTGGTGTGGATTTGATCCTTGGCTTACAAACTTTGCATGCCGTGGGTGCGGCCAAAAAAGAAAATGCCACACTAACTACCCCTGTTGTTTAAGTTACTGAGTTCTAATGACTGGTTGAAACAAACAAACGTGTATGTGTGTGTGTGTGTGTGTGTGTGTGTGTGTGTGTGTGTGTTGAGGAGGAAAATGCAACCAGCAGAAAATCAGATCCCACAGAGTTCCTACTAAAGAGTTCCTACTTGTGGTCTTTCTGGTCTCAATATGAGCCAGGGATGTGTATTTACAAGAGTGAAAGCTACCATAACTGCCTTGGCATTTGCATATCTTCTGTATTTGACAGGGTCTTAAATGATTTTTATTTGTTCTAAGAAAAGGTCTGACAATATCCACGTCAATGCATTTTCCAGCTGACATGCTTCCAAACAGCATATTCCTCTAAAAAAATCCAACTACATACAACTATTCACACATTTGAAAGGGCTTTATATTAACAGAGATAGACGATACCAGGAAAATTCTGTACAGTGAAAGGGTTCCAGCAAGACAATGTCATCTGTGCCACAGCTGGTAAAATCCTAAATGCTAGAATCAGTCAGAAAAGATGTGGCTTACGCCCAAATCAATCCCAAATCAAGTACAAGGCCAGTGTTGGGGTCTGCGATGGCCATCATGAGTTAGCTGGGTTTATGATGTGGGGGGAACAGGAAGGGGGTCCACAAACTACACCAGCTACTGTCCAGTGACTCAATAGCGACCAAAGAAAACCATACAGAGAAAGAGACACTGCATTTACTCTGGCACTTGGTCACCGAAACGGACTCTCACGGCCCACCCTCATCCGATGCAGTTTCCAAGCCTGCCTGATCCAGACAGTTTGCCTTTTTTTTTTTCTTTTCCTTTTTTGGCCCACACCCACGGCATATGGAAGTTCCTGGGTAAGGGGTCCAATCGGAGCTGCAGCTGCCGGCCTACACCACAGCCACAGCAACACCAGATCCGAGCCACATCTGCAAATTATACCACAGCTCAAGGCAACGCCGGATCCTTAACCCACTGAGCGAGGCCAGGAATCAAACCCATGGCCTCATGGATACTAGCCAGGTTCTTAACCTGCTGAGCCACAACAGGAACGCCAGATCAGGGCAGTTTTAATACATTTACCAGGGTTTTTCCTCAATTCTAAAAAAAGAACAGATAATTTATTGAACTGTGTCAACTATAAGGCTAAAAATTAATAGCATTTTCATATAATGAGTATAGGATAAATAAGCATTAAAAGCTTTGATTGTGAAAGATGTTCTTTCCCCTCTGATCAAGTAGAAGTCTTTTCCGTGTGGTGGTTCTCCCTGTCGATATTATGTGCAAATCATCTTGCAGCCTGACTGTCTTGCCACCTCAGCTCCCAGGAAGGAAGGGCCCTAGACCCACATTGATGCTAAAGTTTGGAAAATGTTCACAGATGCCCAAATCTCTGAGCCAATGTAAAACCTGCAGCAGTTCAGTGGGATTTGAGAAGGAAGAATGTGCGAGAACGATCCTCACGACGCCCACGGCACCAAACAAGTCTGCTCCCGAGTAACTGAGCGACTTCCAGGGTGTAAACGTGTTATTGGCAAGCGGGATAGGGTGGCTGAGAATTACAATTTTTTTAACTTTACTTTATCAAAGTATAGTTGATTTATAATGTTGTGTTAGTTTCTGGTGTATAGTATCGTGATTCAGCTATACCTGAACCATACTCTTTTCCAATATGGTTTATTACGGGACACTGAATATAGTTCCCTGTGCTATAGAGTAGGGCCTTGTGGTTTAGCCATTCTCTTTATAATTATGTGCATCTGCGAATCCCAAACTCCCAGAGAATGACAATTCTTAACACATTTGGAAACTAAGAATAATTTAACTCCTGGAAAATATGAGTGGCAATATTTAAACCGCGGATGCTGTTAAAGAAACGTAGGCTTAGATGCTCCATAAAGAGACCGACAGAGTTCCTACGAAGAGCTGAGAAGCTGTAAGTGACAGATGCCGAGGTCAGACCATGCAGCCTTTTACAGCTAATACAAGACCTATTACAGCGCTCTGTACAGAGTGTCAGGTTGTCAGAACGAGCCTGTGTCTTTAAGCTCTTAACCACAGATTAGAGGCTTGCTTCCTGAGGGTTTTTGGTTTCTTTTAAACAGATGGTCCAAAGTGAGGATGAAGGAGGCGGTTTTGATCCATTGTGTGGGTGCAGAATGTTATCTTTGTTTTGTTTAAGCATTACACCGCCGAGAGTTAAATAATTGGGTGAAAATTCTCAGCTTTACTTTGAAGCCAGAGCCCATGCAGAAGAAGAGTTTGATCGTTTTTCTTAGTGTATTGGCATAAATGTTTGATCTCCTTCAAATATGAATATAAGCGCCACTATTCTTAGTGCTTATGTCGTTATTTACGGGAGAGGCATACTTCCGTATATTGTTCATTTATCTATTTCCTTAAGCAACTGTGAACATCTTCTGTGGAAATAGGAGGAATGTTGCTGTTGAACGAAGTTTAACTTTGTTAAACTACAGATAGGGGGACATAGTCTTATTTCAGTTTCCACACAGTATCTCCATCAGCTTTCCGAAGGTGGAAAGTACGTCTTTCTGACACGTCTTTCAATTTCACGAGCTATGAACACATACGTGAGAATTTAACTCTGAAATGTTGATTTACTTATGAGCCTCTGCTGATGACATTCTCTGATATACATTCTGATCCAAAATTACATTTGCTAAAATAACAGGACTCAAAAGTGCTACTTCCAGCACACAGAATGGGGCATAAAGAACACTGTCTTTTTCAGCTTAGCATTTGAATACACTTTTCGATCTGCCTCTCCTGGCTTGGCTTCATACCGGTAAATGGTGTTTCATCAGCCCAAATGATTGGGAAGATGGTTCATGAATTTCCTTTATGAATATTGACACATTTCAACCCACAAATCGGGATGTCACCGTGCATCAAAATGGGAGCTGAAAGAGGAAAAAGACTAGAGCAGCCAACAGGAAAATCTAGATGAACTGAACAAAGGCACTTAATTGAATAATGAAAACCACTCCAACTTACGAGGTACTGGACTCTACCTCTAGCCATTCAGTTATTAAAATAAATGCATATTCAGATGTTTCCCAAAGATGCTTTCCTTCTCTTTCAGATTCAAAAGAACGCCTTTCGAATCCAATACAATTCTTTTCACCCTGCGTTTCAGCAGCTGTCTTTCCTGATTTCTAATCAAAGCCGAAGATAACTGGCTTTGGCAACAGCCTGTGATACCCCAAATGAGTAATTAAAGCCATAAATGTGCTCACTTCTTCCTCAAAACCCAGGGTGCATTTCAGAGCCTAACAGATTCAGGCTCAACAAGGCTCTCCTGGTTTTGAAATGTGGTCAAGACCTCTAATGCGCTGGTAAAGGAATGGCTGAGGCTTTGTGTCAGCGTTTCTCAATGGCCAGTTCCACTTACACAATACAGATGTCAGGAGGGTAACAAACTCCCTCTGTCCCAAAGAGCCCCCACACATATGGGCCCAGGACAAAGAAGCTGGCAGCCAACAATTGGTTTAGACTAAGAAAGACAGAGAGAAATGTGTGTGGGGGGGATATGGAATTTTAAAGGAAAACATACAAATATATTTTCAAAATCAGAAAAAAAAACATGCTTTTAAAAAACCATGTAGGGCTGAACACCTCAAATCTTCTCTCTTTTGGAAACAAGAGTCAGAAGAAGAGGTGTTCACGTCCTACCCTGATAAAAAATATTAACTCATGACATGGAGAAAAAAAAATAATAATAATAGATGCACCGCGCCAACTTAATTAAAGCCTAAATAGGATTTGCTTTCCAATTCTTAACAACTGCATGACCCAACCATGAATATAGATTTTTTTTTTTTTTTACATATACAGAACTTCAGAACAGAAATTTAATTTTGACATATTTTAAAAGGGGACTAGACCTTCATTAGAAGTAGAGACGGGTATTATTTAAAATAATCCAAAATAAAAGAAACAGCCCAAGCCTTTCTAAATTTACATACATGCTTCACCTAATGAGATAAAAAACTCAAAATAAAAAGTTTCAATGAAATTGAACAACTTTTTTTTTTTTGTCTTTTTAGGGCCGCCCTACAGCACATGGAAGTTCCTGGGCTAGGGCTCGAATGGGAGCTGCAGCTGCAGGCCTATGCCACAGCCATAGCAACTTGGGATCTGAGCCACATCTGCGACCTACACCACAGCTCAAGGAGATGCTGGATCTTTAACCCAATGAATGAGGCCAGGGATGGAACTTGTGGCCTCATGGATACTAGTCAGGTTCTTAACCTGCTGAGCTACGAAGAGAACTCCTCAAACAACTTTTTGTATTTAAGGTCTCATGCACTCTTAAAGAATATAGGTGAATTCCTCAACCTTGATAGACAATTTCTTTGGTCTAATACCGCCCTGAGCCTAGTGGTCCAAAGAGCCCTGAGAGGGAGAAGAAATAAGGGAGTCCAGGAGGGGAGCTGTCTAGACACGATAGAAGGGCACAGCAGGGCATCCTTCTGGAACATCCTGGGGGAACATCAACCTTTAGCAGAAAGTCAGATGGCAGAGGTGGCAGAGGCCAAGGATGAGACAGCCTGAGGCAAGTGGCACGAACTTCCACGTTCACATGGAAACCCTTAAGCCAAACTCCAGAGTGACTGAAGTGTGGTATTAGCCTTCAATATCAATATCCTACCTTTTTTTTTTTTTTTTTTTGGTCTTTTTAGGTCCACACCCGTGGCATATGGAGGTTCCCAAGCTAGGGGTCGAATCAGAGCTGCAGCTGCCGGCCTACACCACCGCCACAGCAATGCCAGATCCCAGCCATGTTTGCGACCTACACCACAGCTCATGGCAACACCAGATCCTTTACCCACTGAGCGGGGCCAGGGATCGAACCTGCGTCCTCATGGATGCTAGTCAGATTTGTTTCTGCTGAGCCATGACCGGAACTCCATCCTACCATCTTTTGATAATGCTATTTGAAAATGAAGAACATGTTTATTTTTAGAGTTTCGTATGTTTGATAAAATATGATGGCATATTTGTATTTGCCAGAAATAATGGTAGGACAGGTCACAGTGCATTTTTAGTCGTTAAAAGACAGTAGGAAGTGGATAAATAAAAATAGCATTGAGTAGTCAACGGAGCACTGGTGAGACAGCCATTATTCTTAGTGCTTCCTGTGTGCTATCCCGTTTAATTCCTTGAGATCATTTAAGGTAGTGTTATGTTTCCCTTTTGCACATAAGAAAACTGAGGTTTGGGTGATTAAGCAATCTGACCAAGATAAATCTATGAAAGGAAATATTGCTGCCCTTTATTTAAAAAAAAAATGTTTTGTAGGCGAATACTTACTGACATGGAAGGATGTTTGTGACAGATGAAGTAAAAAGATAGGCTAAAGAGTTATGTGGATTTTTTTTTGTCTTTTTGCCTTTTCTAGGGCCGCTCCCGAGGCATATGGAGGTTCCCAGGCTAGGGGTGTAATCGGAGCTGTAGCCATCGGCCTACACCAGAGCCACAGCAACAGGGGATCCAAGCCATGTCTGCGACCTACACCACAGCTCACGGCAATGCCGGATCCTTAACCTACCGAGCAAGGCTGCAGACTGAACTGGTAACCTCATGGTTCCTAGTCGGATTCATTAACCACTGTGCCACGATGGGAACTCCAAGAATTATGAGGAATTTGACTCTATTCGTAGTTTTGAATAAGTCATATACGCAGATATCTGTCTCTGTGTGTGGTTCTAAGGATATACTCTAAAATGGTAATAATTATTGGCTTGGTGTGAGATGATTTTTTTGTTTTTCTGTATTTTCTAAGTTTTATACAAAAACTTTTTACTTTAATGATAACTCAGGATTAGTGAAAAGAGTCGTCTCATGAATGTGTTTTATTCAGTGTTAACAGTTTCTAGAAGCTCTCCATTATATCCTATCAAAGAAGAATTTTTAGAAAGCATGCAAGAAGGGGTAAAGGCAAAAGCTTTGATAGGCAGCCTTTTAAATATAGCTGCTTTGAGGAAGTTAGGATTTTTAGATTTTGTGAAAAGGAGTGCTTTGAAAACCAGAAACAGGAAGCATCCTAAAGAGAGGGCTTGCTTTGGCCCTGGTACGGATGGTCTCCTTGGTGGCAGAGTCAGGAGTCAGCCACCCCTCACCCAGCAGGATTTTTCTGAGAGTGGGTAAGAACACTTAGCAAGCAAGGGGCGGGGAGCCCACAACCCCACACACAGATACACACATAGACACATAAACATACATACGAAGAGACATGCATGCAAACAGACATCTGCAAACACACACAATATACACATGAAACACACATGCGAACCCACACAAACATGTGAGCCCATAGCAGCACATTATAAACATGCATAAAACATACTCCATACACGCATGCATACGTGAAACACACACGCACATACATAGCCATTAAACAAACTTCAGCCAGCAACTACTGCTTGCCGGCTACCGTTTGGGAGCTTACAGACACACCGGTGGACAGGACAGGTGGGGTCTCTGCTCCTGGAGAGCTACATTCAAGAGGGCAGAATTAGAAATAATAAAACACATGAGTGAGTAGAGCATGTGAGGTAGGAACACATGCATGAGGAATTAAGGATAAGGGAAAGGCCAGAGAAGGCTGGCGGAGAGGGGGACAGGGTGTCAGGAATGCCCACTCCAGAGGACACTCAGAGCTGAGCTGGACGACGGGAAAAAGCAGCTATGTCAAGGTCCTAGCAGGGCCTCCAGCAGACAGAGGACGAGAGCAAGGGCCCTAGCGCCCGAGGAGGCCCTGCAGCGGGATGAGGGGGCCTGGCCGGAGCACGTGCCCGCAGGCGGGCCTCCCGAGACATCCATCAGAGCACCCAGAGCTGGATCAACAGGGAGGAAAAAAGACAAACGGAAGAGTAGGGAGCAGCCCAGAGGCGGATGAAGGATGGAGGGGCGCAGAGGGGGCGAGGGGAGCACTTGATGCAGAGCAGGTCACCTGCCTCGTGGTCCGCATGGTGCAATGAAGGGACACCCAGATGCTTTGAGAGAATCTGTTAACAGACTGAAAACGGCAAGGGACCCAGCAGAGGGCGCCGCAGCCTCCTGGGCCAAAGGGAGGAGCAAGAACTATGTGGGATTTGGAGCAAGGAGACCTGGACGTCCCAGGCCAGAGCATCTTAGCCCCTTCTCAATAACGAGGACGGTAAACATGCAAGTCACTCGTGTGCTGTTTATTCACAGATGAACAGCTGTGTCTGCTTAATTTAACTTTGAAGGAAATCTGGTTATGACTCTCTAGATTGTGCTTCGAGTTCTTTTAAAGAAATCTTACTTGAAGTCCAATTAGACTCTTAGCTCAGTATTGCTTATAGATATATAGATATAGATAGATGGGTATAGATTAGATAGATAGACCAAGAAATATGCCAATAACCTGCATGATGAGGTCTATTCCAAAGCCATCGTATGTTTTTTTGAATTAACTCACTTATTCAACTTAATCCTTCAGGTTGAGGAAGAGGTCAAGAGGCAAGGGTAATTTTGCTTTTTTTTTTTTTTATGGCCACACCTATGGTATATGGAAGTTCCCAGGCTAGGGGTCAAATCGGAGCTGCGCCTGCTGGCCTACACCACAGCCACAGCAACATGGGATCCAAGCCATGTCTGCGACCTACACTACAGCTCACAAGCAACGCCAGATCCTTAAGCCACTGAGCAAGGCCAGGGATTGAACCTGCGTTCTCAGGAACCTATGTCAGGTTCTTAACCCACCGAGTCATAACAGGAACTCCAGCAAGGGTAGTTATAACAGTATAATACAACACCCAAGTAGGGGTTTGTGTTTTTAAGTACATTTTCAAATATATACACATTATTCGATGAATATATATTTCGGTGACTGCCAAGTCAAGAATGATTATCCCTGTTTCATAAACCTGTAAAAAGGCTACTGGTGATAAGGATTCACCTGAGGACAGCACCCCCCCCACCTCCCACCCCATCTCCCCCTCCCTCCCCCCCACATACAGGTTTCTTGACCCATATCAGGTATTCCTGCCTTGGTACCAAGACCTTCTTAGGTGGAAAGATAAAGATGAGAGCATCCACCTTCATCTGGACTCCACTCCCTGTCCCACTTTTCTTTTTAACAGGAGGCTGTTAAATCAAGTTCCTTCCTGCTCTAAACGGGTAGAAATCTATGATTCTAAATAAGGGTTTTTAACATAAAATTTAATGAAAACCAATATTTCACCGCCAATAAAAGCAACATTACGGCTGTCAAGCTATCACTACCCCTCGACGCTGGAAACCGAGAAACGATTACCACTTGAAGAACCTTGTTAAAAAGTATGCACATTAAAAATAATTTACAGAACCAATTCTCCGTTTGCAGCCACAGTTTAAGAAACAGGAAAATAAATGTATTTGCATTTCTATCTTGTTAGCTCCCGTGTTACGCTGGTGTTACTAATAACATAAAATATTTAAAATTTGTGTTACACACAGAGCCAATTATAATTATCTGGTGAGAAAACAATTTTATCTGGAAGTCTAAAAATAATCTATTTTGCCACTGCAACAGATCGCACACGTTATGAAACAAATTCTATCGCCAATTAATGTTAACAGTGGTTCCTCTACCGACAGTCCAAGTTTGAAAAGCTCTCATCCAGCTAATGCCCACATTTACAACGTCATACCTAGGAAACACTAGCTAGATACCAAACTGTTATCATGCATAGGCAACAAAGATTAAGGACACTGCCCACTATGTCACGGTCAGGGATTATCTCACTTTAATTACTCCACCGTTTGGCCAGTAGTTTATACAGATTAAATTCCATCTAAAATTAAGTCCATGTGGAATCTAAAAAGATGATAAAATAAGTTCATTGCCTCACAGATACAGGAAACAAACCATGGTTACAAATGAGGAAAGGGTGGAGGAATGATATATTGGGAATTTGAGATTAGTAGGTATTCACTACTATATATAATATAGGGAAACAACAAGGACCTGACTGTATAGCGCAGGGAACTATAGTCAGCATCCCGCACCACCTGAAATGGAATAGAACCCGAAAAAGAATATACGTGTCTAACTCAATCGCTTTGCTGTACCCCTGAAACATGATAAACCAACTATATTTCAATCAATCAGCCAATCAAATACAGGCCGAGAAGTTATCCAAAAATTTAAAATGTGTTCAGACAGAATGCTTATTCAAGTAATTGTGCTTCTTACTGTGAATTTTCAAGATCTACTTAAAAGAAGGCTTTTTATCATAACATAGTTTTAACATGAGATTTGACCTCCGCCACCATTAAATATATGTATTTATAATACTATAAGAAGGCACTATGCCAAATGGTTTACTTGTATTATTTCATTTATCCCACACAACGCCACAAGAGAGTGATTATTCTTTTTCTTTTCTTTTCTTTTTTTTTTTTTGTCTTCTGTCTTTTTAGGGCCACATGCATGGCATATGGAGGTTTCCAGGCTAGGTGTTGAATCGGAGCCGTAGCTGCCAGCCTACACCACAGCCACAGCAACTCAAGATTTGAGCTGCATCTGCAACCTACAGACAGCTAATGGCAAAGCCGGATCCTTAACCCACTGAGTGAGGCCAGGGATTGAACCTGGGTCCACATGGATGCTAGTCAGATTCGTTTCCACTGAGGCATGACGGGAACTCCAAGAGTGATTATTCTTTTATATATATATATATATCTTATTTATTTATAGTTATTTTTATATAGTTACAGAAGAGGGACGAGAGGTGCAAAGTTTCCCAAAGTCACACAGTGTTTAGGGTTGAGAGGGGGGAAAAAAAAAGCCCCTATGTCAGTCTTTCAATGTGCTTGATCAATAAAATTGATAAATGTGCTAATAAGCCTAATATTGTTCCTACTGCACCTTGATTTCAACACCACAGTACAGTAACAGGTACTCCTTCAGACAGTGTTTAATTACCGGGGCTTTTGCTTAGAATTGGAAACTAATTGGAAGAAGACTTTGTTTAGTGTAAACAGCCATCTCAAAAGAAGCTGATTAAGGGATAATATGTTTCTTACTCAGGAAACATTGAAAGGAAATCAGCAAAATGTTGCGTCTAGTTAAACAGAGTGCCCAGTAGGGCGTGAATAGCTGCACAGGAAGAAAACAGACAAGGGGACAGATATCCACGGTCCCAAAATAACCTAAGCTTTTGTTTCCTGACCTTGAGTCCAGTATTATATCAGTAGAAGAATATATCATTATCATTGGCTTAAGAAATGCACAAAGAAAAGAAAAAGGCAATTTTATTAACACCGAGGTATAGTTTATTTGGGGGGGAAAGTCCTAGCAATATGGTGTCATAATGGATTCATTAAGCAATCCATTCTGCTGCATATCATTGATAGGTAACGGGAAAGTTATATATACCTAATTTTTATAAACTGAATTCTCTTTACATGTCAAAGTCACATGCTAGGTCAAGGAATCTTCTTGATTAAATAAATCAAATCACCGAACAACTTTAAGCCAAAATATTTTCATCCTACATACCCACTTTTATTTTTTTTATTTTTTTCTTTTTAGGGTCACACTTGCAGCATAAAGAAGTTCCCAGGCTAGGGGTGGAATTGGAGCTGCCGCTGCCAGCCTACACCACAGCCACAACAACACCAGATCCAAGCTGCGTCTATGACCTACGCTGCAGCTTGCGGCAACTCTGGATCCTTAACCCACTGAGTGAGGCCAGGGATCAAACCCGCGTCCTCACGGACACTGTGTCAGGTTCTTAACCTGCTGAGCCACAACAGGAACTCCTACAGACCCACTTTTAAATTCTCCAAAGATGGACAAAAGTATTTGGAGGGTATGAGGATAAGAATGGTCCTTCTCTTTACCTCCTTATAGGTAAGTCCTTATCTCCTTACAGGAGAAGTAACCTGGGAACAGGTGTACAGAGGGATCACATCCCTTGGTCTGAGATTGCTTCCTAGCAGCAGTGAAGTCCTAACAAAAGCTCTTGGAGCAGGACTTCATGCTTTCCCACCATCCCTGAAGATGTCCAGAGAACAGGAGAAAAAAATGCAGATCACGAATAAGGGGAGAGGAGACAGGTAGCTTCTAACTTTGCTGTACAGCCCATCGTTAGTAGGCACATGAACTGTTTTGAATTCGAGGAAGAGAGGAGATTCATTCTAACTACACATACTACACTGCAGAGAAGATTTGGAGAACTGAGATTTTAACAAAAGAGATAAAGAGGGCTGTACACATCAGTTTCAGACCGATTTAAAAAAAAAAAAAAGCATATGGGATGGGAACTGGGGTAGGAAAACGCTTGACATACTCTGGGATAAGAAATAACCTGGGGTGCCTAAAGGTTTGATGAGGGCAAACACCAACGATTAAGACCGCGATGGTTCTCTGGCAGGAGAGTCCCACACTAAAAGGTCGACTTGATGCTGCAGTCAGGTGTTCTGAAGCCACCCAAACTAGCCTGATGCTGACCGGATTGTGCGCGGCGGGTCACAGATCTTTGTGTACCAGGTGGAGGACAGTACATCCTTTGTCAGGAAAGAGAAACAGGTGGAGAAGAACCAAATAAACAAAGAGTATAGAAACAGCATCCTGAAAACCTCACGACTAGATAGGGGGATGAAGGAAGGAGACAAGGGCAGAGACAGGTGAGAGGAAGCGGGGCGGTGACACAGCGGTGGAGGGAGGGGGGCACACACTGTGGTGGCCACAGTTTTGACCCTGAAGAGAACACCAGGAGTTCCTGTTGTGGCTCAGCAGGTTAAGAACCAGATGCAGTGTGTTAAGGACCTGATGCAGGTTCAATCCCTGGCCTGAGGATGCAGGTTCGATCCCAGGCCTTGCTCAGGGGGTTAAGGATCCTGCATTGCCACAAGCTGCAGCATAGGTCACAGATGCAGCTCGGATCCAGTGTTGTCATGGCTATGGCGCAGGCTCCAGCTGTGGTTCCAATTGCATCCCTGGCCCAGATTTATTTCTGTTGAAGCCGTGATGCTGTTCTGATGTCTCCAGAGCCACACGGAATGTAGAAGTTGACCGGCTCTACCTACGACAACGTTAGGAATCGATTCAGTGGCAGCTGCAGGCACGAGAGGGAGAAAACCAGACGACAGAGTAGGTGCTTGAGGATGTGACATGCGGGGGACAGCCCCTTGCTCCCAGAAGGCGGGGTCCACAAGAAGGCACAGGTAAAGGAGACACCGAAGAAGCTCATCCTGTGATTCAGGATGGCGTGGGGGCGTGGCCTTCAATAGGAGCTACTTTAGAGACGGCAGCTGTGCCACGTCTCCACGTTTGGCAGTCTGGTCACTTGAAAATCCTCTTTCTTCGCAGAGAGGGACTGAAGCCACGTGTGAAGTGGTTCCAGGGTAAGACTGATGCGAGTCCAAAGAAGCAGCCCCCGGAGAGAACAATTATTTGAATACATTTTAAGAGATTTCCGCTTCCGGCAAGAAGAGCAGAAGTGTTGGGATAGAAGATGACCAAAGATAATACGAGACGAAGAACGTATATATATCCGTGACTGGGTCACTTGGCTGCACTGCAGAAATTGACAGACCATTGTAAATCAACGAACTTGAATAAATGTTTTTTTAAAAAAAAGAAAGGTAGAAATCGTTTAGAAGTCCTTTCATACTCTAAGCAACTGGAAAACTAGATAAATGTAGGACACGATTCTGTTCAGAAAATGAGGATGAGAAGGACCCGGACTGTGAGGACGCCTGCGTGAGGTGCGCTACCCCCCCTCCTAGGCTTCCCGGCTGGAGGTGATTCGGCCTTCGGAGCAGGAGGGGAAACAGCAGCCCTGCAGCTGCGCATATGGAGGCGGAAGCAGAGGAGGACGCGAGGGTCAGAACCTGTGGGACAGGTGACCTGGGAGGAGGGATCTCAGAGAAAGCGCTCTGCACATCTGCGTCCTTGGATGCTCGGCTGGGCCTGAGTCACAGAAAACCCCACAAGCCCAGACAGAATCCCCTGCGAGGAAAATCACCCTGGGCAGTCATGGAATACACTGGCTCAACACCTAATACATTCAGTCAAGAAGAGCCTCATCTTGGGAAAAAATGGGTTAAATTTGGCCTTTGCATGAAGGGTCCTCTGGATCTGGCCTGAAAGAGATTTACAAACAACCTAAAAACAAACAAAAACAATCGGCACATAATTTAACTCTCTTCAGGGAGAGACCCAACACTCTTTAAAAAGCACAACAAAATGCAGTTTTCAACATCCTAAAATTCAAAACGTCTGAGAGCTGATGGGAAAAAAAATTTATTAGATACAAGACGGAGAAAAATGTGATCCAGAACCAGGAGAAACATAGTCCATAGATACAGATTCAGAAAGGGCTGGGATGGTGAAATTAGAAGGGGACTTTTCAGAAGCTAATTTAAATACAGCATACACACTAAAGGATGAAAAGGAAAAGATAAACAGGAAGAGGAGAAAAATGCAAGATGCAAATATTCTGATGGTACCGAGGAAACAGGGGATGTCAAAAATTCTTTAAGAATTGATGGATTCGATTAGAAGACCCTCTCACCCTGTTATATCCTTTCACTGTGATAAGCAGGAATCAGTGCTTATGATTCAGAATGATCTGTACACACTGAGGCTTTTACCAACATGAGGAAAGCACAAAGTCATCCTCTTTGAAACCTGGACTGTCTAAAAACACATGCTCTTGCCAAGTATTACTAAACTCTCATGTTTAGTATTCTTCCCATGTTACAACACCTTGCAAAAGAATGGAACCTCTACTGTGTACCCACAACCGACTGACTTAGGGCGGCTGTATAACATTTTCAGGCATCACCAGCAAATTTCCAATGACGAATGCATGATAATCCGCACTTTATCTCTTAAGAAGGGTGTTTATATCACCAAGAGCTTGGGAAACGGATCACTTCAAAATAAAACATTTTGCTAACAACTTTCATGGTTCACTGGCAGAGAAAAGAAGCCTTATTAGCTTGGCACTCCAGATATGGCCTTGGCCATATGGTAAAAAACATACCAGATTTTGAAAAAGTCAATCAAACCATTCTGGTCTAGCTATTAGAATAAACAGCATGGTCCATAAAACCGGTTGTGTTATTTAAATCCGTCTGTTAGTCTCCCAAAAGACTAGAAGAGCGTTATTATCAGAGGTTGGACCTGGATTTCTCTTTTACCCCCAATAGGTTCGAACACAGATCATGACGGGTGGTTAGAAAGAACATAGTTTCTGCAGATAAAAATCAGGACACAGCTGACATATGGTCTAACAATGGGACAAAAAATTTTAAATACAGATGAGTTTAACGAGGCTCACGGAGGTTAAATAACTTGCCCAACATCCAAGCAAGGGGCCGAGCCAAGATCTGAATCTAAAACCACGTCAGCAGCCAATGCCCCTTGCTGTATTTGCTCAGACTTGCATTCTCTGCCGATCAAACCAAGCCTGTGAAGCAGGACAGGCAGGTGGAGACGTTCCCAGAGGTAAAGGAGAAGCCTAGAAAAGGGACATTGTCTACTCTACCGCAAGATGTCTTCCCAGAATCCCGAAGAGTGTCGAATTCAGGGAAGAGAATGACGGAAATGTACATACTCACCCAGAGCAAGCCACGCGAACCCAGCGTACGAGACTGTTTAGTGAATGGAAAGGGTCTTTAAGAAACACTCCACAGTTCAGCAAGATGAATAGAGTAGTTCTGGGCAAACAAGGACTGACAGTTTTTAAGGGTGGCTAACATCACCTGACATGTAAATGTTCTTTTAATTCTCCATAGATGTGTATGTACCTATTGGGGGCTCATTAATTTTTTTCAGACATACTTCGATAATAGAAATCTGGGCCATGAGGAAAGTCAGCACGATGTTTTCTGGGAAATATTAAAAAGACAAGACAGTCTCCCATCCAGTGAAAATATTTACGCTTTTCAGCACATCGACACTGACCAAATGTTGAAGCACACAAATTTTTATTTCTTAACATGTAGCAGTTTTTGCTCAGCTTCAAAACCGGCACAGCTGGTGAATGTGAATCACAGGTAATTTATAAAAATGATATCACATGGCTACAGGAGATGGGCATGGAGTATTCCATAATTAATCTGGAAAAAAAATGAAAATACCTCTCTAGTCACCTTTTTGTTTTTGATATTTGTTCATTGCTAGAATCAGCTTGTCAGAGTCTCAATCTATGCTGGGGATCCTTCCATGGTTTAGATTAGTGACTTCCAAAAACACCTAGGACCTTCTATGCATTTAAAGAGAGGAGCGTGGAATTGGGGTTTTAAGAGGCGCCAATCAGATGCTCACCCTCTGCACAGGTTGTTTCCGGCTGAGATCAGTCACATGCAGTCTAAGGACAATTTAAGAAGAGGAAAGGCTCTTTTCCGCTCATGCATCATATTCATTAATATAAGGACCCCTCTCTCAGCCTCACTGTGTCCAAACAGCACCCTGTAGGGGGCAGCACCAAAGCCAAGCACAGTGCCACTACCTGGGGACACAGGTACGCTGCACATCAGAGGTCAAGTGCGAGTCTGCATCTAAACTACATCTAGTCAGTTGTGATGGAACATGATGGAGGATGATGGGAGAAAAAGAATGTGTGTATGTATATATATATGTATAGAAAAAGCTGGGTCGCTTTGTTATACGGAAGAAATTGATAGACCATTGTAAATCAACTATAATAGAAAAAAAATCTAAAATAAAATAAAATAAAGCAACCAGAAAACTGTTTTGAAAACAAGGTACACACAGAAATAGCAGTCTCATCTGCTGACTCACAAGAGGCCTCATTCTTTCAGCTTGATGGTGGAGTCTAAGAACACGCCCAAACTATTCCCTTCCTGCCTATACCTATGAAAAGTCAGTCCTTACTCTCAGAATATAGGAAGCAAAAAATCTGCATGTTATTATTCACTGTCCAAATGATGAAAGAAAATTGCCTAAATACACACACACACACACACACTCCTTTCCACAGCCTAGAACCTTTAGCTTTAAGTACAGTTAAAAAAAAAAAAAGTTGGATCAATTAGCAGCCCCATGAATGTTGGAAACATATTATCAGTGTTTCAGAGATGAAAGAGTATAGTACAAAATGAGCAAAAGAGAGAACGTTGAATTATGTCTGCAGTCATAATGAATCAAAGCCCAGAAGGAGGTCTGCAAATCAGTGGGTTCTAATGAAATATTAAGGTAAGTGATTATTGATGAAAAATGAATAAGCCTTTTTGATTTGGGCAACCTTTAAATCACACCTAGCTAATTAAAACAACTCAAACGCATTCATTTACTCCTTGATGGGCATTTAGCTATCCTTGGGTATAATGAGACTTCATTTTGTGAGGTATGTACATAGCTGCTGCCAGGTACATGGACACGTGTGCCAGAAAAAGCCATAGCATAAAAGCAAAAATCTATCTCCTTTTCATATTTGATTTATTGTTTCTGAGCTAGGAATAAAAAAAAAAAAACCACACAGGGACATTTCCTGTTTACCATAAATAAAGCATCAATAATACTCTACTACATATTTGTTAACACTGAACCTTATTTTAATTAATTATCATATAATGAATACAAGGCATTTATAATACCAATATTATGCAATTACACAGTAGTTTTTATTCAAATGTATCACAGGGCTATTGAAAACAGCCTTATTATTCCAGCCCACATCTCCAGCAGGAAGCCGTACAGCATCTGCAAAGGTGGGTACCAGCCACACGACACGTCACAAGCTGTGGGAGGATCTGACTCCATCCTCCGGCTGCACCGTCTTCACTCCTGTCCTCAAACATCATGGCCCTTGTCACCGTAGTTTCCTGTTTTGGAGATGAATCTATGCCTATTCAAGCTCAATGCTAGATCAAATTTCTGCAGGTTAAGTTGCTTCCTAATTACAGAAATCAATCAAATGTCCAGAGTCAGGCACATTTTAGCACTGGTCTAGAATGTAAAAAAAGCTGTAGGCATCCACTGCAGCATCAAAATTAAAAGTCAAGAAACCTAAAATAAGTTTTACACACAAAAGATGCTCAAAAAAAAAAAAAAAAAAAAAAGAGAGAGAGAGAGAGAGAAAGAAAGAAAAAGAAAAAGAAAAGAAAAAAACCCAGAATCATTCAATATCTTACTCACAAAAAAACAACTGATGGGGCAAATTTGCAAGTTTTTAGCCTAAATGTCCTTAGAACTCAAGACTACAGATGCTACTGCAGATGGTGGTGGTAGTGGCAGCATAATAATAACAGCAGCTAGTACTTCCTGGGCTCTCCCTTTGTGCCAGGCAGTATTTAAAGTGCCTTATGTGAGTCATTAAATACACACACACACACACACACACACACGCAATGAGGTAAGTTCTGCCATCCCCATTGCACAGACACAAAGAGAGTGAAGACCAGTTCCTAAAGCAGCCTGCATCTCTGTTCCCAACTGTGCTTAAGAATTTCAAGTGACATCGGAATGTAAAGGAAACTTGGAATTAACATTTTACTTGGCTGCCCTGATGTAGGTTCAAGGTATTAAGTCACCTTCAAGAGACGAAAGCACCTATTGCCTTCGCAACTTGTACCTGGTATTATGACCCCTTAAGTATCAAAGCAGAGACCAGAGAAGAGAAGCAAAAGATACCTGCTATCTGGTTTTTATGCAGATTATGTGGAGAAAATTGTCATGATAATCAGTAGGTTCTGGGATGGCAAACGTTTTATTTAAAGTCACATTTTCCTTCATGAAAGACAACCCTATACTTTTATTTTGAAAAAAAAAAATATATATATATATAAAATATATCTTCACAATTCCAGGTTTATACGATGTCAGCATGGAAGAATAGCAGGATTTTTCAAAGGCAGCTAATTTATCATTATTTTATCTTTTTTTTGTCTTTTCCAGGGCCACTCCCGCAGCATGTGGAGGTTCCCAGGATAGGGGTCGAATCAAAGCTGTAGCCACCGGCCTACACCACATCCACAGCAACACAGGATCCAAGCCGAGTCTGCAACCTATACCACGGCTCACGGCAACGCCAGATCCTTAACCCACTGAGCAAGGCCAGGGATCGAACCCGCAACCTCATGGTTCCAAGTTGGATTCGCTAACCACTGAGCCACCACGGGAACTCCTATCATTATTTTAGCTACAACTTTTGAAAACCTACAAAGAAATTTGTCTTCCCCCTATTAAATATTTTGTCTATACACGTTTCTAGTAGAAATGGGATTTTAGGGGAATTTCTTTGAAAGGAATTTAGGATCATCCTTTTCTATTCCAGTGGTGTTCACATCAAAAACTGTGCCCCATCCAAGCAAAATGTAAGCAAATTTGATTTATAATCTATGTTAGAATAAAAACAATCTGTAATGTTTAAAAAACTAAAGGTTTATTGCCAAGAGCACTGTTAATCCTTTACCTGAGTTCCTGGCTGCTCTTTAAAGTGCAAAGTATGGTATCTTTTTTTTTGTCTCTTCTAGGGCCACTCCTGCGGCATATGGAGGTTCCCAGGCTAGGGGTCAAATCAGAGCCGTGGCCGCTGGCCTACACCAGAGCCACAGCAAAGCAGGATCCGAGCCGAGTCTGCAACCTACACCACAGCTCACGGCAAAACCGGATCCTTAACCCACTGAGCAAGGCCAGGGATCGAACCTGCATCCTCATGGATGCCAGGCAGGTTCGTTAACTGCTGAGCCACAACGGGAACTCCCAAGTCTCCATCCATTTAGAAGGTCAGGGCTGTGCGTGGCCTGTTCCAAAACTCAACATCCAAAGTGGCAGCGGCGGCTTAAGGATGCCCATCTTTGAGGCACTGAAGTACTTCGAACCCGCAACCTCATGGTTCCCAGTCAGATTCGTTAACCTCTGAGCCACGACGGGAACTCCAAAGTATGGTATCTTTTAAATACAGCCTTTAATTCAGGCTTTATGCCATTGCCCCGGCTCAGATTGACGTTACCAGGCAATTCCGCGTCACCACATTTCAGTCTGAACTCATGCACCCGCAGGACATCCTCCAGACTCCTGAAAATCACGTTCTTCATTTCATCTGGGGAGTCTAAGCCTTGTTATGAGCTGGGGTCCCCGGCCCATGATTCTCAGATTTGCTCCAGGCTCAGGCAGGCTCTGCCCTGGGGAGATGAACACTGCCCCAGGCCGGGCCAGGCTGGTCTCTCTGGGAGGTAACCAAGAATTTCCACCAAAACATGGGTAATGAAGAAGCACAAATCCAGGCTAACATTAGTTCCTTGCTCCATCTCATCGGCTTAACTTTTGAAATTACAGTAAATCTATTTATAAAGCAGCTAAGCTGGAAGAGCCACCCACTCACCCCACCATTCTGACAAAAGGAACTGCCTAGGAGATCCTTACCTGGCCCCAAGGTACTTTGTTTCGAGGACAAATATTTTCAAACTCTGTATTCCTAAGGATTCAACAATATAAGCCTTGTGTAGTTTATTGGCTAGAACTAACAATGAAGGGTATAAACTGATACAGAATTATCAGTTTTAAAAATATGTGTGTTTTACAGAAATGTATATTTATAATAATATTCATTCATCCATTCTACCAACATTGATTGAGTCCCTTGTATTCAATTGCATTTATTTGTTTTTTTGGCTGCGCCCACAGCAGGCGGAAGTTCCTGGGCCAGGGAGCAAACCTGTGCCGAGCAGCAACCTGAGCCACAGCAGCAACCTGAGCCACAGCAGTGCCTTTAATGCAATTTCAAATGCATATTAAATAATTACTATGTATCCACAGAATATATGAATTATCTAGTTATTTTCTGTTATGTGACAATACAGCAAGTTGGGAATTTTCCCATTTCTAGCCACATATCCATTTTAGTGGAAGAGTCAAAGGACTTCCTTGATTGGAAAAAACAACAAACATCATTTTTAATCAACTGCTGCTTCTCCTTAGGTTACACAAAATCAACCGATGGGGCCCTCAAGAAAGGAAAAGGGATGAAGCAGCAAAGGGAGAACCATCAACGAGTTATCCACACGAGGGCTGGGGTGCTCAAGGAAAAGCTCTAGAACAGCTGGGAAGTTAATTTAAAAATGGATTCGGGATTCAGATCTTGATAAGTCTCCCAAGAAGTTGAAAGTGCATCTCACAACAGGGCTCCATATAAATCCTCATGAATTTATATTAACAATTGATTGATATTCCATCCTGGTGCAAGAGCAAGAAGGAAAAAACACCGACGTAAGACCACTAAATTCCACTAAGATTGGTACTTGAATCCACAGGTTTGGACTGTTTAAAGGACAGAAGAACCAAGGGTTAGGGTCAAAATAAAAGGATGAGTGACCATGCCAAACCGTATGTAAAGCAGGATCTTGACGCTTCTGCCAGAAGACCAAAATTAAATGACATACCAAGCAGCTAAAAGGGATTTCCACCACAGTGTGGCCAGCTCCTCATCAAAGACCCAAAGATTCAGTGCTTTACAAAGACAAAGGCATTAAAACAAGACTCTCATACTCTGCTGAAGGACTATGTGCCTGCTAAGTACCAAGGTCTAAAGAGTTTTCACTTATCTTCACACTTCCACAGAATATTAAACTTTCTCTAAGGCTAAAATAAATATATAAAGAAACACTCCCCCCCACCCCCCCTTATACATTGCTTCTCCAAACAAATTGTGGTTTCAGGCAATGGTAATCAACAAAAAGAATTAAATGAGAAGTCTTTAAAATTAGCCATGACCTTATTTATGGCTTCATTACTTTTGAGATTTCATTTGTTGGGTTGTTTCTGTCACCTCAGCCTTTAATTTAATTGCAGCATCTCTAACTATATTAGAATAGCTTAATGAATGGTGATTGCTTGTTTTTACTCACCCAAATTTAACATTTGCAGAACATATAAACACCAAAGAGCCACTTAATTCATCCATGTATTAGGTGAAGTTGGCTTTATCCTTTGAGACTGATCCTCTATTAGGAAAATGTGACGTGAACCAATACGACACAGTCTGACATAATTAGGGATGAGGCTGAGTCGAGGGGTCTTAGGGGCCCATAGACAAGGTGCTGAGGGCTTGGAGTGCATCATGGAGACAAGAAGAAGTCCCAGAAGAATTTTTTTAAGCAAAGAGAATGAGGTGCCAGATTTTAATTTTAGAGTTCAAATTCCAGGTATTGGGTGAAGGAGGGATTTGAGGAGAATAAGGCTGGAGGCTGGGAGAAGAGTTAAGAGAGGCCTGCCAGTATCCATGGGCAGGGGAACTGAAGGACAGAGAGGGTTTGGCATGATTTGGAATGTAAAACCGGCAGGCTGTGTCAGTGACAGATGTCAGGGGAGGGAGGCTGGCTGCAGAAGAAAGGCTTGGTCCAGAGTAAACGTGTGAGTGGTGACCGAATTCTCTGAGGTTAGGCTGATGACACTGGAGGAGGTTGGGGATCAAAAACCATGAACTTGGTTTGGAATGGGTTGGATTTAGGTGCCTGGGAGACCCAGGAAGCCTGAGCTGGTGGTGAACTCCAAGGATCTGGGGCTTACAGGAGAGGACTGGGCTAGTGCAAACTCTGCCTCACTAGCACTTCCCAGCAGTTAAAACTATACCCAAAAGGAACATGCAGGGAATTGCAGTTGTTCTGAGCTTCTGCCTTAGGGAATTCTAAATTAGGGGACAACAGAAGAGAATCTCTAAAGAGACAGTTAAGGAACAGTCAGAAAGGTGGCTGGTAGCAAGAGATAGCAGTACTGTACTTAGAAACTAAGAGAACAGAGCTTCAGGGAGGCCAGAGTGACCCGGAGGGAAAGCACGAAAGTGTTCCCTGAACTAGGAGGCCAGGAGGCCACTGGGAAACTCACACACCATGATGGCTGGAACCAATCCCCACAAACCCACTGCCTTAAGATAACTCCAATTTATCATATTTGAGTCCTGGAGGTCAGAAGTCAGAAACGGGTTTCACTGAGCTTAAATCAAGGTGTCAGCAGCGCTGATTCCCTTTGGAAGCTCAGGAGGAGAGCTGACTCCTGGCTTTTACCAGCTTCTAGGATCCACTGTCCACCTTGGCCCATGGCCCCTTCCTGTCTTCACAGCAGCAACCTGCATCTTCAAGTCTCTCTCTGACCTCAACTCACCAGCCTCCTTCATTTATGAAGACTCTTGGGATCCCCTGGGCCCATCTGGATAATCCAGGGGAACCTCTCCATTTTTAAGATCCTTAACATAAGCAGATCTGTGTGAAAAAAAAATTATTCCCGGGTTCTGGGGACTAGGGCGGGGGCTCCTTGGGGGAGGCGGCTTTATTCTGCCCACTACATGGACTGAACAAGATGTGGGAAAGAGGAGACAGTGGTCTATATCAATCCTAGATAAATCTTTCAGGAAGTTTGGATTAGAAGCGAAGAGGAAAAATAGGGCAGAAAATAGCTAGAGGGTACAAAAGGATTTTTTTTTTTTTAACAGCATGATAAAGACAGTATTGGCATGTTTACCAGCTACACATAAGTGACAGCAGAAAGGCACAGGCTAAGAAGGGAACAGGAGCAGAGACTGAGGAGCAGGTGTTTTGTAAGGGGTGGGGCTGGGATTTGGAAGAGGGTTCACACAGTCGGCCAAAAAGAAGGAAAATGGATCCTCGACAAGCAGGGAGAGACAGGTGGTCCAGGCACAGACAGAAGTGGGCTGTAGGTTTGGAGACGAGAGGCCTGTGGACAGGGCCTTTGTTGAGGGGGATGAAGCTAGCCAAGGTCAGAGACGGCTAGCAGGGCCACTGAGATGGGGCCAGGGTGGAGTTCATTAGTCAGCAGTGGGACCCGATTGCAAAACACTTGCTACAAAGCGATTGACTGCACCTGAGAATTACTTTCTCACGTTTCAAGAAAAGCAGAGATTCTTTTTTTTTTTTTTTTTTTTTGTCTTTTCTAAGCCGCTTCCACGGCATTTGGAGGTTCCCAGGCTAGGGGGTCAAATCGGAGCTGTAGCCGCCGGCCTACACCAGAGCCACAGCAATGTGGGATCCGAGCCACGTCCGCAACCTACACCACAGCTCACAGCAATGCTGGATCCTTAACCCACTGAGCAAGGCCAGGGATTGAACCTGCAACTTCATGGTTCCTGGTCGGATTCGTTAACCACTGCACCATGATGGGAACTCCAAGAAAAGCAGAGATTCTTAAAAAAAAAAAAAAAGCAAAAAACTAAGTAAATGTAAGTAAAATGGTATTTGACTTTTTCAATAGCAAATACAACTATGTTATCTGACCCAACATTTTCAAAGGAGTACATGTTTAATAACTGCCTGTATCTAAGAAAATAAGTTTTGTTCTGTGGTTGCGAGACTTCCTTTCAACACAACTGGATTCCAGTCTTAATGGAGGAAAAAAACCAAGTTCACCGAGGTCTTTTCTTTTAAAATCGGCATTTTCTCTTTTGTCGTCAAATGCATGCAAAAAGCATATGATTATGGTATTTATGTTTCCATTAAGGTGTCCTCAGCAACTTGGGGGAGTCTAGCCTACTATTTTCCTGCTATTTAGATTTATAGCAGCACAGTACCTATTTTATTTCAATTATATTTGAGGACAATGCTCTCTTGGTGGCAAATGATTGCATGGCGACAGTCAGCAAATGTCCATTAGAGCTGTCTGTGAAGTTCTTAACTACAGATTCTGGTATCTGGATATAAAAGTATGAATGGCATTGTGTCCTCAAATAAATAAAAAAAAAACATTATTGACCAGGATCCCATCAATCCTTTGTTAGTATTCAAAGTATATGACACTTCTGAATTGGAATTGTATAACTTACAGGAAAAGAAACTTTTTGGTAATTGTCAAGAAGCACTGAATAAAGTTTATGAATAACCCACCTGCAGGCTGACCTTTGGAATAAAATGATGATTCGGTCACAGATGAACAATGGGCATTTATGAATGGCCAGATAAAGCTGTACCCAATATGGAAATCATAAATTATTCCACAGCTTTATTGTAAACAGACCTTACTAAACCAACTTTCATAGGAGTTCTGATTTGCTTTTTGATTCGACTAAGAATAATGCTTTTCAAAGGGTGGATGGACCAATTGCATGAGAGTCAACTGAAGAGCTTGCTAGAAATGTGGGTTCTTGGTCCCCAGTCAGATCTACTGAGTCAGGATGCCAAAGGGTGGAGGTCAGCATTGGGGAGAAGCACCCCACGTTCTTGGTATACATGCCAAAATTTGAAAGATCACTGATTTAGAACCAGGCTTTGATCATTCTTGAGAGCATTACTCCTGCCTGTCTGCCCGACCAGGAAATAACCTGATAAAAAGAGAAATGCCAACATTTTCGCCAAGGTTTGAGTCCAAGCCTCCATCCCTATGGAGCATTGAACCTTGGAATCAGCAAGACTTTCATGAAGGTACGACACAAAGAACTTCGAAGAATTCCATGGAAGTACAAAACAAACACGTTCAAAGTGTCAAAAAAAAACCCCAAAAAGACTAAAATTGGTCAGGTGGTGTCACCACTATCCCCCAACTCATTCTCAAAGAAGCCATTTATTCAGTACCCAGCACCTACTATGCTCCCAAGTACTTGTACTACAGAAGCCGTCTGGTATGCCTCCCACTGAATTCAGGAAGTCTTAATTTAAAGAGAAATGGTTCTTGATATGACATGATTTAGGAAGAATATGCAGTGAGCAAGTCATTGATGACTGGGGTGACAGCAGCAGAATTGCATCCTCACACTTTATGTATGTTACGTACAAGGAAGAAAACCATCTTGATGCGTCCCAGTTTCGTTCCTTGCTTGTTTCTGCATCCAGATGGGGATGCTATGCTTTCCTGAGAAGAAATGTCCATTTCCTAACTAACAATCCCCACAGGAAACACCTTAAACGGTGCTTCCTGGGGACTAGGCACAGTGCTAAGCGCTTAAAAGGTATTAACAGACTCAGTCCACCCCAAGCCCATAATCCCCACTTTACAAATGAGGAAAATGAAGCACGGAGTTTACACACCGACGGTGGAAAAGCCCAGAACCAGACGCAGGCAGTGTGTGTCTTATATATCACTCTCAGCTGCAGGATTGTTGGTGGAGGCTGGAGACGGTGGTATATCAGAGTTAAGAATGACGTATGCCGTCCGTAGCACTGTATTCACAATTTGAAAGCTGCTGAGAGAGTAAATCTTAAAAGTGCTCCTCACAAGAAGAAAAAAGCTTTGTAACTTTTTAGAGCAACACATGGTAACTATATATCACGGCGATCATTTCACAATATACACTAGTGTCAAATCATTATGTTGTCCTCCTGAAACTAATGCAATATTTATGTCAGTTACAGTCAACTACTGCAATAAAAGAGGATATATGCTATCAGACATTTGCTTGCTAACATTTCTTTAAGTAGAGGCTAACAGCGAAAGGTAGAAGCGATTGCTGAGTGACACTGAAGAATCTCACAATTCTTACTTAACGTCACAAAATACTGTGGCAATGATTTGCCTGGAGGCGGGGGGAGCTCTCCAAAGGGCAGACAGTCTTGAGGGGAAGAGGATGGCTCCCCTGGGCTCTTGTATGCCTGATTCCCCACACTCAGAATGGAGTCGGGCTCCGTGAAACCAAAACCTGATGGAGGGAGGACCAAAGCAGGGAGCGCTCAGCTCCCAGGTAACGAGGGGCAAGGGAGGGAGCGCAGAACGGCTCCGCTGCTCCAGGAGCTAGGCTGCTTTCCTCTTCCTCCACGTGGCCTTTATCCCCAGGGTCTTAGATGAGCCCCACCGAAGGGCACCATCCAACTCCAGGCCCACAGAAGGGAAAATGGCAAAGGGAAAAAACTGAGTCAGCTCCATTTTCATCAGAAAAAACCTGGCTTGGCAGACAGTCCCATGCTAGACCCACTTAACTCGTTCATCAAAATAATGTCACGTGCTCACCTCTGACTGCAAGGGAGCCCTGGACATTGAAATTTGGGGGCTGGGCACCTTGCCAGCCTGAACAAAACTGGGATCCTATGAAGGAAGGAAGATGGGGAGAAGAGGGTTTGGGTAGGCAACCAGCAGTGTCTCCCCTGCTGGGGGGGGAAATGTGGGAACACTGAGACCCTGCATCGAACTCTGAAGACACAGCAATCAAATGGGGTATGTATAGTCTGCTGAAGAAGAAAGGATTAGAAACCATTTGTAATAGCTACATCTTTGCGGTCTCTGGTTATAAGCCAGATAAAATCAACTACGCCAACACTTTGGTGAACTGAAGCCTTGTTATTCATAGAAAACAGACGGGTGGGGGTCACCCACCTAATATCAAAATTCAGAGTGTTGCCAAGGGCATTGATAAATAGTCGTAACAGGAGTTCCCGGCATGGCTCGGTGGTTAACGAATCCGACTAGGAACCATGAGGTTGCAGGTTCCATCCCTGGCCTTGCTCAGTGGGTTAAGGATCCAGCATTGCCGTGAGCTGTGGTGTCGGTCGCAGACGCGGCTCGGATCCCGTGTTGCTGTGGCTGTGGCGTAGGCCAGAGGCTACAGCTCCAATTAGACCCCTAGCCCAGGAACCTCCATATGCTGTAGGAGCGGCCCAAGAAAATGGCAAAAGACAAAAATAAATAAATAAGTAAATAAGTAGTCGTAACAGTGACACTGTGACCAAAGGGTACAGTCCAATAACAGTTCATGTGTCAATCCAAATTCAACAGGCAGGGACATACTGCTAGACAGAGTATGCAGCTATCCCCCCCAAAAAAAGCAGTTTCTAAATAATGTGTAGAAATTGAGAGAGTGTCCCATTTTGACATCAAAGGCACAGCACTGAATAAATCATCCCTATTTCCAGGTGGGGCTACCAAATTCATATTTCTATTAAATAAATCAAAATGATAAGCAAGGAAATTCAGATCATGGCTTTCTTAGTGAACAAGAAAAATCCCAGAACAGATTCAGGCTACGCCTCAGACTGTCAACGGACCAGTGATGCGCTCATGAAATCCACAAATTTGAATAGTAAAGTTCATCTGACACCAACAGCAAACTCGGGTGAAATTTAGTTAGCTGATGGGAGTTTCATTATTGGGTATAAACTCTCTGAGGAGTTTCAAGTTTTATGTTTCCATTACTTAACTTTTTAGAAAGTTAATAGAAGCATATTCCAGATCATCTTATAAATGTATTATTTCTCCCTCTGAATTTAAGGTAACAGACACAGAGGCACCGAGACATGCTACTTTCACTGTCTCCAGTTAATGGTAATAGAAGCAAGTTGGACTCTGGGCATTAAGGATGCATGGATACGGCACGCAGGTCAAAGGTCACTGGAGAGAGACATGCAAAGGAACTGCAGAATCTAAATGAGAAGAGCGATGGTTGAACTGAGCCAGCCCTTGGCTGGTAGGGCAGACAAACAAACCCAAATGAACCTGCCAAGGAGCGGCCCCCACCGTACTCATGATTTGTGTGAGGGTTTAGATTTTAAAAAACATTATTGGCCACATTAAATTAATGCTGTTCATTTGAATGTAATGGTTTTGCTGTTTTGTTTGTATTTAATTTGTAAAGATGTTTGGTTTTATAGTGGTATAATGGCTGTAAACAGAAGGCGTTTAGTCCTATTTTATTTTTATACATATTTAAGTAACATTATAATCAAAACAGTTTAACTCTATACTGCAGTATCAAGAGATTGTCTTTTAAAGAGTCTCCACACAATTCAAGTCGGAGAAAGTTTTTTTTTAACAGCTTTGACAGAAAAAGGCAAGGGAGGGGATGCCATTATTTCCAAGCTGAATTCATATTCCTGTTAAAGGTCGATGAAGAAATACCTCACAGGTGTCATAATCCGCAGTTTCTTGGATTAGTGATATTATTGTTGAATGCCTATCTCAGTCTCTGAAAAAAATAATTACAAAAAACGAAACTGAAGGAGCTCCCACTGTGGTGCAACAGGATCGGCAGTGTCTCTGCAGCGTCAGGACACAGGTTCGATCACCAGCCTGGCTGGCACAGCGCGTTAAGGATCTGGCATTGATGCAGCTGCAGCGTAGGTCACAACTGCAGATCAGAGCTGATCCCTGGCCTGGGTACTCCATGTGCTGGGGAGTGGCCAAAAGAGAGGAATAAAAAAAAGGAAAGAAACCTAAATTTCTGTGATGCTTTTTTTTAAAAAAAAAATGATACCTCTTTTGAGTTGGAAGTGTCTTAGAAATCTTTCAGCCCGGTCATCCTTCTGGGGCGCTAATGCATAGAATGTAAAATCCCTGACACATAGCTGGCTGGGCTGAGCAGGGGTGAGGCTGAGGGGGGCTTGAACACAGCAATGTGTATGACGTGATCCTGAGCTGTGACCCACACCCACCTCCCATAACCAACATCTCCTCTGGAATGCGTTGCTGAGTGGGGTTTGGATGGAAATGAATTAGGAGGCTGGGTTTCTGCAGATAGCCTGTAGGCTGGGCCCCGTAGCAGACAGAGCCCTTAGGAAAATCTACAGAAATCTGCAGGGCAGGCTTAGATTCTTGAAGGGCCCTGGGGTTAAACGGGGGTCTAAAGCAACCTGTTTCTGGATCCCAGGAGCTGGAGGGACCCCTTCTGTTATGCTGGACTTCGAAGCCACATGAGTCATCACTATCAGTGATTATCTTTTAGATTTTCAAACTAGATGTGGAAGGTGCTGGAAATGATTCTTGTTTTTATCAATAAGCAATAACACGCTAAACTAACTATCTTTTGGTTCCTCCAGCAGTTACTGACTGGCAGTGCTTGTGTTGCCACTGTCCCTTCACCCAGGAAAACACTTTCAATGGGGCATCCGTGGCCTTCAGATGTGACCTGGTCTTTGACAATTGCCTTTCACAAATACAGCCAAAACCTAGTAAAAGTTTTTGGTTTTGCTTTTTTAAGAAAATGTCACCACTGCTGGTAATAACCCTATCCTTTGACTCCTGACCCATCTGAATTAGTTACTAAGCACAGTGAACCTTCTACGTGATGATCATCAACTATGTTAACTTACAAGAATCATTACAGTCAACCTCAAACAGATGTTCATACAACAATTTTCAAAACCCTAAAACCAAAGCAAACCAACCAACCAACCAAAGAACAGACCAATAATCTGATTTGTTTTCCCCAAGATCTGCCTCCCCTTTTGCTACTCTTTAAAATGCTTCTTTCTGGGTATGCCTGAGGGTTACCTGCTGCCTTTGCAAACCCTCTATGACAAATAGCTGGAAATAAATAATGAAAACATAGACTGCTTGCAAAATATAGCCCCCAGATAGCACATGGAACTTCGGACACATCTTGAGTCTTGCCGCGGTTCTTAAAGCACAGGACCAGCATCGGACCTGGGAACTTGCTAGAAATACAAATTCTCAGGCTCCACTCCAGTCCTACAGAGTCAAAATTCTGGAGAAAGGTTAAGCCATCTGTGTCTTAAGAAGCCCTCCAGGTATCTGATGCACACTAAAGTCTGAGAACCCCTAGTTTGGTTTGCTTTTGGCCACGCCTGTGGCATGTGCAAGTTCCAGGGCCAGGGATCGAACCCTCGCCACAGCGGTGACCCAAGCAGCTACAGTGACAACACTGGATCTTTAACCCGCTGCGCCACAAGGGAACTCCTGAGAACCACTCATTTTAAGTGAAACCCACTATTTTTAAGGTCAAAGCTTAGCTCTACCATAGAGCAATGATTATAAGATACCATTGTAAGATGAGATGGGTTGGTTGTATATATTGTTTATGATGATAGCAGGCATGTGTTGCAAGTAAAAAGAAATGAGTATTATTTTCTTTATGAACCAAACTTTACGTGGTGCTCGAATATATAAACGGAAGAGTGGAAAAAGATCTGATTTTAAATTGTTTCAGATAAAATTTGCCCTAAATACATAACCATTAACAACAGGGTCAGCACTGCAATCTGTTTCTGTTCTAATATATGGTCATGGCTCGTAACAAGCAATTTGAAGACTGGCTATACTCTACATGGCATCTACTAATAATTTCATAATATAAAATCATGTCACCCCCAAAAAAAGTGGCCCAAATAAATCGTAACTGGAACAAATCATAGCATTGCCCATTTATTTAACTACCACGGCTAGTGGCTCCTCAAGCAATAAAAAGAAATACGCCTTAAAAAGAAAACCTATAGTTTCAAGTTTTGTTTTTCATTTGAGTTATAAACTACAGGTTAGTTGTCCCATATGAAAACATTTTAAGAACAAGATGAACTATGCTGGGAACATTAAAGAAGCTATCAAAATCTCCACTGTTCCCTCCATGAAGTTTCAGCTTGTGTAGACTCCATACTCTTCAACGCAATGGTTTTTTAAAGGCCATTAATAAAAGGCAGTTCTGGTTTGAGGACTGATGAACAATCCACTCCCTAGTCACCAACTATATAAAAGCTGATTTGGGAGCAATACCCTGATTGCTCCTGGAGCCTACCTGTCTGCAGGTAAAGGTTTGGAATTCCGTGGCTTCTTCACTTGGGCATACAAAGCATCCATCACGCGGCCTTCTCTGGGGCTCTGGGGTCTGGTGCTGAGAGCCATGGAGCCTTCATAGGACATTCCCCCGTACATCAACTCATCATCACAGCCAAACGTCCGATGAAAATCTTGGATTTCAGCATAGTCACGCTCCCGAGCCTGCCGCTCCCTAAATTCTCGAGTTTTGGCTTGAATCCTGTCAAAGTAGAACAAGTTGGAACAAGAGAAACGAGCCCTTTTCTAAGAATTGCAGATAGAAATATTCATCGAAATGTGCTAAGACATTATTTCATGCAACTCTAAGAAGATGGATATGATAAAGGATGTTATAGTCATGACGTTAGATTGTCAAGGTAATGTCATGGATGCTCAAAACTGATCATCTCATAGAGCTTTGTTCCCGTCAGTAAGACACAGTTGTCATTTACATCTTCATTGAAATTCGCACTTATTAACTAGCTTGAAAAATTCACCGGAGACAAATAATTTTAAGCATCCACTTGGGCTTTACTCATAAAATGTTTTGAGGCAAAAGTCATGTTTTAAAAAATCGCACACACACATACTATATATTTATACACTTATGTGTGGGTGTACCATGTATAATCTTGCTCACTGTAAATACGCCATACACATTCAACAAACTATGAAGTTTACCCATGAATCCACACACCCTAATTCTTTATTAATGGCAAAAGAAGGTCTCAGTTTAATGACACTGACTTTTACCGTGATGTACACAGAACTGGAAAATCCTGATATTAAGGATAATAAGGATAAGATGGCATGTATCCAAATTCTGAAACAAAACTTGCCTGTGTTACAACTAGGGAACAGACCTTAAATAACCACTTTTACTGAAGATATGTTTAAATATTTCCTAAGAATTTACTAAGCTACTTGGTGGAAAGTCCTCTTCAACCAATTGACATAATGTATATCCCAAGTCAGTCTTAGCTGAAAATAATTAAACTACCCTTGATAGAATTTCGATAATTTTGGATGGGAAAATTTTTTCCATTACATACTTACAAATATAAATGTCCACTTACAAGTGAAATCTTGTTTATAAAAAGCAACACTTTGGGCTGTTTGTTTGTTTGTTTGTTTATTTACTGTCTTTTCTAGGGCGGCATCTGTGGCATATGGAGGTTCCCAAGCTAGGGGTCTAATCGGAGCTGTAGCTGCTGGCCTACGCCACAGCCACAGCCACAGCCACTCGGGATCCAAGCTGTGCGAACCATATCGCGGCTCACGGCAACAACAGATCCTTAATCCACTCAGCGAAGCCAGGGATTGAACCCGCAACCTCAAGGTTCCTAGTCGTATTTGTTAACTACTGAGCCATGACGGGAACTCCTGGGCTGTGCTTAATATTTTATTGCAAAGTTATTTACTTTTTTTTACATTTGAAGTAGACCACTGTTAGCATAAGTGAAACATAAATGAATTCAAAAGAATATAGTAAAGATAAAAGACCAGGTAAAGACAGTCCAATAATTATTTCTCATGAATACAGACACAAAATCCCTTACCAAAATACTAGCAAACAGAATTTGCTAATATATAAAAAGAATTAAACAACATGACCAAGTGATATTTATTGAAAGAATTCAAGGCTGGTTGAATATTCGAAAATCAATCAATGTAAGGGCTAAAGAAGAAAAATCATAATCTTATCAAGTGATACAGAAAAAGCATCTGACAAAATTCAACACCCATCATAGCAGAAATCCCCAAAAGCTAGTAGTAGAGCAAAACTAACTTCCTAAACTTGATAAAAAAAGCATCTGTTAAAAACCTATTGGTAACACAATGAAGAAAGACAAAATACTTGCCCTTAAGATTAGGGAAAAGGTAAGGATATCTGCTCCGACCACTGTAATTCAACATAGTGCCATCTTTGCAACTTCCTGTAAATCTAAAATTATTTCAAAATAAAGCTGCGTTTCTTTTTAAGCTGGAAAACTGTCCCATAGCATTGGAAGCAAAATTTGCAATTTTTCATCCTTTTTTTTTTTTTTCCCTTACATTTAGCTTGTCACCATTGTGCCAGTCTGGTTTTCCAAACTGGGGACTTGCCAATTCAAATTTCTCTAATTTCCTTATTTCACACTTAAATTCATTTCAGTAGTGTTCCTGAACAGGAGTCCAGGGACATTTGAGAAAGGCCTGTCTGTGGCTGTGCCGGATTTCCTGCACAAATAGTTCTACCTACACCTCATCAAGCAGTGTCCCCCAGCCACTGGGGCAACCAAAAATGCTTCCCATATTCCCAAAACCTTCCTAGAAAGACCTTACTTCCTGAGGAGAGAGCCAATGACGTTCTTAACTCATGAGGCAATACCAGAAATACCTACTTTCTTATCAGGGGAGTCCAAGAGTCCAACAAAGATAAGACCCACATGAAAAATAGCAGCTCAAATTCTAATATCAAATTTAGCTGAAATTATCATAGATTTTTATTATAGTCTATGTATTCATTTAGGAGCAAATAGGACAGTCAAAGATGCTATTATAGAAGCTGATTATCATGAAATGCTAGATATCCATGATGAAAAAGTTCACATAAGTTCAGAGCTAATTTTATTCTTTTCAAACCATGTCTGTCTTTTTTGACTCTGTATTCAGCCAGAAAAACTATCACAAGAGGGAAATGATTTCTTTATTCCGTGATGATCACTTGTCTCATAACTCACTTTACTCACTTTATACTGACTACTTTATTTGGTCACCATCAGACAATCACCTGTTCACAGGTAATATTCAGGGTGACTGGGTACCACACAAGTCCTAAAGTCTGGGAACCGCCCCCCCCCCAAAAAAAAATTTGAGGGGCGACACTACCCATAAAGGCAAAACGGAATTTGGAGAACCTCTTGAAACCAAAGAGAGTGATTTGGATGGGTTTAAAACGGAGTGAATCCTGTGGTTCTTTCAAAGCAAAGCTACTTCAGCTCATTTAGGTTGGGATGCGCAGCCCTGTTAAGCCATCAGAAAACAGAATAGGAACATTCTCTTCTCAAGGGATGCACAAAACCTAAATAAATCTTCCCAAATGGCTTACACATCTGTTTCAACATCTTACTGATGGGTCCTGGATGAGAATGTCCTTTTGTTCCAAATTACACAGAAACTCATGTTCACTGGGTGTCAAACCCTAACAAGTCAGCGGCTCAGAGGAAATGCTCAGTCACGTGAGGAACGAGTCATAAATGCCAGTTCTCAATTGCTTTCTTTTACTCAAAGTTGCACATTTTTACAAATTGCTGCTCATCACCGCATCCCATAAACAGTACAGTCACATCAATAGTCCCTTCTGAAAACACTGATTTTTTTCTTGCTAAGCTCCAATAACGTAAGAAATTATATTTTTATTGTTTACCTTGTTGTCACCAATGAATTTATCCCCGAAGTTATAACCCTCCTTTCCACACTGGTGGTTCATACTTCTAACGGAAACCTTAGAAATAAAATTCCAGTATTTCTGCGGCCAGCGATGATGGGACTAAATGCAAAAGGCTAACAAATTTGGTTACTAGCCTGAACCAATGTGCATTTTAAGGTTCACCCTAGAAATCAATGCAAATGAAGCTTGCAGGCAAATGGCACTGAAAAGCAGAGTTTTAAAACTAGGAAAGCACCGTTGGGTTTTGGTGCATTTTAGTGACAATTCAGATAGCAAAAGATGCAAATGATTTTATTATACGCTTTTATACTTGAAGGTCTTGTTTATTATCACGTGAGAAAAGGGACTCTGTAATACAACCAGACGTTGTAATTCATGTTGCTGTATATCAACATGTTGTATATATTTGCACTTCATGTTTTCATTTCCATCGTTTTCTTATTTCAGCAAAAATATTTGGCCCAGGGGGAGAAAATATTTTTGGTGTCCCAATAAAAATAGCATAGTTTAAGGAAACTTTGCAAAAATTGTATCTTGCCGTTCAGCCCTTAATGGTTCCAGATGGTCAATGCTATAAAAGGACACCCCGTCCACTCTTTTAGGGTGACCCTGAGGTCACAAATGATCTCTAACATGTAAGAGTCATCCATCTTTCTGAACAGTCGTGTAGTTGTTTGGCATTATCCATCTGATTTACCGCAGGCCAAACCTTAGCAATGACAGAAGTAACTGATTAGCCCAAAACTTAGCCAAAGAAATAAATGTCTATTGCTTTAGGCAGCCCAGAAAGTCCTTCCGCACCATAAACAGGAGGACCATTCTGAGGTTTAAATGATGGCAGAGCGCCATGCTGACGTCAATGGGCAACATCTTTATGCACTAGTTCCTTGTTCTTGAAATGATAAAAATAAATAAATAAAACCACTCTTAAAACTTTTTATTAAGACTTTAAACATGTTAGTATAGAATTTATCACTTCAATTTGTTCCGTTCCAACATAAATATTCACACCTTTCTTTTTTGTTAGGGGAAAAAAAAAAAAAAGGCTTTTCCATTATGATAATGAAATTGCCTCGAACCTGCATAGAAAATAATACACAAAATAATGTAATATACTAAATAAAGTAATAAGGTTAATTTCTTTCCTGCTGTCACGAAATTCATGCTAACAGTCTCTCTTCAGCTTGACGTCAATTAATGATTTTCATTCCAGGCTCTTGTCACAGTGTTCACCACCCTTTTCTCTAATTAAAATGGATGATGCATGATGAAGATAAAACACACAAGACTTCTGTTCTTGTAACATTTCTATTCATTAGAATTTTTGCTTTTACAATAAATGGCTTTTAGCACTAATTGCAGTAAAGCGAAATGAAAATAACTTTTTTATGACTATGAAGTATAGTCTTTATGTATCCAGAACAGATACGCGGCAGGAGAAGCATTACTGAGGAACCAGCGTCTCAGGATGGAAAATCAATGGGTTCTGAAATTACTCAGCTGTATCCAAAATACTTCCACCTCCAAAGCTATGAAGCCTCAACACACAGAGCCACCAATGGTGCATTTTATGAAGAAGACTCCCAGGAGCAGAAATTGACCTTGAATGAGCTTAATTAAAAAAATTTTTTTTCATGTCTACAGAAGACAGAATATACTAATATTAGTCTAATATAAAAGGAAAAATAAACTTAGATAAGTGGTAGCTATCGCCAAAACAATGTCTAAGAGCTTGAAATCAACTCCTTGGGGACAGGTTTTACCTCAAAAGCATTGCACTACCATCCAGAAGACTCATTCTGGGAACACAGTTCCTGGATCTTTTCCCAACAATATTTCCTCTCTCGAAAAATCGGTATTACAGAAATTCATCAAATAAAACCTAATTTCATGGCAGAATGAAATTTAAGCTACAAGGCGACTGGAAAGAAAAACAGTTCGATTTAACAGCAGTTTGTGGTCAACTGACTGAATGCTTTATTTACCCCTCAACACACTTCAGCAAATGGCAGCCTTCAGAAATCTTCAGCTTACTCTGCTCGATAAATCTAAAAATTTCCACCTATCAAGATATAAGCTGCCAGTGAGGTGCCTGTGCTTAAGGACCCAAAAAGGAACAATGTCCCACTAAATCAGAAGACAGTTGTGATCCTAAGTGGGATTTTAATATTTCTGTAATATTGGGGCAAAAATCATTTTGAAAAGAAAAGACTTGCATACTCTGAATGGGTCTTTAAAAATTCTTGAGCAGAAACAACTCTCGTCAAGGTATATTTTGAATCCAAGAGAAGAAGGCAAGCTGTTGAAATCCACAGCGGTACCTTCTAATAGGTGTGGGGGGAGTTAGACGTCATCCTGTGAAGTTAAAATGAGGTCACAGCAGTTTGAAAATAGAATGTGGTTAAAAGGGGAAAAAGAGGTAAAAGTAAACCATTCATGGGCAATACCAATGAATAAGACAACCACAACTTTTCCAAAGTCTAAGCAGTTACAAGAATGCCCACCCACCATGAGCCCTGCGCCTGAGCGTGTGTCCACCTTTTCCATTCTACTAAACGCGTAAGTTCTTGAGAACTAGCTCTAGACCCCAAATTACCATCTATATGAAGTATGCATGACTAACTTTAGCCCCAGCAACTTCTCCCCATCCTTAAGCTCTGTGGTCACCAACTTGCACAATTGATTATAACGTCTTATACTGATTTTTTAATGTCAAGAGGTTTACATCGTTTCTCCTTCTTAACGAACATAAGGAATCCCTGAGAGAGGAAGAATTATAATAATAATACATTTTATGCTATCATTTTATGGACTTAATATATCGTGAAACCACACAAATTTCTCTTTTACACTAATAAAACACTAGAGTAATATTTCATTAACCAGAACACACAAACACAACACACTTTCATAGATAAAGCCACTCATTCATTCACATTATGTTCAAGCTTTCACCAAGTGTCCAAGCACCTACAATTATTTCCAACTCAAAGAGATGCTACAACGCCAAATACGTCTAAGACAGCTCTCATTAAAAGTAAAACTGCCTTTCCTACTCCAGTTACAGACTGTCAATAAAATCTGTTCCAATTTGCCCAAGTACTGGTCTAAATGGTGTACATTCCCGAAGTTAATAGATTCTTGAAAAATTGTGTTCACCTATACAATGATTTTTTTATAAAGACGCCTGATGAATTAATCTCATTGATTAGAGCTGACTTGTCTGAAGGATTCAAGAGGTCAGAATAAATATGATGAACTCTGTTAGATGACAGAAAAACATTTCTTTCCACTCAACACTTAAGTTTTAAAAGTCAAGCTGTGTTTGAATGACAATGTATGATCTACATGCAAAAATTATCCAGGACATCTGGGTTCTGGTGTCAGAATTTAGGAAATCTGAACATTAAGTTCCAAGCCAAAATGAGTGAAACTTCTTTATTCTTTCAGCCGCACAGGGCATGTACCTATTATTGCTATATAGAGTATTCTTGTCATTTCACAAATTTTTTTTTTGTCTTTTTGCTATTTCTTGGGCTGCTCCCGTGGCATATGGAGGTTCCCAGGCTAGGGGTTGAATCGGAGCTGTAGCCACCGGCCTACGCCAGAGCCACAGCAACGCGGGATCCGAGCCGCGTCTGCAACCTACACCACAGCCCATGGCAACGCCGGATCCTTAACCCACTGAGCAAGGGCAGGGACCGAACCCGCAACCTCATGGTTCCTAGTCGGATTTGTTAACCACTGCGCCACAATGGGAACTCCCATTTCACAAATTTTTCATTTATGCAATTTAACTTTGTTATTACGATGCTACAATTTAATGTTAATTTCTGCAAAAACTCACTAAGAAAACAGGTATCATCTTCTGAAAAGGATCTTACCAACTAGGAAAGACCACAAATAAGTTTTTATCAAAGTGTCAAGGACTTGCTCAAAGCAGACATTGGGACCTGTTGGTAAAACTAAAAAGAGAAACCAGGAAGAGGCAGCAAGCCTCTTTCGTTTTAGTTCCATACACCAATCACTTGGCTTTTAGTTTCTCCATCTAAATCAAATGTGGCCAACAGCATCACGGAAAGGGTAGGGTACCAGGCTCAGAGCTCAGAGCCAGACATCAAAATTGCACATCCCACGACCAGCTAACTTCACCCTTGGTGCCTTCGTTCCTGAGAGGAGATCTCGGATATGCAGTCTCCAGTGTGCAGCAGGAGGGACTAGGGGAGAGAGAGAGAGAGAGAGAGAGAGAGAGAGAGAGAGCAGACCCACACCGTGACGGCAGCGAGTGAAAGGAAAGGGAGGGAAGTTAGGAAGAATGAAGTCAGATTCAATCTCAGGCCCCTGCTCCAAAGACTCTGATTTACTTTCACTATCTAAATAGATCTTAACGTGGTTGGAAAAACCATTTTAAACCATACTCATTGTCCTTTCGATTTTTCGATACACTATCTTGAGAAATAGTCAAGCTTCATGGATTTGCACAGACCAAAAAAAAAAAAAAATGGTATGTGGACACGTCATAACTAATAACTAAGGAATGTCAGTTCTTCTATTTTTATATGGAATCAGCCAAAATAATTTTTGGAACTCAAGTAGCTACAGCAGTAAATAATGTTGCAGGAGATGCTTCACTGCCAATCAGCAGTGAAGTCAAGGCTGTGATGAGAATATAAGCAGTGGTTCATTTCTTTTTCTCTATGATTTCCAAATTCTTCCCAGAGAAGCTGCCGTTTCCGTTCTCAAAAGGAGCAATGCTGGTGCCAACAGTCAGAATAGGAAGGAGGTCACACAAAAAGCAGGCTTGCTCCATCAAAATAACAAACACTAAACAAGCACCACTTAGGCAATTCAATGAGTCTCCTGTATCCACTTGCTCTGTTACAGGATCCATGAGTTTAAATAAAACATGCTTGTAAAAATTGTTAGTGAAACACAAAGTCAAAGTATAACAGTTTTCTTAAATTATGAATCTAATTGATTTTTTTTAATGGACCATTCACTTGTTCCTTGACCCCAAAAGATTCTTTATTCTAGGCCTCCTGTATGTTGTAAATTCATTAGAACCAACCTAGTTCCCAGAAGTATTGCATCATTAGAGGTACAGAAATGGAGATTAAAAGCAAAGCTGAGAGGTGAACCTTGCCTTAGGCAAATTAATAATACAAGTGAAGCCATTATGTAAAACCATTGTTTGGCTGTAAAAATGTGACTATGCATTATAAAAATATTTTGGAAAATGCTGATAGAATTCCACATTGAAACTGAAACTGCAAAAAAAGAGGAATGTTTAGAATATGAAAAATGGGGCAGGATTAATGCAGCTCTCCCTTCGGCTGGCATCAACATAGAGAAAAGGGAAATGCTTCTTTCTATCTCTTAAACTGCTCGCTGACTAAATCACATATTTGCCTTTGGATAAACCTGAGTTCATACATTTACCTTGGGTATAGTCTTCCTGAAGGAGTAAGAGTCTATTAGGCTAGACGTTTAAACTACTGAACACTTAAATGTCATATTCCACACACGATGGAACACGCCACGTCCTGGTCTAAAAATAGTGAGTTTATTTATAAGTTTGGGGAGGCCCAGATGCGTGAGAATTAAAGAGAGCTGGGACAGCTAGAAGAGTGAAAGGATTTTTTAAAAAACTGGAGAAGAACCAGAAGAAACCCAATCTTGCATCATAGATTAAAAGTGCATATTTTCCCCATTCATATATTTTATACTCTGAAAAGCTGTAGAATCAGAGTAACTATCCCAGAAAAACAAACCAAAAAAAGAGGTATAAGAGGAATGAAACATAGCCAAACACAAATCCCTTCTAAAGAAAACCCTGTGGAGTTCTTTCTTTCCTTGTTAAGAATGAGATCGAAGGTGCCCCGACTCTAGAATTATAGTAAGAATACCATACTCAGTCTTAGAAATGCAGGGCTACAAGCCTAGCTATGGATGACATTTAGCTTTATAACCTCGATCAAAGCACCAGACACTCCCTGACACCCCAGATTATTAAAATTAAAAGAGGCATAGTAGCGCTTGCTGCGGCATCTTGAAAATGAAATAGATGGGACAGACAACCTCACCCCAAGCCTGAAAACCCTAATAACCTAAGGGCGAGATAGTTTTCTCACCCTCTACGAATTACAATGAGAAAAATTCTAATTGCTTATAAAGTAGTTTTCAAGTGTCTGCGTCAAGTAACTTTCATTCATTTCATCGGTCTTTGGGTTCCCAAGATGAAATGACCCAACAATCAACATCAATCTTTCTGGAAGAGATGGAGTAAAATTTAAGTAGAAAATGTCACACAAAATGTGATAGTGAAATAGAGGGAGAAAAAAGAAAAAGATGTCAGGTTTGTTAGGAAAACAACACAGTAAAAAAACCAACAGCCTCTTCAATTATTATAAAACAAATTATTTTAACTGATATGCAAAAACTTGAATAGGTTTTTTTTTTTCCCCGCTTTTTACAGCCACACCTGCGGCATATGGAAGTTTCCAGGCTAGGAATCAAATCGCCAGAGCTGCAGCTTGAGGCCTAGGCCACAGCCACAGCAACATCATGTGGGAACCATGTCTGCGACCTATGCCACAGCTTGCAGCAATGCCAGATCCTTAACCCACTGAGAAAGGCCAGGGATCGAACCTGCATCCATCCTCACAGATACAATGTCAGGTTCTTAACCCACTGAGTCACAACGGGAACTCTAAGACTCAAATAGTTTTATTTCCAGATGAGTATTTCTTTCAAATTATTATAATATATTAACACATTCATAGATGAATGAGACAGAATTTTACATACTTCTTGTGATTTTAAAACTGATCATAAATCCAGCATTAATGCTGAATTATTCATCTCAGGCGCCCCACTATCTCCTAGGCAACGACCTTAACTAAAACCAATAAAAGTCATTTTAGTGTCTCAACCAAAAATGAGGGGCTTTTCTTTCTTTCTTTCTTCTTTTTTTTAGGGCCACACCTGTGGCATATGGAGGTTTCCAGGCTAAGGGGTCAAACCAGAGCTATAGCTGCTGGCCTGCACCACAGCCACAGCAAAGCGGGATCCATGCCACATCTATGACCTACACCACAGCTCACTGCGACTGCGGGAGGACAGGGATCGAACCCGAATCCTCATGGATCCTCGTGGGGTTCAGGGTTCCTTAACCGCTGAGCCACGAAAAGAACGCCAAGGGTGTTTTCTTTTCATTGTTCTTTAGGTTGTATTCCTCCATCAGTATTTTGACTGATACAGAAAAAAAAGTGAAAATAAAATGAAAGCAATTTCTTTCTATTAAAAAGAAAGAAAGAGTGAGAAGGAGGAGAAGAGCCCTCCTCTGATGAGGTTGAACCAAGTCACTGAAATCTACCTCTCCTGCTCCTGCTTCATCCGCACTCTCTCCTCTTCGGACGTCAGGGAGTCCTGGATTTTTATTTTACCCGTTTTCTCAAGCTTGTCATCTTTCCGATGTTTGCCAAACCTGTTGATAACAAAAAATTCTAACTCATCAATATATACAAAACGCGTTGCCATGCTTTTGGGACAAAGACATACGCACTCATCAAGTGTCAGTGTCCTCAACCCAGGGCCCTAGTGTCTCCTGCCATTCAGTAGCCCAGGATTAAAATTTTACATCGGGTTACTTTAATCGCTTTTTAAAATTTTTTTATTCACGTGTACAATGTTTAAATTATTTTTATTATTAAAGTTTTACAATGCTGGGTCGATTTCTCCTATACAGCCAAGTGACCCAGTCATATATAGATATATATACACACACTCTTTTTCTCATATTATCTTGCATCGTGTTCGATCACAAGAGATTAGTGACAGTTCCCTGTACTGTACAGTAGAACCTCACTGGATTTTTTATTAGAACTTTCCAGAGAATACCCTTTTTTTGAAAACAGCCTCCATACCCACAGTTCTTTAGGCGAAACAAAAACAGCAACCACCCAAATCCTCACGGTGCATCTTTGTGAAACAACAAACAATCTATAAATGTATAGAACTGAGGGCCTAACACCTCAAGTGCCAGAGGCTAAAAATCTGCATCTGAGTGGGTTTCTCTTAGCACTAAAGCAGGACAGTCCACAATCACCTATTTAATAATCTCTCCGTAAACGACGATTCTTCTTTACTTGAACAGTCAGGTTTATTGGAAACATTCATCTTCGTTTAAACACTGACAAACAAGGCCGTGTTTGCAAGGTTCAAAGTAAAAGGGATACTTTCCACTGCAACAGTACATTGGGCTTATTAAATGAAAGCTTTAGGGCAGTCTCATCAAATACTGTTCCGAAATCTGATGAAAAGCTATTGCGAAACGTGGCGTCTGAGACCTGGAAATCTGTAGGTGATCACAAGCAAACACGAGGAATAAATGCATGAATCAAAACCAGTCCACACACACTTCCTCAGATGGGCGCTGAAGTCAAGGCTCTCCAAGAAAACAAGAAAATATTCTGCCCTTCTGGCCTCCGAAATGCCTCAGAAGCCTCAGACTTAGCATCAATTCTTTTTCCTGCTCTGTTCCTTTTTTTTTTTTTTTCTTTTCTCCAGACCCCATAGCCTGGAATGCATGGGCTCCCGACTATCAAATAATATTTGTCTGTAGTGATTTGGTCGCCAGATGTTTTAAAAAAAGAAATCATCTGTAGACAGCTATTCAACTAAGCATTCATAAATATGTAACGTATCCAGAGCATTGCCTTCCAAGCACAAAGTTAGGACTCTGACTTACAGTGACAATTAATCATATTGAAAAAGAGGCGTTGGATTTCCCGTCGTGGCGCAGTGGTTAACGAATCCGACTAGGAACCATGAGGTTGCGGGTTCGGTCCCTGCCCTTGCTCAGTGGGTTAACGATCCGGCGTTGCAGTGAGCTGTGGTGTGGGTTGCAGATGCGGCTCAGATCCTGAGTTGCTGTGGCTGTGGTATAGACCGATGGCTACAGCTCCAATTCCACCCCTAGCCTGGGAACCTCCATATGCTGTGGGAGCGGCCCAAGAAATGGCAAAAAAACCAAAAGAAAAAGAGGCGCAAAAAGGTAGGTCCAAAGCTGATCTATAATGGTGTTGTTGGGAGTATATGTCTTTCTTTTTAATACCTACCATATTATATTTATTTTATTTTTTATTTTCCTTTTCTTATTTTTTATTTTTTGTCATTTTCAGGGCCACACCTACAGCATATGGTAGTTCCCAGACTAGGGGTCAAATTGGAGCTACAGCTGCCAGGCTATACCACAGCCACAACAACGAGAGACCTGAGCTGCATCTTTGACCTACACCACAGCTCATGGCAATGTCGGATCTTTAACCCACTGAGCGAGGCCGGGGATCAAACCTGCATTCTCATGGATGCCAGTCAGATTCGTTTCCACTGAGCCGTGATGGGAACTCCCCTATGTACCTGATTTTATTTTATTTTATTTATTTTTTTTGTCTTATTGCTATTTCTTTTGGGTGTACCTGATTTTAAATACTGATCTATGCATGAAGTGTACATGGGAATATTTCATGTGTTCAATAAATTAACACTATGTCATAAATAAGGGAAAGAATTCTTAAAATGTTAACATAGAAAAAAGTTACAATAGCACCACCTTTAAAATGATGTATATTATAGCATTGAAAACTGCCAGTAAACTTAAGTTCCATAAAACAACTCTACCCTTAAATTTTAATGTTATTTAGAAATTAGATGATTTCCATTACAAAAAAAAAAAAAAGAAAGAAAAAAAAATCCGAAGAATTTAGGCCTAACCTCTGATAACTTCTCAGCGTTCCCATTGGGGTGTAACGGAAACGAATCTGACTAGGGTTTGATCCATGAGGATGTGGGTTCAATCCCTGGCCTCACTCAGTGGGTTAAGGATCTGGTGTTGCCGTGAGCTGTGGTGCAGGTCACAGATGAAGCGCGGATCTAGCATTGCTATGGCTGTGGTGTAGGCCGGCAGCTGTAGCTCTGATTGGCCTCCTAGCCTGGGAACTTCCATATATGCATGGGGTGTGGCCTAAAAAGCAAAAAAATATAGAAAAGAAAAGAAAGAGAGAGAGAGAGAGAGAGAGAAAGAAAGAAAGAAAGAAAGAAAGAAAGAAAGAAAGAAAGAAAGAAAGAAAGAAAGAAAGAAAGAAAGAGAGAGAGAGAGAGAAAGAAAGAAAGAAAAGAAAAGAAAAGAAAAAAGAAAAGAAGAAAAAATCTGACAACTTCTCACAAAGGAGAAAATTACATGCTATGCTTTTAAAACTGATTAATACAATGTGCTAAAAATAAAAACTTTATTTTTGTCAATATAGCAATAATGCCTAAGAGTTAAGCATGATGATTGCCTACATAAAGAAAGTGCCAACATAAAAAACTGTCACATCTCAGTAGAAGCTAACATCTAGGACTTCATGTTCATTCCTCTGACAAAAGTGTACTGAGCATCTACGAGAGGTACTGGGGAGAGGACAGGGCTGGCCAAGCTAATTTGAGTGTCATTAGCATGTAGATAGTATTCAAAGCCAAAGTGAATTCCATTGTGAAAATTCTGCAACATGTGAGGCACCTGGAAATATAAACTGTATTATATTCTAACATCACAGAAAGGGTTAAGTTCAAATCTTAATATATCACATTTACTTATAATAGAAATTCCTAAAGGTAAATCATTTAACCACTGAGTTTTCCCATTCATAAATATCCTTAGGGAGTTCCCGTTGTGGCTCAGTGAGTTAAGAACCCAACACAGTGCCTGTGAGGATGCGGGTTCAATCCCTGGCCTCACTCAGTGGGTTAAGGATCCAGTGTTGGCACAAGCTGCAGCATGGGTTGCAGATGTAGCTCAGATCCAGCATTGCTGTGGCTGTGGCATAGGCTGACAGCTGCAGCTCCAATTTAATCCCTAGCCCAGGAACTTCCATATTCCACAGTTTACGGTGTGGCTGTAAAAAGAGAAAAATGAAATAAATATCTTCTAAACAATTCAATGTTGTCACATTGACCTGTTTTGTTCATGTTGCTGATTCACATTCTAGATTTCATAGACTGAACCCTGTATCATATTTGAGAAACACTATGATGACACAAGATATATCATCTACCTCTACCAAAAGCGACAGTTTAATCTTACAAGAAGAATCTGCCATTTGAGTTCATAATACAAGGGGAAAACGGAGGTGGTTGACTTTTCCAAGCTTTAAAGCAGTTTAGATATTTTCAGCCCATCAACGTCCAGCTTTTTAATCTCAAATACATAAGATTATAAAGGAAAAAAAGTGAATTCCCAACTCATAATTAAGATCTGCATTTTTTCTCACTGTATTTGATATCAAAATATTCGTTTCCTAGGTTGCCTCCTAATCACCAGTACCACTATTTTATTATTTGTAAATTTCTTATCAAACTGTTCTACATTCCTTTTTTAAATTCGATTCAGGATTAATGTATGAAAAAGTGAATAAACCATAGATAAAATGTTTATTAGCATTTGGATATATCCCTTAATGCCTCCTTTAGTTAATAAATTATGTGATTTCTTTAAGGCATACCTAAAAGCACAGCGTATTACTTTATAATTGGGGTAAAAATGGATCCCTCAGCTGTAATTTTTTGACAAAATGAAATAGTGTAAGTGAAAAAAATACACCAACCATCCTAGAGGATAAAAAGAAAAAGAAAGTAACTATACCCTCATCCCTCTAATTGCCAATTTATTCTAGTGTTCTTAATTTACAGTTGCTTAATTCTTCCTGAAAGAATGCGGTGGGGGGGGGGGTGTCTGAAAAATTGCAGCTACACACGTTATTCCAAAAGTCAGTTTCATAGCTGAAGTCAGTAATCAACCTCTAAAGCCCACCATTTACTAGCAAGATGCTTAGGAACTGGGAAGACCTCAATTACATTTATTTTATTATCTTTTAAAAGCCACAGATGAAATTCAAATGGGTCATTTTCCAAGGAACAGCATAGCTGGAAAAATACTGTGCGAATAGTTTGTCAAAGAAGCAAAACCATTCCCAGAAGAGTCGGTTTCACGAACTGCCTTCTGATGACCCCACACACATGATCACCTCCATCACCCCTGGAAGAATCTGTTTGTCAAATCTTAAGACATATGAATATGGTAGAATGACCTTTAAAAAAAAATAGGGACAAAATGAAGAACAGAGAGCTTGGGGAAAAAACAAAGAGCTTGGAGGTATTGCTACATGGAGAGAAAAGGCAGAATGAAAAAAAGTACCAACAAGCCACTGAAGACTCCTTCACAGAGGGAAACAGTGGATGAGCCCACCTTATCAGAGGGGAATTGATTGCAACATCGCTGAAACATATGGCTTTCTTCATAAAGGATACAGCAATGTTTTCATTCTGCTAAAGTAATCTCCAAGTAATCTGCCAAATGGGTCCTACCGTGATGCGTTACAAATGAGATCACTGCTGTCTGCCAGATCAGCCATATACATTATTAGTGCAAAGAATGATGGGCAGGACAGGCACTTGTTGATGAACGGGGAAAGGGGAAAAAAAAAAAAAAAAACAGTCACAATGGAGTGCAACAAAATTCTGTTGTTTTTATAGAGAAAGAACTGTCATGAAAAATTAACCACTAATAAGAGTTTTGTGCTTTGCAACCGTCCCCTTGGGTTTTAGTAAATTAACCTCATTCTCTCTGCAGTACAAATAACACTGAAATATTTTACTATATATTAAACTGCGACTAAAATTAGAGATCTTTAAGAAAAATTAGGCTGAATGATAACACACAGCAGCTGGCTATAAATAAAAGACAAATATAATTGGCTTTGGAAGGAAAGGGCTTTTCCTAAACTCATACTTGAAAATCCAAGAGAGTTAAAAAGAAAGTCTTGGAAAATCTGCTGCTATATTTTAAAAGGGATGAACAGACTATCTAGTACCAATTATCTTGTGAGTTTTGAGGAATCATTTTTCAAATAAGATTTTCTTCTCCCAAATTCACTGAAATGTTACCTAGAAGTCTGGTATTTCTCACTGCTAATTACCAAGGTCTTCATGTCTTAAGAGGGCTTCGCAACAAGGCTCATCTTACTATTTACTCAAGAAATTATAGGTTAAGTGGTACTGCTTAGCTGGGGAGAGAATTGGAAAGGGCACAGATCCGAATTCCGTGTCAGCTTTGCCCGACACTCGACTCCCGCCCTGGGATGTCAACACAGTCCTCTAACTCAATCCTCTGCCCTGAGTCCTGCCTCTCCTTGCTACAGGGTTGCACCGTCACGTGATTCAGTCACTTCCTTTCTCCAGAAACTTGTTCCCTCTTTCTGGAACCTTCTGTTTCTGGTGGGGGCATGTGTTTGCAGAGCCATTGTACCCAAGGGGCCGAGTTCAAGAATCCACAGAGCAAAAGTGAAGCCCCTGCACGGTGCCATTCCTGCATCCCACCCAGCTCACTCAAACCCAAGCAACATCACCAGCTTTTAATCACCAGCTTCATACTTTTCCTACACAGTTCTGGATCCAACTTTCTCTAATTACTCTTTTCCAATTGATTTTAGCACAATCGTTCCCCACATTCTTGGTATGAGTGCTAACTTCCTTCAGCTCATCACCCTGGTGATGAACCTAGGAATTGACTTTTGCCTTAAAGCCCCGCCCCCCAAAAGTAGCTGTTCTAAATTTTAGCTGAAGGAAATAAAAATCTAGCCATGTACCTCTGTAGATGGTTCTAGCACATTCCTGCCTAAGTGCACTGAAGCGCTGGGTGCACACAGATCTGAAAACAGAAGCCTAGAGACGAGTCCCCTTGTGCAACATCTTTCTTTGACAGACAAGGAAACTGACCCAAGAGGTCTGTTTGCAGAGCTGTCCTGAGACACCTGATGAGCTAGGAACAAGAAGCTGGGTCACCTCCTTGAGTTTAAGAGACTTTGGTGGGTCTGAGCTTGGAATTTCCCAGGGAAGAGGATTTAGCAATTTAATAGGGCATCTGGCAAGTAGGCAGCAAAGCCAGAATTCACGCCCATTTTGCCACACCCACCACCTCCAGCTTTAGCAACCAAAGACAGCCAGTCTCTCAATGCTTTTATACTGAGAGCAGCTGGTAAGACATCTTCCCAGAAGTAAAGGAGATAAACCTTGTACTGCTGGCAGCAGTGAGGTTCAAGGGATACTGTTCCTCAATGAACTTCTCTTTGAAGGCCAGGAGTCCGATCCGAGGTCAAGAATGGATCTTAACCATTGGAAAGGATCATACAAACCACCGCACACCCATTTCTAGGCCACTGCCAATATCACTAAGTGTAGTGACCCTTGAGAAGTCAACGCCGACCATGTGACCGATGCAAACACTGCCAGGCAACGGCAGAGGCGCGTCTAACCGCCCAGACCCAATCAGAGGGTAGAACAGCTGTGTACATCTCTCTCGTATAATGATGTGCTCATGGTTTCTGGCTCTGTGTGTGTGTGTGAGTGTGTGTGCACGTGCATGTGCCTCCGCCTCCATTTCATAAATGAGAAAAAGAAAAAAAAAAGTCACTTCTAACGTGTCATTCTCACATAGGATCGTACCCATTTTAGTAGCATTTTGAGAAATCGTTGCCATGGTCATGCACTGATTCACTCAGCAGTTGCTTGGGGCGATGCTGGATGAATCAGGGAAGAGAGGTTGATGAGGAAAAACAGAAAGCTCTTATTTAGGGAAGAAAAAAAAAAAAACAAAACTCGGTAATCAACCATGATGAGAAGGAGCCTTGGAATGGTACGTGACAACTTGATAGTGCACTTGTCAAAACGGGAGGCAGTGTTAAGTCAGCAGAGTAGCTGGAGTTCTCTTTAAAAAGAAATTCACAAACTTGAGCGTCATTATTTGATTGTGTACAGTTTTCATCAGTGCTAGTCTGATGAGATCTAATAAATGAAATTTGGGTTGCTTAGCATTCAGAAAAAAAATAAGCGATTTTTTTTTTTTTTTTAAAGAACAAATCGCTTCTACTTAACCAAGCTAGAACAGACACGTGATGTTCCCTTAATGGATAACATATCCTTCCCAGGACCCCCATTAAATGTCCTTAGAGGAGCCCTCTTCCCCCGCATAGCCTGTGTTATCGAATCAAGGATGCACAGATATGCCTAGTACCCAACACCACAAGAGTCCTGGAAGGGTGTGGCGCAGACAAGTAAGTATTAAAACAATTAAGGGAGTTCCCTTAGTGGTGCAGTAGAAATGAATCCAACTAGGAACCATGAGGTTGCAAGTTCGATCCCTGGCCTCGCCCAGTGGGTTAAGGATCCAGCATTGCCAGGAGCTGTGGTGTAGGTCACAGACATGGCTCAGATCTGGCGTGGCTGTGGCAGTGGCTGTGATGTAGGCCAGCAGCTGTAGCTCTGATTAGACCTCTAGTCTGGGAACCTCCATATGCCACAGATGTAGCCCTAAAAAGCAAAAATAAAAATAAAATAAAAAATTAAGCACACAGCTCATTACCAATTTTGACTTAACAAGAATCATCATAAACTCCCAAGATCTTAAAAACTAAACCAATCCCCCCCCACACACACCCCCAAAAAAGGTAGGATTCAGATATAAAGACTTAAGGAAAAATAAAAACGCACAGTAATCCTTTAAAACACAAGGTAAATACATAAAGAACTCTGAAATAATATTTATAATCTATACTTGGAGCTATTCAAGTGAAATAACAGAAGATGGGTAAAAGTGTATCTTAATTATGATGTCAAAAATTCCCTGATGCATCAGCTAGTTCACAGACCACACGACGTATTTTCTGTAATACATACATTTCCTCTTGGTAAAAAGGGGTCGATCCATAATTACTGTTCCACACAGGATTTTGATAAGGCTTGATAGACTTCATTTTTTTCTCAAAATACACCCACATAGGTAATTGAACCACACTAACCCAAAATACCAAACACGTGAATGCAACTAAATACGCCAAGTAATTTTTTTGTTTCCCCTCCAACCACTACACTGACTTTATAATAAATGATATATTACAATATATAAAATAAAAAATATATATACACATGCACTTAAACACAGTAAAAACAACACACAATTCTGATTTTTCTAAATGCTTAATTTGCATTGAAATGGCCAAGTCCACTTTACATGATTTTGAGAGAGTCTTTCACGCAACTACTTCTCTGGGTCCTTTCTTTACCACTATACTCCTAATTCTTGCACTGTTCATTTTAATGCATTATTGTTTCATAATACAATACTACAAATTGCAAATTACATTTGGCTCAAGGAGTGATTATGAAAAATACTACCACGGCTGCCTGTGCTCGAATAACTCTGATAATAATGAGAGATTGATTGAGCTCAAAGCAGTCCAAGTGATGAGACGGGTCAATTTGAACATTTCTATTAAGCTTCTTTTGTTAAAGCCAACACTCCGCCAGGTCAGAGGCAAATAATCACACCCTCCATCTGGTTACCATGGTTTTCCTTTTCCTAAAGCGTCAGAACAATTTACTAAGTGGGACTGCCCCAAAGGCAGTTCCTATAAGAAATGCTAAGGAGACCTAAGTCAAAAAACACAGCTATTTAAAAGGGCACTAGAAAGAAGAAACAGCAAAAGATGAAATGATATTTCATAACACACCTTTTTTTTTTTCTTTTAGGACAAAGACTCAGTAGTATTTAGTAACAGAGATCTTCCTAATAATTTCTGTGACCACCTGCCTCTCTGAGACTCAAACGGGCATCCAGGTTGCACGTGTTTAGAAGGTAATGGAAATACACGCACAACATATGGATAGCGTTTTTGAGGCAGAAATACTCACCCTCAATTAAATAAGCATTGCGATTCAAATTCAATGTTCTGACTGTTGATCAGAGAGGCTGAGTTATAGGTACAGCTGAAAGACCCTCAAATACAGTCTCACCCTTCTTATGTTGACAGAGCAAATGAAAGCAGCCGACAAAGAGAATATGGTCACTGGCGTTTGAGGGGAGGGGAGGGAAAAAAAACCCAGCCTTTTTGTACAGCTCCCAGAAACTTTGAGAGATTAAAACTTCCCCAAAGATCTCATTATCTGTAAAGTTAAGGTGTCAGTCAGCACTTTTTTCTGTCGATGATAGAAAACAATTTCTGTGGATGCGCGTTTCTGAGAACGCCCTCTGCAGAGTCAATTAGGAGGCAGAGCTTTCCATGTTTTATCTTTCAGTTGATTTGCATATTCAGTGTAACAGGAAGTAGCTGACAGGCTCTTTTAAGGCCCAATAGGGCTGCGCAGGCAAATTACCAAGGGCTGCGGGGGCCGCACCTAATTCTGAGACCAAGAAAAGCAAGCCGATGCCCGCAGAGGCTGCAGCTCCCGGGGCCTCCGCGCCCACACCTATTCCACCTGACTCACGCCACTCTCATAAAGAACAAAGCACCCAAGGTGACGTACTGGGTGAAAAGCAGTGCTCTTGCAGGACACACCTGGCTCCTGGCAAGTCTGATACATACAGAAGATGATCATGTGACCCCCCAAAAATGGCAATGGCTCTTTTCTAGAAGATTCTTTATTCTTCTATGCCGGGGCTTTACTCCACCAGGATGCATGGCACTGTGTGCTTGTGTGACTCAGCTGTGGGTAAGAACCCAGCTGGGAGGTAGGATCCATAATCCTGGGATGAGTCCAGGGATCCAATGACAGGGGCTTAGGAGGAAAAAACATGTTGAGGTCTCACCTCCCATCAGCCTGCCCCTCCTGGGATGGGGACATGAAACCTGACAAATGGCCAACCACCGCCTCGTCCCTTCTTTGGCTGCAGAGTTTAGCAAAGTTTCCAGGACGGGACTTGCAGCTTTGTGCACTGGCTCGGAACTCCTCTCACTTTCACCTCCAAAGAACTGTCATGTCTGCACTGCCTGCTGTGTGGTCCACGACCCTCTGGCCAGCACAAGCCTCGAAAGTGAGGCTCTGGGAACAAGCGAGTGTTTGTGTTTCCTCCTGGAGCCAGAGCCAGCACCAATCGCATAGGTTTAAATTCCCAAGTCACCCCAGGTACAGCGGCTGTTACAGCAGATTACTCTGTGGCTTTTTTCCTGGGCTGAAGTTCAACCTGTCTGGTCTAAACTAGTACAATCATGGGATATTAATAAACCTGACCTCACTGAGAACAATGCATGCGCACACACACACAAGGATATATACACACATATTTCTGGACAGAAATAAACTATACATCTTTCTTAGCAAAGGCACTCAGAATATTTAGAACTAAAGCAGAAATAATTATTCAGAGGGGAGGAAAGCCCAGGTAAAAAGAACTTAACGAATAACAGGAGCCGACAGAGGTGCAGCACCCTAAAATTTCGAAAAGCTTTCCAGACACATAGTCCTTCATTCTGTTCTTAAAATGAAATGGGAAGAAAGCGGAGGTGAGGAACCTGAGGCTGACGGGTTAAACGCCAGAGGTGGCGGAGCTCGTTGGGAAGAGAGGGCTTCAAACGCTACACCCCAAATTCTTTCCACCACAGAACACACTTCTCCCTCTTGGGCTGACCTCAACCCCTTTGAACGCCCCCAAGGCCTGTGTTCATTTACACGTTAAGAGTTCATGAAGCAGAGCAAAATCTTTATTTATTGCACTGAAACCAACATTCAAAATAAACTGTGAGAAAGATCACCATGTAAGCTTCTTAAAACACGGAACATGAACTAGACTGTAAACACTTGCAAGTGGTCCATGTAATTTTAGCTCTGAGGCAGGGGTCCTCCACACAGAATGACGGCTGAGATGTGCCGCTGATGGAGGGACCTGAGGACAAGCAGGGACAAAACCGCAAAGCATCTGGGTAAACGCACCTGAAGGTCAACAACTCAAAGACATCTTGGACTACAGCTGAGATTGGGCAGGGTCACTTGACCTTGGCATCGTCGCGATTTGGGGTCAGATAATCCTATGTGTGTGCGGGAAGGGGGTTCTTGTGCATAACAGGCCACTGCACGCCAGTAGCACCCCCTTCCACTTGTGACAACCATAAAAGTCAGAGGAGGGCCAGCATCTCCTATGGGGCAAATCCCTGGGGGCTGAAAACTACCGGGCTAGGGTTTAAGACAAACAGCTAAGTTCCATGTTGGCAGCCTCATCATTTACAACAAAGAAGCGGACTGAGAGGACAGAGAAGGCAACTGGCCATCACTCAATAAATGCTCCATTTGTTTCACAACTACTTCCTCGCTACTAAAGAAGGAAAGCTCTTAATACAGAAGTGCTTAAGGCTGATTGCAGGCAGTCATCTAAGGCCCAGAAACAAGATCTAGTTGGAACCCTAGAATAAGTTTGAGAAATACATCCACACCAGTCAGTGGGCTAAAAAAGCACCAAAGTTGTACAATTGACATTAGAACACTCACAAGAGCTTGAACTCCAAAATCAGAATGACACGGGTTATTTGATAAGTGGCAATCAACACTATGAAATAATAATAAAAATACTAACTATAAAAAATGAAAAAACAGGCAGTGCACGGCTGGCAGAAATCATCACTCAATAACTAACAGATAACAGCTTTCTAACAAGAATATCTATATATTCAGCCCCTCCTCCATTTCCAGCCAGCTTCTCTAGGCTCCCAATAAGGGAAGGTTGTCACCATTTCAAGGGGGCAATATAATCAGGTTTTCCAGCATTTGTGGTCTACTCCCCGTTCTTTTGGTCAAGCCAAAATGATCTGGCTGGTGGTGGTGGGTCTTGGCCAGCCCAGCAGACTGAGGGTGGCCGGTGGGCCAGTGCTACGGAGCAGCTGCAGTTTTAGAGGCCGGAGGCCACCTGGCTTCAGAAACCAGGAGGTGGAGAGGCAGCTCCCAGGGGCAGGCAGGCTGCTCGTTGCCTCTACCCACATCCACTCCCCTCCTCCTCTTTCCAAGTAGAGCTGGATTTAGGAGGGAGAAGAATATGCCTCGTGGTGATAAAGCTATTTTCCCCAGCCTCCTTCGAAAACAGGAACAGAAGACAGTTAAGAGCCTAACAACAGAGCCAGATTCCTGGGTCAAAACCCCAGCTTTGCCTCTCGCTACCTCTGTGATTCAGTATGCTCAAACAACTCGCTGAACCTCTCGGCTAAAATGCGACCGCCATCAGACATTTATTTTGAGAATTAAATGAATTATATATTCACAGTGTCTTGGCACCTAAGAGCACGCAATCCACATTAACCATTTGATTATCATTGTTAGGTTTCATTTCTGACTCATAGAAACTGATGGTGGCACTTCTAGGAAGGTCCTTAAAGGGGCTGCCCCCACCCACTGCCCATACCCCAGCAGTTGCCTTTTCCCTATCCTGCTTCTTCTTCTTGCTTAGAAGTCTGACAAGATGCCTAGAGTGGTCACCACAAAGTGACAACGAGGACAGAAATTCATGTAAAAACATTCACGTTCGTAGTAGCCTTATTCGCAACAGACAAAAGGTGGATACAAACTCCATGTCTGTGGGTGGATGAATGGATAAGCAAAATGTGGAATATTATTCAGCCTTAAAAAGGAAGGGAATTCTGACACAGATCACCACATGTTTGAACCTTGAGGACATTTATGCTACGTGAATAGTCCAGTCACAAAAAGATCAATACGGCATGATTCCACTTATATGAAATACCTAGAGCAGTCGAATTCGGATTAAAATGGTGGTTGCTGCGAACATGGATGGAGAACAAAAGGGGACTTAGTTTCCATTTTATAAGATGAAAAGAGTTCTGGGGTGTTCTGGGGGTGGACGGTGGTGACAGCTGCACAAAAATGTGACAGTACTTAATGCCACTGAACAGAACACTTAAAAATGGTTAAGATGGAGCCAAGACATGGAAGCAAACTAAATGACCATCAATAGATGAATGGGTAAAGGTGTGGTACATGCAGACAATGGAATATTACTCGGCCATAAATAAGATGAAATAATGCCTTTTGCAACCACATGGATAGACGTAGAGATTACCACATGAAGTCAAGTCAGTCAGAGAAAGACAAATCATATAATACCACTTATATACGGAATGTGAAAAAAAAAAGATGCAAATGAACTTATTTGCAAAATAGAAATAGATCTATAAACATAGAAAACAAACTTATGATTATCAACGGGGATAGAGAGGGGGCAGGAGAGAGATAAATTAGGAGTTTGGGATTGGAAAATACCCATTACTATATATAAAATAGGTCAACAAGGACCTACTGTATGGCACAGGGAATTATACTGAGTATCTTATAATAACCTACAACAGAAAAGAATCTGAAAAACTATATATAAAAGAATACATATACTCAATCGCTTCGCTGTGCACTTGAAACTAAGACAACCTTGTAAATGAATTATACTTCGATTTTTTTAAGAAAGTTTTAAATGATTGGAATGGTAAATGTCTCGTACTTTACCACAATGTTAAAAGATAAGTACGTATTAAGGGTGGCTGAATACAAAAGTGGCAGGGACGCTGCTGACACTCTGGGGCCCCCATACAAGCCTTGCATGGTCGAACTTCACCCTTCTTTTCAATTAGAGAAAAATAAGCTGTCATCTTGGAACCACCATTCCTTGGGTCTGTGCTACAATCAAAACAATTTTCTCACAGATAAAATCATGGAGATAAGAAGGCAAGACGGAGTATTTCCTTCCAGGTGTCTGGATTCCCCACCAGAAAGGAAGACTGTCTTCTTTGCCACCTCTTTGAAAACGATCCCATGTGCACATCAACACCTCAACTGGTTCAGCCCCACAGCTCCCAGTAACTAACTTTCTCAAGACATCCCCCACACGGTCAGTCCCCAGGGGCCAAGGGACGGCGGGGTTCGGGGGTGGGGAGCCAAGAGCCCTCCGAGGGGGAGAGAGTAGAACGGAGAACCCCAAGAACCCCCGAAAGCCCCAGTCGTCTATTCAAGCCAACACCGCCATTCCAGCTGACAAAGACTTTTCAGTGGAAAATAAGACAACAACATTCCCTGACTCAGAAGTGATTTCATTTCCCCTCATTGTTTCTGATGCTATGTGGGCATTTCTCCAGTTGGAGAGCAGATGCCTTCACACACTATCTTATTTGGCTGTTAATAGGGTTTCTCTCTAATTAGACGGCTGCCTCTCAGTGGCATGTATTCGGGACAGTGGAGGATGCTTCTAGAAGAAAATACCCTTTTCCACCATGGACCAGACTACCTGGAAAGAATATGAAAATTCTGCTGTAGTGAATTACAGAACTCCCATCGCACAAGAAAAACAATGTTCAAAGGAGTTTTGCCAGACTAAATAGACAGAGGTCTACTCTAAGAGTAAGAGCATAAAACTTTGACAGTAAAGATAATAAGACCCATATGGATAAATGATTTAAATAAGGGACCTTTTCAAAAACGAGTTCCATAGGAAAAAAATGTTATATAATTTTTTTTCTAGTTGTTCATTAAAATTGAAACAGCAGATCTAAAGTCTTAGTAATAACCTTCTAAAGCAAGGTAATGGTTTCTAACTATGACCAAACAATAGCTAGCTATTTGTTGTCTGCTTTTTAAAAATTACTCAGCTTATAATATCTCGTTACTGAAAACATAAAAGAAGTCAAAATTGTGTCACAGCAGGAAATACATACAATCCTACACTTTCCTGGGAAATATATTTCCAGAAAGAAATCTAGTTGAAATGTTTTTGAAAGCAACAAGGGCTATAAAGCGCAGAATACAAAGAATAATTCATGATATTAAAATGCATATAAAAATAATAAAAAGATTTTTTTTAATGATGCGTATCAGCAGAGCACAGCCAGGAACCCTTCAGGAAAGACCAAGGAACTAAAAATCACAGACATGCTCAATATACCAATTCAACGGTCTATATAAACCATTAACAGTTTGAACATACCCCAAATTTCATATCCCCTTGGATGGAACATAAAACATGAGCAGTGTTGCCTTGAAAAACAAAGATATCTGCAAATTGCAGTTTATTAAAAACTTTTTTGAAGCCATGGGAATGGAAGCACTCATGAATCTTGGGGAAATAGGTCCTGGGAAAACCAAATCAGAAAATGTATGCAATACAGAATGAGACCCTGATGATGTGTCTTAATAGTTAAAAGTTACAATTTTTTTTTTTTCCCCAAAAGACTTTCACCCAAGGTAGTTTTCAAGCTGGTGCTCTGCTGAAGCCAGCCATTTCTCTGACCTCAGGACTTTTCTTGTTTTGTAAACATGGGAGAAAATTAGAGGGAGTCCTATTGTCACTTAGCAGCTGAGCCATCAGCATCCACCCGCTCTGATCACGTGCACAGCTGCCCACAGGAGGGAACAGGATAGAGACAGAGGTGGTAGACTCTGCCACCTCAGAAAGAAGGTGAGAGCCCCCAGTCCGCCAAACCATTCAATCACCCCATTCACCTCTCCTCAAAGTTATATGTTGGTAATAACTTACTTAAATTAATTCCCCATATCCTAATCTCTACAACCTCTGTGAAACTCTGCAGTTGGGATTAACAGGCCTCCATGTGTACCTGCAGACAAGGTCCAACATGTCCCATTTCCTCCAAACATGATCTTCCTTTGGGGTCTTCCTGTCAGCGTGCGACTGTCTACCCAGCTGATGGAGCCAATACCCGGGAATTATTTCTCACTGTTCTTTCTCTCTCATTCTTTTCATCTGACCAAATACCCAAGCCCCTTGACGCCTCCTGAGAAATACGTATCTTCTCTCTCTCTCTGCTCGGCCACCACCATCTATCTTTGGCAATGATTTTTTTTACAACCGTGACCTGGCAGTGTTCCTGCGTTCCCTCTGGTTCAGCTCTTTCAGTTCTTAAAATGAAACGTTAGAATTTTGTACTTACGGTTACCAAAGGGGACAGGCTGGGGGTGGGAGGGAAGGACGGGGGGTTTGGGGTCAGCATATCACGCTGAGGTCGATGGAACGACTGGCCGACAGGGACCTGCTGTAGAGCACAGAGGGCTGTGTCTGGTGTTCTGTGATCATCTATGTGGGAAGAGAATCTGAGAGTGAATGGATATGTGTATGAGTGTGGCTGGGTCACTGTGTTGTACAGAAGATAGTAGCACAGCCTTGTAAATTAACTATGCTTCAGTAAAACTGTAAAAAAAATAAATAAATTTTAAAAAGTAACAATTTTATTAAAAAAAAAAAAAAGGTGAATGTTCTCAAGCCAACCTCCTGAGTGGCTTCCCAAGGCCCTCAGGGTAAGGTCCCAACTGCATCACGAATCCTTCATGACAGGTGACCCTGTCCCCCGGATGCCTCCAGCCTCTTCCCCATCACAACTCGGCAAAGCTAAAGGATTGCTACCCTGTAAACAGCATTTTTCAAATCGTGCGTTGCCATGCATAAAAGATTTGGTTGATTTGGTGGGACTCACCTAGCATTTTTAAATGAATTACAGGATAACAGCCACAGCAGCTAGCATTTACCCAGAGCATTCTTTGTGCCAGGAAGGGTTCCAAAGCGCTTGGTACATATGAACTCACTTTAGCGTCCACGTAGCCCTGTGAGGCAGCTCCCATGATTATCCACATTTTACAGTTGACAAAAGGAAAGCACAAAAGTGTTCGTGAACTTGCCCCAAACGCGAGGCTGCTGAGGGCACAGCTGGAATTTGGACCCGAGCCATCTTGCTTCCGAGTCCAGGCCCTTGACCTCTATCCTCTGCTGCCTCTCAGAGTCAGCATCCATCGCGTGGGTGAGGGGCAAGGGTCACATTGCAAACTGTTCATCTGAGTTACCTGCACACTGGGCTGCAAGTGGAATGTATTTCTTGCCGAGGTTCGTATCAAAAGAGTTTGGATCCCACTGATAACAAATCCCCCTCTCCTCCGGAAGCCCCTTCAGATACAGAACTCCCAACCTCGGTGGGATCTTGGTCAAGGTCATCTTCCAGAAGGAGGCAGACTCTTTCCCTGGGTCTGGGTCCACTGGCTCTAATCCCCAACCCCCACAGGCCCTCTCCCGAGGCCCAGGGGTGGTGGTAGTGGGGGCTCGCTCATGGCCCCCTGCCCAATCCCCCAGACCTGGCATCACACCTGGCCTGCAGCAGAACTCCAGTATTTGTGGAATGTGCAAATGAAAGCTTTTACCTCACAATCCCTAAAAACTCATACACATTCCATAAAGAAACCTTGGGGGGAAAAACTCTCCCCACTCATCACTAAAAACAAATTTTTCCAGGTCAGTGGTAACACTCAGAATTCATTCCACTGCCCAGGTGACCCTTGGGTCAGGTACGTGGCTGAACACACCCACTGCACTTGCTTCAGAGTCACAGGACACTACAGCCAGCTGGGGACACAGAGGTGGGTCTGGATATGGCGGGAGAAGGAAGGGGCTGCCTTGGGAAGTCTCCAGGGTCAGAGGCCCCTGCCCAGCCCATCCAGTAACCGCCTTTCCCGCCAGAGGCACCATCTAGGGAACACGCTGCCCCAGCCACCCGGCACAAGGCTTCTTTGGCCCCAGATCTGGAGCCCTCACCGCCCGTCTGCAAAGCAGCAGCGGAGGTTACTCTTCAACAGGATCCTTATCATTAAGTGCGGGAATCCGACTCCCTACCAGGGGGTCTACAGCTCATTTATACTCACCTCAACGTGGAGACACCTCAAACCAAGTCTATCTTAGGGCAGGCGCCTTTCCCCGGGTGTTCGTGGCACCTCTCACGTGTGCAAAGGACAGTTTCCTTTTCTTTTTTTTTTTTTGGCATTTCTTGGGTCGCTCCCACGGCATATGGAGGTTCCCAGGCTAGGGGTCGAATCGGAGCTGTAGCCGCCAGCCTATGCCAGAGGCACAGCAACGCGGGATCCGAGCCGCATCTGCGACCTACACCACAGCTCACGGCAACGCCGGATCGTTAACCCACTGAGCAAGGGCAGGGACCAAACCCGCAACCTCATGGTTCCTAGTCGGATTCGTTAACCACTGCGCCACGACAGGAACCCCGCAAAGGACAGTTTTCTACACCAGTGATCATCCACCTTTGCCACTGCCGAGCAGCAGTTGCGAGGGAGGGTCTAGCAAGACACCAAAGGGGAACCGCCACCCCGTTACAGAACCTAGCGACAGTGGCTTTACTTTCTTAAACCTGTTCCAGAATCATCGTCTGCTGAGATCCATTAAGTGAATGCTATCATTTTCTCAACTTCAAATGTTTTCAGCCATCTATTCTAAAAAAGGAGATAAAAAGGAAAGAAAAGAAACCTGAAATTCTAGAAAGCATCTTGAGGGGCTAAAATCAGTGATAAAGGCAGGAGTTTAATTAATTATTTCCCTGCAAGCAGCCGTGGGAAGCTGCCAAGGCCAGAGACGAGGATCCCAGACCCAGAGCTGGAACAGCCTGCCAGGGCGGGGCCCGGGCGCGGAGCACATCCCAGGACCAGGCAGGTGCGGGGCTGGGCGGCAGGGGTGGGGCGTGGGAGAGCCAGCCGGGCTCCAGGGAACACCAGAGGGCTGGCAAAGGACGTGGAGGCTGCGAACCTGCTCTCAGGAAAGGAAGAACGGCCTCACGATGGTTTCGATAGGAGGAAATCCATGAAACAGCAGCGGCGGAGCCAGATCGGAGGTACAAGGTGTGTCGCAAGGGAAGGGAAAAAAGAGATGTGGAACCAGGAAGCGGTCTGAGCCCTCGCAGGACCATGGGGCTGCCCTGAGAGAGGCCAGCGGGCAGGGAGCTGGCCCTTCGAAGATCACCGTCCCTGGTGTGTCTGTACCACGCACGGTAGAGACAGCTTTGCGGGTCAGCTGTGGACAAGGGGATGTGGCGGTTGGTAAGTTTTTAACAAAATTCCTGAGCCTTTAAGAATTATGTTGGGGAGAGAAAGGACCACAGACAGGCAGCAGCAGCAGCAATCAAACGGGGACAAAAGCCAGGTCCCAAAGGTACTCAGTTCCACGTCCCCAGAGCACACAGCAGCCACGGCAGGCGATGACCTCCATGGACCTCTCGGCTCCCACACAGGCCGGGGGCTGCAGAATCCACGAGAAGAGGCCGAGGAGGCCCAGGTGGCCCAGCAGAGGGTAGGACTCTGGCCCTGGAGGGGGACTGGCGTCCAGACACAGTGACTCCACCCTCACCCACTTGTGTGGCTCAGGACCTAGCTCACCTCTCCCACCTGTGTGTTCCGTTTCTTCATCCATAAAATGGGGCTAAGAGCACCCGCCTGCAGGGTAGATGGTGAGGTTAAAGGGTTACTGAGAATACCGCTCTGGGACAGCTCACCGACAGGGGATGCGGGCTTCCCTGAGGGAGGCTCTTCTCCCTGGACAGGTCATAACGACCACCCTGTCACCCCCAAATCAAAGCAGGGCCAAGAAGTAGTTTCGGATGGACAGCCCTCTGCCTTCACTGGAAGGGCAGAGACGGGAGGGAGCTTGGTACAGAAAGCAGGGATACATTCCAGGCAGTTTGTATCAGTTCCGTTCATTTCAAGGTCTCTGTTCCTTGGTGTAGACAGAGAATAAGAAGTTGTTTCTTTAGTTTCTTTCTTGTGAAGGACCGGAATTGTTACATAAATCCAAAGATCATCAGTGTGTGTGTGTGTGTGTGTGTGTGTGTGTGTGTGTGTGTGTGAGAGAGAGAGAGAGAGAGAGAAAGAGAAGATGATGTTTCCAATCTAGAAGAAAGGTAAGTTATATTGCAGACATTACAGACGTTGCAGCAGGAGAAACGAAGGAGGTGAGCTGCTCCCAGCCTGGTCCTCACTGAACAGCCAGGACCATCCCAGCCCCCTGGAGCTGGGAGGGAAAAGGGGGAAGCTCCGGAGCGCCACCTAGGGGTGAGGCTGTCTGTAAACTAAGCCCTGGGGGGCGTGGCCTCCAGAAGCGGGAGGCCAGGGACCAGGGCGTTCAGAGAATTGTGAAGAGTAAAACCAAGGTTCTACCTTCTTCAAGGGACAGAATCAACTAGAGCCTGACTTTTGAGGTGCAGGAAGACATGAATAGGGCGATGCTAACGTGCATTCCTTGTTTGCGTTGATGACCTCTCAACTGCACAACCCCTGGCCTGAAGGTCGGGGCCTGCCTGACATGAGAGATTTAACTTGGAAGTCATGTCCTCTCTTGTTTGCAAGTCTGATGTAATAGAAAATACTTAAATCAATGATGGCTACTGAGAGCAGGGAAAATGGTCACCTCCCCAGCAGGCCGAAGAACACGATGCAGCTCTAGGAGCATGAAAAGGCTTGCTCTCTGGGGACCAGCTCTTCAGTCACAGGCGACTCAGAAGTGACATCATCTCCCAAAGGCGAGAACAAGCACCAGCCCTGCCCTGGTGCGGTCACTGCTCATAAACCGCCAAAAGACAGGAAGAAATTCCTCACCTGCACTGTTGCCTCGCACTCTGGCAATTTTATTTACTCGTGTATCTGTTCATGCAACAGACCCCTTATCTGAGTCTGGGTTTTGCCAGAAGCAGATCAGGAGACAAGGGTTCAGGGCAGTGGTCTGATGGAAGTTGAAGAAACTCTGCTCGGGAGGTGGTAACGAGACAGAGGGAAGGAAAGCAGCCTGTTTCCACGGTGGGCAGGGAGGGCACAGCCTCCCATCTGCAACATGCACAGGGCCCCCGGGCTGGTAACCAGAGCCTGATGTCAGCAGGTCTGGGGTGGGGCCTGCGATGCTGCATTTCTGACAGGCTCTCGGGTCCTGCCGTGCACTCTCAGGGCTGCGGACACAGACCTACATCTGAGCGTCATCACCCTAAGGCCACGGGGCTGGGAGCACATTCATGCCGACTCTCCTGGGCCATGGGTTGAGGCTGTTCTGAGCAGACGCCATTGCAGGGCACTGCGGGCAGCCTTGCACAATGGAGCTGGGGGTGCCCTGGGGGTGGCCAGGCATGCCAGCCTATCACAGTCACTGGGCACCGATGATGCCCCAGGCAATCTGCAATATAGCAAGTTAAAGGGTTACCAGGGCCTCCCACTGTCACCTTCTTATGAAACCAAGTAAGCAGGATAGAGCATATGTTAGGGGGTGGCAGGTGCAAAAGAAAAAAGGAATGCCAAAAGGCGGGGCAGGAAGTGCCCCATAGGAGAGCGAGTTGGGGGCGCTGCTGGCCAGGCCTCTTGGAAAGGGGATGCTTGAGTTAAGATATTAAAGGTCCAAGGGTGAATTCACCTGCGATGTGAGAAAGAGGACTCCAGCAGGGGATGGACGAGGTCAAAGGTTTGAGTGGGCCTGGCAGTTGTGGGAAGAGAGGCTGGGGGGGTCGGAGTGAGGTGGGAAGAAGGAGAAAACAGGGAGGGGCGACAAGGATTTCGGCATCGACCCTGCAAGACCCGCCAAGTTGCCAGGGGTGGAGAGGAGGGCCAGGCCCTGACCTCCAGCTGTGGAGTCCAGACTATACAGTGCAGAAGTGAGGGTGGAGGAGGGGACGTGACAGGGGGGACAACTGCCTCCAACCCAGGTGGGGGTGGGGGCGCCGACAAGCACCAGGATGACAGATACGGGTCCAAAACGGATCAAATGGGCCTTTGCTTCTCTACATAACAGATTAGACGTGGGCTGTAAAGAAAAAACAGGCATCAAGGGTTAGCCCAGGCTTGTGGACCTTAACCACTGAAAAAGCCAGAGCGACCCCTCGTGAGAAAGGAAGACAGGGGCACAGTCGGGAGGAGCACGTGAGCCACGAGGGGAGCACGTCGGGGTCAGACAGCTGGTCGGCATTCAAGGGACGTGAGATGATGCAGCTCCTACAGAGCTAGAGTTCAAGGGAGCTGCCCGGGGATGGGGGTGATTAGAGTGTCATCTGCCCGCAGACCGACTTTCGAGTCCCGAGGCTCCGCTTCCTAAGAATGTAAACGTCCTGTGTCACAGAGAAGAGAAAAGAGAAGGGGCTTGAGGCCTGAGCTTTGGTCACTTGGATTTCTAGAAGCCGGGTGTGGCCAAATTTGGCAAAGGAGGCAGCCGTGGAGGGGGCAGGGCGATCACGGACAAGCGTGGGGTGACGTCCAAGCGCTGCCGCAGCCCAGGCAGAGGGCGCAATGCGCCAGGAGGATGCAGCTGGTGGTCCCGATGAGAAGGGGCACTGCGGAGCCGAGGGCATGAAGGCTTCATGGATGGCAGTGTGAGAGAGAACAGGAAAAATGGAAGCAGCAAAGCCAGATGCATCCCAGGGATTGCTCTGATGGGTAAAGGGTGGTAGTTGGAAGGGGAGGTCGGGTGACGTTTCTCTAAAGCGGGTGTGGGGCAGGGTGGATGATCTGTGGGGAAGGACCACCATCGTGGTGCAGGAGGGAGAAGAAAGAATTGTTGGAGCAATAATATCCCAGCATAAGCAAGAGAACCAGATGGTCTGGGGCTTGACCTGAGCTTAAAGCATGGGCGGCTCATTCATCCCCCCAAAAAAAAATGTTAAGTCAAAAGGTTAAGGAGACATAGCTATTTCACAATGATATGAAACCTAATCCAATTTTAGTCTTTTGTTTCTAAACCGGCTATTATTAAACATAGGTCAGAAGAAAACTCTCCAACATTCAATTATGTAAGAGGTCACTTCCCCAGTGAATTCTTTCAAAGACCGTTGGAAAGAATCAAACAATTACTTTTATATAATACTTTGTGGCTTGATAAAAATACATCTAGGAATGACATGTACTTGACCCATTATATTTAAGGTAAAAAAGATACAGAGCCTCTAATGGTAACAAATAAAAACATTCAGAAAGAATAGTTCCCATCTATGTTGTGGTAAATGTCATTAGCCAAGCTTGTCTTCCAGTGCATTTTTCTCAATAGCATGATGCTATTTATTTGCCCCGTGTGTTAGTAAGGAGTGAGTAGTCGCTAGCCTTCAATTTTCACATCAATTGCAGAAAAAAGGATTCCATTTTCCACACAGTCTGGTATTGAAATTGACTTAGCATCTCAGAACTGTCAAAAATTTCTTCTAGGAAAAGGTTGGCTTTACAGAGACTATCAAGTAGGTGTCATCTTTGACACTCTGCATTCTGTATTCAGGCCGTGGGTCTCTGGAAAAGCAGCGTTAAAGAAGCTCAGCAAAGGCCTTAGCGAGGCCCGGCCGTCACGCCTGGCGCCCCTCCACTCCCTCTGCAGTCAGTTTCTGGGCTGGAGATGTCAAAGGCTCCCCGCTTCAGCCTCTAACGAGGACGAGAAGCATCCGGGCAGAGGGTGCCCTGGGCGGCTGCAGAGCTGTGTCTGCTAACAGGTCGGTCTGGCGCTTATTTTCCGCTTTAAAAAAGGGGACCTCTGTTTCCATTCACATTAAAAGCAGCGTATCTCAAAGATGGGATTTACAAATTCAGAACTTACTCCTAGGAAACCACCCCAGAGGTGTCCTTAGACAACGGGACCTGTGCCCTGTCCAGAGGACAAACAAGGAAACAAAACGGTGCAAAATGGCTCTTTCCCAGCTCTTTCTTTCCCAGGACAAAGTACTGCTCCTGTGTTTCATTAGATGAGCATCATTTTCTACACCTGGATTTTAACTGCGTCTCCTGAATCACCAGCAGCCTTCTCTGGATGCATTTGATTTTAACCAACAAGAAACGGGTCACGTTCATCTCCGGGGCAATCAGACCCAAGGCTAAATCCACGGGCCCCGAGCACACGACACTGTTCTGAGTGCCTCCTGCCTGCAGCACAGGAGGGCTCACCTGGCTGGGGAGGGGACAGGGGAGGGGGTGCCAATGCTGCCAGGTCAGAGCAGAGGTGAACCCTTCTCACAGGCACCCACCCCCATACAGTACCATGTAGTAAACGGTTTTCCTTTTCATCCTCACATTACTCTTCCAGTGGGAGGCGATTCGACCATTTTTCGGGAACAGAGCTAATTATATAACCTCTCTGAAATACCGAGGGGACGAAGGCTTTGCTCTAACGGAAGGACAGTTTGAGACCTACCGACGTGCGCTTTCACATCTGTGTTCACAACAGCCGACAGGCAGCTCTTTCCAGAAATACTTCCATAAAAGGGTGTGTGCCCTCACTCTCTGGGGTCCCAGCAGGCCTCATGGTTACTATTTGCCAGAGTCTCTCTATTTTTTCACCCTGGAAGAGCTTGCTGCTTCAGCCGTCCCCAGCACAGGTATCTATTTTCCCAGAACCCCCCCACCCCAATTCTATCTAAACTGTGTAACCCATCAAGGAGCGAAGCTTTGCCAAAGTCCCTTCCGAACTGGGCCACCTGTCCATCAACCGATGGGTGACTATCCCAACCCACACACCTCATTGCCCCTGGACTGTTACTCCTCCACCTGCCTGGATCCCCCCCAGCCACCCTGTCGCTCAACAAAACCGAACCGGTACATGACGTACTCCCCAGAGACCCATTCCCACACCCAATGGGTGGCACTGATGAGTCCTGGATCCACCAGCAGCAAGGGCTATGGTTTTCCTCTAGGAAAAGGGGCCAAGCCAAGGGGGTGGGGGGGAGGACACCTTCTCAAGCAGTACACCCCCAAGCTTGAAATCAAGAACCAAAAGTTCCAAATGGATTGATGCGGAGATTATGGAACCATCAAAACTGCTGATGTCATTAAAAAAAAAAGAAAAAAACTGCTGATGTCGTAAAAAAAATGTGTCAACAGCCACTAAGAATTCATTAAAAGTAAATTTATTGTTTGTTTAAAAAACAAAAAACAAAACAACTGTGCAATATGTGCTTCCCAAGACATTTGGACTCTGGTTTGTTGCTCATCTCTTCTCGGGCTTCAGTTTGGCCAGGCTAAACGAGAAACACGGTACAGACACACGGTTAGTGAGCACAGGTAAGGGAGCGACCTCAAAAGCCTAAAAGGTGCAATGCAAACTACACCATCAAGCTTTCAAATCCGATCGTGTTCACTGGATTTGGAACACGATTATATTCTAAAAACGGGAAAGTGGGCAGTGTATCCGATTTCAACCAAACAAGGTTTCAAACTAAATGATCCATGTCCTCGCACAGAACTGAATAAAAACCATGCTGCAGGGATCCAGGGACTCATTTGACATGTAATTGGAGGATTCCATTTTAATGGTAACAGTGCAACAGGACTTGTGCGGTGGTGGTCCAGGGTGACAGGCTCTTGGCTGTCACCTGTCACAACAGCACGCAAAGCGCCCGAGGTGTGAGTGGGGTCACGTCCAGGAACCTTCGGTTTCAGAGGGAGATGATTCCATGACATTCGAAAGAGAATGATTCTAATGTGTCAAGCAAGGCAACATGTAATTCGCTTATTCTAGAGCTGAAGAAGGGGGAATACCTAAGCTTGAATGCGTACCCTCTGAAAGTATTATCCAAAATAAGGGATTCTATTATCTCGCGATTTCCTTTTGGAGGTGGAAACTCACGCAAAAATATGTTACTTAGCAATGATGTCGCGTTCCCTTAAAGACAGACACATTTGAAATATATACACTAGACCACTCTCCTTCCCAAGTACAGACTTGGGTTCCCTCTTTGGTGACGATTTCATAAAAGTGCAGAATTCTCAGGAATATTTTATAGTATGAACGTGAATAGCCACGCTTCTGAGAATCAGACATTTCCAAAGGCAGAATTTCAGGCCTTCCTTCTGCCCGGCGCTTTCACATGCAATGATCACATCCACAAGCCAGGGTTCCCTGTTTCACAGAGAAAACTCGGGCTTCTCGGCTCCAAAGCCAGTTTAATTAAGGCAATGGGAGCTCCTTGGGTGCAAAAGAAGATGTAGTACATACAAGAGGAAAGCCATACAAACACGAAACACTTTACGTCTGTTACTTGATTCCTTCTAGATTTAAATTTGTGATTTAAAACGTGCATTAAGGCAGCTTTCGCACTTCACATACTCCATAATTTATAAACAGAGGAGTGATTCATAGAACTCACAACACTCTTTCCTAAAGCTGTTGATCAATCATGAAATCATTTTTGTGACGACCATTCAACGCGTGAAGTAGAAAACCATGTCGCCTGTATATACCAACGAATAAAAATACCTACTTGATGTGCTGTGGTTTCCTCTGGTACAGTTTTTTAAACAGAGTACATCCATTTAGCCCTCATCAAATTTAACCAAAAATCACAGACAACTTACAGGAGCAGGACCAGAGTGCGTGTGTCTAAGGGGCAAAAAGAGGGGGACAGTGGGGAGCAGACCCTGTGAGTCTGTTTTCGAAGGAAACCATAGCATTATTCCCTCAAGTGATCGAAGAGAAAAAAGTTCATGTGCCTAAAAAGCTAGACTTGAAAATTCTAACATCCCTTACTTACCCTGAATTTTTCCTGTCAGCTGACCCAAGCAATAGAAACCAATCATAACAACACACCAACCCGCCATACACAGCCATGCTTTGCACCTCAAGCCTACCTTGGGCAGCGAAATACCATCTCCTTACCAAGGACTGTAAGAAATGATATGCACACACACGTTTTGATTAAGCTGTTTCAAAGCAACACTGCTAAGGGAATCACATCCTGTTCTCCTCCAAAGAACAAAGAGGTAGGAAGAGCCTAATTTTAAAATCTTACTATATTCCCCTCTGGTATTTAAAGAAAGAAAAAGAAAACATAAAAGAATTCACTGGAAAGTCGACTAGTCTCAAATAATTAGATCCAGTAGGCATGGAAGGGAGGAAAAAAATATTTTTAAAAACCGAACAATGCTTTAAGTCTTCGCAAAGACGGAAGACATACTACAGCGGTGTGAAGGATTAAGAACCCATAGACAAACAGAGAGCTTATGTGAGTCTGATGGAGAATTCGCAACTCATTTTCAAGGAGCAATATTCAGCAAGCTTCAACCGCTTCCCAAAAAGAAACCAGACAGAACACGGCCACACTCAGAGGAACGAGACAGGATACGGCAACCTTTTAGGATATATCTGCCCTCTCCATGTGATGGTGCGTCACTCTCCTGGGAGAAAAAGGAACGTGTTTTGTGCAATTTACACACTTCCGGGGGTCTAAGTATGCCCAACATGGCTGATTTTAAGCCTCCAGCATGGACTAGTAGCTCTGAGCTGAGACACTGGGTGTAAATAACCTCAAAAGCAGAGCCCATAATCAAATGTCATAAAACAAAGAATAAGTGATGGGTTTTGAGTATTAACCACCTTTGATTTTTGTAGAACCTATCTGATTTTTAGTGCCGGCTGGGTTTAACAACCAGTTGGCAAAATTTCTGAAAAAAACGTAATGTTTGGCTTTCCCAAGCTAACACGGGCCACCTCCAGCAACTCGATCCCAGAAAAGTGTGGGCGTTCAGGATTTTCTCAGCATTCTGAAACACTGGGAGACTCCGAGCTTATGTTTAGAAAATCCTTTCGTCCCTACACTTAAACACAGCGGGTGATTTTCAAGGATACACAGGCGTTTGAAGTTACAAATGGGTCGACTTCTTTATCACAAAGCTAGCTTTCACAACAGGTTACAGGTGTAATCCATAGAATCTGATTCAGAGAAATCATCGTGTTTTACAGAACTTTTAGCAAAACATGGGGTCCTTTTAAAATGATATAAATTTCCCCATGTTACCCACATTCTCCACTTCTCTGGCCCCCAAAAGAAAACTCTACCACAAAGCCTCTCTTATTCTGGAGTTTCAAGTTACAGAAAATAATAATAATAATGTATAATTTATAAAATAATTTATAGCGAACTAGAAGTTTGCTTATTTTTTGTTCCATGAGAAGAGCAGAGCTCTGTATCCGTCAGATAAATGTTGGCTGATGAATGAAACCTACAAGCTCTCAGCCTTTCGTAAGACTTCACTCAGGAAGGGAGGGCCCCGGAAGTGAGACTGCGCTCCAGGCCAGATGTATGCATCCCAGAGGAAGTTTCCTTCCGTTTCATAGTTTCTCACCTAAAGAAGACGGGGTGCAAGTTCCTTCCATGTTAAGTGATGGGCAACAACCTTATTTCTGTGCCTTATGCAGGCGCCCGATTACAAGCTGTCAGTCTGCATACGTGGAACGAAGAGCCGCCTGCCTAACCCAGAACCTGAAATAAAGCGGCAATTTCACCCTGACGGGTTCCTGGACACTGAATGTAATGATGAGAGACGATCTGATTGAAAATGCCTTCAGGAGGAGCAGCATATAAACAAGAAAAACTCTGATATAAAACAATGCAAATCCCAGGACTCTAAAGCAGAGAAGACGGACATGCGATTGCATTTCAATTAAAGCTGATACTGCTGATGGGCCGGCTCTGTGTTATCTGTGTCTATTGTTTACTTCTTCCATGCACTTGACTTAGCCAGACCTCCACTGGACACTTCTGGTGTATGTGGAGCCTGCAGGCCGGGCCTGAGTCCTTGATTTTGTGGGCTTGACTTATCTATAGCTTCCTGAGTTATTGAGGTCAAGCTCAGGACCGTAAATCTGGAAATTCTAGGAAAATAAAAATTCTTGTTCGCATTTTGCAATTAAAGGGGAAAAAAAAGCTAAAAGGAAGGGATTCATAACTACTTTTTGAGGAGTCAAGTGGCTGTGCCGTCTGTTTTCAATTTTAAACCATCATCTTGATGTGTTTAGAGGTTTAATTTATGGAACAATCAAGCCATCTTTATATTTAACATTAAATACCTGAATATTATAAATCACCTCAGATGAACATTTATGGGAGAGTTTCAGAGCAACTTCTGAACAACTTGTCACTTTTATTGTGTAGCAATGATTTGTAAAAAAATGATATGCTAAGTAATCCTAGAGTATAATTTAGGGGCACAAAAACAACTGTCAGGAAACAGCCAGAGACGACGTTTAATGAAATCTTTACAGACTGAAGTAATAAGTATTAAATTAATCAACACAGCTTAATTGAAGCTCTATTTGTACCATTTTTTTATGAGACTTGTTATTAATGAACCTTTATACGCTACCACTAACTTGAGCGGGATGTTGAATTTCAACAATGAACCATTGTTCACACACACAAAAGAACAAACAGTGCTGTGAGGGCCCTTTGTCTCTCTGGGCTCTGACTCTCCAGCACAGCTAAGGCTGGCCTTCCTCTCAACACTTATTTACATGGTTGGCAAGATAGCATCTTTCAGCCCCTTTATAAGGGTCTGAAATAGCGCTTGTGAAATCCTTAAGAAAGTAAAAGCACAGGAGCAAAGCCTGGCAGTTAGAGAAGAATCTCGGTTGACCTCAAAGACAACGTCCTCAAAGGCGTACCTTCCCTGACCTCGTACCCACAGGTCGGGGGCAGGCTGGCGCGGTCGGTCAGTACCTACCTAAACATGTCTCCCAAGCCCCTCAGCTTCCCCTTCTTGGCTTTCATTTTCTCCTTCTCCTTGTCTCGGTCTTTCTTCTTCTCTTTCCCCATTTTCTCCTTTCTTCGATCGGTCTTATCACCTCTCTCTTGGTTTCCATTCATCTGTCTCTCCAGAGAGTGGGAAGGCTGGTCGCTGGCTGTGGATACAGACTCTCTTCCTGATCTTGAACTTTCTTCTGTGTCTTCTTCCACTTGAAAGGAGACAAACAAACAAGTGAAAAGATAAGAAACGCAGGCAACCAAAGGAACCAAAACAAGGAGGGGCAAGTTATATGAGCGTGAACCTCCCTCCACCTCCAACAAGGTCTGCAATGGTGTTTCCCTCTCGGTACAATTAGAAAGGAAGACGGGATGCGGATGATTGCTATGCACGTGCTCCTGTGTGTGTAACAGGGAAGAACAAATCTGACGCCATGTTAGACCCGATGCTTTTGCTCCAACCTTTGTGCTCTGCTGCCTGAGCTTCGTCATGCTGGCGCTGCACTTTGTGTAAAAGAACGTTGCCTATAGCCTGAAATATACAGGATAACCCATTCATTCTCAGGGTTCTGAACTTTAAGAGTCCATTCACAGAGCGACAAAAGTTGCAGAACAGAGAATAACACTTGTCTTGCTGGAGGTGTCCAGGAATATGGCAACCTGACCTACATGGACAACGGCAAGAACAAAGGATTCCCGACACCAAGAAGTCTGACACCAAGAAGTCTGCAACAACTAACCACTCCCTTCCCTCACCTTGCCTTTCAAAAATGCTTTGCTGAAACCCTTCAAGGAGTTCGGGGTTTTTTGGGTTTTTTTAAGCACGAACTACTCATCTCCTCGCATGGCTTGCAATAAACCAAACTCCAACGTTTCAGTTTGTTTGGCCTCATTGAGTGTTGGGCACACACACGTGAGTTCAGTAACAGGTGAAGATGATGGGCCAATAGTAAGGGAGTAGCAGTAACAGTGATGGTAAACTGGCTCCCGGGTAAGACGGATTCCCTCCGGTTGACACAGGGCATGGGGAGGGGGGTGGGGGGGATCAGCAAGCACTCATCACACAGCCGACCTCCAATTCGCACAACATTTGCAAAATGAAGACAAGCAGCCCCTCCCCAAGATCTTCCTTTCCTCCTGTCAGGGCGAGGAAGGTTCACCCCGGCCCCTCATTAATTTGCTAAGTTGCACCACTCACTAGTAAGCACAGCAATGTCAGCACAGGACCCCTTTCCTCAGCCTCCCAAATATGTCCCTTTGTGCTTTGTGCATATGGAAGACTGGATCATCACAGTCTCCCTAACTTTTCCCTGTATGGTCATTATGAGGCCAACGTCATTAGCAAATGCCATTATATATTTTGATCAGAAATAATTTTGCACATCAGCCTACGCGATGGCAGGAGAACAGAGATGGATGGAACCAAAAATGCATAAATCCATAGCCTCGCATTCCTTGGAGATAAAAGCTATATTTAGTTGTAACAGGTAGACAATCCTCTGAAGCAACACTTAGTAAACAAGGGCATACCCCCCAACTTTTTGCATGTGAAAGAATGACACGTAAGGAGAGTAGGTTTCCACCCACAAAAGAACAATAGGAATTCCTATATTAAGAAGCAAGAGATGCACATATTAACAGCTATTCTCATAAATCTTTTTCCAGATTAGTCGCTTAAGGTTTTCTTCAAAATACAATAAGAATTAATGGGACTCCAGTTACTCCTTGAAACCTGAGGTCATTTTCCCCCTTGCATCAACAAGTCAAGTATGAATCAGTGTTTGTGAGCTATTTCTAACACAGAACCATATAAGATGATAAGAAATCTTTCACAAAGAATGGACCTCTAGATCAAGTTAACACATCTTCAAGGGAAATTCAGTCTCGCCTCTCCACCAGCACTGGAGTTAGCAACACACAAAATCCAGCGCATAATAAGACCAGCTAAAACAATCCAAGTGTCTTAGCATTCCGCTCTTAAACCCTCGCGGATCTGAGAACAGTGTATCAAATGATGCACCACCTTAACCAAGTACTACAATTTTTTTAAAATGCCAACTATTTAACATGATACCAGAGGAAAAAATATATATATATAAACACTTTTGTTTTCATTTGATTAAAAACATGAGCCAATATATTTCCCAACCCAGCAGGTCATGTCCTGGGTACAGCCCAAGAGTGAAAATACCACCATGTCTAAATCCGGAAGGTACTTTGGAGGTCACTTAGACCGACTTCTTCCATTGCTCAGGGAGGAAACAGAGAGGTCTGGGGCCAGCACACTCCCAATGTGGGACTCTTGCGACGATTCTATTCTGGTACAGTTGTCCCTCAGCCAGACGTTCATGCATTTCTGTGATCAATTCTGTTTGTGATTGCTCAATTCCACGCTCCATACAGCATGTATGCGGCTCATCTATCATCCAGTCACTCCACGGTCTGCCCAGAAGATCATTCCAGCAGCCAGCACTGCACCTCAGAATTGTCAGTCCTGTGTGGTCCTTCAGCACAGTGACTTGTAGCTCCTATTGATGAAATCACTCCTGAAGCTCCATCAAATGTGCAGAGACTCAAGGACTGGTTCCCATCCATAGAGATGAGCAGAGAGGCTTGCCTCCCTCTGTGCTGGGGTAGCTAACTGGGAGGCACTCTCCTCCCCCAAAGGACCTGGCAGCTTTTTAAGAAGTTGCTTCTTTTCCTCTCTGTCAATTCACATGGAAATAGGAATTGTGCTGGCTTTTAGAGGAAGCCAGTGACAACTTTCAGATGGGCACTGCTAGTGAAAATCCATAGCCTTACAAATAAACGCTGAGTTAAGGCTCTAAATTCTCTGTGGTGTATTCACAGCAGAGGAAGAATATCCTGGCCTTCAGGTCCAGGAGCTTGCTCATTCTGGGCAGCCTTTTCAAAGAAGTGCACACCAAGAGAATGTAAATATCGCTTCCGCATCTTGTCTGAACACGGCTGTGCTCTCTCTGGTTGTTAACCACTGCTTCAACATTTTGGGAAAGGGGTGTGGCCGCGACTTTGAGGTAATGGACCAAGTCATTATAAAACTCTTCTCAAAAGTTCTCGGGAGCTACAAAACCTAGGTGTGTCTATTGGCCCACTCAAGCTAGATAAATGGATGTCAGCGAACATTCTAAAAGTCCCACAGGCAAAACTCCTTTTACCTACACACCCCAAGCGCTCCTTATAAACTTGTATTATTGTACTTCTCACATGATACGATTATAGCTCTGTTTCCGATTCTCTAAGCTACTTACATGAGGACGGCTGGACAGACAGCAGCTACCCATAAATGACTGTTTAATTGGAAGAGGGCTACTGGTCCACCTGACTTGTGACTTTATTCTAACCGAGCAAACCTTTATCCAACCTCTGCATATCCCCATTCCTCTGGCTCCAGAACAATGCCTTGGCCCTTCTAATTAAGCCTGGCAACACTAGCCACACCCCAACTACAGGAATAACCCCAGGAAGGCCCATTGTTCTAGGTTAAGCTCTAATCAGCTTCTAGTAGAGTTTTAGGCTATTATTGTTAGTGCTATACGTATTGCCTTAATGGATTTTACAACCCTCTACAATGTCTGAAACTATAAACAAAAAATGAGCTCAATAAATGTAAATTACTTTGTCTTCCACAGCAACCATTATCATAAATCATGAATGGAAGTATCGGTAGCAATTCTGCTAGTTTTCTGCCTAATAGTTTTGGCAGAAGCACAAGGGGCATATGTCTGCTCTTGGCTCTGTCACAGAAAAAAGGCAGTGCCTTCACAACTAACTATATGCTGAAGTCATATCTGTTGCCAATTCCTTTCATAGTCACAATAATTTCCTGGTATATGTAATACAACTTATTTTCTAAACTGGGTGAAACAGAGAAAATTAGTATTAAATCATTTATTAACTTCACGTTTTATAACCTCATTTTATAAAATCACAAATCCTAGCTCAGTTTCCTGTCCCAAGCAAGTGGACTATCGCACAATAATACTTGCCCATTTGAGAATTCTTTATGCTTATCTTGAACATTTTGACTTAGATAATATACTATCACAGAAACTCTTCTGGGGGTGTGCTGATTTAGCTAATCCACTTGAATGCCAACTAATTAAAAATATTTAGCAATATGTGGCTTCATATGTACAAACATAAGATGTGCTTTTAGAGTATGGTATTATATATGCTTCAAAAGCTAAAAGTATTTGATAGAGAAACATAAGAATCTACATTATCCTGTCCTGATGCAGGAATACTGTGGCTTTTAAAAGCTTATGTGAATTGGTTACACATGCCTAATTATTTTTAAAATGTATGTATTCAAGGTCACTGATATGCAAGTCAGATTTCTTTTTATTTTTTTAAAACCAATCTTTGTACATTTCATACTAGCTTTATAATGAGGTACATAAAATATTTTTATTCCCTTTGACTAAGAAAACACACAAAAAAATCTATATAAGCAATTTTTCAAGAAAGAAAAGCACTGGTAATAAATTGCCAGTAAATGGCTGGATCTATTGTGTTCATAAAGTAAATTACAATGCAAGAACTAATCATAAACATACATTTAGGTAATTTACTATTTTAAATGCTATATAAATTTCACATCTTTTTTCTCTTTTAATTTTGCTTTTTACAGGTTGTTGCCTTTCCTTTGCACAAATAGAGATGATTATCTCCTTCCAAACAAATGGAAATTTCTATTTTTGACTAACACCTCCGTCTATTTTAACCTGCTCTATGTACTGAACCATCAGCCATTTTCCCACGTGATTACCTATAAAGACAGGTACTTTCAAGTTTCTTTTTTTGAAAGAGGTATAACGTGAAGCTGCTTATTTCTCTTTCATGTAGCACATTCTGCAATTAAGACATACCTAATTACCATGTTTTCCACAGATGCAAATACAGCTCAATTAAAATTCTAGCCCATGTGACAAATTCAGCGACTCCACTCTGCAAGGTATCATGTTAAGTCTGGGTCACCAAGAAGTTTGGAAAAGATTTGAGCACTTAGATGTCCATGATTATGGAGAAAACGATCTTAGGTTTCAACTGAAAATCACAGTCCTCTAGCTTCTGCCATAAATAAATACTTCTATCTGGTCATCACAGACATTTCACTGTCAAAAGTTAACCCTCAGCCACAGGATCCTTAGTCTTTTTTTCCATCGAGAAGCACTACTACTGTTGGCACTGTAATGATCTCTGCTGCTTGCTTATCCCAAATGTATTTCTCCTTTTCTTCTTCCTAATGGAACTCGGATTGTGTTCAGGAATGCAACCCAGACTCAAGGTGCAAATTCATTACTAGGTTTATTCCAAGCTATGAGTGCCTGCCCGTGCTGCTTTGTGAATTCAACATCATTAGTCCAAGAATGGCCCCCTCAACCCAAGTGGACATATCCCGTGCTTGAGAAGATGGCTCATTCCCTTGAGTTGGATGTGAACAAGAAGGTAAAAGGCCTTTGAGCCCTGCAGTTACCCTCTGGATAAGCTGACATGTGGATAATGTGGCAAAAGGGTCAGAAAGATGGGGAGCTTTGACGAGACCATTGGGCTGTGGAATCAATAAACCCTGAAGCAACCCAACTCTAGAACCACTTATGGCATGAGAGTGTAATTTCTCATGGTTTGAGCTGATCTGAGCTGGGTTTTCTATTAAATGCGGCTGAAAGCATCATAATAGGTACGTGATATACATCAAACTTTAGAGCAGCTATGGAATGCTACAGAGCTATTTATCACAAGTGTAAGACTTAGCAGTTAATGTCATTCTAGGCAGCTTTGACAATTGTACTAGAATTAAATGATTTGTTTAGACTTGTTGCTAGTGATAAATGAGTTGGTGCAAACATTCATAGAAATGCAAAATGAAAAGATAACATTACTTCCTATTCCTAGTAAACAGGTACTCTCCTCCAAGGGCATAGCTCAAAGAAGTGTCATTAAACATTTGAGTGGATGAAACAAATAGCCAATCATATGAAAAACATCCTTTACTGATTCCTGTTGATAAAGAACTACTCTAGGACTTAAAAATATCTAATAATAGCAACACAAATTCTCAAGTAATTTACAATGTGGAAGCCAGAGGATTAAATGTAATAACTGTACACAAGACTAGTCAGTCTTCAGAATCTATCGTCTTAAAATTTAAAATGAGTTAAAATGAGAGATTAGTAATTGGGAAATTTCACTAGACTGCAAAGTCCTGCATAGAATTTGAGAACTTTATATATATATATAAATATAAAATGTAAACATATTATAAGATATATAAACATGATTTTTGTTTCTTATTTTAGTTGAATATTTTGACTTTGGAAAAGGAAGAAAGATGTAGGAAATGAACAGCTAGTGATACAGATGGTGTCGAATAATAGGATCTGCTTTTCTGGACCCTGACTTTTAACATCAGAATGATGAGCTCTTGGCAATGGAAAAACGTGGCTTTTTCAGAACATTCAAAAAAACGCACACACAAAGCTGGCAAGAAACATGAAGGATTAAGAAGCTTTTATACTAAAATGTGGCGTGGGAATAATAACTGATGTTATGAAGAACAGAGAGTATGACCCTGCAAGGAGAAAAAGATATGAAGGAAACAGGTGACATTTGTCAGAGTCTTAGAGGAGGAATCTCAGCAACTGGAGGAAGGTTCAAGGAGAGAATGCCCCAAACCCTCTGTTCTAAAATTAGATTTATTTCCTTAAAAAAAAACAAAAACCAAAAAACAAATAACACCTCTCCTCTCAGTTTACCCTGGAGCGAGGAGTAGAGAGATAAAAACAATAAAACCACATTTCCAAAGAGGTGAAGACTTATTACCAAAAACCATGTTCACGTCTCCTTTACATTCTAAACTGTCTCTCATGCGTTCCTCCTAACGAGCGAAATGTTCCCGAGGACGTTGGGAGAAGGTCACCTCCACAGCCCCCCTTCCCAAGAGAACACAGCAGAACAGCGACAAGGGGGATGGGACCCTCCATTCTCTGAACCTGGCAAGTTTGCTGTCCGTGTACAACTGATTTTCACATTCAAATGATGGTCCACGATGGATACTGTTTCAGTCCGCAGGGACGATGTATAGAGGAGCTGAAGACTCTCCCTTCAGCAGACCAAAAAAATCGGGCTACACAATGACAGTGGCAGCACTCATAACCCTGTGGTTGGAACCGCCACTAAGATTCCCCCACCCCATCTTTTTAGGGCCACACCCTTGGCAAATGGAAGTTCCCAGCCTTGGGGTCGAATCGGAGCTACAGCTGCCGGCCTACACCAAAGCCACAGTAATGACAGATCCAAGCCACATCTGTGACCTACACAGCAGCTGGCGGCAACACAGGGTCCTTAACCCACCGAGCAAGATCAGGGACCTACCTCATGGATACAAGTTGGGTTTGTTTCCGCTGAGCCATGGTGGGAACTACAAGAATTTTATTTTTTATCAAGGACAGAAATGGTATCAAATGTATATGTTAACAGTATACAAAATATAATTTATGGTGTCGAGGAAAGAGTGTCTAGGCCACTGCTCTCTTCCAAGTGGAAAAACAAAAATAAATATCAACATAAAAATGTACCAATGTGATGAAATGGTGAATAGCTAGCAATGCTCTGTTTTGCTATTTATTGAAAAATCAAAAAGACTGTTCCTAAAAGCCAGTGTTCTTAACTCCCATGCGATACGATCCCTACTTGGGAGATCCACAAAAATTTCTCGATGTTAAAAAAAAAAAAAATACCTGGAGCTCCTGTCGTGGCTCAGTGGTTAATGAACCCGACGACGAACCATGAGGTTGCGGGTTCGATCCTTGGCCTTGCTCAGTGGGTTAAGGATCGAGCATTGCCATGAGCTGTGACTCAGGTCGAAGACACAGCTTGGATCTTGCATTGCTGTGGCTGAGGTGTAGGCCGGCAGCTGCAGCTCCAATTAGACCCCTAGCCTGGGAACCTCTACCTGCCACGGGTGTGGCCCTAAAAAGACACACACACAAAAAAACCACCAAAATAAAGCGAATATACTAAAAAGTCTCAGACAATCCCATATACAGAATTTCCTTGATTTACCATGGGGCTCAATGAACCCAACATAAATTGAAATTACCGTAAGTCAAAAATACATTGAACACCCCTAACCTAACATCAGAGCTCGGCCTCGCCTGCCTTAAACATGCTCAGAAAATCTACGTTAGCCTACAGTTGGGCTAAGTCATCTAACCCAATCTAATAAAACACTGGCTGTCTCATATAATTTAGTGACTACTGTACTGAAAGTGAAAATCGCAACAGTTGTCAGTGTTGGGGTTGTTTTCCCCCCGGGACTGCATGGCTGGCTGGGACCTGCGGCTTGCTGTCCCTGCCCCGTGTCTCCAGAGAGGGTCTGCCTTTCACTCGCCCAGGAGAAGGTCCAAAGGTAGATGTAGAGTTTCTACTGAATGCACATCACCTTCAAACCATCGGAAGGTTGAAAAATCGTTAAGGGGAAGCATCGCAAATCGGGGAACATCCATACATGGGGAGGGCCTTAGAAAGTCAAGGGAACACCAGGTGGCTTGGGGAAAGGTTGAGGGAGAAAGACAGTCCAATGCATTCGGGAGGGCAGGGGGCAGTCAGGGCACAGTGCGAAGAGAATTCTCAGGGCAAGTGGAAGCAGGTCTGTGGAAGCCTGAAGGGCTGTGAGGATAATGGGATCCCAGCGCTTGCTCAGGACCAAACAGGGAGATCCTAATAGCAACTTCAGATATTAGATAATGAGAATGGGGGCTAGACTGGACAGAAGGAGTGAAAGTAGGAGAGTTCATGGGGAAAAATTAAGGAAATTTGGTAATGGACGGATTACACGGCGAGATGATGATTCTAAGTTTCTGAGCCGGGAGGTACTAATGAGAAAAATCTCATCATCATCATCCATCTCTACGTGTGAGATGCTAAGCATGTAAACGCAGTTTCTGTCTTCGCTCCAGCACTGCCAAGAATCATCACTCACCGGCATCACTGCTCTGCTAGCATAGAACTGATCCTGCCGTCAACACTGCTCCTCACCGTCCACCCCCAATAACACCCCCGCTATCCCACAGCCCGAACGATCACATTCTTTTACTTGAAATTCTTCGAAGGCTCTTCGAGACCTTGAGTATGAACAAAAATAATGTAAACGAGTAGAGTTCCCACTGTGGCTCAGCAGTAATGAACCTGACTAGTATCCATGAGAATGCAGGTTTGATCCCTGGCCTTGCTCAGGGGGTGAGGGATCTGGTGTTGCCCAGAGCTGCTGTGTGGGTCACAGACATGGCTTGGATCTGGTGTTGCTGTGGCTGTGGCTGTGGCATAGACCGGCAGCTGTAGCTCTGATTCGATCCCTCCTGGGAACTTTCAATATGCCGCGGGTGTGGCCCTAAAAGAAAAAGAAAAAAAAAATGTAAACAAGGCTGGCTGTGATCTGTTCTCTGCCTACGTCTTAAATCTCCTGGCTCAGCACACTCTCACTTACAGTGCACACACAACCTTAACAGAATGATGGCAGTCCAGAGGTGCCCCCTCCCCGTCTGTGCCACACCTTCCCTGAGCAGCCCCTGAAGACCTCTCAAGCAATATTTTACTCCTCTCAACTGATACCTCTTTGGGGAAGGCTTCTCCTCACTAGCGCCCATTCCACTCAACTTCTACACACAGGCTGAGCGGGTCCCCCACACTTTTGGTGCCATGGTAACCTATGGACCACAGTGGCCCTTAACCATTAACCACCCTGCTTCTCAATGGTCCATTTATCTATCCCTGGCCCCTCAAGAACCCACAGCTGATACATCAGATTTTAGGTATCACAACTCATTAATACTTTGCAGTAGTTTTAGTGTCACGGGTTTTCCCACTTGGGAGTTTAACATCCTAGAAAACTCACAGGACTGCAAATCAGAATCACACATTTTATGATTTAGTTCCTAAGTAGGATCTTGGACAACTATTTAAATACTTTTTCATTGTCAAAAAAAAAAATGCTTAAAATGAGGATTCTATAATTCAAACACTTTTCATATTTTCAGCCTAAGTGACTTTTCGCCTAGAAAAGGAAATATGAAGAACAGATAGCTTGGGCTACTTCATACGCCCACACCCCTACTGCATTCAGAAACTTTCTAAAATTAATCAAACTCTTTTCCTTAAACTGCAAGCGATACATAGGTATGCAAATTGCCATAAACCGATAAGACAGGTTATTCTGTTTATTTATTTATTTATTTTAATCTAATGTCTGTAACCTCTGCATATGGAAGTTCCCAGGCCAGGGATTGTAGCAGAGCCACAGCTGCGGCTATGCCGGACCCTTTCACCCACCGCACCAGGCTGGGATCAAACCTGCACTTCCACAGTGAGCAGAACCACTGCTGAGGGATTCTTAACCCACTGAGCCATGGCAGGAACTCCCCAAACAGGTTATTCTTATTCCTAGCATCTTAGAACAAATATTTTTGATAGATCAACACCCAATTATCCATAGAGTAGCCAAATGGGAAATCTTGTACAAAGTTCTTTGACTTTGAAATCCGTATCCTGAATTCTTCCACGATAGATTGATGGTAATCTGATGGGGTTTCTTAAGATAAAATTCAACTTAGTTGGCATGATTCTTACACAAATAAGTAGAGATGAACAGTGGCTAGAAGTGTGGAGGATGCTGAGAGCAGAAAATCTGAGCTACCCACGCAATCTGCTACTTGAAGCTAATAGAATAAACCAACAAACATCCCTTGGAAGCACTCAGATTAGCTGATGTACTAACATAAATTCAGTTTCTTCAAAGCTCATGCTGCTAACCTAAGTTATGTATATTTTAGAGCAATGCTTTTTTTCTTATCTCGGTTAAGGGTAGTATAAGAAAGCAGGCATGCTACTCAAAAGCAATCTGTCTCTGTGTTTTCAAGGCATACAGTTCTCACATTTAAAATGGTCAACTGTAGAGCACAGGGAACTCTACTCAATATTCTATAATAACCTATATGGGAAAAGAATCTGAAAAAGAATATATACGTATTTGACTCACTCTGCCATACACCTGAAACTAACACAATACTGTAAAACAACTATATACACCAGTCAAATTTAACTTTTAAAAAGGGATACACTGGACAGATCTTAAAATAGAGAGGTACAATTAATAGGACAGTAATTGGTTTGGTTTGGTTTCAACTCTTTGACCCCCCCCCCCAAAAAAATCTGTTACTGAATTGGTAGTAAGGCTTACAATTTAGCCACTTTTAAAACGGGGGTGGGGGTGGGGGTGGAGAAAAAACTGGGACTTTATATTTTCAAAAATATAGCAAAGCCGTGTTATATCACATCCATGTTTGTGGTAGCAACAGAAACTGATTTACGATGGAGGATGGAGGGGCAGCTTGCTGCGAGCCAGGCGGGGAGGGTGATTTGCATCGAAGAGGGAGCAGATTGTGGATGCTCTGACCTGTCAAACACAGGTAGGGCCTCGGAGATAATGGGTCCCAGAATACAAAGCTCCGTCGTGATCCAGACCGACATGCACAACATGGAGAGGCCAGATGGATTAAACGAGAGACAAAAAAGCCAGCTTCTGCCATCTCTGCAGGAAGAACGTAAGCGTTACAGAAGATGACAGATACCAGATACCACATGGATCCCGCCCCAGTCTCTTGGCCCCATCGTCGTACCCGTGCCACGATTTCCACACTGCCTGTTCCCAGCCATGAAAGAGAGTCACCAGGGAGGGGCCTGACCCAACTGACAGGAGCCGTCAACGAGGCTCTGCCTAGCAACTTCCCTGGAAAGGGGGAAAGGGTGGCCCGGGCCAGAAAGAGGCAGCTGCCTCCCCGCCGCCGCCACGTTTCTAAGATGCACAGACCGCATCCTCCCAAGACGGCTGTCTAACAAAGACTGTCTGCTCCGACACTGTCCTCTCAGAGTAACACTTGACAGTGACACGGCGTCCTCATTTCAATCGACGGCCACACCCCAGTCCCCTGAGTCCTACCCTGTACAAGAAAGCCCCTCAGCCACAGGGTCCCACAGAGCACGAGGACAGCAGGGCCTGGACCTGCAGCCAGGGATGGTGCCCACATGGCGAGGATGCAGGGCGAGGATGCAGGAGCACAGGCGAACACAGGCCTGAGGACAGCAGCAGGGAGTGGGGACCACGCCCTGAGAATCCACAGCCTGACTCCGCAAAGGATGGTGTGCAGGACACTAGCGGAACTGCCAGCCGAGCCGGGCTTTTTTCTTACACCTGTAGCAAGTCATCCGCAAAGGTGACGGGCTCAGGACCACCAGCAGAAACACCAGCCTTGACAGACTTTTTTTTTTTAAGAGAAAAACAAAGGGTTTGCTGATGGACTGAGGTTGTGACACACAACCAGGTGCAACGCAGGATACCGGCAGGAGGAGGGAAGTGTCCCTGCCGCTCTGTGTGCTGAGAGTGAGAGCCTGCTGTGTCTACGTGTGCGTCTCGTGCACGCAGCGGTGCTCACTCACGGATGTGACAGTCACTGACTCCTACGCTTTGCTGGGCCCTGAGCCTGGTTATGCAGGAAGAAGACATGGTGGCATCTCTCTTGGTGGATGTTACAGATGGTAAGAGGAGCTGGTGAGCAGGATTTAGGTCAGAAAGTGAACAGGGACACAGAGTCACGGAATGTTCAAACTGGAGAGGACCTCAGTCTACCCCAGAGCTTTTCAAACGTTTTCGGGAACAATGCCAACTTCCCTGTTTTAAAATTGAAGTTTACAAAGAACCACGATGTGGGTTTTAAAGAAACAAAAACAAAACCTCCACAGGTGGCGTTCCCTTTTGTGCAGCAGGTGAAGGATTCAGGGCTGTTAACTACAGTGGCTCAGGTTCGGGTTCAATTCCTTGCCCAGGAACTTCCACATGCCACTGGCACACCGCCTCCAACCTCCGTCCCCCCCCCCCCAAAAAAAAAACCCTGCAACTGTTGAGGTGACAGCTGGTGGCCTTGGCAGAGTTCCACTCGCTCAGCCTCTCACGTGCTTCCCAATGCCCCCAAACCACCAGGGCTCCCCTCCTCCTTAGACGCCACAACACACAATCTCAGAATCAATGACCTAGGCATGTGGTCCAAACCTCCAGTTTTACAAAAGAGGGAATTAGAACTCCAGGGCTTTAAGCAACTTGACCCAAATCCCAAATGACTGAGAAGAAGGTGGACGGGGCAGAAGTCCTCTGAATCCCAGTCCAGTGCTCAGTCACGGCCCTCATCCCCCAGCAAGAGCGCAAAGTGCCAAAATTTGCAATGTACCATAGCCGCCTTTCTTTTGCTATAATCAAGGTCACCAGGTGGGTCCAAAAAAAAAAAAAAAAAAAAACCCAGCAGACAATCAGGACTTTTGGAAAACCCGGCACTTTGTGGTTACAGGTACACGTGTCACGGTGTCTTCCCCAGCTCTTGTCCAGAACCTGCCCTCTGGTTCACAAATCCTCGTTTGTCAATTTACTTGTTTTTGCCTTGATGAGAGTTGAATACAAAAGTTTTAGCATGAAATACTTAAATCCGTGATTCCCAATTGAAAGAGGAAACATGGGGACAAATGTAGGTGTTCACACCAGTGGGAAGCTCTGGAGGCTCTAGAATTAAGAGCATGCCTCGTACTGCCATCTATTCCATCGCCTGTTGCATTTGCAATAAGTGAGATATGTGAGAAAATTGCATTCTAGGAGGGAATTTAAATACCATTTCAACCGGAATACGAAAAAAGCTCAGCAGCATCAGAAATTGTAGGTGCTTTTTCAAAAGCAAATACTGAGGGGCCAGAGCACGGTATCTCTTGTTCCCTGTGGACCCAAGACGGAGGCAAGGTCTCTAGGTGACAAGGGTCTTCACCAAGGGCAGCACAAGTCACCCTGGTGAGGGCAGCAAGGAACCACCCAAACGCCGGGAAAGACCCAAGAGGGCTGAGAGCTCATGACTCAGGATCTTGGAGACCACGCTTGGCAGCAAACATAGGAAATATGTCCTTCATTTGGCGAGAATGGGCTGCATATATTTGAAATCACTGGCTGCCTAGAGTGGAACACAGTCCAGATTTAGACTGAGAATTAGATGGGGGGCTGGGGGAGGGATGTGGCAATATCCTCCCCTAAGTTTTGCTTTGCGTGTTACATTACGGCAGAAATATTCATCTTCCCAAACACATTATATGTGACAGGCAAAGATTATATAATTTCGCCTTAAATCGCCTCCGAATGTGATTTCCATTGAAAACTCTCCTTCTGCACCCGGCCTTCCTGAGGTATGTGTGAGAGAAGTGGGCCAGCCACAAGTTAAATTGCACATCCATTTACAACCCACCCAAATCATCTCCACTTTAACCCTGGGCAGTAATGTCTCTGGCTTTTCTTTTCTTTTTTTCCATCTTTTCTTAACAAGAGTTAGATGCGTTAGATGGGTAGAGTCACTCTGAAGGCAAAAAGCTAAAATGTAATTAGTAGTTACGATCAATAGAAGCGAATCAAAATTTTTTCTATTAGGACTCAAGTCCTTTCTCTTCTAAGGAAATACACTATTGAGATTTTTCCTTATGTTTAAATTGAATGTTTTTTTTGGTTTTTTTTTTTTTTTGCTTTTTAGGGCTACACCCACAGCATATGGAGGTTCCCAGGCTAGGGGTCAAATTGGAATGACAGCTGCTGGCCTACACCATAGCCACAGCAATGCAGGATCCGGGGCCACACCTGCAACCTACACCACAACTCATGGCAACGCCAGATCCGCAACCCACTGAGTGAGGCCAGGGATCGAACCCGAAATCTCATGGTTCCTAGTCGGATTTGTTTCCTCTGCACCACAATGGGAACTCTGGAATGGTTATTTTTATACTGTAAATGTTTAACTGTAATGATTAGTCCTCCGTGAAGCACACCTTTGCATGTCTTTATAAATGTTACCTGTTACTCCCTCTACTACGGAAAATATATTGCGTATTCACAGTAACCTTTGACTTTCAATGCTCTTGGCTCAAAATATTTTGCAATTTAGAGATACACTTACATACACAAATATATCTTGTTAGCTCAGTTCAAGGAAAGCAAGGGTAATTCATAAAAACAAAATGAAAATATGTTCTTAAAATTTCAGATTATTACATATATTCATTTGATATATTACAGATATACTACACAAGCAGTGGTTTTCAAACATTTTGGTCTCAGGATGCCTTTACACTCCTAAAAGTTATTAAGGATTCAGAATAAAAAATTTTATGTGGGTTACATCTATCAACATTTACTGACTTAAAACCAAGTTTAAACTATGAATGACTTCATAAAAAATAACAAATTTCATATTAACAGAAATTGTTTTTACAAAAAAAAAAAAAAATCCCTTCTATTCCGAATGCAATTATGGAGAACAATGGCAAATCTCTTTAATATCTCGCTGAAAGGATTCTTCTATCTGCTCTGTATTCAGCCCACTGCAAAATCACATGACAAGTTGCCTCTAAAAAAACCAATGGTATCCTTATGAGAAAACAGGTATAAAAAAGGAAAATAACACCTTTTTCTTTTTTCTTTTTTTTTTTTTTGTCTTTTTGCCATTTCTTGAGCCGCTCCCATGGCATATGGAGTTTCCCAGGCTAGGGGTTGAATCAGAGCTGTAGCTGCTGGCCTATACCACAGCCACAGCAACACAGGATCTGAGCCACATGTGCGACCTACACCACAGCTCACAGCAATGCCAGATCCGTAACCCACTGAGCGAGGCCAGGGATCGAACCCACAACCTCGTGGTTCCTAGCTGGATTCATTAACCACTGAGCCACGACAGGAACACCACATCTTTTTCTTATTATGATAATAGTTCAGATCTTGTAGACCCCTCTGAATGGTGTGGGAAGCCCTAGGGTTCCCGGAGCACCATTTAAGAACTGCTCCACTAGCAGAGTGCCCGCAGACCTTGGTGCAGTGGGTTAAGAATCTGACTGCAGCAGCTTGGGTTGCTGAGGAAGTGTGGGTTTTATTCCCAGCCCAGCACGGTGGGTTAAACGATCTGGTGTTGCAGTAGCTATGATGGAGGTCCAAGCTGTGGCTTGGATTCAATCCCTCACCTGGGAACTTCCATACGCCATGGGTGCAACCATAAAAAAATAAATGAATGAAACAAAATTTTTTTAAAAAAGAACTGCTATGCCACTGAGATGCTTGTAATGGCTATTCTTTCAGACATTGTAAACTTACATGTCTCCATGCCTTCGTCATCGTCATCTACGGCAGGTTTATCATAGGACTTGTCAATGGCAGCTCTGAAGCTCTCATTGCATCCTCTTCCTCGGATTATCCGCGGCCGTGGGCGATGAAAGGGAATGTCCCCATTCAAAGTCACCTCAGCGACTGCTGTCTGCAGACTCTCTAAAGAGCTCGACTTCTTCAGACCCAAGGAAGGCCCCACATCTCTGCTGGGGGAACCTTGGAGGTTTGCAAAAACAAAAAGTTAGAATCAGTGGTGAAAACGACATGTCAGAATATCTATGAATTGTGGAAAATATCACAGATATAAATTACCGGCTCAATATCAACTTCTGGAATGTGAATGGCAAGATACAAAAGTCAAGTAATGGTAACTGATTTTAAATTGTCCCATATATATTATATTTGGTCTAGTTTCTCTGTTTTCTTTAGGAAAAACTCTAACTTAGTTTTTTAACTCGACAGATGAAATCTTTGTCATATCATTTGCTCCAAGTTATATCAATAATCTAAAAGGCATTAGATTAACCCAGAGGCTTATTTGAAAAGCAGAATGAAGAGAAGGCTCCAGGAAGAAACTGAAAGTAAGCTTTTTAATTTAGCTGAAATCATTTTTGGCAATTTACAACGGAAGTGAAGCTTTCATTTCTATGAGTTTCATCAAGTCTCTCCCTCATCATGGGGCAGGTTCAGACAACTCGGTGAGTAAAAAAAAAGCGCAGGAGACCACATGGCACCTGAGAATGAATTCAGGGCACCCTGGCACCAGGTAGAAATGTACTTCTGGAAAATGGTAGTTCTCTGGGAAGAGCAACCCAAGATGTGACTAGAAGCAAGTTATCTAAGGGCTCTCTCTAGAAAGACGTACAGGAGGAAAGAATCAAGATGGATTGTGACAACTTACACCTTCAGGCTCGCACAGAGAAACAGGTGATGAACAGAAGGAAAAGACGTCACCATTACCAAGAAAAGTTCAGTGGGGTAGCAGGGAGAATTCAGAGGATTAAAATTTTGGCTCTGTGACTTGAGGATCTCGGGCAGAAGGGCCTGAGATGGCACCATGCTTTAGAAGGCAATCAAAACGGACTTCTGTAACCAGGTAAGACAGCGCCATCCATCACTGCCTGACCTGGCGCTCCAAGGGAGATGAATTTCGCCCCTAGATGACTGAAATACCAGCAGCCACCAGCTGGGCAATCCAGGTTAGAGAAGAAGCTCTTCACTTACACTGCTAAAAGGACAGGTGCAAAAAATGGCAAGGTAGGAGAGGCCAGTTTATCTCTACATGGGGCCATCAGCCCGTATGTCGGTCAATAATTAAGGAATAGCCTTGGTATGTTACCACTGAGAAGACAAATAGTTCTGGCATGGGCTTTCCGTGGCTCAGGGTATAAAACAGAATAAAAATTAAATTAGGAGAGTCAAAACAAGGCTTATCTTTTGAGGGCTCCTCTACAAAACATTCTTTACATCATCTTCACAGTGGGGTAGCAGTTTTAAGTTGGAGTAAGTATGTTAAAAATGGAACACAGGCAGAAAGGCAGACAGATGATCCTAATGCAGAAATAATATTCCATAAATGATTGTGCTTGGGAGACAAAGATGATTTATTTAACATTCTCCATGCAGGTTTGTATATATTTGATTATTTATTTTGTGACAAAACTTCACAAGAAATACGTCTTTCTAGGATGATCAATCTCCCTTTGTCTCTTGATAGCACCATAATTTTTGACAAGTTCATGTTTGAAATAACCATAAAAGTCATGTCACAGGGAGGAAAATGAATTCTGGTCTAAAGAATGAAAGAAGAAGTAAGAAATCGAGGAATCAAAGAGAATAGGAGACAAGGATTCCTAGGTGGGGACACTTGTCTTCACATTTTCTGGAATTAGTACTGGGAGGATCTTCTGACTAAGTCATGTCTATCAATTCTGATAACTTACTAGATTCATTTGGGTCCTATAAACATTTACAAGGCAAATATTCTGTGCTTTCTTCGGTTCCTAAAGGGCAGATGTCTGTTTATATGCGTGTGTGTCTCTCTATACAGCTATGCACACATCTCCAAGAAAGGCTTGATGCTTTCAGTAAAGCTTCTCATGAAAAGTTAGCGGAGATTTGACTTAATATACTCAGAGAACTAAAAGTTTAATGATTAATTTCAGAATGGCATCAGTATGTCTTAAATGTATCTCTATAGATACATGTATATAAATATTGACATACATACATACAAATGCTCATATATGTATTTATTAAAACACATAAACAAGCAAATCTTGGAAGACAAACAATGATGAAAAAGTAACTAAATAGCTGGAATTCCCGCTGTGGCGTGATGGGGTTGGCGGCGTCTTGGGAGCGCTAGGACACAGGTTCAATCCCCGGACCTGCACAGTGGGTTCAGGATCTGGCGTTGCTGAGCTGTGGCTTAGGTTGTAATTGCGGCTTGGATCTGAGACTTGACCTGAGACTTCCACATGCCACGGGGCAGCCAGAAATGGAGAAGGAAAAAAAGGTAACTAAATAGCAATAGATATTTTGTGTCATCGAGATCTTATCTCTTTACCTTTTTACTCTAAATTCGTAACACTGTAGTATAACTTTTTGGCTAAATGTTGATAATTACATATGGTGGGCACGAGGTATAGGAAAGGTCAGTGAACTACATATAGTCTTTATATTTTTATATGGTTGAAAATTGTCATAACATCTGTAATGTATGAATCTATAACAGGGATCAGTGAACTATGGGCCAAAGCTGGAAAGTGGTACCAGAGCCCAACCATGGCCTTTGTTTACAGGTGCGCCAGGGCTGCCTTGACACCACATTGGAATTAAGTAATGGCTTCAAGACACTGGTGTGTGAGACCTGCAATACCGACTCCTTGGTTCTTTACAAAAAGGGCCTGCTGACTCGTGCTCTATAACATGCTTTCATTCGCATATTAGGGTTGCCAAAGAAATTTTAACAAAGATTTTATAATGAGCTATCATAATAAGATTCCTAAATGAGGGTCACGGAGATGCCTAACCTCATAAACTATCATTTACCAGTTATGAAACTTGAAAATGTTTCTTACTACATAAAGTACAGGCTAAAGATATTACACACACACACACACACACAAAATTAATGTCTCTTCACTTTAAAATAATATTTTGAAGCTTTTTATAAAAATCTCTTAGGTCATCATGATACTTTGCTTATTTTTGTAGTTTCAAGGATTAAACCGTTAGAAACCCAATTCTCTTATTCCTGTTTTCCCTTTTCTTGCAGAAAGTGGCTATATCCCCCAAATATCAGACAAGATCCCTAAATCCAGGAATAAAGGGGGACATCACAATCACACTACTCTCCTTAGGTCTGTTTTTCTGCTCTTACCTACTAATACCTCTCTCGTCGAAAATAAGTAGAGGATGCCTTTTGCAAGGGCAAAGGGAAATGGAATTCAATTTTCATTATGACAGGCTTATGGCTAGACAGACGATCTACACTAAAATGCCACTGTGACTCAACCAAAAACCTTCGGACTAAACTGTAAAACCGTGATCATCTTAACAATTCAAGTGAAGTGGAGAAAGAAAAACAGCTGAAAATCTGTTCACTGCCTAATACTGGAGGGTGGGAAGGATCCATTGGAGATCATTTATTCATCACAGATTTAAAACCAATAGACCAGAAAGTATTTTGATGTCTATGGTACAATTTTTTGTCCCAAGGTGTTCCAATTTTATTCGATAGAAGAGATTGTACATAATATTTTAAAAGTACCCTTTTAATCTAGGATCTAGCATTTTAAAATACCGTAAAAACACCTGATTCGGTTGGCTTATATAAAACCTTCCTTCTCATCATGAAAGTTATTTAATGTTTTCAGTTGCAATCTGGATAATTATTTTTTAATCATAATAAATTGGTCTGTTCTGTTAGCAATAGTTGATTAAATTATATATTTTCCTTAGTTTACCTAATTGGCATAGTATATAAAGTTATGTTCTTTAGCCTGAATTTGGTTTTTATGGACATTAACTTAGACAGGGAGTACTTCTTTAAAATGACTTAATACTATTAATTCCAAAAACTAAATACTAATTTACATATGTAAACTCTCCAATAATGTTTTTCTTTAGACTTGTTTCAGAATTTCAATGAATTTTATGTTTGATAAAAGAAATAACTACTTAATAAGGGCTGAGGCTATTATTAATTGCCTTGTACTAAAGTTAATTCCATGATTTATTGGATGTAATTTTTACCATCTATCTTTACAGAATATGAAAACTCCAACCATGTCCACATAATCTTTACATATGTATGTGGGATATACACATTTTTCAAGAGACCAAAAACTAATTATTTCTGCAGGTTGAAAAGGTGAAGTGGAGCTAATTAGTGCTAAGTGGTGTAACTACATCATACTGGATGTAGAATAATTAAAACACTATTCAAAACTTATGACAATAAATCAAAATGCTCAATTGTACACAGCACATTAATTACACATACTTTCCCCTGATTATTTTCATAAAATAACACATAAAGTAAAATCTGCTATAAAGTAAAACGCAGTTCAACATAATCCATTGTTTCTACAGAATGATTTAGGCAGCATTTTAGAAGCAAGCCCCAAATAGTTCAAAACAAAAACACCTTTAAAGCAGGTTCATCAAGGTAAGATATGGATGCATTATTAATAGTCCTACTCAGGGATAGGTAGCTATGAGCTTAACGTTTGCATCCGAAAAAGACAGCAGTTTTGGACATTGCCCTTCAGTGAAAATATTCACATTTGTGCCATTATCCTTCAAATCAAAACATCCACTTTGAGAATCATCTTTGGATGTGAACCTAAGCAGCCGACAGATGTAAAAAAACCTTAAAGAATCTACCATGGCATCCCATTTTCAGGATTTTGTTTTCTTTTCTTTTTTTTAATTGCGACAAAACAGTCCAACACAAATATAATTAAGAAAATCGAGGCTGTTTTAGCATTTCTGAAGCACTAAATTATATTTCCATTTAGTATGCACTACAGTGATAAATTTCTTCTATCAGAAAATTTTTCTTATACAATTTGATTTCCTACGGTGAAAACATCCACAAGAGCCTGGAATATTTATGTTTACGTGCAATATGATTGGCAGCTCTATAATTATGATAAGCTCCTTGGACCACAGTTTCTATGGCAACAGTCTAAGTGTCCATTCTTACCTGCTTTCTGGTCATCCACTGTATTGAGTTTAGTCTCGTCAGCTACTGTTAAAAGGTAAATGTATAATGGTTAGCCCAGTTAGTCCCATGGCCCAACATGCTTCAACCATACCCAGATCTTTTCAGTTAGGTGATAATTCTTAGGTAACACTTCATGCAAATAATATGAAACATCAAGCAAACATTCATAATCAAAAAGGGGGGAAAAGCAGTGTCTCCATGCAACGCCAGTCATCTCATGTCACAGACACGTGTGTTATTGATATGTTAGCATGTCATCATTAGCCAGGCAAGGCATCACCCAATTCTTCTTTTACGCATGTGATACATTAATGCTTTTAGTCTTAAAGTACAAACAGCCACCAGAGAACAGCGTAAATACGTTACAGCTGATTAACAAAGGTTTTTCTAATCAATCAATCGGTTTATAGGTATCATTAATGAATTAATTGACTTTCCCACTCATTTTGGGTTTTGGTGGATTTGGATTTAAAAAGAGACACTACCTGATTGGTGTTTGATTGAACAACTAGGATTATTTTCCTCCTCTCCTTTGCTTCCAAATACTTTCTACAATAAATAGTCTCTCAAATTATGACTCCAATTAAATGCCTTAATTAGCAACACATAAGAATTTCAATGAAATAAGCCTTACAGGACAGCAATGGAAGGAAGATATCATGAAGGAACAAAACTCTAACATGGATTGAGATAATGGTTTCTCTCCAAGAGATTTTCTTCTAGTTCAAGAATCCCCACACCCAACCAAATAATATTCCAGTGAAACTGGTTTTAAACAGCCCAAGTGTTAAAACATTTTTTTCTTTTTTTTCAAATAAAGATATAGGAATAGAGCATGATACGCACATGTGTTTGTTTCTTTTCTCATCAGAAAACATATATATTACCATATTGCACATGATGTAAACATGCCACTTAGGAGAAATATAGTTATCTCAAACTTAGAGAAAAACTCGTTTTTGCCAAATTGCCTCATTTCCCATTTATGTTCTCTATTGCTCACAGTAAACAGACATGTGTTTGGGACCATCAGTTTTCCTCTGAAAGCATCTAGACCTTATTTAGATAAAGATTCATGGAGATTGTACTCACTACCTAAATCCATGCTTTTTGATTTTCGCGTTTTAACGAAATCCAATTGACTGGCATCTGAAAATTGCTTTGTGCGTTTTTCTGACATACTCTGACGTCCAAATCCTTCTCGTTGAAAAGCAAGAACTGGATCGACATCCGGACTCAAAGAGCTGGTGTGAAGGGAAAGAGAAACATAAAAATATTTACTGAAAATAGGAGGCATGCCATTCAGGAAAGTTCACGTACACCTGTGTGTATAAATGTGTGTATATGTATATTCCTCAGAAATATTTAAACTAAATAGCACAAATACAGTCCATGGGGGGGGGGGGAGAAAAAAAAAGAACAAATCTGTGGCTGTGTAGGAGGTGATGGGAAAATATAATATTATTTACATTTAGAGCAATTCTTTCACCATGTGATGAAATTGAACATCTGAGGAAACCTTTCAAATACGTATACGAATACTAGCAGCAGATAAGTAACTATATGAATTGCAATTGAAAAGAAGTTTTGTAAAGAATCGTTCTGGTCTTCTAGTATATCCATTATCTTGTGTTTCAGAAAAGAAAAAAAAAAGCCACCTTTACGGGATGTAGTTTTCCTTCAATACTTAATCAACTGAGAAGAAGTCGACTCAGCAAATCATGGTTGGAACCTAGTCTGATGAGGGCGCTGTGCTGGGTACCAAAGTCAAAATAATAAATAAGAAAAGATCTCTGTTCCCAACAAGTCCCTGTGAAAAACACCAAACCAGAAGCACAAAGCAGACACTGGGGAGCTGAGAGTGAACAGTGACCCAGGGAGTCAGGAGAAGCATGATTAGAACTGAATGGCATCTGATCTGTGTGACACCAGCACGGTGGCTCCAGCAGAGATGATGAAGCACCAGACAGATCCGTGGTATCAGGAGATGGTTTCCAGGGCTTTCCTGATGAGAGGGGCAAGGGAATCCACTCCTATTTGTAAAAATCTGGGAACACGTGCAAAAGCACCACGAGGTGCTCCAGGCCTTGTGAGCCCAGCCGACACAATGACATGGTTTTTCTCCGTGTTGGATACCCTGAGCTTAAAGTAAAGGACTCTCCTGGAGCAACGTGGGGCCGCCTTACCCACGTGGCCAGAGTGAATCTGAAATACCTTTGTGGCATGTGAAAGTTCCCGGGCCAGGGATCGAACCTGTGCCACTGCGGTGACCCAAGCCACTGCAGGGACAGTGTCGGATCCGTAAACTGCTGCACCACAAGAGAACTCCTGAAATACCTTTCTAATAGAAATTATTGGTAAAAGGCTTTTCAAAGTACAAATTGCTACTGCTGATGTTCCCTGAAAACCACATATCGGTATGTTTTTTAAACTAAGTTTATAACATCTGACATTGTGGTGTCTCTAAGATTAGAATCTGCTGTTATATATTTTTTAAATTTTTTCACCTTAAAAACATTGTTAGGATCCCAATATCAATTCATGGATTGCGAGAAGTGCATTCTACCAGGTAACAAATGCAAAGTTTAGCCATTTGACATATTTAGCCTTCCACAATTGTGCAGCGAACTGTAAACATACACAACTGAAAATGTCAAATGGGTTTGTGAGTTAATAAGAGTCTTAAAATAACGAAATATTCTTAAACCATAACATAATTAATTCGTCCCTATTAAACTATTTCAGACACAACAAACAACACTTTGCAAGTTGGGCTGTGGGACTGACAGCTGATTCTTTCAAGAATGTAACCATATCCTGACCCCCCAACGTTATTAAAATTCCAGTTATTAATCCTGCCTTATTGCCCTTTTGTTTTCATAACATTTTCATCAAGGATTAGGGAGATATTGTCAGGCTGGAAAAGCTTACATTTTCTGCTGTGATTCAGAACAGCTGCCATTCTTGTTTGGATAACCCTTCATTCATATTCTCTGCCAGCCCTTGCACATTCCCCATAGCAAAATCATACAAGTCCTCACCGTTTTAGGAATCCCCTTAGGGAAATCAATGCCACACTTGAGCCCTGCGAGTTATTTATTTATTTCCACCAATACAGCGCTTCCTAAGGCCCCAAACAGATCTCTTCTCCCCACGGCCGCCTTTGCGATTCCTCCTCCTGGCGGAGACGCAAAGACTTTCGTCCCTAAGATGAACAGTGCAAACATCTAATCCTTTCTTGGTTGCTGCTTCCACTTTCAGAAAGAGAAATAAACTGAAGCTGTCAATACGACAGGATGTGAAGATTTCAAGTGGGTTTTTATTTTATATGGTACTTGCCCCTGTCCCCTGAACCAAAAACCCCATTCACAGGTGAGCTCTTCTGCAGGCTTGAGTGGAGCTCGGTGCCACAACACTGAAATATCCCTTTGCAGAAGGATTCATACAAGACCCCAGAGAAAGGGGAATAAGACAATTTGGTATAAGGCTTCACTCGGTTTGTGTTCATTAGCAAACAGCCTCCAAGGCCACCCCTAGGAGGGACTTTCCTTTGGCTTATTGGTGTATATAATTATGAGGTATGCAAATGAAGACACACATCCACATTTATGTGCACAGGCCAGCTCGATAATATCCAAGGCTTTCTTGTATTTTGAGAGATCCAGGAGGAAAAAACAGCATTGGAAGGCCCCAGACGTCACAATGTTAGAAGTGAGCATGCGACTCCTAGAGTTACAGCGAGTTCCTGTTGTGGCTCAGTGGGTTAAGGATCCAGCGTTGCCATGAGCTGTGGCGTAGGTCACAGGTGCATCCGCCAAAGGCAAAAAATAAATAAAAAAATAAGAAAATCTGTAAAAGCCTCTTCCCACTCCTAGAACATAACAATGGTGGATCTGGCCAATGCCATCTAACTGTTCCAAACTCTCAGTCACCATAAGGGTTTGCTGAGAATTTATTTAATAGAAAAATGGCTCATCAAATTCCCACTGCTCTAGGTGTTCTCTTGTGGTACAGCGAGTTAAGGATCTGGCAGTGTCACGGCAGTGGCTCTGGTCACTGCTGTGGTGAGGGTTCAGTCCCCGGCCTGGGAACTTCCACATGGCTATGGGCGCAGCAAAAAAAGAAAAAAAAAAATTATCCGTCTCTAAAATAATTCATAGAAAAACTTAATCAATGAGTAGGGTTTTTTGGTTAGTGGTAGTTTTCTTCTGGGTTTGGCTCAATTATTAAGCATAGCCCGGAAAAGGCTGAAACAATTGGGCAGGTTTATGAGATTGGGCGAATCTTTTGTTAAAAGAGGAATAATGAAGAGTATTAAATCATGAAAACAGAACATTATTATTAAAAAAAAAAGAAGCAAAAACTGATCTGTTCCAGCGACAGATCGTTTAAACATCACATCAAGGGTAAGTGCAATGGACTAATGTTTTGCAACCCTGGCATCTTCTTACCAGTCTGCTGAGTCAGTGATGGCAGCCTTGGCCCAGGTGCTAGGATCTGTGGTCACGAACCCTACATCATCATGGGAGCTGGAAGATGACTGGTCAGAGAGGTGTGGAGGAAGCACCGGCAACCTGTCATCCTCTATGATGACAGTGTCATCTTGGGGCATGTTCACCGTGGGGGACAGCTGGTATTTACCTGTCCAGTGGGGAAAAAAAAAAAGAAAGAGAAATTCTAGACATCCATCTAAGGGTTAAGGGGGATCATCTTAATTCTTGGCTACACTAGAAAAAGTCTACATTCCCCAAATCTGCTCCAGCTGGTAGGACAAAACTAAATGAAGAAGATGGAGTTTCCATAAATGAAGGTCAGATGGAGACCCCCAGTGTATTCCTTCCTCTGACATCACAGCTATGGGGCTCCGGGTGCCCTGAGCAGTGTCTCTGGTTTGACATGTCCTAAGGCCAGAGATGATCTCCAGAATGACCTGTAATGTGGAAATGCCACATCGATGCTACGTGGTTAACGTCCTTTGGAAATTTTTATCAGGAAATTTGGAGGGAAGCCCTGCAGATGTACATCAATGATTCAACCATTCATTCACTGGGCGTGAACCACCCAGCAGGTCTGTATGAAAGACTTCATCTCTGCCCCTCAAGAGCTCACACCCTAGAGGAGGAGACGGACAGATAAGGTGGGAATTGATTGGTGCCGTGAGTGATTTGGCAGAGTGTGCTGGCATTCACCAGTGTTGGTCACCGCCTGGGTAGCTGGAGGCAGAAGATGCTTGGAATCTTAACAGAAGTCAACATCAGAGATGGGCTTTGAATGACGTGTGTGATCTTTTCTGCCAGAAGAAATGATGACACTGATGTTAGACTGGCCATACCATCACTAAACACACGTTGGCGAAACGTCAAAAGTGCACTCGGGACACTTCAAAGATGAGTGCATGCAGCAGCAAGATTGTGGGGAGATGGCAGGAGTTTTCTCAAAGAGAAAAGATTCAGATCTCACTGCCCAGAAGTTTTCAGGCCAAATCAGGGGAGCTTATAAATTCTGATTTATTTAAGCAGGATATAGTGTTGTCAGTAAGCAAAGACCCAGAAGTCTATAATGATCAGATTCTTTCCAAAAAGTCTGTTCAGGTTCATGGATCAGAATGAGAGACATTTACATTTCTTGGGACAAAATTATGATTCAAGGTCCCAAATCCTTAAAGACAGATAAAACTGGGTGCAACTAGAGCTTATCCTACTAAGTGAAATGTCTGAAAGAGGACAAATAACATATTCCACCTCTAATATGCGGAATTTAAAATATGGCACAAATGAACCTATCTCCAAAACATACTCACAGACTTGTGGTTGCCAAGGGGGAAGAGAGAGGGAATGGGATGGACTCGGAGTTTGAGGTTAGTAGAAGCAAACTATTACATTTGAAATGGATCGACAAGAAGGTCCTACTGTAAAGCACAGGGAACTATATCCAGTCTCCTGGGATAGACTATGATGGAAAAAAATAATAATAAAAGAATTGAATATATCTGTGTGTGTGTATGCGCACATGTGTGTGACTGAGTCACTTTGCTGTACAGCAGAAATTGGCACAACATTATAAATCGACTATAGTTAAAAAAAAATTTAAGGTAAGGAAGAGGCCATCTTCCTCCCCCAAATGCTTGTAGTTCTTCTGGTTTGCTCCCCAAATCTTGTGCTGTACCTCCTCTGAGCAAGAACCTTCCTCTGGGCCAGGTTTTGGTTCACATGAATACCCCGTGAAAGGCTGTACTCAGAGAAACATGTACCCCAGGGTGATGCAGGTCCACTGGCAGGGCTCCCCCAACAAAGCAAGGAGACTGGACACTTTTCCCATCACGTTACAGGATGATGGAAACACTCTCATTTTAAGGCCAATGTGTAATCAATAATTTTTGGAAATTTGGCAGTGGCAGATATAGGCATGAAGGATTTTTTAAAATATATGTTATTCTAGACATTTCAACAAAGGAGCAAACATTATTAAGATATTTTTTCGGGACAACCCTCAACAGCGAACTTGCTGGAAATCTCAAATTCATTCATTGTTTAGTATCAACTTCTCCATCATAGAAATAGCCTCTGTTCAGTGCAGCCTCTACTTGACAAGTTATCAAGAAAAACACTCTCCATTTTGATCTGAAATGCATCCACTTTGGCAAACTGTGAACACTAGCAACTTTTTATCAATGCTCATGATAAGAATGTAAAGCAAATTTAATACTTCATTGTTTCCCTTTCCTGAATTCAGATCACTCACTTATGCCTACTCAAGTTTTAGGATATTAGTGCAGAAAGACAGAAATCTGTTCAATAAAACATCACTCATAAATAAGGCTGGACATTCTAGCACTATTACCCAAAGAAATAGTCCCCTCTCAAGATATACTTTTGTTCCTCAAAAGTGTATAGCACTACAAAACCCAAACTACCCCTGAAAGCTCACCACTGACAAGGCACAAGTCATGGTGTTAAATGTCATGTCCTCACACAAGCAAAATTTATTGGAAGAAACAGTCATGGTGTAATTATAGTGCACTCATTTCTAAACACAAAAATGAAAACTCTTCTGCACAATCTTTTCACAGAGACAGCCTAACGAGCAATATGGAACACTAAATAGTTCTTTGTGTGACAATTCTTTTCAATGTTGTTTTGAGTAGAAATATCTTTCCTCAAGTGATCTGAAATTTTATACAAAAATACACGGCACAAAGTTTCCCTATTAACAGGAGACAAGAATTCAGCTTTTTTTTTTTTTTTTTTTTCCCTCTCACCCATGATTCTGGAGGCTAATATTTCCAAAGGCTTAAGAAGACTTATTTTCCATCCATTTTCTACTTTTCAACAACTTGCCAGGAATATTGTTTTGGGATCCAGATCCAGGGAATATATTGGGCGTCATGAACTAAACTACCAAATTACAGAGTCTACCAAACTCCACCGAGACAATAACTCCCAATTATGTTTGCTGGTACTTGGCACATCATAAATGTGAAAGCTTCAAAGGGTGACTTCAGAAGGCTTTGATCTGTTTTTTGGTAGATAAACTTTCCCCTTTCCTCAACCAGTTAACCAACAAATGAAGATTTATACAGCAGCAGAGTGAAACAATGAGATACAGAATGACTGTTTACTAAACATTTATTCATTGGTACATTTACATAGAAGGCAACACCATGCATGACACTAGAAACCCATGAAAGGAGGAAAAATTCGCCAGTGATTTGACTCACATCAAAATAACATTAAAGTTCCATTTTTCTATGGTGGATTTCTAGCAAGATCAAAGTATTCTGAACAGACGTATTTTTTAAACTCACCATGAGTGTATGGATATAAAAACTACAGCGATTAAGTTCTAAAATGGATATAACAGATTTCAGTTTTGTTTTAAACAGAAAAATTCTTCAGATTAAAAAAAAAAAAATTGGAAAAAAGCTAATGCTCCATGCTCCCAAATGTCAGCTTGCAATGTGTCCTATGAAGTGAACATGTTGGTGAGAGGAGCTTGTTAGCAACAGTAATAGTTAAGATGGTCTAGCAACTTGTAAAATATTTTTAAGGCTTTTGAAAGGAAGAAATCCTACGTAGGTTCACTGCAGATTCCTTCTTGATGAATGTCCAAGATTAATCCTTTAAGATCCAGAATAGTGGAAAGTCAGCCACTACAGACGACTTCTGGAGAAATCTTGCCTTTGGTTGCAAGTCTGGCTGACCCCACCAAAAGCTAAGGAGATCGATCGGCTTCCAGGAACTGTGGGACTCATGACTCAGAAAAAAATACACATTGTAATTTGGGTTCAGAAGCACAGAAAGTTTGGGGCTTCAGAGCAGTCACTTAATGTCTTTGGTCCATAAATCCCCTGAACAGAAGTTAAGTAGGCTGGAGTACCTGATTTGTAAGGTTATTTCAAAGATAACTTCTTTGATTTTTAAATCACAGTCATTGCCAGAATGGAACAGATTCTGTAGACTGTCTAATGCCAGTTACTTAAAAATGTGGATACTTAAAAATTGATGGGAATAAAAAAAATGAATGTCACTAACACTTATTGTGTGATCCCAGTATTCCCCAGAGAGGATTATTTTTAGAAAGAGGAAATAACCAAGAACAAATCAAACAAAAATTGTCATGGGATCTTGGGACTTAGTTCTTTTATCTGTTAAGTGGGAAAGTGTGGCTGATGATATCTGACATCCTTCCAACTCCAAAATCTTTTCCTTTTTTGGTCTAGTTTTTGGAAGCTTCTCTCCTGGGATATGTTCCCACAGAAATGAGTCAGAAAGCCTCAAGGCTCCTTTTGGGTCTAGAGTCCCACAGAAGGAACATTCTTTGTGAGAATGTACCCTGTCCACATAAAATTAATCATTTCTTGATGTAGTCAGCTGGAATTTCAGTACAAAGTTCTATGTGAATCATAGCAGATCAGGAAGCACCACTACCTCCCCTGGGGTCTACATAAGAGTTAACCTAAAGGCATAGAGAACAACCATTAACCAAACAAGATCTGTCTGGGAGATTTCCACGCACCCAGACCCTGTGTTGATCAGTAAATACTGTTGCTACTGGTTTAGGTTAACTGAAATTCAGTGCTTTAACTCCTTATATTTGGTACTCTGTTTTGGTATCTTGTTGCAAGGTATATCTTTTGCAGGATTTCTACCTTTAAGTGGGACGTGGCGTTAACAGTGTTTGTTTCTTAGGGCCAAAGATACTGAAAGAGGGAGGGACAAAGACTGAGAAATTCTCAGATTTGTAAAACTCAAGATAAATCAAATTAAGCATATACATTTCTCAGGATAAAACTATATAGGACCCTGAGTTTCCAGTACAATATGTAAAAAACTGTCTTAAGAAAATATCCAAATCATTTAATATCCACTTGACCTACCAGCAAAGAGTATGAGGTTGGTAAACCCTACCCCAATCCCAAAGGGTACACCCAGACAGGACAAAGCACAGAGCCATGAGGGACGGTACTACCCCAGGAGAAGCATCTGGAATTTTAAAGTCCAATTCACCTCTAGCAGAAGGAAGGGAAAACCATGCCACCTATAATGCAAACTTAAAAAGCCTAATGAGGCGTCTCTGACAAAACCAGAGCAAGAGACTGAAGAAAAGGAAGGAAACCTGGGAACTCCCTGGTGGCCTAGCAGGTAAAGGATCCCGCGTTGTCACTGCTGTGGCTCGGGTCATTGCTGTGGCACAGGTTCAATCCCTGGCCCGGGACCTTCTGCATGCTGTGAGTGCAGCCAAAAAAAAAAAAAAAAAAAAAATCTCCAACCCATATATACAGCATTTCCAAAGGTCACTAGGTGAATTGGGTTTTTTTTTTTTTTTGTCTGTGTTTTAGTTTTAGTTTTTCGCCTTCCTCTGAAGCATCAGGGGTTGGAGGCAGGATGCAGGTTACAGGAGCTGGTGGACCAATGGTCTGATTCAGTATGGCAAGTCCTACGTTCCTATAATAAAGGGGAAATTACAGCGAATCACTTTGTATGCACACAGATCCAGGGGCACATGCACTCTCGTTCTCTGTCAAGGGGTCTGACTTTTCACCAACTAAGAAGTATTTAACAAAGAGAAAGCCTCACACCGAAACCAGGACAAGTATGGAAAACCCAGCCGAAGTGAGGAGGGTGGTCATTAATACGCGAAGGTTCATCTCACAAACCATGTGCAATGCCGCTCACCTGACAGGTGTGCAGTATCTTTAGCATCCTTCCCCTACCTGCACTATGCCAAGCAAGCAAAGGAAAAAAACCAAAAACAACAACAACAATAAAAAAAATCGAAATTAAACCAGAGAACTGACATGTCTTCATTCTATACGTGACAAAAAAAGAAGTGGGGAATTGAGCAGGTTTTCCCAACAAGAAAGCCAGAAGGATTAGAGGAAGAAGAACAGAAAATTCTACCAGTCACGTTCATATGTATTTCCTATCACACTCGGCAGAAAGTTCTTTGAAGGCAGACTATTTCTCACTCCTCTTTGTACCTAGAGCAAAAGTGTATGTCTTGCCAACAGCAGGCTTTCCATAAACATCCACGGATGAAAGAAACAAATTCCCGTTCCAGTGAAGCTTCCTAATGGAGACTTCTATAAAACCTCCACTAAATGTACTCCAAATGAGTTCAATTTAAGGCTGTACTTATTCAAGGCTTGCGAAACATACCAGCAATGAAGGTGGTTTATGTCACGTGCTATTTTAATCAAAACAGCGTCTTTCGTTTTAAATTTGAAAACTCTCACAAGCTAATCCCAAGATGAGCAACTCAGTAAATCCAGCCACTCTGGTGGCAGAGCAAGTCTTTATTAACCGGATCTGTTAGCAGAGAGCTGAACCGCGCTGAGCACGTGCTAATAACCTCATTACCCACTGGGGCCACGAAGACAGGATGGGGCTGAATCCAAACAAAGGATGCACAAAACTAGTTTCAGGATTTTTAAATGGAGGCTTTGAAAAAGTAGAGATGCAATTAAAAAATGTTAACATCCTATTGAGTACAAATCACCTAATATGAATATTTCATGTACAGGTATATATGTATTTTTTGCCTCTCCCTCCAAACGGTGCTATTGTGATTCCATAACGTTTCAATCTTTCTTGCCATAAACCACAATATTTTTATTTTATTTTTTTTCTTGAAAAAACACAGCTTCACTTCTCATCTCAAACACTCCGAGCATCTCTTAATCACTGGGAAACACTTCTGTGCGACCCCCTTCTTTTTTTCTCTTTGCGTGTTACAGGATCTAAAACTCACTTAACAAAATCAATGTATTGACTCTCTTCACATTAACACTTCCTGAAGGATTAGAATGAACCTGCTCCTTGTCCTCTTGAAAACATGGCCCTCCTTTACATTAATATTACATTAATAACCTCTCCATGAACCAGTAAAAGCACAAGAGTGAGATGTGATAAACAGGGTTTTACCTGACTCACCCATTATCCGACTGAGCGCAGCATTTCTCGTGGGTGATTCATCAAGGCCCTCGATCCCGCTATAGAGGGAATGGGAAATCCTTCGTTCTCGCTCATCCAACACCGTTTCAATGGGCAGCTCGGGTCCAGAGGGGCTCCCAGGTGACTTCAGCTATAGAGAAGGGGGGAGCCAGGGAAAAAAAAATCAGAACTGGAGGCCCATTAGCAGCATGTGGGAATTATAACAACTTGCCCAAGGCCTGCATCCAACTGGGTACCAAATGAACTAGAACTTTTCACCCTGTACCAAAATAATTTGTGATGACAGCTCTGCCTAATGACCAACTTTCTGTGCCACTTTACACTGTGCCTCCCATGAAGTTCTGTCAGATTTCAACCACTGGAGGAAAAATATGTATATTAAAGGCTTTTTTTTCCAGACGCATCTTGTTGCCTTTTTTTTTTTTTTCGTTTCAGTTGGGTGGTTAGGATCTGTTGAAGTCAATTTAAGTTATGGTTTAATTCCGAATTCCTTATGAGATATTGCTCTGCGCAAGACATGCTTTCCCATCATCAGAATGGAAGCTGGAACTTTCCTTTTTATACTGAGTGTGTAAATACACACGCCACAAGCACACCTTGGTGTGGGAGCCGGGAGAATTACTCTCTAGGACCGAAAGATCACTTGTCAGCGCGGGGGCTCAATGTCTTCTGTGAAATTAGAAACCCTCACCCCATTCTCTCATTGTGATCGTCAGTAGGAGACAGTCACGGAGAGAAAATAAACCCCAGGGTATACTGATAACACGGACGTGAAGACCTAATACTCTAATGAAGCGGGAAAAAGATGCCCATTTCACACAGACAATCTGCTAGATAAGCGAAGAAGAGAGGTGGATGTTTATCACCAGAATTAAAAGAGGATGTGGCGTTCTTGAAGACACCTGTGCCTTGTAAGTTACATACTTGAGAAAAATATGAGTAAGAACTCTATGCAAGTGAGGCCGTTACACATCTGCTTCAAGGAGGAGCAAAGCACACAAATCCTCCCGAGGTGGGCTCCGAGGGTCACCCCGTCACTGACATCTTCTGATGCCTTGGAGCTGGCCTGCAGCCAGAGGCAGGGAGGGTGGGGGCGGGGGCACAGCGCAGCCCAGCAAAGTGGAGAAAAGACCGCGCATTCCAAACAGATGAAACCGCAACTGTGGCTCCTTCGTCTGAACGAATTATTATTTCTGTTAGAAGCTATCATCTGTTTAATATAAATGAGATATTTAATGAAGTTCCGAACTGTAGACTTATCGCGCCCAGTTTGATAAGCACTGGGGAAATTTAATGCATTGAAGGGTCAACACAATTACAATTGGAGGCACGTCAAACTGCGGGAGAATAATAAACTTGCCGTGCTAGTGAATTAGACTCAATAAGGTTTAAATTGTGAAATGAGGATTTGTTTTATTAGTTTTTTTTTTTTTAATCGAAGATTACAACTGACAGCTTTACTGAAAAGTAAATTAAATATTCAAGGTCTCTGATGTAAAAAAAAAAAAAATACAAGAACATTTTCTGAAAGAATACTACGCTTAAACGCCAAGGTACCCTGCGGAGGTAAAAACAGAAACACAACAAATACCCACTACCTTTAAAAACAGGCACGGGTGAATTTTTTTAACGGGCACATGCATCAAAGAGACCCGCTATACACGGCTCCACACCCCAGACCTGCATCCTGCACATTCACTCATTTTATCATAAGACAGACAACACAGCCTCAAGTTTGCTTAACAAATACTTTTAATTGAACTGTATAATGCCACGATTTTCTAGATGATAAAAATCTTTATAAAGCGCCTTTATGAGAAATCCCCAAATACCCCAAGAGGCTATTTTAGAATTGTATAAAGTCAAATAAAAATTCCATTTAAAAAAAAATAGCACATGCAGGCTTTCTAGAGAAAAACAATAAGATGCCTGTTCCTGAGAAACCTCGCACTGGAACACGTTCATGGGAAAGCGTCTGCCCCTCCCCTACCTCCCTAAACCACGTCTAATTTGCATCTCAAAAGAGATTTAAATGAAGACATCAATGGCCTCCTACATAAATATTTAACAGAAGATACAATGCCTTTTAATTTCTTAAAAACAAAACTGATTGGGGTACACAGCTTTGTTTTAAATCTTCAGCTATAGAGATTTTGACGATTTTTTTTGTGGTTGCAAGCAAAGGCCTTTGAGAAAAAGGAATGCATCGCATGGGAGCAGGAGGACAGCCACTCTGAGAAGGGCTGTCCTGGAAGAGTAGCCAGGCCTTCCTGCAATCTGGGCGGCTCCTAGGCCTTTTCAAAGTCTCCTTCTATAAAAACCTTATCAAATTAGGCTTCATTAGAAGACGACACCAAAATAGAAGAATGGCAATTTTCACTTCGCTCTTTCAACTGCAAAGATGTTCCTCAGTCCAACATAATTGAGTCTCAAGTAGGAGCAATTGTGTTGGACTGCCCTCAGCTCCAGCCCTAGGAAAACATGAAAGCCTTTGACCCGTGAAAGAAAAATCAGGACTTGATTGCAGCAAGATAACTCATCCTGGGAAGCAGCATAAAGTGACAGAGCCTTCTTCCAAAGTAATGTGGAAACCATACCCTGTACTCTTCGATCAGGCCATTTATTTTGCTTTGTGGTCACCATCCTCTCAAAATAATAAGCGAAGTGAATAATAAAGATTTATGCCTATCAGCTTTTATCAGAGTTCCCACCATGGCACAGCAGAAAAGAACCCGACTAGAAACCATGAGGTTGTGGGTTCGATCCCTGGCCTCACTCAGTGGGTTAAGGATCTGGCATTGCCATGAGCTGTGGTGTAGGTCGCAGACACAGCTCAGATCCTGCATTGCTACGGCTGTGGTGTAGGCCAGCCGCTACAGCTCTGATTCGACCCCTAGCCTGGGAACCTCCATATGCCGAAGGTGCAGTCCTCAAAAGCAAAAAAAAAAAAAGAAAGAAAGAAAGACACAAAAAACTAAAAACATTTATTGGGACTTCATTACCTAAGGCATAAAAATTAGGAATTACCCCATATCTAAAAACAATACGGTACACTCTTTAAAAAGATATTCAAAGATATATTGCTTTTATAATCAGAAAATGGTAAATGCTATTTAATAACAAAAGACTGGACTTTGTCCAGTGAACATGCTTTGTATTATACACTTGGCCTACTCTTCTTAGAAAAAGGTAAAATATTGATTTACTTTAAAAAAAACTAATACGATATCCACGGGGCTTAGTAAAATCTCATGTTGTTTAAATGTGCATTAGTGCGTCAAATTATGTCTTTCGCATCAAGGAAATCTATACCACCAACTCAACTACAAACTGGCATGAAAAGCTGGCATGGATACAGCCCTAATCCCCTTCAGCAAACCTAAAATTGTGTCCTAGTTAGTAGCAGGCACAATCTTATTATCCGATACTTCAGTCTTTGTAAGCTTATTCTATTTTATCCTTAATTCCTGGCATAGAGCAGACACTAGGTGAATAATTAGGTGAATAAAGTTGTTTCTGAGTGAATGACTCAGATTTTCTTAACACAGTTTTGAGATCTGATACCTTTAGGCCACATGGAAGCGGGCTTTTAAAGCTGAGGGCACAGCACAACACTGCAAGTAAAAGACATTTGACAGAGATGCCAACCACACAGTGTAGAAAGTTCTGACACCCAACTGAAATGTAAACACAAAACAACGAATAAAAAGACAGACAAGGTTTAGCTTTGGAGAGGAGTGGCAGGGTTTCGGGGTGCAGTTCTGGGCTCTGCTCTCAGGGGGACCTACAGTTAAGGTCCTTCACGTGGCCGACGGCGAGGACTGGAGGGTGAGGTGAGCCCAGATGTGGCAGACCCGAAGCTGACCTCTGTCGAAGGCCAGGACTCACCTGTTTACTGTCCACTACTTCCCAGCACAGCCTGAACAAGTCACACTCGCAGTCAATGAGACTCTCTCAAGTGCCTCTCAATTACGCTCGGCCACCACCTTGGCCTTGCAGCCAGTAAGCATGGCATTTGACCTCTCGGTGTTTAGTCTTCATACATAAAGAGAATCAAAAATGATACTGATAGAATAGGCCCCTTCCTATTCTAATGGAGCTTTCTGATTCTAAGAGGAGGACACCCAGAGAGAGAGTTCATCTTCAAATAGTCCTCCGTCAGTTCACTGAGTTCCGACAAATTTCTAAACCCACCCCTATCGGGATAAAGGACATTGCTATGAACGTCCTTCAAATCATTTCCCACTCAATCCCAATCCACCCAAAAGCCGCCAATGATATTCCATCACAAAATAGTTTTTCCAGTTCTAGATTTTCATACAGATTCAATAAGAATAGCGATAATATGCTATTAATAACAAATAATATGCAAATTAATCATCCCAATTAGTAGTCCAGTTGTCCACTGCTATAAAAATGCCTGCTATGACTATTAATTAGATGTTGCTATGCTACAGAGCAATTGGAAAGAAATGACCCTTCATTGATACTGACCCTGCTAATCATATATCCCTCTACTGCAATTTTTCAGGGGTCTTTTCTAGAATTCTTGTGTACAGAGTTTTCCTATTTTGTTAAGTTGATTCCTAAGTAATTTATGGTTTTTGATATTATAGTATCTGACACTTTTATTTTATTTTCAAATTGTCTATTCCTAGTACATATAAATAAAATTGATCTTCGCCTACCATTCTGTGACCTTCCTAAATTCACTTATTTGTTCTAAAGTAATTGCCTTGTAGATTCCTTAGGATTTTTTATGTAAATGATGATGTCATCTGAAAATAAAAACTTTTATTCCTTCTTAAAAAAATAATTAAATTAAAATAGCGCTTGGTAACTATATTCTTCAATATGGGGTCTCAGACAAAACTTCCCTCGTCTTATTCTCTGTTGGGACCAAGAAAGGCGTTTACAAGAAATCATGTCTAACAGAGATATAACAAAATGACTAAATGACTGCACCCTATGCCAAACTACCGTAATTCCTATAAAAATGAATTTCTTTGGAACATGTAAAATCAGCTTGCTTCTCCCATACAGGCTCTTTTCTTTCTTATTTCCTTTCTTTCTTTCTTACTTTCTTTCTTTCATGGGCCACCAGTGTGGCACATGGAGGTTCCCAGGGTAGGGGTCGAATCAGAGCTACAGCTAACAGCCTACACCACAGCCACAGCAATGCTGGTTCCTTAGCCCACTGAGCGAGGCCAGGGATCGAACCTACATCCTCAAGGATACTTGGTTGGGTTCGTTTCTGCTGAGACACAAGGGGAGCTCCCACACAGGTTATTTTCAATATGCAAGGAAGGATGTCAGGTGTTTACTCCCATTTCCCGATGTTCTTCAAAGTCCTCAACAAATTCATCCTTTGCTGTGATACCAATGTTTCTGCCTCTTGCTTTATGGATTTTTTCCAATGGAAAAGAAGTCAAAAGTTATCCTTCAGAAGCACAAACCAAGAGGAAACCATCTCTTTTCTCTTTTTTTAGGAAACAATTACTGCTTATGAAACGTTTTTAAATATTTACGTAAGAGCATTAGATCTATTTATTTATTTTTTTGTCTTTTTTGCCATTTCTCGGGCCGCTCCCACAGCATATGGAGGTTCCCAGGCTAGGGGTCCAATCAGAGCTGTAGCCGCCGGCCTACGCCAGAGCCACAGCAACGCCGGATCCTTAACCCACTGAGCAAGGCCAGGGATTGAACCCGCAACCTCTTGGTTCCTAGTCGGATTCATTAACCACTGAGCCACGACGGGAACTCCAAGAGCATTAGATCTAAAGACAGGAAAGAAAATCTGAATTACTGCCAAAATACTAATTTTGTTACCTGGTCTTGCTAGAACATCTAACGGGAACTACATTAATCTTTTCTGGAGACTGGAACCATCCTGAAGAGGATGGAAAGCTCTCAAAGGGATTTCGGCAAGGAGTGACAGGATCCGTTTGTGGGAAGATGTGCTTTACTGCAGTGCAGAGGATGATGGCGAGAGGTCCTTCAGGGAGCTGCAGCAGAGAGCCCCGAGAGATGATGGGGCCAAACCTGGGCAACGGCAGGGGAAGGAGAGGAGGGCAGAAGGAAGCAGAGGGTCCAGAAGAGGTGGCTACGGAGACAGGAAAGGCATTTGAGAGATCAGAGCCACCCCAGGCTTCCAGCTTCTACAGCTGAAGAAACGGTGGCGCTATTTCGAGGGGGATGGGGAGAAGGGTTGATCAAGAGCTCAAGGAGCAACAGGTTTCGGAGAGGAAAAAGTACAGGTGCCTGAGAGACACACCAGTGGACATCTCTGTGGGCGGCTGGATAGAGGGATCTGGAACGAGCGTAGAAGAAGGAACACGGGATTCATCACAACGTGGGGCCTGAGGGCCAGGCGACAAAGGTCCCCCAGGGTGCATGTGCGGAAGACAGTGCCCAGCAAATGCTTCGAGAAACACCACCAGTAAAGGAACAGGTGGAAGAGCGCAGCCTTTGAGGAGACAGAGGGCCAGAGTCAAGTAGGAGAAAGATGGAGAGCCAGGAGGAAGGGATCCAGGACCGAGGCAGTGGTCACAGATGCCTGAGAGGTCAAGTGGAAGAGACAGAATTACCTTCCAGAGAATATCTGCCACGTGCTACATGGGGACAAAGACCAGGGAAGCGCAGGGGAAGGCGATCCCCAGTGCAGAGGTGACAACTGTTAAACATATTGAGGGAGTTCCCGGTGTGGTTCAGCAGTAACAAACCCAACTCGTATCCGTGAGGACTCGGGTTCCATGCCTGAACTCCCTCAGTGGGCTAAAGATCCAGCATTGCCATGAGCTGTGGTATAGGTCAGAGAAGAGGCTCAGATCTGGCATTGCTGTGGCTGTGGTGTAGGCCGGCAGCTATAGCTCTGATTAGACCCCTAACCTGGGAACCTCCAAAGGCTGTGGATGCGGCCCTAAAAAGACAAAAAAAAAGAAGAAAGAAAGAAAACACACAGCACTTTCCCCATGTGAGAGGGCAAAGAGAGATGCACAAAAGATGTTCTTTTGCAAATTTTCATCTTCTCTAGCTTGAAATTAAGTATGCAATCCCTTGATTTAAAGATGAGTTCGTAAAATATAGTTCTGTGATGCTGTCAAAGGCTGGACCACAGAGCTGATGTATAGACCCAGAAGGAGAGAACTCAGCACATTATCTCGGCCTGAGGTTCATTCATGACAAGACGCCCCATGCTTATATCAATATTTACGGTAATGTAATGTACACATCCCCCCGCCCCCCAGTAATTCAGGAAGATGTTTTTCCAAAGGTAATATATAATATAAGTACAACAGCAGCAAAATCATGTCTTAAGACTTACGGGAAGCTGAAACAAGCTCTCTGTCTTCATATAATTCTCTAGTTAAACCCTGTCAGGACAAAAGGCTTTTCGCTAGTATTACAAAGAAAGCACAGCACTCGTGATAAGATTTCCTTGATCTAATTGCTTTATAAGCTTACTCTATCCTAAGAAATAGTAATAACCAGCAATGTATGAAAATGATACCATAAAGAATATTGAATATTAAAGTCTATTACTGCCTACTGCCGCTGTTCCCTTACTTAAATCATTTTCATTCACACAAATTCACATGCAGAGGTGAATGAGATGCAGAGATACTGCAGTGGGATTCCAATGCCATGTGTTTGCCAGGGTAACAGGGGATCAGATCAGTGCTTTTATCAAAACATTTTCAGGCTGGCACAGGTCTGTTTGGGGAACAAGAGGGAATCATCCAAACCAGAGTAAAGCAGGCTTGGATCCACGGTGCTCACCATCAGTCCATTTTTCCTACTTTTTTTTTTTTTTTCTCCCACTTTTTAGGGCCACACCCTCAGCACAAGAAGGTTCCCAGGCTGGGGGTTGAAAGGGAGCTGCAGCTGACGGCCTGAATCACAGCCACAGCGACTCCGGGTCTGAGCTGCATCTGCGACCTGTACCATAGCTCACAGCAATGCCGGATCCTTAACCCACTGAGTGAGGCCAGGGATCGAACCCACATCCTCATGGATACTCATTGGGTTCGGTCCCACCGCGCCACGACGGAAACTCCTCCGTTTCCTACATTTTAAGTCCTCCTATCACATTCAGTTCTTTCCTCTGAAGGAGAACTTTGAGAAGGTGCTAGAGATTTTAGTTTGTTTTTGTAAACAAACTAAACAGACCAAAACTATGACATATTGTCCAGGAGAACATCCAGAGAGGAAACCCCATCTGTTTGTAATCGCCACTGGCTCCCCAGGACCTAACATGTAGATGATGCTCCGGGAACCTCTGTCAAATGAATACAGCCTATGGATATGAAATTATTCCATTTTTGAAAAAGACCAAATAGGGAGCGATGTGTCCTGTGAACTTACGGTGGAGAATTTTTGACAGAGTTCCTTGTAAGACTTACATGACAAACATCAGTCAATGACTTGGAAACCAGTAAAGACTATTATCCAAGAAAACCAACCCAGCAGCCCACTCTGAAAGATCCGTGTTCACACTTATCATGTGAACGTGAATGCGTTATTTCCCACGGTTTTCCACGCTGAGGTTTTTAGTTAAGGTGACATCGTATTCTCGTTGTTAGGGAAATTGATGTGTTAATTATCATTAGGCCATGGTGCATTTGGAAAATAAAAACAATATAAAAAATGGTCAGTAGACATTTAAAAATCGGGTCACCACTCCACTGACGACCCACTGCACTCAAGGGTGTGTTGCAAAATCTGATTGCATTATCGGGCTGGGTGAGTCCCAACCACACCCTGAAAAGCTTGCTTTTTATAATAAACACAGCTTTTAAAATTAAGAAAAACACCTAAGCAGTTGAGATACAATTTCCAGTTTGTATGATCTGCTAATCATTTGCTTTAGGTGATTTAAAAATGGGGGGAGCTAAGCATCACTAGACACAGAGACCACAAAAACGTCACCCTTTCAACAAGCAGGTCCCAACTGTTTCCTAGAGCTGGCATGTATTCTATAAAAGAATTTGGAACAAACTCTTCTCAGGTTCTAATACTAATGAACAAATCTATATACAACGCCCTTTAAATTTGCAAATGCCCTGCTATACAAGAAAGTATGTTTCTACTTGGGATGTTTCTACTCTTTGGGAAAACGAATGTTCATATCCTTCAGGAGAGAAAAACCTTCCCAGTCATGCCTAACTAGAGAGAGAGGGCAGCACAAGTGCAGAACCCACCGTGGCTTTACGCAGGAGATACCCCTGAAAAAGCAGGCTCTCCAGAGGAAAGCAGCCAGCTCTCCAGTGATGGAGAAAGGGGGACCGGGTGGGGGGAGAAGAAGGAGCGGTCACACTTCTGACAATGTCACAGGAGAAACAGACTCTCTCCCTTGAGGGACTTTGCAAGAGGCACTCATTCTCCATAAGCCAGGGCACAAGCAACGTTGCTTAGGTGCTTCTCCCGCAGGTTGGCCACTGCTCAAGGGAAGAGAAACTGCAGGCCCAGGCAGGAAGGCGTGAGTTTTCAAGGTGAGAACTCAGCTCAAGGTGCCTTTGAGAGGACAGTGCTATCTGTTGGGGTAGCAACAGAAATACAATGGCACACTTAGGAATATCTGGACAAGAGAATTAAGAAAACAAATCACAGTACCCTGACAGTGCACTAAACTCTAGATGAGCAAAGGCAATAGGGCGTCTTTGGAGGCAAAGCCCCGGGGCTCTCCCTTGGTTGCCCAGCGTTAGGACAGACCTCGGTCCTAGACAGACCTCGGGTCCTACGACCATCAGGGCCCTTGCGTCTTGCTCATGCTTTACCTCAGCACACTTGCTTATTCTCCTTGCCACAATGAGCTGGATCATGCCTCGCTTGTTCCCCTCCGTGGACATGGACCTGCGGAGGGTTTCCATGGCATCCTGGTTTGTCTTCCCCAACAGGGACTCTCCATTCACTGCGATCAGCTGATCGTCCACCCGAAGCCTCCCGTCCTGGGAAGAAAGCAGGTAAAAAGTACCCTTAAAGAGTCTGTAATAAAAGAAGTTGCTTTCCCTTGAGTTAAAAAAAAAAATAAAAATAAGAACAAAGCAAAAAGAAAAGGGGGGGGGCGCTTTAATACTAATGGATTACGCCCAATTGAACACCGGCATAATAATGTGTAAGCAGCCATGGCAGCCTGTGTCTACTCCAATCATTTATACATTTGTAAATCAAGTCATTATCATAATCTGTTTACCAAAATAGCATACTAATTCAAAGGACACAAAGTGATTACTTTCCTGCTTCCAGAGACACCCAGAGAGGTTATTTACAACCCAAGACATGCAAAAGCTCCAGGCTATTAGACAATGGCCAAGGAGTGCCCCTTCACAGACAGCCAGGAAATTTTCTCTACACTGGGAAACTGGAGCAGTGACCCATGGCAGGGGATTAGCCTTCACTGCAGGGCAGCTCTGTGCCAGGACCTGGGCCGAGTCTTTGCATGGATAGTCTTCATTTCACTAGAATGACCAGGGGCTGTGAATTCTGTGAGACAAAATAAACGGGGAGCTGCAGCTGCGAGTTCCATCGCGAAATGAGAGATCACTGAGATGTCAGGAGTTGTCTGCTCACGGAAGGGGTATTGCCGAGAAAACAGAAAACCTTTATGTGCTCCAGGGTATCAGAAAATGCCACCCCAAAACATACCACTTTGGCAGAGGGATTATGTAAACAGAAGGCAGACACGGAAGGAAGGGTCTGTCCTGTCCCCCTTCTGGCTGAACGTGGGGCATCAAGTTCCCCAGGTGAAGGTGCCCCCTCTTCTCCAAACCTGGGAGGGAGAACAACCCTCGCCACCAGAGAAGGACGGGCACTGAGATAAGTCTACCGAACAAACCTTACAAAATAAACCTTTTCTACCTCTGGTTTCCCTCATATATTCACCATCTCACAACAATTGACCATCCCTGGAAGCCCAAACCTTTTGTCTAATCACGATTCCATTATTTATCACCATTTGCTAAAATGGTATATAAGCTTCCTAGTCTAACCACTTCTTTGGGTTTTCACTTCTTTCCTGTAGAGCTCCCGTATACATAAAATTGGAAATTTTAACATCAATAAAATGTGTAACCTTTTCCCCACTAATCTGTCTTCTGTTAGTTTAATTCACAGGCCACAGGAACTGAATCTAAGAGGGTAGAGGATAGGTTTTGCCCCTACAGCTTAGAGGCTTCCAAAACAGGACCAGGGCTGTAATTAAACATTTTTGCGAATGAGCATAAGCTGGGTCAAGATGGCATCTGCTTACCTTAGACGCTGCTCCTCCGTTAATAATGGACTTGACAAAGATTCCCAAATCGGCGTGGTTCTCTTTTGACCGGTTACCTTTGACACTGACGCCAAGACCGGCTGATCCTGAATCATTCAACGGAACTTCAAACGTCAGGAATTCCCTGGTGCCATCAGGTGTGAGAACAGTATCCTCATCTTCTGCTTTCTAACAGGAAACAAAAGTGAACGTTATATTCCAGTGTTTCTTTCTGTTACTTTCTAAGACTGCTAATGAGCATTCCTTCAATCATAACAGGCACTGTATTTCCATCTAAGTTCCACAACAAGATCCATGATAACCGCGCATCTGCACCCCTTCCAGATGAATCCTGGAACCAGCTGCTAATATTTTTATGCAGCACTTGTTTCAGCCCTGAAACAAACCTAAACCAGATTCTGAGAAATATAGGAGGGAAAAACGTACATGTAGACTCCTAGAGTTTTGTTTGTTGGTTGGTTTTGGGGGGAGAATCTGTTTATATATTCCAAACAACAGAAGAAAAACAGCAACAGCAGGAATCAAAACAAATATAATTCACGTGTCCCTTTTCTTTCAACAGGAATTTTCAATATTAATAGGACTTCAATGTTCACTGAGGGTCTATCATTTTATTTATAAACAATAACAAATCCTGGAGTTCCCATTGTGGCACAGCAGAAACGAATCTGACTAGGAACCATGAAGTGGCAGGTTCGATCCCTGGCCTTGCTCAGTGGGTTAAGGATCCGGCGTTGCCGTGAGCTGTGGTGTGGGTCGCAGATGCGGCTCGGATCTGGTGTTGCTGTGGCTGTGGCGTAGGCCGGTGGCTACACCTCCAATTAGACCCCTGGCCTGGGAACCTCCATATGCCAGGGGAGTGGCCCTAAAAAGAAAAAAAGAAAAAAAGAATAAATAACAAATCCCGACAATACAAAGTCAGCAGAAAAAAAGGTATTCATTTTCAGAGAGTCATTTAGAAAGTTTAACCTTCAACATCTGCGAGATAAACAACATTAGGGAAATTTTTTCCACAGGACTGTATGACACATAATACAGCTGGTGGATATTATTCAAGCAATATTGTGTAATTAAACAGCTGTATGTGCCAGCTTTGATTTCCTGACCGTAGCCATCAAGCACCTAAGGAGACTATTTCAGGACACAGCCCATCTGAGATACGCAAACTTTGGCCCACCTCCCCTAAAACTGCATGGAGGAAAGGGACGCTCCAAGGATAACCGGATGAAATGCAGTGAGGTGACATACAAAAATGTCAGACACCAGAAGAGGAAGTGCCTGCCTCTTGTCACCTCTCCAGTGGTCCCATCTAGAGCGTGCCACAGGCCGTCTCCACATGCACGAGGCCAGAAGTCTATCCAACTCAGCATTTCCAACCCACACAACCAAAGGCCCTCATCCAGTCCTGCAACCTGCTCCTCGCCTTTTCACGATTTGGGAGTATTGCTTCAGCATCCACCGAGTCCTTCAAGCTGGAATTCTCAAATTACACTTGAGAATCTAACACCACATAATTGGGCTGGAATATAACACATCCTTTAAAGACTATACTTTTGAAGAAGGTTCAGTTACACGCCTGAAAGCCTGCAGCAGAGCAACGGAAATATGGCTAGACTCCAATTTTTTTCTTGGTATCCCAGGCATTTTTAAAAATTTTTCTAATAATTATCAAGATTAACATCATAATGATAAAATCATCTTTAAAAGGAATCTGGGAGTTCCCGTCGTGGCGCAGTGGTTAACGAATCCGACTAGGAACCATGAGGTTGCGGGTTCGGTCCCTGCCCTTGCTCAGTGGGTTAACGATCCGGCGTTGCCGTGAGCTGTGGTGTAGGTCCCACGTTGCTGTGGCTCTGGCGTAGGCCTGTGGCTACAGCTCCGATTCAACCCCTAGCCTGGGAACCTCCATATGCCGCGGGAGCGGCCCAAGAAATAGCAGCAGCAACAACAACAACAACAACAAAAAAAAGGAATCTGGAGATTTAACACACCATCTCAGATATCTCCATTAGACGAAATAATTTATGGAAATACAGAGTTTATCAGTAAGAGATTTTTTTTATGTTGTCATAATATAAGCAGTATGTTCTTTTTAACTCTCCAGACCCATAATAACATGATTTTTAAAGTTTCTAATGTACTAATATTCAAGGTTAACATTCTGCATACCTTCTCAAAGGATAGCTTCATAGTTATCAGAATAAGGTATGTTTCAAAAATAAACTGTTAATATACTAAAAACAGGAAATGATATAATCAAGAATATTTTTAATAAACACCTTGATAAATTACTTAGAGCTATGTTAACTATACAAAGTAAATACATTTTTAGTATCAAAATCAAAATAAAACCTATACCTGCCTATAAAAGCTTTCTTACACTTAAAATATTCCTAGAGAATAATTATAATGTAAATAAAATCAATGGATTGGGGAGAAATAAACATTAAATACTCATATCAAAGTACTGATTTCATATTTACTATGCAAAGGTATGTTTATACACTTATTTTACTCTAAAAAATTTTGTTTTTACCCATCTGGTTCAAAACGATTGAAGGATAACAAAGACCTGGTAGGAATTAATATAGCTACCCCCAATATAAAATGTTTTTGACGTTTGAAATTAAAAACAGCATCAAAACCCACTACAGCCCCTTCTACTTTAAACTCAGAAGTAATTGAAAGAAAATTCACCTTGTGAATCAAAATCAGTGTTTACATTCCTGGGAAAGTTGCATTTGAAAAGACACGGAAACCAAAAATGGTCCTTAACTGGGCACATTTAGGTCTGATCATTCAGTATGTTGATTTGCATCAAATCTGGAAGGTTCTTAATTGTCACTTACTGATTTGTCTCTTCGATTTGGCTTTTTAATGTTTACTGATTTTGACATTTCCATAATGTTTTACTAAGGCTTAAAATTCTCATTTTTCTTCTACTTGAAAAATCAAGATAAGGTGCTGACTGAATATATAAAGAGAAATTTTAATCAAGTTTGAGTCACTTCCTGACGTGCCCTACTCTGAACTTGCCTTAAAGGAGACTGTATTCTCTGTGTGAAAGTTTCATTTATTATGAGAACTGCAGGATGGGAATAATATTCCTTTTCAGCTTTCTTATCAAGGCTTAAGTCATTATTACCATTAAAAACATTTAAGTGAGAGACTGTGCTTTCCTTTAATATTTCATTATTAATCCATTTGGCTCTTGACATAAGACTGAAATTAATGCCAGCTTTGAGAACTTAATTCTCTGGCAGCAAAATGTTTTAAAAGATCTGCTCTTCACAAACCATTTTAAATGCTACGTGATAGAGAACTTTTCCAAAATCTTACAAGTACATGGATCTCGGTCTTCTGATACAAAGAAGCTGATTTTCTATCCCCTTAAATTGTTACTCCACTGATTTTCAACTCTATCAGCTGTTTCTTGAGTCAAGTTCTTGTTAGAGAAACAAAATAAATGTGGGGTTTTTTTTATTCCTTTAATTTGCTCTGCAGGACATTTGCACATGAATGTCGCTGAGCCACACATCATATCCCCCACGTACAGACACGTACATACTCCAAGTGACTCTTTTCCATCAATGCAACCTGACATGTTTTCCTTTAGCCATGACTCCACTAGCATTTTTGCCTTCGAAAGACAAAAAAAAAAAAAAACCCAGGGCATTTGTGCGAAGCATATCAGAAAGCAGGGCACCTAGGGGGTGGGCAGCATGAAAGCAATTTCCTTTCCCACCATCCTCAGAACAGCGGAAAAGATGCACACATATCTGCCAAGAGACAGAAAATCAGCCACAAGTGATCAGCGCTCAAGCCCAGTTTTCCTCCCTCCCCTAACAGTCCCAAGAGCTGCGCAGACACAGCTGCCATTCGAAGTCTGCAGGTCATCTGCAAAATGGGTGGCAAGGAGTTGATCATATTAAACGGCCAAAAGATAATCAAGAGAGCAGTAATCTCTGAGCTTCAATATATGAACATCTTGAGAAGAATGCACAAAATATTGAGAGAGGCAAAAGAAATATGTGTACATATCATGAGACCATAAAATTATAGATGTATGTCCAAGAGATGAATAGGGACTCTGCGAAGAAATAAATGGCAGCACACATTTTATCACTTGTGAAATAATTACAGACTTACATACAGTGTGTGTGTGTGTGTGTGTGTGTGTGTGTGTGTGTGTGTGTGTGTGTGTGTGTGTGTGTGTGTGTGTGTCTGCCTATGATTCCTGCTAATCTATTCCTCTTTGGTCCCAGCTGCTGGCACAGAGGCCCTAAACCCCTTCAATTTCCTGAGTGACCAGGGCATCTTTTGTTCTAATGCAGTGACTCTGGGTGGACTGCTGAGTACCCTCCGGAGGGGAGTGGTTACCAGAAAGACCAACTTGTGATTAGAAGTTGGAGTTTTCTGCCTCAGGCCCTGTGAAGGAGAGAAGGGCTGCAAATGGAGTTCGTCACCCACCACGCCGCCATGATGAAGCCTCCATAAACATCCCCACAGTATGGGGTTCTGAGAGCTTCTGGGCGGATGAACGCATCCACATGCTGGGAGGAGGAGGGTGCCGCACCCCAGCTCCACAGAGACAAAGATGCCTGAGCTCAGTAACCTTCATCTGGCTGTTCTTTTGTATCCTTTATTTTTGTTGTTAAATCCAAATTTTCAGTTTATCTTTTTTACAGTTTATTTTATTTTCCATTATTTATGTTCTTTTTACAGCCACACCTGTGACATATTGAAGTTCCCGGGCTAAGGGTCAAATTAGAGCCACAGAGATCAGCCTACACCACAGCCACAGCCACAGCCACAATCACAGCCACAGCAGCACCGGATCCAAGCTGCACCTGCGACCTACACAGCAGTTTTGGCAACGCCGGATCCTTAACCCACTGAAGGAGGCCAGGGATCCAACCTGCATCCTCATAGATGCTATGTCCGGGTCTTAACCTGCTGAGTCACAATGGGAACTCCCTCATTTGTATCTTTTAAAACATCCTTAGTAATAAGTTGCCAAGAGTAAGTTAACTGTATTCATGGATTTTAAGTCACTCTAGCAAATCAGCAAACCCAATGAGAGAGTTGTAGGGACCTCTAATTTACAGCCAAGTCGAGCAGACATGGTGGGTAGTGTGGGACCCACCAGTGGAACTGGCTTCTTCAGTCTGAGCCCTTGACCTGTGGGGTCTATGATAGCCAAGGGCAGTTAGCATCAAATGGCTGGGTGTGGAAAATTCCCATCTGGAATCAGAGGTGCCATGAGTGAGAGAAGAAAAGTAACAGCAGGAGTCCTTCCTGCTTGTGGCTCCAATATAATTTATTGATTTCTCTCCTACTCCCTTCTCCATAGAGTTAACGTCTTTACTGCACAAACCCCCATTCATAAAAGAAAGACGAGTGGACCAAGAAATAAGCAAAAGGTTCAATTTAACTTGGGGCCAACAATACGCAGATTAACTTATCAACAAAAGTTATCGAACTGCTAAAAAAAATTGTTTTAAGTAACCATAGCGAACAATGCAGAGGTGTGGCAAAAAGAGCACTTTTGTGCACGGCTGGTGTTCAAAGGTGCAGTACTTATGGAAGCCAACTGGATGACGTTCGCCGAAAGCCTCTACGTTTTCCCCACTGCTGAACCGAGAACTATTACTTTTTGTACTACATCCTAAAAATCTAACTGTGGTCACCAACAGAGATTAAACTGTGAAGATGGTCACTGTTTTAATTACAAGAGCTAAAAATGGCAAACAACCTACACATATGATACGAGGTAGATGAAGATAACGGCATACCGCTCAGCTATTAAAGTGTCTCCAAGAATATTTAGTGAGACAGAAAAATAGTGACAACCAAGAAACTGGGTTTTACCCTGTGGGTTTTCATAACTTCCACTACTTCACCATCATAAACCTTGATCTCCTCCTACAATGTTTAATGTCTGTATTTTCGTATCAGTGAAAGCTTCGAGAGGACAGACCTGTGTCCCTTTGTACTTGAGACATGACATTTGTTAGCTAGACGATATGGGTCTCGATCAGGATATATAGTAGCTAAATAGGTAAAGAAGGAAAGCATGAAAAATATACACCAAAATGGCAGCAACGACGTCACATAATTGCAGGTGATTTTAATTTTCTTCTGTGCTTGACTGAATGTTCTAATGTCAATATACATTACTTTCTGTAATCGTAAAAGCCCATTCAAACCATTTCTTTAATTCTTCCTCTTCCAAGGAGGAGGATTCCAGGAAGAGGGATAGAAAAGTTGGGCGGGGCTCGGGCTGGATGTCTAAGGCTCTGGGAATAAAAACCTCACCACGGAGCTTACAAAACAATGATGCCGTCGTAGCAGGTGGTTGGTTCATCACACTCTCAAGCCTAACAGGAGTCTCCATACATGTTAAAAAGAGAACACACTTCCTCAACAGCTAGAGATTAAATAATATGCAGGTATAGCAGGAAATAGTAACGACCATTTAGGGTTTAATTAAGAGGCGGATTTTTTTTTTTAATAGAGAAGTTATCATGTTTATCTTTTGCATAAAAAAAATAACCCTCCGGTTTCTTTACACTATATATTTTCACTTTTCCCATATGTGAGATGACTGTTTATGCATGTTATTTGTGCTGATATTTTAAGGTTAATTACTCTTATTAGCAAAGTTAAAATGTCACATCTGGCTTTACAATGCTCTTTTCTAATTCAAACAGTAGATGTAAAATAAACAACATTTAAAGAATTTTAAAGTGCTTTGCTTGATGAAACAAATACTGAAAAGAAAAGATAAAAGGTTTAGTATAGTTTGTTAATCTCTAATGGGAAGCCAGAAAAAAACCTTTATTCAATCAAAGAAATGTCACAGCAACTTGAAGGGACATTCTTTTTTTTTTCTTTTTAGAGCCACGCCTGTAGCACATGAAAGTGGCCAGGCTAGGGATCAAATCGGAGCTGCAGGTGCAGGCCTACACTACAGTCAGAGTGATGCTGGATCCAAGCCATACCTGTGACCTATGCCACAGCTTGTGGCAATGCTGGATCCTGAACCCACTGGGCGAGGCCAGGGATCAAACCCGCATCCTAATGGATACTAGTCGGGGTCATAACCACCTGAGCCACACCAGGAACTCCGATGGACATTTTTAAAGTAATTTGCTCTTCAAAAATGAAAAGCAAAGACCTTGAAGAAATGTCTCAGATTAAGAAAGGCCAAAGTGACTTGACAGCTAGATGCCATGCATGATACTAAGTAGGAAACTGGACCAGAATTTGATTCTTCTGTGATCACTCATTCGTTCACCTCTGCGCACTAACTATAAAGAGCAGTGGTGGAAACGACCAGTGACACAGCTCTGTTAAGTCAATGTTAATTTCATGACTTGGATGACTATAAGCTGGTTACATAAGAAAATGTGCTTGTTCTTAGGATACACAGTGAAAGACTTATAAAGGGGAATTCTGTTTACGATTTAACTCAATGCTGAAAAAAAGCTATATAGTAGGAAGAAAAGGAGGAAAAATTAGAGAGGGGGAAGAGGAAGATGAAAGAATATTACTTATCAAGTGTAGTAACATATTAACAATTGGGGAATGTGGGAGAAGGGTATATTGGAGTTCTTTGGGCCTTTCTTGAAGTTTTTAATTGTGCACTCTAACTACTCCAGAATAGTTTTGCTATATCTAAGAAGTCTCATTTTTAAAACAGACATCACTACTAACACGATTTTCAAAATAACCTGAGTTCAAGAGTCAAAAGAAATTACAGCATAAATTTTAAAGCTATTAATTTTATCACTATACTGTGAAAGGAAGACAATAAAAAATAACTAAGATACATTTCCCAAGGGGAAACACGTTAAGCATTAGGAAATCCTTAACTTGAAGGAAGTTTGAGTCATTTACGTTGAAAAGAATTTCACTGAATCATGACTTTAAAATAAGTTTAACCATTTAAAGCACAAGAAACACCATACATTTTATAAAATTCTTTGTGATAAAAGCAACATTTGAGGCTCAAAACCAAACTATTAAGGTCAACGTACGATTCGTGTATAACAGTATAAAGAGTCAACAAAAACTCAAATTAAAAAAATTTGTACTTTCATCCACGCTATCTAGATTATTAAAATGCATTTACATTACAGGCTTAGAGAAATGGTCAGTGGGTCCCAAAGAATTTATACAAAGTTTTGAACGAAGATGTAACAATCCATATTGCAATCCCCCCATTAGGGCCCCTATTTGCTTTGTAAGATTTGACCATTATTTCCAGCTTTGTTGAGATATATTTGCTGTGTAACCTTGTGTTAATTTAGGGTGTACGAAGCGTTGATTTGGCCCATTTATATATCACAAAACGATTACCACTGTAGCTTCGCTAACATACCTCCATCACCTCATATAATTACTACTTCTTTGTTGTCAGGAGGACATTTAAAATCTACTCTCTTAGCAACTTTTGATGATAAAACAGTATTATTAACTATAGTTACCATGCTCTACATTAGATCCCCAGAACTTGCATATTTTATGCTAGAAGTTGATACGCTTTGCCAAACATTTCCTTTTTCCCCTTACTGTCCAGGCCGTCACCACCACCATTCTTATCTCTGAGTATGAATTTTTAAGATTCCACATATAAATATATCATCCAGTATTTATCTTCCTCTGCCTTATTTCATTTAGCATAAGGCCCATTAATGTCCACTCCTATAATCACAAACGGGCAGTATATTTTTATTACTCATGGTTCAATAACACTCATGTGTGTATGTGTAAAATATCTTTTTCATCTATTCATTGAGGGACATTGAGGCTGTTTCCATATCTTGGCTATTGTAAATAATGCTGCAATGAATATAGGAGTTCAGATATCTTTTTGAGATCCAGATTTTCATTTCCTCTGGATAAACATCTAGAAGTGGAACTGCTGGATCATATAGTAGTTCTATTTTTAATTTTTGAGGCACCTCCATACTGTCTTCCATAGCAGCTGCACCAGTTTACATTCCCACCAACAGTGTACAGGGGTTCCTTTTTCTCCACATCCTCACCAACGTGGCATCTTGTCTTTCGATGACAGCCATTCTAACAGATGTGAAGTAATCACCCATCGTGGTTTTGATTTACACTTCTCTCAGGATGAATGACGCTGAGCACCTAGTAATGCTCCTGTTGGCCATTTTTCTTTGGAAAAATGTCTATTCAGTTCCTCTGTCCATTTTCTAATCAGATTGTTTACTTTTTTGGCTATTACGTTCTGAGTTTTTGTTTCCCTGATTTGGATATTAATCCTTTATCAGGTACATGACTTATAAATACATTCTCCCATTCCATGGGTTGCCTTTTCATTTCACTGATGGCTTCCTTTGTTATGCAGAAGCTTTTAAACTTGATATAGTCGGATTTGTTTATTTTTGCTTCTGGTATCAAGTCTGAAAAATCGTCACCAAGATTAATGTCAAACTGCTCACTCCATATTTTTTCTTCTAGGAGTTTTATGGCTTCGAGTCTTATATTTAAATCTTTAAGCTATTTTGTGTTGGATTTTACATATGGTGCTCTATAGGAAGCCAGCTGTGTTCTTGTTCACTAGTTGCCCAGATTCCCCACCCCCATTTATTAAAGGGACTATCCTCCCCCGACTGGAATCTGGATGGAGAACCTGAAACTGGGAAGGGCTTCTCGTCGCTCGCTCTCAGGAGTCAGTACAATATTTAGAAGATGTACAGAAATCTACATTTCAGATATTTAAAAAGTCCACAAGCCATTGGTAGAGCCCTCCTCATCTACCTAAAAAGACCTTTTTTGGAAGTGTCTCAGCCTTAATCAGTTACGGGCGTCATGGTGATAATCCACTAACACACTAACTGAGCTTCAGGACGTTCTGTTCTCTAGGTGCCTAAAATCACCTGAACAATGAAACAAAATCAGAGAATTTCATGACTTGAGTGAACTTAATGACCTGCCATCCAAAGGGACAGAGAGCGGCCCTGGAAGTCCATTTTTAAAGTATAATTTTAACACAAAGCCTGGAACAGCTCCAAATGGTATACTGCACAGCAAAAGCGGAAAGAGAGGCACCGATGCAAGAGGACAAGACGAAGAACAAGAAATCAAAAAGAAAATATTTAGGGGAAAAACCGGTACCTTTTTTTTTTTTTTTTTTGAACCTTACTTGGAAAACCCTCTTCAGAAAAAAATTCCCATTTGTCATAGGAAGTCAGACACCACACATATACAGGTATCATGTCTTTGGTAAAGGTGGCTGAACTGTCACTTGCTGGGATGTGCCAGCTGGAACACAAAAGCCTTGTGGGTGGGGGGCAGAGGTGAACAGCCCTTGACATTCTCGATGGAATACCACATCCAAAGCCAAGCCCGTTTCCACCCGTTAGTGACGGAACATTTCCGAGCTCATCCACCCTTGCCTCACCAGGACTGGCCACGCGTTTCGAAAGAACGTGCCCCTCTTGACTGTATATCGTCATTTTCATCTCAGCTCATCTTAGGCATAAACAGATACAGAGCCTGTGTGACGTCATGCGCTTTTCCAAAAATTCTATGATGTTAAGATTCCAAACAACAAAGGCACAGTTCTTCACCCAAGAATCATGTTGCAAAATGCTTCCCACATTCAGCTTTCATCTTCCAACTATTATATGGTGTGCTTACTGCTCTACTCAGTTTTTAACATATATAAACAGGAGTTCCCATCGTGGCACAGGGGAAAGGAATCTAACTAGGAACCATGAGGTTGCTGGGTTCGATCCCTGGCCTCCCTCAGTGGGTTAAAGATCCAGCGTTGCTCTGGCTGTGGCACAGGCCGGCGGCTATAGCTCCGATTGGACCCCTAGCCTGGGAACCTCCATGTGCCAAGGGTGCAGCCCTAAAAAGAAGGAAGAAAAAAAGAAACCACACACACCCCCATATGTATACATAAACAAATCTATCAAGCTACTCTCTTAGGACACCACTGGCTGTGTCATGCCTGGACAAGTATTCACTATCCCCAGTGAACAGGGAAATTTTTCTATCTTCTCAATGCTTTTTGGTACGTTGTAGGTTCAATTTCACAGTCAAGTGGGATTTATTTTGGCGTGTGGTGAGAAAAAGGCACCTAACATTTTAAAGTGAAAGGCCAACTGTCCTAAACACTAAATAAACCACACTTACCCACTCCTTGGAAATGCTTCCTTTCACACACATGAACACACACACACAAACACTGGGACCACTTCCCTCCTCATTAATGTGTTTAAAGGACCTGCTTATCTAGTCTGACAACAACATTACACTATTTTAAGTATTCTGACTTTATAGTACATTTTGCCTTCATCACTGTCTTTTAAAGTAGAATAAATCGTTCTTGTGCCCCACTTTATTCTTTAGAATTAACCTGTTTGATTTCCGATCACCTTTCAACCCATCACCATCACACACACACACACACACACACATTGTGATTCGGAGTTACTATCACAGACCTAGTATTGATTTGATGGGTTAAAAAAATGAAAGCTATGAATTCCCTACAACCTATATTAATGAACATGTAACATCCTTAAACTTGTTTAATGATTTTCCTCTGAGGTCTGAGTATTCAACTATTTTTGCAATTATGGAATATTTGAAAATAACACTGTATTAGGTTCAAACCTGTCTGTTTCTGAATACGTAAAAGAAAAACCAAATGATGTTATGCTATTAATAATGTTAATTATGTTATTCAAATTCTTCGTGTTTTTGCTCTGTCTACCTAACATGCCAAATTTTGGAAAAATACATATCCACATCGCCCATCAGGGATATATGGTTTTGCTGAATTTTCACTTTACGCACAAGAGTTTGTGAATGACATGTTTCTGTGCTATGCTGTCTAATGCAGAAAAGATCCTGACTGTCAGAATTTCCACGGGATGGAATCGTACGTCAATATAATACACCCTCTCTTTTTTCCCCATGCAGGGCATCCACGACAAAGTAAGTGCAGAGATTGATACAGCAATCCTTACTTTCACTGTGTTAGCGTTGCCTGCTAGAACTCAACTTATTCCTTTATTTCCAGCCTATCATATGATTTATCCTCTAAAAGGACACACTTATTTGTGTATTTCAATCTAAGCTGTGAAAACATTTCTCTTCAGAGAATTAACCCCTTATAATATGCTATAACGCTGATAATCAGTTAAAATATCTGTAAATGTAAATTTTGACACAATATGTTTCGCCTGATTGCTGACTTTTTTTTTTATTTTTCCTCTTTAGGATACATATTTTGTGCTTTGGCCCTCCCCTATTTTTTCTATGCTGGAATCGAGTTTTCCTTTTTTCACTTTTGTAGTCATTACAAAATAGCACTTTACAACACATGAAGTCCTATAATAGAGACATATATACATACACACATGTATGTGTCAAACTACTAAGCTCACTACTTTTGGTCCCTCTTTTTATGCAGGTCAATAGGAAAGTCTGGAATGTCTTTTTTAAATCCCTGTCTCATCAAAAATAATCACAAAATATTCTCCAGTTGGGACAGTACCAGTAGATCGCCTAAGGGACAACCACTTTGATTAAACCTAGGTAGGATCTATTATGAGCCAGGAAAAGAGAGGACAAAGAGCTTCATAATTAGTTAGTAAGAAGTTAGTCCTGGTTATCTTTCCAACATCTCTGCATCCTGCAAAAGACAAAGCTCTTACCGTTTCTTTTGGAATCTGCATCTGGCTTGGCTCTGCATTCTAGAAGAATTGAAGAAAAACATAAATACAGACTGACCAAAGCCATCCTCAACACACAGGGACACAAAGCTTTACTTTGAAGGAGAAAAATTGTTGGTTCTTAAAATCCACAAAACATATAGAGGGTGATTATATTGTGGCTGATATATTGCTGTCTTCCAAATTTTTACTAATATGGTTATATTGTCTTAAGGAGGGGGTGGGTTACAATTTTTTTCTAGATGTAAATTTTTACTTGCTCATTCACAGGACATCATGAACTTATTATTTGGAGGAAAAAAACAAAAAAACCCCACCAAACTGCTTTTCTATTCCTGGCACTGTTTCTAATTTTGTTTTCTAATTTTCCCAACTAAATCTAAATTAGAAGGTATATTGTCATTTGATAGCTAGACCAGATAATAACAGTCTGAACCACAGTCTAAACCACAAGCCCTATACTTTGCAATATTACACTGGTTATAAATGTGAATTTTGTCTAGTGTTATAGAGTTGCTTTAATTACACAGAATGTTATAAGGTTGGCTTGTTTAAAAAAAGGCACTTATTGATTAAAAAAAAAAAAAAGTATTTTGCTTTACACACAGAATTTAAACACAGGCACCCTAAACAGAGAAAAAGAGTTCTGTTAATTGGATTTCAAGATCATTTTAAACACCCCCCTCCCCTTTGAGTTTTCAGATTTTATTCACTGAAATCTTGAATAGCAGCTGCAATGTGAATAGTAAACTGACGGCCTACTGGCTCCCTCCTTAATGAAAAGCTCACAAGCAATAAATTAAATAACCGAGCCGGGGGTGGGGGGGTGGGGGGGGACATAGGCAGCAGAAGGGGAAAACAGAAGCCTGGAAGATCAAAATTGGACCAGAAGAACCTGAATGACCTTAAGCTGGCTCTCTGCTGGCACTAACTTGGGGAAGGCTGTAAGAGCAATGCTGAAGCTTTGGCAACCAACTAATGCCAACTATCACCCAGGCTCGCATACACCGAGGAAGGACTAAAGCTTGAGCAAATCACGGCAAAAGCTGAGTGGGTTGTTTTTCTTTAAGTGCTCATTTACAATTTAATAGAGACAACTCCAGATTTAGGATCAGGTGGCATTTTAAGCACAAAATTGGATGACAGTGAGGGGGAAATTGGAAAACAGAATTTAAATTGAGAAATAATGCATTCCACATTTTTAAATAGAAATAAAGACGTTGTTGTTGTCATTTTTCAACAACTACCTAAAGCGCCAGTGTTTACTTTTCAGCCCTAACACGATCGGAAATTTCCATGAAATCACCGTAAGTTGTAAATGTGTGCAGAACCCAAGGATGGGATAGTCTGATGACTCAAATTGATCTGTTTTATAATATAAGGAAATTTTTATTAACCATGACACATCTATGCTTGAAATATCAGCCTAAGAGAATTAGGACAATTGAATACATTCAGGAACTGTATCCCTAAAAGCTACCCAGTCTAGTATATCCAGATTAATTACTGTTTAGATAAGCTAAAAGCTATCTGAGAAACATTTCAAATATCCTGAAAGAAGCCAGCTAGAATCTGTTTTAAAATATTTAAAATACCCCTTGAACCTGAAGTACAACAATTTTCTTACCACATCAAAACAAAGGATACAGGTGATTCTTCCAATATTATTTTTACATAGAAATTAAACCTATGTCTTTTTGCAGAAAAACACTGAGAACTATGTCAATTTCATATAGGTAATTCATTCGCACCAATACTATGTAAACATCCCTACCTAAAATTGGGATGTATTGACATATGTATAAAAAGTGAAATAAATAGTTTGCAAACACATGCCTTTTCATTTATGTCTTTCCACATAATGTCTATATTAGTCATGAATGGCCCTGGGGCTTATCGCAACTCAGGTCTTTTTATTTTCAATAGTTGTATTTAATTATGTTCCTTCCTTTTCATACAACAGTAAGCAAGCATCTTTATTTGATTTAGCCACACGTACCCTGAAAACTTGAAATATGAAAATTTGTCATACGTAGTGGAGAAGATGGCACGCTTTCAACAACAGCCTCTGAAGTGACAGTTATGAAATAATTGACGTCTCCATGGTCCATCAGTCCATCTAAACGCATTCAGTAATAAACATGTGCTGCCCTAGCAAATACCCCTGCAATTGGATTTTCAGATACTCCTGCCCTCAACACCATGGATGTCTAGTTCCAAAACTGAGGAAATACGAGAAAAGAATGCTTATCTTATTTATGTTAAGGCTCCGAGGTAATACAAAATACAGAAACTGCTTGGAAAATGTCTCAGTGAACCCTGGCCACCAGGTCGCCAGCCCAGATCCCTGGTTCATGTGTATCAGAAAGGTTTCATGTGTTCTGAATGTACACACCAGTTCCCTTGGGTGGAAGGCATCTTCTTGGCGATAGACCAGAAGGCTCACGACCCCGTCCATCTTGGTGCTTCTCAGCAGGGAAACGACTTCCTCCTGGGACTTGCCTGCTAGATCCACTCCGTTCACCTACAACAAACACAAGGTTGTCAGCTGCCACGCTGTGCCAACAGGGAATAGGAGACAAGTCACGCATTCTAGAACGGATCGCGTCTGCTGTGGAACATGGCACGTTTCGAGGCAAATTCTGCCCTAATCTAGTAACAAGCAGGCTGGTGGGGCTAATGAAGAAATGCAGAGCAGACCGGGTATCTAGAACGAAAACAGGACACAGTCGACGTTTCGGGGCTCATCAATAAAACAAAAGCATAGCCACCAGCACATTAACAAGTAACCAGGTGAAGGAAGGCAGACAAAGACATATATATGAGACCACTTCTATGTGGACGCTAATAAAAAATGCTGCAAATGAACTTAGTTACAAAACAGAAGCAGACTCAAAGATTTTAAAATCAAACTTACGGTTACCACTGGGGGAAACGGAGGAGGGAGGGATAAATGAGGAGGTTGGGATTGGCACATACACACGACTGTATATAAAACAGACAACTAACAAAGACCTGCTATAGAGCACAGGGAAGTATACTCGATATTGTGGAAAAACCTATATGGGAAAAGAATCGGAGACAGAGTGGATACCTGAAACTAACACAATATTGTAAGTCAACTATATTCCAACAACATTTTTAAAAAAAGAAAAAGAAAAACAAGTAACCAGTGATACAAATATACCTAAAATGCCAAGTCAACACAAAACTTACTGGCTTTGGAAAGGAAAGTGCAAAGTTTCTTTAAAAAAATACTCTATACTACTTTTAACATAACACTTGTCTAAGGCAATTAAGCAAATTATTTAAATAGTAATATGAAAACTTTCCTGTCGTTGAAATATGTTTTGGAACCTTTCTGCCTCCTAAAACCATCTGATACAGGTGAGGAAGAAGGACAAACTCAGGGAACGGGGTTAACACATACACTCTCCTGTATATAAAACAGGTAACGAGCAATGACCTTCTTACAGCACAGGGAACTATACTTAATATCTCATAATAGCCTATAATGAAGCAGAATCTGAAAACAATACGTATACATATGTATAACTGACTTGCTCTGCTATACACCTGAAACTAACACAACATTGTAAATCAATGACACACCAATATAAAATTAAAACTGGAGTTCCCGTCATGGCGCAGTGGAAACTAATCCAACTAGGAACCATGACGTTGTGGGTTTGATCCCTGGCCTCGCTCAGTGGGTTAAGGATCCGGCGTTGCCATGACATGTGGTGTAGGTTGCAGACACAGCTTGGATCCCGAGTTGCTGTGGCTCTGGCGTAGGCCAGCAGCTATAGCTTTGATTCGACCCCTAGCCTGGGAACCTCCATATGCCATGGGTGTGGCCCTAGAAAAGACAAAAAAAAAAAATTAAAGAAAACCCATCTGATAGAGGTCAAGGTACTACCATCAAGAGATTGCAGGAAATCAAGTTCCCATCGACGCTCAGTGGAAATGAATCTGACCAGCATCCAGGACGACGAAGGTTCGATCCCTGGCCTTGTTCAGTGGGTTAAGGATCTGCCATTGCTGTGAGCTGTGGTGTATTTCACAGATACGGCTAGGATCTGTCACTGTGGCTGTGGCCGGCAGCTGTAGCTCTGTTTCCACCCCTGCCCTGGGAACCTCCATGTGCTGCGGGTGCGGCCCAAAAAAATAAAAAGACAAAAAAAAAAAGAGAGAGAGAGAGAGTGCAGGAAATAGATCAGTAACAACAGGTTCAAAGAAAGTAAAAACTTTCCAGATAATTGTTTTAAAAATTAGTCACTTCATACTTTTTTTAAAAAAAATGTCAGCTTGCAAATATCCGGATACTCAGAAAAAACTTTGGTCCACAGAACTGCTGACATTGTACAGATACAACCACGGATACTAGAAAGTTAGGTTTAAAATACACGTGATAGATACAGACAATAAAGCCTAATTCTGAAGAGACAGGGGTTGCAGGCCTTCCATGCATCAAAACGAAAAGCAACTGTGTCCCAAGTAAAGCAATTACATAAGCAAAGGGAGACTCAAAAATAAAGTGATTATCTTAGCAAGATAGAAGGGCGAGAGAGAGAGAGGGAGACGAGGGACAATAGGACAGACGTTTTTTGGATTTAAAGATAACCAGTCTCACGATCCACCTGGCTCTTCCCAAAGGAAACAAGCCACAACTACAAACTTGGAGGAAATCTCCCCCCACCACCCCCTTACAGCCAGAAGACTAGAGGACCTTTCTGGATACAAGACCCTAAATACAACGTGTCCTCAAAGCTCGCCTTTTCTTCAGCTTCTATCAGCATCCCTGTAAAACATGGCATCAAGCCAACACGACAAAGGAAAGAGTAAGACTTAAGGACTCTAGACCCAAAGCGTAGACATGGGAAAAAAATCTGGACGCCTCCCCTATGTTACTTTTCAAGGAATCTTGAAGAGGAGAACTTGACCTGGAGAGTTCAAAACAACATATGAAACTACAAGAAAAAAGGACAACATCATAAAAATTTTCTTAACATTAGTATTTGAATGCTAGTCAATAATTAGGAAACAGTACCTGCCGTTAAGAATACAGACTATGTTTTCTCAAGACAATACTAAGAAAAACCACTAAAAAAAATTATTCTTCCTCAATCTTCCTCCTCTATTTCTATATGGACAATATTCATGCAAAGAGAAATTATGCATCTTTGTGTATGTCAAAGATTGCTTCAAAGACCAATGAACTGAAACCACATGAGAAACTGAAAGGAAATTTTGAAAAACTATTTCTTTTTCTCCCTGACATTTGATTTTTATGTCTCAATTCATTCTTCATGCTGACATTTCCAAATTTCCTTGTTCTTCTCATCAAGACACACTGTTTTCATTTACTTCATTTGTCTCTGCTCTGATTCCAGAGTAGATAACATTTCCCTACTGCCAGACATAAATTTAAAGTCATCCAGAAATATAACCTAACAGACAATGTACTTACATAATGACAAAATGTTATGTTATCTCACGAACCAAATGTCCAAGTCACTACAAATTTATGGGTAAACTAAACGAAAAGATAGTTCTCATCAAAGAACTCAGAAAAATGTAAAACGAAAGAGGAAATATGATTGTTTTAGGATGCATGTTTCTGCTGAAATATCCAATTTCCTTTCAGGTTGCATGAAAACGTCCAAAAGAATCTGACCCTTGAAAAGGGACCTTTGCAAGAATTGTGGAACTTCAGACACAGAGACCGCACTCACCTCTATAAGTCTGTCTCCTGCCTTCAGTCTGCCATCTTGAATGGCAGCCCCTCTTGGGAGAATGTTTTTCACATAAATTGGCGCTGAGCCACCTATTGTTACATCCCGAGAAGTGATGCTGAATCCTAAACCTTCTGTACCTAAATACAGGATAGAAAAAAAATAGGTGAATAAAGTGAGACATCGTGAAGGTCTCAGGGATATCATACACAAAGGACTGGTTTCTACCTCAAGTGGACATTCTGTAACTTTCACAGTGGCCTACCTTTCCTGAAATACTTTATGAGTTGTAATAGATTTTTCAAAATAGACTAAATTATAGAAGATTTAAACGGTCTATCTAGCAAAACGCATTAGTCTAAGAGATGGGAGCCTACGCAGGTGAAAGTAATACACAAATATGCCTGAGGAATGTTTCTAAACTGGCCTAAATCTTTGCTTATGAAAATAATTTCTCTATGCCAAAAAAAAAAAAAAACCCATCTGTTAAAACCCATAGTACCTCAAATATCTAATATTATTGTGCAATAACGGTATCCAGATTAAAGGGTGGGAGGTGGAGAAAAGGAAGAGAACAAGTCCAGGACGGTGGAAAGAAACAGTGAAAAAAATTTTTTTTCTAGATACAGATAACAGAACCTCCCCAAACTGTAATTACTCACAACGATTTCCTGACAGGATGAACCATACTATCTTTGCCTAGTTCTCTTATAATTCACCTAAACTTACCATGCGTACTTCTTAAAAAACAAAAACAAACCAAAAAAAAAAAGCAAATTACTCATCTCCGATCATGGCTACCCGGTCTGAGGATCACCATCTTATGTTTAAAGTTACTGAAATCAGTGTGACATTTATCCATCACTGTGCTCGTGGGTATAATTTCAATTCCAGGCTCTTTGGCAGCTCTCTCGACAGACACTCGTATGAGCTCAACAGTGAACAGGGGTTGTTATGTCACTGTAACCAACATCCAATGAGCCAGAATGAACCAAGGAAAAAATGCGCAGATAATGACACATTTCTAATGAACCGCAGATTTTCTGTAACACTTGTAATGACGATGGATTTCGAAAGTTATTTTTTAAGATATTAGGTTCCATTCCAGTTCAAATGACATGAGGACAAATACTGGTTCAATATAGGAGGAATAAAGAGATACATAAAGGTGAAAAATCTACACGAGAATTCATTCATGTGATGTGCCACTCAGTAAAAAACCATAAGCAAGTGTATGAATCTGTAGGTAAACAAACATGGGCAAGTAAATATGAATAAAAATGTGGGTTAAAGAAGAAACAAAGCAGAAATGAAGCAAACACAATCAATTATACTTACAACAAAACCTACAGTAAATCTTCTCAAATTCAAACAAAACATTCATTTACTCCAGGTCTGAAATGACTTTAATGTGCCTGAGCTGTTAATTTCTTAAGTCTTCTGTGAAGACTTGAATGGCATACTGTCTATATGAAATTTTCCTAATTATTCTGCTGGGACGTTTCCATATGTCTCTGTGCTTTCATGAAACTCTAATGACTTGCAATAACATTTATTAAGGAAGAATTCTAAATTGTTCTCCTTTTGCAATACTAATTTCTATGAAGTACAAAGGCTGATTGTTATATGAACCTCAATATTATTAAAACATTGGCAATAACCCCTAAATCTGTAAGCTAAAAGTTCAGACAATGACCTTTCAAAGAAAGATAAATAGATATCAATTTTCATTTAGCAAAGCCAACAAAACATTTTGCACTGACTGAAATAGATCACTGACCTTCTCCTGTGACTTTATTAAAAAGCTAATTTCTACAAAAGAGCGGGGTATTTGAGAATGCCAGAATGACAATAAATATTAAGAAATCATAATTATGGAAGCAAGTACATCGGGGCTATTCTATTTTGACATGTCATGTGACATAGAGCCAAAATTATGCCAAAGAATCATTTTAACAAAGGCTCCTCTTCTGAGCCCCTAGCATGGATCTCAGTTTATGAAGAGCTTCTGTCACTCAGATTGTGTCAGTTCAAAGTGAATTTAAAGTTTAATATTGACAAATCCTACCTTTTTGATGTACTTCATTAAAACCATTAAATGCAGCAATACTCATTGCTGAAATTATTATCTTTTAACTACAATGAAAGGCTCTTCAATGTCCTACAATGATGACTATTAAAACAACTCTATCTAGTATTAATCAAAGATAATGAGCATTCTTCCTCATTCTTATTTAGAGTAGAACAGAATTTATTTTTATAGAACATATTTATAAGTTCTGGCAGGATGCACAGGCAGTTTCTGCCTTTTGACATACATTCTCACAGTTAATCAACTAAAATCAAGCTGGATCTGTGAGGTTCCATATAATCGAGACTCCTCAAGGTCAGAAATATTTAAAAGAAACCATTGTTTCTATTTTTATGTTGGCTGCAGGTATTCTCTCTAAATTAACTTCTATAAAATGCCATCCTATATTCTGAAATGCTATTAAAATGAAACTATTAATTTCTGTATTCACAAGAGTGATTCTTTTAATGGCAAAGAGAATTTCACTGCATATTAAAAGTTTATATTGTATCACAAGGTGCTAACATAATAATTATGTGGAAAACTGTAAATAAATAATGAACATGCCTGTCTCAAGAGTAAAAGGCAGAGATATTTATGAACGAATATCTTTATGACAATGGAAAATGGTCTACCTTTGTCAAGAGAGTCCAAGCAGAATTATATTTTTCATACTCTGTGTTTCTCATTTGCTTTTGCTTAAAAACTAGGTACCGGAGTTCCCATTGAGGCTCAGCCATAACAAATCCGACTAGTGTCCACGAGGACACGGGATCCATCCCTGCCTCGCTCAGTGGGTCAAGGATCCCACGTTGCTGTGGCTGTGGTGTAGGCGGGCAGCACAGCTCGGATTGGACCCCTAGCCTAGGAACCTACCTATGCTGTGGGTGCGGCCCTAAAAAGACCAAATAAATAAATAAATATAAAAATAAATAAAAATTAAAAATTTGAAAAAAAAAACTAGGTCCTGTCACTTGAGTGGGGGGAAAAAGGCAGAGAGAGAATCTGCTCTTCCCGTACTTAGGCATTAATGGAGCTAAAAGGAGTTCAGGCTAATATGACTCTGTACCTACAAGTGGTTCAGAAGTGGAGGGAGGCCGTCAGTTCCTCATCACGTCAACCAGGGATGTGGAGCTGAAGAAGCCAGGAACCAGAAAGAAGGACTCAGCGGTTCACAAAGTTCAAGGAGGGAGTGTGATTTAGAAAGGGAATGGGAGTCTCAGCGTTTCCAGTGCTGTGAACCGTCCCCCAAATCGAAACGTCAGGGGGCGGAAAGCGTCCCAGACGCACCTGCGACCAATGGCCACGTGACCTGAGGAAGCTCCCGCTCCTCCTGGGTCCCTTTCCACTCACTGCAGGACTCGGTTGAGCTCGTAAAAGAAATCATCTTTATAATGACACCCTTTTGAAAGACGTGACTTAAACACATATAAAAACGCTCAGCGAAAGTGGAGGTTTGACGCCTGGCGGGGCAGGGGCTGCAAAGCAGGACGTCAAGGCAGGCAGCCGGCTCTGAGCCTGGGGCGGGGGCAGCCGGCGCGCAAACGCGGGCCTCCTGTTCACCAGGATCCGCAGACACACAACACACGGATGTAACAGAGGAGGAGCAAGACCCATTCCAACTCCCCTGGCATCGCCGGAGAGGGAAGTGGTGCCAGATTCTGGCAGAACAGGAGACAGGCCAGTGGCCTGGTTTCTCAGCATTTTGCCGTGAACCACCAGGGGCTTCAAAGGAATCGACCCCTTCCTCGGAAGGGACGGGGTTGCCACGGAGGGCCCCTAAAGTCCATCTCTGAGGACATCAACGGGGCGGCGCGCCCAAAAGCCCCACTATTGCTTTGGGCTTGATGGGAACATCCCGGAGCCAGGTTCCTGCGTCATCAACGGTGTTACTGCAGTGGGAACGGCCCCCCTTTTCACAGAAGCATGAGGTGTAAAGCCTCACCCTCTGAGCGTCTACATGCTCATATTTATTCAGCAACACGAGTCAGAAAAGCATAAAAAAATACAACTTTAAGTACTTTCTTAAAACGGTGGGTCACAGGATCATGAGAAAAGCCTCGGGGTGCTTTGGGAGGCTGGTGGGCTGGATTTCTGAAATAAACCCCGCGCAACAAGAGGAAGAAGACGGGCCGTACCTTTCCTGAGCTGGATGTCCAGCTTCTTGCCTACTTTTTTGGTGCTGTACCCACTGCTTAGGTTGCTACTGAACACATTCTGGGCGGCTGGGGCCGGAGCCGCGGGCGGCTTTCCGGAGGGCTGCGTGCCCTGAGGTAGGAGTCGGGGGAGGGGGTCCGTGTGCTCTGGCGGGGGGTTCGGCCTGGGCGCCCGGGGCAGAGTCTGAAGGCCCGCGCTGTTCACACTCCTGGGGTCCCCGTACTGGCTGTCGGGGCTGAAGCGGCTCGAATAGTAATTGTTCCTCTCGCTCTGGGAGAGTTGTTCGTACTGCTCTTTATTTGCGGCGGGAACCACATGGAACCAAATGATAGATGTACGCATGGCTTGGCGAAACATATGTTGTGCTCTGGGTTTGAGAAAGAAAGGAAGGTTAGCAAATTAAGACTGGCAGCCCCGAAGATATTATGAGCTTAATTAAGTATACTAATTAAGCAACAAGGACTGACAGCCTTTGTGGAAACTGAAAACCAAATTCCAGTAACCCATTTATCAATCAAGTTTGCAAGCTCTGAGAGCAGCAGGGCTGTTTCTCCAAATATAAATTTCTCAGTCTCTAAATAAAAATGACAAAATGATCTACAACTACCGATGAAATGCTGGGCCCTCAACTGAAAAATCACTCAATCGTACTGTAGTTTTAAGCACACGAGGTGGTTGTTATTTCGATATTAATAGAAATTAAATATACCCCTCTTCCTACAACGTTATCCAATACGACTTTTAAAAATCATAAAATATTTCCTTACGAGGGGACCAATCGAGTTTTTAAAAAAATATATTTAGAAATATCCTTAGAAAACCACAGAAAGTGCCTATCTGCTGTGTATGGGAAAATGCATCCAATTCTATGCTTGCAAAAATCTCAAGGAGACCAGTGCGGCCTCAGTGACTCGAAATGTCAAGAGCCGTTGGTCCCAGTGCTGCTAATTCACGACCCCCCTAGGATATGCTGTTCCATTGGTCCCAGTGCTGCTAATTCATGACCCCCCTAGGATATGCTGTTCCATCTCATCTGGATCCACCATCAGGTCTTTACTTTTTTTTTTTTTGCTTTTTTGAGCTGAGAAAAATGAAACCCCCGATTTTTTTTCCAATAGTTTTAATTTTTTTCATTATACTTGGTTTACATCATCGGGTCTTAAACACCTTCTGATTTCTGCTCAGGTTTGCCTGGTTTTATAGGAACTGGACAATTTTTCTCTTTAATTGAGTAAGAGCCTGAATCTGGAAGAAAAAAAATTTGAGTGGACACTGAGGTTCCAAGGAGTTTCGCCTGCCTATGTGTCTTGAGAGTTGTCATGGGGAAACACAAAGCTGGGAATGTGAGTTAAAGATACAATAAAAACGAGCTCCCGGTGCATTTTTCAAAAGGGGAGAGGGGGCCCAATTGTAAAGCCTAAATTGGGCCCATAATATTTTAAGAAGTGCTACATCCATCAGAGGGCATTTGGAAAGCTAATCTAATGAGAGTAATTACCTGGAGTTTGATTAAATTTTTAAAAGCTAGATAATGGCAGCAAATACTCCTCTCCAGCGTGAAGGCAGAGACGGCAGACACGTGGTCCGAGGCACGCCCCTCGCCCACTCTCTGCCACGCCTGACGCAGGAAGGAGCAGCAGCGCAGGCCGCCCGCACACACTTACTGTTCAAATCTTCTATTTCGAAGGTCGCCATCATTAATCCTGACAATGCAATCATTCTCATGAAAAAGGTTTTCTTGCTCAGCTTTACCACCTTTCTCCAATCGTTTTACTAATAACCCCAGGGTTCTGGAACATTAAGAATGCAAATCATTACACATGTCATATTTCCACCGTGCACCATGGCCTATTGCTTTAGTGCTGGTATTATATTTACAAAGACTGCCTGATAAAGGGGTGCATTAAATCGCTATTCAGACATTTGAAAATAACACCAACACACACACAAAAATCACAACAGTGTAAATGGTCTGTAGAAATGGATCCTTTCAATAAATGTGAGCCACCGTTTCTGGCTTGTCAGGTGCTATACTTCTGAAATAAACCGAATCCTTCTCTCCAGGCTTCAAAATGCTCCAAGCAGAGCTGCCCTGATGGCTCAGGGGCTATGGCCACGTGCAGGATGGGTGAGCATGGGGTTGTGAGGGGCTCTAGTAAGTTTCTGTGTTAAGCCAGCTGGGACCCTGCTGATGGCAACCCCATCTTTCCATGGAAGGAAAGGTAAGGAGAGGCTAACCAAGACGTGTTGTCCACTTGAGACGAAAAATTGGAAAGATTTCAAAAACAGAAGTATTTCGAAGTTCTCGCTATGGCTCAGTGATAAAGATCCATAAGAAGGTGGGTTTGATCCCTGGCCTCGCTGAGTGGGTTAACGATCTAGTGTTGCCATGAGTTGTGGTGTAGGTTGCAGATGAGGCTTGGATCCTGCGCTCCTGTGGCTGTGGTGTAGGCCAGCAGGTGCAGCTCTGATCTGACCCCTAGCCTGGCAACATCCATATGCCACAGGTGCGGTCCTAAAAGAAAAAAAAAAAAAGAAAGAAAGAAAGAAAGAAAGAAAGAAAGAAAGAAAGAAAGAAAAGAAAGAAAAGAAAGAAAGAAAGAAAGAAAGAAAGAAAAGAAAGAAAAGAAAGAAAGAAAGAAAGAAAGAAAGAAAGAAAGAAAGAAAAGAAAGAAAAGAAAGAAAGAAAGAAAGAAAGAAAGAAAGAAAGAAAGAAAGAAAGAAAGAAAGAAAGAAAGAAAGAAAGAAAAGAAAGAAAGAAAGAAGAAAGAAAGAAAGAAAGAAAGAAAGAGAAAGAAGAAAGGTTTCCATTCTTGGCATTGAATTTGATAGTGCCTCATATTCTGAATTTCAAAACTTGGTAGGTCTCCCAGAAGTGAGTAATTGGTTGCCCTTATTCGCATCTGAAGAAAAAGGAAAGACAGGGCTAAGTTCCACCACTGCCAGTCACCATCCAGCCCTGCCCCGTGTTCCCAAACCTCGGGCTGAAAGAAAAGCTTGAATGAACTTTTAGAGACCGAGCTGGAAGGAGAAAAGCAAACATGAAATATACTCAGTCTAGAGCACTAATTCCTTGACCTCTACATCCCCCGGGGCAAAGAGCAAACACTGTACATGTCACAGCTTTGTAAGAACTAGGAATCTTCACCTCCTTCTCCTTCTGATGCTCTGATGCGCTTGACAGTGAGTATATCTTCTGAGTCGGAACCATGTTAAAATGTTTAGGAACTTATTTTTGGCTTGCCCAAAGCTTGCATTTTCTCTCATAATTCTAACTATTTAGAGACAAAAAATGCCCATACAGATACTGCCATCTCAAATCCTGCATAAATTGCAGTTGAAGACACCAGGATTTCCAGTCGCCTATCTGTATTAGCCAATGGAATACAATGCATGGTAGCTGCATGTACTTTCCAGTTGAAAGATACCCCAGTGGATGGCTTCCTTCCTCTTTTGAACCTGTTCGGTACCTGTGGTTATTCGTCTCGCTGCTGCCCTGTCTCTAGGACTTAGAGGCACCCCTTCTCTCTGCTCCTGCACGGTGAGCTCCTGGAGGAGGCAGAAGATAGACAGCAGCAGCACAGCTCAAGTTCTCAGAGTCAGCAGGTCGTGACAAACGACAGCTGAACGAATAGGTGACTGAGCTGAGCTGAGACAAACAGGTCTCCTATTTCTAAGAAGTTTTTTTTTGCCAAATACAACAAGGGAAATAAAATTTAGACTCAGATCCTTTTTTATACATAATAGTTTCACTTATTCCAGATACAGGACTGAACTGAAACGAACTGAAATGAAGCAGCAAAGGTCCTTTTTTCGTTTGTTTGCTCTTTCTTTTGCAGTTTCACCTTTGTGTGTGTGTGTGTGTGTGTGTGACTATTTACTGAGTCACTGTTTAACTTCATTCTACTTTTTATTATTAAGTGTGGCAAAGAGGCATTGTGTTTACTAGGGTCAAGTATACCTACTTGCAAGAATAAGAGGAGATGGCATTTAAATTGCCTTTTGTCATGTTACTAAATTAGCACCTACTATGTAAGAATCTAAGTGATTGATGAGAAAAATATGACAGTTGTTTTTAGTAACTTGCTGTCATATACTGGAACTAGATAAATATGAAAATGCTCTCAGCACAAAGGTAAGATAAAGGACACTGACAAAGCTGCATGAGAAACTTCACTGTCTGAGTCCTTATTCTGCAGGATCCAATTCCCTAATGCACCACACCAATAATTGTCAAGCCCACAATCTACCTCCCTAAGCTTCCCTACTGTTTGTTTCTATGTTTTATCAAAAGCATCAAATCATTACACTCTACCTATGGCTCTATTCAATGGGAAAAATAGAGAAGTCAAATTAAATTACAGTTACTAGTAATTGTGGAACTAGGAGAAGACACTGAGCCACGTCCCCATCCATGCAACCACGTGAGTCAACAGCTGAAGGACAAGATGACTCGGCCACCCACTGGCAGTCCTCACGGAGCCGTAACGTGGAGCCACACTTGTTGCCAAAAGCTGCCTCTGCAGATCAACAGTGCATCTTTAAAGTTCACGTGTTCAGTCCCTGAGTAAAAATGTGCCCTAGCAAGAGTCACTCCCGTTAATTCGTTTTTATTCTGTGAGATCATGAGCAATTTCTCAGTGTGGTTACCATATTTCTGTGATCGAAAGTGATGAATAATGATTATGGTTTTATATATTCTGAAATGTTTTGAGTATTCTAAAATAGCCCACAAATAGTTTTAGAGAAATACATACAGAGATGATCTTTAATGGAAATTACTTAGCAGGTAACTGGTATCAAATTTGTTCAAATTTGTAAATATATCTCCAATAGATCCTCTCAGTATTCATGAGAGTTCAAATGATGTAACTTGGAAATCTGTCATTTAATTCTACAAGTGATATTAATATTTTCAGCTGAATAGGTCTATGGATTTCTATCGATCTAAACAATCATTTTTCTTTTTCTTTTTACAGCCACACTTACAGCATATGAAGTTCCCAGGCGAGGGTTGAACTGGAGCCCAGCTGCTGGCCTATCCCACAGCCAAAGCAATGTAGGAGCCCAGCCGCATTTGTGACCTATGCTGCAGCTTTAGGCAACGCTGGATCCTTAACCCACTGAGCGAGGCCAGGGATCGAATCCACATCCTCATGGATACTAGTCAGGTTCTTAACCCACTGAGCCACAACGCGAACTCCAATAATTATTTTTCTTTTCTTAAATCTACTTTTAAACTCCCCACCCCATCCCAGGAATCATTCTAGAATAATAATCCCAAGAAAAAAAGGCAAGACATGCTTCACTTATTAGTGAATAAATATGCTATCTTTCTAAACAAGCCCTCATTATATCTATGGCCAAATGCATGAGTAATTCTAACATATGGTAAAAATGTTAAAAATCGTGAATAAATACACTATCATATTTACATGAAATATCGAAGTTTATTAAATGAGGTTTTAGAATCCAGCACTGTTAAAGTCATCACAAAAATCTCAGAATCGGAGTTCCCGTCGTGGCGCAATGGTTAACGAATCCGACTAGGAACCATGAGGTTGCGGGTTCGGTCCCTGCCCTTGCTCAGTGGGTTAATGATCCGGCGTTGCCATGAGCTGTGGTGTAGGTCGCAGACGTGGCTTGGATCCCGTGTTGCTGTGGCTCTGGCGTAGGCCAGTGGCTACAGCTCCGATTCGACCCCTAGCCTGGGAACCTCCATATGCTGTGGGAGCGGCTCAAGAAAAGGCAAAAAGACCAAAAAAAAAAAAAAAACCAAAAAACAAAAAACAAAAACCCAAACTCAGAATCTCTTTTCTCAGCACTAGAGACTAGAGAACTGATGGGGGAGGGGAGGGAGCCACGGAGGAGCAGAAAGGGAGGAATTTCACCCTGAGTGACATAGCAAGTGATCAGGGAATCAACGGAACAGACTGAATTAAGGAGAAGTTAGCAGCCTGCTGATTTCTAAGTACTTGACCACACTATTAGAATCATTCTCTCAAAAAGAATGGATTAATTTAAAAGGAAAGTGGTACAATCTGCAAAATTATCTCATTTGCTTCACTAGGTGAAAATGATTGCAATAGGAATGGGAATGAACTATTCAAAAAAAAAAAAAAAAAAACCTTCCCAGGAAAATTGAACTGATAACATAACGGCTAGACCGAGAAGGAAAAGTGCCCTCTGAAGGGAAATCAGCACGAATTAATAACACTTTCACCCTCCTGCAAAATGTGTGTGTGCAAAGCAGACACATCTCCACAGCCCCCTCGTCCCGGGGCAAGGCAGCTCAGACGATCAGAAACAAGCTGTAGGTATCTATTCTGCAAATGCAACCAGCAACTAGAATTCATTCTAAGGTAAACGAATTGAGCACCCAGGGTGTGGTGGTTCCTGTAACACGCTTGTTAGAGAAAATGATGGAAGGGTGTGAAGCCCAGAGCACTTGGGATGTCACTGGGCTGGAGGAGAGAATGGTTTTTCTTCTTGGTGGCAGGTACCAGTACTCCTGACTAGGGGCAACCACTTTCCATCGGAAGAAGAAACCGCTTTGCGAACAGAAGAGGGAGCAGGAGAAGAGAAGCAGGGCAAGTGCTGCTGGGAGGACCAGTCCAGGGGCAGAAGCGCAGGCTGGCCTTGCCAGAGGGCACCGGAGGAAGCCAGGGGGAGGGGGGCACCCTCAGCGCGGCAGGGAGGGCAGATCTATGAAGACAGGGCTGCAGGCACAGGGGGGCGGGGAACAGCACCTCTGCACCCCAGGCATGAATCTCACGTAAACCCCTCCAGGGCACAGATGCCTTCTGAGCAAGTGGATTCCTTTCTTCTGTTACAGCTGAAACAGCCCCAGATCAACACCTCTTCCCTGTTCCCTCTACCGTTTCCAAAATTTAGGGGGGAGAAAATACAGTGTTCACTACAAAACTCACTTCGGAATAATTTTCCTGAAATAATACGTACAAATTTCCTTTAAATCTTTCATCATGGCTTTTGTGCTTTTTTCTTTCTACCTGCGGCATATGGAAGTTTCCAGGCTAGGGGTGGAATAGGAGCTGCAGCTGAGGCCTTCGCCACAGCCACATCAATACCAAGTCCGAGCCACATCTGGGACCTACACCGCCCCTTGAGGCAATGCTGGATCCTTACTCACTCACTGAGGCCGGGGATAGAACCCACATTCTCATGGATACTATGTTGGCTATTAACCTGCTAACCTGCTGAGCCAGAACAGGAACTCCTCGTCATGGCTTTTGAACAATGATTCTTACCCCCCAAAAAAGGGCAAGGAAGAAGAACAGAGCCCCAGAAAGCAAGCCATTGAAAGGCTTCATCTTTGTACATGATTCTGGATGCATAATTAGAAATTTAACTGCTTAGATTATATTAAGGATTGCACCACTACATTTTTACAAGGTTCATTAGCCTAATTATACACTTAATTAAAACAAACGCAGTCACACATGTTAACATTTTCAATTCTAAGTATAAATTACAACCAATGATAAAACTGGAAATAAGTAACAAATGTTTTATTGACATCTAAATTGGCTGAGCAAGTCTGAGTTTTGCTTGGATAATGTAAACTCCCACAACTGCCACCCAGCTGTATGGAAATGATCATAATTCATCTTAATAAAAGCTGACACAGTATAAACACCACAACTGCAGCGAAGGCAGAGCAGGCAGGAGCAGAATGGGCTCCCATCAGCAAGACCCTCTCACCTCACTGAGTCCTGGACAGGGGGCTGGTGGTCACTGACATTCAATTCCTCAGAACCACAACCAGAATCCCAAGTTAATCCTAGTTCTTTTTCATCTTTCAGTCAATGAGATAAAGTAGACCCAAAGATGGTAAAATGAAAGTAGAGAAGTCCTTTAGACTCGAGCAGAAATGGCCAGCCTCACCCTACTACCTTTAAAGAAGCAAGAGTTACCTAGATGTAAAGTACCACTTTCTCGCTAAAACAAATGCATGTACTATGGCCCTTTATTAAAACAAGTCCGCAGCTGAAAATGCACAACTGAAAGCTTCAAGTTAAAAAGGTGGGTTTTGGGGGGAAATTAAGTAAAATCAAGTACTCAAAGTTCAAGGGCATATTTATTCTTTTTTTTTGTCTTTTTTTTTGTCTTTTTGCTATTTCTTGGGCCGCTCCTGCGGCATATGGAGGTTCCCAGGCTAGGGGTCGAATCGGAGCTGCAGCCACTGGCCTACGCCAGAGCCACAGCAATGCTGGATCCGAGCTGCGTCTGCAACCTACAACACAGTTCACGGCAACGCCGGATCGTTAACCTACTGAGCAAGGGCAGGGACCGAACCCGCAACCTCATGGTTCCTAGTCGGATTCGTTAACCACTGCGCCACCACAGGAACTCCGATTCTTTTAAAAGCGAAGAGTCACCTTTGAAACTCTACAGTGAATGGACATATGCCTGCCTCAAATAAAGCTCTTCTCAACACCTGAGGTGTTGCCCTGACATTCAAAGTGGCTATAATTCTTCATTAACAAATGCACCCAACTAACGGTGGACTGGGATTCTCAAACTGATAAGAGCAGACTCCCTTCTCACATTCATGGTAGAAGGATCATTTTCCTCGACTAGCCAGCACTTGCCTAGACAACAAGAACACCAACCAGGTGGAGGAAATTTTTTTTCTCTCTTTACGGCCGCACCTGCAGCCTATGGAAGTTCCTGGGCTGGGGGTGGAATTGGAGCTGCAGCTGAGGCCACAGCCACAGCCACAGCCATGCCAGATCTGACTGCATCTGCGGCCTATGCTGCAGCTTGCAGCAACACCAGATCTTTAACTCACTGATCGAGGCCAGGAATCAAACCCACATCCTCTCGGACACTATGTCGGGTTCTTAACCCGCTGAGCCACACCAGGAACTCCTGGAGGGAATGTTAAAGGCATATCCCAGAAAGATAAGTGGAAAATGAAATATCATTTTTACTAACCACTACTGCCAAGTAGGACACTAACCGTATTTTATGTGTATTTTCTTATTTTAACCAAAAAAGTGAGAAGCATGTCCCAGCCCTCAGAGGTGAAGGCTGAGGCCAACCTGCCCAAGCCAGACTTACCAAAAAGTAAGAGCCAGCTTCTGTCCCAGGCACCTCCGGCCCCTAAACCTGGACTATTCCTAACGACCCCTCTATCAATAACACAAATAAGACTTAGCATGGGTCAAAGTCGTCACTGACCGCCTGAGAGAGGAAAGACAGCACTGCTAACCGGAAATTCTGGGAAGAAGATGAACTTTTTGTTTGCGATGCGTTCTGGAGCAAAAGGTAATAAAATACAGGTTAGATGAGCTAAGAGTTATAACTAACACCATTTATAACCCATGTCAATGTGAGGCAGAGGAGCCAAGTTCCCAGATTTTCACTGGATGTTTAAGTAGATGAGAATGGTTTTCCTTAAGACTTTTGAAAGATGTTTGCTAGATATTCTTGTATACAGAAGAGTTAAAACTTTATAAAGACTTTAGTTTTTATTTGAACAGGAAATTATTCAATATGTGCATCTACAACACAGAAAACCAACACTTATCTTTTCATGCATCTGATCACAGGAATACTTATTTTCCAAAAGGGTCACTTTTTCAACTCAAAAACCTAAACATTAAAAATATTCTCTTAGATATGTGATTTTTTTTTTTCAGCGTAGGTGGTAGGAAATATGGACTGTAACATAAGTAGGAAAATAACTCCTGGAAAACAGTCATGAAAAGAAACTTGAATATAGCAATTGAAAAAGTCTGGTATTGGCAGAGGTTGCGATCCTTCCCCTGACATTTTATCCAATAGAAGTTTAAATGGTTGAAAAAAAATCATTTTGGATAAAAATCAAAACTAATCAGACAAATCCAATGATGGTACTTCTGTAAAAATAAAGTTGAGAAGCAATTAATAAGTAAGGCATTTGCTAGCATGAGCCAGCAGCAAAAAAGAAATAAAAAAAAAAATGTGAGCCACAAAGATGCATACACACACCCTCCTTACCAAGGGCTTGTTCCTAATTAAAGATTTCAGATTTTTCCTCACATGTCCTGACTGACCCTCAGGATATTAGGAAGAAGAGTTCTGTAAGTGCCTCTTTCTAAGTGGAGGATATTTTTTTAGCAGTTGATTTTTTTCTCTTTCCCTTCCTCCTGGGAATCTGGGAGAATCAATGGTGTGTGTTGTTGGGAAATATTAAATAGTTAGTAATAAAGAGGCTTTCTTATCAATCGGTAAGTAGAAATGAAGTTTTGGACTCTTGACTCCGAAACAGCAGGAATAGGAAACAGAGCAGAAGGAATGTTAGATATGAAAACGAAGAGAATGTAAACTCCCTGACAGCAGGCATCTTCATTTGTTTGGTTTTCTACGGCAGGGCTGGCAGATTACGATCAGTGAGCCAAATTCAACTGGCCACCTGTTTCTGCCAATGAAGCTTCTGTGGAGCACGGCCACGCTCCCTTGAGTTCTATATTGTCAATGGCTGCTCTCATGCTACAGAGATAGAATTGAACACTTGGAATAGAAACTCAGTGGCCCACGGTGCTCAAAATATTCTCTGACCCTTGAAAGAGAGCTTGCCTTGAACCAGGAATGGTGCCTAGGAGATACTCGATCTTTAAAAAACAACACCACCACTCGCTTAATAAAACAAACACAAACATACAATGACTATTTGCATAAGAAAAAAGTACAGTGACAGAAAAGCCCAAGGGTCTCGGGACTCAGGATAAAGAAGAATGTGTTTAAGTGGGAAACCCCATTCCACAAAAGACATCGGGAAGCTGGCTGCAATTTGTCAAGAATAATATGCTTCAGCCATATATGTCTTCACAGGAGAAAAGCTTAAGAAATCCACTATAAGTTAGGCTCTGGAGTCCACATAGAAGGATAATAGCTATTTAAAAATAAACCACATTATTGTACATGGAATGGACTGTCAATGTGGACCTGCTGTAGAGCACAAGGAACTCTACCCAATATTCTATAATAACCTATATGGGAAAGGAACCTGAAGAAAAAAAAAAGAAAAAACGGACATGTGTATATGTATAACCTGAATTATTTGTTGTACAGCAGAAATGATCAAATGCTGTACATCAACTATAATTCAATAAAACCTAAAAAAAAGACACAGCAAAAAATTAAAATGGTATTTCTTGAAAACCTTCAACAATCTCTCTGTTATTTACTGAATGGGTCTCACTTGCCGTTCACATAAAACTTTCTAACCTACTCTCCCATGCCACCTTCCAGCACATTCTATTTCAAATCACGGACTCATTATTTCTCACACGTTTCTAGGGAGCATCCTCCTTTCATGCAGTCTCTTCCTGAAAGAATACCTTTCCAGAACATCACTGGCCTAGGTCCTATATTTTCCTTCCAAGATCACGTCCACAGCCGTACTTCCTCCAAAGCCCGATGGCACATGTGCACAGAGTTCTTTTGACACATGGTATGTGTTTTTTGCATACATATGTCTCAATTAGACCTTAAGTCTCTTAAAACTAAATACAAAATCTTTTCGTTTCATAAGCCCGGCCCCTATTTCAATTTATAATTTTATATCTTGCTTCCTAAATACTCAACTGTACATCATAATCATATTCCCATGTAACCAGAAAGCCTCAGCAAAACTCACTGACATCAGGCCAGGACACGTCCTTATTGTTCTTTGTTGTTGTCATTTTGTTTTGTTTTTCCTTTTTCTTTTTAGGGCCAAACCTGTGGCATTTGCAATTTCCCAGGCTAGGGGTTGAATCAGAGCTGCTGCTTCCAGTACACCACCGCCTCAGCAACACCGGATCCAAGCTGCATCTGCAACCTATGCCACACCTTATGGCAATGCAGGATCCTTAACCCACTGAGCGAGGCCAGGGATTGAACCCACATCCTCATGGACACTATATCAGGTTCTTAACCAGCTGAGCCACAACGGGAACACCCCTTATTGTTTTATTTCTAATGTAGCAATGCAGAGCTAACAGGGAGAGTCAACGTAAGCTAGACTGAGCAATACCCACGTGCTATGTTCTAGAAATATAAAAATATATGAAATGAAATGGGGTTTTTCTGCCAAAGGAAATGACAATTACTTGGCATAGCCTTCCTGAAAATAGTAGCACTTGTGATTTAAATAAGGAGGTTATGTTTGACATTTAAATCGGGAGGAAATGAAATTATACATGTGAAGTGAAAATTGATTTCAAGGTAATAAAACTGTGAATAGAGAGTTCTGGATGGGGATAGGTTAACTTCCTTTCTGAATAAAATACCAGAAGATGACTAGAGAGAAACAGCATCCAGGGGCGACAGCACGGTCATTCCCCCGCATCTTCCCTCTTCCCGTATCCACAGGGCAGTGGCCGGAGGAAGGGCTGCCACAAGCCAATTGTCAGGAATGGCCCCAATCAGGGAAGGACATTCAACCGCCTCTAGAAAGTGGCTTCTTTAAGTTGGCCCAGCAGCATCTGTATTCCAAACACTTTGTTAATCCTCAGGCCATAATAATACCTCGTACTTACGTGGCTTTAAACGTCTAAGACTGACTTCAGGTTTTCCCTACTGTCCTGAATCGTGTCTAACAGCTGAGGTGTTCTGCACAGAGTTTCTTCCCTTGACAATGTATACGTCCCATTCTGCATTGTTCCTGAAGACGCTTTGGCTTTGAAATTGAAATCAGAAAGCAGTACTGACATGTACGTGTCACTTTTATAAAAATAAGTATTCAGCCAGTGTTATTCAATTAGTTATATCGCCAAAACGGAGAGGGCCCGAGTATGATTGGAATCTTGCACAAAGAAAGTTATTCTTGGAAATTTCAACTTACATCCCATGAATATGTATTCTTGTATTCCCGCTAGATATACGTGTGATTTCCTCACCAGTTCCACTTAATTTCTTCCTTTCTGCTATACCACATCCCTTAATTTGCCCTTGCAGCTACCGTGGAGCTGACGTTGCCCCCTTTACAAGCTGTCATCACAATTAAAATCATCTTTCACAACAAGCCAGCTTCCGTTCCCTACTGCAGACAGCTTCTCCTCTATCAGCTCACAGAGCACCGATGATACAAGGCCATGGGCATTTATCACATGGCGTGGCTCCTGGCCTCTCGTTCCACCGTGCCTGCCAAGCCCTGGAGAGACACTATGTCCTGTTCCTCCTTGTCTCCTAGCACCTCACGTGGAACCGTCACACAGTACGTGCCAGGGCAGGTTTCTGACTGATTGAGAAGAAGGCACCTGTGAAGCACGTCTGAGAACGAGGAAGATGCGTGTCTCTGGCTCCTGATTCCTGGCCCCCACGATTCCAGAGCAGCCGGCTGCCTTTCTCTCCTCATCAGCCTCACTCTGAAGGCCGTGACCCTCAAGGCCATGAGGGATCTCGACGATGCGACACAGGGCTCGGGGAGGAAAAAAATGCTGTTCTGTTTCCCAGTGTGAAAATTGGCAGTGCCTAAAAAGGGTTTATAAAGAATCTCGTTTTCCTAGTCGCTTCGTCCCTTGTATAGGAAAGCCATACAGGACTGCCTTCATGAAGCGCCAAATCAACAGGGATTAAAAAATGACTCAGCTAAAAAAAAAAGCAAAAAAAAAAAAACCAAAAAACCGCTTCTGGTTCTGTAAAGGGATACGTGTCTTCTCAAAGGCGTGCTGTACATTGAAACAAAACACCATGGTAACCAGTTAACTGGTGGATTTCGTGAGACGCCTTCTACTGAATTAATCTGCAGTGGATTTATTTTTGTATCTTATTCTTTTTTGGCTTTCAGATTTTTATCTATTTTATCCTAATACCCTTTCACACGGAGGTAGGAAAGGTGTCATGAATGACAGATAATAACATGTTTGTGATAGAAGCACCGTTCAAAGCTGGTAGATGCACAGTTAAATCTCATTTGTGATGAGTTATATCCCACAAGCAGTTAAAGGCACATTCCTATTGGGAAGCTAGCATTCATGCATTTTAGCCTCTTATTTTTCTACTCATGACATAAATGGGAAAAAGAAAAGATTTAACTTCTGAGATCATTAAAAAATGTAGTTTTTAAAGAAGATAAAGGCAACAGCCATTCTGAAAACAACTAAGCTTATATAACTGAAAGCTCTTTCAAAAAATTTCAGTGCTTCTCCAGAGTTTTAAAAAATGAACAAAGGAAGGAAAAAAGTGAGCTCTATCATAACTCTGTGAATATAACCCTCTCCCCCAAATCAAGGTGAATTTCACACCCGGTTACATAACGCTAACATTCAAGCCTCCTACTCCAGCAGAGTTCTAGGTAAATCCAAGTTTTCAGCGTCCAGACTTTTCATGAGGTGTGGGTTTTACCAAAGAGATAAAATCTGGACTCAGTACTGTCAGGAACATACAACAGGAAGGCAGGGGCAACTGTTCAAATACTTTCACTTTAAAAATTAAATACATAATTTAATGACATGCCTGCAGCAGCTAACCCATCTCTCACAACATGCTAGATGCTTGTCATTCCACGGCAAGAGTTGAAACTATATTCTAAGTTCTCACTCACTGGCCTAAGGTGGCTTTCCATCGTTCCCCTTTCTTCTCCCAGTGTAAATGGTGTTAAAATACAAAATAAACAGATAAGATGCTAACAGTAAAAGAAAGAGGTTCAAACTGAGACGCCAGATAGTTCATAAATATGTTGCATCAGGTAATCACTAGATGGGTAGATAAGAGAGGATGGGATTAAGCTTCAAAGGCCAACGCCCCCCGCCCCCCACCCCCCAAGGAGGCAGCATTTCACTTGCGGATAATGGAGTCCATCAAACATTAGCTATAAAATCAATTCACAGTATTTGAATATACATACAAACAAACAATAATTCTTTCACAGAAAGAGAGCTGAAGGATAAAAGCAATTCATATAACATTTAACCTTTTTTTTTTTGTTTTTCTTGTTTTTTTTTTTTTTTTTTTTTTTAAGGGCTGCACCTGCAGCACCTGGAGGTTCCCAGCTTAGGGGTTGAATAGGAGCTGCAGCTGCCGGCCTACACCACAGCCACAGCCACTCGGGATCTGAGCAGTGTCTGAACCTACACCACAGCTCACGGCAACACCGGACCCTTAACCCATGAAGCAAGGCCAGGGATCGAACCCACATCCTTGTGGGTACTAGTCGGGTTTGTGACCCACTGAGCCACAACAGGAATTCCCACATTTGGCTTTTTTAAGGATATATATTCTCTGAAGACTTACTAAGAAATAACACAAAAATGTGCCATTTGGGGGTGCAGATTGACGAGAAGCAGCCACAAGCCACCAGGCAGGAAATCAATCTATAGCTTGTCTAACTTCTTAAATTTTCAAGCAAAATCACAAAAATCATATAAAATTAAGGAACTAAATAAACATAAAAACAAATTTCATAGGAGTCATTTTCTCCGTGATCCAGATAATGGTGACTGGATACACTTTTCCAGAAAATTCCTTTAAGTGCTCCCTACACTTTGCACGTTCAGCTGGAGTTCCTCAGTCTGCAGCGAGGACTGGGTACGCAGGGGTGTGACCAACACTAAATGTATGTCTTAGGAAAACGTAAACGCCCAGTTTCTTCATCAGCCTAAGTGCTTTTTCTGTGACTATGATGTGTGCGTGTGAATGAAGGCGCCTTTGCCCCCAAATGAAAATGCTTCCATTAAGCACGTGCTAAATCGACACCACGCCATAGCTGAGCACAAATGAAGATAAAACCCTCCACATTAGGATTCATTAAAAACCTGCAAGATACGTTACCTGCCGCCTCGAGCACTGAAAGGCACTACATGGATTCCCAGAGGCCCTCCATCGTTGGGGACTTGTACGAGCTTTACCATATCACTGTGAGACAATGATGAATGAGGAGCATGAACATGTAGGGTCACAAACCAAAATCGAAACCAAACCAAACACAAAGCCGCAAGGACACAGACGCACGACAAACAGCAACGGAGGACAAGACGGAAAGTCCCACCGGGCACACATACCCATTTACACACACAGTCTAGACTAGGAGCATGTGGCGATGAAGGCACATTGAATGCTACATACCTGCACGCTAGTCTGATGGCATGGGGGGGAGCAATCATCAGAAATAACGACATTAAAAACGACACCGAACCGTTTGGCTCCCGTGTAGTCCAAGTACACATTCAGTGGTCGACCCCTCTCGGTTGCCCCTGAAAATGTCCCATCCCAGTCTCTACTCAAGGACTATGCAGACTGACTGGGTAGAGATGGTTCAGCTGCCCAGCACTTCGTATCTCACACATCTTGGAGCCCTCCGAAAATCTAAGGAGGTCCAAGTCTTGGCCCTGGAAGTGGCGGGTCCGGAGGGATCCCACGGCGACGTGGAACCATGCGGAATGTCACCCTCCTGCCTGCAACAAGCTCGCTCATGTGCAGGCTACTCGACACCCATGGACAAGGGCTGAACTTGGAACGACTACCCTAAGGGAGTTTGTGAATGAACGCTCAAGTCATGAAGCTCTTTACATGAAGTAACGTGAGGTTACTCCTACGACACAGTCTACAGCACTTCAGTATTTCATAAAGAAGCCTGACTTTGATAACAACTGGTCTAATCTAGAGAACGTAGGTTTTCTAAACCATTTCACTGAGATGTCACTTTCTGCTTTATTTTTGCAATTAAAGGATAATTGATGTACAGTGTTGGGCCACAAATTTCACGTTCTTTATAGACATTTCTGTGTGTGTGAGTCCTGCACAGAAATCTAAGCAGCACTTATCCAACAGTCAATATTTGGAAATACTATTGCAAGTACTTATCTAGTTGAAGCAAGCTGGCCAACCATAAGTGACGACCCGTGGACTTGGCAAAGATCACGGTTCGGTTTTTATGCAATGGAAAGTGCCTCTGCTCCCGTTGTATTTCTTAAATAAAAACCTGAGGTTATCCTATATACTACAAGGGCCCTGGTTAAATAATACAAACACTAAAGAAAACTAAAGCTAGGACTAGCAAACAAATCAACACAAAATTGAAAATATGTATACAGAGGTCATCACGTACACCCTGATTTTAGGACAAAATTATAATTTTGTCATATAGCCAAAATAATTCCTAAAGTGAATACTTTTCAAATGGATATTTCATTTTTTTATATTTTCACAGAATTTCCTAAAAACCGTATTTTAGATACGGCTAATAACATTTGAACATCTGTTCAATGATTGGTTTGTTAACTAAGAATAGTAGAGTAACTCTAATACATTAAGCTCACATTCTTTCTAAAAAGAACTACAACAGGGCACCTATTTCTTAAATGTAAATACTTAAGAGAGTGCTGGTTGCTGGGTCTTCAAACATGATCTGCTTCAGGAGCCTGTTTAATAACCTCCCTGAGAAAATTCTTATAGCCCTTCCTTGGAAGACCAAGAAAAGACAGAACTAAGAATTTAATATTTAATTGAATTCCCTCCTGCTCTAAAGTAACTTAGAAGAAGTTCTAAGAACATCTTCTATTCACACATGCCATAATTTAAGGTAATTGCAGAGTTGTGATAATATAGGGAAATTTTTCTTTCACTTTTTACACTTAAATTATGTTCAAGGACCCTAACTTCCAATTTTTCATCAACTCTCTTGAGAGATTCTATTTCTTACCTGATCCAACTAGTTTTTCAAGTTTAGCAAGTTATGTCTACAATTTCTTTTTTAATTTCACAAAGTTGAAGAACACACACATGACCAAAATACTGATGTACAAAAGCAATCTGAAAACAGTTACAGTGCTGCGAACATGACACACACGTTCAATCAAATACTATTTTCTGTTATAACTTAATAGTATTTGCCAAGGCATGAAACTCAGAGCAGGTGTATGTGAATTTCCATGCGACAGTTCATACACTCCAGTATTAACTCAGTCGATGAAAGAGGCTCTTTGGAAAACGAAACAATGCAAGGCATGTTTTAACTAAGCACAAACATCCCGCATGCCATATGCTTTCGGAATACTAGCTGCTATCAGTGAAGCTGCATGGATATCACAAAGTCAGTTGAAACCATCAGTTAACTTACTCCAGAGAAAAGTTGGGTACGTTCTCCACACCAGTGTCAGCGTGTCCCACGGGTTCAACACGGCTGCTGTCTTCCTCCGTCCCATCCTCATCCTAGAGAGGGCACAGCACAAAGAGAAGGAGACTCTGAGTCAGGTCTATTTCTATAATGTGAAGGAGGAAGCTGGATAAAACTGGAGTCTAAGAGGGATGCTGAGCATCAGCGAGGTCTCTCCTCTAGCAAGGATGACCTTTGATGAGAAGATGGGCTTGGGCACATGAAAAGCTGCATTTTAAAGCAATGGTCTCCTGAGTTAGCCCATCCCAGAGGATGAAAAATACGCCACTGCAACTGGAATGAAAACATGAGAATTTCCGCTAACCCTCCTACCTTACCATTTGTATTTCACTCTGTGTGTGTTTTAGGAAGTAATTATATACCACTACAATGCTACAAGACACAAATAAACAAATGCACATTACACTGGGCATGCATGTTTTCACATTTTTCCTAATCCAAACCGCTGAGACCATTATAAACCTTAACAAGAAGCAAAATCTTCAGTCCTGTGTCATTTCCTCAGTTCCTATGAACACAGCAGGTCAAAATGAACATGAGGTACAATCCGGGACTTAAATACCTCATCCTGTGGAATTTCACATAAAGTTACCCTACGCCAATCGACTGATCGTTTGGAGGTAAAGGCATGAAGATCTTAGACATTAGGAACCACTTCGGTTCCTTCTGTTACACCAGGCTCAGGCAAAGGCATAGGAGATGATGCAACGAAGCCCCACCACTGTATTCTTCCTTTGCAAAAGGCAGTAGTTTGTTTAAAAAAAATTAAATTCCAACATGCGGAAGAAACTGGGTAAGTATGCTGGTACTTCAACAGGCGCATGTGGAATAAATGTGAGGGTTCATAAAAATAAATGAAACATCATCCGAGAATATGCTTAACTTGACAGTCTTGGCCACGGCCTTTTCTCTAAGCAGGTCACTACCAGTTAAGTTGGTTTTGCAGGATCATTTGAATAAGGAGAAATGTGCCGGACATATCAATGGTTTTATTAACCAAATTAGAATATTCAGAAAAGACTCGGAATCTCCAAACACAGTGGCTGAGAGACTCACGTGCGTTGCCTCTTGGACCCAGCGTCTGGTACCTGACAGGTACTCATAAACATTTTGCTAATGCAAACAAAGTCACCCCCAGGAATCTCTGGGACAATACGCTTTCCAATACAACCAAATAAAATTTATTTCATCTATACCTTGGAAGTCTATGTGTACAGTTTATATACACATATAATTGGTCAGGTTAATCCTTTCTACTGTATAAATTTGATAACAGTGGGTTTACATATGAACTTACTAAACCACCTACATGAGAGTCCACCATTAGAGAGAAACTGTATAGTTTTAACCATGTATTTGGCAGACTCATAGTAGAAATGTATGTGCTATCCATAGAGACATCACCGAACAGAATGATAAGCAAAGGTTTTATGTTCAAGACACTGTGTCCAACAACATTTCAAATAATTGACACAATCTAAAGGAATCACAGAGAGGTTGGTAATGCCCAATTGACATTTCCTCTGAGAATCTACCAAAATAGGAAGCTGAATACACCAAGATTTTCTACAAGGTTACACTGTCTCGGTGCGTCCTCAATGGCAGGGCACGGCATGAAGCCAAGCCTCTTGAAGATTGATGATCCTGCGTTTTGAGAGGCTCTAATATGTACTTCTTAGTCATCTATCTTTGTAAGCACCAGCGCATAATACATTTCAAAGGTTAACCAGCATCTTGAACCTGACACTCAGAATGTAAACAAGAACTCCCCAAATCATGCTTTTCCATTGGGAACGTGGGTAGGGAGAGGAGAAATGTGATTGTATATAAATAAGAGGGAAAACATACAAATAATCTTGCAGGTTAAAGACATTTTGTTTCGAGATGCATAATACAATTGAAGCACTGGTGAAATACCACCTCCATGTATAACTAGCACACATACCTAGTCGCACTGTGAAACGGTCACATAAATGAAGTGCCCCAAACTACAGAGATGAAACAGTAACTGACCACTGACACATTCACTGTTCCCACGGCGGCTATTATCTGCCCCCAAGAGTTCGGAGAATATGATTTCATGTAGCTGCATATGGTGTTCGGTTATTTTGCACCATTCACTGCCCTAAGGCTGATCTGCAATTGCTGTGGGAACCACAGCATCTGGATGTGTGCAGATCAGCTCCTGTATAGTTTTATTTTGTTGTTTTGTACATTTAAAAGCTGGGACTGAACACAATTACTTTTAGCAGGAAAAACACCCTGGATTCTGTTATAACCATAGTAAATGAAGCCCAGTTACTGGATATGTCAAATCAAGATTGAAGGCCTAGGGAGTTCCCCAGGTGGATCAGCGGTTACAAACTCAACTAGGATCCATGAGGACGAAGGCTGGATCCCTGGCCTCGCTCAGTGGGTTAGGGATCCGGCATTACCATGAGCAGTGGTGTAGGTCCCAGATGCAGCTCGGATCTCATGTTGCTGTGGCTTTGCTGTAGGCCGGCAGCTGCAGCTCTGATTCAACCCCCTAGCCTGGGAACCTCCATATGCCAAGGATTCAGCCCTAAAAGGAAAAAAAAAAAAATGGGGGGGGGGGTGAAGGCCTAGAGTGATAATTTAAATTACAGCAGTGCTAAAAATTGTTTTCCAGGTGAGTTGTATTTTGCGTCCTTTCCCTTCTCTCCATTTTACAGCAAAGTGAGGTGGTTAAGAGCGCGGGTTTGAAAATTAAACAGACCTGTGTGTCACCACCAAGTGCTCCATCTGGCCTGGCTTGTATCCTTAGGCCATGTATATCCCCTCCTACATATCCACCCCTGCTTCTGTATACTGGGAGCAATGCAAACATCTTCTTAGGACTCCTGAGAGGTGCAGGTAAGATAATCCATGTCACAATCATAACATGGTGCCTGGCGCATAATAATTAAAAATAAGTGTCAGCTGTGATTGAAAAGAGGAACAGAGGAGTTCCTGTCGTGGCTCAGTGGTTAACGAATCCGACTAGGAACCATGAGGTTGTGAGTTCGATCCCTGGCCTTGCTCAGTGGGTTAAGGATCTGGTGTTGCCGTGAGCTGTGGTGTAGGTTGCAGACGCGGCTGGGATCCCACGTTGCTGTGGCTCTGGCGTAGGCTGGCAGCTGTAGTTCCGATTCAACCCCTAGCCTGGGAACCTCCATATGCTGAGGGTACAGCCCTAGAAAAGACAAAAAAAAAAAAAAGTGAGGACAACTAAATGCTGTATACAACCCAGTAAAGGGCGGGAAGAGGAAAAACTACGGGTTACTGGTTGAAGAAATTTTCAAAGAGAAAATAGATGTCAAGAACTGTGAAGGGTCTATGCTTTTACCCTCGTGGAAAGGTCCTAAGTGAGCCCGCCACAGCCTCAAGGACGTCGGAGAGGAAACGAGCCTCCTGGATCAGAGAAAAGGCGAGTTCACTGCAGCAACAGCGTTAACCAGAGCATCACCTTTTTTTTTTTTTTTTGTCTTTTTGCCTTTTCTAAGGCCGCTCCTGCGGCATATGGCGGTTCCCAGGCTAGGGGTCGAATCGGAGCCAGAGCCACAGCAGCAAGGGATGCGAGCCACGTCTGCAACCTACACCACAGCTCACAGCAAATGCTGGATCCTTAGCCCACTGAGCGAGGCCAGGGATCGAACCCGCAACCTCATGGTTCCTAGTCGGATGTGTTAACCACTAAGCCATGATGGGAACATCCTTTTATGCACTGATTCCTAGGCTAAAATTCTCACAGGTGATGTGAAGAGGACCAGAGACACTCACTCACGCAGAAGAAAACTGAACCCAGGGACCTCGGTCTTTTATACAGACAGGAAGCATGTCTGCTCCCTGCTTTGGAGAGAGACATTTCCCCTACCTTCTAAGGCGGCTTGCTGGACATACATCACTGAAGCTGAGTCCAGAAAAAGGTCTTTGTTCTCAAAGGGTACAACAAGGCAAGAGAACCATGGAGAATTATCTCCCAATGACAGATTTTCATCTGAGCATTGCTAAGTGGTAGCATTTGTATGATCACTAGCGAATTAAACTAGGAATATCATTAACAAATGCTCCAGGACAACAATGTCTTTTGAACAGTAACATTACATTCTACTAGATAAGAGGGTCATACTTTCTATATCAAAGGAAAAGTTACTTGTCAATGTAGAACATGCCAAACCAAACAAAAAAACCAAGTGTGAAAACTGCAGAAAAACAAAAACAAAAACAAACTTTCAGACATGCAAAGTCATTACCTCCCATGGATCCTTTCATTAAAAAACTCTACTTAGATACACTTCAGTAAAAATGCAGAAAATTCAATAAAACAATGGACAGAGCCCAAGGAAAATCCTAGAATATGGTGAAAAAACAGCCCAGAGAAGCCAAAACCAGTTCAGGTTAGAGCAGCAGGATGAGAAGTCTGAAAAGTCAATCTCCATGAGAAAAATAATAATTACTCCTCTATTTTTGAACATTTGGGAACTATTCTGACAGAGAATGGGAGGAGGAAGATTAAAGATATGTACAGAAAAAACTACACAGATTTTTTACAACAATTAGCTCCAAGAACAGAAGAAAATGTGCAGGAAAGGAAATGCAATCAGAACACCTACTTGGTTATGCAGTGGGCAATTCCTACCTCGCCATGTATGTGACACTGGCTACTGACTTAACTTGGACTTCTCATGTTAACAAGGGGATGGGAACGTGAAAAGTGAAAGGGGCATAAAAGAGAAAACTCTGGCTTCCATAACGGCAACTCAGCAGATGTCAGTGACTGGTAACCAGGAAAGAGAGACATAAATGTTTTATTCAGAAACACAGAAGTAAACGCCAGAGCCAACACCTGCAGGAATTGGGAGTGGCTGCCCAGGGGACAGGGGCTAGGAACACAAAAAGCAGAGCACAGAGACCGCTAGTTTCTCAGCAAATGCCTTCCAGCGGGGTTTATTTAATGTTGTTCTGACTACACGTTTGAAATGCCTGCCAGGAGAGGCTCTTTAGGTCCAATTAAACATCCGGATTCTCAAGATCCCTGGATCTAGATTTACTTCAAGGATAAAAGGCAGGAAACCCAACTTGCCAGCAAGGCAGCACCCTGCTTTGGTCCTTAGCAGGAGCCGTCCCCAAAACTGCCAGGCATCTCTTCCTGTGGGTCTCCCAGATGACAGCCCAGGTACAGGGCTGGTTGCAAGTGCTACCCTGGCTAAGGAGCCTCTAGCCTCAGAGAAGCCAGTATCTTTCATGACACCTCCAGAGGGACAGCTGCTTGTCAGCCATTTATAGTTTTTCCAGTCCAGATGCAATTTGCCAATCAAAATAATTTAATTACTCTACAAAGATAGTTTACGGAAACCTTTATCAGGTTTCCAGAAAAAGAAAGGGTGCCCCCCCCAAAAAATAAAAAAAACCTCAAACAAAAACAAAGTTTAAATTCTCATGCAGAAAAGATTTTGTTAACCCTTTACCTACCAAATAATATTGATCAAAGCAACTTATTTTGAAGATGGAGGATCAAGGAGTGAAAGGAGAGGGGAAAAAAGTGAGAGAAAATGAATACTTGATAAGCTTGGGTGAGAAGGATGAATTTTAGATCAGGATAGAAACTTGTATTAAACAAAGAGAGATAAAAGCCTCATGTGAACTTATTTGTCCTCTGCTTCTCATAAAAATCAATAACCTCACTCTCTTCCATAATTCTAATAATAGAAAAGCTCGCCCTCAATTGAAAAAGTCCTTGCAGGAATAACGGATGATATATTGTGAAATCACAAACACTCACGTGAGCTACGTCTTAAAGAAAACTAAATTTGGCTAACCCCCAATTATCTCTTTAACTTAAATATTATCCAGTTGTTTTTATCCTAGTTAAGTTCTAAGTATCTTCTCTACATTCACAGATTTTTCTTAAAATGATACCCAAAAACTTAAGTGGATGCCAGTGCAACATAGTACAGTTTGTAATTAGAACACTTAAAATTTGAAACCTGCCTCCATCACTCATCCTATAAAATAAGAAAAACATTGTAACTAGTTTGTTTACAAAACAAGGAAAGCAAAAGCACACTGTCTGCATTATAAAACATAATAAAACATCACCTAGAAAGCAATCACCTGCATATCTACATTCAAACTCTTGAGCTCCAAAGATCTAAATATTTTGAATCATTACTACTTTATAAAGATAAGGCTACCATGTTAAGAAATAACTTAATCATTTTTAAAAAATCCTAACAAATTTATTGTACTTGCCCACTTAAATTTCCTGCACACCTATCTTTGATTTTTCTGTTCAGGAAAGCAAGAAAGGAAATGAAAGTTCTGACGATACACTGTTAAACAAATTGAGAATATTTTTCCTCAAGTGTTTTTATTACTATTCTTAACAGTAAAATAATTTAACTGTTTCAATTATATTGCTACACAAGTGCTCAACTAAATGATCTTTCTCACCTTTTTAAGAGTATTTCCAAAACTTAATGAGAGACGTATTAACTATTATTAATGAGCTAGAGCATCCCAGAGTAGTTATTTATTTGACTGTTTTTTTTCATTGTCTTTTTAGGGCTGCAATTTGCGGCATATGGATGTTCCCAGGCTTGCAGCAACATGGGATCTGAGCCACCTCTGAGACTTAAACCACAGCTTGTGGCAATGACGGATCCGTAACCCACTGAGTGAGGCCAGGTATTGAACCCGTGTCTTCACGAATACTAGTCAGCTTTATTACCGATAAGCCACAAAGGGAACTTTTGACAGTTGACAGCATGAATTAAATCACTTTGGGGGGATCACATTTGGTGGAAAATAATTCCAGGGGAATCTCTTTCCAAGTCGCCTAAGTATCACAAACAGGATTCCAGAAGGCTCTTGTGTGAACGTTGCCACTACTTGATTAACTGACCAAAGTGCCAGGGAAAAGTAATTTCCCATCATATGTGGAAAACAACTGAAAATATTTGGGGGAAGGGAGATTTCACAACTGAAAATGATAAATTTAGAGCCATCTTCTAAAGAAATAAAAATCAGGAAATGTGTAACATAATCTTACTTGAAGATCATTAAATTCTACTGTAGTAAAAACAAATGAAATCCAATACTCCAAAGGACAGACAGTAAGTACTAGATAATCGACAGAGCTTTTAAAATAAAAATATCTCCTTGGGGAGTTCCTGTTGTGGTGCAGTGGAAAGGAATCCAACTAGCATCCATGAGGGTTCAATCCCTGGTCTCGATCAGTGGGTTAAGGATATGGCATGGCCATAAGCTGGGGTGTAGGTTGAAGATGCGGCTCAGATCCTGAGTTGTGGCTGTGGTGCTGGCGCTGTAGCTCTGATTCGACTCCGAGCCTGGGAACTTCCATATGCTGTGGGTGTGGCCCTACAAAGCAAAAAAAAAAATCTTCTTGTATTATAGGGGGAAATTAGCAGCTGTTATACGTTTCAAGGCAGTGCAGCTCATTATGATATGAACTTACTCCCCAGAATTCAGAGCTCAACACCAAGTAATTTTGAATTAAATGCAGTTATTCAGTACCTGTGATATTGGGTCTTATATGTGAGCTGCATCCCCTCAGCTGATGCCTAACATACTCCTCTATTCTCATTTTTAGCTAATACTGATGGAAAAGAATGGCAAACACAGTCCTGAACATGGCCCATGAAATTCCCATTTACCACAGAAATGAAACATTTCCTGTCTTGAAACACACACAATATGACTCTACACCACCCAAGGCTAGAAAAGAGTCTTAGAAGAACAGATGGTGCTGATTTATGAAGCTCTCTAACCACAGAGAACCACAAATTGTATGTATCTTTGCACCTGTTACACACAGAGTTGGCATCTCGAAATTAAGTTCCAAAATGTAAGCCTTGCTTCTCAGAGATTACTGGTTTCAGGGCATGGAGGAATCGAACTAGGTCATATCCAGTCCAACCTGCAATCGTGTACAGGAATCTCCTTCACACCCTTCCTCCATTTCTCCTGTGCTCCATGAGACGCAAAAGAAGCCTAAGAATCACTGAATTCAACTAACCCAGCATCCTGCCTGACATCGTCTCACTCGTATCCATATTCATCCCAAACCCTGGACCATGTGAGGACCTATCACCACTGCGGCACTATGGAGGCCATCTGTTTTGCATGAAGTACCACCTCTACGTTGTTCAGTTTCCGCACGGCGTACCGAAGGGTGAGCGCACCCATGAGGTGACATGATTTTAATCAGCCTCCTCAGTCTGGTTCAGGTGCGCCTTCCTTAGCAGAGTACCACCCACTGGTTTTCATCTGAACATTCCTGAAAAAACTACTCTGATTCATGGATTGTTGAAATGTACTAATTTTGTCATCTGACCAATCTTACCTTTCTAACAATAATTTAATCCTTACTGGGGTGACATTTTATTTATTTATTTATTTATTTATTGTTATTATTATTATAATTTTGCTTTTAGGCCCGGGGTCAAATCAGAGCTATAGCCGCCGGCCTACACCACAGCCACAGCAATGCAGGATCTGAGCCTTGCCTTCCACCCATGCCACACACACACACACACACACACACACACACAGCAACGCCAGATCCTTAACCCACTGAGTGAGGCCAGGGATCAAACCCCCAACCTCATGGTTCCTAGTTGGATTCGTTTTGGCTGCACCATGATGGGAACTCCTTTAAAGGGGTGACATTTTAAAATGCTTTATTTTGGGGGTAAAATAAGTAACACATGGGTAAGGAAACAATACTTATCTTAGTAGTACAAGACCCTATTTAAAAAAAAAAAATTATAACTCATCATTCGAAAAATCCATTTCTCCTTGGCTCAAAAACAATTTCAGGATTAATCATTGATTGGTTAATGTTGAATCTAAAATAATTTTAAATAAATGTTTATTTAACAAGAAGAACATCTAAACAAATATTTCTTGCTACCAAGTACAAATCACTTCTTAAAAAGGCAAGACACACATTTTAATTTTTAAAAATGTTTAAATATCAGTAAGTAAAGGGATCCTTGCTAGCATATATTGAGGACTTAACATCTGCTGCTGAGCATGAAAGTAACCATTTCTTTTTTTTTTTGTCTTTTTGTCTTTTTGCTATTTCTTTGGGCCGCTCTCGCGGCATATGGAGGTTCCCAGGCTAGGGGTCGAATCGGAGCTGTAGCCACTGGCCTACGCCAGAGCCACAGCAACGCGGGATATGAGCCGCGTCTGCAACCTACACCCCAGCTCACGGCAACGCCGGATCATTAACCCACTAAGCAAGGGCAGGGACCGAACCCACAACCTCATGGTTCCTAGTCGGATTCGTTAACCTCTGCGCCACGACGGGAACTCCATAACCATTTCTTTATTCCTCAATACAACCTCAACTTAATCCTTAACAACACAACCCTTAAATGTCTTCCAATTTAAAAACAATGGGACTTTTTAATGAATTAAGTTTGTACAAATCATTTTTCCAAACATAACCACAGGACAAGTTCCCGGATCTTTGAGCACAAAGGTGGCTTGGATGACAGAACTGCGTTGATGACATGCAACATATTCCTTAATAAAGTTTATTAGTTTAAATGAGTGTATTGTTTAAGATCTTAATTTTGTTTGGCACTTGCATCACATTCTGGGCACTAAGAGCAATGCAACAATACATAGCTAATTAGCTGTCTTAATGCTAACCTCTAAATTGATTATAAACTTTTGAACCATGATTTAAAGCTGAGCATTCAGACTAATCATCATTGCTACATACCTGGTGGCAAACATATAATGGTATCGTTTTGTTTGAGAGAATACAATCACTTGATTCCCAGGAAATCTACCAACTCAATCTTGCTTCATTAACTAGAAAATTGAGGGAAAACAAGATTTTTTCTTAAAAAAAAAAAGCTCGTTACTTCACCTGATCCGTTTACTGATCTCAGGTAAGTTCACAACTGCATTTCATTTGTGGAATTTTAAGATTGCACTGGAACGTAATAAAGCAGTGCAAACTCTCACAGATGTTTACACGGGTGGAGTCTGCTACAGGACCCATGTGCTGCTCTTCACTAGTTTATTTTCACGATTTAAAATAATGAGGCGTAGAACTCTGGGGACCACAAAGTGTTTTTGAAGAAGCCCTTCAAAATGAATCATGGGGAGGTATGTATTTCTCTTCAAGGAAAAGGGGTAAAATTTATACTATACATCTTAGTCCCCGTGTGAAGCCATGTGAGGTTTTTGTGGACCACAGAGCCCAACGGCGGACTTGCCGTGTGATTCTGTCCTTCCGAGCAGGTGGAAGCCCGCCCCTCCTGGGTGCCTCTGCCGCCCAGACCCACGGCCTCAGAGGCTCCTCTCCTGGCACGGAGAGCTCTGGGAGATGAGAGGACACCCCCGCCCCAAAATGCCCTCGGCACCTGCAGCTGCTTCTCCAGCGTATCAGGGACTGAAAAGCAGGTGCTGAATGAGTGTCAGAGGATGGACGGAAGGAAGGAAGGAGGAAGGGACTCTGTGGGATCTGCTTGGCCTTTGCTCAACCAGACGCTATACGTTCAGCCTGATATAATAGGAACGTGGGCCATCAGTAAACATGAATTGTGATACTTTTTTTTTTTTTTTTTAAGGGCCCTACAGGGGGCATATGTAAGTTCCCAGGCTAGGGGTCAAATCGGAGCTACAGCTGCTGGCCTACACCACAGCCACAGCAATGCTAGATCCGAGCCATGTCTGTGACCTACACCACAGCTCACAGCAACTCCAGATCCTTAACCCGCTAAGAGAGGCCAGGGATCGAACCCACATCCTCGTGGACACTAGTTAGATTCATTTCCACTGCCCCACAATGGGAACTCCGCCTTGTGATGCTTCTTCACTGTTAACTCTTTCTTCCCGATTCTGGTTAAATTTCTTCTAATTTATTTGACATGGCATGTTACCAATCTTTTTCTCTTGTTATTTTTCTCTGCCGTTCAGATACTACAAGGAAACAGTGATTTAAAAAAAAAAAAAAAATCTCAGAATTCCCCGGTGGCTAGCGGGTTATGGACCTGGCATTGTCGTTGCTATGGGTCCTTCCTGTGATGCAGGTTTGATCCCTGGCCTGGGAACTTCTGCATGTTGTGGGTGAGGCAAAAACAAACAAAAAAAAACCACCTTGATTTCACAGCTTTTATTGTCTGTCTTGGAAGACATTCTCCATCAGACTCCTCCATATTTGCACACGTTAAGAAGAGACAATATCTCTCTTGCGGGCAATTGCAGGCACCCTTACCGCCCATCAGACAAGTTCCAAGTCTCCTAGGCCCAGAGTTCCTCTCCTACAGCAACCTACAGAGCGTGCGGGATTCCTCTGGTGACACCTGGGCCCTCTGGTGACACCTCCACGGGCCTTGGGGGTTAGGGCAATGGCACTACACACGCTGATGTTTGGGCTTGCTGTGCAGAAAGTACCACATCTTTCTTCTGACCCAGGAATCTTCTGACTACTCATCAGTGTCCAGGAAATGGTAGCAAGCAGACCTGTTAGCTTGCAACTAGGATAAAAATTTAGACCCTTCTCAATTCTTGACTGGCTGAACACACACACGCACGCGCACACACACACACACCCCCCTTAGTTAATCTGACCATCAGGAAGACTTGCTGCTACTCTCTTCGAATGAAGATTACAGTGAGGAGTTCCCATCCTGGCGCAGCAGAAACGAAACCGACTAGGGACCATGAGGTTGCAGGTTCAATCCCTGGCCTCGCTCAGTGGGTTAAGGATCCGGTGTTGCCGTGACCTGTGGTGTAGGTCGCAGATGTGGCTTGGGTCTAGCATTGCTGTGCCTATGGCATAGGCCAGCAGCAACAGTGATGCCAAATATACCATCTTGTTTGCAAACTGGTCGCAAAGACTCTTGGTTGGTTTATCTATTCATTCACTCATCTATTTATCAGAAGCCTATTTTTTTCTATGAATTCTAACAGCATCTTTATAAATAGTCCTATTAATCCTTCAGATGGCATGTAGATATTACCAATTTATGGTTCACTTGCACTTTATGTAAAATGGAGGTGATAACACACGAGAACAGTATAAAAGCGCCTGCCCCCTTCACTGCTTTCCTCCTGGCTTTAAAAAGGACCCAGCCGTCAGCTCCTGCCACCTCCCCTTTCGCTCACCTCCTGGAAGACATCAGTGATGCGGTCTAAGGTGTAACCTTCTTTTCTGTTCAACCAAAAATGGTCTGGAGAGAAGGACTATTTAGAGGCGGTAACTGCTTAGAGTGTCCTTTCCAACACGTATTACTAAAATGTCTTGAAGCAGAGAAAGGAATTAAAATGCTGGGAAATCATTTCATTAGCTTTAATAACCATATCATTTACTTTTGATTACACAATTTGATCCAATTCTGTTGGTTCTCTTGGTTTCCCTTAGGATATATAATTAAGTCTGGAATTTGTGATCTGCAAATGGACTAAAAAACTTGAGCTCATTTTGTATGAAAGACTGTCTTATCAACAATGGCCAGAAAGAGATGCCTTCAGAGTAAGAGGTTCATTGCAGGGAAGGGTTGGGGTTTCGTTTTTGTTTTTGTTCTTTTGTTTTTCAGGGCTGCGCCTGTGGCATATGGAGGTTCCCAGGCTAGGGGTCAAATCGGAGCTGTAGCTGCTGGTCTACACCACAGCCACAGCAACACCAAATCCAAGCCACATCTCCAACCTATAGCACAGCTAACGGCAATGATGGATCCTTAACCCACTGAGCAAGACCAGGGATCAAACCTATGTTCTCATGGATACCGGTTGGATTTGTTTCTGCTGCACCACAACAGGAACTCCTCGTTACAGTTTTTAGTGTAAACTGACTGCAGCTGTGATGTATAGGACAAATAAAAGCATAAAATTATAACAGATAGTGGCTACGTTCAGTTATAAAAATGAAAGTATAGAAACATTTATTTAGGTCATTCACGGGAATAGAAACTGTTTTATTCTTGAAATATTTGCTCCTGAACGTTCAGATGAAAGAGGACAAAGCCACCTGCGTACTTGTTCTCCAAACAGCAGCCAGGCTGACCTGGGCGCTAAGTGGTGAGAGTTTCCTCTCAAGGAAAAAAAGTTGACCCCTCCACAACCCACCCCCTACCCCCACACACACCCCCCGCTGCAAATACTGTGATTCAGCAAAAGATAAGAGGTTTTTTGGTTTGGTTTTTTTTTTTTTTTGTCTTTTTTGCCACTTATTGGGCCACTCTCGCGGCATATGGAGGTTCCCAGCCAGAGCCACAACAATGCGGGATTCGAGCCTCGTCTGCGACCTACACCATAGCTCACGGCAACACCGGATCCTCAAGCCACTGAGCAAGGCCAGGGATCGAACCCGCAACCTCATGGTTCCTAGTTGGATTCGTTAACCCTGAGCCACGATGGGAACTCCAACAGATAAGAGTTTTTAACTAGTAACAAACCAAAGTAAATGTTTAGGTATTAGACGGTGTATTGCTGAAACGCATCCTGATCCAAGGCATGGACTTATTTCGGGGGTGTGAAACTGTGGTGTACCTTCGAGACAATGCAAGGACCGTGCTTCATATTTTCTCTGCAAAGCCAGCTCAGCCTTTGTGATTCAGATTAGCTTTCAAAGGGCCAGAGCTACCTTCGTTCCCTTATTGGAGAGATCTCAAATAGCAAAGCCTCTTTCCTATTCAAAACCCTGAATCCGGCTTTCGATGATTTATTTCTCAAGTAAGTCCCAGCCCTTTCATCCTGATTCGCCTCTCTGGAGCCTTGGTTGAAGGATTCCAGGAACTCTTTCAGTGGGTGGCATTTCTCCCTGGGGCATTAAATGTGACACCCATCCTCCTTAGGCCACACGGGCCTTTGTCTCTATTCTCTATCATTTTGAAAACTACCTCCACATATGAGAATTCTTTGTAAAAGTGGAATTGCATGGGGGGGGGTGCCTCTTCATATTCTTGAGGGTAGAAGTCAGATATTAATAAAATTCCCGCTTCTTAAAAGAATCACTAACCAGACACTACTACTAGTGAAGTTGTTCGGGTCAGTGTAGTTGAGTCGATATATTTGATGGGGTCAAAGAGACATCAGTGACAGATCTCATTTCTTCTGACAGAATGACCATCAAGACACAAATGTATTTTAAACACAGAATCACATACATTGTCCTTCGCGTGGTTAAGGAGCAGGGATCGTCTCAAAGCACTTAACCAGCTGGGACACCCAAGAGTACTCAGGTCCTGCCTTGCTTCTCTGATGGGCCTGTCAAGTTTGAAAGGGTCAGTTTTTTGTTGTTGTATGTATTCATTTTCTTTTTTTGGCCACCCCATGGCATATGTAAGTTCCCAGACCAGGGATCGAAGCTGAGCCACAGCTGCAGCAATGCTGGATTCTTAACCCACTGCACCCATTTGGGGATCGAACCTATGCCTTCACAGCAACCTGAGCTACTGCAATCAGATTCTTAACCCACTGCACCACAGCAGGAACTCCTAAAAGGGTCAGTTTGACATCACATCCTCAAGGCAGAATCCTGGAGTTTCTATCAGAGCGCTGTCACTAAGAAAGCAGTGGGAAATGGGCCTGAACGGCCCCAAGCCCAGCTCTCCTGGGGGACTGGGGGGGGGGGGGGGGGGCGCAGGCAGATACTGATGCAAAGAAGCTCCTTTGAGGTAAACAGAAATCTGATCAAAGCAATGACTGGAGGGGCAACCAATAACTCCTAGGAAGTGGGGTGAAGCTGTGAAACAACCAGAATGTGCTGATGAACGTCTAACAGCTTAGCTTGCCAGATAAAAATAATTTTTTTTAAGGAAAAAACATTTGCTGTGTAATATTTGCCAACACCTGTGATACAAATTCTCCCCCCAGAGCAGATTTCAAACTTCCAACGTGATGTCGCTGAACAGAGTTGGGAAGGCATATGACCACCAGGCAAGAGCAGCTATGATTACTCAAGTGGTCCTGGGGACAGTTAGAAAGAAAGGAAAGAGGTCGTAGAAGATTAATAAAGAATAGCAGTGATAGAAAGTACCAACATTCTGTACTTAACCATACTTGGCCAGATTATTGCTTAGTTGTATTTTATATCCTAACAGGGCTATTCATGTATCAGATGTTTAACTATTAGTTGAGCCAACTACCAAATGAATTACAAATCTCCTACTATAGGGTTATGCCCCAATAAGCCCAGAGGAAGCCAAAAATATCATTAAGTCAAAAATGCACCTAGAAGTTCCTGTCGTGGCTCAGTGGAAACGAATCTGACTAGCATCCAAGAGGATGCAGGTTCGATCCCTGGCCTCGCTCAATGGGTTCGGCCTTGCTGTGAGCTGTGGTGCAGTTCACAGATGCAGCTCAGATTCCACGTTGCTGTGGCTGTGGTGTAGGCTGGCAGCTACAGCTCTGATTGGACCCCTAGCCTGGGAACCTCCATATGCCACGGGTGTGGCCCTAAAAAGACCAAAAAAAAAAAAAAAATAGGATCTAATATACCTGACCTATCAAACATCACAGCGTAACTTCACTGACCGTAAATGTGCTTAGAGCAGTCACACCAGCCTACAGCTGGGGCAAATCATCTAACACAAAGCCTACATTATAAAGTGTTGGAAATCTCATGTAATTTCTCGACTCTCATCCTGAAAGTGAAAAACAGAGCAGCTGTCAACGTACTGGTTGCTTATTCTGCTCACGTGCTCCGATGGGGAGCTGCGACTCGCCGCCACTGCCCAGCATCATGAATGCACATCACCAGCCCAGCAAAAGATCCAAATTCAAAACTCAAAGTAAGGAGTTCCTGTCGTGGCTCAGTGGTTAACGAATCCGACTAGGAACCATGAGGTGGCAGGTTCGATCCCTGGCCTTGCTCAGTGTGTTAAGGATCTGGCATTGCCGTGAGCTGTGGTGTAGGTCGCAGACGCGGCTCGGATCCCGCATTGTTGTGGCTCTGGCATAGGCCAGAAGCTACAGCTCTGATTAGACCCCTAGCCTGGGAACCTCCATATGCTGCAGGTGCAGCCCTAGGAAAAAAAAAGTCAAAAATCAAAGTAAGGCTTCTGATGAATGCGTATCGATCCATCATAATTCGGGAACTACGTGTACCATCAACAAATGAATTTCTAACAATTTTCCATGACTGTAACAGCAAAGGACAATTCTTGTCTAAAAATGAAACTTGAACTCTCTAAAAAGAAGGAAGGGATTAGACACCACAATGCACCTGGTACCTCCGTGGCACCTAAATGAGGGGAGAGAAAAGTGTCCCCTTGGAGAGTCTGGCTTGGGGTGCAAAGCACAGGTTGTACTTCACACTGATTCTCCCCTTCAGCAAAACACCTAAAGTCAGTGGCCTGGAGCATAACACTGCTCTTCAGTGTTTAATTATTATACCTGCAAGGGCATACATTTTGAACAAAGCACTTTATTCTCTCTTATAGATATTCAAACTAGAACTTTGTAGAGAGTTCTCCACCTCAGAGGAGAAAGAATGGGCAGGAAGAGAGAATAATATTAATAACATTAATAAATATTGATACTATTAAGCATCAACACAAATGTGCCAGACACTGTACATGTGCTGTTCCTGTTCTACAGAGAGACAATCACAGCTCAGAGTGGTTAAGTAACTCATCCTTGGCCACACAGCTACCAATCCTTTGGTTAATCTACTAGACTCAGGGAGAGGTCCCAGAAAGCAGGGCAGGTGACCTGTAAAGGGTGCAAATGCACCATACCAGCACCACATGTGAGATGTAAAGAGAGCCTGGAGGCAGGCAGGACGGAGCCCCCCAGTCGCCCTCCCTGCCATCCCACAGTCGGCTCCGCTCTGAGCAGACGGGGCTGGACCAGAGGCCCCATTGAGAGGCGTCCAGGGGAGCAGCCCCACCCCCAGCAACATGTTTATAAGGAGGAGGAGGGCGGGGAGGTACAGAGAACGTCAGGAATAATGAGCAAGGGCTCCTGGTCAAATGAGGACAGGGGAGGAGCAGGTGCCCCACAGAGTGGAGGCTTCTCCTGAGCACACTCAGCATCACTGCGCACGCAGCCAGGTCAGGTGTGCCATGGGCATCTTGGCACATTCACAACATCCTACCCAATTCCTGACTCCAGTGCTGGAAATGTGAGGCTCAGCTCTCCTGGAACACACTGGACAAATAAGGTGACAGCCTCCTCGGGACATGAAGGTGAAGACAGGGTCCGACCCTGACAGATGCCAACATCCACTTCCCCTCCTTGGAGACAGAATGCGGGCAGGGGACGATACACAATCAGAAGTGGCTGCTGATGAAACAGCCGCTGAAGTCTGTGGCCTCCTAGGCCTTAAATCAAGATCCTAAGTTGAGGAGTTCCTGCCATGACTCAACAGAAATGAATCTGACCAGCATTTATGAGGATGCAGGTTCGATCCCTGGCCTTGCTCACTGGGTCCAACGTTGCCATGGGCTGTGGTGTAGGTTGCAGACACAGCTTGGATCCTGTGTTGCTGTGGCTGTGGCATAGGCCTGTGTCTACAGCTCTAATTAGACCCCTAGCCTGGAAACTTCTATATGCCGCAGGTGCCGCCCTTTAAAAAAAAAACTTAAGTTGAGACTAGGAAACACTTTTTACATCCTGAGCTACAGTCACCACATTCAGAGAAGATGAACTAACTGTGCTGCTGTTTTAAAGAAAATGAAAAGAATTTCAATTATAGGCAACTTCCACTTACCCAAATTTGGGGAAAAATATTCAACTACAGAAAATTGAATGAATATACTCGATAGACCTTTCACCTAAATTCACTAATTTCTAACATAGATCTTCCTACATATTTTATTTTTAAACCACTGAACTTAAGTTGCCAGAGATACTCTTAAAGGTGACTTAAGGATAATGAATTACTCCCAAAGTTAAAAAATGGAATCCAATTGTTTCGGCTTACTTTTAATTTGGAAACATTTTTGTAAGAAAATGATAAGAGTATACATCGTACTGGCTTTCAACAACCAAATGCATTTATTTCTGTTCAGCTTTGCTGGTATTTTAACATCCCCCCCCCACCCTCAAACGAAGAAAAGGAAAAAGGAAAGAGAAATTAAGTTTAAATTTAGAAAGATTAGATATTTGGCCAGATTTCACAGCTGATTTCCTGGATAAAACAAACAAAAATGCCCTTGGTTTAACAGATTTCAATGTGATTTTACAAAAGTTTCCAAAGAGGAAAATGACCTCGGAACCGGTCTAGAAAGGATAGGGTTTGGTTTCAGTTTATGTGGAAGGAGAGTAGCAGGGCATGTCTAAAATCAAATTTTAAAGAATAGCTTTTGTTTAGGAAAAGCATACTTATAAAGATTTGTCTTAGGTCTATAAGAATAAATCTATCTTATAATTCTACATGTTCCCAGATGAGAATTCACTAATTTAAAAAAAAAAAGCATAATTTTATGTGCTACCTGGATGATTGCTTTTGAGATTTAAAAAGCAAAATTTTACAGGTTTATTGTGAAATTCAAGCTAATAAAGTACCAGTGGTTGGTGAATATACATTCTTTATTTTGGACATTATCCACATTCCTGATGGGAATCGGAAGTAACTGTTATTCCACCAGACTTAATCTTTTGTCTCATAAATGAAAGCAAATAAATTAATGGTCCATTTAAATGTCCATGATTACAGTTCTTCAGAAAATTAATCTGTTTAGAAATCTTGCATTTACTAGTGTTTATAGAGTGCCTACCTTCCAATCACAGCACAAGACACAAGGACACTTAACTGGTCGTGTTCCATTTTCAGAGGGCAAGTGATGCCAGGCGTGCCCTCTGAGAATGCATTCGACTTTTTCATAAAAGACACACTGCATTTATAAAACAGAATAGAAAAAAACAATAGGGTAATTTTTAAATATGAAAATGTTAACTTAAAATTCAACAAGTATATATATATATATATTTTTTTTTTTACATAATGATTTTTATTTTTTTCCATTATATCTGGTTGACAGTGTTCTGTCAATTTGCTGGTTTACAGTGTTCTGCCAATTTGCTGCTGCACAGCACACTGACCCCGTCACACATACATGTATACATTCTTTCTTCTCACATTATCATCATCAAGTATATTTTAAAGGTATTGGGTGTTGAAGGAAGGATGAGAGAGAAGTACAATAAAGAAACAGAATCTGAAGCAAGGGATACCAACACCCCTCTGTTCTGGAGTGTATGCATCTCCTTGGGAATTTTTTTTCATGTTATAGGGAGTGCTTCCCCATCATCAGTCATCTCATAAAAGATTAATCTGGTGCTAAAGTACATAGAGTAAAACATGGAAGTCCCATGTCACCTCTCCAGTTCCATTCTGAGTCCCCTCTTTAGAATTAACCACAGTTGCAGTTTGGAAATTTGGAAACTACCCCCCCAACTGCCTCTCTGTGGCTGTATACACAGGATCTGCCTGTTTGCTCAGGTACAGTTTTAATATGAAATGAAACATATTATATATGCTCAGTGAAACTTGTTCTTTTCACTGAACAACATGTCCTGGAAACCTTTCAAAACTTTTACAGATACTTTTACCTCAATTCTTCTAAGGGCTGCAGAATATCCCTTAGTACAAATCTAAAATAATTGATGGAGTTACTCCTCCAGTCATGGACAAGAGTAGCTTGTTTCTAGTACTTTTCACTACTGCAACAATTAACATGTTTAATCATGTGCAAACATTTCTCTGTAGGTAATAGTTCCATCCATCCAATTTTGAAATATATATAGCCAAATGTACTTTTACACAGGCTCTGTCAATCACACTCCAATCTCGAGTACACGAGCATGCCCACAAGGCCCACATCCTTGCAACAACTTGATGTGACAAATACGTTTAATCTTTGCTAAATTATCACCAAAAAATCAATACTTTAATTTGCATCCCCATGATTCCTAATGAAGATAAGCATCTCTTTATAAGAAGACAATTGCCCTCATTTTCCTAGAAAATGGGTCAAAAACTAATTTGGCAAAAATGGCTTCATTAAGCCAGTAGACCAATGTGAAGAGGAATTTTTATTTCTACTTCTTTTATTAAACCATATACTCTAATCAACAGCATTTGAATTTTTTTTTTTTTTTTTTAAGGGCTGCAACTGCAGCATATGGAGGTTCCCAAGCTAGTGGTCGAATTGGAACTGCAACTGCCAGCCTACAGCACAGGCGCAGCAACTCAGGATCCAAGCCGCATCTGCAACCTACACCATAGCTCATGGCAACGCCAGATCCTTAACCCACTGAGCCAGGCCAGGGATCAAACCTGCATCCTCATGGATACTAGTCAGATTTGTGTCCACTGCGCCACAACAGGAACTCCCTGGCATTTGAACTCTTAATAGCTAGTTCAACCTGAGGGACACAGATGGCCAAAACAAAGGTGTATGATTATTAAGAAAATGAAATAAATGAACAAATTGCTTGTGACCACGAGCCCAGAACTCCATGGGCCCCACTGAACACAGGCTCCTGTTTGTGTTTTGTTTTGTTTTGTTTTTTTAGCTTAGGGCATTGCAGCCAATTACAGGAATAAGCGCGAGAATCATCTCTCTGACCAGGCGATGTTCATTGCCCAGCCCAATCTGTTAACATATTTCACATGTAAAATCATTCTAGTGGAACCGAATTAAGACACATCAAGGTGTACATTCACAGAGAAAAGATACAGACGACAACTGGTCACTTAACATGTGTATTTGTAGCATTTAGGGAGCATGGACTCCCACAGCTTGGCCCGCTGTCTCTCATGGTGACATTCAAAACCAGACACATGTTAACATGGTCCCACATGAATTTTGTTCCTCTTCAATCTGTCATTTGAAAGTGCAAAACACAATTTACTTTTTCAAACTGATCTACAAAAAAGGTTTACAATGAACTAGTAGATGCTTGATATTTTTTATTGCTATGAATCAATCACACACAGCTGAAAACCTTGTATGCATGTGTTTTTTGGAGGGTGGTATAATTGAAATATAACATTATTTATACTAATACTGAATATAATATTAGTTTCAGCTATACGACATCATGATTAGATATTTGTACGTCTTACAAAATGATCGCCACAATGACCTAATTAATATCCATCACTGCACAGTTAACATTCTTGTGATAAGAATGTTAATCTCTTAGCAATGTTCAAATAGATAATACAGTTGTGTTAACTACAGTCACCACGCTATATATTACACCCCTATTTATTTTATAAATGGGTTTGTACCTTTCGACCCGCTTATACCCATTCTGCCCACCCCCACGCTGGCAACCACCAAGCTGTTCTCTGTGCCTATGAATTCGTTTTTGTTGTTGTTGTTTTTGGATTCCACATGTAAGTGAGATCATGTCTCTTTCTGCCTCACTGATTTCACTTTAGCAGAGTATCCTCTTGGTCCATCCATGTCATCACGAATGGCAAAATCTCATCATATGGCAAGATAATGTTCCAGTGTGTGTGTGTGTGTGTGTGCGCGTGCGCGCCTGTGCATACATCTTCTTTATCCATTCATCAATTCATGAACACTTAAGTTGTTTCCATATCTTAGCTATTGGAAACAATGCTGCAATGAACATGAGGATGCAGAATCTTTTTCAAGTTAGTGTTTGGGTTCCCATGTTTTTTAAATTCAGCTAATGAGCCTACTAATCACCATCTTTTGGGATGGAGATTGGGTGTGGTCTGATAAAGTGAGAACCTGATAAAAGCCACGGAGACTTTTCCTAAGAACAAGCGCATTAAAAAAAAAAAAAAAAAAGGCATTTTCCTTATGAATTCAGGGTGTTTCCATCATCTACCATTTATTTATTGATTCAGTAACTGGATGCTTATGATGTGCCAGGCACTGTCCAAGACACTGGGGATACAGGTGTGAACAAAACAGGCAATATTTCTGTCCTCCTGAAATTTAATTTTAACAGGCAGAACAGAAAATTTATAATAACTGTGATAAACAAATTATATGTATGTAAGAGAGTGCTATTAAAATCAGAGTACAGGAGTTCCCTCTGTGGTGCAGTGGGTTAAGAACTCAACTGCACAGGCTCAGGTCGCTGAGGAGGTATGGGTTTGAGCCCCAGCCCAGTGCAGTGGGTTAAAAGGATCTGGAGTTGCCACAGCTGCAACTCAGATTCAATGCCTGTCCCAGGAACTTCCATGTGCTGTAGGTGCAGCCATGAAGTTAAAAAAATAAATAAATAAATAAATAAAATAAATAAAACAGTGTACAGTCAGGGGAATTGGGAATGAAGAGGTGGGGAACAGCAGGGGGGAAGGGGGTGCAGCAGAGGCAGCAACTTACAGGTGTAAACAGGGCTTAGGAGAGGCCTCAGTGAGACGGTGAGATTCCAGCACAGATTTGAAAGATGGGGCGAGTCAAGCAAGGAAAGTCTGGGGATAGAGCATTCCGGGCAGGGGACCAGAGAAAAGACCCTAGGAAAGCCGGAGAGGTCAAGAAACAGACTTCCCAAAACACATCCAGGGCTGCCCACCGTACCCCTGGGAATCTCAGACAAAGACGCCATCTTCGTCTGTGCAGATGCGGTCAACTAGCTAATGGCATGGATTTTAGAGCCAGGAAGACCTAGACATGAATGCAAAGGGTTATCCTCCCACTGTGACCTTTAGCAAGCTGTGTGACTTTAAAGGCTCATGTTTCTCATTCCAAAAATGGGGACAATAGGCTGTGTAAGGACAATGCATATCAAGAGCCTAACACTGGGGGATAATGCACAGGGGTTGTGGTAGGGAATGCTGCATTCCAAACCCCAAAGTTGCAAAGAAACTGTATCTTAATTGTTCTCACCACAAAGAAAAGAAAACTCTGTAAGGTGGATAGAGGTGTCAGACAATGCCATGGTGATAATCAGACTGCAAAACATGAATGTCCCCACCAGCACTTTCTACACCTTAAACTTACGCAATGTTATACGTCAGTTTTACCTCAATAAAAAAATTAATTGAATTAAATAAACAAGCTGTTAGTTTTTTAAAAAACCAAAAAAAAGTGCAACATGGTAAAACAAGAAGTGGCATATTTTGTAATTTTTTTGGAATTATTATTAACCAAACATTACCCCAATAAACATAACACAGAAATGCATATATACAATCACACACACACACACACACACACACACACACACACGAGGTTTAAAAAAAAAGCCCATGCTTCTCTTATTATTAAAATTGTTTTTATGAGAACAGGAGTATCAAGATCTTAAATTATGTAACAATCACCCAGATTTTACAGACCACCTTAAAATCCCAATTTTTTTTTTGATTCACATAATTGTTATTACAATTCAAATATTAACAACCTGGGCAAACATAAGATCACATGAGAAGCTGAAAAGAAACCATGAAATTCTAGCCCAATTTTTATCTTCTTATAAAAAAATCTCCAAGCAGTATTATTTAGCAAAAAGCAGCTCACCGCAGACTGAAGATTAACTGTTAAATTCCATTTTATTTTGAAGCTCAGATATACTTTTGTATTTGCAACTGTTCTATACCATAAGATTCAATGAGTTACATATTAACATCTTACCTAACAGTACAAAAACAATAGAAGAAAGAAGCTAAAGTTTGCTGATCAAAGTCCCATTATCTCATTACATGGAGCAATGCGTGCAGAGGGCAAAAAATAACATCACCAGCCAGATCACATTTTCTACCAGACAAAAGTTCCTTAGCATGAACAGGGATTTGAATAGTCAGAACCCCCAGGATAAGAATCCAGCCCAAAAGTTATTTAATATATTCTTAGTAATCTGCTGCAAGAAATAGACAAGATACATTCCGGTAACACAAAGCCATTTAGGTCAGTAGAAACCAGAGGAGTCTTTGAAAGACTCCAGAAGGAACTAATCAAATATGAAGCATGATGAAATTTGGCTTATTAATGCTAGGTCATCAAGACTCTCTTTTTCCCTCTCTCTCTCTCTTTCTTTCTGCCGCGAATGAGACATGCAGAAGTTCCTAGGCCAGGGATCAAACCCACATCACAGGAAGGACCCACACCCACAACAGTGATAACACCAGATTCTTAACCTTCTGAGCCATGAGGGAACGCCAAGGCTCTTTTTAACTTTAAACGTTGGGCAAACAGCCCTTTCCCCAAAAGCAATGACTTCTTCAAATCGGCAGGTAAAGGGGCAGCAACCACTCCCATCATTTAAAAAAACAAAACACCTTTCTCTCTTTCTCTTAGCTTTTCATGTTTTATACCCATTTATTCCTTAAACTCCTAGAAATCTGGTGCCAACCCCTTCACTCCACCGAAATTGCTATGAGCCATTTTTAAAGTCTCAACCCTAGAAAATCATATCTTGCTTAGTGTCGAGACCAGTTGATTCCACCTTCTTGTATCTATCAAATTTATTCTTTTTATCTTCACTGCAACAGCATGGGGTTAGGACATTATTACTTATGCTGCTAATAGGGCTGCCACTCCTCGAATCCAATGTCAGGGTACTTAAAGGCTTAAGGAAACTCAGAGTTTGAACTAAGAGGACAGATTTGACCCCTTTTCTCCATCACCAATTTAGTCTTTGCAGAATATATATTTGGAGGCTTGCACACAATCTGGACCCAATTTACATTCTAATATCCCGCTTGGCCACACATGAACACGAAACCACCAGCACACCACACCTCTCACCAGCAAAAATTCCCCTACGTTCACGTTTCTGGAGCCCGGCTTTACCAGGACACCACCGTCACCCTCCAAGGACCAACATGAATGGCATCCACTTGTCCAGAGCAGTCCTAGTTTGGGGGAGAGTCCCTGAATACCCGTCCAACTGTCCCAGGCACTGATGTGCCCACATGATGCCTCTCACCCACCATGGTTACTTCACCACAGGCGCACAGAGATTTCCGTCCTCTGTGGCCCTGAGACACTATACGGTATCAGAGAGCAGGAGTGGAACTATTTTGGTCAACGCTGAGCACCAATGCCTACAAGTCAACACTGCAGAAATATTTAACTGAATGCAAACAAAAGGGCAAATTTAGCGTTACATGGCAGTTGGCTCTGGAACCAAAATTTAATGGTAAAGATTTGCATTGTTTGAATGCATGCTCCTCTTTGCAAATGTGCCTCCCCCTCAGGAAGTAGTAGGAGTATAGGAGGCCCTCAGAAAGCTTTGATAAAAGTCTAGCCATAACTGGGAGGTGGGCAGAGGCAGAATGAGAGCCATCCAAGCCATGGAGAGATTAGTAAGGGGCAGTGGGTTGGCAACTCTAGGGCACAGCAAGGAAGAGGCACATCCCCACATTGGCACCTGGAAGCAATGGAGAGCTGGACAGAAAGCCAGAATGTACTATGGCAACCAGATAAAACTACAAGACAGAGGGGACAAGCTCCTGCAAGGCGGGCAGCTCCCAAACATGGCCTCAGGCAACGACAGTCCCAGTATCCCCCCCCAGCCTTCAAGTCAGGGAACCTAATGGAGCCAGAACGTCTCCTGGCTCCCTCGGCCCGTTACCATGAAATGTTTCTCAGTGTGACGTACAGGACGGTCTTAGGTACGGGCCCAGTAAAACTGGAGATGATGCAAAGGGCCTGGGACGTCACCAAATTCTCCCTGTCTACTGGCAAACCCCGATAATTGCTTTATTGTTAAAAAGGACATGGAGTTCTAGAAACAGCTGTTATTTCAAACCGTTAAGTCTGGAAGTAAAGGAGAGACAGGTAGATGTGAATTATTCAAAATAAAGATGGAAGTCAAGGTTCTCCCACACATGGAACAGCAGGTTAAGGATCGGGCATTGTCGCTGCAATGACTCAGGGTGCTGCTGTGGCGCAGGTTCGATCCCTGGCCAAGGAACTTTCACATGCAGTGGGCGTGACCAAAATATATCAGTGGAAGTAACACGGCCCCCCGCTGTGTGGACGGAGGAAGGAGACCACCACGCAGAAGTGCCGAGGTACAGAGGTCAGAGCCCAGCCCGCTCTGAAAGGACCAGGTGAGCATATGGAGGAGCAACTCTGACTCAAGCCGCTGGAGGGCGAGAGAGAGGAAGCGCTAGTTTATTCTGCGTTATAAACTACAGGAAATCCTGCAGAAACATTATTAAATGATTTACCACAACGTTGTGCACACACACACACACTACCTGTGGAAAAGCCAACGCAACCCTTTCAGCAAAGCAAAATGTTGTTATCATAGAAGAAAAACAGTAGCCCAGGCTGGAAGCGCTGAGACAAGGAGTATCAAAAGGAGTATTTGGTTTAAAAACCAAAGAATATACACGGAAATTTTATTTTAGAGAATATTATCCTAGAATCAGAATAAAATGCTTATAAATGTAACCTAATTAGCAAAGATTCTAAATGGAATTGAAATAGAAAATATCATGAAAAGTAATTCCTTTATATTCGAGAGCCAAAAGTAGTTACCGTGCAGAACTTGAAAAAGACTATTAGTTTGAATGAGGAGAAAAAGAAATGCAAAATCTCAGAAGGTGGGAGAGCAGACTTTTCTCTATCTTATGTGCTGGCTAAAATATTCATGAATTGAAGTGACTGGAATATATTCATGAATTGAGGTTATAGTTATGTTTACTTCAATTTAGATACCTCTTGAAATTTAAATAAAAGATCAACCTAGATGAGAAGCATTATAGCCACAAGTAAATAAAAATATTTACAAGTAAATAAAAATCTGTTTCACTAACAGGAAAGAAGCTTAGCCGGAAGGCTAGTGATAGCAAGTTATTAATAAACATCTTATGTAAAGTGTTTATAGTTCTGGGACAATCAGAAAAATATGTTGATTATATATGCTGGCCACTTTTTTTTAATTATCAAAGGATTTTAACCATGTATGTATGAAAAGCATAACCATCTCATCCACACGGAAAATACAAAGAGAATACATAATACAAATTTGTTTCAAACATTAAAAAACGTAATCTAGAATTTTTGACAATAGAATAGGCTATTGAATATAATTGCTTATTATTATTCTATCCAACAAGGCCTTATATTTAAAGAGGGAATTCTTATTGTGATTCAGTGCATTAGGAATCTGATATAGTCTCAGTATGCGGGTTTGATCCCTGGGCTCAATCAGTGTGTTAAAGACCCAGGTTGCTATGGCTGTGGTGTAGGCCGGCAGCTTCAATTCCAATTCAGCCCCCAGCCTGGCAAGTTCCACATGCTGCAGGTGCAGCTGTCAAAAGGAAAAAAGGGGGGAAAGATAAGAAGCAGGGTGAATTCTAACCATAGAACATGACAATCAAAAATTTAGAGCAAATCACTAGGACAAGGTGAATGGCAAAGAACAACAATACACTTTACCTTAGGTTTTGATTAGCACATTACATAATTAAAGTAACACTTGTTGAATACCGAGCTACATGATTTTACTAAAGTCTATGCTGTTCTATTGTCCACCATTTTAGATATGAGAGTTATGGAGTCCCCGTCGTGGTGCAGTGGTTAACGAATCCGACTAGGAACCATGAGGTTGTGGGTTCGATCCCTGGCCTTGCTCGGTGGGTTAAGGAACCAGTGTTGCTGTGAGCTGTGGTGTAGGTCACAGATGTGGCTCGGAACCCGCAGTGCTGTGGCTCTGGCGTAGGCCGGTGGCTACAGCTCCGATTCGACCCCTAGCCTGGGAACCTCCATATGCCGCGGGAGCGGCCCTAGAAAAGACAAAAAGACAAAAAAGAAAGAGAGAGAGAGAGTTTTTAAGAGTCAGAGTCAAATCAAAATGACCACGGTCACACGGCAAAGGGCAACAGAAAGCTAAGTTTTGCTGGGTCGTGAGCAGAAGCTGTTAATCACTACGGCAAAGTCATGAGAGCTTCTGAACAACTGTATTCGTAAGAAAGAGAGAATTCTCACAATTGTCCAAATAAGGTAATGGCAGCTCAGAGCAGTCACAGTAACAAATCCCTGAAGGACAGGATCCAACCTGAGTTTCTGAGGGTGGGCACACGCCATGACCTCCTCACAGGGGGCTACAAACAGCCAGAGCACCAGAACACCCCTGACTCCAAAGCAATAAATATGATACTTAACATCAAGCGACAAAAATGGATTGGTATTTTGGGGAAAGATCATTAACTGAAATCAATGATGTGGAGTTCCTCAAATTTTTACAGACTCCTCTCCTTGTTTTCCAGAAAGACATTTGGAATATTGGTTTTCATTAAGTGACTGTTTCAATCCAGGCTGTGCCTCTCCAGGAAGCTGGAGATTAGGTAGCTTATTCAAGATTCCCACGAGGAAGCATGAACTTGGACCCAATTTTGGACACTTCCGTGTTCCGACCCCTCCATTCTCAAGCACAGTGATGTTCTAAAGCAGGCAACCAGGAGTTCTCATCGTGGCACAGCGGAAACAAATCCGACTGGGAACCATGAGGTTGTGGGTCCTTCCCTGGCTTCGCTCATTAGGTTAAGGATCTGGCATTGCCGTGAGCTGTGGTATAGGTCGCAGATGCAGCTCAGATCTGGCATTGCTGTGGCTGTGGCGTAGGCAGGCAGCTGTAGCTCCGATGAGACCCCTAGCCTGGGAACCTCCATATGCCACGGGTGCGGCCCTAAAAACAAAAGGGAAAAAAAAAAAAAAAAAGCAGGCATCCAGAACACATATGACCAGAGATTGGATTATGTAATTAATGACATAACACTGACTCAAAAGATGGAGGGACATCTGAGGCAGAAGGAATAGAATATTTATTTAAAAGGAAGGAATAGAAGTCCCAACAGAGCAAAGGATGTACAGGAGGTCATGGCACAAGATGAAGCCTAAAAAAGTTAACTTGGATTTTGGATTGCAAAGGACTCAGAATACCAAGCTAATGAGTTTAATCTTAAATCAGTGCAGGAGGGTGTTTTTACATGCATTTAAACTTGGAGGTGATGCAATACAAACAGTGGTTTGAAAGATTAAGCAAGTAGGAATATATATGCAGAATTGACTAAAGAAGGAATGGTAGAGGGAGACAAATGTCACATCAGCCCCATCGAAGGGAGTAGAGCTGAAATGAGAACAGGTGCTAAGAAGGTAGAAAGACACAGTTACATGTAAGACTAGAGGTATATTCCACGGTATCTGGCAACAGGGAATACAAGAAGCAGCAGAAAGAAGAGAACGAAACAAAACGAGTTTGAAACCCGGAAGACCCATGGCATGATGACAAGAAATGAAAAAGTCACTGACAATTATAGAATTTTCTAGCTTTAGGATACATTTGGAAATTAACCACAGACAATTTCCCAGGGGGCGAGGTCACTGTGGCATACAGAGGTTGCCAAGGATTACACAGCTAGATGGAGAGTTGTGTCCAGAAAAGGGCTTTCAATTCACACTGCATTTTAGACTGGGGACCCCTTCTCCTCTGCCTGGGAGGTGTAGAGACAGCTCAGGGACACCAGACAGAAGTCGTCGGCTAGATGTGTGGGCATCACAGGCTAGAGGGACGGGCAGAGAAACCAGAGGGTCCTGGCAAGGAAGAGCACATTAAATCCTGTTTGGAGAAATGACCTGCACGCAGGCAGGCAACGCAGAAGACATATCTGAAATAGAATGTCAGAGAAGCCAAGAGGAAGGTTTTCCAGAGATGCAATAGACTCCAAATACCAGCTCCGTCATTTACGAAAGGCACAAGAAACAATGATTATTGGTACCTTATTCCCCATCGATAAAAATTCCATGCATATTTGACCACTTTCAATATATTTAAGAAAACAGGACACGAGGTTTACCTTTTTCTAAAAATCCACAAAGTAAATAACAAAAGTTAAATAATAACATGTACCCTAATACCACGTAACTCCTTCTCAAGAGCAAAATTTGGAAAAGTCAAGCAGTCATTACATTGAGCCACAGAAAGCACACCGAATCACTGCCTAAGTCGTGCCCAATATTAGACAACTAAATTAGCAGAAAGTTTAACACATAACTCAGTGGAAAAAATCTTGTAAAAATAACAAACATTATTTTTATTTGAATCAAAACCTATTTTTCTTGGCCAATCCACAAAAACATGTTTCTCTTTCTATGAGTTCAGGACATTAAGACCAAACTCTCAGCCAAGGGTTTATGAAAGTATTACTGAATTGGGTCTGTTTATGATTAAAATACAAAGTTCTCAGGAAAATTAGTCCCTCCAGGGACTTAAAATATGAGTAAGTCCAAGAGCCTCTGGACTGATAAAATCTCACTTTCCTTGCCCTCCCCTCAAATTTCCCCCAATTTAATCTACAAGAGATTCTTGAAAAGTTAAACACTCAAAGTAAGGAAAGATATGCTATCTATGGTGTAATATATGTTTTATCGAAACGTCTGCTGTAAAAAGTTTTAAGAGAAGAACAGTTCAGATGCACAGATTACAAGCCCTTTGCAGTTACGAATGCCTTCAATGAGAGCAAAGAGTGCTTGGACGCAAGCCTTGTCGAGAGATTTAATGCCACCAGAAGTTTTGTCAAGCCTCCCTCAAAAACAAAAGCAGGCATGCCCACCGTGGTTCAGCAGGTTGAGGACCCAGTGTTTTCTCTGTAAGGAGGCAGGCCCCATCCCTGGCCTGACTCAGTGCGTTCAGGATCCAGTGTTGCTGAAGATTGCAGCGTGGGTCACAGATGCAGCTCAGGTCTGGTGTTTGTGTGGCTGTGGTATAGGCCCCAGCTGCAGCTTCGATTGGGCCCCCGGCCCAGGAACTTCCCTATGCCATGGGTGTGGCCATAAAAAGAAAAAAGAAGGAAAAAAACAAAAATACAAAAGCAGAAACAACCCCCCCGTGAAATACCTATGGATCGTGCTCTCATGAAACAGGAGACACACAGCTAAAAGGCAACACGGGAAGTGCTAGGACAGAAAGAAAGGGAAGCTGCCGGGGGCACCTGGCTTTGGATTGGGCAGGTGTCGGAGGAACGGATAGAGGGGCACAAGAGGAGGGGGTCAGGACAGCCCTAAAGCTGAAGCCACCAAGTTCTGACCAAGCGGAAAGGACTTAGGAAGAAGAAAGGGGGAGTCGACCAGCATGTTCAAAAAGCCAGAGACAAAGAGCAAGACGCATCTGCAGACCAAACAAGTTCAGGGGAGCCAGCGATGCCGAGAGTGCAGGGGCGAAGCACTGGTACCCAGGCACAACAGAAACAGCAACATCAAAACTAAGACGTACTGAGAATTCACTTCTTGTCAGGGGCTGTCTTCCTAGAGTCTGCACAGGCACTGGCTCCTCTACTCCTTGCCATCCTCTGAAACATGTCTTTGAATGTGGAGAAACTTGATCTGAGGCTTAGACACTTCAGGAATGTCATCAGCATAACACATGCTATGAAATTCCAACCCAGGTCCCTCTGACTTCGAGCACCTGTTAGTACAACCGCATGAGCCCTCACGGCTCCTGAGGATGGTCAAAGCGCTGGCAGGGGTTCAGTGAGGTTCTTTACCACCCGTTACTCGCACCTTAATGGAGACACAGGTGGCAAGTGATGGCCGGGAGGCTGGTGCAGTGACCCATATGAGCACTGATGGAAGCCTGAACTTGGGAAGGAGAAACGGGGATGCAGTGGCATGAGAAGGTTTGAGAGACATCTAGGAAGAGAATCTCTAGGACTGAAGGTGCAGGAAAAAGCAATAGGAAACATGGAATAATTCTCAAATTATCACTGGTTGGTCAAAGATGCAAGGAACAGAATCCTATGCTCTATTTTCTTCAGGGAAAATGCCTCAAAATGATGTAAGAATCACTGCATGTGTATGCCAACACATCCTCATATTTACGCAAAGCCTTCCTTGGAGCCGATCAGTGTCAACACCAATTGTATTTTTGAACAGCCATGGCATTTAATAAGTTAGAACAACTTCATCTATGTATAAGAGAGAGAAAACCTGACATGAAGTGTCCAAAACCATGGGTCATGGGCTGGTAAAGGACATTCAAATAGGGACATACATTCCTTCTTTCTAAACACGGAAATGGGATGTGAGAGGTTTCACATTTGGTAGCTATAATTCGCGTGATATTATTCTTCCTGGGTGTGCGTGTAACCGTTTCTAGTCTACATTTTGATGCTATGAAGGACAGAAAAAACTTCCAGAAGGAAATCCCTGCGTTCGTAGCCCTGATAGTTTCCTTTGCAATTGCAGATGCCGACACCTTACCATCTCCATTCTCTAAACACCATGAAGGGAGAAGTTTGGAAACAACAAGAATAATCCAAACTAGCAGCTTTGCAGAGGACACGGATCAGCACACACAGAGACACTAAGCCAGTCGATGATGGAGCGATGAAAGAAAGAAGCCTCGTCTAAGAGGTGATAAAAGAATGAGAGGATTTAAATTTCTGACAATCAACGAGAAAGGTTCTAAACGAGACACTGGTATCTGCTCGCCAAAATTCTCAAGCCCCAAACAGCCCAGTTCCATGAACACAAATCTTGTATCTCGAGATAAGCCTCTATGACAAATCCCAACCATTAAGGACAACACAGCACATTTACATTTGGAACGAAGTTGAAATCTTGCAAATACGTTGTTTTTATACTAATATATCTAGTCTAAGACATAACAGGGAAAAAAATGTTAACATAGAAATAAATTACAATACATCTCACCTGGGGACACATTGGGGCGGGAGCTATTGATCTGACACATGGAGAATTTGAGCATACACGTGATTACTGAGAACCAAGCCTAAGTCTTGCATTTTTCAAGAATCATTCAGTGGGCCACCTATTTTTAAAAAATCTTGTCCTTTCCCTGTCTTACAACTCAACTCATCTGCAGTCTAGCAAATTATGAAATAAGAACAATTACTGGCCAGGTAATGGGGTAGGAGATATTATAATTCTAATTCATAACAGAAAAATATCTATCAAATACCTGAGATTTAAAACATGAAAACACACGTCAAAGTTGAAAAGAATCTTTTAGAAAATCTCATTTGCTTTATGTGAATTTTATGCATTTAACATTAAGAAATATGTGACTTAAAAGTTTCCAAGAGAGGCAACTGAAGAAAAACATTTCTTAACTCATCATTTTTTTCATAAGCTTATTGGAATTGTTAGTATTATATTTACTAATATATTGTACCCAAGTAAAAAAAACCTAACAGTAATTGTAATAAAAATTTACCATCTGAAAATGGATTTTTGTGCACAATCTCTGACAGTGCACTTTTATCACCTCTTATCACTCAGCCCCCAAAGAACTTGGGGGTTTGCAAAAAAATTAGGGAAATTAAACTTATGTAAAGAAGAAAACACTGGGACCAGAAAGAAGAGGAGCTGAGGCATTTCCAGTGATTTCTATCTCAACAAACACCAATGAACTGGGCTCGACTCTGAAGGAGCAAGAACTACACACACCCACACCCACCCACACAAACACCCACACACACCCTCAGAGGAAAGGAAGCCCACTTTCAGTTCACCTGCTACCAACTGTGTCAACAGCCTTCTGCTCTAGGGAGCGTGTAAAGGGAGCTGTTTTAAAGACATATCTCATCAGCTGAGCAGATTCTATATGACCTCATGTTGCACTAAGACCTGACAGAGTGCACGGGGTCTCCTGGGCACTGTGGGTGGGAGTAAAACTTGCTCCAACATCTACTGAGGTCAGTCTGGGAACATCCATCAAAGTTACAAATGTAGAGACCCTTGCACAAACCCACAAATGTACAATTTCATTTTTAGGTTTCTATCCAAGAGACACTCAGCGCCAAGTGGCTCAAGGACAAAGGCCCTTCCCTGCAGTGCTGTTTGCAGTCGCCAAACACAGGAAACACTCTGCATGCTCATTAGCAGACAAAGTCCCATCTACACAAAGGAAGATTATCAAACTCGTTTGAAAACAGACACATTTTCTCTTTTAATATATGAAGCCTGTCCAGCCATTCTCAGCAACAATCAGACAGTATTTAGGTAAACAAGTGAAAAGAGGCTAGATTTTCGTATTTGCTCAGGAAGGAATGGTACTATTTGAAAGGATCCCCAAGAACCTAGTAACACGGGTTGCCTGGGGGGAGGAATGCTGGGGACGGGAGGCAGCGTTTCGTGTATCCATCCAAAAGGTCTGATTTTGCAACTATGGACATATTACCTTTGCAAAAATCAAATAAATAACATGTTCTAAAACATTTTTCATTAAAAAAAGGTTATCAAATTATTCCCCATATAGTCCAGTGAGTAAACTGTCTTCCAAGGTCACAGGGAAGACTCCATGCTTCCAACCATGCCGCTCAGGAAATGTCCAATGCACCCAGAGGACAATAAGGAATAAACAGGGGTGCCTAGTACTACTGATTAAAAAAAAGAAATTCTCCACAGTCGGTGTGGTGTTATCTTCCGCTAAGAATCAATCCCTTTTTCTAAGAAACTTGTTGTGCCATTCCATAAGAAACAGAGGATATTACTTTTCTATTTGAAAATAATTTTTAAAAGTCAATTTTACACAGAATATCCATGTATAACAAGAGAATCGAATGAAAAAAATATCAAAAAGCTATATACACTGAGTATAAAATGCCAATGATCGATCAGAATTTATAATATTCATATTTTATGTATCAAATATGTGAAGAGCAAACTCCATTGTCCCTAGAATAAGAAAACTTGTCTCTAAAAGAAAATAAAATTTCTGCCAGCCTGGGCTCCCAGAGGAACAGTATAACTCATATTTCATTCTAGTGAAAATAAAAACCTCGGAACTTTCTGAAAATTTTTTAAACGGAAAAAAAAAAAACAATTTTTAAATGAATGAAATATATGATATAGTCAGGAGAGTGTATATTACTTTCAACTCAATTGCTTATAAAATATTAAAATAATCAAATGGTTTGTTCAAATATTGATTTTCCAATTAAATGGAAAACTAGGCTGTCACTTTAGTTATAAACAGAGTAATTTAATATTTTGTGATGATTAAATATTTTAAACATTCAAGTAATTGAATATTTTTAGAGCTAATAGAATAGAGGACTACATTGGGCCTTTAGCAACATTTTAGGGGCTATTTATTGCGCATGCTCCACTAACAGCTCACTTAAGTAAGTCACAGCAGGTCTTACCATGACCTTCTCTACAGGGCCTTAAATGTCTTAGGTGGCTTTCCCAGTGCTACTGTGACCAATGGTGGTACAGCAAAAATTATAAGAAGGCAGAGGCACTGTCAATACCAGGCTGCTCATGCTTACCTTTTAACACCTAAACCCATGTTCAATTATAAGATGTTCTCAGAGGAAGATTAGAGGCAATTAAATAAGCCCGTGGATGAGGAAAACTAAGCTCCCATCAGATCAAGATTTTGATGGTTGTTTTCTTTTTTTTTCTTTTTCCCAAAAATCAAGTTTTTTGAAGTCAAACTGGCACCATTGGCAAAACAAGCAGTGATACAGCCAAACATCGATGACTCAGAAGCATGACTGTATTTACAAGGTTTAATTAAATATGTACGTCTTAATAGTGAACAGGTTTGCGCTACCTATAATCTGCAGTCTTTAGCTCCTAACAAAAATCACAATATCATAATCATAGAACATAAAAATGGTCCATCTAGTCCACCCATCAAAGAATCCATCTGTAATATATGACACAAGACAAAGTAAAAACATTATGGACTTTTTCCTTTCAATCTATCAAAACACTCATTCACTCAAAAATACATGGGGGATGACTACAAACAAACAGTAACCAAGACAGTGCCAGTGCCATTTTAGTGCATGGAAACAGAAATGACGATAAATTCAGGTTCATAAATGTTATAAAGAAAAGGATGATGAAAGGAGAGACAATAGCATAAGGAGGATGCCCGCTTCCTTCAAGCATGAAGATTAGGGAGGGTCCCCTGGGAGTAGGATGTGACGTGATACATGAAAGATACGAAGGAACCACATCTGTGAACTGGGAGGGACAGTAAGGCAGGCAGAGGCAACAGGGAGACGAGGTCTTTTGGGGTAGGGGTGGGGTAATTAATGGAGCATCTATTTGCTGACTTGAGAGATCTGGTGCAGACACACACACACACACACACACACACACACACACACACAATGTAGAGAGAAATCACTTATAAAGGCAAGGTCCTAAGACCTAGAAGGGACCATAGACAGAAAAGAGGTGAAGATAGGTGGCCATAGGGAAGCTTCCTCCAGGGATGAGGAGGGGCTGCAGGAGAACAAGCCCAGGTAGGTTGGTAAACGTAACTTGTGATGTTGAGCATCTTTTCATGTGCTTTTCAGCCATCTGCCTGTTTTCCTTGGAGAAATGTCTATTTAGATCTTGTGACCATTTTTTGAGTGCGGTGTTTTTTTGATCTAAAAGCTGCATGAGAGGTTTACATATTTTGGAGATTAATCTCACAGCCCTCGCTTCATTTGCAAAGATTTTCTCCCATTCTGTGGGTTATCTTTCTATTTGTTTGTATGGTTTCCATTGCAGTGCAAAAGCTTTTAAGTCTAACGAGGTCCCATTTGTTTATTTTTGTTTTTATTTTCATTACTCTAGGAGGTGAAAGCAACCTAAATGTCCATCAACAGAGGAGTGAATAAAGAAGATGCGGTATAGACGCACAATGGAGTATTAGCGGTACAAAAGAACAAAGCACTGCCATGGGCAGCAGTATGGATGGACCTAGAAATCATCAGACTAAGTAAGTCAAAGACAAATACTACATGAGATCGCTAATATCTGGAATCTAATAAAACATAACACCAAAGAACGTAATCACAAAACAGAAACAGAGGCAAAGATGTCAAAACCAAACTTATGGGGAAAATTGGGGGAAGGGATAAATTCAGAGGTTGGAATTAACATATACACGCTACTATGTATACAATAGGTAAGTAACAAGGACCTACTGCACAGCCCTGGGAAATCTACTCCAAACGCTGTAATAACCTATATGAGAAAAGAATCTGAAAAAGTATGGAGATATACATAGATATATAGATATCGATATCTATATATATATAGCTGGCTTTGCTGTGCACTGAAACTAATACTACACTATAAGTCAACTATGTGCCAATCAAATTAAAAAAAAAAATACGCAGTGGCGGCAACACAAGGGTAAGGAATGACTTCAGGGAAGGAAGGGATGACCACCAGGAGACACACTTTGCTTCTGAAAGGGCTCAACTTTATTCTGATTAAAATCGACATTGCCATTTTAATCTCACAATGTTGGAATTACACTATTTGTAAAAGGGGGAAAAAAAAAAAGAGGAACTGTTGCTCCATTTTCCAAAGTTATGAAGTTTGATTCATTAAAAATGAAAAATATTTCAAGTGATACATTCTTATGGCAAAGGAATATTTATTTATACAAATACGTGAAGCAAAACCCCAAAGCCCACCCCACACAAACCCCTCACTTGCAGTGCTGTCATGGACAGGGTGTGTTGTGGAAACTGTTTATTTATTTAGTCCTTCGTCTCTATAACTTGTTCAGATATGGACGAAAGCTGATCAAAAACCTCCTTTCAGGAACAAGAGCAGAGGGAAAAGAAAAAGAAAAACTGAAGGGAAAAAAAGTGGCTCTCAGATACACAGCCTGAATGACACACTAAAGGGCAGACATAGATCCAGGCCTCAGTGGGGGAAAAGAACATAAAACCACTGGGCAAAATAGCAATTTTTTTCAGGACTATTTCAGAATCCTGTTGAAGGCAGCTAGAAAAAAGCCTGTATAAAACTAATTTTGAAAAATTATACCTACCTGGATCATAAAATTCCAAAATTAAAACTGGCTTACGAGTGATTCAATTTCTACAGGCAGGCTGCCGGCAGCAGGTCGTGAAAACAACGCACCGTAAGCCAAAGACGGTAATGCAATTTCTTAAGCAGGATTTTTTAAAGGAGAGCCGTTCCACCGTTCACGGAACATAGAAATAAAAAACATTTTCTACAGCAAATGACGTAAGACGGGTGGGAACAGAGAGGAGAAAGCCTGTATGCATTTCATGGTCATAATCAATGGCACGGCTCACAACAAAAATCTTTAAGACCGTCTCCAGTGAATGTATGAAAAGGTACCTGCAGGTCGCAGGTACCTGTATCCACGGGGCAAGCTCTAAACAACTAGTTCTAGCAGCTGAAAATTACCAGCTACTAACAGATTCCCCATCAAGGTTAATCCACACAGCACCAAAGACTGTCCCCCAAAGGAACAGGAGAATTGACTAGCACCCTTCCAATCGCACACCCCTCTCCAGAAGCCACTTGGCAGCCCCGCTTCCGACAAATTCCATTCGCATCCCAAAAGAACTGAGATGCTCAGCAAGTGGCCAGAGGCCCCCTGTAAGACACTCAGCATTCTTAAACGGTACCCTCAGATTTAATCCTATCAAAACCACGAGTGCATGCCAAAAACAAAAGGGGGTGTAAAAAATGGACACAGACACAGAGAGCAACACCAATGTCTTTTTCGTGTCAGATTATGTTCTTCAGAAAAGAACCAGAGATGATTTTCAAAGATTAAATTTTACACTAATTCTGATAAGATGCCGTAGAAGCAAGAATCCAATTCTGGAAAAGATGAGGAGGGCCTGAGAAATACACCAGGGACGAAAATGAACCCGCCCAGCCTGCCAAACAGTACGCCCAGTGTGCCAGGAGAAAATAATAACTTCAGAAAAACAGTCAGAGACTCAACGCTAGGAAGAGGCGCTGAGGTGTAGCCATTAAGCCTGTTTGTACTCAACTTAACTCGTGCCTACAACCCACCCCAAACTGGATCTGCACTTTGATAAGTGTCATCTCACTGGATCTTCACATGCAGCGCCAGTCTCTGCCAAGTGGGTTTTCCCCACTTTGTCTATACTGAAAACAGAAGCCTGCAGACTTTATACCACCCAGACATGGCCACATCAGTGAGGTGTGTGCCACTCAGTTTACGTAGGGACAAAATGCTGCCTGTTGCGCTCATGAGAAAACACCATCCAAAGTGGCCTGGCAAGGTACCCTGGGAAACTCGTGTGTCCTCAGATGAATGTCCACCAACTCCCTGGACTCCAGTCTAGTTCTTGAACTTGATGCTATGAGTCCACAGTTCTTTGATAATAAAAGTAGAATACGTGTAGGGCTTATGGAAAAGATGTGTCACAGACAGAGAGGATACTTTCATCATGTTTTAAACGTCAAATAATTTTAAGACAGTGTTATAACTGCAGTCGTCCCATTATCAAAGCACAGCAAAACAATATACTCTTGGCATAGCCAGGTGGCGTGACACATCTCTTCAAAGACTGTTTTGGTTTTATTTTTGGTGCTATTGTGCATGTGACAGGTTTCTGCTAGAAAAAAAAGCGATGGCATTTTATAATGAAAACTAAATTTAATTTTAAGACGATTGATGTTTTTCATTTCTACACTTGCTGCTGCAAGAGGTGACACAATTATGTTTGCTTCTGTGCAAGTTCTGCAAAACTGCCAACTAGGAAATCCAATCAGCAAATCCCCTTCTTTTTAGTAGAAAACTGTAGAACTGCAGAATTTGGAGGCAGAATACTTCTTACTTCTCCTTATTTTTAGCCAGATAATCCAGAATCATTTGATTACTTGGGGTCTCTGTGCTACAGAATAAACAAACAAACCAAGTTCCAATTACTACTTGGCAGCACCAGAACCTAACCTCATGACCATGAAGGCCGGCCAGTTCCCACATCAGGAATTGCTAGAGCTTCGCCATGTCCTAATGGGATGACCCTGCAGTCATTTCACTGACCAGCGTGCAGCTGTTGTAACCAGATTTCTGAAGAAGCTGCCTCCTAATTTTGTCATTAAGCAAGTCTGATCAGCTCATATTCTGGAAAACAACTTATCTATGTCATCTGGATGGTTCTAAGCATCAGTGAAATGAGAATTTTGTTTGTTGGTTGGTTGGTTGGTTGGTTTTTTGGCTTTTAAGAGAGTTCCCACTGTGGCTCAGTGGTAACAAACCTGACTGGTATCCATGAGGATGTGGTATAGATCAAAGATGTGGCTCAGATCTGGTGTGGCATAGACAGGCAGCTACAGTTCCGATTCAACCCCTAGCCTGGGAACCTCCTTATGCCGCAGGTGCGGCCCTCAAAAGACCAAAAAACAAAAAAAGGGTAAGAAAGAAAGAAAAGGCTTTTAAGCACTTTGGACAGAATAAGCATCTTCCTCTGTGCAGGCAGATGGAAGAAAAACCACCTGCAGGGAGAAGTTCGGATGCAAGGCCCACAGTTCGAGCCCTGACCCCCTTCATTCATCACACGGGCAGAACTTAGGACCCCGAGGACGAGGACGGACTGACTGACTTACTCATTTTGTTTAAAACTATCCCCGTATGAAGTTTGGAGAAGCTTAAAAATGTTTCTTCACAATGCTGTTTACTCACATCCAAAATAGGCTCTACTTGTGAAAATTTTACTTCTGCCCTAGATCTTCAAAAATTTGCCCTTGATCAAATTATAATGAAACATAAAAATGAAACACATTCATGGCAATTTACCTTTTCCATGATTGGTGAATATACCCAATGTGCAGCAGGGGCATATTAATCATAAGGCACAATAAATCATAAGGCATAATAAATATTTTCAAACGTTTAAAAGTATCGGACCAAGAGACAATACTGTGCTCTTTTTTTTGAAAATAAGACATAAGCACTCACTCTATAGCATTATTTTATTAGATGTTACCTATTTAACACTCACTCGGCTAATCTCTTATTATCATCTCTAGGACTCTGCAAATACTAAGCTGATGTAAAAACAGACACATATCTGTATTAGGCACCTTCGTTTCAGAAGGAGTAAGAGATCGGAAGCCAGCAATGTTCTGTTTGCACACAAAAGCCAGGAGCAAGAGCATCATGGCTAGAGACAGTGACAAAAGTGCACAAAATAAGAAGGAAAAAGGTAGTTCAGTCGCCTAAAACTCCTGGCCTCAAGGCCCTGAGACACTAACAGGGGACTTCGCAGGCTCCGAAGGGGAGGATGCAGCACATGCAGAGTCAAACCTGAATCTCATCATCAGCACACATCTAAAGTCTTTCCCTGAGTCCCCCCCACCCCCAACTCAGGCTAATCTGCCAATTAGATGAAGTTTTTGCTCAATGGAAAGAACTTGAAAACATAGACTTTTCTCTAAAGGTCAGCCAGTCATCCCCTGTAACAGAGCATAAATGGTGGTTGGAAAGTGCCTTCCACCTCCTCGCGATTTCTGCTAATTGCCTTCAGACCAAGACAAAGTAGTGAAAATGGCAGGCTCCCAATTAGCTGGTCCCCATTCTCCCGATCATGGAGTGTAAAGTTCCTGCCTCCTCTCTTGTGGAATTTATGAGTTGCAATAAACTGGTGAGGATATAAGAACAAAGGCAGCTTATGATCTATGCTCTGCCAAAATTAAATTATAGTCCACACGGAGTCTGGGAAATGGTCATCGTGAAAAGGAATTCAGATTTCTTAAAGCCTTGCCAAACATCAAAACTAAGGGTTTTGCTGTGTATTTTGTCTCTTGGGTCTCAGAGTCAAAATTCCAGAAGCAGGAGACCTTCTTCAAGGCCACACAATAAAAACCCATTTAGTTTTCAAATCCTCTGACTTTCGTCTCTCAGAAGAAGGAAGTCACAAGATTCAAGCGAGAAAAGATGCCTTTGAAAGACACACAGTCCCCTACCTTCTGAGAGGTCCCTGATATAAAACACAGCTACAGGCTATTCTGAGCAGGATGAATCAGTCATGAACTCATCCACATTGAGTTTGGGCTCCAAGTGCTTCCTGGTTCAAGTTCAGAAACACCACCTACTTTTGGTGGCAGAAGTGTGACTCATCAGCACTTGAAGAGAGGGAGAGAAGAGTCAGTGGCCCCTTACATAGGATCAGTCCCACAAAAGAAGAAGCACCTCTGCTTTCAGAGGTGCCTGCTTGCTCAGCACCCACACCCTCCTTGGTCCTTCATATCCCTACTGTTTATTCCCACTGGCAAAGCGGATGTGATCATAATTGCCTTCAAAACATAGAGCTAATGAGAGACAAGCACTCTAGTAGGAAATAGAGCAAAAACAAAACCACTAGAGGCGTATAAAACCTAGAACTCTCTTGACCTCTTCAATGCAGATGGCATATCTGAAAGAAGACATCAGTTCCACCCTGGTGACCCCAAATCATAAAGGCGAGGGTCGTTGTTGTCTTTTTTAACCAAATGAAACATTCTTTTATCTACATGATGCCACTTCTTCACTATATTTTAATGGCAGAAACGAAGGCAAAAAAATAAAAAAGCCACAGAAGAGACACCAGGCTATTAAAGTTGGGTGAGTCCTGGGAACAGTTAGTTAAACGAATAAATTCAGAATTAAATGAGGATGGCTGGACTAGAGTTTCAGTGTATCTAGCATAAACTATTTGTCCTCTTCTGCCCAAATAATTGTGCAGAGCCAAAGTTTTAATATGGGCTTTGTTTTGTTTTTGCTGTTCTTGTCCAGTTAAGTAGATTTCAGGCTAGTTAATTACCCTGCTGATGTGAAATCATTAAACTTAATGAATGGATCTTCATTTCTTAAACCTAAGCCAAGGAATAAGATGATTTTAGGCTCAGGAATCAGTTATCAAATGTCATCTGCAATAGGCTACTTAGACTAAAAAATGCTTATTTAAAAACAAAAACAAAAACTTTCTTATCATGGAACAAATATTTCAAATAACTTCAACAGGAGCAAATCAAGGCTTAGTTTTTTGGGGGGAAAGGGTGTTTGTGTGGCTTCTCAATGTATCCCTTTTGCTTAAAAAGAAACCATTTTATACCAAAATTACAAAGAAAAGCTATTTTACTTCTCTTAAAAGCAGGTCTACAACCACAACAGTAAGACAAAGCTATATTTTTAGAAATAATTAAATGTATCATATTTTAGAAACTCTGGTCTGCCAATTTTTTTTCTCCTAATCTTGCAATAAAATGGTCAGATTCAGCATATTTAGCTGAAACGGAGCCCTGACTGTGTTCAGTGATGGGCAATTGTGTTTCAAAGAAGGTAAACCCCAGCTCCAGCTCCAGCCCCAGGAGATCAAGCTCAATAAGCCTAAACCAAGGCAGCTACTTTTACTGCCTTTGATTTAGAAATGGGCAGGCAAACCATGTGATTCTGGACAGCAAAACACATGAAGGGAAGGGCAGAGGAACTGCTGGTGGGAAAAGCTTACCTGCTTTCAAATGAGCCACAAAGAAGAGGAGAGCACAGCTCCCTTCTGCAAGGATGTGACAGCCAGGACTGGGGCAGGAAAGGGGGCTCCCAGAGAAGCCGAAGACCCAGACCCTCAGGGAAGGTACCAAGCCAAAAATGGAACCCCCGCCTTCCCTTCCCCTGTCATCTTGTTAAAGGGGCAAGGAGTAGTCCCTTATCACACAATCTAGACTTTCTGTATTAGCACCCAGTGTTTTCCCAACAAATAAAGTAAGACACACTGGGTTTTTCTGGGTACCAGGTCTGATCCTATGTCCCCAAAAGGTATTAAATCCCTTGAGGAGGCAGGTTCTATACTTATCCCATTCAATACGTGCATACACAGAGGTGCAGATAAGATGAGAGAGGGCTCAAATCCCACATCCCAAATCCTACCTGATCCCAGGCCCACACTAAACTTAAAAAATTATTTCAAAGTGATAATTTTCTCAAAATAATATAGACTTTAAACTACTTGGTATTAGTGTTTCATTACCACTGGTTTTTACTTGTTTTTAATCACTTGTTTTTCCTAAGTAGAACTTCCACTTTTTTTTTAATTAGTTAAAATTATTTCCACCATGTAATGTTTTATGTTATGTATTATATGATTAAAAAGCATACTATCGCGGGTATCAAAATCAAGCTGTTCTTTTGTATTGTTTCATATTCAAACACCCTGTATACACAAAACTATTTTAGAAGGTTTATACTGTAAAACATAGACTGAGATAAATTCAGGAAAACACTGAGGATTCCTTTCCATTGATATCATTCAACTAAATTGAAAAACGGCTATTCCAGGATCTGGGCAACTGAACTATCAACAATTTTAGAAATCACTGAAACAGATAAACAAAACATTCTCCCACTGAGTACTTACCTAGTCTGTGATCCGTATGAACTTTTTAAAGAAAATAAACGGCGAAAGAACCAAATAAGTGGGTTAATATCAAAACCATTAAAACTACAAAGAAAAGACCGGGATACCCACTACCAAGAAAACACTGTGAGTCATGATAAACAATGAACCCTTTTACAAAAACAACACTGAGAAAAAAAAAAATTTTTTTTTTTTTTTTTAAATTTTATGGCTGCACCTGCAGCCAATGGACGTTCCCAGGCCAGGGACTGAATCTGAGCCACAGCTGCAACCTACACCACAGCCACAGCAACACCAGATTCTTCAACCCACTGAACGGGACTGGAGATCAAATCCAAGCCTCCACAGAGACCCAGGCCGCTGCAGTCAGATTTTCAACCCACTGCACCACAGCAGAAACTCCGCAAAAATACTCCATGTGTCAAAACTTACCAGATAAATTCTTAATCTTCATACAAACAGTGATGGTGCAAATAGTCTCCTTCCCAAGGCAGGAATCGCTTACGCATGCTGAGTGGTGAATAATTCTGATGTCGTGAACGGGAGGTGGCTACCCCACAGGCTGAACTAAGCAACTCTGAAAACATACATGCTTACAACAGGCCCTCGCATTTACGAAAGGACACCTCCCCAGACCCGACCCAAGACGAGAGCTTATATTTCTCCCATAAGGAAGGTCGGGGGATAAGGGAAAATTTTAATTTGCTTCTTCAGATCCTTTGACTTGACTGCCTCTCAGTCGAGAGGGGAGCCCACAGGTGGTCTTGAAAGTCTGCTCATAAGCTGCATTATTCACACCACATATCTGCACCTCGGGAGCCCAGCAACACGACAGTGGTGACACTTCAAAACCTACAGCAACTGCTTATGAGAATCTTCAATCAGGAACCACCACCGAAATACTGTGCATTGACGTTAGCCAGGCTCTGAGACAGAGCCTGGCACTAACCCAGAGATGGTCTGAATCATCTACCTGCCAGCACGACTGTGACAGAGAGAAACAGCTGGGGGATGGGCTAGGAAGTCACACCACCGACGCGTGTAGAAGGATTGGGTTGTGTTACCTGTTCTTGCTTCTCCAGCCACTTGTCCACCATTGGGTGACTGGCACTCAGAGATGAGCGAGCATTGTCTCTCTGAAATTGGTTAGACCAGTTACTAGTGTCCCGTGGGAGGCTTCTGTAGTTTTCATCTTTCTATTTAAAAAGAAACAAAAACGTGTCTTGTAAAAAAACCAGACCTTGTCAAGTGATAATGCACCTGGCCTCTCACAACTAGCAGAAAAATGACTCTACATATTGAAAGTATGTTTCCCGAGTCTATACAAAAGAGCTGACTGAGGACATTTCATCCGGGCTCGACCACAGAAATGCCTGGCATCAGGGAATCTGATGACAGTGGCCACACACGCAGGCGCACAACAGACGGAACACACCGCCCTCCTGTCAACTTCCCCAGGCCAAGGGCACGCGCCAGAAAACGGGAAACACGTCGATGCCCAACGTTCATTCAGTCACAGCATTTTCACTGTTCTTCTTCTTTCTTCCCTTAGAATATCAGCGGGAGATACTTTTTATCATTCACCAAAAGTGTTTAAAACAGGGAAGCCAAATGAGTTTGTTCTTTATTTAGATGGTCATGGTGTTGTGACTTTGGGCAAGAGACGTAAGACTCTGGGCTAGTCTGTCGCCTTCCTCACAAGCTAGTTGTAAACAATAATTCCAATATCAAGTAGAGGAAAAAAATCAATTTATGCCAATACATGGTGCATAATAGACACATAACTGTCCACCCCGGCATGCTAAGGGCACGTGACGTCTTCACATAAAAACCTAGTCCACTGATGTGCATTTATTTAATACACCTCAGAGCAACCAAAGTATTCCTTTCAGATAATAATTTATACCAACTTGCTTGCACTTTAGGGCCGAAAAACTTAATTGCAAGCTTCTGAAAAGAAATGAGAAGGCTCAGATACGGTAGGAAAGTCAAACATTTAATTCAATAACTAAATTTAAACATCTCCTACAAGAACAAATTTAAAATGTTAACCTCAATTCAACCCACTTACATAAGTGCTCCACTTGAAGAGAAGTACCCAAATATTTGGCTTACAAACTTTGTTAAGGGTGGTCTGGTTATAAAAATCATCACAGACACGACTGATTCTTATTCTTTGTTAATGACTCCACATGAACAGCAAACACACATGTAAAACAAACGAAGTATAATATAATAGATTTGCATTGTATAGGCCTTAGCCATAGACCAGGATCCTGTTTCTGTTCCATCGGAGAATAAAACTTAAAAGTGAATTGACCATGATGGACCTAAGCCAATATTACTGGACCTAAGAATACTGTTAGGCCACCAGAGAACACCAAAAAAAATTTTAATCTATACATATTTATCAGTATAAACTTTAGCATGAAACTTTGTGAGGCTTTTAAAATCAAACTATAGAAAATAAACTTTAAAAATTCAATCATAGGGAAGTTCCCTGGCAGCCAAGTAGGTAAAGATCCAGTGGCATCAGTGCTGCGGCTTGGGTTCAGTCCCTGACCTGGGAACTTCGACATGCCGCAGCCATTAAAAAAAATAAAACAAAACAAATAAACAAACAAACAAAAAACCTCAGTAGTAGAATGAAACATCAGCAGCACATCCTTTTGACCAGAAAATCTCTGTATGTTTCTGGTTACTGTGGCTCAAAAAAGCTGTGACAGGGCAACAGGGCATAACCACCAGTACAAAGAAAACACTAGTAAGATTAATTGCTGCTCCACGCCTGGGGATGAAGTATTGACCTTGCTTACAGGAATGTGGAAATGGTAAAAATACGCAGAGGACATTGACAAAGACTAAAAGAAAGCATGAACCAAATGAATAAACTAAAGTTCACTCACTTTATCTCAAAATCCCAAGAGTCCCTCCTTAAAACATGAGCATGGAAACTTCAGAACAAAGCAAAACTATCTATTTCCATGGAAGTTCACAAACTTCCTGACCAGAAATTCAAATAAGTCATGAGAAGCTCTTATTAATGACAGAAACTTAAATGTCCATGAAGAGAGGAAGGATTGGAAGGGTGGCAAAACACAGGCCCAGTTATTATGTCAAGGATCTTGAGGCTCCTACCACTGGCTAGGGCCCTGGTTTTTCTATTCATTTTCCACCATTAGAGGTGATTATTACACCAAGTCTTTACTTTGAAGCATCAAACAGAAAGTATTAAAAACCCTACCTTATCAGAAGCAACTGTACTTCAGAGAAACTAATAGTGCCCGTGGGTGGGGGAAGTCATCTGTTCAGAAAAATGCCAAGTAATGGAAGCAGAAAATTAATAGGATTAGAAAAATCACCATTTTCAACTCCTCATTCAGGCAAAGATCATCTGTGGATGCTAAAGCCCCTGGGGAAAAGTTGGTAAATGAGCTGGCTATATGCAGAGAGACAAAAAGCCACTTACAAAAGGAAAAATACATCTTTAAAACGAAAAGACCAGATGCCACAAAACTCTCTTTCCTCGATGTCTAGAATCCAAAAGGCGGCTGGCACTTCCTTTTGATTCCTTTGGAACCTCCTCCCTCATTATCCCTCTTCCTCTAAATGGCCCTCATGGGTTCTTACACCGGACCACTGCTGTCACTGCTGTCTCCCTGAACAAGCTCAAAGGCCTTCGATTTCAAACCTTCCTCCCTGACAAGTCCTACACACAGGCCACCAACACTAACCTGTTCTTCTGTCTTCATGATCTAAATTTCCAACAGGATGTCCCAAAGATACCTCAGAATCCACAGATGAAGATGAAACTCGCTTCTTTTATCAATTCCGGGGCCCTACTGAAATACAGTCATCACCCCTTCACCTCCCTCCCCCAACCAATCCCTGCCGTTGCTCGGCCCTGTCAACCCAACATTCGTTGCCGAGATCTTACGCGACGGCCACGATCCTCGCTCAGGATCAACGTGCCTCTCCTCTGCTGCTTCGCCGCAAGCAGAAGCAGCCTTCGAACTGGACACTGGCTCGTTGTCCTCCCCAACCACATTCCATGCCACTTCCCACAGGGAATCGTTCTAAAATGCCCCGTAGGTCATATCACACCTGGGATGTGTGCTGCTGGACCCAGGGACTTGCAGTGCCCCAGGACTCTGCACCAGCATCAGCATCTTTTTTTTTTTGTCTTTTTGCCTTTTCTAGGGCCACACCTACTGCATATGGAGGTTCCCAGGCCAGGGGTCTAATCGGAGCTGTAGCCACTGGCCTACACCACAGCCACAGCCACGCCAGATCTGAGCTGCATCTGTGACCTACACCACAGCTCACGGCAATACCAGATCCTTAATCCGCTGAGCGAGGCCAGGGATTGAACCCGCAACCTCATGATTCCTAGTCAGATGCGTTAACCACTGAGCCACGACGGCAACGACGCATCAGCATCTTTCTGAGCCTCAACTCCCAGTAACACTTCCTCTGTAAAAACCCTCACCACTCTTCAACATCCAGCTCACAAGTTGCCTTCTCTAAGAAGCATTTCCTGATTCTCAACAGAACTAATCATGTCATGCTTCCTGTTACCTCTATATTCCACCTTTACATCTAATTATAGTTCTAACTTATAATTTAGTTAATTTTTAAAATTGCTATTTCCATGATCACAATGAAACCTCAGCAGAAAATCACCAGTCGCCTTCAAACTCCAGCACTTAGCTCACTGGCCTACACCTACATGGAGGGCTTCTTCTGAATATTTGCGATGATTCCTATTTTCGCACAATTTCAGAATCCCAGAATTTTAAAGGAACATTTCTATCAGTTGTGTTAAAAATGGATAAGGGAATGGTTTAAAAAGGTATCACGGAGTTCCCATCATGGTTCAGCAGTAACAAACCCGACTAGGATCCATGAGGACATGGACTGATCCCTGGCCTCTCTCACGGGGTTAAGGACCTGCAGTTGCCATGAGCTGTGGTATAGGTCAGAGATGTGGCCCGGATCTGGTGTTGGTGTTGCTCTGCCTGTGGCATAGGCCAGCAGCTGCAGCTCCCTAGCCTGGGAACTTCCATATGTCGTGGGTGTGGCCCTAAAAAGATAAAAAGAAAAAGAAAAAAAAAATCATGACTAACAAAAACGCATTTTCACCGAAGTATAATAACTGTACTTTAAAATTTAGACTAAAAGATGTATACCATTTATCTGCCTGTTTCAACCTTACGTCACACCCACAGTGTACAGTGTCTATGGGAAATGCGATTCTTTCCAATTGCATCTAAACAGCAGTATGGCATTTCTCCATTTGTATCAATTATGACATGTAATTCATGCACCTGGCCGCTACAAAGTAATCATGTTAAGGCAAATAAGGGCTAAAAGTCAAAAGATCTGTCCTTTTGAACTCCATCCAAAAAATTCCACAATTTTACATTTGCGTAAGCGACTTTCAGTATTGTCTTGGTAGGAAAAACAAAGCTGAGACTATATCTCAAGCAATAAAAAATTTTTCCTAATCCAATGTTATTATGGAAAAGTCAATCATAAATTCATACACTAATTTATGATGAATGAAAAGTCCACTTACAGTCACCTTGGTCATTATGAGCTAAGTGACGAATTTCTACAATATATTACTCATCACACATATCCATTATTTTGTGGATAACACTGTGCCATGCTACGAGCACTTCAGCTATGTTCTTCCTCAAAATCCCATCTGAAGTTTGGATCAGGTGCACACACAGTGTAGTCTTATAAAGCTGTGATTACTATCTATGATGTGAGCACATTGGTAAACCTTATAACACACAGTGTATCTTCTACTTCACAATATACAACTTGGATCGTCTCTGCTAACAACTGAAATGGATATAATGCATTCTATTTTCAATTTGAAAACACGTGTTTTCTTCAGTGTAAATGTTTTTAAAACTGTGGGACTTCTCAGTATGTCTATGCACAACTATCTATATTTTTCATCGACCAAACTGTAATCAACTGCAAAACAAGGTCAGAATGATTGTTAAATGTATTTGCAAAACCTCTATTTCATAACCTGAAGAAGAAAAAAAATAAACCAACAAAATTGGTGCCACTGATATTTTTGCAATAAGGTAGAGCTGTAGCTGTATCTATAATAAATTGGAAAATGGGATTTTAAATCTATTTTATTCCATGATCGCATTAATGCCTCCATTCTGTATACAGGTAAACTTTGTCTTTATTTTTTATTTTTTTTTGGCTGAACCCACGGCAGGCAGAAGTGCCTGCACCAGGAATCGAACCAGAGCCACAGCAGTGACAACACTGGATCCTTAACCCACTAAGCTACCAGGGAACTCCACATATTTTGGTAAACTTCAAAGCAAAACAAAGAAAGAAATAATTTTTTTTTTAATCTTTTCTAGCGCTGCTTCCCAAGGCATATGGAGGTTCCCAGGCTAGGGGTCGAATCGGAGCTATAGACACCAGCCTACACCACAGCCACAGCAACGCGGGATCTGAGCTGCATCTGCGACCTACACCACAGCTCACGGCAATGCCGGATCATTAACCCACTGAGCAAGGCCAGGGATCGAACCCACAACCTCGTGGTTCCTAGTCAGATTCATTAACCACTGAGCCACGACAGGAACTCCGAAAGACATCTTTTTCTTTAGACTTATTTTAAAAAACTAGCAGCAAGACCAATATAGAAAACCATAATAATTATTAATTTGCTAGTAATTAAACATTATTGGAGTAAAGCCACTATTTTATGTCTGAAAGATTATATAGGAAAAATACCATAAGGAATTACTCTCCTATTTTTTTTAATTATAACTTTAATCCTCCACTTATGAGACAGGTGCAAAAAGCCACTCCAGCTTTTGCACTGGGTGGGAAACTCCCCCTCTTGCCAGAAAAAAACAGATGCTCCTGCTGTGATCAGGGATTTTCCTTATCATCTAAATGTACTGCCACATCACCAGGTGTCACAAAGCCACTCAGGCTGAGAAATGCATATTAATTTGCTGCCCCCTGGTAGCAGTACCCTGCTCATGGAGGAAATCTCTTCCAGGATAAGGCAATGGACTGCCTTCTCTCCCCCTGCCTGAGCCAATTACAATTCAATAAAAGAAATCACACAGAACCCACCCAATGCCTTGGGATAGAGGCTTATTCCTGGCATACTAAGCTGCAGTTCCAAGGCTTTATCTCTCAGAAACAGCTATTTAGCTGATGGTCAGATTTCCTGGCAAACCTACACCTATTTGCAGAAATACAGGACTACTTCATGAACATTAGAGAAGTAATGGATATTTCCATGTTATACAGGAAATTCAATGACATTTCCATTTTATTTCAAGGCAAAAATTCCAAACTTCTTTTGAAAAATCATTAGGAATTGTGCCATATTTTGAAATATTAAACACCCAATGCCTATAAATTTAGCTTTTGCACCCTCTGAGAATCCTATGGTTTCAAATATTCCTAGGTGATTCTAAGATTTGAAATTTACAATATTTTTCAACTGTGCAGTTGGGGCAAAGAGAATTCAATTTTCTGCTTTATCATTTCCCTAAGAAAAGATAGACCAAAAAAAGAAAAAAAAAAGGAAATTATTTTCAGGATGTCTAACCTGAAATTAGCAATTATGGCTGAGGAAAATTTTTTTAAAAATTGCAGGAAGCTTGTTAAAATCTTTCATAATCATACTGTAGATTAAATGTGACAGACTCATTCCTGCTCTGGGACCAGAGTTTATCTCTTCTGCCTCCTGATGGCTACACCAGCAATTGACCTTGGAAGCAATGCCAAGGTTAAAGCTTCAAGATAACAACCATAAAATGGTCTGTAAACAAGACTGCTGTGAGTGTACTTTTCTGACCTTCAAACCACCCTCTAGATATAACTCAGAATGGGGATGGGGATGCAAAGGAAGAGAGATGGGTGGGGATAAATAAATTGACTCACACAAAACACAGGTTCAATAACCAACTTGAAAATGAAGTCAGAAAGTTCAGCAGTCCCTACCAGTTTAAACCAACTGCATGCCGATTAAGACTTTTTTTTTTTTTAAGGCCATTCTTGTGGCATATGGAAGTTCCTGGGCTAGGAGTTAAATCAGAGCTGCCGCTGCTGGCCTACGCCACAGAGGCAGCAGCACTGGATCTGAGCTCCATGGGCGGCCTACGCCTCCGCTTGCGGAAACGCCAGAGCCTTAACCCACTGAGCGAGGCCAGGGATGGAACCTGTATCCTCTTGAAAGCTATGTTGGGTTCTTACCCGACTGAGCCACAATGAGAACTCCAAGACATTTTTTTTTTTTTAAATAAGGAAACACAGGATTTTATCTCAAACACAGTACTTATCATCACTTATCTTAGGCACATGGCTATTTTCAAGAGCAGTGAACTTAAAAAGCATTGCTTGAACTCCATGGCAACCAACATCCTGCATTCTGCCTAATGTTGTTGATCAGAAGCCAAGCAATCATTTCCACGTGAACTGTAATTTCTGGCCCTCCATGAGCATAAATACCAGTACCTGTATGTATACATCTTACTTTCTTTTCTGATACTTGCTTTCTTCACATTCTTAATCATTAGTAATGAGAGAGGAAGAGGAGACAAAGAATGTGTTTCAAAGTTGCTCCTACTTATGAGCAAAACTGTGACAAGACGAAATTTGAACATTTATACATTCTTTCTCAAAACAAAATTTTGTCCAGTAAATATGGTAGAAACTGCAACAAGAGATGCTGATTACACCGACATTGTAACTTTTTAAATTTTATTATTATTATTCTTTTGGTCTTTCTGTCTTTTTTTTAGGGCCTACGCACGGCATATGGAGGTTCCCAGGCTGGGGGTCCAATCAGAACTATAGCTGCCGGCCTACACCACAGCCACAGCAACATGGGATCCAAGCTGTGACTTCGACCTACATAGCTCACGGCAACGCCAAATCCTTAACCCACTGAGCGAGGCCAGGGATCAAACCTGCATCCTCATGGATGGCAGTCGGGTTCGCTAACCACTGAGCCACGACAGGAACTCCCTGTAACTTTTTTTAAATTAAAAAAACTGAAAGTCAAAATCCAAAGATTTTGAATGCCAAATATCAAATTCCATAAGTAATAAATATTTTACTTTTAACTCTTTAACTTTCTCTTTAAATTGAGCTTAAGGTTTTTTTGGGGTTTTTTTTTCCGTCTTTTGTCTTTTTTATAGCCGTACCTGCAGCATATGGAGATTCCCAGGCTAGGGGTCTAATCAGAGCTGTAGCCACTGGCCTACACCACAGCCACAGCTACACCAGATCCGAGTCGCATCTGCGACCTACACCACAGCTCACAGCAATGCCAGATCCTTAATCTACTGAGCGAGGCCAGGGATCGAACCCGCAACTTCATGGTTCCTAATTGGATTCATTTCCCGTGCACCATGACGGGAACCCCTGAGTTTAAGTTTTGAACAGGAATTAGTAAAAAAAAAAAAAAAAAAAAATTGAAAACATTTTTAAAATTTGAAAATATGAAACAAAATTTCTTATTAACATATGAAGTGAAATATCCTGGCATACAAGTCAAATTTTATTAGTTTTTTTTCCCCCCTTTGAAATGTTAAAGTTCTGAAAACTCAATCTGGTCTTAAAAATCACAAATTATAACTCTTGTCCACCCTTTCTGTTGCAGGCCTAATAGCTTCTAGATTGTAAAATTACATTTAGATCAATGGGACACCCAAAATTATAAATAGGACAGAAAAAAAATCATGTCGGAACTCTCCAGTATAGCAGTACACGTTAAGAATTATGATTAGTTTTGCAAATAAATTTCCTGTCACAAAGCAAATCCTTCAGGTTGATATGTTCACAAAAATGGAAGGTTAACATTATAATTTTTTCACACATCTTATAACTAGCCTTGTTAACAGTCTTTTTAATGTATGTACGTGTGTGTGTATGTATTTGGCTGCACCCACGGCATGCATTAAGTTCCCAGCCCAGGGACCGAATCAAGCCACTGCAGTGACAAAGCCAGGTCCTTAACACCCAAGTCCACATGGAAACTCCCTTAACAGTCTTGATATCAGGTACGAAAAATAATCCCTGGAACGGGCTATGAACATAAAGAACCCGACATAAAAGCACTTGGTCAAATCTCTCAGGGAGGTACATCAACGTATAAGGGCCATGATGTCTCCTGAGGCGACCACTAGGGCACAGAGGTCTCTGAAGCCACCAGATGTGCACCTGGAATAGACCAGGAAATCCAAGAAGAAGAAAATGAGTTTCTGCAAAACTCAGCCTCATTCAGGCTCCTTGTTGGAACCAATTTCCCCAGTTCTTCCTAACCCATCGCAGTGGCTCAGAACACCATGAAAAACTTCAGATAATTTTAAAAGCTGGGAGGAAAAGGCTAGAGAACATGCACCTTAACCTCTGCCTAAAAGAAGCAGCAGAGAATCAGAGAATTTCTGACAAGTGCTCTGTGGAGACCAGGATGGATGACTAACCAGCTCCCATTTGGCGGGGTTATGCCTCCCCAGCTCGATGCCCAGTTTCTGAGTCATAACCTTGCCAAACTCTCCATCTCCAATCTAAGCAGGAACCATGCTTTACCTGGGTAATGATAGAACTTCCGATATCCAGCCACTCCTCCACAATGACCTCCCACCCACAACAAAGTACCTCCCGAGTTCTTGTTTGTAAAGCAGGGCAAAGCCATTACATCATCTTGAATCCCAAACTATATTTCCATTAGAGGTGGTTCATTGATGCATACGACATTGTCTTAGGAAGAGTCGTGAATAAAATGTTTGCTATAAAATTGTTTTAAGAATTCCTTGGTGGCTCAGCGGGTTAAGGATCCAGCATTGTCATGTCTGTGACTCAGATCACTGCTACAGCGCGGGTTCGATCCCTGACCTGGGAACATCCACATGATGCAGGTGCAGCCAAAAAAAATGGTGTTAAATACACCGATCTCTTCCCTAATATAACTGGGACTGTCTCCTTTGTCCTATGAAAACATGCACAAGTGGGTGAGGAGAAAGTAGATGTGGAGGAAAGTGCAATATTTTGTTGAAAATTTACCGCCATCTGGATTCTGAGGAACTAAGGGGCAGAGCTAAAAGGGAAGCGGCAGTAACAGCAGCTCCCATTTTATTTCTTTCGCAATATGTCATAAAAACCAACATGGTCACTTCGTTGGCCCACAGCCATCTGCCCCTCCTCCACCCCCACCCCCGGCCAGTCAGCAAGGTCAGGCAGAGAACATGGGACCGTTGCTTCTGACCTTACATCTGCCACCAAGGGCAGCATATGAGAAAAAATGAGAGATCGATGCTGCTGGTCAGAATCACATTTTGAGGAGCCTGGCTCGTTTTCTAAAATCACAGTCAAGATGAAAAACAAATTTCATCCGCAAAACAAATTTGAATCTGAAACAACTTTAAAGCATTTTGGAAAGTGCCACGTGTTTCTTATGTCGAAGGCACAAAATACCAATGTACATTTTCTTTCAAAAACAAGTACCTGCAAAGGCTCATATTGCAAAACTACCACTGTAAATAAATATCACATTTTGCATCAGGAGCAATTACACAAACCAAGAGAAGAAGGGAACAGATGCAAGGGCATGAGGGAGAGAAAGTAAAGCAAAGGAGTCGCCTAATTCCAAAACGTCTACCAAAGACACTAGACACTTTGGAATTAGACAACTGGGTGAGTGTCTACTCTCATCCGCCCAGCCCAATGGAATTACAATTGCAAACAGAAAAATGTAAGAAGGAGCTGCTGACAGTTACGCTGCCACATTCATTACAGATGGTGGCAAATTTTAGTAATTTCTTCGAATACAGGGAATGCTTTACATTTAAGGTAAAAATATTTAGATAGGTAAATATAAAGGATACACATTGCCTATTTAGATAATTACAACAATAATATCAATCACAAGAACTCGAGAAAACAAAGACACAAGTTTCTCCCCAAAAGGGGAAAGAAGTGGAGATCAGTTAACAAAATCAGATTATCAACAGTGGTATTAATGAAGCTAACATATTTTAACTTGAAACTAAGATGTTAAGATAAACTATAAGACCTGGTGAGTCTTTTTAAATCATGCCAGTTTTAATAATACATGCTGATTATTCTAATATTCCTATTTCGATACTTAAGAGAAAGTTTTAGGGGTGATAAAGCTGATAAGGTTGTTAAAACAGTCCACGAAACGAACACCGGGCAATGTATAAAGTCTGTAAGTACGCTGGGAAGCAGGGTGCATACTTGTTAAGAGCACAGAATTTGAAACTGGACGATCTAGATACCTATTACAATGTGATCTTTTAGCAGTTAATTTGACTACTAGATGAATCATTTAAACTCAGGTTCTGCCAGTGCATCACTACATTGGGAATAACAACAATATTCACACTTCTGAGGGCAAGTAAATGAGATGCCACATGCAACACACCTGGCAAGAAGCAAGTACTCAGAGCAACTTGGCTATCTTTGCACAAACACACCAAAACCTCAGAAACAGTAGTTTGGAGAGGGGAAGCCATTTCTACCCTCACGGTGTAAAAAAACGGTGACTGGAGCACATCTCCTCGGAGGCAGCCCAGAACACATGGCACCTACGACACAGGCAAATTAGAACCGAGCTGCCCCTGCAGCCAGGAGGCAAACATCAGATACTCCCGTCCCCCCACCCATTGAGGCTCTTCTCTTTAATGACAGGACATGATTCCATGTCCCGAAGTAGGTAGGTTTATAAAAAACAAAAATAAAAATAAAAATGGAGGAGTTCCCATCATGGCTCAGTGGTTAACGAATCTGACTAGAAACCATGAGGTTGTGGGTTCGATCCCAGGCCTTGCTCAGTGGGCTGAGGATCCGGCGTTGCTGTGAGCTGTGGTGTAGGTCGCAGATGTGGCTCGGATCCCTCGTTGCTGTGGCTGTGGTATAGGCCAGCGGCTACAGCTCCAATTAGACCGCTAGCCTGGGAACCTCCATATACCACAGAAGCAGCCCTAGAAAAGACAAAAAGACAGGAAAAGAAAAAAAAAATGAAACCAACTTAAAAAGATGAAATGAGGCCAAAATATTTTTCAGTGTCTAAAGCGTATGTGAATGTTTGTTCAATATAATTTAAGCAGTGCCAGGTCCTCATATCCTCCCCCAGGTCAAGAAAAACAGGTGTAACAAGGTCCTACAGTAGAGCACAGGGCACTATATTCAATATCCTGAGATCAATCATTGTGGAAAAGAATATTTTAAAAGGATATATGCACATGTATAACTGAATCACTTTGCCCTATAGCAGAAATTAATACAACACTGTAAATCAACCATACTTCAATTTAAAAAAAAAAAAGGAAGAAAAGAAACGCAGGTGTGACATCTTCATTTTCTTCTGTACAATACATAACCCTGAGGAAGCTCAACAAGGATTCTGACACTGCTTTGGATTTGTATTCCCGGAGCAGTTTGTGAACTCTAAAAATATCACATCCAGACTTAAGCATTTTTTCTCAATAGCACCTTAGGATTTTATAACCATGAACACAAATTATAATATTTAAAGAATGTGAAGCAGATTATATTCCTAAATGTGGCACAGAAATAGATGAGTCTAGGTTATTAACACCCCAGACTAGGTGAGCTTGGCACTTGAGGTGAACTTACTGTAGAAATGTGTGTAGAACTGAGCAGAAGCATCACTTACTGAAAGCACAAAAATGCAGTGCATTCAAATCGAGATCTTTTAATATGCAAACTAGAAGGGTGAAATTTATAGTTGTGGAGGCTTTTAACAGGAAGTACAAGTGCTGCAGCAGGATAGTCTAAGATCTAGGTCTCAGCTGGATTTCCCTCGAAGCTTATACCCCAGAAAATTAAACACGGCCATAGGGCTCTCCCAGGGGAAACGTGGTTTTAAAGAATTTCTTAGCCTTGTACATTAGAAAGAATAAACAAGCAGCAGCAGAGACTAAGAAGCCAAAGGTTTGAGAGGGGACAAGGAGGCAAAAAATAAGTAAAGTAAAAATATAGTTAAAAAGGAACAAATAGACCAATGACTGAATGAATGAACCGGGAAGCCACTATTTTAGAGTCCCATAGAGGAGGATTCAAACATTATTGCCATGGTAATGGTCTGCCTATCAACTGCACAAGTTTTCTCACTCTCAATAAAACAGGTAGTAGACATTTTCTGGAGTTTCCTTGTGTCTGATTAGCATTGGTGACCTGAATACTGGGAATCTGGTGTCTTGACCCTATGTATTCAAATGCCCTTTAAACTGAGATTTGGAGAAAGAGGGAATGCACGAGGGAACAATGAAGAGAAACGCTGCTTTTATTATAGCTCCTATCTAGAAAAATATTTTCTGTTCTGCTTTGTATTGATAAGATAGGGTCTAGTACCTCAATGGGTTGCCATAATACTTTAAAAAAAAAAAACCTCAAAAAAATTAATCTTAATAGCTTTTCATTTAAAAAATGACACATTTGAGCTGTGTGAAAAGAAGTGATATGTCACAAAACCAAATATGCTAAGTGTTCCAGATTCTATTCTGCTAAGAGAGAAAAATTAGCCTAAAAAGAAGACAGCTCAAAATAACAATTATACTCCTGTTTGCCTTCTCCTGACAAAGACACCTGCCCTTTTCTGCTAGACCCAAGTTCCCAAAAAAAGACTGTGCCTCAGAAACTTTAGGCAAAAACACACAAATGTTTTCAAATGGGTAAATGAAATCTACTGGTAACAGTGTGTTTCATCTTTTAAATGTCCCCACTAATTCTGATGCACGGCCAAGTGGAAACATTACATTCTTCAGTAAGAAGGTAAGTGCTGGAACTCAGAAAGAGTCCCAGTTGCTTCTTTCTGTTTTCCATCCTACCCCCATCCCAGCCCAGCCCCGCCCGGGCTTCTCACAGTGCTGTGTACATCATAAGTACTTTTCACTTTCTCATTCATGAATCGATAGGAAACAAGGATCCGTAGCTTTAAAAAAATGTTTGTTTCCTTAGTCAAATAAGTCTATTTAAGGAATCTGTCCTAAGAAAAGAATCAGAGATGCTGACAAAAGTTGATATATACAAAGACATTCTCTGAAGGGTACTTCTAAAGGTTACTTAATAAGAGAGAGAAAAAAGAAAAAGAAAAAAACCTCAAGTATAAATATGTTAAAGAACAGAAAAATCACCAAAGTTAATAAACAACTCAAAAAACATCATCGCATAATAGAACATTGTGCAATATTTATTTAACATTATATCAAAATTGAATGTTTATGAGTCACAAAAAAATGCTCTCACTTTAACATAAATTAGGAAAAAAGGCAGGAAATTCAACTGTACATGTTGGATGACTCCGCCTTGGTTCCAAAGACAGCCACGGTCTGTGTAGAGCTCTACTATGCGCCATAGAAGTCAAGTTCATACACCAAATGTCAACATGCCTTATCGTCAAGACCCCAAATTACTTACCTGCTTCTTTATGCACTTCATTACTTTCCTCATGCAAAGAGCAAGTGGTACTATTAGGAGAAAAAATATTGTGCGGGGGCTCTTAAAATATACCACAAGAAAGGTTTGTAAAAATCATTTTCTATAAGTTAGAAGGACGATCTCAACTCTTTGAATGTAATGGGAAGAGAGGTAACAAAAGACATAATTAAGACAGCATCTCTTCCAAGAGTGTGCATATTATCAGGGGTATTGGAAAGATATCAAATGTGCCAAGCAACTACATCAAAAAGAAAGAATAAACCCGGGGCTCAGAAACATCCCAAGAGTTCTCTTTAAAAAATGCAAAAGAATTTTTTTTTAACCTAAAGATGCCGAGGCCGTGCATTCTCTTGCCACTTTCCTCCCCTTCCCTGAACAGGGTAAGAATCTCTCTTGGAAACTGGCCAAAATGTGGCTTGTATGTTAAATCTACCTACGTTAACTGGAGGGCACTATAACTTAGAAAAGCAACACCTCTTTATTTAAGGGAAAGGAACAACTTATAACCACTGCACAAAGAACAGTACGGAGACCTCATGGCAGCTGATCCTGATAAGCCCCTCACTGCACCGGAATGAAGCAGATGCTCTCCGGGTCCTAGGAGGTCTCTTCATTCCCTGGGACCCTGACCTAACAAGGACAGCTCGACAGGTGGCAAAATGGCTTGAAGTACTGACATACATTGAAATACTCTTTGCCAAGATGAAATGTTAATACGCACACATAAAATCTCAAATGGAAATGTATCTTCTAGCAAGATACTTTCCAAAGTGGGACCAAAATGGTCTCTGTCGAAAAGGCCAGTCAGCCACAAAACGCTAAGAGGAAGGAGCCCGCGTTCCAAAGCGCTCTGAAGAAAGCCGAGACTCTCTTCCACTCTCCGCCTCACTGCCAGACAAAACTATGGCAAAACTTAAGCATCCCAGAAGCCCAGAGCACCCTTCTTCTCCTGGATTAATGGCATCAAAATCTGTGCACTGTGCAAAAAAAAAAAAAAAAAAAAAAAGATTCCATTGTGGCTCAGCAGGTTAAGAACCCAACTAGTATCCATGAGGACATGGGTTTGATCCCTGGCCACATTCAATGGCTTAAGGATCCAGCATTGCCGTGAGCTGACATGGCTTGGAACTCGAGTTGAGGCTGCGGTGTAGGCCGGCAGCTGTAGCTCGGATTCAACCCCTAGCCTGGGAACTTCCATATGCCATGGGTGAGACCTTAAAAAGACATGCACACACAAAAAAATCTGTGCACTTTTCCCTCTAAACTTGACAGTGGGATGAGAGATTACCACTATTTTAACTGGGAAGGCTCTACCTCGCATCTGTGGTTTTGAACTACAAGGGCAAGCTCAGCATGGCTGAGTTCTCACGCACCAGAAGGGAACGACCCAGTCTAAATAAAGGCTTTTAATTGATTGGTAGCATCACTCTGAAATTGTCTTGCTTATTTAACTTGAAAGAAGAGAAGCCACCTAAGTATGTAGATGAGCTACTCAAGAACATCAAATTATTACTATTTTTTAATCTTTTTCTTTTAAAGACAGGTTCTTTTGGGGAAAGCTTCCTGAGCTATTAAGCTGCTGATGAAACTGGAGCTAGGAGTCAAGTTTTTCCTTTTCTTTCTTTCTTTGTTTTGGCCATGCCCACAGCATGCAGACGTTCCCTGGCCAGGAACTGAACCCACTTGCCCTACAGCAGCAACCTGAGCCACAGCAGTGACAAGACTGGATCCTTAACCCACTGTGCCACCAGGGAACTCAAACATTAACTTATTTCAACCATGACAGATCAATGAATCACAGGACTGAGAACCTGTACGTAATTAATTTCCAAGGTTTTATAGCGAAAACCTAAACCTCTACACAATGATAAAATTTATAACATCTTGTAACTGCCTAGCAAGGGTAAGTGCTCATGGACGCTACAGAAATAAATCAATCCAATACTGATCAGCAAGTATGCTTTCCTCCAGGCATCCTTTCTGAATACAGAAAACATGGGAAGTTTTTTGTTTGGCCTTTGAGGGCCACAGACTAGGGTTTGAATTGGAGCTACCGCTGCTGGCCTACACTACAGCCACAGCAACTCGGGATCCGAGCCACATCTGCAACCTATACCACAGCTCACGGCAACGCCAGATCCCTAACCCACTGAGCGAGGCCAGGGATCAAAACCTCATCCTCATGGATCCTAGGTGGGCTCGTTAACTGCTAAGCCAGGAAGGGAGCTGCAGGAAGGTTTTTTATAACTAAAAATAAGGCAGATTTATCAGGCTTTAAAAAAAAAATCCTCAGTCTAAAATAGGAACAGCTTAAAAAATCTAAACTGGTAAATTTAGTAAATAGGTATTGAGCACATAAAGCCAAAAATAATTCAGAAGACAAATTAATCACACGTTACTTACACGTGTGTCATACATGAATACGATTGCATCTAGAGATCTGTGTATGAATCAAGGCTTTGCTGTGGGAAAGTGTAGGCATTTGGCTACATTAAACACCACTCCTAATAGGGAAAAAGCTTGTTGGGTAAGTAGCCATTTTTAAAAACAAATAAAATTATATTCAACTTTGTCTCACAGCACTGATCATTTATAAAGTGAAAAAAAATGATAATAGTATAAATGTCCACAGATAAAGTATATTCTACAGAGGAATATTCTGCATTCATTAAAAATATTTTCTAATAAGATTCACACCAGGGGAAATCCCTACGAGGAGAAAAAAAAAATGTAGAAATAATCAGGATGCAAATATGCAGACATAGAATGACTCCAACTCTGTGTGTGTGTGTGTGTGTGTGTGTGTGTGTGTGTGTGTGTGTTCACTGACATCTTAACATTGGTTGTTGCTGTGTTTGGAATTATGGATAATATAATTTTGTCCTATTCTATTAGTTTGCCAATCTTTTACAATGATAGATACATGGTTATTTAAGATTGAACAGCAATAGGAGTTCCCGACGTGGCTCAGTGGAAACAAATCTGACCAGCATCCATGAGGACACAGGTTCGATCCCTGGCCTTGCTCAGTGGGTTAAGGATCTGGCATTGCCAAGAGCTGTGGTATAGGTTGCAAAAACGGCTCAGATCCTGCGTTGCTGTGGCTGTGGTATAGGCCGGCATCTACAGTTCCCACTGGACCCCTAGCCTGGGAACCTCTATAAGCCATGGGTGTGGCCCTAAAAAAAGACCAGAAAAAAAGCCTGAACAGCAGTGGACATGGTACCTAGTGGTATGCACATCAGGCCCCTCCAGGCAGCCTCCATGGGCCACCAGACTGGAAGATCAGGATCTGCAGTAAACTGCATTCTGCCCATTTGGATTCAACGGCCTGAGATTTGAACGATAACTGTGAAACAGAGGATTTTCTGGGCTGTGATTAGTGGCATGCCCTGGAGCTGATGACATTTTCTGGGGCACTTCTGAGTCCAGGTCCTAGCTTCACAGGTGACAGGAGGCAAGGTGAGCACGTGCAGAGACGGTGCTACAGCAGGAGGGAGGATGCCAGGTCCTGCACCGCTGCCCCCTCCCCAGGCCAGCCAGACGTGTTGTACTACCTGGTTCAGAAAGGCCTGGGCACCCAGCCTACCTACCACCTGCCCTCCAAGCCCTTCCAAGGATTTTCTAAAAATCAGATTCTTAATATTAAGTCTTTAAAATAGCCATTGTGGTTCTGTTTGCTGCAACTAATGCTAACTCACACCCCAAATGTTGAATGAGTTAAAAAGAAAGCCTTGATTGCCTCAGTGACTTCTGACCCACTTAATAAAAAAATTTTAAACCCCCAACTTGACCTGTTATATATTTGTAAATATCCATATAAATCAGTCCTATTCTGAACACAAATTAAAGGTCATGAGGCATATTCAGAAACCAGATTCTGCTTCTTTGAATAGTTTACTGCCTGATAAAGCAGTCTAAAATGCAGACTAATCCCACTGAGCTGACAGGCATCACATGTCTAATAAAATATATCAGAAAAGTAAGCCTAACAGTTAAACCCCTAATCCAAAAAAATCAGAGGCTACAGCACACTGGTTTTTTCTGGTAGATTCTTCTCAGTTTAAACTTATATATTCCTTTTTTTTTCTCTCTTTACTTGAACTAGTATAAAAAAGATTTTGTTGAAATATAAAACCAAGTAATAAGAAGTATTTAAAACAGGTATTTTTTTGAGTTCCCACTGTGACACAATGAGATCAGTGGCATCTCTGCAGCTCCAGGGCACAGGTTCGATCCCCGGCCTAGCACAGGGGGTTAAGGATCTGGTGTTGCCAACGGCTGCAGCATGGGTCTCAACGGTGGCTCAGATCTGATCCCTGGCCTGGGAACTTCCATATGCTGCAGGGCAGCCAAAAAAGAAAAAAAAGGGGTGGGTGGGTATTTTTACATGGTGGCAAAGAATAAAATCAAGCAAGTACGAAGCTACATTTATTTAACTATTATCTGTGATTAATCTATTTCTACATTTTTCAATGCATACGGTGCTCAGTGGGTGCACTGAAAAACGCTTATTAATTCTTCAACAGATGTTTGCTGAGACTCTATTTTGGAGATTCAGCAGTGGACATGACATGCACAGCTGAAAGCTCATTGGATAAAAGGTTCGAGGCAGAACAGAAAGGGCTGATCAGGGCTCTGCAGGTACACATGACAAAGAGCATTAACACTAAATAGGCTAAAATGAAGTTTACTTCTTTGGACTAAATAAATTAGGTCATGAACTAAATAAAATTAGGTCAAGGGAGAGAATATTATTAAGACTAAACAGTACACGTCCATTTGGTAGGGAGATAAAATTACCAAGAGTAGAGAGAGTAAATGACCACGGAACCCACTTTCATCCCTAAGCGGCCACAGGCTGGGATTTCTTTAATGCTCCTCCGGAAGCAACATGAACATCTGCTCACTCATGCGTAAACTATCCCTCCACGGACACACGAAAAGCTCATGGGGGGTTGCCCAGGAAGAGACATGAGGTGATCAGGAGCCAGGGTAGGAGAGGGACTTCAGGTATACCTATTTCATGTTGAAATTTTCCATTTTTAATCAAATGCACATATTATCTATTCAAAAAGTGGATACGGACTTCCCGTCGTGGCACAGTGGTTAACGAATCCGACTAGGAACCATGAGGTGGCGGGTTCAGTCCCTGCCCCTGCTCAGTGTGTTAACGATCCGGCGTTGCCGTGAGCTGCGGTGTAGGTTGCAGACGCGGCTCGGATCCCGCGTTGCTGTGGCTCTGGCGTAGGCCGGTGGCTACAGCTCCGATTCGACCCCTAGCCTGGGAACCTCCATATGCCGCGGGAGCGGCCCAAGAAATGGCAAAAAGACAAAAAAAAAGGTGGATACATAACTGCATGTACCAATACATAGCATGGTTTTTATCACAAAATTCCAGGGCAATGTAAAGCAGGAAGTCATCTGAACTTGGGGGTGACGGTCACAGAGCACACGGCAGGGATGCTGTGGAAGCCAAGGCCTGGTCCGCAGCTGACCCCCCATCACCGACACCAAGAAGACGTGAACTAGAAGCGGTTACCTTCCTGTCGCACGCAGTGGGGTTGCCGGCCGTGTTCTGCTTGAGGAAGCCGGCGGTGGTCGACCAGCGGGTGGGGTTTTTCCGAGAAGGCTCTTCAGAGAAGTTACTGTCGCTGACAGAAGTGGAGAGGCCAACTAAAGCCGGGTCACTGCTTCGTCGCACGTGAAGAGGCATATCTGTAACACGAAAGAGCGTTATGTTTTTAAAAGATGACCTAAGACCTGAAAACCACGTGTTAGGATAAAGGGAGTTAAATCCCAAAGATTAAAGAATAGAAAACACAATCAGGTGACCGGGGGGTGGTCAGCAAACTAAATAGAAATTCCATTCGTTCCTTTAAAACACTTCCCTGGGAAAGAAATACGGGATCTACAGGAAGAACGAAAGAAGCAGTATCGACAGGAGTGAGCCAGCCCGACCCCTACCTGCACTGCACACTTGTTACCAGCGTGGCTCTGGGCAGGTGGCCTCACTGTCCTGTGCCTGTGGCCCCTTCCTACACAAAGAGCAATAAAACGGGACTTCTCTCTTAAGACCATTGCAGGGACGAAGTGAGATAAAGTGCTTAAGACAGCGCCTGACACACACGGTGTGCATTCAGTAGAGACAGTGATAACCACGGCTGCTATTATCATCCTGATCTTGGTTTGCCCCGGCTCTTACATAAATCTCTCGAATAAAACATTTCTTCTGTTCAGGAAAGCATTCGCAGAAAATACAGAGCGCGAACATGTGTCTTACTCTTCAGTGAAGGGAAATCTCAAAAGCAGCACGCGGCTTCGCAGGTGGTTTCTGCCATATACTCGTTAGAGACACATACGTGTAAAAGACAGCGTCTTAGCAACTGTACTCACACGAAAGACGACTTTGCCTGCCATTACCCTCACAAAAGCAACCACAGACCCAGGCCAACCTGGGTCCAGCAGCCCTGAGAACTTCCTAACAGATATAATCGCTCTTACAGCAGAAACAAACCAGAACTACAAAACCAGAGAGTCTGTAACATGGACAGAGAGAACCAAAAGCCCCACTCACCAGCTTAGTGGAAAGCATCATAAACATAAGACAAAAACTTGAGGTTAAATTATGCTTAGAGTAATCTGTTCTCAAAGACGAGGATGCAAGTTTAATAGCTATAAAAAGCCACCAAAAAATAAAAACACAGCAAAGACCTATGCAATACAAGTTCACATAAATAGTCATCTAAGGATCTATGTTTGTTAATAATACAGGACTCTTATTATTATTAAAAAAAAAAAAAAAAAAAAAGGAATTGGTCCCAGGTTCAAAAATCAAAAAGGCCACAAAATGAGGAGGAGGGAAAAAAAACACTTCTAGCAAATTTCAATACTGCTCCTTAGATATGGGTTCTGTTTCTCTCCAATTACAGGGTCACTGATTACTGGGTTGTTAAGGAATTCTGTAAACCTCAATTTCTGTGTGTGTGTGTGTTTAAGTCCAAAAAGAGCACGATTAGTTCAAAGGGCCTTTAAAAATGGTCCAGTGGTAATGACTAAAAGCAGTCCCCACGACAATAAAATTTCCACATGAAAGTACATTTCAACCCCCAAATAAATTCAGGGCCTATACATTTCAGAGGATTCGCTTGGATGCAATAAAGCAGCTTGCTCAGCTTGTTTTCAAAAATTTCCCCAAGAGAAACACACTGCAGCCAGGCTTCAGATTAGATCGATCCCTGGGATCGTGTCTTCTGATGGGACGCGATCACTGTGTTAACCTGCTGGTCTGAAACAGACACAAAAAATTAGCAGTTCACCTCTCTGTGTCTGTGACTCTCAGAAGGACCAATGCAGGGAAAGAAAGAGGGCGTGAGACCGGGGGCTGGTAATCGCGGAACTGCAGAACCTTGGGTGTCCCTTCTGCACAGCCCCCAGGCAGCACCTGCATAAACTACACTGTGAAGGATGCCCCAGGAGATGCAGCCAGGAAGCCCTTCCTCTGGGCTCCTCACACACTCCATGTCTTCTTTTCATTTTATTTATTATTATTATTATTAATTATTATTTTAAGGCATGCCTGTGATACGTGGATGTTCCCGGGCCAGGGACAGAACCTACACCAAAGCAGCCACCCAATCCACAGCAGGGACAACATGGGATCCTCAACCCACTGCACCAGAAGGGAACTCCTCTTCATTTCATTTTAGTGAAAGCAATAAGAGAAATTGAAACAAGGACAGTCTGGATCTTTCATTTGGACCATCCTGTAGCTGAGCACCTCCTGCAGGTTCAGGCTTCATGGTTACAGGTGTGGCGTGGTCCTGGTCAAATTCAGGAAGGTGCCCTTGATTGGGGTACCAGGCAAATGAGAAAAGAACAGAACTCCTTTTGAAAAGTAAACAATATGTTCTCAGCAAAGGAAGCCAAGTGACGTCATGGTGATCGTGAAGTCAAGGTGTTCTTGTAACTGACGAACTGTAAGAACAGAGCCATTAGAGTGCACAGTGGGCCTTAGTCCACAAAACTGGGTCCAAATACGAAGCCCCCATCACACACCACAGATGTCCATGCTCGGGCCGCCTGCGATTTAGTCTCTCTCTCTCTCTCTCTCTCTCTCTCTCTCTCTCTCTCTCTCTCACACACACACACACACACACACTACATAACATTTAGAAACCCATGACTTCACCTGAAGAGATTGGAATTTCTTTTTTTTTTTCTTTCTGTTTCCAATGTCAGTCCCAGGGGGGAAATGGGACTCACTCCCCAGATGAGCAAGCAGAGGCTCAGAGAGATGATGGGAGGAGCACAGAGACAACTCCCTGGCCACAAATTGAGGTTCTGGGGTCACTGCTCAACCACCACCCAAATCATGAAATGCATTCTATCATTCAAACATTCTCTGGAAAATAAATTCCACTTCCAGCTACTTGCAGATATAAATGTGAGTCCCGATTTTGTGAAAGGGAAGACTTGTGTTGTTTTCCACAAAGTACGGTTACATCCACTGAGAAATCATACACTGGTTTTAGCTAATAGCATCATTAGGTTTGGGGGAGTGAAGGAACTATTACAGGAGTTACACACATAGACTCAAACAACAGAAGTCCCAGTTTCACAAATGCTTAAATATGAGAAACACACACACACACACACACACAAACCAAAACCCTGAATACATTTGGTGCCACCCCCTTACTTTGTGCCAAGGGGCACACATCTTACCTATCAGAGCCTGGGCACCACTGGTGCAGATGAACAACACAAGTATGTTTCTGTAACACCATGAAGAGTTTGCCCACCAGCCTTCCTGAAATGGCCTTAGTGATGCCAGCGACCACACATTAAGAACCACTGGCCTAGAGGTATAAAGCTGGCTTGTGGTTCACCTAACCAGCCCTCGGTTTTCTCATCCATAAAACCAGGGGCTGTACTAACAGGGGTCTGAAGATCTTTTTAATGCCAAAAGACCTGTGATTCCGCATAGGATCACACACCCCTACGCCGGCCGTCATTCACCAAATCTCGCCCTAACAATTAAAAGTTTCAGAAGATGTATTAGAAAAATTACAAAAGCATTTCAAAGTAGTATGGGCAGCCACTGCCTCTAAATAGGTTGAAGTGTTACAGGTAACAGTGTAACGATAGGTTAAAGTATTACAAGTAACAGGAGTTCCTGCTGCCTGTGGTGCAATGAGATCCACAACATTCCTGCAGCGCCAGGACACAGGTTCGACCCCTGGTCCGGTACAGTGGGTTAAGAATCCGGCATTGCTACACCTGCGGCACAGGCTGCAACTGTAGCTCGGATCTGATCCCTGGCCTGGGAACTCCATATGCTGCCGGGTGGGGGGGGGGGGAAGTATGACATGAATGAAAACACACAAGGGTTGTGGGTAACAGTGCACAAGTAAACACCACTGGCAAGAAGTCTTTGGTCAAAATGACCAAGATTTTAAGGAACAAGATTGCTACAAACCTGGCCATATCCACAAAAAAAATGAGTCGTGAAACACAACAGCCACCTCTCAGAGTCCTGATAAAGCCTGACACTGTGCAGAGAATACCATCTCGCCTAGGAGAAATGAAAGACAAATACAGCCTTCTTGCCTATCGTATGCTCCATTTCTGGGGCTCACAGCCTAGTCATCCGACGTAATTTGTGTGCTCCAGAGCAATTAGAAATAATAGGAGTTTCTCACTTAAGGTAATGTGGTCATTATCACTACGATTCCTCACACTCCATTTTAGGAAAACCAATGCATTTAGAAACACGATGATAAAACTTTCTCTCCTCATCATCTCATTTATTTAATATATAGATTTCGAAGTATAACCTCTAAAATATTAACAAGAAAATTCAAAGATGAGGATCTTCAATAATTAAGCGACTGGATGAAGCAGACGGGGACCCGGGTGATGTCGCTGGGTCCCAGACAGTGGCGGAGTCTGTTTGATGTGTGCTTCCTTTGAAGAGTGGATAAAACAGCAATAAACCCTCATCACAAGATTTCAAATTCTCTGTGGCCCTAATGCACTGTAAATATTGATTTGCTTCTCTAGGTAAGGTGCCTTTTAAATAAGTGGAAAATGGAACACTAGTAATGAATTCGAGCAAATACTAAAAGAGCAGATATACACATTTTCAACAGTTACACATCACATCCTAATCAGCTTTCCCAGGGTTTTTCTTCTTTTATTCTTCTAGTGATTTCTAAGTTATTTAACCACTCAAGGTAATGAATAAACCCTTCCTGGGAAGACAGGCACAAGCCGTCAAGGTATTTAATCAAACCTAAACATAATACACAGTGACACAGGTCCTATTAGAACTGAGGATGCAAACAGCATAATTACTCTTCCTTCAAAATGAAGACTGTCTCCTCTGCCTTCGGGGCGAGTGTACATTTCCTGAAGACACATCTCATGGTGAGAAAGTACCACGCTATAAACACAGGCCATGGGGAGAAAAACCTGGCATCAGGGTTGCAAAGTCTACCTTCCAATATCAGCTGCCCCTTTTTATAAAGGCACTTATCGGTATTTCACTTAGTGAGCTAAAATTCTTGGAAGAAATCTGGGGAAGGCAAAGCAGGAAATCAGCTTTTAAAAAACAGTGAATAGGAGTTCCCATCATGGCACAGTGGAAACAAATCAACTAGCATCCATGAGGATGTGGTGGCCTCGCTCAGTGGGTTAAGGGATTTGGCATTGCCGTGAGCCATGGTGTAGGTCGGAGACGTGGCTCGGATCCCGAGTTGCTGTGGCTGTGGCTGTGGCGTAGGACAGCAGCTGTAGCTCTGATTGTACCCCTAGCCTGGAAACTTCCATATGCCATGAGCGCTGCCCTAAAAAAAAAAAAAAAGCCAAAAAACAAAAACAGCAAATGACTAGGAGAGAAGGATATAAAATGAGTTTTATCACCCCGTCATTAACCATATATATTTTATATACACATATATAGGCAATATATAGGCAACTGTGGCTCAGATTCAATCCCTGGCCTGAGAACTTCCATATGCGGCAAGTGTGGCCATAAAAAAAAAAAAATTGAATTGAAAAAAATTCTTTTAAAAATAAAGAATACTATAGTTGGAAGGTGCCTTAGAGATAAACTGAAACAGCACATTTACAGATGAAAGCACTGAGACCAGAACAGAGGGTGTAAGGAGCGGGTCAAAGGTCACAGGGCTCCTCTGCGACCCAGCTGTGCCTGGAGTGCTTGTGAATGGACCCCCCATCGGGGCAATTTGGATCTAACTACGCTGCTGTCTGGGAAGGAGTAAGATGTGTCAGATCCACAATAAGCTTATATATCCTTAGAGATAACAAGTGATTTCTTGGGAAGGTTGAGTTTAAAATGTATTTCTACAGATAACAGGATGTGTTCAGGGGTCCCACTGAATGTAAGACACACAGGGAAAAGAAAGTCAAGGGGAAAAAAATAGCTGTAGCATCCTAAAGTCCTATGAATGTTCACAAAGAAAAACCAAGCATTTTTCTGAAGCTTATGACATTCGCAGCATTAGAATTCTCATTGGGAAACCCTGATCAGAAACCCTCCAAATACGCACAAGAGTACGAGTCAAGTGGGGAAATTACATAAGATCATGGGTTGTTTCAGTGTTATTGGGATAGAATACTCACTTTTCAAAATCTTCCCAGTGAGGAAAATATACAAGGGATTGCTCTGTACTACTTCTTACAGCTGCATGTGATTCTACAGCAACCTCAGCTTTCAAAGTCGAATGAAAGACCTCCAAAGAATGAAACAGAAAACCCCAGGCAAGACGTCTGAAGCCGGCCGGGCTGAAGCACGCTGTCTAATACCCGCCCCAGAACAGGCTCCTCACTGATGCGCATGGGCCGGGCGCCTTCTGACCATCCTCCCCCAGGCTCCCTACCCACCGGGCTCCAGCAGGGCACCTCCGAGCCTCCCCACCCCGTCCTCACTGCACAGGATCCTGTGCCCCTCGGCTGCTCCTCAAAGGGCACCAACTCCTCAAATCCGTCAGATCCAGCCTTAGGGCCCCAGCAGCAGATGGCCGACTCAGAAAGCAGTACATGAGGAAAGCTGAGGAAGAATTTGTCTACAAATACACAACGGGATTCAGGAAAAGCAGCCAGGGTGCAGTATTCAGGGGTCTCACTGAAGGGACACGGCCTCCAGTGCACCTGAAGCTGGACAGGGCAGGAACCCAGCAGGAGGCCCGAGGCTTCTCTTTCCTCTCCATCCACACCTGCCAGCAGCACCTCCCTGCCTAGCCAGGGACACCCGGACCCCTGCTGACACCCTTACCCTGGGCCGGCATTCATGACGGGTCTGCACCTCCCCCAGCAGCCTCGACCGATCCTGCGTAAACCTTCACTCCATCACTGTAACTGCCCAGTTCCCTCCCTGCACGCACGCGCACACAGGCCCCCAGAGTGGGAACTAAACTTCTTTAGGCTGGCTAAAATACCCCCGCCAGGAACAATAAACTGCCCGCCTGTTAAAGATTTCATTCATCATCCCAGAGGGTAGGAAAGAGTGGTTCCGGTCCACGGGATTTGGGCTGAGAGGTGGAAAGGCTTTCATGTTTGCCTCCCAGAGGGCGGGCCTGGGCTCTTAGGGAAAGGACCGGTGACTCATAAAAATGGGCACTGGCTACTGAATCCTGAAAACTCATCCCCAAATCCTTCGCTAAGACAGAGCTCAAGGATGGGGCGGTGAGGTTCGAGTCCCGAGCTCCCACCAGGGCCCATGGGGAGTTCCCGGGTGGCTCCAAGAGCAAAGACAGCAGTGATTCCAAGGGGAACCTTCGCCCTTTACTGATTTGGTGGCCCCTTCTGTTCCACGGTGGCAGGCGTGAAGTCACCAAACACTTGCTCAGCACCTACATCTCTTCTAGAGATTCCACAGAACAATGAATATAAGGCCAGGAGTCCTTTGAGAGTCACAGACTGTGGAAAAATCACTCCACAGGCATCCCGCTCCGATCACTCAAAGGGGGAAAAATACTCTCAGGAGCTCCACCTGCCCAGCGATGGCTCAGGACCAAACAGACCAGAGACAGGACCTTGTGGGCAGCGTGAGCACCCAAGGGGGTGCCCTCGCTCACCATCAGGTGGGGACGTGTGCACTGGGCTTCGGTGACACTTGTGGGAACCTCCACAAAGAATGGCATCCAACTGTACCATCTTCCACAAACAGCTGTTGAAGGAATAATCGCTCATACCTCTTTCAAAGAGACGCGCCACCTGTGCCTCCAGGTTGCTGTCCAGGTACTGCTCTCGTGCTATTTTCTTTCCTTGATGAGCAATCTGCTTCACCCCTATGCTTCTCCTTTTACCCACTATTACGTAGCTTCCTGCCTACTCGGCCACCAATGCAGAGCCATAAGCTCCATCATAAAGAGATGTACCCTTTTGAGCACAGTCCCTGGTGAGCTCCAGGCGTGGCATGGACGTGGCCTCTGCCTTCACCGAGGCCACAGTACTGGGGAGAAGGCAGGGGAATTACCCAGCCAGGGGCAGCGTGATCACGGTGCTTCAGGAGAAATACCAAGGGCCACCAGAACACCGAAGGGGGTCCTTGCTAAGAGCATCCTCAAAGACATCACGATGGAAGGGACAGCTCAGTGTCCCCCAGGGTCCTTCACACTCTTGGTGTCTCCTTTCGCAGGAAGCCACTGACCACTTCTGCAGGGGCAGGAGGTCCTTTCGTGGCCTGATCCCCCCCAGTATGTTTGCCACACTGTCACCCCGAGCTTTAACATCCACCTTCCCTGCGCCCACAGGGGAGAGTAACACTGCACCTGTCATTGTCACACCCTCAGAGGGTGGCCCTGAACCACACTGGCTGAACCAGCGAAGAAGTGAGAGGAGGAGACATAAAAGCTCAAAAGATGGGGGTTGGTCTGTCCTGGGCTTCGCTCTGCCGTGGCGATGGTGGTGTCTGGCCAGCAGGACACCGAGAAAGGAAGAAAACACGAACCCTGAGAACACTGAAGGGCAGAAACCAGACAGTCAAGTTGTACAGAATCAAAGGGACTGCGAGGTATCCGGTGCAGCTAAAGCAGAGGGTTAAAGACGGGCCTGGGGAAAGCTAATGCCAGGGAGGGGCCCTGGCTGAGCCAACATGGGGTCTTAAAAGTCAGAGATGCTCAGACTTTTAATGTGTTCGCACAGGCCAGGGGATCTTGTTAAGATGATTCTATAGGTCTCGGGTCGCAGAAGACTTGAAATTCTGCATTTCTCGTTTCCATGACACGCTCACCGCTGCCCCCACCTCCACACGTTCAGACTCCCCATCGCAGGCTATGCTGCAGGAAAACTTCCCCTAGCCGTGCTAAAAAAACCCTGATGGGCCCCCGTCAGCTCGATGTCTTCCTTCCCCCCAGCCTGGCCCTCTTGAGACGTCCTCTGTTAACGCTGCAGCCCCTTCACTGAACCACATGTCAGGGGGCACCACTCAGAATGGTGGCTTCACTGGGGGGTCACAGGACCTCAGATGAAACCCTGGCTCTGCGAGCAGCACCTCTCCATCCTAAGCTCAGAACACTCTGCAGGGACCATAAGGCCACAGACTCTTCCAGGTCTCATCCTCCCCTCACCATTCCCCCCCCCCCCCCCCTCTTGAGCACTCGGAGGTCAGCCTGGAGGGTACCGCCTTCTCTAAGGAGTCGCCGGGGCTCCAAAAGCCTGAGTGACGTCACACCTCATGTTACTTTCACGGATCAGAACCAGAGCTTTCTTGTCCATCTCCCTCGTTAACCTTGGAGACCCCACCCCCCAGATCCCAGCCCAGCAAATGTCTGTTAAAATGTTGTTGTAACAAAGAGATGAAAGAATGTGACTCTCCATTTATCCGCATCCTTTTCACAGCGATTGTCTGTGTATCACCAGGGCAATCTTTTTAGCAAAGAAGAAACAGTTACAGATGTTGGATGGCCAGAGGAGACAAAAAAGGTTTTGCTGCTGGGAGAAGCGCAAAGAATGGCTAACGGACGGAGTTCCCGTCGTGGCGCAGTGGTTAACGAATCCGACTGGGAACCATGAGGTGGCGGGTTCGGTCCCTGCCCTTGCTCAGTGGGTTAACGATCCGGCGTTGCCGTGAGCTGTGGTGTAGGTTGCAGACACGGCTCGGATCCCGCGTTGCTGTGGCTCTGGCGTAGGCTGGTGGCTACAGCTCCGATTCAATCCCTAGCCTGGGAACCTCCATATGCCGCGGGAGCGGCCCAAGAAATAGCAACGACAACAACAACAAAAAAGACAAAAGACAAAAGACAAAAAAAAAAAAGAATGGCTAACGGACATACTGGGGATAAACTCTCTGGCCGGGGATCCCAACGAGGATTTACTTAGTTTTTATTAACTTTGCGCTATTGTTCCTCAGGCAGTGTTTGTTCTCCTATGAGAATATTGAGTGTGAGTAAACCCAAAGGAATTCTTCACCTGTAAGTTATATGTACGTCTGTATCAAATCCCTTTTATCACTTTCACTGTACCCGTTTGGTTCGACAATCATAGAATTAAACTCTGAAGTTATCAGCTTCATGTGACACATCTTTTGTCTTTCCAAATGGATGTGGACTATCGATGGCATTGGAGACAGTCCCTGAATGCTCGGTGCCCTTTCTCCTTTGACATTTGTCTTCTATGATTTTATTAAGGATTCAAGGACTTCAGGAACTGTCAAGTCGACTTTGGATCAGCATTACTCTCCCATTCCTTTATTCTTTTAACCTTTTCCATATAGTATTTCCAAAATACTATACGAAAGCGTAATAGTTTTCTCCTAACTGGGGACCAGCTACTCACTAATGTCAGGAGCCAATTTTCTATTATTTAAGGACATACCTCTGAAGGTCCCCTACTCTCCTAGACTTTATAGACCACTAACCATCCTCAGGTCCTTCTTCTTAGCTTCTTGGCCGGGCTCTTCTTAGCTCTCAGGTGTTACACTCCGGCAGTCTCCACAGTTCACTTTGCTCAGATAGAGACTTTAGAACCTGAATCATACCATGGTACGAAAAGCGATAGAAGAATACATCAAAAGTCATTCATTCCATGCAAATATCCACCGCGCACCTACTGTGGGGCCAGGCAGTCTTCTCACTGCTGCCATAAGCCACCCCTCGAGGGCTTTACATCGGGTGAGGTACAGACCGCCAGAGAGGGCCCACGTACCTTTCCCTCACCAGGGATGAGAAGGACCACAGACCAACAAGGGTAGGCGAGGACACGAGGGAATCAGTGCTGCGAAGTAAAAGGAAGCAGAGGACGGGACCAGGGGCTGCCCAAAGTGGAGAAACGCTAGTTTATACCGGGGGAGTCTGACAGCAGCACCGCACAAGCAAAGAGCTCATTATCCACTTTCCTGTCTTGAGTGTTCCCATTTCGAATTAATCCCTTGCCACAGAGCCTTGTACATCCTGGCTATTCATAAAGCTATTTGGCCCTGGCTGCTGCAAGGCGGCAATGAGACTGGATGGTTCGGAAACATATGGCCACACGTCTGTCTGCGTTACCTTCGGAGTGCAGAGATGGCTCATTGCTAATCTAATCCATTCCTCCTCCTCCTTAAGGAAAGAGTAATGTAGAAGTAAATTCGTCCTGATCATTTATAACAAGCCAATTAAGCCCGTAATCACGAACATTCGTTGAGCATTTACTATGGGTCATGCATGTGCTCAGAAGCTTATTGCCTCAATTGATCATCTCCCCAGAACAAGGCTACACAACAGGTTATGTGATTACTCCCATTCTATGGGTAGGGGACTGGCGGTGCAGGGGTAAGAGAGCCTGGCTGAAGTTAACCCATCAGCAAGTGGGGGGACAAATCACAGGCTTGACAGTCAGGCCACAGACAGCATGCTCACCTCCAGGAAGTGTGGGAACGATCAGGACGGAAGGACGGAACGATCAGGGCTCCAACCTCCCCAACCCCGCCCACCCCTGGTCATCTCAGCGGAGGCAGGAGAACAGCAAACGTGGCGTGTGAGGGGAGCTGTCCCCACTCACACCCAACCTCAGACCAGCAGGCAAGCCATGGCCCCTGAGCCAATGGCTCACTTGATGCCTGGATCTTTGCAGTCCTCTCCACGAGCAAAAAGCAAAGGCAAAAAAGAACTTAAGTACGAGACAAGTTCCCTTCAGCTAAGACTGGCAAACCAATGAGGCTTTTAACTTCATCATAATTTACTTTCTTATTAGGGGGTTTGTGGGAAGGAAGAGCGAGGGGCATGCTGGGGCGGGGGGGCCTCATTTAGAGAGAGAGAGAGAGAGAGGAAGAGAGAGAGAGGGGCGTGTGTGGGTAATTAAATGCTTTGTACTTCATATCGACACAGGAACATTTATTTGGATTAATAGGCTCCATCTACACGCTCACACAATGTGTCACTAGAATCCTATGAAATAGGCTGTATTTTCACCAAAGGCGTCTTTTCAGTTTATACACAGTCAATTGAGTTTAAATACAGTCAATTTATATACACAAGATGTATATACTCTATATATTTCAGTTTATATGTAGTCCATTTATACATAGTCAATTCAGGGTAATATCGCCTAGAAGAGACTAAGCGTTTCATAAGGTCTACCTCTCTCTCTCACCAGCAGCCTTCCTACATCTGACCCTTTATCAAGGTCGGAAATCCAGGTCAGTACTAAGATCCTCCCGTCCATCCCAATGCACCTGTTCCTACATTCTCTGAGTTACACCCCCGGCTCCAAATCTTCACTAGTTATTAAAATGATCCGGCACTAGTCTATAAAATGCCGGTTCCTAGACCCCCTTCCAAAACTACTGAAAAGTGGGTGTAGGATAAGGCCCAGATGTTATCTTTACAAGCTCTCCAGGCAACTCTGGCTGCAGCTGAAATGGGGAATCCTTGCTCTAGACTGAAGAGCAAGGCCTATCCATCCTAAGTGAGCTTGTTTAAAAGACAGATGTTGACGTTCTCTGGTGGCCTAGCAGGTTAAGGACTCCTTGTCATCACTGCTGTGGCTCAGAGTCCATCCCTGGCCCAGGAACTTCCACATGCCACAGAGGTGACCAAATAAATAAAATTTAAAAAAAAATAGATAAATCAATCAATAAAATACAGATTCTGATTCAGTAGGGCCAGCGTGGGGCCTGGGACTCGACATGTCTAACAAGTCCCCAGGGGGTGCCTTAGAGAAGCAAGACCCCCCTCTGGGCGGCCCAGTGTAGCAGCCACTCCCCACACCTGCTACTTAAATTCAGTTGCTCCGTCACCCCCGCTTCATGTCAAGGACTCAGCAGCTCCATGGAGTTAGTGGCTGCCACGGTGTACAAAACACATCGCCCAACTCACTTATACATTAAACAATTCTGTCAGATAGTGAATTGAGCTACACAAAAATATAATTAAATATTTTGCCACTCTCGGTTCCATTATTAACTTTTAATCACTAAGAAAGGATGAGATTTGAGGCAGGCCTCCTGCTTCTTCTTAATATTAATTTTAAAATGTTATGGAGAGAATAATTTTTCAACTTATTAGATATAGAGCAAAGAACCTACACGTTCTAACATCTCATTGGACTTTTTTATGTCACATTTTAGTGTTTATACTTGCACATTTCGGGACTCATAATACATGACCGTGACTCCCCAAAGAAATAAATATTTACATAAGAATTTTTTATTAAAGTACTATATTTGGAATGAACCTAGTGTGACAATTCAAATCCTACTGCAAATTTGTATTCAGCATAGAAAATCCCAATAATAATCAAGGGAGGAGAAATCTTCTATTTATTATTTTAAGAAAACCCAACAACGGTTTGGCTGCTTTTTAATAGAGGAGATAAAGCACTTTAATATAGATAAAATATTTCCAATATTTAAGAAGCACTTTTACCACTCTAAAGCCACGAACTTTACCCATAACTCTGACAGCCTGACAAGCAAGCAAACAGAATTCAACCCAATAGCAGTTTCCTAGGCAACAAGCACCGATAGGACCAGTGGAAAAAATGAAAAGCAGAGAGAGCACTGCAGCATTTCCACTGGGCTTGAGAAATACATTTTAATTGTCAAGATGCCATAAAGACAACAATATTGAAAATCATTTCCCTGAAAATGATTCAGAGCAGAATGCCATTTTCATTACGGCAAACGAGGTGTGGAAAAATAGAAAAATTAGGTTCCCTTCCTTTGCTCTGAATTAAGTAGGGATGGTAATCAATCTTGTTTGATTTTACAAAATTTATCTACATTAGAGCAGATTTCTAATATGCCTCCTTAGTTTTCTCCACAAATGTGACTGTACATTGATTCCACCTACAAAAGAAGAGGTTTCCCCAGGGTTTTTTTTTGGGGGGGAAGGGGGGGGACACAGGATAACCGTGTGTGTCTGGGCAACCCCGGCACAAGGGCATGCTCACACATGCCCAGGCCTGAATTCACACATAAAACCAAATGCTTCAGCCCACAGATTAGAACAGCCCCCGGGGCGGTCCATGTTCTCGCCTGGCTTCTGTTTCCTCCTTTCTAAGCTGAAGGGCTTGGGATCCAATTTCGAAATCCTTTCTGGTTCTAACAAGCTTTAGGTTTCTAGAAAGAAAGTAGAAGAGGACTGTTTGGTCTAAGAACATTGAGTACGAAATAAAGACTGTACCCTAAGCCATTTGAGAACTTTTTCTTCATAGGACCCAAACTTAGACAGTTAACCTTTAGAAAATAATATTGGAAATGTCCTGCTCCAGGGCTATTAAAATGTCTACAACTTACATCAGCTTTTGTAACCATGATGCCATTTGCTCTTATGTCTATGTCAGGGGCATTGACTTGAATTAACAGAAATGGGTAGGGTGCTCATAATCTATACTTTCCCACAACGTGTCCCTGCAAGCTTGTGAAATAGTCTATATTTTCACCAGAATAGTCTTTTCAGTCAAACGCTTTGTCAATTTAGGAACTTAGGTGGAATTGATCAAGTAATTCAGGCAAAACTACCAATTTGGTAGCAGCAGGCAAATACCAGCGAAGTGGTTGTGCTGATAATTCACTTCCCAATGGTTGGTAAATTAAGGGAATGAATAGCAAAATGGGGCATCCAAACAAGAATGTGTTCCCTGTCCTTTCTTCTAACTTGTCCAGCCAACAAAGCCAGATTCATATATTATAATTCATTCCCTGGAGCCAATTATCTGCCCTTGAACTTCGCTGGAGCCCGTTTAATGCTGTCATGAATCAGGGGCTCCTCAGGAACAGCCTTCATGTCTGGGTGCCTGCTTCCCTCTTTTTTATACATCCATGCTTGTTCTCATATAAAAGCTACTATAATGCAAGAAATGCACATTGTAACAGAAAAAGTTGATCACCCAAAAGCAAAGAAATACCCATTTCATGCAATAGCAGCATATGCGCTGGCAAGCACAATGTTATAAATTAATTTTAATTCACTTGTATTTTCTTTTTGCTTTTTATCTTACTCTCTAGATTATTTGTTTACTATTCAGAACCCTGGATTATCAGTATGCTTCCACAGAAATGAGCTCTTTCCTACATGGTATGTGTAAGATCAGTGGAAAGAAAATTTAAGTAACATGGCTTTTAAAAGAAAAATGAGAAGAGTAAATCCTAAAGGAATCTCATGGGTGGACGGATTGAAGTTTTGTGTATGTCTGCAAGGAGGATGACAAAGCCTGTATTTGGTCGGGACGTTTGATAAGAAATGTGAAAAGACTGATCTTGTTTCTCTTTTCACATTAGCTGCCAGGAAGCAAACCCCTAAATACGACGTGATAGAGGGCATGGGTATACGTGACATACAGATAAATTTCTTTTCCTTCGTCTTGGTTTTCAACTCCAACTTACATCTTTCCTTTTTCACAATTCTCTATTATTATTTTCTGTTTTATTTATTTTATTTTTTGCTTTTTAGGGCCACACCTGCGGCATATGGAGGCTCCCAGGCTAGGGGTTGAATTGGAGCTACAGCTGCCTGCCTACACCACAGCCACAGCAATGCGGGATCCAAGCCGCATCCGTGACCTACACCACATCTCATGGCAGTGCCAGATCCTTAACCCACTGAGTGAGGCCAGGGATCGAACCTGCATCCTCATGGATCCTAGTCGGGTTTGTTAGCTGCTGAACCACAAAGAGAACCTCTCTATTATTATTTTTTAATTATGGTTTTTATGGTCATTTTGAAGATCAGTCTAAATCCATGTCTACTAGTTAATCAGAGCACATATATAACATTATTGGGCCTATACAGTGTTGGGGATGTAGTTATGCAAAGAATGGTAAGCTTTAAGTAGCATCCAAATTAATAAGATATATGCAGTTGATTTATTCTAACATGTCTAAAACTTAATAGTGCTCAAAAAGTAAATGTTGAAGGAGCGAGTTAATTGGCACTTATTTATTCCTAGCAACAGCATCCCAATTACACAGCACACAGTTCACAAGAGGCCTGGGACTAAACTCAGGTCTTCCTTAATGAAGGAGAAAAAAGTAACACCAAATCGTTCAAACCTTTGAAACCTCAAATCTCAAGAACTTGTCATAACTCCAAAGCGAATCATGGGTAAAGATCAGCATGACCCAAGTGTAGGGTCTTTACGAGGGACTGAACAATGACTTGACAAACCCCAACCTTTCTGTGCTTGCATTTCTAAAGAGAGAAATTTCTATTGGGAAGAAATAATATCCAGTATCTTTCCAAATTAATCCTAAGATTCATTAAGAACAAACTGGCTCTCAGAGCGCCAGCTCCACGTCAAAACACATTTGCTGAAATGAAGTATTAAAAATAAACATTAACTGTGCTCATGTGACAGCTAAGTCATTGGAAAAGAGCAAGCAGAAAAAGGACCCTACTTTTCCTTCACATAGTCAAAATCTGAACATTCCCTTCCCTTCGCTCCTTTTCCCAATACACAGTGTCTACACAGTGGTCATTTATAGATGAGATCCATAGATCCAAACTACCTGGAACATTCTCTCTTCCTCCTCTACTGGCCTGTCCCAAAATTGCTCCAGGCCCCTCACAGTTGGAATTGTCTGCAGTAGATACCTATCACACCTGCCTTATCCACTGTTTGGGGGGTTTTCTTGCTGCACCCAAGGCATGAGGTAGTTCCTAGGGCAGGGATCCAACCTAAGCCTCTGCAGTGACCACACCAGATCCTGAATCTGGTGCACCACAAGGGAACTGCTTGTTTCACTGTTTTTAATCCATTCAAAATGTGTGACTTGTCTGCGCTTCACACAGAGATTTTCATGAGCTGGCTCCAACCATCTTGGTGATATTTTAGAGTTTACCATCTCTTGTGTGTGTTGAAATTGTTGAAAGTTGGTCATTAAACTGAACCATTATTAAAAATCATATAAACTCAGAATTAAATAGATACTAAAAACAAAGGTAATAAATACTCAAAACACATTACTTTCCAACTCCTCTTGTTATTATACATGCTCGTGATGCATCTGTAGCACACACGTGGCGGGAACATCACATAAGAGGGCATCTCTTACCAATGCTGTGCTCAGTGACATGACACTGAACCTGAAACTGGCCACGGTGAAGGTATTTCCACCATGGAAATGGGCAAAGGCTACAAACCTTTTTTAGGTTTGCAGAGAGACACAGCTATTCAACCATTCCCGGCATACCAGTGGCTCTAGAGAACCCCAACAAATCCCTTCCTCTCCTGGGGTCACCCAAAGTGCAAGGCACCACAGCACCACACAGCCTGATGGAAGCAGGAAAGACCCATCACACTTGAGCAGAGTCCTGAGGGCTAAGTCAAGGTTAGGCAGAGGTCCTGAGAAGAAGCTTTACCACACCCGGGAAAACAGGGTGCTTGGAGCCACGAGGGGCTGAGACCCACCCAAGGAACTGGAGCGAGGGAGCCGGTCACAGGGGAGAAAAGACAGACACAAAACTGTTCTTGCAAACTTACCAATATTAACTGTATTAAAAAATATTGCGAAACCACAGGAAGTTTTGAAGCACCGGGGTGGGAGGAAGAGATGTAGGTTTTTCAACAATCGCTCTTGCTACGCACAGAACAAAAACGAAGGACTGCAGCCATATAGGTTTTGATTTATTTACCATGTAAAGGCATGCTCAACTAGTAGAAATGTTATTATAACACACACAAGAGATGGTAAACTCTAAAATATCAGACCATAAACTAAAGATGTCTGTAAGGTTCGAGTATATTCTGTTTCCACGTGTCCCTGCTTGTGACCACACTGCAGAGACCACCAGCGACACCAGCCTTGGAAGATGAAAAGCAGGTGGGAAGTCACAGCACCTGGTGGGAGCCAGGGCCACAGCCAGTTAGGATGGCCCTCTCCAGGCCCTGGCAACCCTGGCTGTGACCAAATTCCCTCGTGGTGCCCGCTGAAGACAGCACAGTGGTCGGGCACAATTTTCTGGCCACTCAGTTTCACGAGGGACTAGACAAATGCCAAGCTCACTAACTGAGACGCCACTTCTTCTTCACTACTTGAACAACTTGACAACAACATAACCTTAAAACACTGGCTGCCAGTCATTAGAAAAACACCCTGGATTCCTCGGGAGAGACTCCCTACAGATACCAGCACGGTGGCCGCTCTGTGTCCTAGGACCCTACTGAGAGCCAAGCACAGTGCTCTCCATGCTTCTGGCACCTGCCAAGTAAGTTCTCATCACACACACACTCATACAGCCCACAGAAACATGGGATTACAGGCACCTAAAGAGTTCATCCAAATCCAAATAAAGGACCCTTGAATTGGCATGAGGAACCCAGCTGGTTATTGCCCTTGGAAAGACTCCTCCTCAAATAATCAAGAATAGATTCACTGGTCTTTTAGGCAACACTTTGAAAACTGAAATTAGACCAAGATGCTCATAAATTTAACTTGCTTTTAGGCAAAAATAAAACCAACGCACCCAAATGGCGGTCTCTGAATACCCTTTCCCACAAACAGGACACGACCATTTAGAGAAATGACCGATTCCAGATGTGGGGCAGCAAATATGTAAGACAAGCACAGAATACATCTCATGGCAGAAGGCAAGGCTGCTGTTATCAAGAGCACTCAGAAGCCAATTTAGAGAGACTGCACTATTACAAACGTAGGCCATTTGAGCATCAATAAGAATAATACTGCAAGTGATTGAACCAATAATGGTATTAATGCCTATTAGTTCTTAATGACTTTCTTAAAGAGAGAAAAAGGGCAAACTAAGAGAATGTTAGCCAAGAAAACAAACTCATTCTGAAAATTGGTAAGGAAGGAGACAAAATTCGTTATTTGGTCTGTCCTTCCTATAGAAAGGGTATCGCAGGGTAACAAACAAGTTGACCAAAAAAAGAAAAATAGAAGTATCTTTCTGGAAATGATATGGCCAATAAATGAAAGAATTTGAATATCCACATGGCAATGGATCTAGTCAATAATAACCAAGACTGCTAATATCACAAAATGAGAAAGTCAGACTTTATGCTTTTCCTAATTAAACCATACAATACCATCTAGAGATACTGCTGTCAGAAATACAAACCAGAATCAAATCAAGACTCTATATCTTATAACTACCAGTTTATAAGAACATAGTAGATGCCACAGGGGTGGATTCAGCAAAACCCAGACAGAGGAAAACCACAGGAAAACCAGTCCAATTTCAATGAATAAATTGCTCTGTGTGTGTGTGGGGGGGGGGGGGGGGTGGATGGGTGTGTGGGTGGGTGTGTGTGTGTACATATACACATACCCACATATATATAAACATGCAGACACACACACACAGGAAGAGGAACATAGAGACTAAAAGAAACGTATCAATCTAATGCAGTGCAGATTTTCCTTGGATCCTGATTTAAGCCAACTATATAAAACCACATTTACAAAACAGAGTAATTTTAGTAATAATACTACATTACATAGCATTAAGAAACTATTATATGGGATTATATTTTTGAAGTATTTCTACCTTTTAGAAATATATACAGTCCTGAAATATTTTCAGAGGAAATAATATAAGGTCTGGAATTTACTCAGAAATAATAACTGTTAGAACTGAGAGTTGGGCATGGTGTTTCCTCACACTATTCCCTTTAATCGTGGATATATCTGAAATGTTCTATGATAAAAAACTGAACTGAAGGAGTTCCCGTCGTGGCGCAATGGTTAACGAATCCGACAAGGAGCCATGAGGTTGCGGGTTCGGTCCCTGCCCTTGCTCGGTGGGTTAACGATCCATCCGGCGTTGCCGTGAGCTGTGGCGTAGGTAGCAGAGACGGCTCGGATCCCGCGTTGCTGTGGCTACAGCTCCGATTCGACCCCTAGCCTGGGAACCTCCATATGCTGCAGGAGCGGCCCAAGAAATAGCTAAAAAGACCAAAAAAAAAAAAAAACTGAACTGAAGACAAGTGATCTTCAGACATGGAGAACAGACTTGTGCCAAGGGGGAGGGGGACGGAGTGGGAGAGAGACAGAGTTTGGGGTTAATAGATGCAGACAATTACATTCAGAATGGAGAAGCAATGGGGTCCTACTGCACAGCGCTGGGAACTATATACTGTGATAGAACATGATGGAACATGATACGAGAAAAATAATGTCTATATGTGTATGGCTGGGTCACTTTGCTGTACAGCAGAAATTTACAGAACATTGTAAACCAACAATCCTTCAATTTAAACAATTTTTAAAAAAAGAAACAAGATACGAACCAAGAGCTAAAACAGAAGACAAGTGATCTTGCAATGTAATGATACTGAGTGATAGTCTGTTGTTTTTTTTCCAATTAGGGTTAAATTTGTGAAAAAGGAAAGCTGTGTAAAGGCACGTTTTCATCCCAGTGGTTTGTTTCTATAACACTTTCTAGTCTACAGTTGAACGAATCTCCTCAGAACAGGTTGTACTGACTTTATAAAACATTTACGCAGAAGAGGCTCAGTGTCACTGAAAAGATTTGCTAAGTCAAGCCTCCTAAAATGCTATTTCTGACAGATTAAAGTCCTTTTTAAGATACACCATGAAATTTAACAACATGATTCGTGGGTCTAAATGGGGCCCGGAACCCCGTTTACTTAGATGTGCTTTAACTTTGAAAAGGTAAGTGACAAGAACGACGAGAGTCTGATTTCTTCCATTCTTCAGAAAGATGAAACACATTTGATCACAATCGAGGTAAAGATATAAAGCAGTTGCATTCTCCCCACACACACCTAGCACATCTTTCCAAGGAGCAATGGAGTGATACGCACCAAGAGCAGAGAAACGTGAAAAATATTATCGGAGTTCCCTCCGTGGCTCAGTGGTTGACGAACCCAACTAGGAACCATAAGGATGCCAGTTCATGAGATCCCTGGCCTCACTCAGTGGGTGGATTAAGGATCTGGTGCTGCCGTGAGCTGTGGTGTAGGTCGCCAAAGCGGCTCGGATCCCGCGGCTGTGGCTCTGGTGTAGGCTGGGAGCTGTAGCTCTGATTCCACCCCTAGCCTGGGAACTTCCACATGCTGCACGTGTGGCCCTAAAAAAAAAAAAAAAGAAAGAAAAAAAGGGCAAAAAATATATATATGTATATGTTACTTTGATGTCTTAAAGTGTATTATGAGAAAATGTTCAAAATATAATAGCTACCAATAAGATTAGTAGAAGAGCAGACAGGAAAAAAAAAAAACTTTTTTCAAATATGAGTAGCTTGGAACCCATAGGAATTGAAAGTAAATTATAAAAAGCAATTAACGTAGCTAGAGTGACATCACCATTTACCAGCTTCATCTGATTCACAACTTCCTGAAAAGTCTGAGGATGTGGCATGTGTGTGGCGTGTAAGTATTTCAAGGACAGAGTTTACAATCTAGAAAATATAACATTTCATTTATTTAGAAACATAACATACTAAATCATATAGAAAAACCTGTCCCATTAGTTTTAGGAACAATTTCTTTGTGTCATGTAAGACTGTTTAATACTGTAATAGACATGTGAAGGGAAAAAAGCCCATACCCAAACTCAGTTTTCAGTCAATAAAAAAGGACAATGCTTATGAAATGTATAAAAATAAAAGCAAGGAATCACTGCAGCTAACTCTCTCTCCCTCTCTCTCTCTCTCACACACACACACACACACACACACACACACACACACACACACACACGCCTTTTCCAAACACGTTTAATACACTAATGACAGTCCTTTCTCTTGCGTAAGAAGGTGGTTTGCATTCATCAATGTTTGCGCGAGCGATGCTGGCGAGGTGTCGTTCAGTGTAAATGAGCAGACAGAAATCAAGGTCTGCAACAGCCACGTTCCAGAGAATAAAATTGTGCCACCAGCAGTTGCCCAATATGTTTAGTCCAAAAATACTTTTTTTCTCTAGGTGTACACTCTGTCTTTAAAGCTGGATAACAACCACAACGATGAAACTCTCTATAGCTAAACCAAACTTCCCCTCTGAAGCAGGCGAGTCTTGCAGAAAGACCTTAACTCGGTGACTCAGTGTGTCCCGACAACACAGGAAGTGAAGGAAGGTGGACGAAGCCACTCCCGAGTCGAGAGGGTCGTTTTAGATGTGCTTTCTGGAGATAGTTTTTCTAATTAAGGATCTCGATTTTCTACACTAAAGAGGTTTGCACTGGCCCCCAACCAAGCCTATCCAATTGAGAATACAGAGGTAGAAGGCTGTTTGCGAGGTTTTCACAGAAATTGACAATCTTGGGGGATGTACAAAAACTGAAACATATACACAACTAGGTTCAGAAAATATCATAAAACATTTCTTCCATGTAAAAAAAAAAAAAAATCCTATTAAAGGAATGTTAGCACCCTGGTCAATGAAACTAAAAGATCACGTGTACGTTTGAACTTGGATAAGCTGAAATTTTATGTTCACAGAGAGGAAAGGTCTTTTGTCACATTACAATTAGTCATGGCCTGAACTGAACTGAACAGACTGCCCACCCATCGAAAGCAGCTCTCGCCAACTCCACGCCTTACACTTTTCCGCTCACTACCACTGCCAGCCTGGTGGGGCCGAGAAGAGAGAGAAACACACGTCCTCCAGGCAAAGCTTTGAGCCAGCTGCTGCGGGCAGAGGGAGACCAAGACATGATTCCCATTTTTTATATGCCAGAGAGGTACATACGCAGCTACAAAATAAAGCAGCATATAAGGAAACATGGAAATGGGAAAGAGCGCTATGACTAAGAAACTTTTCAATTCTTTAAAAGGTTGGTAAGCAATGCCCAACAATCTGCTTCTTTATAAGCAAAGAAGGAAACAAGTGTCATCACAAAAAGGTCTCTGGATGAAGGTGCTCATGAAGACGCGTTACAATTAGTCTTTCTTTTTTTTTTTTTGTCTTTTTTTTGCTATTTCTTGGGCTGCTCCCTCGGCATATGGAGGTTCCCAGGCTAGAGGTCTAATCGGAGCCGTAGCCACCGGCCTACGCCAGAGCCACAGCAACGCGGGATCCGAGCCGCGTCTGCGACCTACACCACAGCTCACGGCAACACCGGATTGTTAACCCACTGAGCAAGGGCAGGGATCGAACCCGCAACCTCATGGTTCCCAGTCAGATTCGTTAACCACTGTGCCATGATGGGAACTCCCTTGGCTTTTGTCTTTTTGTGGCACATGGAAGTTCCCAGGCTAGGGGTCTAAATGGAGCTGCAGCTGCCGGCCTACACCACAGCCACAGTAACGCCAGATCCAAGCCACATCTGTGACCTACACCACGGCTCACAGCAACGCTGGATCCTCAACCCACTGAGCAAGGCCAAGGATCGAACCCGAAACCTCATGGTTCCTAGATGGATTCATTTCCGCTGCATCACGAGGGAACTCCCAGAACTAGTCTTTAGTCACTGCAAAGCCTCTGTTCAAAGAGAATTACTAGAAACTCCTAAAATAGTTCAAGAACGGGAAGTGATATGAAGGTTCAAGAATGAAAATTACATCCAATACTCATGAGCTCCACTTCTGCAATCATTCTAGAAGTCATTTTTCTTAGGATACTTTATGGGAAGGTCTAGAACATAACTAAAGTAAACATCACAATAACTTTTAAAGCTTAAAAAATCAAATACAGTAAATCATGAGGGAGTTCCCGTCGTGGCACAGCGGAAACAAAGCTGACTAGGAACCATGAGGTTGCAGGTTCGATCCCTGGCCTTGCTCAGTGGGTTGAGGATCTGGCATTGCTGTGAGCTGTGGTGTAGGTCGAAGACACCACCAGGCTCCCACGTAGCTGCAGCTGTGGCCAGCAGCTATAGCTCCGGTTAGACCCCTAGCCTGGAAACCTCCATATTCTGTGGGTGCGGCCCTGAAAAGACAAATCTAAACAAATCAATCAATCATGCAGAAGGTAAGAAGGAGGGCTTGGACAAGAAGAGAGGGTACATATAAGATAATGAAACTGCCCAATGTTACCAGTTTTCACTAACTGCGTATAATTTTTCTAATCAAAATTTCATCCTTAGAGGAGTTCCCCTGTGGCGCAATGGGTTAAGGATCCGGCATTGTCCGGGTCGCTGCTATGGCACAAGTTCAGTCCTTAGCCTGGGAACTTCCACGTGCCATGGGGGCAGCCAAAAAAGATGTTCACCCTTAGAGTATAAAAATCCATACTCGAAAATTCTTTGTAATTATGCCAAAGAGATAAATATCAAGCAAATTGTTGCCACAGATTATTTCTGTCAAGCAAAAAGAATTACATAAAAATGGCCTGAGGGCTATTTTTACAGATCTTACTCAATTTGGCTCACCTAAATAAAAATCGTCTCAAAGAAACACTTCCTGTGAGCTGGTTTGTCTCAGTGTTCATGACTTTCCTTCCCAACACACTTAACCACAGGGACCATTACAAAAACGTCCCTGGGGCAGGCACGGATTGTCATACCCAGAGTCAGCCAGTGAGGAAAAATAATGCCCCAAATGCAGGGCAATGGAAGTGGTGGGGTTTTTTTCACTCTACCTGACAAAATGAAAATGTACGTAAATTGTGAAGGCAAAACAGTGGCCCTCAAAGGGGACCACACCCTGACCCCTGGAACCTGCCATGGTACCTGCCACGCAAAAGGGGCTTTGCATGCAGAATAAAGGCAAAGACACTGGCAGGAGGAGGTGATCCTGGATCACCCTGGCAGCCTCAACGTAATCACGTGAGTCCTTAAAAATGGACGAGAAGGGCAGGAGGAAAGCAAGGAAGACGCGACGGCAGAGGAAAGGTCACAGCGATGCTGGAGATGGAGGGAGGCCAGCGGCTGAGGAACACAGGCGGCCTCTGGGAGCGGGGAGACGCAAAGAAACGGATTCTCCTCCGGAGCATCCAGAAGAAACACAGCCGTGCCCACCTCCAGAGATCCGCATGCGACTCCGACTTAGGGTACTAAAACTAACGCGTATTGTTTTAAGTCACTACGTTTGCAGTACTTTATTACGGCAAGAGTAGAAAACTAATACACACACACACACACACACACACACACACACACGGAGTCATTTATACCCTACTCTTCAAAACTGGGGGCAGATAAACTGTGTATTTACTCTGGGTTTAAAGGATAAGTATACTTTGCAATTGAATAAAACTAGCATTATTGATAATATAGTAATAAATCATGTTGACATATCGAGTTGTGGCATAGCATTAAGGGGATATTCAAACTCCCAGGCTTTAACTTAAAAGGTTAATGCTATTTAGCGGTAAACTAATTTCCCAATATTGAAGAGAAGAGGTGCCGTGACTTAGATGGAGCAGAGCAATGAGGAAGACAGACTGGGAGTCTTTCTGGATGAAGCACCAAGGGCAGGCCCAGACAGCCCCTGCCCACCTGGCTCTCCCATTCCCCGCCGAGAGGACCCCGGATCACAGACCCATCCTTGGAAGGCAGTGCAGGTCTGCTCTATGACTTCGACTCCCCACTGACCTTCCTTCCGCCTCCCGCCCCCGGCTCCCTTACTGTGCTTGCAAAAGAACGGCTAGCATCCAGGATCGGTAGACACTCCTCTACTGCTCATGCAAACCGACTACCAGCTGTTGTTCTTAGTTGTAAGTCCTTAGACGGTAACATCTCGGCCACGCCAGAGAATCTTCTTTTCCCAAGCATTAACACAAGTTGTACAGTTAAAATACATACTTCTCGAGCTGATCTAAATAACAAATTAACCAGTGGATCGGTCGTGGCACAAACTGACATTTTAATTAAATGTGGTGACAGGCTGAATAACCTAGTAGCACCCTGAAATGCCCTTTGGTTCTTGCTTTTTCCATACGATGGTTGGTCTGAGGCTTCCTAGACTGATCCAGCTGTAATTTTCAATCTTTAAACATGGGAATTATCTCCACAAAATGATTTATTTTCCTGAAGTTACATACTATTCCTGTACTCCTATCAGAATACAACCTCACCAATTATCAGCTATGTTTATGTGCATATACATTTGCATATATATTTAAACGTGTGACCAGGGTACCACTCTAAAGACAAGACAACAGTGCTTGTAAGATATGATGGAGATACAACCACAGCCCAGGCAATACGCTGTTGCCACGGCTTCCTTTACACTCGACTCTGCAAGAAAGAGTTGAACCAAAACACATAGTGGCTGCTTAATCCCCAGGACAGACAGAAACCGAAGGGTGCAGGAAACTTTGCACAACTTTTAGAGAGAACGCAAAGGGAAAGGCATTCCACCTGGGGACAGGCAGCGTGACAGTACCTGAGAAGAAGCCAGGTCCATGGGCTGGCTCTTTGAGACCAGGAGGGAGAAGCCAGAGGTGAGGGAAGGGAAGCACAGTCCCCTTTTTGGGAGGTACGAAAACTCTAGATTTATTTAAGTCCTGTCAGATGCCAAGTGGAGGGACGCCCGTAAAGGAAGCCGCACGTGCCGGCCGCGGAAAGCGCTGCGAGGTGAAGGTCTCTGTGTCCTGGAGCACACGCTCACCGTGCCACGAGCACACGACGCAGTGCCCGGCTCTTCAGCAGGGAGAAAAACAATTTGCTGAAATGCAGGCAATGGGTGGATAAGGACTGACCGAGAAATGCTTAGGGTATATACATCACTATCGATGAAACACGTCGGCACAAAGTAACCTAATGCATCCACACACTGATTTGGGTGTAAGGCAGTGGTGGTTCAAAACACAGCCATGTAGCTGTTCATTCCGGGAACAAGCAGAAGGGGTTCACACCTCCGGGGCGCGTTTACCAAGTACCCTGTGCCCTGGCAGAGCTGCCCCTCCCTCCTTCCCGGTTTGGGACGCACACACCGATTCTGAGAGATGAGGCTGGCCTCCAGCTGGAGACGGGAGCCAAGAGAAGAGGAACGCAAAGCCATTTCTGCCCTTAAAAGCAAGGAAGGGATATATAGGGAAACACAGTCTCAAGAAGTAAACAAGAGCTCTGTATCAAATGCAGCAAGAAGAGAAGGAAAGATGTTATCTGGCCAGGCTTTCACGCTGACAAAATAATCCACAATACAGGCCTCTCTGTGACATGCGCGAATAGAAAAAAGAACCTAAATATCTGCTTAGAATGGAAGATGAAAGTGAAAGAGAAAGCTTATTTACAATCCAACCTTGTCTGCTGAAACATTTTCGTACAATTATTTTTACTGTGTAATGCGCTCCGTGTTGCCATTTGAAAACGGGCTTTTTTGCTTCTATTTAAATTGCGCTTTCTTGGTATATCCATAGCTATATCACTTTTACCCATCTTTGAGTGTCCGTAACCATTTCTGCATCTGATAAACAGACAAGAACTGGGCACATGAGGTGTATTTCCATACAAAGGCAAGAGGGCAAGGCATGACCTCAGGGTGGAGTGAAATATACGAGCCAAGGACAAAAAGAAGTGAGGAGGAAAAGTGATTGGGCCGTGGGGAAATATTTGGGGGTGGGTGGGAAATCTATAAAACTGCTCTTCCCTGTGATTTCTCCAGGTGTGACTGGTACAGAGAGCTTTGTGCACAAGAGGTCCAGTTCCGCACAGTCTGGGTATATAAGACCCCACACAGGCCAGGAACCCAACAGGCAAGCCTTCTGAATGGCCAAGGACCACCTGCTAACTATGGGCCAAAGCCTATCTGAATACATGGCACAGAGAATTTCTTAAAAAACGCTCCTCTGCCCAATGGCCCAACAGTCCCTATTACCAAATGCAAAATATTGTATACGTATGTGTGAACATTTTTTCTTAATTAAGTGCTTTACAGAGATGGAAATAGACAATGTAAGAAGCAAACGGTTATTCTGCTGAAAGGTAATTCGGAAATACTGCGGTCAGACGGGAAATGCGAAGATGCTCTGACTCCAAGTCTGGTGCGTGGAAATGCCGCAAAGGGACCATGAAGTACAGTAAGTGTCCATATATTTTCAGCAATAACTCTGCTGGTCTGAACTATGCAGGTCGTGTACTGGGTTATGCCGTAAGCACAGACCGTGCTGATTCACTCCGTGAAGCCTCGGTGTCCTGATGACAAAAACAGGGGAGGTGGGCCTACAGCTTTCCTGAGGAACTGCTCCATCCTCCAAGGATGTGGAAACCTGTCCCAAACGTCCCTTATGCAACAAAGGACACTGAGAGCCTCGATTTTCATGAGCTCCACGGAAGGAAAGGATTCTTGGGCAAAGGAAGCAAAATGACACCATTGCTGAAAAGACGATGCTGTTAGCTTGCGGAGCAATAAATTCCAACCCGAAGACCACGGACGAAATGTTTCAGCCCAATGAAGCAAGGGATCCCTTATACTGTATTAGTGTTTTAAAACCTAACATGTCCTGTGTTCTGGTGTGGGAAGAACGTATCATGCCCTTTCGTGAATGGATAAACCATATGAAAAGGCAAGTTTAAAAACAATTTTGCAACCAAAATCGCCAAATGGAGTTTGCTGGGTATTCCGTTGGAAAACTGAAGGATGGAATCCACATCTTCGCAATACCAGAGAGAAGTGAAAAAGAAAGAAGGCTTTCTCTGCGGTACTGAGATGCCATCTCTGGAACAAGCAACCTGGTCCGCAGACAGTGCGTCTGCGGCTGAACTGCTGTTGCCTGACAGCCCGTCTTATCTGCCAAATTGCTCATTAGGCCTGGCAATTTTCACCTGCGCCTCCGGTTTACATTTCAGCAGGGAATAAACATCAGCCTGCCGGCACCATCTTCAGCAGCGGGCTCCCAACACCCCCTTCACAGCCCGGTCCCCACCCACCTGCGATCCTCCAAACACGCTCACCTTGTGCACAGCACACACTATTATTTTTAAAATGTCAATCCGGCTTCCAGCTCATAGAAGCTGGCTTAGCTTACACAAAGCAAAAAAATACAAAAGAGAGAGAAGAGGCGAAATGAGCCCCATGTGACAATATGAAGTGGATCGACCAATAATTCACTTCATTTTTCACACCAAAAAAGAACACATAAATAATCAGAACGTGGTAAAGACGCTCGTTTCAGGGCATATTTCCGAGCGCACAGGTGACAAGAGAGCAGAGAAGAGGAGTTCACTTCCAATTGGATCCAACCCATCCAACCTTTATTATAAGTCTGAAAGGAGAGGACTCCAATTTACAAATAAACAATGGAGGTTCCGTGGCAACCAGAACAAAGGGGGGCTCAGTACTCCTGGCTGTTTCCACTGATCCCTGCCAATGAGCATGCTGACATTCGGAGGTGGATCAATACACAAAAAGATACAAAAGAGATACTTGGTGGGCAAAAAGCACCAAAGATAAAAAACAAAATGTCTGAGACCCCATAAAACAACTTCTGATGGAATACTGTTTTTCATTTTGCAGAAGTAAAATATTCACCACCAACCCTGCAATTAGCTAGAAAATTACAATAATTACAGCAATTTTGTATCCCATCTCCAATCCAATTAATAGATATATGACCTTGTCAACATGTAATAATCAGATTGCATCTACAACAAAACTGGATGAATTTTAGATGCTGAATAGAACTTGCACAGTAAGAAGGTAATTATTTGAAATACTGAGAATGCCATTTGTATGCCATGCTCCACTTCACAAGTTAAAAGGAAATACAATAGGAATATTATTTCTATTTTCAATATACATTTAAAGCAAAACCAGAAAATAGTATTCTAATATCAGTTAACGTTAAGAGGATAGATTTCTAAACCAAAGATCTTAGATCTCCTAGCAAGACAAACCCCATCTTGTATATCCTTGGGTAAGAAAAAAATTTAGAGATCAAGAATGAGGCAAGGCTGTTAACTTCATGACCAACCTTGTAGAGTAATTACTGACATCTCTGTGAGTTCTTAAAAGTAGGGAGCTGGTAAAATCTTACCAATTAGTTAAAGGGCATCATTTCAGAAATCCCAGAAATGGATAAAAGTTAACTGTAAAATTAACAAAGCTTAGAAATGTTAAAAGACCAAAGCTTAGAAATGTTAGAAGACCATCTAATCAGATACTTTGTTTCTCACTACTTCTACAGCAATTCTATTTCAAGAACTTTCTCCACCACTAGTGGTATATATATGCCACTTGCTGAGGCATGTGAAATCTTCAGTCTGGCTCTTCCAAAGCAAAGAGGAAATCAGCACTCTGGGGTGAAAAGGAATCCTGTCACCTTTGTAAGGCCAGGCTACCTCCAGAATCTCTGACCCCTATAAAATGCCTTTGAGAAAACAAAAACAGAAAAGAAAGAAAAGAAAGAAATCAGTGAAAAAAACAAAAAACTAACAAAAAAAAAACCTACTAGACTTGGTTGGTCTCAATGATTCGCTCAGAAGTTGTGCCCCTAAGCCTAGTGGGTCTCTCTTAGCCTAGATTTGTGAGCATGAAAAAATAGAAATAGTTAAACACCTATCACAGGACTGTGAGGTTAAGAGAACATGGTTCCAATTTGATTCTGTGTGAAAACACTCCACCCTACCTAAGAGAGGCAGTGTGTCCTGTCCAAGAAGACACTTCCTTGTTACTTAGGCTCTGTAACACCTCAGCCCTCTGGAGCATCCATAAGAACTGGGGCTGCATCATTAAAATCTTTCTACAACCCCTCATTAATCTCATGCTGATCATGTGTCACACACTACCAGCAGTTCACACATCTCATTTACTCTTCAGGATCCCGGCCCAGGTACGTGGAGATGAAGAAAATTGAGGATGAGCAGGATTCCTGATCTTGCCCAGTGTGGTACTGCCTTATCCTTTCTGATTCATGAATCCTCCAAGCCACTGTCCTTGAAAGAAGTATCTGCACAGTAAGCTCAGGTTAAAAACATAAAGTAGAAGGCATTCCGTTCCAAACTTATCAAAAATCTGGTAGGAAAAAAAAAAAAATCTATGAAGGTTATCAGAATCTGGTTATCTTGAAAGCGCAGTATACCCATCCATGCCTGAGAGGATACAAAGACCTTCCAAGAGAGGCCAGAACATCAGCGTTTCCAAGGGTTCAATGTCAAATGGCCCCATTCCTGAGGCGCCACTCCCCAAAATGGCTCTATTGGCCTGAACACCTCCCCGTCTCTCCACTGTGGACAGTCCTAAGGCAGAGGAGGTCCAGTGCCCAGCACTTCTAGAGGCCCCAATTTTTTTTTTAATTTCTTATTATAATTTGTTTTAATTTTTTGGCCTCGTCCACAGCACACAGAAGTTCCCAGGCCAGGGATCAAATCCACACCAAAGCAGTGACCTGAGCACTGCAGTGACAACACCAGATCTTTAACCTGCTGTGCCACAGGGAACTTAGAGGCCCAAATGCTTTACTTCTTCTTCTTTTTTTTTTTAAATCAGAAGGGTAAAAAAATGAAATTTGAGAGGAAAAGAAAGTGTTTTAATTTTTATTTCAGGTCATAGGAAAATGATACTTTTAGAATTTTCTTAGCTTCCATCAGTTCTTCATGGAATAAAGGAGACGAGTGAATTCATCCACAGGAAAATACGGGAAAGCTATCTTCAAGAAAAACACTGGGAGTTCCCATCATGGCACAGCGGAAACAAATCCGACTAGGAACCATGAGGTAGCGGGTTCAATTCCTGGCTTTGCTCGGTGGGTTAAGGATCTGGCATTGCCGGGAGCTGTGGTGTAGGTCACAGACGCAGCTCAGATCTGGTGTTGCTGTGGCTGTGGCATAGGCTGGCGGCTACAACTCCAATTAGACCCCTGGCCTGGGAACCTCTATATGCCATGGGTGTGACCCTAAAAAGATGAAAAGGCAAGAAAGAGAGAAACAGAAAGAGAGAAACAGAAAGAAAGAAAGAAAGAAAGAAAGAAAGAAAGAAAGAAAGAAAGAAAGAAAGAAAGAAAGAAAGAAAGAAAGAAAGAAAAGAAAGAGTAAGAAAAAGACAAATATTGAAGCTTTATTTATCTGAAATCCTGTATTAACCACGTCCTTAACCGGAGTTGATTACTCCTCGACTGAGCAAATATCTACATAATGTTGGCTCCCTTATTTTCATACTGAAAATGAGGAAGAACACTGAACATAACTCCTTGACGGCAAGGACTAGGCCTCATTACCTCAGCTCGGGACTCTGGTCGCCTAGCACAAAGCCTGGCCGGCCAGACCAGCTCTTGTTTTATTTCTGAAGCAGTAGTATTAATACCAGAGCCCATGACTCAGGGCAATGCGTAACTTTCACACAGTCTCCAAACCTTGTAATTAGTGGGTGTTTAACGTGCACTTGCCCAATGCCTGCCAAGGCTGTAAAATCTAAATGACCTTAGCAAATGAAATTCAGAGCTTCTTGCTCTGAATTTGTGTGTATTCTCCCACTGGCGGCTCTAAGACAACACATATGCTTCAAATCTAACTTCCTTTTCTCAAGAAAAACCAGGTAAAAGAGATATCTGGGGTTAAAAACAGCATTTAAATTTCAGCACACAGAGCCAGACCTACATGGGCAGTGGCAGTTTAGAAATGCTGTTGCTACAAGAAAAAAAAAATACACAAGAAATGCTGTTAAGTCAAAAGATACAAACTGATGGGCAGCAGTGCCATTCAAATTCCTCTTAATATAAAGTCAGGATTGGCCTTTGCTCCAACACTCTTTTTACGGTGCAGCTAAATTAAAGGTGCATCTTGCTTTATAAAACACATGGATAAAAAACCACAACACAACAAAGAGCTCTGTATTTAATTATATACATTAAGGTATAATTACTAACTTAAAGACACTGTTCTCCAAATGTCAGGTACCTATGAAGACTTGTACTATTATTATTTAAAATTTCCTTTAAATCAAAATTAGGCAATCCATTTTGCATACACAAGGTTATTCCAAGCAGAGCATCATTAATGCACAGACTTAATCAGCTTGTATATAATAAAAGAAAACAAAAGGACCTGTGTACAACCTACACGTTACTTTGTGTACCATACACGATACAACCCTCGCATCTTGAAAAACACTGCCCGAAGTACAGGCCACACTAGATTTTTTTTTTTTAAATCGCGTATCCATGTAGTCATCAAATGCTACTTCTTTTTTTTAACTTTTTTTCCTTTTTATGATTTTTGTTTTTTCCACTATAGTTGATTTACAGTGTTCTGTCAATTTCTACTGTACAGCAAAGTGACCCATTCATACATATATGTATATTCTTTTTCTCACATTATCCTCCATCATGTTCCATCACAAGTGACTAGATATAGTTCCCTGTGCTATACGGCAGTATCTCATTGCTTCTCCACTCCAAATGCAATAGTTCACACCTATTAACTCCAGACTCCCAGTCCATCCCACTCCCTCCCCCTCCACCTTAGCAACCCCAAGTCTGTTCTCCAAGTCCATGAGTTTTTTTCTCTGTGGAAAGGTTCATTTGTGCTGTATAATAGATTCCAGACATAGGGCTATCAAATGTTATTTCTATAAAATTAGTTTAAAATATATTTGTTCATGCATGTGCACAAACAAACCTCAGTCTCCTAAATACAAGGAAATGTCCAGCTAAAACACCTAATACTGGCTGTTCTGGTCCTGGCTTCCTTGGAAACATTTTCCACTGTGCCCAGCTCTCATGTGACTATTCTCATCCAGCTGATACAAAGCAATTTTAGGATGTGGCTGATGCTGGTCCGCATCCACACACAATACCTGTCCCCTCATGCAATGTGCCTTCACATCCTCTGCATCTCTATGTGGCTACTTTCCCTGTGGTTTCTGATGGATCGTCAGCCGTGTTAACCACTAAACTGATATTCTTTCCTTGTTTTCCTCATATGTGTCTTCAAGGGACAGTGGAAGCAGAAACAGTTTATGAACATCTAGAAGCAAGTTACCAGAATGCTGTGGACTGCCACCAATGCAAAAAGGGGGATTCTAAGTATTCTCTAACTATAGGCTGTATATCATTTTAAGTATTACCTAACTATAGTCTACATACTATTTTACATGTAATTATATTCTAAATATTATTAACTACAGTCCATATATTATTTTACATGTAACTACATTCTAAATATTATCTAACTAGAGCCTATATATTATTTTACATATCATTACATTTTATTACCTATCTCCACATGAAGAGCTATTGGAGACTACAAGTAACATCACACAAGACTCAATTTTCCACTCGAACAGCTGAAACGTTTCTATATGGATGTGCCTAAAAGATAAAGGATTTATAACTTATAAATTGCTTACTCTTAATGCTCCATTATAAGAGTACATAACTATAAACACTAACTCTTATCTTTAGCAGAAGTTCTTGCCTTTTCCGAGTAAGCTTGGTAGGAATGGCTACAGAATTCTTCGAGCTAGCGTCCTGGAATTTGAGTGGTCTGCATCGTAGGCTTCCCAAGACAAACCCACTAAGTCCAATATTGTCTTTCCTTGAGCTGGTATCTAACAGCAGCTCTTCCAAATCCCTAAAGATAAGGACGGCCCTAAGGTCTCTGCATCCCCTGCTCTCCAGATAAAGTTCCAGGAATGGCTGTAACCAAGCGGATGGTCAATCAAACATGCTGTTTTGTTTCCGTGGGAGGCCTTTGATTATTTCTATTTGTTTGAGCATTCAGAAAAAAATGCAGGGAAAGAAAAATTCAGGTACTATAACTTTATCATCCTGACTGACCTTTAGTGAGCAATTAAAAGTCTACCAGTCCAAAGTAAAGTAAGCCCAATCTATTGAAATGTAAAGAATCTTGCCCACCTCTCTGCAAAAGACATTTGCCCAGGTTCTACACTTAATCAATTTCTGATAAAAACAGATAATGAATTCCATTCACAGGAGCATGGCTGGATAACAAAAGCTGGCATCCCCGTAAATGAAGATGAAATATGCACTTACTCGCACGAAGGACAGAAGGGGTGACCTCAATCTCACTTGTTGCTTGGTAAGGCTGGAAGGCTGAAACATTGTTGGGGCCAAGCTCACTGCCAAATATCTCCGGACTCTGGGTGCCCGTGGAGCTGGCACTGGTGCCATCACCTCCATGATGGGGGTCTTGCTCGTCAAACACCGCTACCAGCTAGAAATGAAAGGTCAATGTGCAATTACGAACAAAGGCATGACAACCAAAAACGTAAACCACACTGAATACAAATCTGCAGAGGAGAAATACTGATGTTTCCACACCCGGGAAGGTTATGTTTTAGGAAGCCAAAACTCAAAGAGAGAGTCTCGCCCTGGACTTTGATGCTTGACGTTTATATTTCTAGGTTGTATGTGTCATACCCAAAATTCTATGGGGGGAAAATAATAAAATGGTTTTATATCACAGAATGCTAAAGGGGATGCAGTGAATTTAAATCTTTTGGTACATGGTATATCAGGTGGAAAAGAAAGTGCATATATACCTATATGGATTTCATATACATGCTACACAGTATACACAGCATAAGGTACAGAGACCCTTCACAGAGGAAAAAGGAGATACTAACAACCATGAAGCATCTGCTCATTTGTGCAAAGGAAATCCAGAAAGGATAAAAGAAATGAATGAGACTAGTAACCTACAAGGAGACAGTGGGAACAGGGTTGAAAGAGAGAATGAACAGATAAGGGAAATAACAGGGTGGTGACACTTTTCTGAATATATTTTCCATAACTCCGACTCTTACAGATATCATAATGATTAAAATCCTAAAACGGACAAAAAATTACAATCAACCAGGATGGCAAGGTGAGGGGAGAGGAGTCAGGGATTCTAACACGGAACACAAACAAATGAAACCCAACTGAGTTACAGACGAAAAATATAACCACAACCACACCAAAGGGGATAGGGAAGAAAAGAACAAAGGAACTTTGTAAAACTATTTTCACTGCTTAATGAAAAGCTAAAGACAAAAAGAACTGGTACAGAAATACTGTATTCTAGTTAGAAAACTTGTTTCTCACATGCATATGATACAGAAATTCATACACAAACACACAGTAGGAATGAAGGAATGAACAAGAAAACTATTTTGGATAATGGTAACCAACATTCTCACTATCAGAAATAGAAGTTACAAAAAAAGGAAATAAACTGTAGTATCAAATTAGAGTTAGAGACATCTACATAAAAATCTATATGGTTTTTATAAGGAGGTAGGCAAACAAGTGCAAATGCATGTGTGGTATTCAGACATGAATTTCTTAGGTCTGTTCACTGAGAGATCAGAAAAGCAATGATGTTGCTTCCGTGTCAAATTGCTAGTCAAGAAACAATGAACTCAAGTATCCAGATCTTGGGTTCTAATACCATTCTCCAATAAATGAACTAAAACTCCTTAGAAAAATAGTTAATTCCAGGGTTGGGGGCAGAAAAAAATAGATACGATGAGTCATGGAACACCTTGTAAAGCTAAAGAGCCCATCAAAGGAAGCACATCAGAGTCCCCGTCGTGGCTCAGTGGTAACTCGACTAGTCCATGAGGACTCGGGTCCGATCCCTGGCCTTGCTCAGTGGGTTGAGGATCGGGCATTGCCGTGAGCTATGATGTAGGTCTCAGATGCAGTTCGGGTCTGATGTTGCTCTGGCTGTGGCACAGGCCAGTAGCTGCAGCACCAATTCCTCCCAAGCCTGGGAACTTCCATATGCTGTGGGTGCCACTCTAAAAGGACAAAAAATAAATAAATAAATAAGGAAGCACATTAAAGGGAATTGGGTGCCAACCTGAAGGAGTGCCCCACAGCCAAGAGTGGGACACCTGTAAACAATGAAATACTGACAGCACTGGAGTATAACCTATGATAAACTAAACATCTGTGAGTCCACAATGACATAAATAAATAATTGGAGAAATAACTAAATAGATGGCAGAGAACAAACAGCTCTGACTTCCTGAAGCATCCCGGTTAATACGTATGGAAGAAGTAACAGAAAGCAAAAGCATCATGAGGCAATCTGCACAGTCACAACTGTCGCAAGGCAAGATCTGCGCGTGGATGCTAACATCACGGGGTGAGAACATGATGCAATGAGCATCTCTCCACCAGATTCCTTTTAATGAAAAAGAAAAAATAGTCTCTTTGCAGGGCAGGAACTTGGCAGACAGTACTTCACCAAGTAATAAGACCTACCAAGGGCGTGTACCCGCTGAACAATTCACTGAGAAGCAGCAACATTATTTCTGCGGCATCCCTGCCCCGAACGCATAACTTTAACCACAAGGCAACATCAGACAAATCCAAAAGGAGGGACATTCTATAAAATAACTCATACTCGTTAAAAATATCAAGGTCAGGAGAGTGAAAGACCGATGAAAGTGTGTAAATTGAAGGAGACGGAGGAGAAAGACACACTGCCTGCAGTGTGAGGTCTTTGCCTGGATTCTGGGCTAGAAAAGGGCATTAGTGGGAAAGCAGCAAATTCAGATGAGGGCAATAGATGAGTTAGTAGCACTGACTCAGTATTTCCTAACTGTGGTAACTACACTATGGTTTTGTTGGATGTTAACGTGAGCCATAGATGAAGGGAATATGTCTTTCTGCAACTTTTCTGAAATAGAAAATTATTTCAAAATTGAAACATTTTGTAATCCAGCATTACAAGTACCATAAAAAAGAAAATTCAATTTATTTCTTCATATAACCCAACAGCAGCAGCTCTTCTTTAAAATCTCAAAGAGTAATGAAGTTCTAAGACACAGCAACACGTTGGCAACTCCCCCACCAACTCCATGCCTGGCAAAGCTAAGTTCAGCCTTCCAAGGAAAGAAGAGCTAGGACTGTACCCAAATGGAACCACGCCTTCTGCCTCCAGCCCAAGCCCTCTCAACACCAATACTCCTATCAGTTAAAGAACCGAAAGATGTATTCCCAGGATGTGGAAAGTATTTATAATTACAGTTTGTCACGTTGCACAAATGCTACCTGCATCAATCAATTCATAAGACAAAAAAAAACCACCATAAGGTCATAGAGACACAAAGACAAACAGGAAGCGCAGCATCCTGCTGTGGCATCTTATATAATTAGCTGATTAAACAATCTGGAGGAAGATTAAGTGCTAAGAAAAAATTAAAGTAGGATGAATAGTTGGGCCACTCAACCTCATAATAAGCAACATCAGTGGGGAAAGAATCCAAAGCAGTTATTAGAAATAGAAAGGTGTTTGTATGTATACACTAGAGTTTCCATATACTGTATGCACATATACACTAAATCGGCCTGTTAACAAGCTGACTGACAATCTGCCTGAAAAGCATTTTCCCATAACAAAGACAATCTACAGATCAGAGGTCAGCGAACATTTTTCTAAAAAGGTCAAGACAGTAAATGTTTTTGGAACCGCACAATTCATTCATTTAGTCTCTGACACAACTATTCTACTCTACATTGTAACATGAAACCAGCCAGGCACGCAACACATAGACAAATGAGGGTGACAAGGTTCAAATAAAACTTTATTTACAAAGCAGGTGGTGCAACAAACTTCACCCATGGGCCAGAGTTTGACAACCATGCACTAGATGGCTCATTCCTTGAGGTACCGCCAGTTTAAAATTTTCAATCTGGGAAATAAAACTAAAAGTCGAGGTCCCTCGGTAACCCTGACAAGCTAACAATATTCATTTCAAGCTCTTCATCGGGATTTTGAATTTCTATGCTTGATTTTAATATCAAACTTCTCACAAGGTGTGTGGCTTAATATGCATTTTGAAGATATTAAGTTTTGACATTTTGGCGCTTAATTGGAAGCAAATGAAATTCAAGTTTTGTTATTAACTTTTCACAATGATGTGTTCTCTCAAGAATCAAGTCCTTTCTGCAAACGGAAAATGGAGATTGAAAATGACAAAGAACGCGTCTTTAAATGCCATGCACGATGAAGAACTTATACACGGATATTAGCTTCAATAATTATCTCCAGCATTTTTAGAAAACACAAGTATTATGAAATCTGGACTGTGCCATGAACAAATGCTGTTTGAATTTCAGTGGCAGAATCACAGTTGGTGATTTGCAATATGCCAATAACATACAATTCTACAGCTTTCTTTTATACCAAAATTTAAGTGCCAGGTGCAGATATAAAGTAATTTTGTGTTAAATTGGGAAGGATATATAATTTTAGAAAATCTACTCTACAAGAATACATAGTAGCAGAGCGAAAGAAAATGAGGCCTACACAGAAACATCACATATTAAAAACCTCCATCATGCCCTTCAAAAAATAAAGAAAATGTCTTGCTTTTAAATTTGTGAAACGTGACTCACATCTAACAGATGGAACCTTCACTGCTGTCCATGAAGTAGATTGCTTTTGAAAGTTCATTTTCACTTTCAATCGTTATTACTTAATTTCTCTTCTGATCCATGCACCCATCAAGGCTCCACGAGAAAAGACTGGCAGATTTTAGGACAATGCCTCCAATGACCCACCTATACATAAACTCGGCCACATGTCCTTTCCGCTGCCTGAAACATCCGAACCCTCCAACAGAAAACCCATTTTACAGAGAGCACATGCAAATGCATGTACAAACCACTCAGATCCAGAGTGGCCCCTTTAATGAGTAAAATTATGAGCTGAACGCATGTAGCAAAGTGGCGAAGAGCATCGAACCCACACTTCAAGAGACCTACATTCAAATCCAGCTCCGACCTTACTTCTTAGAGGAGGGCTGGCCTGACCCACCGGCCTCGTTATCATCTCTTAAGCCCTACTTTCCTCATCTCGAAAGAGAAGGAGGGTTGTGGTGGCAGACCGTGCCCATCACTGTCCACATCCAAAGCCTCAACACCTGAGGCTTTGCTTTCATGGATGTCCTCCTTCCACGGCAGAGGGACTTGACGATGTGACTCAGATTAAGGACCTTAAGACAGGAAGACTGTCCTAACTACCCAACAGACTCCATCCAATCACACCAGCCTGGAAAAGCGGAGACCCTCTCCCCGGGGGCAGAGGGAGATGTGACAGTGGTTACGGAGACACTGCATCGCTGGCATTGAGGATGAAGGGAGCCATTAGCCAAGAACGCGGGGGCCCCCGGAAGGCAAGGAAGTGAGTTCTCCCTGGGGCCGCCAGGAAAGAAGGAGGCTCTACGGGCACCCTGATTTCACCCATGTCAGAATCCTACCCTGCAGAGCACTGAGTTAATAAACTAGCAATGTCTTAAGCCACTAGCTTGCGGTAATTAGCTCCGGCCATAGGAAACTGACCTAGTGCCTCTCCACTTGGACTTGCGACAAACAAGACAGAAGGCATGTCAACTCGAAGAACACAAACACACACTCGCTGCTAGCTATTATCAAGTTCTAATGTGCTGGCTGATAAAGAGACCTTCCGGTAAACTCCAGGATAAGCAGCAAGGTCTTCTACACTCGAGTCATAAGAGGGACAAACAACAGGAAAAGGGAAGGAGAAACCTTGCTGAAAAGGTCAACGTCGCAATCGCCAGACTGAGGTTCTTCCGCAGGTGCCCTCCCCCACCTCCCGCCACCCCTTCCCCAGACACAGGGCAGCTTTTTATAATGCCTTTCACGGAAAAGGAAACAGATCCAGAAAGATTAATATGATGAGAGATTAGCTATAAATAAGTACAGAATGAATCTGAAACCGGAAATGAGACCTATCCAACTTCAGTAATGCTACTTTCTCCTAACCTTCCCAGCCCAGAGCATCATGTGGACAGCGTGGCCCTTGGGAAACCCTGGGCGAGGACCACCCACACGCCTTGGAAGGGAACTCTGTTCATTCTTCTTCCTCTCCTTTTTTGTTGCGGGGGCGGAGAGCGTGTCAGAGGCACGTGGAAGTTCCTGGGCTCCAACCAGCTCCATAGCAGCAACAAGCTGCTACGGTGATAGCACCAGATCCTTAACCCACTGCATCACGAGGGAACTCCCTGTTGATTCTTGATTAACCAAAGGAATAACGTCCTTATCAAGTTAACATAATTTTACGACGACCACCTAAAAGTTTCTGAACATACTTGAGGGTAACGATGCCAGTGATACCACCACTCAGTCTTCATCAGAAGAGCTTTTTAATTTTTTGTTTGTTTGTTTGGCTGCACCCACGGTATATTCGACCTATGCCACAACTGCGGCCACGTCACTGGATCCTTCACCCACTGCGCGGGGCCAGGGAATGAATTCGTGCCACTGCAGAGACACCACCTCTGGATCCTGAAAACGCGGTGCCGCAGCAGGAACTCCCAGAAGAGCTTTTTTAAAGCATCAAAAGATCCTGCAGATTGTGTCTTCGTCCAGGAAATGGCAGGTGACTTAAATCAGGCAGTTGGCTAAGTGAGATGGCAAAGACACCAGGCCCAGACTCCACAGCCATGGAAGCTGCTTGACTGTGACAGCCCCGGAGTTGTCCTTCCTTCCATCTCTGTTGATTTCTGCGTGTGCCGGCTGAAGGAAAAGGTGATTACTACAGGAATGTCTTTTGTGTACTCCACACTAATATACTGAATTGTTTGACTGTGAAATAAAGACCTATAATTCTTTAGAAAGGCATTTCTGGCCTTGGAGAAGGTCCAGGGCATGTGGAAAAATACTCAAAACCACAAGGAACTTGAAGGTGCCTTTCAGACCCTTCCTTCCCCTAAGGAATGTGAGTGGCCTCAATAAAGAAGCCAGACTCCACTGAATCATTTGGTCTCTGGTATCAAGACAAAATCAACAAGAAACACAAAAGAGAAAGTGCACTTGATTGTGCCACTGGTGGGGAATTTAAGGATAAGGCTGATGCTTTTGAACCCCAAATAATGATGTATCATGTGAAACAACACATCTTGCGGGCGGGGGGGGGGGTGTTTCATGGGTATATCTGCTTATAAAGAATAAATGCAACAGAGAGAAAAGGCAATGCAAATGTGAGAGTGATAGCACACTGCAAACGTTTCAAAAGATTAACCACAAAAACCAAGTAGTTGGAGATGCACGTATTTTACAACCAAAGTGAGGATATTCCATAAGATACAATTTTAAACTATTAGTGATAGTCAACAATTCCAAAAATGACTTTTTCTTCCCATAGGTCAATCTGGATGAGGACTGGGAGCTTCTATAGTTAGGATCATACATATCAATACCTCTACTTTTTTTAACTTTCTTTTTTGACCCTTCAACCCAGGATACACTTTTTAAAATGTCGTAAAGTAGGAGTTCCCTTCATGGATCAGTGGTTAACGAACCTGACTAGGATCCATGAGGATGCAAGTTTGAGCCCTGGCTTCGCTCAGTGGGTTAAGGATCCAGCATTGCTGCAAGCTGCAGCAGCAGATACAGCTCAAATCCAGTCGCTGTAGCATAGGTCTGCAGTTGCAGCTCTAATTTGACCTCCTAGCCCAGAAACTTCCATATGCCATAGGTGCAGCTGTAAAAAGAGAAGAAGAAAAAAAAAAGTATTTGGGTTCCTGAATTTCCCTTTATCCATTCCTCTTAAAAAAAAAAAAAAATCACTTATAGATGTCTCCCAGAATGCACACTTGATAACCTGCGGCACATAAGTAAAACGAAAATTAACAGCCACTAGCATGGTTATGTGGATCAGTGCAGTGTGTTATCTACCCCTAAGAAGGGAACCTAACAAGATAAAAATATACCACGGTGGGGGGACGGGGGTGTTAGTAAGACATTCCCCTCAATACCCAAACAGGTGAGAGACCAATGACATCAGAAGCTCCTGTCAATGACCAAAGGTCACTGTTCCCCAAGAGCCCGCAGCATCCTTCAAAATAGCAATATTTCTTGGTCACAGATGCCTAATAAAGATATAATACTTCATCTGGAAATCACAGTGAAATAGAGGATACTCTGCAGCTTACATTTCAGAGCTGGGATTTAACTCTGCTGTCCCTCGGGGTGACACACTCTGTCACCCACTGAGCCTTCAGACTAATTAGATCCCCAATTTAAGTTATGCTCAACGATCAGCCGCAGACCACAAGGAACATACGCAAATGCTGTGGCCATCAGGGGGCTGACCCACTGGTCAGACACAATATAAACCCCCTCCCTCCCACCTGATCACCAAGGGCCACTGTCCCATCTGTACACCTCCATGAGGGTACAGCTATATTACACGCATGTTAAGTGCTAATAAAAACCAAGACTGCACAGTATGATGAAACAAAATAATTCTGAAACCGGTTAATCATGTGGGGAGAGAGGTTGCCTCCAAACCAGAAGAGGTGGTATTCCTTGGGATTTTACCATGAACACATACAAAGAGATGATGGTAAAACTGAAAAAGAAACCCTATGAACCTCAGAATCAAATACAATGATGTCATAACTATGATGGAGATATGGGGGAAAAAAACTATTAAATCCATGTGTAAGCTTTCTAGTGTCTGAACTTACTCTAATGACAGAGCCAACACTAAATGCTTCATCACTCTCTGACTCTTACTTGCTCTCATGATTCGTTAAAAACTCATTTAAATAGAGCTACCATTTTACTGCCTGAGTAAGCAAAACTATAGTCAAAGAATATATTTGGGCCAATGGCGTTTTATATAATAGCAGTGATATAAGCTATACCAATAAAAACTCATTGCAGAAGGAGAACCTCAAGCTTGCTACTGGAAAACGTTAAATGTTACATATGCAAGATTAATCCTCTGCTTCCTCAGCACTTAAGAAATAAAGCATATTTTGTTTGGTGGGGGAAAAAAAAAACCCATAGCTTATAGAAAACCTCTAAAACGCTATGAGCACTCGGAAGACCCAGCCATTTTTCCTCCTGGCTAAGCTACGGGTGGCAAAGAGTTGGAGTCTGTTCCCCGCGCTGAACCAGGAGCCTGGACCTCAAACCTGCCTCAACTTCCAGCTCTCAGGCTGGAGGTTGGAGAGGCAGCAGGACCTCAGGGATGGCTCCCCACCCTGCCACTCTGCCAACCTCCCAGCTGACATCACTCCGAGAGTGAGTGAGGTGTGCAAACAGGCTTCACCAGCCAGGTGTTTTCACCTGTACACAATTTAGCCGGACAATTAGTATGCCTTGTATATTGACTCAGGAACAGCTATTCAAGCATGAGCTTCAGGAATGGTTGTATTAAGGAATCCTAAATGAGAGACTCCCCCAAGAGTGACCCCTCTGATAAATGCAGTAGTCTGGGGGTTGGGGATCAACATTAAAGGATAACTAAGTGTTACGAGTCAAAAGTCAGTATCACGTAGGCAATCGGGCACTGTCAGACAAGCTAAAACCACACACACACAGAAAATATACACCACACACACACACACACACACACTCACAGCCTTTCAATACCTTGCTCTAAACTGTAATTAAAAGATTGGCTACTAGGAGTTCCCATTGTGGTGCAGCAGAAGTGAATCCAACTAGTATCCACGAGGACGTAGGTTCAATCCCTGGCCTCACTCAGTGGTTTAAGGATACGGTGTTGCCGTGAGCTGTGGTGTAGGTCCCAGACGTGGCTCGGATCCTGCATTGCTGTGGCTGTGGTGTAGGCCAGGAGCTGTAGATGATTCGCTACCAAAACCCACAGCCCCAACCACATGACTCGCACTTGGTTGAACAAGTAAGCACGAGCGGCACGTCCCTTCTCGGTTCCACAGAGACGTACCATTGCACCTTGGCTCCCGAGTTTGCGGCACCATCCTCAACTCTCCCCAACCCCAGACCCACAGACCTAAGGGATGACAAGCTGCATTGTGATGGCTCAGCCCAGACACGCAGTAGCACAACTGCCACCCAGAAGGTCCTATGAGAGCTCACACGGGCCGTCCTGCACGTCTGGATTTCTGCCTCCACTTGGTGAGTCCACTGAGGCCGAGTTGAGATCTTTAGTGACTCATCACTAAATTTCCTTGCCAGTCAAATCCGGGGAACTATAATACTTTAATTTTTTGGCAATCAGTAGTGGAAAACTTCCCATCCTAAAATAGAAATTTGAAGGCTCACTTCCTTTGTTCCAAATCTTGCAAATTATGTTTAAAATTAAAAGCACAAGAAAAGAAAACTTGGCTCCGGCCCCACCAATCCATGGGTACTGAAAAGGCGTGAAACAGAAAGCATCTCAGCGCAACGTTAGACCTAGACACAGAGCACTAAAGGTAAGCGAATCGTCGTCCCTGCCATTTACAGACAAGACAATACTTCCGACTAAGGGAACCAGCCTTGTTTCCAAGGCAACTTGCCATTTGTAGAGGGGACTCACTTGGGGGTCAGTAATCCCTTAACTGCTGACTTCACAACTAGAACCAGATTCCCACTGATATCTTAGCTTCCACCTAAAAGCATCATCAGAAAAAAAAGAGAAAAAAAAATAAAAGACTGAGAGTTTAACTGCTTGAAAAGAAGAACCAGAATTCAAAAGATTCTGTTGCATTGACTTTGAGGAGTGGGAGGGAATTCGAGAGAAAAGAGTGACTAAGAAAAGCACAGCAGAAGAACCGGGAGTCGCTCTTCACAGCGATTCGTTTCCCAAACCCACTGCTTCTGTTCACTCCGAGTTCTGAATGAAAGTTCCCTCTCCACTGAGACATCACAAAAAGCCACTCTTCATTCTGACAACCACAAGCCAATATGAGCACAAGATCAGAGTTCAACAAATTTGTTTTGTAAAATATAACACTAATGTTACATTACAAAATGCCTTTCAGTTTAATTTGCATGCCAAAAGAAAAAGTGTGATTTTTAAATATCCACCCAGAGGCAGAGATGAAAAACTTCAAACGTTCTCTGACTCCTTTTTGCTACACTCATTATTTTACCAGCTTCTACAAAGGAGAGATAACGTGTCCTTGACATGCTCCCAAATTATCTTCAGTATGCAGCACAATGCTGATTAAATTAGGCTCATTTTAATCAGCTGGCAGGTTTATTCAAAAAGTAACTAAATAATAAAATTCTTTATAACAACTCTTCATTAGTATAACCTGCGTAGCAATGTTTTTTTAAAAAAAAAAAAGGCGAACACCGAATAAATACTAATTGTGTGTCAATCCTCCCCCCCCCCATTTGACAGATGGAAGAAATACCTTAGAAGTTAAACACCCCCCCCCATTCACAAATTGCTTAAATACTAAAACTTCACACAAATCTTTTGAAATTCAGTGCCATCTAATGGATTTAAGCAAGCACAAAGAGTTTGGAAACCTTAAGTTTTAGGAGAACCCACTCCGAAGAGGGTCAAAGCCGCTGCTTTCCTTCCACTTACGTCTCACAGAAAACTTCCCCATGCTGACCTGAGTGGGGCCGGGGTACAAACTCCAGGTCATCACCCCACCATCTGCAGGGCCCTCGGCTCGTTTCGCTAAGGCGAGGCTGCCAGTCTTGGATGGGCTCCCCAGGACACGTGAAGCTCAGAGAGGTGACCCCCGCCCCCAGCTGTGGAACCCTGGACACTCTCTTTCACATTCTGGGTCTCAGCGCTGCACAGGCACGTGGCCTGTGTTGTTTTACTTAATTCTGACAAAGTGCTCTGAAGAATTCCCGCGGATCGCAAGTACTCAATAAACGTCACTACTGTGATGATTTGAGAGAGTGGAGATCAACGGAGGAAGATGAAGGCCTCGGGGCTGAAGCTAAGCCTGGGGAACTTCATCCTGAAAACCGTGGGGTAGCCCTGAAGGCACAGCAGTGGGATCTGCATTTACTCTGCAGGTTTGGAGGGGTCCGGAGAAAGGACCGGAAGGGTAAAAATACACAGCTCATTAGTCCAATAGTGAAGAAGTCGGAAGAGTCTACAAGGACCTGCTGTCGCGCACAGGGAACTCTACTCAATAATCTGTGATAACTTCTATGGGCAAAGAATCTGAGCGAACATGGACATACGTGTATGTACAAATGAATCACTTTGCTGTACACCTGACACTAACATAACATTGTAAAAGCAACTATATTTGGGGGGGAAAATAATGATTAAAATGCAGAATCGAGACTTATTTAAGAGGCTTTGATATTTGGTGGGTGTCACCATGGAGGAGGGGGACGAGTGTGAGATGTCCAGGTTTGTGGCTTGGGCGGCAGAGGGCAAATACAAGGACAAAGAGGTCCAGGACAAAAGAGGATGTGCTGAGTCTGAGGTAGAAACATCATCCATTCAGTACCCAGCTCCCAGGAGACATGTGGGCACAGGCGTCTATGGTGCGAAGGAGAGTTCAAGGCAGGAATTGGCCAGTGTCCCAGTGGGTGCTGGGTGAAGTCAGTTTAGGTAGGGTCCCAATGTGAATGTACAGCGTGTATGGACGTCAGAACCAAATCGGGATAAAATGAAGACAGCAGGTTTCTCTTCTCTTCCTCCAAGTGCTGAAAGAATGTAAGTTAACTCAAGGACGCATTGTTTCGTAGAGAGTATCAAGGAGCAGTGATCAGCTCATTCAAGGCCACAAGGAGGCAGGCATGGCAGCACTTCCTCAAGGAAGGTTGCATCAATGCATGTGTCCCACAACTGGGATCTCAAGTTCCTTCAGCACCAGTGCTAAAATAATTTTAATAAAAGGGGAAGAAACTAAAATAGGAAAAACCTTAAATTTCAATCCACTAATGGGATGGACCTAAAAACAGACACTCAAATATTTGTTCCAATGACACCAAGCAGATAAATTCATTTTCACAGCATGCTTGTCTCAACAAATGAGGATTCGGTAAACAGCTCTAGGTTTTCTTGTGAAAGGGTCTATTTCTTTCATCTCTGGATCCCACCCTGTTCCTACCTGAAAGGTGCCCCAATCAATCCACGATGAATTAATACCACGTGCCTCTCTTTTGCAATCTCAGAACTAATCCAAGCAGCTCATCCACACAAGTCCTCTGGGCACCATTCCCTAACCTCACCCCCTGGTGCACACCCAGAAAACCAGCCTGCAAGAAGACAGGAAGGTCACCCTGGCATTGCCTTGGTTCAAGGACTGAATGATGCCTACTGCCCATGTCATCAACCTCCCACTTTTCAACCTTCCAATACCCAGATCTTATTATTCTCTGTAGTCAGAAGCATGTCTGAAGTAGGCTGAGCCTAGAATCTCAAGAAACAAGATTGATGCCAAAAAAAACAGCCAGCTGACATTCAAGCAGTCCCTGACCTCTGACCCCACTGGTCTGTGGTTTCTGCTTTTGCATAAGGAGTATCACAACTTTCAGGGCTGACTAGACATCGCACCAGCTTATTAGGCTACTGTTCACACATGCTTCACTTCATTTATTATTATTATTATTTTTTTTTTAGGGCCACACCTACAACATATGGAAGTTCTTAGGCTAGGGGGTTGAATCAGAGCTGCAGCTGCTGGCCTCCACCACAGCCACTGCAACTCGGGATCCAAGCCTCGTCCATGACCTACACCACAGCTCACAGCAACATCGGATCCTTAACCCACTGAGTAAGGCCAGGGATCGAACCCACATCCTCATGGATACTAGTGTGGTTCATTTCTGAGAAGCCACAAAGGGAACTCCCATTTATTCTTTTACTCACGCCACGCGCCTACTATGCGCCAAGAAATGTGTGTCATGGGCCACTTCACTAAGTTTAACAGAGCTACAGATGAATCTTCTCCACAGGGGGTGAAAAAAAGGCACAGAGTCAGTGAAATCTGGAGACAGTTTCAGCAGATTCACAGACCTCCTCTTGAAGAGAAAGACAGAATTAAAAACACATTTTCTATATTCAATTAAATATCAACACAGATTTCTTACATTCCATCACGTCACTCTGATTACCGCAAAGTTCTCTATTAGTGGAGTGTAAATCTCCTCTCCATATCCTCAAATTCTCTTTATTCTCTTGAAGTGTCTGTGCTACTTTTTCTGCTCCATCTTCTCATTTTCCTACAAAAATGTACAAAGTTAAACCTGGAAATAAGGAATCGCTTTACATGGATTGGAATACAAGTAAGAGATAAAAAGGACACATGACTATTTACAAATGTGATGACAGTAACAGCAGCAGCAACCCAGTGATACTGATGGCGGGAGCCGACATTTCTTCTCTTCAAAATACAAAAGGCACTACAGTCATACCCACCCATGACCCAGGGAAACAAACGGGAAGCCCGCAGGGTCAGGATCGCTGGCCGTGGTCCACCACCGCCTGAGAGTAGCAGGATGGCCCAGGTGCACTGGAAGCCAGTGGCTTTGCTCTGAATCCCTGCCGGACACAGCAGCATACGACCTCCATCCTGGCCAGCAAGCAGAGGGGCCACGCCAGGACGGCCACGTCAAGGGAAAGGACAGCCACCAGTTTCACAAGAGTGAGACCTACAGGAGAACAGGTGCTGAGAGACGCGCTCCACCCACAGGAGATAAACACAGCCTTCGCCAAACACGTCCATCCAACAGAATGAACACAAGAGCCTCCTGCGCTGGCACCTTTCAGTACAGAGATACAGCACAGAAGGCACTCGACGGGCTGTCACAAGACACAAGTGACCCCATTGCCACCCAGCTGCCAAGGTCACTTTCGGAGGACAGTTTACTGAGAGGGCGACACCTCTCAGTGTTAGGAGGCAGTGACATATGGAAGGAACAGGAATGCGGGGGATGCAAAAGAAGTCCTTGTGGGGAAAGTAAATGGAAAGAGGCGACTGAGGCCCGCCCTGAAGGATGCCGGACTGTCAGCTACCAAGTGGCAGAATAAAGCTGGGCGGCAGCTGCCAGAGAACAGGCGGCAATGGTCCGGACTAAGCTGGCAATGGGTGAGTTTCTTTCTTTCTTTTTTTTTTTATCCTTTTAGGGCTGCACGCATGGCATGTGGAGGTTCCCAGGCTAGGGGTCCAATCAGAGCTACAGCTGCCGGCCTACGCCAGAGCCATAGCAACGTGGGATCCGAGCCTCGTCCATGACCTACACCACAGCTCACGGCAACGCCAACTCCTTAACCCACTGAACAAGGCCAGGGATCGAACCCACGACCTCACAGTTCCTAGTCGGCTTCATTTCCACTGCGCCACGACGGGAACTCCTGGGCGAGTTTCTTGACCTCTCCATGCCCTAGTCTCTCCTCACCTCATAAAGAGAGAGAATAGTAATGCCAACCTGTGAAGCGGTTATACACCTGAGGAGGGGATTACGTGCAAACATGAGCCTGTATCTGCAACTGGGAAGCAAAAATCAGGCCCAAAGCAAGCAGGCTCAGAACCATGGCAGCAGGGTGGGTGGTGGTGGGTGATGCCACTGTCTTCACCAGGATCAGCTCATCACCCTGCTCCCCTCCGAGGAAGTCAACACAGTCCGAACCTAGGACGTGACATAAGGAATTTAAAACAACAGTATGAATGACAAAGGGCTGAAAGAAAAGGTGAGAGACCACAAGGCAGAGGAAAGTACCAAGAGGACACCATCTGCAAGCCAAGGAGACCCCGGGCAACACGCATCCAGTGCAGCCCAGCCCAGACCCTGGCTGCTCTGGAGCCCACACGCCTCACCAACAGAGGCGTTTTTTCTCTCTAAACACACAGAAAATGCTGGAAGTGTCTTAATGGCCCAGAAGCTGGAAAGTGCTCAGACAATAAAACCACTCTCACACACGAGAGACCCTACAGACCGTATGGTCTGCCTACCCAGGCACAATGGCAAACGCAGCGCAGGTCGCAGCGGGGACATCTAAAAACAGTTCCTACATCCATGCAGAGGAGCCTAAAAGAAAAGGAAACACAGACTGGCCACGTTAGTCTACACTGTAAACCACGTATCTGGTTAGACAATTAAGATCAAAATTGCCGGAAATAAACACAACCTTCATGTAAACAAACCATTAACGGGCTGCTGCTTTTTCGTTAGAAAAGCATGTTATTTATAAATTGCTGCCACCTTAAAGCTGGCCTGATTCAGTCCTGTCAGACAGCGAAACACACTTAGGCAAGTGGTAAATTATGAGGGGAAAAAAAAGTCGCTTCACAAATCGTGACATCGCCAAGTGGAATAAATGAATAAAATAGAATATTGTGCAAGATTGTGAAATATTTATATTCAATACGTTCACCAAGAATGAAAAGTTGAATTAAACCTCCACATTATATGATTGCAAAATAAGTTACGTACACTCATCAGTTTCCACTCATAAACTAATACTAATGGAAAACCCCTGAATTTAGTGATTCAGAGCTCCTGGTGCCAAATATTCCCAGTGGAGCCTTAAAAGCCACATGCGAGTCAGGAAATCCAAGCGCCAGCCTGCACAGGCACTAGGCGAAAACCCGCTCCTGTTGCCTAAAGCGGTCTCGTTCTTGGAGGCTACCAGCAGGTGATGTCCCCGGGAGGTATGCTCAAGGACAAACAAGACACAACAGGTGTGCAAAGAAATGGGTCTGACCAAAGAGAGTAACTGAAGCTGTCGCAGTCATAGGACTTGAAAGAAAAGAAGCTTTGCAAAGACACAATATCCATATTCCAAGCACTCTGGAATGTATTTCCACCCCCAGAATTTGCTCCTTCCAAGCCAGCTTGTCAGTTTCGTTCCACTTCCTGGAGGATGAGCTCAGGGCTGGACTCCAGATGTTGTGGCCTCTGTACCATCAGTGCTTGGCAGTTCACACAGAGCACTGGGTGAAAGGAGCAGCAACAGAAGGTTATATAGAAGGAAGAGTCCGATTCCATATGTCATCTCATAGGATGTCTTTCTCTGACTTATTTCACTTAGTATGATAATTTCTAGGTCCATCTATGCTGCTGCAAATGGCATTATTTCATTCTTTTTTATGGCTGAGTACTATATATATTATTATGGAATTTAGGTTGATTCCATCTCTTGGTTATTGTAAATAGTGCTGTGACAAACACTGCGGTGACTTATCTTTTCAAATTATGGGCGTTTTCAGATATACACCCAAGAATGGGATTGTGGGGTCATACAGTAGTTCTCTATTAAGTTTTTAAAGGAATCTCCATACTGTTCGCTACAGTGGCTGCACCAAACCCCCAACACTGTAAGGGGGTTTTCTCCACATTCTCTCCAGCATTTATTGTTTATAAGACTTTTTGAGGATGGCCATTCTGACTGGTACAAAAGAACTGATTCACAAAACAGACACAGACTCAAAGATATTGAAACCAAACTTGTGGTTAACAAAGGGGAAATGTTGAGGGGAGGGGTCAAATGGGAGTTCGGGGTTGATATAAACACACTGCTAGATACGTAACGGATGAGTAACCGGGACCAGCACAGGGAAGTCTAGTCAGTACTCTGTAGTGACTTATATAGGAAAGGAATCTGACAAGGAACAGATATGTGTGTGTGCGTGTGTGTCTATATAAAACCGATTCAATTTGCTGTACACCTGCAACCAACACAACGTTCTAAGTCAAGCATATTCCAACAGAACTTTTTTTATTAAGAAGAAGGGGGGTTCCCATGATGGTTCAGCAGAAATGATTCTGACTCGTATCTATGAGGAGGTGGCTTCGATCCCTGGCCTCGCTCAGTGGGTTAAGGATCCGGCGTGGCCATGAGCTGTGGTGTAGGTCACAGACACAGCTCAGATCTGGCGTTGCTGTGGCTGTGGTGTAGGACAGCAGCTGTAGCTCTGATTCGGCCCCTAGCCTGGGAAATTTCATATGCCTCAGGTGCAGCCCTAAAAAGCAAAAAAATAAATAAAATAAAAAGGAAGAAGCTGAGCTACTGGGGTGAAGCCCCAGAGGAGGTGGGGCCAAGAAGCTGGGCAGAAAGAATGAAGCACAGAAAGAGTCTTTAATGGGGAGGGAGTCATGGGGCCAGAGGTTTCAGAGGAAGAAGCGAGAAGCGGACTGGGTCCCTCCTTCAGGGCAGCCCAGACCCCAGTCGGAGAGCTGCTGAGTATCCAACCTCTCTCACATCTAGAAAGCAAATAAGCAGGTTCTCCCAGACCTGGAATAACAAAACTTGACCTACAGACAAGTAATATAGCCTCGCAATCAATGCCTTATCCACAGTTCCAAAATCACATGGCTCCAGAAACAAAGTTTTGCTTGTAAATTCCTGAGAAGCACATTTGCTGGCAAAACCCAATTTGAACTGATGCAAAATTATGTATAACATGCATTTACTCACATATTGGTGAATATTCACTTGTTTTCCTACAGAGACATCAATGTTTTGATTACAGAGTTCTGCCTCCAGCATCACAGGAGATGTTGCATGTGACGATGCACTCTTGGTATTACCTTTCTAAAATCGAGGAAAATCCAGATTCCAACATCTGGCCATAGGGATTTCAGGCAAGGAACTGTGGTGCTCCCACTGACATGCTGGCTCTGGAGAACTGATTGTTAAGTTTTCAGGAATTTAGCAAACCCGTTGTTAACCGAGATATTATTAAAACGTATTTACGCAAACCTAGAATTAAATTAAAATCAAAGGAGACCAAAAAATAAAACCACACCCTTTCCTAATTACTGTATTGGGTTGCACTGCTCTGTGTGGTCTGGTGATATTTATGTTGAGATTCTCTCACCCACAGGGTGGAAATACTACAGAATGGTGTATACGGTGAGTTTCTAACTCCACACCCACTGTTATCACATTGGTCCCTGAAACGGGCCGCGTGGAAACCGCAGAAACCTGCAGACACAACCAACCAGTGGTCGTGGAGCATCTACAAGCACATCAGTGCTCTAGGCTCTCTTGACACCGTGAAGACAAAGATGCATCCCGACTGCCTCTCGGGACCCTAGCGCTCAGAAGGGGCTCCGATGCACAGCAGAGAGCACAGCCAGGTCGATGGAGCAGAAGCTTCAGGAATGCACAGCCAGGAAGCCAGGTCGATGGAGCAGAAGCTTCAGGAATGCCTGTACCCCCTTGCCAGGGTGTTGTTGGCCATCATGAGACACGAGACAGGAGGGTCCCAGGCTGAGCAATCTGTCCCCCTGGACAGATACTTTAAGATAAAGAGTATGGCAGGAGCAAGGAGGAGCTGCGTCCTGCTTGGACAAAAGAGAAAGAGGCCATATAATTCTCATTCTTGAGGTCAAGGAGACCTCCAGAACCACACATGTGCAGAAAGGTCCCGCAGAGGTCAGAGAAGGGAGAAGCACCAGATCTGCCAACTTCCCCGAGACCCTCGTGCAGACCCCACCCTGGCTAAAAGATGCCCAAGCTCAAGGGAGGGCCTGAGCCAGGCCAGACGTGGGCTCGAGGCCAGACAAAGCAGGATGAATGGCCAGAGGAGCCCAGAAGGACAGCCCCATACAAATGAGTTAAACCACCTTCAAAACATGCACCTCTCTTCTGTCTGTCTCTCCCTCCCCATCCCCAGTTTCCCCATGCTTTCTCCGCACGCATTCTCTCTCTTAATAAACACTTTATATCTGCCTCACTACTCTCAGTCTCTTTGCTGAATTATTTCTCCAGAGGGACAAGGACCGGGGAGCTACGTCACTTGGTGAGGGTTCAGCATTTTCACCCCACAGCCAACCCAGAAGAATCAGAGGACAAGCCCTGCAAACAGCCTCCTTCCTGCCTCCTACCTCATCCTACACATCCCATTAGAAGTCAGCTCCTAGTTTTTCAAATTCCATAAGGTGAAAAAGAGTATTAGTCATATAGACCCTCTGCTAAACCTCTTCTAGTAGAATTCATGGGGGTGGGGGTTGGGGTGAATACTCCGTTAAATCCATGAAGATATCAGTATATGATATTTACTTTCTGGTTTATTTTGCTTGAGTCTGAAATCTATTACCTGCAATATTGTTTCAATGGAAAAAAATAACAGAGTTCCAAATACCTGATTTTAAAATGAGGTTTTAGAACACAAAACCATTTCTAAATTGGAGACATAGCCTAAATATTATAGTCACCATAGCAACTTTTTCACCATCTCTCATAGTCTTAATTTGAGATACAGGTAAAATTTAAAGGGGGAGGGGGGAACCCACCATCCAGAAAAATTAAATAATCAAAACATCCCATAAAGGCATATTCAAAATAATGTAGAAAATGGAAAAGCTGATTTTTCAGGAGATAAAGTTAATGCTTCTTTTCTGATCTTAACACATTATTTATAAGGCCCTTGGAAGGTCTCTTATTTGTTGCTTCAGAGAACCTTCGCCCTGTATGTAATTGTGTGTAACTGGTATTTCACAGGTGGCATTTGCACAAGAAATGTAAATGCAAAGAGAAGGGAAAGACTTCCAACCTGTAAGCATCTACCATTATAAGTGCTTCCTTTAGAGAAAGGAAAACTTAAATCTCCCTAGTCTGTAGCATGAGACTCAGAAAGCCTTCCGCCCAAGGCTTTCTTCCAATCTGTGTTCTTCAAGGGATGAGAATATTCTCTCATTCTATGAATCCTCTACAGATGAATCCTGGCCTCACAGGCAACCTGTTGAGTCTTGTGCAAAAACCCTCAAAGCCCAAGACAGGACACCCTCTCCTCCTGAGAGTGTAACCTCTGTCTCTTAAACCAAGGCAGCCACACGTCTGGACCAGGACCACCTGTCTGGCGTGCTGGGTGTCTGATCACAAGGAAGAGAGCTCTGCTGCCTCAGCTGCCGCTGCTTCTCAGAACCGTCACTGCACGTGCGTCTGTAGGAGCCCAGAGCAAGTCATGCTCTTCAGCCCTGCTGCACCTCACCCCTAAGAAACCTACAATAATCCTGGTCCCACATGGAATTTCAAGTGAATACCAAGTGCTACAGGCACCTACTCCATCCAGAAAAATATACAATAATTTTTAAAGAAAATGGTATGGGATGAATGAAATGGAACAGGACAGAAGAGAAAATATCAATGTGCATTTGCAGCAGAGTAGCTGTTTCCAAATCAACCGATTTGTTCATTGGGCTGCCAAGTCAAAGTGTCACTAGGGACCCTGGCAACGTCTGGAGACACTTTTGGTTGGCACGCCTGGGGTGGGCGCTATTGAATCTAGTTGGTACAGGTCTGAGAAAACCCCGAAACACACTACAGGGCATGAGACAGTCCCACCCAATCAAAAACAAGCCAGCCCCAATGTCACTAGTGCCACCGCTGAAAAAGACTAGTTTAAAGGCCACTAACTGGCCCTTATCTCACACCCTCCAAGGGTCACTTGTACAGGACACGTGTGTGCTCTACCATAGCGGAGGCTGCTAACATTTAAGAGGTAAATGTAACAACAGCCTCTCAACAGATACAGTCAAAATGTGGTTCCAATTCATTTTCCTAATAATAGTGGGTAGTCACTGAAGAGGGTTGTGAAACTAAAAGAGAAAAATTAATGAATTAATTTTGTGCCAAATTAATAAAAAGAGAGAGCAAGGCAGGACCACCTCATAATTTGTAAAGCCCTTACCAGAAAGTAACACATTCCTGGCCTCTATACATTGTGAACAAACCACTGGTTTCAGATTTTTTTTTTTCTTTTTTCGGTTTAAACTTCGCAATTTTTCACCCAAGAACTTTAAAAATCAGACAACTCCCACACTGTCGGAAAATACCAGAGGAAGATGCTAGAGTTAACTAAAAACCCTAAAAACATAAGATGGTTACGTGAGAAAGGGAAGATCAGAAAGACAAGAAAAAAAGACCAAAAGCCAGGAAAACACAAGCAAACGCCTACTTCCTATTCGCCACTCATGCTTTTCAAACCACAATACAACTTGGAGTGTGTTTGGAGTGTTTTTGGTTCGAAACTGCCCAACGTCGCACCTGCAGACAGAGCCACAGAAAAGCACAGCCTGATGCTTTTCAAACTGCTGAGAAAAAGACGAGGCAACAGAACAACAAACTGTAGCATTCTTCGTGAAGGATTTTGTTGAAAATATTTTTAATCACGGTCTAATAAATTTTAGTCATTACATTTACAGGAATCCTAATTACATTCAAAAGGAAAGCGGAGGCGCTCGATGTCACTAATGAGATGGGGGAGGGGTGATGGTGCCAACAGTTTCAGCAGCAGCTACTATAAGCGGATGCATTGTTTTCACCATTTGCATTCAGCACGAATTTTATCAGAAGGCCAATTACTAGTCAATGTAATAGCTTTGTGGACAGAGTACTAAATTAAGTGTGTCACCACCACACACTCAGTGCCTGGCCCTGGCTTGCACTCATCAAGATAATTACGTGAGTGAAGCTTTGGTCTGGCAGATAGATGGTGGCAACTCCCAACACTCAAGGCGACTCCAGTTGTTTTCAACACCTAGTAGAAATCATGCCCCCACCCCTTACACAAGGAAGCTACAAAAAATTAACTACAGCTCACAGTCTAACGTCATTTTAAATTCTGAATCTCTTTCCAAAATTTTGAAAAAATAAATCTTGTGTTTTGGAGTTCCCGTCGTGGCGCAGTGGTTAACGAATCCGACTAGGAACCATGAGATTGCAGGTTCGGTCCCTGCCCTTGCTCAGTGGGTTAACGATTCGGCGTTGCTGTGAGCTGTGTTGTAGGTTGCAGACGCGGCTTGGATCCCGCGTTGCTGTGGCTCTGGCGTAGGCTGGTGGCTACAGCTCCGATTCGACCCCTAGCCCGGGAACCTCCATATGCCGTGGGAGCGGCCCAAAGAAATAGCAAAAAGACAAAAAATAAATAAATAAATAAATAAAATCTTGTGTTTAAACAAACTAAACCCATCAGAAACCGAGTCCATATCAAAGAACTTTTACTAAACAACTTTCATTAAAATTAAGCCCAACACAATAAACTTACATAATATTACATACCTGTATAAGTAGATAGATATTTAAATGCTATCAAAATCCTCAAAATCCTAGATCCTTCTAGTTCTAAAGTAACTATGTCATTCTAGCTTTAAATTTCTAGAATAATCCAAAACAATTAAAATTCGACCACTTAAAAAAACTGGACCACGTGCTAAGTCTGAAGTGATTTAAATGTTATCCAAGCAGGTGGCCAAAAAGAAAAGGTTCTATCATTTACTGCCCTTCTAATGCCTTAACCCAGAGCATCAGCCAGTATCATCAGCATCCCCTCCACCCCAGAACGCATTAAAAATGTGAATATTCAGGCCACACTCAGACCTACTGAAGCAGAAGCTCTGAGGCTGAATCCTAGCAATAGGTATTTTCCTAAGCCCTCCAGGCACTTGAATCCAAAGTCCAGTCGGAGAAGCCCTGCCCCAACCTCCTGTGACAAGATGGGTGGAAAGGAGGAAATCCAAGACCCACCAGAGCATTCGGCAAGACTTCCTGTACTACAACCACCACAACCTGGTTCAAGTAACCCTTCTGACAACTTTATGACCTGGAAACTCTTATTCTTATTGACTCTGGAGAAACCCTGACCCAGACACGTTAAGTGCTAAGGCCAGACTCTAAGAATCAGTGTGAAGCCAATTTGCCGTTAACCACTCTTACCCCACCACAGCTTGGAGTGGGTTTCCCTCACTTTCTGCTCTCACAGTACCAAGTTCATCCACTCAATAGCCTACAGAAGCTTTCCCTTAGGATGTAATTTCGACCTTCTACAACATGCAGAAAGCCCCACATCCCCTGACGCTCTTCCCTCCTCAAAAAACAGGCAAGGTGTGAATTGCCCATGGCCATTTGAGTCCTCTTTCATCGGTTCAAGTTTTGTTTAATTGCTTGACCGCAGAGTAACTGCAGTCAAGCCTGTCTCGCCGTCTTTGCAACTTGATCACCGGTTCCTACATCAAGGCCAAGTCTCCACAACTGGCTCAACTTTAACCAACATCCCAACTGCCCCAATCTAGAGGGGTGAGGCAAGAGAGACAGAAATGAATGGGCAGGCACTTGGGGAGTAAAGCCTTCAACTCATGGAGACAAGAGCTGTGAAGAGCCAAACCCCATCACTTCTGGAAAGCACTTGTCACAAGAGATAAACACGTGGACCAGAGCTCAGTGAGAATCTAGCACCATGGATGTTGAAAGGGAAAACACTGATAATAGTTCTATAGAAAATCTGGAAAACACCCTTAACACAATACAAGTGTTAAATAAAATCACTGTACATCCATCTCTAGATCCTACTTAATATCCTAGAGAAATTAAAATACATTCATAGGCATAGAAAGAAGAACAAATGATACACTCCAAAATATTAACATATTGGAGTAAACAAATGCTATTGTAGAATTACAAGAGATTTATTTTCTGCTCTGCATGCCTATGTTTTTCAATTCCTCACACTATAAGCATGATTTATTGTAAAATGTGTATTTATAATAAAATGAAATTAGAAAAAAATACCATAAATAAAAAGCATGTTCTATACTTCTAGAACCTAGCATTTATATGTTGAAATTAAAGTAATAATGAAAAATTGTTTTAAATTTTGAAATTAACATTTTACATTACTCATTAAAACACAGACTATACCAGATGACAACATTTTTTTTTAGAGAGAAGAAAAATAAGGTACTTTGCAAATCAGAGCCATTACCAGTACCCATTTTATCAACAAGTTCCAGGGTTCCACTGGGAATAAATATGTAGCTTTTATTGTCACTCTATTAACTGAGTGGCATTCCTCCCCTTTCACATTGTTTTAGACATTTAATGTATTCCTTTGGTTCAGCACAGTGAATGAGCACATTAGAATTTAAGACCATTTTAGAAGAACCTCTGACAGCCAGATAAAACACTTATCACTGCCGGAACACCAATGAAATTTTCTGAAAAGGCAAGAAATTATTAGCCTCCCGTCTAGTTTTCAAAGACACAAAAGCAGGAAATATTTTTTTAAGCGTTAACTTATTCCACAAGTTATTTTTATGAAATTTGCTTATTCCATATTTCATCATGAGACCACAGAAATTTTCCTAGTCAACAATGGCTAATGAAACTTTCAAATCGTCATCATGCAAATTTATGGAATGGGTGTGACATTATCAAACTGTTCATCAGAAAGTCAGGGGGACGCTCCCACTGTCAGCCAATTCCCATTAGCAGGTCAATTCAGTGAACATTAGCAATTTACAGTAATTTACAAGAGGAAATATGTAGAAACAAGATTACTTACCCTGCTTAGCTTCTTTATTTTCACACAACCATTGAAACATTGAAGAGTGTAAAGTTTCAAAGACAGATACACAGCATTTTTTATCAAACATTTTAAGCATAAACAACATAAATAATCTGCCAGAATTATGCCACATCATTTTTCCCCTTGGGAAGATAAATGTCACATATACCATGTGTATTAAATAATTACGACTGGAGATCATCACAGCACACATAAAACGTATGCATCACTGCCAAGAATTCATCTTAGAGATTTATTACATTGAGACATACAGCTTTTAAGCTCTGTAAGGAAATCACATGTTTCACTCTTAATATTACCTAGAAATGATCCTCCAGATTGGGAAGGGGATATGGAACCACTCAGATGAGTTTGCAATCGGATGGATTACCGCTAAAGAGCTTCTCCTTCTCACCATATAACCTGACAGCTATTGCTCAAGTGGCAGCTCAAATTAAAATATTGTTTAATGATGGGAGAAAAAACACTGTGCGGACAGGAAAAACGGATTTCAGGCAATGACTACGTTTAAAATGGCTAATTAACCAGCCAATACTGACCATCAGTTCTAGTAGCTGCTGAAAAATTGGCCTACGTTAAACGTAAAAAATTTCGCATGACTCTATAAATGTTGGTGTGCTTCTGTGGGCCCTAAAAGCTAACGAGATGGTGACCAACGAGGTACACAATGGCGCTGGCATCCTCCGACAACTCAGTCTCTGGTGATCAAGCACCCATTTGATTTTTTAAGGTTTCACCAGTTAGCTAGCCTATATGTTAAAATCTTATGTAAAAGCAGTAACACTAGCTAACCCTGGTAACTCAGTTTTCTGTAGGTCAATCTGTCTCTTCCTTTCATTTTAAATCTCATTTCACACAGAAGTTTATCCTCTACTTTTTTTTTTTTTTTTGGTCTTTTTGCCTTTTCTAGGGCTGCTCCCACGGCATATGGAGGTTCCCAGGCTAGGGGTCGAATCGGAGCTCTAGCCTCCGGCCTACACCAGAGCCACAGCAACTCGGGATCCGAGCCGCGTCTGCAACCTACACCACAGCTCACGGCAACGCCGGATCGTTAACCCACTGAACAGGGCCAGGGATCGAACCCGCAACCTCATGGTTCCTAGTCGGATTCATTAACCACTGCGCCACGACAGGAACTCCTCTCCTCTACTTAAAAGAGCATGAAATTCATGACCCAAACAGCATTAAAATATGACCCTAAACACAGTGGTTTGTGAACAATCGTCCTCAACACACCAGCCTTCCAAACAGGAGGCACCATGCTTCTCTTTGATTTGAAGACCCATAGCAAGAACGAAAGAAAGAGCCGTACAAGAAGGACCTTTGATCGGCCGGACTTTGTAGATGCTTTGAACAGTACTGCCTCCTACAAGGTTTTCTTCGGTTTCCATCACACTCAAGGCCTATTTCCTGTTCAGCACTCTCAGCAGTTAGGTCAACTGAAATAGTCAACATTCAACTTCTAGGAAGATATGGGGATATCCATTCCTGGACCTGGTTTCTGCTAAGTCCAACCAACCAAACTACCCAAGCACCTATACAGAGGATGGGCACCTTCAGATAGCTCTCATCTCAACAGTTACTTTTTTCAGTGTTTTAGTGAGTATCTGCCAACTTTAAGCCCATAGGATTGTCCACACAGTAACTGTGCTGTCTTCTAAAATCCAGTACCTTGGGAACCGCTTGCAATAGCGCTGATTCTCACATGTGAAACTCTGAATTGGAAGCCCTGCTGGGATTTGTCTCCACCGAGAACCCGGATGGTTTCCTTTTTTGACCTGGAACACTTGACCACATAGTCTTATGTAAATGATAGAGCAACTTTAAATAATTTTCTCCTCTGAAGAACTTAGATTTTACGATGCCCTTCATTGTCTAAAGTCAAAAATAAAACATGGCCCCATGCTTTCAGTTTATAGAGGTAAGAAATCATGTTTTGAATCCACAATACAAAGACTCATATGTCACGGGAGTTTTGCTGCGGGGGTTGAAGCTGGCTTTCTGAATTGTGTCAGAATCCAGCCAATCCTTGCATCCCACCAAGGCATTCTGCTGTTTCATTATCCTCTCTGACCTTTTAGCAAAAGGACATTTATAATATCTCCTAAAATACCGCAAACTTACACACTGAACAGAGTTGGACCTCGAAGGCCTCTGTTCTTTTAAAAGATATCCTAGGAGTTCCCGTTGTGGCTTAGTGGGCTAAGAACCGGACATAGTGTCCATGAGGATGTAGGTTCCCTGGACTCGCACAGGGGGTTAAGGATCCAGCATTGCCACAAGCTACAGCGTAGGTCTCAGAGGCGGCTCAGATCGGGTGTTGCTGTGACTGTGGTGTAGGCCTGCAGCTGCAGCTGCAATTCAACTCTTAGTCTGGGAACTTCGATATCCTGCAGGTGCAGGTATTAATAAATAAATAAATAAATAAAAATACCCTATAATCCTCAAATAGGAATAAATTTCACTGAAGCACTATAGTCAGAAATTTTATCTCAAAAAATGAAATCATTGTGTGTTTATCTTTTGTCAGGTCATGCTCTTCCATATATATATTTTTTTTAAACACCTATAATCCCATCTTGAACTCAGCATTTCAAAAAATAAATCAAATTTTAAAAAATACTCGAGTAAATTATTTAAATCAAAGTTCCATTTTTCAGGAATCAGCTATTTTAACTCTTGTATATGATTGAGTTGAACCTTTAAGGGAACTTTAGTAAATGGACTGAGAAATCATTTTAAATAATGTCCAAATCGCAAATATTAGAATGTAATGGGGAAACCTACTGAAATTTTACGGCAATGCTGACAGAAGTGACTTTGCCCTGAGATACAGCGGAGCCTCAAACACCTGATGCTCCATAAACAATGCTACATAATCCAACGAAGAAACCACCACACTATGGGAGGTTCAGCAAACAAACTCAACACTGCTGGCGAGGGCTTTGGAGAAAGAAGGCAGAAAATCACCACTAATCAATCTGTCCTTAGAAGCAACCAAGTTCAGAGCCAGGAAATGACTGGGCACCATGGTCACCAGACAGGGCTCCTGTCAGAACCAGTGCAGATACGATCGACAGGGGACCCCCTGCATTGAACCCGAGACCCCAGAGCAGAGCAAAGCCCCAGGAACCACACAAGCGAATGGCCTGGGAACTGGGATTCCCAGCCAGGTTCTGCATTCAGAGGAAAAGGCCTTTGAATATCTATAAACAACAATCAAATAATTGCCCAAGGGGTGTAGTGGATAAATAGCAAAGTCTCAGGAAACACAGAGAGGTAAGGGAGGGTCACAGATGAGGGGACAGGAAGCCTGGCTCAGTGGCACACACTCGGTGAGCCAGAATGCATGCGTTTATGGGGAACACAAATGGCAGTGGAAGAAAATCTGGGAAGAAATAAGAGCACGAAACCAAAAGCAAGAGTGAGACACAAAAGATTACATGAATCAAATATGTGGGCTTTAGGAGAAAGGTGGTCTTTTTTAAGCCCCACTGGACCAAATGAGCTGTAAGACGCAAACAGGCAACGTTCTGTTCAAAAGAATAAGACCCTCGCCATAACATTTACAATTCTACAAAAGATGCCATCAAATTCTGCAAAGGCAGACCCAGTGGCTGGCATCCTGAGGCTCTGGAAAGGTAAAATCTGAAACTGCACACTGCTGTTTTATGTATTTGACTGCTAGGCTAGGGATGCATTTAACGCACAAATGCCAGCAATTCCAGGCCAGGATACAAAAATTTATTGTGGATGTGCTTTAAGGTAATGTTGATTCCAACAGTTTACCATCCATCAGCTATTCTCGTGCCAATTAGCACCTTAAAAAATCATGTGTAAATATTTGAAAAACATGCTAGCAATTAAAGGGAGGAAATATTCCACATTAAAATCAGGAAGAGACTTTAGGTTAAATGCTAAAAGGTAACTACATTCTCAGAACATCAAGTTTCACAGCATAACATGAAATGCTATATGTGCTCTAAACAAACCAAAAATAAAACATGTAGATCCTATTTAAAATTCAGTAAATGCCAATTATTATTTACTGCTTTCAAAGTTAATAGGTCCTCTAATTAAATATGAGAGGTTTTAAACTTTGTGCATCATTAACTTATACTCCGTGTTAGTAATGAAGTACTGACAAATGCTTTCCGTGAAATAAGAATGTGGAAAACTCTAAATAAAGGTAGCTTAGGTTCTTTCTTTGTACTAACATTTTAACGCTTGCATTTTGAAACAACAGGAAAAGTTAGTGTGCCTGGCACGTGGCTTACAGTCAAGCTTTCTTCCTACTAATCTAAAAAGTACATAAATTTCTCAGAATTTATAGACTTTACTTTCTAAGCAGAGTAATTCCAATAGTTAAGAATCTCAATGTATAAGCTGAAAGTAACTTAATAGATCAAGTGAACCAAGTTACAATTAAGGCCAATGACGAATCAACAACCTATCATCAGGAATCAGGACCCCACAGAGTTGGGGCCATGTTTCAAGTACTGCACTTTCAAACTGGGACAAAAAAAAAAACATTTAATAGTAGGAATTAATATATTTTTATCAGAGTTCCCGGTCATGGCTCAGCGGAAACCAATCTGACTAGCATCCATCCATGAGGATGCAGGTTCGATCCCTGGCCTCACTCAGTGGGTTAAGGATCCACTGTTTGCCGTGAGCTGTGGTGTAGGTCAGAGACACAGCTCGGATCCCATGTGGCTGTGGCTGTGGCTGTGACATAAGCCAGCAGCTACAGAAGCGATTCGACCCCTAGCCTGGGAACCCCCTTGCGCCGAGGGTGAGGCCCTAAAAAGACCAAAGAAAAAAGAGAAAGCTTTGCTTGGGTTATGGGAAGGAAATCCTGTGAATGATCATTACACAACTACAGATGTGATAAATTCATTTGAGTAATAAAAAAAGAGACAAAGCAAAAATATATATATATATATATATATTTATCAAAACCACATCAACTCTTTGACAATGAGAAAAAGTGCCAAAATCATTCACTCACCAGGGAAAATCTAGAGAACAATAAGATATTTTGATGGCACTGAATAAAATATTTGCAGATCTATTAACTGGTGGAAAGTGGATATATAGACACAAATTTTACCTTTCAAGTCATGGACTGTGGTCCCCACCCATTTACATAGAATGTGTCTTCCACTATTCTGATGGCAGAAAATGTTGGGAAGTTTTACCTCTACTCTAAAATCCAGTTAGAAGACAAGATTTTGTATGTATGGGAAAATGATCTCCCAGGGGAAAAAAAAAGAAAGTGTTAAATCAGAATTAACTGAGGAATAAAACAAAGTTTGAGTACCACAGAATAATGAATGCATCAAATTTTGCTTTAACTATTAGAAAGCCTTGTATCAAGGAGGTAGATGATGACACATTCACATCTGAACGCTTCTCTGGCATTATTATTTACTATGCGTATTTGTTCTAATGTCCTCACGATGTTTCAGTAATCATCTGTGTCTTATAAAGCCACTGCGCCCAGGTTCGGTATCACCCCCATCTTCTGGGAAACGCCTTCACTCTTCCACACACCTACACGCGTACCAGCCCCGCAAAGCGGGCACCTAGTAATCACAGGTGCTCTGCTTGGCTCGGCCTCATCCCCACAGCCACTGCTGCCATCATCACGGCGCCTGTGTCATCCCCTTCCAGCCACACTGATGGGATCAGAGGTGCACCTTTGACCTAAAGGGCCAACTGCATCATCTCCCCACGGAAACTGCTGGTGGGACTGGGAGACTGCAAGAGGCCGTGACTACCATAAGGCACCCTTAGGAAGGTGAGGGAGAGAACTTCCATCATGGAAATAGGCAAAGAAAGCTGCTCGGGGGGAGGGAGGGAGAATAAAGCAGAATTCCAGAAGCCGGCTAGAAATTACAGCCTGCGCATAAGGTGCAGCTGCAGCTCAGATTCGACTCCTGGCCCAGGAACGGACACAGGTCGCTAGGGCGGTGAAAAGAGAAGGAAGGAAAGGGAAGAAATCAGAGCGTGAGAAGAGGAGCCTTTTTCGTTCCTGTTCCTATGACCTTCTTGTCCCTGGTGAGGTTGTAAAGAACCCCTGTGGTACCATCGCCAAGTCCTTCTTTGTACTCGGGCTAACTTGATGTGGCTGCTGTTATGTGGACACTCAACCAAATGCCCTCCCACATATCACGTGCAACAAAGATTGAATACGAAGGAGGTTCATGTCGCACTCATGAGCTTCAAGGGCGATAAGGGCACCTCCCTGACACACTCTTGCCCTTCCACCAGCCCGCGGCCCTTCACGTCTCAGTTCCGCCTGAAACAGCTATTCTAGGATATTGCTGGTTCACAGACGGCCTGTATTTCATACAAAATCTTTCTGACCACATCCAAGTACCCGACCCCATCCCACCACCAAGCACGGGGGCTAAAGGAGGGAGGAGAGTGGGTTTAATTCTCTCTGGCAGCCAGTAGCGCAGCACTGTTCACAGACCCTGGGCAGAGGAGTATCAGTCGCCAAACAACACCCTTTCCAGAGGAGGTCACTGTTACCACCAGAAAGTGTTTTTAACTCTGAGTGGTTTGGGGAAGGAAAGAAGTTAGAGTTACAAAGCCACTCGAAAAAACGGGAATGACGCTTTATTCTGTTGTGTATCCTTGGCGCCCAACGCATCATGTAGACTCTAGAACGTACTATATAGAGACTGCATAGAATAACTGCCCATCAGGAGATGAGAAGCTAGAAAACACAAGAGGCATGATGGGATTGTTATCGTTGTTATTTGGCGAAGAATGTTTCTCAATCAAGAATGCAGACAACTGTGGTGTTTCTGGCGGTATGGATTAGAGATGGATACAGTAAGACCTTTCGGACACACTTCCCTGAAGAAGATGGCAAACGTCTCCCAGCTCCTACCCAGCTGTGCACACGGGTTGCACATCCTTTTGCTCAAAGGAACTGAGTGAGCCATGGCACCCCCCATCACTCCAGCCCCAGGGACCTAGCTCCGCCACGTCACAGGCTCACTTATGACTTGCTTACTTACTCCAAAACCAATTTGCGTGGACACTGTTACAAAGTTTTTGGTAGCTATCGTTAAACCCTATGTCATTTTATTAGCCATATAAGAATTATAGGCAAGAATCACATAGTAAACAAGCATCATTGCTGGATCTTTAAAACAACTGATAAAAATACTTCTCATGCCTACTCATTCATTTCCCCAAAGTGTGAAGTCCTGAGTAATTTGGGAATGAAATTTGCAAGACGGTAAAGCTACCTAGTGCAAAGAAAGTTGGGTGCGTCAGCTCCCCTTTACACAATGCCCCCTCCCTCCAAGTTTTGCACATGCATCTTTTATTTCAATTCCGTGAAAGCAATGATTAATTACATGCTGCATCCAAACCCGCACATCTGCTATTCCCTCTCTCTGAGATAAGCAACTCTTCTAGAATTAAAAGACTCTTTTTTTTCCTCCCTGAAGTCTTAGGTTGTCTGGAGTCCCTATGCCCAGGCACGCCCTCCTCTAATTCTTCTGCCTTTGCTCTACGTGCCCTCTTAGTCATGGGACCACACTCTTCCTTGTATTTAGGCTAATTGTGCACAACTTACAAGAGCTCAATTTGACGGAATTGATCCCATTGGCAAAGTAGTATTCTTCATTGATCCAAGGTGAAAAAGGCTTGTGGGCTAACTGGTACAAACTCGTTATGATTTTCTATAATCCATGGCTTAGGTGTCTTGGCCTCTTATTTGTAACTCCTCAGTACTTAGAATCGCTCTCGAATTTTTAGGCAAGGGTCATAAACTCTAAAGAATTAGCCAGAGATTTTTTTTTTTTTTTCGGAGATGTTTTTTAAGCCCAATTTTATTTTTAACTATAAACCTCTAAAGCTTCCCCAACACTTTCTAAAAGAAAAATACTGAGATGTAAATTCTACCTGAGCTACAATAACTACCAGTCAGAACAGACATACCAGGGAAAGAAAAAACAAGACTGCTTCCTTTTGAAGATGCCAGCAAGTCAAGATTCCATAAGTGAATGCCCACCTATCAATACCACAATTGCCTCTGCAAATCATTATTCTACAGGTTAATAAATAGAGTGACTCACCGACCAGAAAGACACACAATAACTGGTGAAAAGGGTGACTCTCAGGACAGCAATATAACCTGACCCGAGTTACTCGATGAGAATAGAAGTGATTATAACAAAAAGGCACTGGAGAGGCTTCTACTGCTCAGACTTGTCAAAGTGAAGACGAGCACAATGGGTGTATTTACGACGGGCTGGGAGCTGAGCTGAGATCCTCCACCTTGTGCAGAGGTAGGCATTTAAAGCGAGTCTGGCGAGGTTTCTTACTTGACAAAACATCTTTTACAAAATAAAGGATTTTAAAAGTCTGAATGAGAAGCTGACATGGGTCACATGCCTTAACTACCTGCATCATAAAAACCAGAATATCCTACTGAGCATGCAACCTTAAAGTAATCCGAAATACTGGCAAACGATTGGCTTCCCAGGAAAAATAAATTATGTGGTTTTTTTAAGATTTTTTAAATATTGGAAACCATAACTAACCATGATTCCTGAAGAAGTCCAAAATAGCATTTGCCGAGAATTTTTCCTAGACCTTTATTTTTTATCTGATTTTAATTTTTTTGGCTTTTTGGGCCACACCACCCAAGGCATATATGGAGGTTCCCAGGCTAGGGATCGAATCAGAGCTACAGCTGCTGGCCGGCACCACAGCCACAGCAATACGGGATCCAAGCACGTCTGAGACCTAATCACCGCTCATGGCAATGCCGGATCCTCAATCCACTGAGCAAGGCCAGGGATCCAACCTGTGTCCTTGTGGATACTACTCAGATTCCTTTCCACTGCGCCACAACAGGAACTCCTTTTTAGACCTTTAGGAGACTGACTTTAATATACCCTGAGTATTTTTTCTAGTAAGTTCTATACTGGGGTATTGGCACCTATCAGTATTTCTCAAACCCATTTCAACTATTGTTCAAAACAATACTTTTGAACAGTTGTTCAAATATGCACAAAAAGTGAATGATAACAGATACTAATCAAAAGCAATACTTTTGTATATAAAGCATATAAATATAATACTTTTATATTTGTAAATTCTACATCTAATGCTTAAACAGTTTAAGGGTTCGTTACATGCGTAGGACTTGATAACGAAAAAAGGACATAAGCCTAGTACAGACAATGTCACAGAAAACCAAAACTATCTACTAAAGGGAAATAAATTCATTTTTTGGTTTCCTCCATGTAACACTTTTTTAAAAACTTTACCTTTTTAATGCACGCATCAGTGTGAACGGTATTTTACTATTCATGGGTACAAAACAGCCCTGTCCTGGGTATACTAAGGTCTACTTAAGCCTGTAACATCATTAGCTACAGTGAACTCACTTTATTAGACAGTATAGTAAAATAGGATTAAGATACATTGTAATAAGAAAATGCTTTCAAAAAACAAAGTCAATGAACATTTAACCATACAATTTATTCTGTCAAGTAAAAATGTTTGTCAGTACATGTGTGCAGATTATACTGTCAATCTCAACACAGCCACATGCGTACTAAGGTACAAAACAATTAATAAGCAATTCTCTGAGGGAAGCACTGAAAATTTCCAGAACACCACAGATTTGTTATTTCGCAGGTAAGGGATAAAAAAATTTTTTGATTCATGGCTCTAGTATTAACAGCTCCTACGTTTGAAAGTTAGTGTCAACAGATGCAAGAACTTTATTTTTAAAATTCCAGGGAGACAAAGCCTTCTAAGAATGGGGCCTGTATCGGAGGAACTCTTTTTAAGCTTTTTTCTTTAGAGACAGTGGTATGAACCTTTGATCACATTTTCACGAGTTCCAAAGGACAGAGAGGGGAATCTGTTCATATGTAAAATTCATACCTGCCTTCAAAAATGACTCAGGAAAATAAGCGTCACGATAAAGTAAGATTAAGAGCATCGCCTAATAGACCGATGCCTCAAAGGAGTAAGAAACTGCATTTGATAACGGAAGAGTTTAAACTTTAGAGGACCACACCTCTGTCGGCAGCTGCTGGTTCCATCACCTTGGACTATTGGCCCTCTATCCATGACACGGAGTCCACAGTTTCAACCTCATAACCATTTGTAAGAGGAAAATTATATGTATAACAATTAATTCATCCTGATAGGTAGGCTGCATATACTCAAATGTTAGCCTTTTTTTGTTCATACGCAAATGTTTCTTACCCAGTGAAAAATATGAAAGGAAAAGCTACAACCATGTTAGTTACTCAATATCCTTTCCAACCTCCTTCACCACTAACCAAACCCCAATTTCTTTCGGTACCTCTTTGTCTCTGATTGGCTATGCAAGTCCTTATAACTTCATGTTCAGGATTTGCTTAGGGAAGAACAAGGGACTCCATTCTAGCCCACAAGTCAGCAGGTGAAGCCTTCCGAAGGCTGTGGGGATGCTTTTCAAAGCCCTGTGGCTGGAACGTGTGAGATGGAGCCACACCAGTTCTCTTGTAATTCTGGAAAGAAGCAGCCTAGAAGCTGAGGAGGACAGAAAAGAGCTGGGTCCCTCATAACGTCACTGAGTCACATAATTAATGAAACCTCGCACCAATTTTAGGATACGTGATGATGCAAAGCATAGGTTCTCTATCATTTGAGTCTTTCTGAAGTGGATTTTCTATTACATGCATATAGGTTGAGTAGGGATTTGGGATGCTCCTATTTTGTGACAAGATTATTATTATCTGAGTCTATAATGGTAAGCCATTAACAGGATAATTTTTCACTTACGGATGGTATAAAAATAACCACCACTTCTCAAATGCTCATAGTAACGCATTCATTTCTTAAAACAAATGTATGGGGTAGGTATCTCTCATCCTCAATTTAGAGACAGATCAACTGCAGCCCAGAAAAGCCAAATAACTTGTCCAAATGCACAGAACTAAACATGAGGAGCCAAGGAAACCGGCTTTCAAGCCCACTCAGCATCATTCAGCAATACTGTCTGTCAAATGAATAGCATTAAAAAAAATGTAGACCATCAGTGATATTAATTGCTGGCCAGAAACCTAAGATAATTTATTTTCCAATTATATCCAATTATGAGAGCTAGTTTAATTATATCAAGACAGTTCTTCATCTGGTCACTACTGAAGACCATATGGCCAGATAGAAGACATTATAGTGAAAGATTTAATCCTGTTTTTCTTAACTCAATCAACAACTTACTCTTTAACAACTTTGTAAGTCATTTATTCCTAATTCTTAAAATCTGAGTTTTTGAAAAGTGATTTTGATGCATAGCATACCTGGGAACCTTGTCTCAGGGAATTCTGCATGACTTTCACTTTTCAAACATGAAAGGACAGTGGTCCTTACCTTTAAAAGCAAGTGTAAGTTTACAGCACTAATTAGATCACCAGGGTTGGTGAGGGGAGACAAACTTCAAAAAGCACAGGATTCAAATTATCACAATAATTGGCTTTTCCTAATGTGTCCAATTTTCGAAATGGAAAAAAAAAAAAAAAAAACCACCAAAAATGAAAGTTGTGATTCAACTCTCTCTCCACTTTATAAAAGGAAAAACACCCATCCAGATTTTTCAATGATTAAACACAGTCCAATGAACTGACCATTGACAATCCAACGCAACCCATTCCATGGATCCTGGGGTCACTCCAAGGACAAAGCAGGGAGGGGGCTCTTCTTACCATGGTGGGGGGTTCAGTCAACAACCCCCAGCCCTGTCAACACCACAGCACAAAATGAAATGTTCTACTTTGCTGCAAGTTTTGAACAATATTTTCCCACAGACTGACAGGACTGTGCCTTCCTGAAAAGGACGTGAAAACAGCACAAAGCACCCCCTGTGGGGCATGTCTACACAGGTCCTTAGAAGCATCTGCAAGAGGCTTAATCTTACAGCAAAATGCAGATTGTGACTAATTCCAAACACAGATTAAAATCCTTAAAAACCAGGTCACGGTCATGACCTGGCCCTTCTGACCAGCCAGGGCAAAGCTACCCTGACGGGACGCAGGGTGGAGACTCAGGGGGTTAACCAGCAAAATGTACCTTAAATCCATTATTCAGGAGATGCAGTGAGAACCTCTGACCAAAAAGGGTACAGAAAGTGATGCAAAATGGATCACGATGCAAAATTTATCTGTGTTACCAAAACAAACATACAAAGAAAAAAGCAGGTTTTAAACGTGAGTGGTGTGTGTTTTCTTTTTCCTAACTGTGTTTTTGCTTTTGCAATGGAAAATGTCACATAACAGTCCCACAGCAGTTCATTTAGAGTAGTCTATCTGGATATTAATTAAACAAATGAATTCAAGAGTTTTTTGTTATGGGGGGTTTTTGGCCACACCCATGGCACGTGGAAGTTCCAGGGATAAACTCACACCACAGCATGGACCAGAGCCCCTGCCGTGACAATGGTGGGCCCTTAACCCGCTGAGCCACTAGAGAACTCCCAAGAGTTTTTATAATTGGCATATCCATCCCTGCGGCAGGCCAAACAACATACAAGATGCTGGACTGACGGCTACAAAGACAGTAATGCTTTTCAGACAAGAACATATCTTTAAGTGTTATTATTAAAACTCTTTGGTGAGTGTGCTATTTTCAAGGGTTAAAAAAAATTTTTTTAATTCTAGAACTGTTCAGATACTTTCAGGATGTTTTTTAAAAATGTATTTTAGGGTAAAATTTAACTTCTCTTACTATTTATAGTCACTTCCTCTATAAAGACTTGAAAATAGAGAGTACTATTGACTATTTAAGAAAGACAGCTACACAGGAGACTAATAACAGGAAATGCAATTTATAGCTGTTAGTGGAGTGCCCCACTCAAAGAAAACACGAGGTTAATGAGATCTTGTTGAGCCAACCTTTCCTGAAAGTAGGGTTGCTAGCTAATGTGCGACAGAGAAAAAAGATATTCACCAGGGTGTGAATACCAACCTCTATAACACATTTCTATAACACTATGAACTGATTCAGTATGTGTTCTGGCAAAGAAATATTAATCTACTAAAAAAAAATTTTTTTAAACAATGTCAGTATAGACAAGCTCTCATTTCTAAAATAGTGGTAAAGATTTGAGACAATTTTAAATTATCAACTAAATATGTGTGTGAGCATATATATACATATAATATACATATGAATGTTTGCTCATGTATTAACAGTATTATTAAAAAAAATAGTTGTGAGGATTAAGAAAACTATGTCCTTTGGCAGCATTTTCTTTTCACACTGACTCGACTTAACATTAAACAACCAGTCTGCTCAAAATTTCATCCATTGAGCACTACGTCAATCATTAATTAACACAAGTACAGAGAGACACAAACATCAGTTATGGACTTTGACAATTTAATCTAATTGTAAACATTTCAGTAGCTTTTAAAGGAGTAAGAGCATCATTCATTTAAGCAATAAGATAAACGCAGGAAGAGCAGAAACCAGCAGTTACAGCTGGACGCTAAGCTCTCAATATTTTACCAAGAAACCTTGGACAATAGACTTGACTTCCCATGTCCAGATTTATGCTCCAGCCATCTGTCCTCAGATCCGCGTGATGTGTGTAATTGCTGGAGGAACTAGCTAGCAAGCGCAACCGAGTTCTGCCTGCTGGAAAAGGGCTGATAGGTGTGCCCAGAGGAGGGCCCCCCATCCCTCCCTGGCGGAGCCCTCGGTAACCCAGAGAGCAGCCTTCAAGTCTGCAATCTCTGTTGCTGGAGAACAGAACAGGATTTCAAAAAACTGCATTTTACCCTGGCGGGGACTATCACTGGACAGAAAAGTAAAACCAAAATTCACTCACTCACTCTCCACCCAAGGACCACACTTTTCTCATCAGCCAGCGTTATGGTAATACTGCCTAGCCTGGCACACGAGGCACCCTTTGACGAGGCCTTGATTCATTATGATTCTAAATCCTTTTGTTACGAATCAAAACCTTGTTCGATTTAAAAGTGCCTGTACAATAGAAAACTTGCCTCTGATAATTATACCAAAAAACATAAATCCTACTTTTAAAATTTATAGAAAAAACAAAGAAAAATGGGATTTTCTTAAAAGAAAAACTTTGGCATTATTTTCATAAATAATAAGCCTCGGAGGTCTAAGAAGAACAATAATAACATAATAATTAATAATACAATAACTGAGTCACACTCTGTTCTCCGATGCAGCCATTTTCAAGTTAAAGCACAGAGGAGTTCCGTCATGGCACAGTGGAAATGAATCCGATTAGTCACCATGGGGTTGCAGGTTCGATCCCTGGCCTCGCTCAGTGGGTTAAGGATCCAGCATTGCCGTGAGCTGTGGTGTAGGTCACAGACACAGCTCAGATCTGGTGTGGCTGTGGCTGTGGTGTACACCAGCAGCTGCAGCTCCGATTCAACCCCTAGCCTGGGAACCTCCATATGCCACGGGTGTGGCCTTAAAAAGTTAAAAAAAAAAAAAAGAAAAAGAAAAAGAACAGAGACACTGGAGTCTGAGGCTACAATCCTGCTCCAAAGTTGCTGCCTCTGGGCAGTCAACCTCTCTGCACTTCAATTCCCTGGGCTGCAGGAAGGATGAGCTCCAGTGTCAACTACCCAGTCATCTTCCTCAATTTTATCTCCAATAGTATGAAGGTGAAAGACTTCAATGGACACGGGCTATCACATCCTCAGTATGTATGATTATCTCCTGATGGAAATGTTAAGAAGGCCACCCCAAAACAGAGAGTCATTCCTCAGTATGATTAATAATTAATAGGGGTCAATATTCAAATCTAAGCTCATCATACTACTTTTCATACTATCTAAAAATACATGAAAACTTTTAAAATGCCAGATAAACAGTATTTTATAAAGAATAATCTAAGGCACAACCACATTTTCCTCCGGAATGAAGAAAAAAAAAAAAAATCATTCCTAGAGCTCTTCTGAGCCAGCCAAGATGTAACACAACATTAGCCAAGCGCACAAGAAGAAAAGCTTTATTGCAGTAAGGTTTAAACATCGGCATATGGAAACTATAGCGAAATGCAAAATCATTCTACAAACGAATAGAGTTTTGGGGAGAAGCTGATCTAACTACCAAAGAAAATTTATGTATTTAATTTGGGTTTAGTTTTTAAATTACGAGGGAGAAAATGACTCAAAATAAACATGAAATACTATATAATACGATGGTATAAATGAAAGTGAATTTTTAAAAAATCAGTACAAGTCACCATCACTAAATGCTCCTAAAACTTTTAGAGAAATTATAATATCAGGAAAAATGATAAAATTAAGTTCATCCATACCTGTCTGCATGAGGATTAACTGACCATTGGTTAAGCAAAAGTTTCCTTTCTGCTCAGACTACAACAGGTGAGACTGCAAATACTTTCCCTATCATTATTACAGGTTTCCCACCTTGCTAACATAAAAATAGGAATAGGTGATTTCAATGCCAACAATACATATTTTGACTCTCCTCAAGCAGAGACATATAAAAGGCTCAGATGCAACCACAAAAATAACACAACACTCCTGTATCTAATTCTACAAGATGCTTCGGCCTTGAACCCCAGAAGTTGTTGCCTCTCCTGGTTTTAGCCAAAATACTCCAAAATATATTCCCATTTCTACCTGTTTGAGTTATTTTATACACACGACACAGTAAACTTTGTTGGTTTGCAACAGTGCCCTTGGTGTTGTGCTCCTGCTCACTGGTGAAGGCGGCCTGCAAAGGAGTGTTCAGGAAAGAATAAGATGTTGAATTTCCATGCCAAACTCCAGTAGGTTACTCAACTCCAAACTGCGAGAGGGGCCCAGGAATTTATTCTTATAGCTAAATGAATGTGCATTATTAGCACTCCTCTTTAGATAGTAAGACGTTCAATTCTGGGATTCTATGAAAGGTAACAGAGAAGCAGGTTTTTTAATTTTTTCTCCTCACGCCTCAGTGAGCCGAGTGAGCACTGTGCAAAGCCCGACTGCCACGTGGGATCCAGGATTTGCCAGCCTGCCCCTCACCTGTTCCGATAAAGGTGAGATGCTTCGGGAATATTTATGTTCTTAAAAGTTGCTGAAAACTCCACCACAGAGTCTTTGCTCAGATGAGGTCTGTCTGTCAATAGGACCCATTTTGGAAATTTAAACTTAGAAAGTTTTAAAACCGGAAAAAGAGAGAAGCACACACAGTCAGTGCTCACGGCCAGGGCAAAGATGTCACAATACTTGGTGCCGCTTCTAGAAAAAGGCACTGGACACTTGAGAAGGAGAGTGAAAACGCAAAGAGCATCTCAGCATCCTGATGAAAAGAGGGTGGAGGCCGCCGCAGCCGCAGCGGTCCCCAAACCACACTGAGAACCGCCGAACTACAGTAAGCATCCTGTGGACTCATCCACCTTTCCACACCGCCCTCCTGCCTCAATAAGGGGCAGGAGCAGAGGCGAGCATGTTGGGCACTGATGGCCCGACAAACAGCCAAGTTGAAAAAAGGCTTCAGTGGGAATTCCTGTTGTGGCCGCAATGGAAAAGACTCCGACTAGAATCCATGAGGATGCGGTTCGATCCCTGGCCTCATTCAGTGGCTGGGGGATCTGACGTTGCCGTGAGCTGTGGTGTAGGTCACAGACAAGGCTCAGATCCCGCGTGGCTGTGGCTGTGGTGTAGGCCGGCAGCTATAGCTTTGATTGGACCGCTAGCCTGGGAACCTCCATATGCCACGGGTGTGGCCCTAAACAAAGCAAAAAAAAAAAAGTGTTTAACTGATTACAAATTTGGCAAAGATGTATATTTAGAATATTAAATTTCCTCTTCCGGAGACGTTAGAAGGATAATATTGATTAATACAGATGATATTAACAAATTACTCATGATGACGGTGGTAATAGGAGCAATTAACACTGACATTGCACTCAGCATAGGCGAAGCATTGTTCCGGGGCTTTTACGCATCGAATTCATTTGGTCTTTACAACCCTAGGAGGTAGCATTAAACACTGTAAATCAGCTACTACCAAACATAAATAGTCACAAGACTTCCTCTTGAGCATGAGGTAGCAAAACTGGCAATCATTTTAAATGACAAAAAGCAAAAATCCTATATATTGGGGAAATAAAGCAAATGACACACCAAAGAGTAATAAACCAGAAGAACAGATGGAATGGAAACTTTTGTTGAGGAAAGCAATGATTGATTCAATTAAGAATGTTAATGTCCCTAGTATAATTGAACCATCAATTCAACTTTTTGGAACACTGGGTTGTGCAATTACTCTCTCGTTTAATGTAGGAATTCATATTTGGACCAATTTGATGTGCATCGCTGGTACAAAGTTAGCTATTTAAGTAAACAACAATAGTTGTGTGTTTTTCAAGTTAGCGAACAGGAAAAATAATATAGGACTCCAGATTTGGTTAGAGAATGCAAACAAACACTATTATGCTCTATCCAATGAGAATACTTGCCCTTGCACTACCGAGGCAATGAGAATTTGCAATAAACACATCTCTCAATTTAAGATAAATATGAGTATGCGAATGATGGATTACTAAAACAAGCAACTGTCAACTCTAAGGACCTTTCACAGTTTTGAGGGGTTTTGTCTATTTGTTCTGGCCATGCTGACGGCATGCACAAGTTCCAGGGCCAGGGATCAAATCTGAGCCACAGTTGTGCACTGCTGATTCTTTCACCCACTGAGCCACCAGGGAACTCCAACAATTTTTTTGATTATCTTGAAAACATTACCCACACTCTAAGTAAGAAAAATATTTGTTTTGGCAACAAAGCTCATTGATACAGGGATTTTCCAAATAAGGTCATTCAAAAAAAAAGTACCAAGAAAATCAGTATTTTTATTTTAAAAAAGACGAAAAAAGTGCAATAAAATGACTTAAGATGAAATGAGTAGCCACCGAGGTAATCTTAGACTGACTAGCATCACATTTCATGGTTCTGTTGCGCTCTGCTCCTTTTAACTCTTATACAAGAACCAATGGAATGATTTTTTTTTTTTTTTCAAAAAAAGGATAAAATGTCACTAATAGATGTGGTGGTAAGTGATACGGATAGGGAAGTTGTCTAATCTAATGATACAAGGTGATATAAAATTAATCTGGCAGTACCATTTTTAAATAATTATTTTATATCTTCTTTGTATGCCAAAGGAAGAACTTAAAGCTTTCTGTCTTAACATATTTTGGGGGATAGGTGTCATTATATCACACACTAGTATTACAATCGTTGGAGATTTAAAACAGTCCCTGCTGGAGTTCCCGTCGTGGCTCACTGGTTAACGAATCCAACTAGGAACCATGAGGTTGCGGGTTCGGTCCCTGCCCTTGCTCAGTGGGTTAAGGATCCCGCGTTGCCGTGAGCTGTGGTGTAGGTTGCAGACGCGGCTCGGATCCCGCGTTGCTGTGGCTCTGGCGTAGGACAGTGGCTACAGCTCCGATTCGACCCCTAGCCTGGGAACCTCCATATGCCACAGGAGCAGCCCAAAAAAATGGCAAATAGACAAAAAAAAAATTTTTTATTTTAAAAAAATAAAATAAAAAATAAAACAGTCCCTGCAGTTAACATTGGGAATTTCCAGGATCCATTATAGCTGTGGGCTTAGAAGGAATTCACAGAGTCACCTTCAATGTAGGTTCTGAATCAAATTGGCTTCATGCACCCACTCTTTATGAAATGCCATCAGGAAGTGTAACTTTAACAAGGAGTTTTCCGAGTGGCGTTTTGACATTGGGAAGCCATTGGTTTTCCAGCTAGCTAAGGCTTGAACGTTTACATTTTGAAATAATATTTTTATTGCAAGCAACTTCCTTTGTATTTGCCCTTTATCCTGATAGGTCATTGAATGGTATATAATATGTCCTATAAATGTAGGTCATTAAATGGTATATAATACATCCCATAAATGTGAACATTATAGATTAATATGATACAGCCTATAAGATTTAAGTACTTCATTTTTCTCTCTACCTATTTATAGCTAGGTTACATTTTCTATGAATTTCATCTCAGGACACCAAAAAAAGAAAAGTTACAAAATATTTATCATAAAAAAGGGGAATGGGCCTAAGGGTTAAAAACTACCACTGTAAACATTACAAACTGTTCACTCTTAATGACCTTGATTGTGTCAGAGCTTCCTAAGCCCTTCCCTCAAATTCACTGTTACAGCATTAACAGAATATCTGTTCTTCCAAGATTCGAGCCCGATCATCAGCCATCAAGACACCTGTCCACAATCCCCCACATGTTCCCCGGCCCTTGAGCACGTAACACGGGGTCCCTGCTAATCATGTTCCGACCACAAGGGAGCCTGGACATCCTGGGCATTTCCCAAGAATCACACACACGTGCAACAAAAATTAAAGTCAGAGTGTCTGTCGTGGCTCAGCAGAAATGAATCTGACTGGTATCCATGAGGATGCAGGTTCAATCCCTGGCCTTGCTCAGTGGGTTAAGGATCTGGCATTGCCATGAGCTGTGGCACAGGTCACAGAGGAGGCTTGGACCCTGCGTTGCTGTGGCTATGGTGTAGGCTGGCAGATGTAGCTCCGATTCGACCCCCAGCCTGGGAACTTCCATGTGCCCTGGGTGCAGCCCCAAAAAAGACAAAAACAAAAGTCAAAGTCAGGTAACTCCAAAACAGGAATGACCCACTCAACAAGAACAGGATTAGGGACCTTACCTTAGCACTCAGATCCTGGAAATGAAAAGCGAGAGTGAGGCGCAATTGGCTATGCGACTTCGGGGGCTTTATTAAACTCCACGAATAAAATATTTATGCCAGCACCACCTTTAGACAGGGAATTCCAAAACCAAGACTCTGAAGCTCCCTTTTCCTCCTCTCTGGACAAATACTCACTCAAGAAAAAGGGTGAGAAAGCTGGAGCACCCCTGTGAACTCGGAATAAGAAACATTTTCAAAGGTGTCACAGGAGCCAAGCTTCCAGGCAGCCACTCAGAGCCACCAGCCGTCCTAGTACCAGTGACCTGGCCATGTCATCCAGAGCAGTTTCTACAGGACTCCTTATACAAGAACAGTCATAACATGGAAAACATTCCTCAGAGGCATTTTAAAAGAAATACAATTCTAAGAATGGACCAATTCACAACAAACCAGATGCATGACCCTGGAGTATTTTTGGTTGGGGTCTCATCCATGCCGCCTGATGGATTTTAAACCCTCAGGACAGTCATGACGTGGCAGGCTTTCTCTTTTCTTCCATAACGGGCAGTAATGGCAAACTTGGTAGACATGGGAATGACTTTGGATCCCACGCCCAGTCATCTCCACAAAGAACACCTGCGTGGGTCAGCATCAACGCTGGTACCATCAGAAGTCCAGGCCTGAGGCAAGAAGCCTTCCCAATGTATAGGAGCCGTGCCTCCAATCACGGCTGGACATAGGGCAGCTGTAAAAAAGACAAAGCAGGCGTCTGGGTCCTTTCCATAGGTTCTGAATGAGTCAGCCTGGGACAGGCTTCAAAAGCTTTCAGATTCCACCAAGAGCAAGGCGGGGAGGCGGGGAGGCGGGGGGGGGGGGGGGGGGGGGTGAGCAGGTGATGTTTAGGTCTGGAGTAAATAAGAGCTTGATAGGAGAGTGAGAGGTAAGGCCTTCCCCAATCTCAATGCATCCTTTCAGTGGGAGTCCTTGGTAGAAACATTCTGACAAAAGCAACTACGCTTTAAACATACAAGCTGGCAAAGGTGCCGCCGCCGAGGAGAGGGCGACAGGCCCAACACAAAGCTGTGCCCTCTTCCTCCTCTAGACCTCACCCATCCTGGCCTCAGAGAGGCGGCTGGCTTATCTGTCGAACTTTCTCTCATCTGTTGTGTTCCTCTTTCAGCCTCTAAGAGCTCCTCATAATAGCCAAATCAGAAAAATCTTTTAAAAAAAAAAAACTGAATTCAAATGAAATCAACCACAGAAACACACTGCATTCATTACTTTACATCTGAGGGCAAGACATTCTTGAAGATGACTATCTGACCAGAACGGGTGGAGAAAAGAAAAAAAGACAAAAGCATTTTTGGACCATATAAAATTAGAGGTAACCAGATGGTGGCTGGTTTTCATTTCAGCCCTCTCCCCACCCCGAGTGCATGTGTCCCTCCCTGACTGCGCTAATCAGAACTCTATTGAAGGAGACGGCTGCGCGAATTTATTGGAAACCAAAGAAATCACTACAGAAACAGACTCCAAAACCCAAAGAGAATCCTGTACGCTGACCAGTGTCAAGCTCTGAATACTAACACACACACATCCCAATTCCGACGCCTCTGTGCATTTGAGTTACAGGGGAATGTGTCGCCCCGTATAGTTTCTCTGCATCCAAGGCATGAAAATGAAAGGGAAGCGGGTTTTCAACATCATACTGCCTCTAAAACAACTCGCAATCAATTAATGTTGTCGGCAGCAAAACTCAATTTTCTCCCCCGCGTGTGGAGGTGCACGCACCGAACAGATTGATGATTCCCGTTGAGAGTGTGGCTGAGGGTTCCTAAGCAACCTTGCCCCATCACCTTCCCTGACAAAAACAAGGGAAAGAGTCTGAGCTGCGGGCTGAGGGAGCTCTGAATACTGATGACGAGTTAGGGAGGGGTGCCTCCTTACTGACTTTAGAGAGAGAAACACAGGCACTGCTTGGAGCTGTAAATAAATCCTAATTAAAAGAGTTTGCTGCGCGTACAGCTAAACCCAAGCCTACAGGTGAGGTCCCCTAGGCGACTGTCCATTCATGCAAGCCGGGCTCATTAATATACCTGTGTACTTAGTTTAGCAAATGATGTGTGTGTTTTCTGTAAATTACTTGGGGGGGGGCGGGGAGACAACCTTCCAAACGTCCATGTATTTGCTGTGGAATTTGTTTAATCCTCTTAGGAACATTTAGACTGACAAACGTTTCTTAAATTAGCACCTTTGCCCGAGACACCTTTCCAGTCATATGCACTGAACTCTAAGACAACCCAGAATCAACATTAAAAACATTTCAAGGCATTCGCACTGTGGTGCAGAGGGTTAAGAATCCGACTGCAGCAGCTCCGGTTGCTGTGGAGGTGCGTGTTTGATCCCCAGCCCTGCACAGTGGGTTACAGGATCCAGTGTTGTGGCTCAGTTCAACCCCGGCCCAGGAACTTCCGTATCCGAGGATGCAGCCATAAAATAAAATTTTTTAAAATAAACAAAATAAACATATTTCAAACCGCTGGCGGTGCTGCTGACCAGGACACAGCACAGCAGAATGAAGCCAATTTGGATGAGAATCAAGGATGCTTTTCTTCTCACACCCTTATCCTCCTCTGCCCAAATCCATCACTCCCTCGTGCTCTCCTAAACTCATCTTCCCTGCCTGTAAAATGGGAATGAGAAATAACCTTTCCCAATAAAAATGCCATAAAACTACCCAAAAAATTTTATATCTTTAAAATAAATTTTTAACAGAGCTTTATGCTGTTCAGGGACAGGAATCATTTATTTAACATGTCAATTGATACTCAAATAAGCTTTTAAAAATGTAACATCTCAGAATACTTCAACTACTATTCAACAAAAATATCACGGAAAATTTTTGGAATAAAAAATTAAAGGAAAAGAATTTTTAACTGAATTATATTCAGGGCACACTGAAAATAATTATATTTAGAGGACTTTTACAGAGTTTCTTTTTTTTTTTAATAGCCTATAAAAATACCCTGAGAATTAATTAGTAGATCTTCATTTCCTATTTTTAAAATTCTTAAAACACGCTAGTTTTCTTAAATCAAATGACAAGGTATCTCCATGCCAATGAACGATAAAATTACCAAAGAAGACATGATAAAATATCAAGAGAAACTCACATTTTGCCAAGTATGGTGCTTGTAATGTACATGCATCATCTCGTTTCTAACCTGACAGCCCTGAAGTGAGTTCTCTTAACTGGCCCATGTAACATATGAAGAAATTGAGGCTCTGCGTGGTCCTGCATCAGGTTCTTGGCAGAACCAAGATTCCAACCCAGACTCTCTGTCTACACAGCCTGTGCCTTTCCCAATTTACACTCATATTTCCAAGTTTTTAAAGGTATTCAATCCCTGAGGTAACACACATGCCTTTCATTTCTAAGAGATGTACTGAATTGCCTGCACTAATCAGACTTTCACGTGGGTTAAATTTCTATTTTCTGGTTTTTCTGAATCAGTTTTGGCTGAATGTATACACTGAGGAGATGTGCTGAAGTAGAGGGAGGGCAAAGATACGCCAGACACAGACAATTTCGAGAGATCGGCTTAATCAAGAAAGCAAAGTATTAAATAAACCACTTCGGCAACATCTGCTCTCAGCTGGCTGGGGGGTGAGGACGCTGAATTCTAACCACTAGACCAAGGGCCCGCAGGCTTGACGTAGGTCCCAAGCCCTTGTAACTTTGGAGAAAAAATTCGGCAAACGAGACTGAGAGACATGAGGCCAGTAAAATGTTTATTAGGAGAGAAGATACGTGCAGAGAAAGCGCAGGTGGGCTGAGAGAGAGACAAGAGACTGAGAGACCAAGAGACAGACACACAGACACACAGAGGGAGCCCGCGCGCGCTGGGAGTGGTTCACCCAGGGAGAATCACCATTGGGTCTGGGGCCGTCCTTCCGGGCTGCTCGGGCCCATCCTCTGGCTTTGTTTCCCTGAGTCCACGTTGGGCCTGATTCAGGGCCCTCCCCTGGGGGCACGCGCCTCTTTAAGCCGGGATGGATTCTAGCACTGGGGTCTCTGGGAAGGTGACAGCATGTGTTACTACGGCCCCCCCTCTGACCCCTGAGGAAGCTTTCTGCGCATGTGCAGCTGGGGAGGCCTCCTCGACCTCAAGAATGAGAAGTATGGGGTCCCTTTATCTTCTGTGCAAACCGGACACGGCTCCTCCCTGCTCCTGCCATAATCCTTATCTGGAAGTACCTGTCCACGGGGACAGATTCTAGTTGCTCAGCCTGGGACCCATCTGTCTCCTGTCTCACATCCTTTTCACCAAAGCCTGGTTTCTAAGTATTATTGCAATGAGGATGAGCTCAACTATTCCTGCTACTCACCCTGGGTGAGCCTGGCTTCCTCGCCTGTGAAACAGGTGTTCTCCTAGGGAATTCGTGGAAAGATTAAACCGAAAACACAGGCGTTCCCTTGTGGTAAAGCAGGTAAGGATCGGCATTGTCAATGCAGTGGCTTGGGTCACTGCTGTGGCGCAGGTTCCATCCCTGGCCTGGGAACTTCCATATGCTGCAGGCGCACCATATATATATATATATATATATATATATATATATATATATATATATTTTTTTTTTTTTTCATATATATATATATGAAAAAATATATGTAAAGAGGCTAGTTCGTTGCCAGACAGTAGGCACTTAATATATAATACCTACCATTTTCACTAAGAAAGTAATTTTAAATCTCCCAATTACATATTCCTGAGAGAGTCTCAAAAAGTGCCTTAATCTGTTTGCCAAAAATTGCAAAACGAGATTTCTTTTTTAAAGTCTGTAATCTATTTCCCAAACTTTTTACTAATCCTGGCTATGATCCTTAAAATCTACTCCAAAAACCTGAAATATCCCATATTTAAACTCCTTAAGCTTAAGACCCTGATCAAAATTAGTCACATAATGCGCAGAGTAAGCAAAGACAGGAGCAGGGCCCCTTTCAGATACAGCGTGCTCTGTGTGGAACTGCAACTTCAAACGGGACCGCTTCCAGTCAAGGGTGAGGTGAATTACTTCAATACAGGTCAAACTCAACATCAAGGAAGTTGACAGATTATTTGCTGGCTCATGAGATGACTCCTTCACTGGTCTAAGTTATCCAACACATTTACCATTTAATTTCTTTTTTTCTATTCTTTTTAGGGCCACATCAGCAGCATATGGAAGTTCCCAGGCTAGGGGTCTAATCGGAGCTACAGCTGCTGGCCTATGCCACAGCTACAGCAACGTGAGATCTATGCCACAGCTTGCGGCAACGCTGGATCCTTAACCCACTGAGCGAGGCCAGGGACCAAACCCACATCCTCATGGACACGGAGTTGGGCTCTTAACCTGCTGAGCCACAATAGGAACTCCTACTATTTAATTTCTAACAGAAAATGGAGAACGCGGTTAGTGTTTAAAAGGAACATTTTTGAATCCACTCCTTTTTTGCCCAGAAAATATAGGCATCATAAAAAATAAGCTTACATACTTGAACTCTTAATAATAAATATTCACTCTCATACATTTGTTGACTTAAATTCCTTTTAAAAAGCCAAAAATCATTACATTTCTTAAATATAGCATCTTTAAATGTAAAATAACACATATTTGGGATTCTTGAAAAAATGCGTTCTAGAAAAAATTTTTAGCTAATTTTTTAAAAAGTCATTGCACAGTGTTTCAGAAATTCAGAAGAAGAATAAAACAGTATTGTGACTCCAGCTCTTGTTTTCGAGGTGGGGATACTGAGGCCTCAAAAGCCACATCCATTTGGCTAATATTAGACATTTTTCCTTCAACAGGAGATCTAGAACTAAGAGCCAGGTCTTGAGGAAACCAGGACAGGCTCCACTGATGTACAGCTGACCCTGAGGGAAATGGACCAAAGAATCAGAATGCTGGGGGCCCGGACAAGACAGCGGTGGAAAGGCGGGATTTCACTCAATATGGATGAGAAAGAGAATCTCACAATTATGATAATACGGGCAATCCCTCAAGGGCCTAAAAACCACTCTTTCGCATGCCTGACACCAAAACACGTAGGAAGGGATGCAGTGGTTCACGAGGAGGCGTCCTTTGTAACACAGCAAGCCGATTTCCCATTAGCTCTACAACTAAAGGAATGGAAAGAAGAGAAAGCTGATATTAACTATTTAAAAATTTACACCAAGAACCAGGGAATTCCCCAGTAGAAATATAAAGACTCGCTGGAAGTTTCATTATGTGAATTTATTGCCAATTCCGTTGTCTTAAAAGTTGTGCTATAAAACATATTGTCCTTGGCTGTTCCAAATCACATCTGAAAGAAATAATAACTTTCTTAAGAATGTTTTTGGAATTTTCTTCTATCCTCTGAAGTTGAATCTCAGAACCTTAAAGAAATGGTGGAGTGGCATTTCGTCCATTTCAGTTCTTTTAAAGAATTGGGGGGGGGGGGGCGGTGAGCACATAAAAAACTATGCTAACATTAAGCTGCTTGCATTTCCTCCCAAAGCCTTGGGAAATAGTGTGGAAATTGGGAGCAGTATAGAAATCCAGCATGAGGGTTAGGGGTTAGAAAGTGACTTGTGAACGCAAATATGCTCTCCAGTGTTCTCTTGTAGCCACTAGTTTCAGTGCATCAAGTGATTAATGTATGTGCAGCTCTCCATGAAGAGCCGTTCATCATAGAACCTCAAATATTATAAACCCATGGGGAACGCCCAGGGCAATGGACAGATTTACAGAGACACCCTCACTGCTCATCAGTGGTGTCAGACCCCACGTGTGCAAGAAAAGAGGTCTGTGCCCAGCACCCACTCTCCTCTTCCCCTCAGTAAGGAACCTCGTCTTGAGCTGAGCTTATCTGATGTTTCTCATCAGCCCGACAGATGACTAGAGCAGGATAAAGGCAGGAAAGCTATCTGGTACTTCACAAAACCATCCTAAAAAGGAAGCCAGGTGCCCTTCTTCCCTCCTTTCTGATGCCTGGAATATACACCTGATGGTTGGCACTCAGGCAGCCATATGGGACCATGAGGTTGAGGGGCTGAGGATAAAACTGAAGTGAGTCAGGAATCTGGTTCTCTGACTCTGTGGCCATCATACACCTTCCAGCCCTGGGATGCTGATGGCTTAACTTCTTTATGTAAGAGGGAATCAGCATTTAGGATGTTTAAGCCATTGCTGTTATTTGGGGACTTGGGGGTTGTACGCTGCCATGCTTATTCCTAACTAACACAGTCGAAGATTCACCAAAAAGTATTCACCAAATATTTAATAAATATAATTATTTTGAAAACAATAGAGGGATCTTAGTTTTTGTTTTAATGCTAGGAAATGTAACTCAAATCTAGGAGTATGCCAGTAAAACGAGGCAGTGAAGAGAAAAGATCAAGTGGATTCTGCGGAACAGACACCAGAATATCCTCCTCTCCAAGTCACAGTAGGAAAGCCACTATTCTACACGCCGAAGTCAGGGACACGCGAGCTCCCTGCTTTCCTTGTCTCTGGGTTGTGTTTTGTTTTCAGCCTTTGGAAAAATGAGTGAGACTGATTGTCAGACCACTTCAGGAGTCATTTCTATCATTTAGAATCCCTGTCTCTTCCTTTCCTCTGCCTTCTTGAATGTTCCATCACATAGTTCCGCAGTCCAGCCTTCTAAATTGAGGAAATGGACCTCAATCAATCTGCTTTCAGACAGAGTTAAGAAATAGACATTAAAAAACAGCATTAGGAAATCTTATCTTCCAGAGGTCACTGCACAGATGAAATATGAGAATATATGTGAATCTACTTTGTAAACACTAAAGTATAATACAAATGATATTAGTATTGATTCTATGTTAAATTCATCAAGAAAGGAAAAAAGGACATTTTCTCTTCCAGAAGGAGAATGTGCTTTGCAATTTTCTATCACTTTAATTCTTCAAAAGTTTCTCTAAAATTGATGGGGTTTTTTTTTTTTAAAAAATCAATGCAAATTAGGGACTAATTTTAATTCTTTCATCTCTACCAGTTTAACATATATCAATAATGCTACCATTTCTAGATAGTTTATTTATTAAAGGCTTTGTATGCATGAATCATACCATGTGACAAATTCTTAGTATCACTCAGGTTAGAAAACCTATCCTTGATACCTGAATTTGTAGACACAAAGATAACTGCCATGTCCTACCGACTTTTCAAGCTATTATTTTTCAAATGATTGTTTCCTCCTGGCCCAAAGCAGACGTGCATTTGTTGATGTGAGACTCTAAGTCAAAACGGCAACTCATCAAGATTGCCTTAGAGACTGAAATCTTCTCCTCCTCCTTGTTCATGTAAACATATATCCCTACTGCCTCCAAACACGAAAAATGACTACTGATATGGTCTCAGAAAACTCCACTGCAAAGATGCCCTCGTCTAGTGAGGAGGAGAGAGCCGTGTGCTTAAAGAAGCACTTGCTGTCTAGAACACATGGGTAAGACACTGCAGCTTCTCTAAGCTAAAGCCTAAATGTGTAAAGTAGAGAGAACATTTATGGTAAAGGACATCCAGAGACCAGCTCCTCGGCCCCACTTCATCCTTCTCAAGCACTACCTGGCACCTAACTCATCAAAAATCTGAGCATCCTAACAAACCACAAGAAAACGAATGTTACCTGGTTCAGTGAACTTTCTTATGTGTCTTTATACTGTATGTCCCCTTTTTCCCTATTTTCTCAGTTGAGAGACACACCTTTTTGGAAAAGTGCCCTTCCTGAAGTGGAAGCTCTTGTTCTGCCCAATCATAATGCCACTGAATGACGGGAGGGTAACGGAGCTGACAAAACACACACCAGTATTCCTAGGTCGCCGCTTGATATTTTTTTCATTGTATGAACTTAAAAAAAATTTTATGTTAGCTGTACATGAAAAACATGTCTCATTCACCTAATAATCAACTGTTATTTTAATACGACCTCCTGAAATAGTCATCAGGTCACTAGGATTTCCTTCCCTCCAACCAAGGATCTGATGATGTGTCCTAGATGCTCTAGCTTTTTGGAAAGTCTGTTTCACTCTCCACTGTTACGTTAAACTTGCGTGTCTGACCCTATGCTCCATTCTAACACTCAATAAAAAAGCAAAAAAAAAAGGGGGGCACCCTTCACTCACTATTATCTGCAGTTGTCATCAATATACTGCTTCACTAATCCTTCTAGATCATTAAAAAATATATACACATTACCCTGTGGTTCTCTTCCATTTGATCTATTTTCAATAATCATTACCTCTTCAGATAGCTTATTACACACTTACCATTCCTTTATCCAATTCAGTTAATTTGGTATATGAGATTTCAAAAAAAAAAAAACTGCTTTCTCAAAATCATGATATTCAACATCTATAGCCTTTTTTTAATCAAGTAATTCTATAAAGCTATCAAAGGAAGCAATCAGGTTATTGTGTGATGATTACTGCTTTAAAGTCTCTGGTCCTGTTTCCATTATCTTACAGATGTTTACACATTCTTGTTAATGCTATTTCATCAGTCTATTAGGAATTGAAATTAAACTAACTGGATGTTAATTTTTCTTTTTAAAAACAATCTACTCAATTTCCCTTGCTAGTTCTTTATTATTTCTAAGGCCCACCACTGACTTTTTCTAGTATTTCTTGTTGGGAAAAAACTCTGAAAGCCTACAGATAGCACCAACTTGAGAAGGAAGAGAAGGTAATTGTGATCCATGGGTGTGATTTCAGGCTGCTGAATGCACACACCTCCTGTCACTCAAAGTGTTCTGACTCCATTGCTTACAGTCCTGTACGGTATTGTCTTTTGTAAAATCCCAGAATTTTTTTTAAAGAAACTCCCTAAAAAGCAAAAAAAAAAAAAGAGGGGAGGAGTTCCCTCCATGGCTTAGCGGTTAACAAACCTGACTAGTATCCACGAGGATGCAAGTTTGATCCCTGGCCTCGCTCAGTGGGTTAAGGATCTGGCGTTGCTGTGAGCTGTGGCGTAGGTCACAGATGCGGCTTGGATCCCGAGTTGCTGTGGCTGTGGTGTAGGCCAGGGGCTACAGCTCCAATTCAACCCCTAACCTGGGAACCTCCATATGCCCCTGGAACAGCCCTTAAAAAAAAAAAAAAAAAAAAAAAACTATTTTCTTGAAAAGCCCATAACTCAAATATCCAAGAAAAGAAAACAGGTTAGTAATCTCAAACAACAATTACTACTTTAATGCTGATTAGTTTTCAGCCCTAACTGAAGGATACAGAAATAAGGCACCTGGAGATACAGACATGAGAAATAGATGCGAAAAAACAAGAAAATGAAAAAGGTAACGACCCTAAAGAAACCTGATCATTTTCTCTGCAATAATTACTTGATTGGAGGACCTCAGTCTCAAGGACTTGGAAAAGGACCAGGAGGCAAATCTCGCAGGAAGAATGAACAGGAATAGACCCCAGACCAAGGCCATCAAACTCGGGTTTCTCCTCGGGCTACTCCTAAATGAAAAACATCTCCTTGGCTTCCAGAATTATATACCTGCACGGTTCCCTTGATGCAAAGGCGCAGAGGGAGAAGGACGCGGGGAGACTGTGCTGAGATGTGCGACCCAGGACAAGGGCGGACATGGATCCGGTACAGAAAAATTGGCAAATCCACATGTGTGAGTAACCCCAGCACTTAAAAATCCATTTTTAGATTATTATTAGAATGACCTTCACCTCAAAAAGATGGAACGGCGTGGACTCGCAGAGGTAAATCCAACCGGAAAAAGCAGGCACAGCGCCGTTTCTACGACGAAGGAGCATAATCGTCATTTGGGCAGAGGCAGCCGTGTGTCGTGGCCGAGATGCCTTCGAATCTTCCCAAAGCAAAGACATGTTGTGTGTCATCCTCACTGCGGTGCTGGGCGATGTTCTGGTTTATTCACAGAGATGGGCAGAGTGTTGGGGCAACTTGTTCTCTTTACCCCCACCGCACCCCACCCCCCACCTACTCATGCCTCCCCGGAGCCTGAGAGGAGTTTTGTGCAGATATTCTGTAAAATCATGACTGGTTAGAAGGACAAGGATTTTATTCAGGCCAGTAAGAGCTCTGGCTGAATAAGTGCCCTGAGATTATGTCCACTGGTGCTCTGACAGCAGCTCAGGGCCCTGTGCCCTGGGTTCCAGGCTCGGCTGCTGCAGCTTCAACTGTATTGATCATTTTTGAACAAGGGACCCACACTTTGATTCTTCATTGGGACCTGCCAATTGTGCGGCCAGTCCCGCCCTGCCTCTCCAGGCGCGATCATCCGAGCATCATTGGACGGCCAGCAGCATGAGCCCCGCTTGGAGAACACGTGCAAGGCAGCATCTCCACCTCCAGGTGAACAGAAACCTGCATCTGAGCAAGAGGGCGCCGATATTAATGGGCACGTTCAAGTCCAAGTAATAAGAACAGAGAACCTTCAAAACACCAAGACCCACGACACAAGGTTCAGTTCCTGTGAGAGATTAAACCGTGATTAATGAAGTATTGTGCTTTACAGAAATCAATACACGAAGTTCGGTTACACAGAGCTGGTCTGTTAATCCTTCCCTTAAATTCACTTCACGAGAGCTTCGAATCACACTGAAAAAAGTGTGGCGCTGTTGAAGGTCGGCTGTCAAATTCATCCGCTGACGTCCTAACTTCCTAACTTCCAGCATTTTCAGAATGTCACTGTTTTTGGAAAAAGCGTCTTTAGAGAGGAAATTAGCACAGGCCCTCCAATGGGCCCTAATCCAACAGGACTGGTGTCCTTATAAGAAGACGAGACTGGGGAGTTTCCGTGGTAGCTCAGCAGGTTAAAAACCTGATATAGTGTCTGTGAGGACGCGGGATCAATTGCTGGCCTTGCTCAGTGGATCCAGTACAGCCATGAGCTGCAGCGTAGGTCAGATGTGCCTCAGATCTGATGTTGTCATGGCTGTGGTGTAGGCCAGCAGCTGTAGCTCCAGTTTGAACCCTAGCCTGGAAACCTCCCTATGCTGCAGGTGCAGCCCTAAAATGAAAAAAAAAAAAAAAAAAAAAAAAAAGGAGACTGGGACAGAGACATACACAAGGGGTGACACAGGAAGACACTGGGAGGACACAGTCACCTGTAAGCCAAGAGAAGCATCATCAAAAGGGACCGACACCGCCCACACTGTGACCTCAGAAACCCAGCCTCTAGCCCAGGAGGAAAGAAGTACCTGACAGTCAAGTCACCTCGTCCGCAGTACTTGGTTGCAGCCACCCCAGCAAACGTATACAAGCACATTTCCCAAGGACCGAAAGCATATCAAAGCAGAGCTTCTTCCTCTTTCTGACAACACCCATGAACGGACTGTTAACCTTCAATTCCCAGTCCCATTAAGGGGGAAATGGTATCACAAGTGGATTTTTTTTTTTTTTTAATTCTCCCAACGGCCTGATATCAGAACACCCAAGTGATTGCACATAGCGGCGTAATACAGATCAGCAACACACAGTGTTTGCGCCTAACCCCTGTGGCTAAACACACCAGAACCTGCACGCAGAGGAAGCAGGGAAATGACGGGGTGGTCGTCTTAGGGTGGCCCCACAAGGACCTCTCTTTCCGCTATTTATACCAAGACTGTGAACATCACCCAACCAGAATCACTTCACACACTTATCAAATGTGTGACTACACGGATGAAACGTCCTCCGCTCACCTGGCCGGCAAAAGCCAACCGCCACTCTCACTCCAGGCTTTACTAACCTGGAAAGGATGACACCTGACATGCAAGACCATCTCAGCAGAGGGTCACTGCAAGTCTCTCTTCCACTGCAGGTAGACAGTGACTCACGCTGTGTGTGAGCAAACTTCTGGGCTGTTCATCAACCACTCTCCAAACCTAATCTGAAATCGGTGCCCGAGGAGCAAGGCTCCACATGTCCACTCAAAGGCTCCTAGAAGCCGGGAGGGACAGATCGATGAGACTTTGCATCTACTTTCTTTTCGACACACCCCGGGTGTTGCCCGGAGGGCGGGGGTGGGGGGTGGGCACCTCGCCCTCTGCCTCTCTTCCTTTCCAGTCTCCCCCGAAGGGAAAGGAGAAAGAAATGATATAAACACTTGTTTGAAAATGGCCAGCGTGAACAACGTACGGCTGACCACACTGTCACTGCTTCGCAGCACATTCTGTTCCTGGTATTTTTTTAAATCGGTGGTGCTTGTGAACTCAGTTAAAGAAGGACAAGAAAAACATCAGCTCTGCTTTTTCTCTGAGTCACAGGAGAGGTCACCCGCAGGAGAGCTAAGGATGGAGCCTGGACACCTTTCCAGGTTGGCAGACAATCATTCATGAAGGCAGGTGAGCGTCCACTGAGCCTAAAAGTGCCCCTCGGGGCTTCTCCTGCAGAAATGCCGACTCTTTAAACGTTGTGTCTAGGAAAAGCCAGGACAGGAGAAGACACTTCGGGCAAAGTACCAGATGCCGGGAAAAAGCTCTTCCCATCATTGCTGCGGCCCTTTATTAAACCTCCTGCCTTCTCCCTCTGCTGCTGGAGCTCTAATCAACACCTGGAACTACAGCTTTTGGCCCCGCACTATTCTTCTGTCCTATCCCAGAGGCCTCCAGTCACGAGGACGAGCTTGTCCCCAGCCCCCGCCACACCATATCCTTCATCCGCCTCCAGGAACGGAGGCCCCATTCATGAGCCTGGACCCTCCTCCAGAGAATAAGTAAATCTCCCCTCGCCTCCAGGTGTGACCACGGTTCTCCATTGCCTGACATTCCCAGGTAGCTGTGCTTAATCAACGTGGTCATTCTGGGCTTGTACCACACAGAACGGGCGGGGACACAGGGAATGAAGCTTCACTCTCTCCCACCATTCACTCGCTCGCACATCCAGACAGCACGTGACCCCAGCCTACCAGGAGTCACACACCACTCTGGGCGGGAGCCAGAAAGACCCACGCCCACAAGCACACGGCACACGAATAAGGCAGGAAGGGAAGGCAGGTGCAGGTGCAGGTGGAGGTAGACACCCACGTTCACGTCTGCATATGTGCACCCATGTATAGTTAAAGGTTGTGTAAAAATTCAGCAAATAGTTCTTAATTGAGCACTACCTTGTGCTGGGTGCATAATAAAATAAATGCTGTGATGACAGACAAATGAACCATACTAACATTCACCACAGAATAAATACACATTTTTACAATATAGGATCTGTATCATTTGTAATCACCTTTTTAGATTAACCAGTGCGCGCACACGTGTGCGCGCACACACACACACACGCACGCACAGCCTCCAGCCCTGAAACCTATAAATCACTGAATACCTCAGAGCTATTAGAAAACATTAATTCAATTCCTTGAGCTAAATTACATTTCACCATTTCCATCAATGGACCTGAATAGAACCTTGAGAAGATTAATGTTTTATCAGCGACTCCCCAGACAGGGGAACCGAGAGAATGCCATCTCGAATTTAGAGCGGTAGCTCAGCACTGCTAAGGAGGTGAAGCCTAAGCCATCGTCTGTAGAAGCGTGGTTGTTATTATTATTATTATTATTATTAAAATTTAGTAAAAAACAGGGAAAAGTTTAACTTACCTACGAATTCATTTCTGTCATTTAACACTTGATACCATTCTCTTGCTGGAAGCCAAGAGATCGGCAATTGCGAGAAGTCTTAGAAATCTCATGGCTAAAAAGGATGAATAATTCTTCTGTGACCTGGGTCCAGAAAAGAGCATCGGGGCCTCATTTTACAAGCTTCTGCCCCTCCGCTGTTGGAAGCGGAACCATTTCTCCTGGATTACGTTTATTACAGCCTACAGTGAGGACTCGGGCCTCTCTCCGAGCACTCGGGCTGTGGCTTCTCTCTCCAGCTCACGGAGGGCAGAGAAAAGGTTCATTCCTTCATCCATGGGCCGTAAGCACCAGGACAGGGCAGAGCTCTGCTGAGTCAAAGCTCCTTGAAGGACAGAGCGTGTATGATTGATTTGCAGAAACAGTGTCTCTGAGATGACCCACGATTGACACTTAACTGGATGACCTTAACATGTGTACCCCTGTCTCCCCCCAGTACCAGGAAGCTTTCCTAAACCAGTATAGTCATTTCTGTCATGAAGAAGTGAACCTGGCTGGATTCTGAGACCCGGTGACGCAAATATACACAGCACGGGAGCCTGCGTAGAAGGCTCAACGCTGCTCTCGCACGGCCTGCCAGACATCAGGCAAGCTCAAGGATGAGGTGGCAGCGAGGCCTGCAGCTAGACACACGGGACGACTGTCCCAGCCCTGAAGTCTTTCTGAAAGCAGATGAGGACAGAGACAGGCCCTAAGCACGGCGGATTCGGGCTGTTATCCCGACACCGGCCCTTTGGATGTGGAGCACGCCAGCCAAAGAATGCTCCTCTGGGCTTTAGTTCCTTAGGATCAGCCCCACAGGAGGTTTAAAGCTCCAAGGACAAAGCCAAGCGGAGCAAAGCAAAGAGCCACTCCCATCACCGACGTTCTCATTCGCTTGCTCATCCAAAAGGCGAAACTTGAGCATGGAGTTCGGTGGTTCGGGAATATATGAGACCTTCTCAAGGCTTCAAAATCAAAACACTCCCTATGAATACAGGACGAAAGACAGGGACCACAGTTTGCGAAATTCTGTCCTCACTGCTCTGTTCTAGCTGTGAAGGCGTCAAATCGGCCTCCGATTCAATTTGTTTAAAAGTCATTCTTGTGGGATGGAGGAGAGGGAGAGAGACTTATTTTTCTCTCAGCAGAGCAAAGATTAGTAAATTAATAAACTGACATGGAAAGATTAATAAACTGAAAATACTAAAGAGTATACTACATTAGGAATTTCTATTGCAAAATATTGGCATAAGTGTTTACTGAGTGCTCAGAGTTTTAAAGAAATCCTTCGGAAAGTTAGGAATAAAAGATTTTTCGCTTGGAACGACAACTTCTAAAATCTATTACAAGGTACTACCAGATATGACTATACTCTATAAAGCTCCCTACATGGCATGATGTCTCCAATTTGGTTAAATTTTGAGTTGATTTAACTGCATTTTCTTATTTATCCTCATGTGTTCCCAATGGCATTCCACGTACCAATTATGGTGATGCTTTGCAGAATTACCCATCTAAACTACTTTAAGGAAGGAGGGTGTGTGCCATCACAGCTAAGTCATTTTTTAGAAGAAAAAGGAAACTGTTTTTACGCTGTAGTGTAATAAAATAAGTTTTCCCACTGAAACAGACACAAAGCAAAATTTTACGTTTCACTTAGTTATTTCAAATAGCAAGAGCTCATTATGGAGGTCAAAAAATATTGTCTCGGTTTTCTCATGCCAGTTATCTTTTTCTTCTTCTTGCTTAACTATCAAATAAATGATGAGGATAAAAACTTTATTTTATCCTGACAATATGTACCAATTCTTTCCATGAAAAAAAAAAAGTGAGTGGAAGAGTATATCACATTAACCTTTAAGAACAAAATTTTGTTGCAATCACTGCTTTTGTTCCTGAACCCTCAGAAGAGTTAAATTCTATAGTCCCCGTGGATCAGGAGAGATGCGGCCATGTCTGTGCAGATACCCCTAGAGGCATTCAAATTTGCAAGCAGTATTCATCCGAGCGTCATTTTTACTGCGTTTTTGGAAAATGTGTTTGGTTAAACACACCTGCATTGGACTTGCCCGCTATTAACACAGACGCAAATTTTTAAAACCCTGTAGAAAACGTGAACCCTCACCAGAGGTGCATAACCCAGTTCTGGAGCTGAGAAGATGATAAAGGGGGGCGGGGTGCCCCTTAATACAGCTTCCTCCAAGAGAGGCAGGGGCGGGTACCAGCAGCTTTTCTAATCCATTAGCTCCATCTTAAATAAATCCAGAGAGACAGATTGCAAAAGAGAGTGGGGATTTGCCTAGGTTTAGGCACAGAAATAAGAAATCGCTCCCAGCTGTAGAGTTGAAATAGAGGGAAAGTGGATTTTTACACCCTCGGCGCCAAAGACATTCCAAGGATCTGCTTTATCAAAGTGAACCCTGAAACCCCCATGGTCACTAGGCTCCCAACAGCAAAGTCCAGGAAATAGTCCGGGTGGGGGCGGGGGTAAAGCGGAGCAAGGAGTACGTTAGTGGCCGATGACAGCAACACTAGACTAAGAAGAGCTGGAAAGACTGTGGTGACAGCAGCATCGGGCTGCAGCACAGGCTGCTACAAGCCAGGAACCTCGGAGGATGACTGTACCTTCTCGCCTGTGTTTATAACGTGCCACTGATCTTTTTTTTGGTTTCACTTATATAATATTATCACATATTCTATAATGTAATATACGTTACATATTTGTACATATTTCTTGCTTACAGTTATCACCAAGTTCCTAAACAACTTGTTTAGAAAAACACTCTTCACTTTTCTATGATTTAAAACTTTCTTTCTGGGGGGGAAAAGAAATCATCTAATTTTCAATGGCTGGGTAAGACAACGTCGTGGTGAACTGGGGTACACACCCGGAAGGCACTCTGGGGCACAGACACTTGAAAGAAAACAGGACCTCAAATGCTGCCAGTGGGTGCTGAGTTATGATGCCAAAGTAGTAACCTCCTGGCAGACCTTGCACCCATCTCTGGAGGAACCTATCAAACCATAACCCATGAAATCATTATTTGAAACATCAAAGATATTTATCTGTTTTAAAAATGAACTTACAAGGAACAACGACTATCTATAAGTGAGTCCACAAAAGGGTCAAAAAGAAATCCTTAGCTAAGAACTGCAATAGGTAATTTAATTAGGCACATATTCATATCAGCTACTGAAGACACTGAAAAAGTTTGGATCTTAAAATTCAAATTAGCATAGTCTCCTTGCTTATGCTTTAGTAAGCGTTGTTTTTCACATGTCGGTTAATCGGAAATTCCAGTTACAGAGCTTCCCCACCACACTCCCGGCCCCCCATGTACTCAGCGCCACGGATTCCTCTTGAGTGAGTCCCTAACAGTGTGAAATCCTTGCATCTGTGATACCACACATGCCTTCAGTGAGAAGATAGATTTGAATTTAAAAAACCCAAGTGGGCGTTCCCGTCATGGCGCAGTGGAAACGAATCCGACTAGGAACCATGAGGTTGCGGGTTCGATCCCTGGCCTCACTCAGTGGGTTAAGGATCTGGTGTTGCTATGAACTCTGGTGTAGGTAGAAGATGCGGATTGGATCCTGCGTTGTCGTGGCTGTGGTGTAGGCTGGCAGCTGTGGCCCGATTCAGCCCTAGCCTGGGAACCTCCATGTGCTGTGCGGCCCCAAAAAGCAAGAAAAAAAAATTTTAAATTAAAATAAAAAAAACCAAGTGGTTGCAACAATAAAGAAATACAACTTGAGGATTTGGCATTGTCTCCACAGTGGCTTGGGTCACTGCTGAGGTGTGGGTTTGATCCTGGTCTGGGGAACTTCCACATGCCGTGGGTGCAGCCAAAAAGGAAAAAAAAAAGTATTTAAAAAAAGATGGGAGTTCCCGTCGTTGCTCTGGTTAACAAATCCGACTAGGAACCATGAGGTTTCGGGTTCGGTCCCTGGCCTTGCTCAGTGGGTTAACGATCCGGCGTTGCCGTGAGCTGTGGTGTAGGTTGCAGACGCGGCTCGGTTCCCGCGTTGCTGTGGCTCTGGCATAGGCCGGTGGCTACAGCTCCAATTCGACCCCTAGCCTGGAACCTCCATATGCCTTGGGAGCGGCCCTAAAAGGACAAAAGACCAAAAAAAAAAGAAATACAACTTGTTTCAGTGTCGTCATTCTATGTAGGCCCTTGCACTTTTTGTTCTCTGTGTTCAGAATTTTTCAGCTGGGGGAAGTCATTTGAAACTCACTAGAATGATTTCCTAGGAATCCAAAACGTTGCAGTTCTTGGAACTGATTGTGAAATGGGGATTTTTATAACTCTCTGTCAAACGTATGTTTATGCTGAGGGCTTACCCTAAGTAATTACTTCTACAGAGGTTGTTGCTTTATGTGAGAAAAACTGAAATTATAAAAAAGTAGTTGTTCTTTGTTGAACTATTATACAAAGATAGGCTGACAAATCTGGCTCAGCCGCCTGCTGAAATATACGATGCTGATAAATTTGACCAAGTAATTGATCCAACTGGAGAAGGCTCAAAACCAAAAACCATACTACTTCACTACTGAGACAGACTGATATTTAGGTAGGTACATATATTATTCACTTTTTCGGAAAAATAAAATTAAGTGTAACTAAAAACTGTTCAGGAGTGTCCGTCGTGTTTCAGCGAAAATGAACCTGACCAGCATCCATGAGGACGCAGGTTTGATCCCTGGCCTCGCTCAGTGTGTTAAGGATCCCGCGTTGCTGTGGCTGTGGTGTAGGCTGGACCCCTAGCCTGGGAACCTCCCTCCGTATGTCAGGGGTGCGGCCCTAAAAAGACAAAAAGAAAAATTTTTAAAAAAAAAGGTAAAATCTGCATCCAAGGTCACTAGTACTTAAAAAATTGTTGCTATATTGTTAAAAGCGGTGGACAAACAGCAATGCTGTAGTTTTTAAATCTCAAAACGTTGAATCCATTAACGCTATGGTTTGGTAGAAAGAGATAAAGAAGCTCCGTCAAGTACTAGAGCAGCAAATGGCTATGAAAATCAAGCAGGGTGTATAGGACCTAACACAGTGTATCAGAAAAATAAATGCTGCGCTTTGAAAATTATTCTTTGCTGGCAGCTCGTCAAGGTGCCCCAGAGTGAAGCAAGGGCGCTGGGCTGGGCTGCAAGTTTAAATTAGAAAGGACCCCCACCGAGTGCTTCGCAGCTCTGCTGTTAATAAAGTTGCATCCTTGTTTCCCTTAAGAGTCCTCTTTGTCCTTGATGGCTTTGTGCCCTTGGCAGAGAAGACCTGACACATTCCAAGAACCCCCAGGGTTAATACTCTGCCTGATGACAACATTAACTTGCCTGGGTTCCATCAGCAAAGATCTTCCCTTCTGCCTAGTTCCTTCTGAAATAACGCAAAACAGGAAGCCAAGAGTAAAGGGAAGCAGATACGCAGATCAGGATGGGGCTTGTCACCCGCTTTTGGGGAAAGCTCCCAAGTCAGCCAGAGTTCCAAACTCCGAACAGAACCTCGTTACCTAGCCCATTAATTACCAAAGAGAGGGGATGCCAACAACTGGCTTTTTTGCCAGATTTCATCACCAGAGGCGTGTCTGAGGCCATAATATCCACCCAGCACACCAGACAGGGAGCCGAAGAGGAGAGAAAGTGAGGAAGGAATGAAAATAGGAAGGGCGTGCCAGAAAACATGAACTAGACACAGGGTGGTCATGGCTCAAAGAGAAAGGTGGGAAGATGCTGAGCTAGGGGAGGCCACAGCTCAGGGTTCAAGGAAAGACCATGACCAAAGGGCAGGTTACACACAGAAAAGCATCCCCACGGGCCACCAATCCCTCTATACCCACATCCGCCCCACAGGCTGCCACCCCTTTATACCCAAATCCTGGAGGAGAGAGGCCACCACCAAAGGGATGTCCGTCTCAGACACTTTCAAGAACAAGAAATTCAAAAAACATCTTGTTTGCCCCAAAACAACTGCAACCTTGAAATCTTATCAAAGTTGGTTCCCTCCTTTCACAAAAGAGGCCCCAAAGCAAAGGAGAAACACCCAAGGAAACATACCTCTGAGAGCTCAAAGCTGCGACCAGCCAGTCCACAGAGGCAAGAGTTTCCCATTAGTCTTGCTACTTCCGCAGGAGAAGCGACATCGGTGCAGACGTACAGGTGGGAGCGGGGAGGCCATGCGGGAGCTTGGGGGCCTCAAACTCAGGCAGAGCAACCAAGAGAAGGAGGAGCAGCAGAAAGATGAGACTGGAAGCAGGAAAGGCAAGTTCACGTGCGATGCAGCATGAGGTGCCAGGATTTCTCTTGGTCGATGGTTCTTGCCAGGACTTGGGGGGCAGAGAAGCTAGCAGCATCCACGGCACGGCCCTAAGACAGCTGGACGGCCCTGAGGAGCTGTCCAGACCCTAGATGGATGTGCTAGGTTTCGGTGAAAGGCCAACTTGAGAAATGAGCTTCTGCACAAATATCTGGGGGCCCATCTCGGTTCTTTGAGAGGCAGGACCAAGTTTTCTGCATTTTTCAGATTTCAAAACTGACAGAGCTTCACCTCAGACCACCCGCAAAGCCATGACTCCAGACACAGTAAAACCATAAAAACATTCTATCCCAGTACCGATAAATGCACAACACGTGTGATCTGTGTTTGCGAACAAGCCTCCAGGGTACCCGCGAATGTGCTAAAACCCACCGTGCTTCATACAGTCCTATCAGAAATAATAAGGATGGGAGCCTTCCCGGGACAGGGCTTCAGGGATGGGTTTTGTGCCAACAATAGGAATTCTTAATGTGTAGCAGCTAGAAGAACAGTTAAATAATTAAGTAACTTCCTGGGATTACTGGGAAGAACAAGAGTATGAATGGAAAAGGAATAGATTAAAAGAAAGGGATCCTCCGTGTTTTCTGTAAACTCTCATAATGAGACAAATTCGGAATGGCACTTATCCAAGGTTGTGTCTGTTTCTGTCATCCTTTTTCCGTTCCAAATGTGCGGAGAAAAGGGAGGAAAGGTAAATCCATCTTTAGGCCCCTTCTCAGGCACTTCTGCTTGTGTCTGGCACAGCTCAGAGCCCACGCTGCAGTCCTGGGAGGGCCAGGGTCAACTGGCAGGGAAAATACGATTCTAGGACCCTCACTGGATAGATCTGGGTCCACCCGCTCCACTCAGCCCTCCACCATTAGAATCAAGAAAGCTTAGCGAGAAACAGATGTTCTCCCATCATTTGTTTGAAAGGAAGAGCAGAGAAGGCTTCAGGGGTGCGTGCACCCAGGAGTTAGCACAGAGCCCCACAATGGCCTCAGGTTCCGCTGTCATTGTCTGCTGTCTGTGTCAGTGAGGACTTTCCTCCTGCCCTTCCCCCCCTTCTCCTCCTCCTCCTCTTCCCCCTTTTCCTCTTCCTCCCTCTCCTCTTCCTCCTCCTCCTTGGCCCAACCCATAGCATGTGGCAGTTCCTGGGCCAGGGATCAAATCCACAGCACAGCAGTGACAGGAGCCACTGCAATGACAATGCCCGAGCCTTAACCCACTGAGCCACAGGGGGAACCCCTCTTCCTCCTTTTTTTAAAAACGGAAGTGTACCTGATTTAGAATGTTGTGTTAATTTCTGCCATAGAGCAAAGTGACTCCATTATACATATGTATACATTTCGATATATTCTTTCCATTACGGTTTATCACAGGATATTGAATGTAGTTGCCTGCGCCATACAGCAGGACCTTGTGGTTTACCCACCCTCTGCGTAAAAGTTTGCATCTGTTAACCCCTCACTCAAAGTGGGGGCTTCTGAGCGAGGCGCCTGGCACATTCACTCCGCCTCGGGCCTCCCTGCCAGCAACACAGCTGGTCCCGAGCTGCGATGCTCACCCTTCCATCCTCGAACCTGTCAAGTGTGCAAGGCTGCGTGCCTGTTCAGAACAACAGAGAAGAGCAGCACTCCTCAAAAACCCGCGGGCCCCGTGGGAACAGGGCGCGCTAGACACAAGGAAATCATTACCCAGACAGGCTGAGCAGAAACCCAGCCTTCGAGGACGGCCAGGAGGGTTAGCGAATAACCCCAAAAAGGTTATGCGTGGATCTTTGTTCATCAAAGGAAAAGAGGCATGTCTGTCTGCACAGAGAATGAATAGGAAGGAAACAACCTAAGGAACCAGTACGATCAGGGTTGAACTACGGTTATTTGCTAAAGCGTATTGAGGGAGGGTCTAGAATACACTACGTTAGGAGGGTTTTCTGACCACAGCAGTGGAGGCATCTTCTTAGATTCCACGTCGTGATGGTGATCTTCATCGACTGTGCGTAAAACGAAGTGGCTTAACACTCACTGTGTATGATTAACTCCAGGTTTCAGAAAGTGTGGTACCCAAAACGACTAGAAAATACCCATAGTTTTGATGACTGAAAATATGCAAGGCTTATTTTATATTTGCAAATCCAACTGCCTATTATGTGCGGATAGCAAACTTTTTTCAACTCTTCCATGACTTTAAAAAGTAAGCTGCACAGGGAAATACACTCCTACTAAGATGGGAGGGGGGGAGGAAAATGGTGGGGGTTTTTTCTTGTTTAAAAAGACCTCATTGCTGAAAACATCCTAGTCCCTGAACAATTCAGAAGAGCTAAAATCTATTTCCATGTTGCTTTCCCAACTCAGCCCTAAAAAAGGAAGAAACCCATGAAGCTAGTAAGTATTTGGCAGAATAAGGACCAGTTTATTCCTATAGTCATTATTCAAGGCTTTCATAAAAGTGAAATTCTGTGATGACTGGGGAAATTAATCATAGTTTTCAGAGATCTTCGGTGTTTGCTAGTTACTTGTAAAACACAAGGTGATGCAAATATGAAGGTTAACCCACCACCGTTTTTAGGAACACAACCTTGCCTAACAACTCAGTTCATTTACGATTAAAGTCCTCAACTGAAAAATGGAAAGGAAATGAGGGAGTCAAAATGTGAAATTTTAAAGTTTTCTAGGAATACGAAACATTTTATAAGAAAGCATAACCCTTACAGAGGCATTATCTGACCAAAACTGGAAGGCAGAACAGATTAAACAACCAAACTGTCGAAAAGCACCCAGAGAACTCATACGCTGAGGGAGGCAAGGAAAAGAAACTCTGGGGAGGAATTTCAGGTTCTCCTGATGCCTTTTCCAATTTAATTGCAAATATGGCCAGAAACATTAACTTGGCAAATCACAAAATTAATACCACTTTTAGAATCCCTTCCTTATGAACTTCTAATAGGGCAAATCAGAATGCAATTATAGGAGATCCAGAGAAAAACTTAGATCTTGAACCAAGAATTTCACCTCTGAGTTCCCACACACAATTGTGCTTAATGAAATCGGGGCGGGGGAGCAGCTAAAATGCGGTAAATTTATTTTAATCCCTATACATGAACATGGAAAATAAACTTAATGCCTGATATTTAGAATAAAGTAGTTCAAATGTAGTACACATTTATAAACATAGATATAAGCTAGAAATCTGTGTATATAATTGTATGTACACACCCAAGTGCTTTAAAGCTATATTTAAAATGCATTAAAAATATAAAAGTTAAATACATATAAAATCCTTTTCCAAATACACCCCTAAATCCTTAAACATATAGACATGTTCTCTGTCAGTCAGAAATTGTCCTTTAGGAAGAGGATATAACTAACAAAAAAAAAAAAAAAAAAGCCTAAGACAATGTAATTATTTAAAAAATTAGTTTTTACCTCTTTCCATATGTTTCTCAAATGGTCACTGCAGGGCGATAAAATGACTATAAGTGAAAGGGGACAGTGCTGGGCGTTCTGTGTGCTCTGTCCTAACCCAGCTTCTCAGTAGCTCTCTGCAACCTTGGATAAGCCATGGGAAACTTGGGTGATGAATTTCCTTAGCAGGAAAACTGGGCAACAATCCCTGCCCCAAAGGACAGTAAGGAAGACATAATGGATGCAGAAAGCGTCTTAATTCTGGCATACAACACCGGACCCAGGGACCAGACCCTATTACTGTTCATCAACAGAGCAACACAGCTAGGTGGGTATCCTTATTTTCATTACGGAAAAAATGAAAGCCTGGGACCCTAAGTTACTTGCCTGCAAAATGAGTGCACAGCCATGGGCTGGAAACCAACTGAAAGGAAGGTGAACAAGTACCTGACAGCCAGTCAAAGAAACAATACTAATTCATTTTCAATGAGAATTAATTGTAATTCACCTTTCAAGTTCATGTGCGTAACTCACTAAGCAGCTATAAAACCCAAACCCAAAGAGGCAACAATAACTTGACCAAAGCTGCTTACAGTACCAACACTAGTAAGTATTTATACTTAAAGTCCAATCCACAAAATAACTTGGTTTCTGAATTGAAAGACATGCTCAGAGCCAACCCGCAATGGCTCAATCACCGCAAATATTCTAACTCATTGACATAAACCTACTTTTGCACCTTCATAAAAATATATAAAAACACTGTAAAGTGAACAATGAGCAAGAAAGCCAACATGCAGCCTGATTCAAGTGTGCACGCCTGTGTGCTAGTGGCCACCTGCTTTCTTTGTGGTTCGGCTCTTACTTTCCACCTTTCCGAGGGTTAATCTGTGAAATACAAAGATACAGGAAATCTTATTTTCATTAGAAAGCAGTCCCAAAGCATTTTTACGGCTTGAAATTTGAGCTCAACAACATCTGTGCAATTACAAAGTATATCTTGTAGAAATAAGAGAGCTATGTATCATAAATACATACCAGTAGCCCAATGTTAAAATCATTAAGTTTTATTTAATTACAGTCCACTCTCTGAAATGCACATGGTCCAGCTCACAATTAATCATAATTATTCAGCCCCACAGCATAGCACCACAGGGCATCAAGAGGATTAGCAAATGTGTGGCCTTCTTACTCTTTCTGCCCATTATAGGAACAGAAAGAAAATTCAGACAGTATGGCACCGCAGGAAAAGGGCAAACAAATTCATTTCCTGTAGAATGAAAAAAGCTTTAAGAAATGGTTTTCTGCCCAACATTCTCTGGGGATTAGCTTCCAGGTTTCTGGGTGTATGGAGGAAACCATTTAGGGTCCATGGGCAAAAAAAAACCATTTTGCATCTTTTTCTAAACCATTTGTTCATTCTCATTTTAAATTTGCTTTTTAAAACTATGTGGCATCCCAAGCTGCAGATATAAGGCTCTGCTGACCAGCAGACCCTTTCACGAACCACCTTTATACAAATTATTGAAACGAAAGCAAATCACTAAGAACATACTCCTCGGCCACACTAATGGGACGTTCACATGGATCCATCTGTTCCGCTGGACCCAGCTTTCAGAGCAAATGGCTGCATTTGGAGAAAGGAAGAAAGTGCTCTTCCTCCTTTACAGTTTTGTTTCTTCTAGGAAACAGCACTCGTATTTTAAGTCAGCCACATCCATCCTTTGAACCCAGGACCTCCCCGGCTCTGCCCACCCCTGCACCCCTGCAAGGGGACCAAGGCTTTCAGAGGAAGGGGCAGCATCTTTCTGGGAAGTGATTTCAGAGCCACCTCTGGAGAAGAGCTAATAAGAGCTGAAGAGAGCTGGGAGATTGCGCATTTGATTATATCCAGAAGTTCTCTGACCAAAGACTGAGAGACAGGAGAAACGACTATAAAGTTCAAGGAAAATCAGGGTGAGGACCCCCCCAAAACATGTGCTGTTCAAGGCTAAGGAGACGTATAAAGAATGACCACATGTACGAACTAATTAGCTGAAGGTACTCGGATCACCTCCTCAAATTATCCTTTCAATGTCTAACACTGTAAACACGGATGAATATTTTTTTACCTAACTTTTTAGGAAGAAAGTTTTTTAAAGTGTGCCTCCATTCGTCTATAGATAACCGAGTATTGTGGCTCACAGAACCTTACCAACTTATTGTTTCACAACCACAGTAAGAGGACAGTTTTCACAGGACTGGTTTAAGATAGTTACACCCATAGAAGGGCTATGATATGATCCAGGAATCCCACTCCTGGGCGTATATCTGGACAAAACGGTCATTCAAAAAGACACACGCACCCCTATGCTCACTGCAGCACTATTCACAATGGCCAAGACATGGAAACAACCTAAATGTCCACCAACAGATGAATGGATTAAGAAGATGTGGTACAGACACACAATGGAATACTACTCAGCCATAAGAAAGAACAAAAGAATGCCACCTGCAGCAACATGGATGCAGCTAGAGAAGCTCAGGCTAAGTGAACTAAGGCAGAAAGACAAAGACAGATACCCTATGATGTCACTTACATGCGGAATCTAAAACAGGGCCCAAATGATCCTATCTATAAACAAAAACTGCTCATGGACATGGAGAGGAGACTTGTGTTTGCCAGTCGGGGAGAGAGGAGGGAGTGGGATGGACTGGGAGTTTGGGGTTAGCAGACGCCAGCTGTTACATTTAGAATGGATAAGCGATGAGGTCCTGTGCACGGCATGTGGGTCAGAAGATAGTTTGAAAAAAGAGGGTGTATGTATGCATGACTGGGTCACTTTGCTGTACAGCAGAAATCGAAGGCTCACCGTACATCAACTATACTTAATTTAAAAATTAAAAAAATAAAAACCCTACGGAAAGGAGAGCCACCCTCAGAGAGTCCGGGGTGATCTTCCAGGGATGCAGATCAAACTCAGAGCTTTAAAACGTTTATTTTCAAACATCTGAACTTCTTAGTGTAGGTAAAACCGTGAGAGGTAAAAGTTAAAAGAAGTCCAATTTAGCCTGAAAAAATTGTAAAGGAAAACATTTGAGAGTCTTAGCTACAGTTTCTCTTATAAATAAATGCTGTGCTCTACTGTATTCTCTGGGGCAAAATTATATTATTACAACAGAAGATCCTCAAAACGAGGACCTTTTTTTAAACCATAGCCCTGGGCTGAAAAAATAAAGAAGAAAAAAAATAAAAATAGGAGGTGGGGGGAAAGGCTCAACTCCTCTGTCATGTCCTCTCAAACCCAGGCTTCCTAATCTTTATTTTAAAAATGTATTTGTTTATGCATACCCAATGGTGTTCCACTAACAGGGACCTCTGAACAAAGAACCAGAATAAATCCAAAGCCTTTGGACCAGACCTCCTAACATTACAGGATCCACCAGGGCCCACGCTCCTTAGAAATTCTTAGCCCTGCTTGACAATTCGGCGGCTCCTTTAAAACTGAAATGCGTTCCGTTTCTGCCCCACTTAAAAGAGCTTTTCTCAACTCTTGGTGACATCGAGTAACACCTTACACCAGGGAAGCCAGCACGTGAGAAACTTCTGCAATGGCCACAAACCAAGTCGCAAATAGTGTAGAAACCAGAAAGGGACATCTCAGGAAAGGAAGGAACCCACTGAAAAAGAAAACTGCCCCCCCCCAAAAGGGACCCCAAATGAACCCCATGAATGTTTAAATCAGCAAAGAGATGAGCCACCAGCAAAACTTCAATTTTTTTTTTTAGCCATGAGAACGCCCTGATTGACTCTGTCCAGTTGGATCTGCAAAATGTCTAATTCTCCATGGCTGAGAGCACATCGTTTTCACCCACCGCACGGTCCTGACCAGTGGCCGCAATCACTTTTCTAATGCACTTGAACCTCCACACTCGGCCACAAGGTCACCTCAGCGCTAGGGTGATACCTGAGGCCACCGAGGTATGACCCAGCCTCCTTCCTGGTTTCCCTGCTACTACTTGCCTAAGCTTTCCTCACGGGCCCCGGCGCCTCCCCATCCCCACACCAGCCTCCCCAACTCCACACCTGCCCCAATTGATGATGCTCCAGTCCCCCGATGCAGGTCTATAAATTCTTTTTTTATATTTTTTAAAAATTATAGTTAATCTACAATGATGTGCTTATAAACTCTCTACAGTCTAACCCAACTCCATCCCCTCCCAGAAGGTTTTGCTGTTCCTTCCAACTACAAAGACAACCTGGACACCTACAATGCTGATTGGTCCTGAAATATTTTAGTGACTGGATGGTTCAAAATCCTGAATTTCACTGTGTCTATTTGTTCTTCTGTGTTCTTGTTTTGTTTTGTTTCTTTTTAGGGCTGCGTGTGCAGCCTATGGAAGTTCCCAGGCTAGGGGCTGAATCAGATCTGCACGGGCCGGCCTGCACCACAGCTCACGGCAAGGCCAGTTCCTTAACCCACTGAGCGAGGCCAGGGATCGAACCCGAATCCTCATAGACATTAAATCAGGTTTGGAACCTGCTAAGCCACAACGGGAACTCCTCGTTGTGTCTATTTGTAATTTGTTACTTACTAAATTTTTTTTTTAATTTTTATGTGACTACCAAGATGAGGTTAGGAATACCCAAGCCAAGGTAGGCAACTGGATGCAAACACTGCCGACTCCCTCCCTGGTGACTCACACATCATTATGGAAACAGGAGATGCTCAAATATTTAATGGAGTCTCAGAATATAAATAGCATTTTAGAATCATCTGGCTTAACTGCCCATTAAAAATCTTTGAGTGCCCTCGGCTGTATTCCCACCACTCACCCCCTGCCTGCAGTCTCTCCCTCCCCAGGCAGCTCACAGCCACCACTGTGAGCTCTGACTCAGGAAGATTCCCCCACACACGACGCCTGCTTCTTCCTGGCACTGTACAGAGCAAGCCTATCTCTGCGTGATCGCAGCACCGACTTCTAGGTTTACGCCTTCGTTTATTCATTCATCAAACACTTCCTGAGTACCTACTATGAGCTCCCATCCTTATGCCAGGTATAATGAACACTCCCTCCACCTCTGCTGCAAGCCCGCAGGCCCTGCTCTCATGGAGTGGAAACAAGTAGGAAAAAAGAGACACTGTTCAGAAAACCACACACAAGATGCATCCCTGGTCCATCAACCACTCATGCGTGGAGGCCCCCTTGGGTCATTTGGCTTCTCCTTCTCAAATATCACCAAGTTCTTACCCAAAAAGAGGGGGGAAAAAAAGGCAAGGAAACATCACCTGCATTCCTTACACCAACAGGTGACTCTTACTCCATCAACAACCCACAAGTGCTCTCAGATTCTATTCATGTTTTCCTGCTTCTTTTCCAGACTCACTTACTCACCTCCAGACTGGGGGTGTGGAAGGTCTCCCCTCTTCCTCCAGTCACGGCCTGAACCAGGAGGGGACCCCTGTGGGCACTCTGCACAGTGCCACCCTTCACATAACCCCCAGACACAGACGAGCTAAAATCCAGACTCGCGTCAACTTATCTTTTCATTTGAAAGGTACAGCCCATCTTGATAAAAAGACCACTGAGGAAAACAAGGCTGCTGTTTGATGAACACCACAGAAAAGTGGAAACTGGGCCGAGCATTTCATCCACCTTAGAATCCAATCTGTTTCTGCGTTTCTGTTCTGCTTCCCTGTTATCAGCTTAAAAGTCTCACCCATACACAGATAAAAGCTCACCCTGCAATTTGGGGGCCCTCTTTAATTAAACTGATTCCAAAGCTTGAAAGAGAAGTGGGAAATTTCTGATTCCAAGTTAAATCATCACTGACAAAGAACCGGCTCTCATTCCTTATGAAAGCTGCAAGAGATGAAAAGCTCTCCAATCTGAGAACAGGGTGAAAAAAGCCCCATCACTCCATCACGCACAAGCGCGCCCCGGCGCCTCACTGAGCGGGGCTGCCCTGGAGCGCACGGAATGGTCCAAGATGACTGGCCTGACCTTGGCCTCCCTCTGCCACGGCAGTGATCCACCGAAGAGAAACCTCGGAGCAGAAACGGCAGGAGAACCCCACTCTAGTCTAGGTTTGCACAGGAAAATATTTAATCTGGCAGGACCCATTAAAGACTGACCAGCTCCAACACTGAACAAGAGGATGTGACAGGTGAGTACTCTCCCAGCAGTTCAAGAACATTCTCCAAAACTGGGACCCAGAAGCCCAATTCCCACCATGAGCTGAAAGAAACAGCACCTCGGCCTTCACACCTCCTTACAAAAACCATCGCATCAATTCTTTATTTAAATAGATGCTTTCTAAAGAAGCACATGCAAGGGGTTTCTCTTCTCCAGAAGTCTGCACGGCAGGCTGGACCAGGAGACACAAATGCAATCATGTTGAGCCCAGATTTATTGCTTTTCAATGTCATGCTCACATTTACATAACATCCTGTGCAAGCTGAGGCAAGAGGCTTCTCAAGCAACACATGAACCTCAATCACTGATTTAGTCATTATTTAATTTTCACGCCTTTCATAAAATTCAGTAGAAGAGCCAGGTACTTCTAAAGTGGCCATCTTACACTTGTTTTCAATTAGAGACTTTTGCTTAACCCATCTCCACCGCCTGTGACATCTGACCACATTCCTTGCTAAACACAAAGAACAGAACTCCTCTAAACAGGGCTACATTACCTGTCTATCAGAAACATACAGAAAGAAAGTTACATTTACAGAACTTAATTTGGAAAACACCCCAATGACAAAACCCAAGATCATCCTCTATTCTGAACAACTTTATTTTTTTTATTTATACGTTTTGCTTAAGTTTTATATAAATATCAACTTTGGATGTGCAGGCCAATGCTTTTCTTTTGTTTTTTTTTTGTTTTTTTTTTTTTGGTTTTTTGGGTTTTTTAGCCTCACCCAAGGCATATGGCGGTTCCCAGGCTAGGAGTCAAATCACAGCTTTAGCCACCAGCCTACACGGCAGCCACAGCAACGCCAGATCCGAGCTGCGTCTGCGACCTACACCATAGCTCACGGCAACGCCGGATCCTTAACCCACTGAGTGAGGCCAGGAATGAACCCGCATCCTCAAGGATACTAGTGAGATTCGTTTCTGCTGAGCCGCGACGGGAACTCCCTCAATGCTATTTTAAATTCAAACCCGAAGCCTCAAGATACCATGAATCCACATATGAAGGGATATCAAATGACACAACTACATGTGAGAAAGAAAATTGTTTCCTTTACTGAAATTTTTGAAACTAACTCTTTACTATAACTTTCACCTAAAATGTCAGCCATTCAATTATTATAAAAGTATCACAAGGGAAGGTTTTTCTATGGGGGGGGGTGAGGGCACTTCAGAATGGGTTTGTATCTGTAAGCAAGACACCAATTACAATTAATCCCATTGGGCTACATAAAAACACTGAATAGGAGCTCCCATTATGGCTCAGCAGGTTAAGAACCTGATTAGTATCCATGAGAATTTGGGTTCCATCCCTGGCCTCGTTCAGTGGGTTAGGGATCTGGTGTTGCCCCAAACTGCAGTGTAGGTCACAGATGCAGCTCAGATCCTGTACTACTGTGGCTGTGGTGTAGGCAGGCAGCTGCAGCTCCAATTCAACCCCTAGTCCAGGAAATTCCATTGCTGCAACAGAGCCCCTTATAAAAAAGAGAGAGAGAGAGAGACAAATTATGGTTGAAAGAATATATTGGATAAACTTTAGTCAGTTACTCTTATTTTCTTTTACAAAAACAAGAAGCTTTGGGAAAGCAAGATTACTCTGCTAGAACACAATGCACGACAGGACTATATGTCTGTGTTTGGTTTTGTTTTTAGAGCACAGGGCATATTCCATATTAATAGTGTATCTGGAGTTCCCATCGTGGCTCAGTGGTTAACGAATCTGACTAGGAACCATGAGGTTTCGGGTTCGGTCCCTGCCCTTGCTCAGTGGGTTAAGGATCCGGCGTTGCCATGAGCTGTGGTGTAGGTCGCAGATGCGGCTCGGATCTGGCGTAGGCCGGTGGCTACAGCTCCGATTCGACCCCTAGCCTGGGAACCTCCATATGCCACGGGAGCGGCCCAAGAAAAGGCAAAAAAAAGACAAAAAAAAATAGTATATCTTATAATCATCCTGATATGATCACTGGTGAAGAGTGTGAACTGAGCTTTTTGGGGAGCTTCTTCACTTTTTTTTTTCCCTGACAAATGGACTGTGCAGTTTTCTTTCAGTATCAGAAGTCTGAGCTGTACAGGTCACGTGTGAAATGTCAGTGTTTCTGGCCCCTAGAGGCAGAGTAAGAAAAGTGATGAAATAGCAAAAATCTACCCCAAAGTGCTCTACAAAGACACTCAAAAGCATATGGGAATATAAGTTGGGCTTCAACAGCCGGAAAGTGAAAATTGATACTTCACACGGCTGTGTCTGTAGCACATGGGTGGGGGTGGGGGCCCACAGAACAGCCCCCAAGGCTGTTCCCCACATGCGGGAACAGCATTGCACCGTGTCTGACGGCCTCTATTTATAGCAGACCTGCCTGCTCCAGACACACGATTATTTATGCACATCAAATGTGCATTATTTAACAGTGCAACCACGCCAAAATGAGGGTTTTCAACGCGTCTTTTAAACAGGCTATCAAACTTTTTTCCCCTAAATAATTATATTCAGCTTTAAATAACTTAAAACTTCAACTTTAATTGGGAACAAGGCATTTGAATTTAAAACCTCTGGGACAAGAGTATTTTACTCTCTGAACAAAACAAGTGGTTAAGGGGAAACCAAGAGACGACACTCCCCACCGTTAACCACAGAAACCGGAATACATGTCAACAGGACACATCGCAGCAAAAGGAACAACCTTAACCCTCTCCAAGCCCCAGACCCACGCGCCACGTCCTCGGGACTGGCCTGCAGGCCATGCTCAGCCAGCGCTCACAGTCCCACGTGTCCGCCGGCGCCTGCTGCCACCGCCCTGGGTCTCTGGCGTGTTTCATGCCACCTCCCCATTCCAGGAAAACAGACAGTCCTTGGATGAAAAGCTGTTTCAACCGTCTGCATCTCTGGCAGCCGTATCTGTGCATCCCCACCCCCGGGGGGCGGGGCGGGGGGGGGGGGGAGGCAGGACCATCATGTGGGTCCCCAGTGAAACGGCCCTTTCTGTTGGGGACGTAGCAGCTGGAGCCGCAGCCTCGGCTTTTACATCATAAGCACAAGGTTTGACCCCCATCCCAGCACCACAAGGGAGAAGGAACTTATGGAAAAGAAACTGGGTGGAAAGGCCAGCTCGGTCGGCAAGGCCACCCTGTAACGAGGATGCTGTGCCCAGCAGGGACCCTGGCCGGGCCGGGGCAGGGCTTTGGGCACTCCTCCACCCCGAGACTGCATGCGTTAGGACAATGGGCAGGAGGCAGAGGCAGAAAGCTTACAGCTGGCCATGCCCTCCCACCCCTTCGGCCACTTGCCCCACAGCAAGCAGGGCCCAGGGTGCCCTCCAGGGGACATGGTCCTCAGGGCTCACCAGGCTGGGCCACAAAAACCCAGGAAAGCGACAGAGGGTGACCTCAAGTGGCGTCCCCAGTCCTTGCCTGGGCTCAGCTACCAGCCTCCCACGGAGGAGGAGTATGAGTTGGGGGCCAATCCATGGGCATGTGACCTGCTCACGGAGGCGCCCAGTAATGCCTAAGCACAGGCCAGGCTGGAATTACTTTTCTCACAAACGAGGTTAGGTGGCTGAAGACCAGAAGGGAGCTTAAGACACACGTTCACTGAGCATCAGCTATGCATCAGGCACACTTGGGGAAAGGCCCTCCAAGCGCTGCAGTGCCGGTGTCCTGCAGACTCACACACAGTGGCTCTGGCCTGACCCCCGAGCTGACCCTGGGGAGCTGGATGAACCCAAGCTCAGTGACTTCCCACCAACCACCAACAAGACCTTCGAGGGAGCTTAGCCTCAAACTTTGAAAACAGCAGTAGTGAGTTGATTAAAAGTAAGATTTACGGGCAACCTCACCAGAACCTTTTTTTTTTTTTTTTTTTAATAACAGCTGTACCTGCAGCATATGGAGGTTCCCAGGTTAGGGGTCAAATCAGAGTTGCAGCCACCGGCCTACACCACAGCCACAGCAACACCAGATCCAAGTGGCATCTGTGACCTACCCCGCAGGTTGTGGCCATGCCGGATCCTTAACCCACTGAGCGAGGCCTGGGATCGAACCCGCATCCTCATAGATACTATGTCAGGTTAACCAGCTGAGCCACAACAGGAACTCCCTCCGGAACCCTATCTTAATTTGGGGATAAGTTCTTAAGACGGCCACGATCTTGTCTATTCAGTATCACTTTAAAAATCTCCCCAAACTGCCCAAGAGCAGAACACACTGCTCGTGGGTTGAAGGCCCCAAACACAAAGTAGCCGGCCTGGGCTGAGGGATCATAACAGACCACATCCTTCTCCCCCACCCAAAACAGGAATAAGAAGAACACATAAACATTGGAACTTAGTGCGGCAAGATGCTGGCACTACGCAGCATGTGTGTGTGTGTCCTTGCTCTCTCCTCCTCTCGGTGTGGGGAGGTGTAATCTCTAACCATCTCTCTCGTTCTCTGACTCTCATCCTCTCTCTCTGTGAGAATAAAGCTTGTCTTTTTTAATCTCTTTCTAGAGAAGACAGGGGAAGGAAACAGAACCAAAAGAACAATACACTTGGAGGTGAGTGAGTGTGCGATTAACTCATAACTCGACATGTGGCGGTACCGAGTCTCTGAAAGGACTCATAGAGCGGGCAGTATATGTGTCATGACGAAAATGTAAAATCAAGCAGAAAATTCTGACTGCTTTGAGGGCTGTAACTCATACTTGGATACAAACATCTGAGAATTAGCCAAAGAAATGACAAAACACACGAGAAGAACATGCTTACGATCCATCCGCACGTCTAACACACTTGTGTGTACTGTAATTTCAAGGCAAATGCTCAAAAACAGTCCCGGCTTCCTAACCACATCCAAACATGCGAATGACGGGACGCGCGTATCCAGGAAGGCGTCACGACGACCCGTGCAATCAACACGCGAGCCCGTTTGTGAAGCCAGAGCTCTCGTGTCCAAGACCGTCCGGGCTCAGAGACTGATGTGCTGCCTTCTCTTGCCTATATTTGGATGAGGCTCAGCTTCTGAAGCCAAATATCCTTTAAAATCCCATTGGGCTGAGATGCCCGTCTATCATGCACTGAATTGTGTTCTCCCCCCAAATGCCGTGTTCACGTCCTAAGCCCCAGGAGCCCAGAACATGACCTTATCTGGAACTGGAGCTTTACAGAAATAATTAAGTTGCATTTATGATGGTGGGCTAGGAACACACACAGGACTGTGTGATGGGGTCACAAGCCAAGGAATACCTGTGACACCACCAACCTGGGAGAGGCGCAGGGCACCCCACTTCCAGAGCCTCAGTGGGAACGCAACTTCTTGGACCCAACTTCTACTTTCCAGAATTCTGTTGTTTTAAGCCACCCAGTTCTTGGTCCTTTGTTAAGCAGCCCTTCAAAACTGAGACCATCCCTAAGGACTGATTGAGAGTTTCTGAAGTTTCATGTGGGAAATAAAATCAGTGATTTCAGGAGGAGATGAGCTGCACCCAGAAGTTACTCCATCAGTTTTTGGAAACGTCTGAGGCTGTCGGCGGCACACAGGTCAGCAGCTGTCTCTGGGCCCAGCCTGCCTTTCCACCTGAGGGCGGACAGACTGGGCAGCGGGTGCTCACCGGCTCTGTCCTCGCCTGCCCGACCCTCCGGGGACTTACCCAGCAAGAATTCAGGGGCTATTTCTCAGTGAACATGGGGCGCCCTGCTCCCTGGGAGGATTTTCCAAAGTGCAGCCACTTCCTTGCCCAAGACCTCCCCTTTCCCTACGGAGAGGTGCCACACAGAGGCCACATGACACTTGCACTTGGCAATGATGTGATGAGACACATTCATCTGGATTAAAGAGAAGCACGTGCTCGGATGCGTCTTTATGTCAAATGCATCCTTAGCCCAAGCATCAGGACCCGTGGCTTCACTGCTCCGTTAAGTAAAATCTGATTGGGAAATCTTTATTTTATTATTATTTTTTGTCTTTTTGCCTTTTCTTGAGCCGCTCCCGTGGCATATGGAGGTTCCCAGGCTAGGGGTCAAATCAGAGCTGTAGCCGCCAGCCTACGCCAGAGCCACCACAACGCCGGATCTGAGCCGCGTCTGCAACCTACACCACAGCTCACGGCAATGCTGGATCATCAACCCACTGAGCAAGACCAGGGATCGAACCCGCAACCTCATGGTTCCTAGTCAGATTCATTAACCTCTGAGCCATGATGAGAACTCCTGATCGGAAAATCTTTAATCTGGCAATTCACTCAGCAGTTATTAAACATCTATGACTGAATCAGGGGTTGGCGATCATTTCTTGTGGTCTCAGCCCTGAGACCACTCCTCCCAGTGCCCAGGGCCTGGAAGGGCTGCCCCAACTTAGAGGATGTGGCAGAGGCCCCACCTAGCCTGAGAGACAGGGACAGCAGGGAAAAGCCTTTGACAGCCACACCACCCAGCGCTGATGAGTGGCAGTAACAAGAAAGGGTTGGCTATACCTGTGTCTTGAACGTGTAATTTTGGCAAGAAAATTGGAAGTCAACAAAAAGGAGGAAAAAAAAAAAGCATAGAAAGGGTAGGGGGAAAAAAATGCCAGAAAGAAAAAAAAAAATGCATTACGGACGGGAGAGGGCCACCCAACAGGGTTCGATGTCACAGGTGACCCTAATATGACTCACCTACATACTTTTTCTTTGTCTTTTTTGCCATTTCTAGGGCCGCTCCTGCAGCACATGGAGGTTCCCAGGCTAGGGGTCTAATCAGAGCTGTAGCTGCCGGCCTACGCTGGAGCCACAACAATGCGGGATCCGAGCCGTGTCTGCAACCTACACCACAGCTCACGGCAGGCAACGCCGGATCGTCAACCCACTGAGCAAGGGCAGGGACCGAACCCGCAACCTCATGGTTCCTAGTCGGATTCGTTAACCACCGAGCCACGACGGGAACTCTGCACCTACAAACTTCAGATACGGTTTTTAAAATCCCAGTGAAAAGCCAAATGATCTAAGAATAGGTCCTTAAGCCCTCCCCCAGGACGGGAGCCGGGGTGTTAAATCCCCCCTCAGCTCGGTCTCCAGCAGCCACACAAGAGTGCAGAGTTACGAGGTGACAGTGACGTCCCAGTCTGGGCTGTAATGAAGGTCCCGGGCAGGGACCCTCGGACACAGATTTAACAAGCCCGAGGGTGATTTACTGCCCCGACTCTCATATTAAACGTTTTCAATATCTTTCAGCAGTTTGATAAAACCTGTTAAAATTAAATTCCAACCACAACTGCACTCATCCACACCTTAGGAAGCAAAGGTTATACTAATGTGATCTCCCTTTATGGCCCCTGCCGATAAAAAAAGAGGCAGTCTTTCAGTCTCCAGGTACAAAAGCAGTGATCCAAAAGCAGGGGGGTGGGGGTGTCCCTTAACTTACACACACACACACACACACACACACACACACACACACACACACACACACGCTGAGGTCAGCAAGGATAGATGTCGCCCGTGTTCTGCGGACCTACTTACTGCAATGCCAGAAAGAAAATCACCTCCAACCTGCCAGAGGAAAGCCTCACAAAGAGAGCGCCCACTGAGTGCATTTCACACACATGAACACTGATGAATCAAAATCACTGTCACGTTGCATTATTTGGGACCCACTGAAAAGAGACCACCCCATCGTTCGAGGGCTTGAGATAAAATATTCATCTGGTTGTCATAACCTCTGTCCAGTGGCTTGTGTAAAACCACAGGCAGCAAAATACTCAAGACCCTCAGCTTTCATTAGATTGTAGGACTACTTTTTGAATAATCTGCCAGTTTTCTGAGGTCAATAGTCCATCGTACTTAACACTCACTAAGCAAATACTACAGAGCTTCAGATACTGAATGTGTGTGGCAGGTGGCTATCTAGAGAAATCTTGAATGTGCGGGATAAAGTCTAGGGGAACACACATCCCACTGTGGTCAGGTGAACCTGAGCTGCTTTCCCTGCATGATTAATGAGCAGCTCCTACAAAGTCACCTAAACGTACAGACCATGAAACCAGAAGAGGCGAGGAGGGAGCGTGGGATGGGAGATGGCAAACAAGACTCGGCGATGAAAACCCAGGCCTCAGACAGAAGGAATTCACTTTGATCCGGGGCTGCACAGCCCAAAAGTAAGAAATGCGGAGTTCCTATGGTGACACAGTGGGTTAAGGATCTGGCGTGGCTGCAAATGTGGTGTAGGTTGTAGAACCCACACCACAGATTCGATCCCTAGCCTATGACACAGGGTGCAAGCAAAAAAAAAAAAAAAAAAAGAGTAGTAGTTGATTGGTTTGACAGATAATTATAGACAATGCTACTAAGACTAGCTCTAGAGCATTTACACCAAGTAGGTAACCCTCAGATTTTAGAAAGAAAAGGGTTGGCTAAACATGTATATTTTGAAAATGAGAAGTCTGTGCAGTCAAAAGCTAATTATACTGATTGTACGTAAATACAAATTCTTGGTCGTATACAGCTCTAGAAAATACTTCTAGCAAAAGCTATCCTGTCTCAGAGACATTGACAATATTCACAGGGTTCATATACAGAGTCAGATGTGTGTGTGTACTGGGGTGGGGGGTTGCCTTTTTTTTGGAGCTGCACCTGAGGCATATGGAAGTTCCCAGGCTAGGGGTAGAATCACAGCTGCAGCTGCCAGCCGACACCACAGTCAAAGCAACGTGGGATCTGAGCCACATCTGTGACCTACATCACAGCTTGCAGCAACCCTGGGTCTTAACCCACTGAGTAAGGCCAGGGATCGAACCTGAATCCTCATGGATACCAGTTGGGTTCTTAACCTGCTGAGCCACAACAGGAAACCCAGTTTAATTTTAATGGTGATTGACTGTCTCAAATGCATTGAGTTGTCTTTTTATAGGTGGTTCCTGGAGCCCTGAGGCCAAACACAACTCAGAGAAGAAAAGAGCAGACAGATAAAGACCAGACAGGAGAAGCGGCGTCGCTGGACAAGTAACTGGGCAGGACTGTCATCCCCCAAATTCTCCAGAGTTGGAAGCTCTAGTTTTGATGTTTTGAGTAGAAGGCTATTGATGTGCCTTCATTCCCAGTTCCATGCTCAACTGCATTTGCCTCCAGCTCCAGCTTGTCCTGGGACCCATGCCTTTCTCACCGAGAAGGCAACTAGGAACAAGAAGATAAGTAGATGATCAAAAGCCACCAAAGGAGTGTGCGACATTAGCAGATGAAACTCTCCCCGAAGGAGCAGGGCTGGAAGAGCCCTGAAAACAGGAAGCGGTACAGGGAGAGCCATGGGAATGGGTCCAGAGCGCCTTGGTCTGGAACCAAAAAAAATAGGGGCGTCGTAAGAAATGGTCCCCTAATTACTAAGGAGTTGTTAACAGATGAACTCAATCTATATTTGCTGACGTGGAAACACATCCAAGATATATTGGCAGAACAGTATGTATAGCAGGAAACCATTTGTGTGTGTGGGTGTGTTTAAAATGCTCATATATGTGCAGAAATTTCTGGAAGGATGCTGCCAAAAAAGAGGAGGGGGAAGATAATTGTGTTTTCCCTCCAGGGGAGGATAATTTGGGGAGGGGATTTTTTGGGTTATTTTTCCACTTTACACACTTCTGTTTCTTTTTCCATACGTATGTGCTACGTTTACAATTTGAAGGTGGGGGGGAACCTCAGGCTTAAAAGGAACAGAGAAATTTGAGAGCAAGGCAGTTGTAAGGTTTTAAAGAGATGTTCTCTGAAAATAAGATGTTTAATGAGGAGGAGAGAAAAAAAACCACGGCTAACAGTCCCCTCACAGGCGCCAGGAGTAACTGACAACAAAGACACCTCCAGTGAACTGCAGAGACGGCTCGGGTTTTTGCAAAGACCCCACAGCGATGCTTTCAAATTCTTGGGTGGCGTGAAAGCCACAATTTCTACTTCCAGCCTCTTCAATGTATCGGGTGATTTCCAGTTAAGACTGAACAAAAGGCGTGGGGACCAGAGAGGAGGCCCCCTGATGTGAAGGAGGTGGGGTGAGGTTGAGACCAGCACCCGGGACTCCCATCCACAGCCGGAGGCTGGGCTGCTGCCCTGCGGTCCCTCCTAACACACGGCTCCAGACATGGGAGGACCCAGGCCCCCAGTGTGAAGGGTCCTGGACTAAACACAGGTTCCTCCCTCCGGGAGCTGCCCGTGGCCATGCGGCCTGTGCTCCCATCACCTCTGCAGGAGAGGCCAGGGGCGCAGGACTTCCAGCAGCCGAGGAGAAGCTGTGAGTGAGGCTGCTTTTGCTGAGGTCAGCTCTGGGCCGCCCACCTCGGCAGCTGAGGGGCATCGGCGCCCATTGCGGGCTAGGGCCTGAGCCACCTGTGCGTCCCCACGCCTTCTCCTAGCCCTCCTGTCTGTCCCGAGTGACCTCAGGGTAAAGTGAGGATAATCACCTGAGGGAGTGGCTACAAGGAGATAAGGAGGCTCTCAGAACCAGGTGTCTACTAAGCTGTTCACTCCCTGAGGTCGTCACCTAGCACGCAGCAAACACTCAATACGTTAACTCGTATCTCTTCTCCTAATTCAGTGTAGAGAGAGCCAAGCATGTGAGCGCCTGCTGGCTCGCACCCGACACAGTGCTGGGTGTCCGCAAATATGATATATGGTCACGTGAGCTATGTGGGTAGAGCACACACACATCAGTGGACAAGGTCACAGATGACATCCCCCCCACCCCCCGCCGCCACCACAAGGTCACAGAAGTGATGGGTAAGGCAAATGGGATGCTCGAGCCCACAGGGTGCCCACCACTCCACACCACGATCCACGGCGGGGGGTTGGTCTAATGAGGATGAGGATGCTGCTTAATTCATTGTTCCTCTTAAAAAACCCAAACCAGAAACTCTCAGGGAAGGATACACTCAAAGCCTCTGCACGTGTTGAGTCTTCATCAGTTTCGCAGCCCCCTGAACTCACTGCACCACCCTCCCCACGGAGACAGGGAGCTAAAGCCACACTCTAGCCCATGGCGACATCACCCACAGGGGCAGGAGCCCACCTTCTCCTCCACCCTGGGCCAGCATCGCAGTCCTGTTGGCCTCCAGGGAGGGGCCAGGCCTCTGACTCTGGTTCCCTGCGGGCCCCTCACCCAAACTCACACTCGCGGGTGAGGTTATTTTTAAAGTTTTGGGCAAATAACTGAGACAGTTCCCCCGCCAGCGCTTCTGTGGGGCTGGAGAAGGCAAAACACAACCCAGCCTGCACCTCAGGTCATCTCACCCAGAGGCAAAGGCACAGTGATCCAGAAGAGGACGCACAGTTCCCGTCAGCCTGATGCTGTCAACCAGTTAGCAGAATAAACTGATTTCCTTCACGATGGACTGCATCCCTGCATTCCCGCAGGCGGGAGTGGAGGACGGAAAGGAGCAGTGGGTGAGGCGCGGCGGGGCGGGGCAGCTGCCGTGATGGGCAGGCGGGAGGCGGGATGCAGGAGCGGAGCACAGCGCGGAAAAAGTTATGTTAACAGGAAAACTGAGCGGGGGGCGGAACGGTGCCGTTGCTCATATTATAAAAACCTTTTGGCCACATGCTGGCTGTACCCGATCACGTTCGAAACTCTACCTTAGACACCAAGAACGTTGACTATAAGGCGTGAAACCTAAAGAAAGGAATTTAAAGTCAAGATGATAGTCTAAGAGTTACGCAAATAATATAGAAGCAAATCTAATACTGCAATTACACCCATTTGCAAGGATTGAATAGTTAAATGGTCCAGTTCCCAGAAATCAACAAGTAAAATAAGTCTGTTAGCAAGGATGCAATCAGGTGCTACGAGCAGAGTTCCCTGCAAGATGGATAAAGTAATCCATATGCCTTTATTTGTGAGAATTTTCCATTCTTTTCACAAACAAGGAGGAATCCAGAGAGCACGCCTCCTCCCAACTAACTCTTATTTTTATGCCTCATAAGTATGCAAGGGATACGATGAGCTCGCTACCCGAGCCTGCCACCGCTTTCCAAAGCCCACAACCGGCCGTCCGTTAACGTCAGCGCCCGCCCCATCCACAAGTGTGAGCTTTAATTACAAGTGATCAGTGTCTCGGGCTCGCCCTGGAGACCAGTCCCCGGGACCCTGAGAATTTCCCGGAACCTGTATTTGAATTCACTACAATGCTCTGTCACTGGGGGTTTCTACCCTCAGTAATAATGTGCTTTGTTCTCACAAGTGCCCCTCACACCTGCCAACTGAAAAGCAGAGACTTGGCCTGACGGGGCGCGGTCGCGATGCCCTCTAGTGGACGCCGCTGGCACAGCACCTCTAAAGGCAGAGGAGGGAGGGAGGAAATAAAAGCTTGGGAAATAAGAACGTTGAATATAAGGTGAACAAAACGGAAAAAGTTAATTTCAGAAAATATAAAGTGGTGTCTCCCAAAAATTCACCGGCATTAGGTAATCAAATAATCAAATTTGCAGGCATGAAATATATTCAAACCTCAGAAAATATAAGGACGTATCTACACATTACTAATTTTTCACATTAAACAACTTAAGCCAAAACATTTCCGTATCCATATGCGTACATATAGACAAAACACACGTACACACAGACATTAACTGCACGCACTGCTCTTGTACTGAGAAAGCAGTGACAAGCAAAGTCTACAGCATGTGAGAGGTGTGTGTCTAGCAGACAAAGTACACAGAAAGATAATGCCGACACTTGGGGAGGGGGAAAGTGGAGAGTGGATGTAACGAGGATGTGATTCTCCATTTAAAATGCACTTGCGGAGTTCCCGTTGTGGCTCAGTAGAAACGAATCTGACTAGCATCCGTGAGGACACAGGTTCAATCCCTGGCCTCGCTCAGCGGGTTGAGGACCTGGTGTTGCCGTGAGCTGTGGTGTAGGTCGCAGACGCGGCTCGGATCCTGCGTGGCTGTGGCTGTAGTACCGGCTGGCAGCTGTAGCTCCAGGCCGGCCCCTAGCCTGGGAACCTCCATGTGCCATGAGGGCAACCCTGAAAAAATAAAAATAATAATAAAATAAAATGCACTTGCCAAGATTCAGAGCTGGCAAAGAAATACTCGAAATTTAAGAGCAATTAAAAATCAGCAGGAAATCACAAAACCACCAATAAGGAATTGCCATGCTTTCTCTTTTTTTGCTACATATGAAAATCACACCAAAAATTAAACAAATGTGTCCACTAACGTCAGTAGGTAATGAGATTTCCTTTATAAATTTCCTGGTGTGGGGGATGGGGCACTAAGTGGGGATTCAAGCCACGTTTAGTAACAGCCCCCATATTATGTCAAGCATCACCTAGCAGATAACTGAAAATGTTCAGTACATCCAGATAGCAAGAAACAGTCATATCTTCTGAGATACCTTATACATGATATTATGACACCTATAATAATTTTCATGACAACATTCTAAAATAAAATCTAACTATTTTCACATCACGCTCAGACCCATTTCCCCTGCAAAGCACCGCAGGCACAGGCTCACGGAGTTACCAGCAGTAAAGCTCAATCACAAACTGGCAGCGACCTCTGCTGGACTGTCTGAGAATCACACCCTAAAAACGGATAATACTTTCATTTCTGGATACTTTAAAATAAAAATACCACAAAACAGCTCAACTATTTAGTTTTAGAATAGCCCCCTTCAACCTGGTGTCACAAAGCACTTTAAAATCTTATGCTTTTTCAGCGGGTTTGTTTTGATTTGAAAATCAGTAATGAATTGAGTTCAATCATCCACAAACATCTTTGTTAGTATTTAAATGATTTATAGTTCTCCCTCCAGGAAAAATAAAATTAAATTCCTTCCCAATTCTTAGAAGAGAAATATAAAATATGAAATACGGCTGTGAGAGGTTATTTCAAAGAATATTTCTTACGAGGCCTAAGGTCCTCAAGCCATTGGCATTATATCTAAAATTTTTTTCTGACTTCAAATTCACTCTGATCTCTGAAACAAGATCTGATGAGATCTGAAGGCAGATCCATAAAGGTGATACAAAGCCTCTTCCTGAAAAAAAGAGTGCCTGGGAAAATAGAGTATGTATTATGACCACTGATCTTTTTTAAATGCACAGGAAAGAAAATATGGGGGAAATATAACACATGCATTTAAATCAACCAATGCAGCCCCTGGGGCATTCTCCCCATCGGTGTAGGGAAGGGCACAGAGGGACAGCCAGATCTCTGCGTTAGCGGCTGTCGGGCAGAGCCTCAGCTTCCTCAGCTGTGAAACAGGACCTAGCAGGGTTGTCGGGAGAATCCACGTGTGCATATCTCCCCCTCAACAAACACGACTTTCTGTGAACCCACACGGCGGACAGGCCCCCTCGCTCCCCCCTACAAAGCCCTCCGAGGCTCCATAGCCAGGGCGGAGGTCCACCCAACCGTCTGGACCAGAGCGTCGCAGCGTCCCCTGGGTGGGTCAAAGGAGCAGCAGGGCATCTGCGGCGTGAGCCAGAGGTGACGGGTCGTCGGTTTCTCCCCCACGCTCGCCGGCGATGTATAACTTCTTATCATGAGCACACTGCATTTTATCATTACAACTCCCTTACTAAACCGCGACTTGTGCTAAAACACATCTGAGGCCAACGAAGCAACCACAGAGGCCAAGGCTGCGGAGCAATGATGCGAGCTGGTTCCCGCAGCTCCAGCGCCGGCAGGAGGTCCGGGAGAGGGCGGTCCCGGCCCTGCTTCGCTAGCGGCTCACTCCTGAAAAGGTGGGATCTGGGCGCATCTGGGTTCTGCGACCTCTCACCAGACAGCGGCCTTCCAGGCAGGCTGAGTAATTCTGTCTAACATGCACCGTCCTCCCGAGGGTCTCAGGGCCTTGGGGCGATGCTCAGAGCACACGTTCCAGAGACACGCGGCCCGCGGGAAACGGAGGCCGCCAGCCGGGCCTCTGAGAGCTCGCCCTTGCACTCCCCACCCCCCACCCCAGGGCTCCAAGGGCAGTGCCCAGCATGCTCAGAAGCATTCCTTCCCGAGGTGGTCTGTAAAATGGGGCCATGACCCACTGGCTGGGAGGGAGGGGCCTCAGGGGACGGCTCTGCAGGTAACTGGCGCCCGAACCTTAACCCTGTCCCGTCCTGTGCCCCTGTCCCCGTCCCGTGTAAAGGAGGTGTACGGGTGCGGTGTGCTGAGAGCCAGGAGGAGGAAGAGACCCACATGGGACAGCTTCAAGGGACCAGAAGATGCGTTGAGGCCCCGCCTACCACGGAGGCCCTGCCTACCGGGGGCACCTCCCCCAGCAAAGCACATCCTCCTGGGCTGCGAGGATTTGGTGGCAGGAAGGGCCTGAGGTCCCATGGAAATCCAAATGCAAGTGCAAATGCAAACCCACATCTAAAGGGCAGCACCGCATCACCTGTGCCCTCCCTCCTCTCCCTGCCAAAGCCTTGCACTGTCTCCCACCTCTGACACTTCTGCCTTCACCTCTCCCCACAGCAGTCCCTCCAACCACCCTGGGCACGTGCTGATGTCACCAACCTTCCTCAGAACGACCCTTCCCCCGCTGCCTCCCTCACCCCCCACCCCTGCCCCAACGGTTCCCCCAGCCTGTGGACCCAGCCCCCAGGGCCCCTCATCACTCTCCAGCTACTCTCCTCAGTCCTCACTGCAGTGGGGCTCGCCCAGGAAGGTGGCCCTTCCTGCTGGTGGCCCCAAGGCTCAGTCCAGGACCCCATCCACTTCCCATGACCCGGGCTCTCCCTGGACCATCGCACCAGTCCCCAGCCACACCCAAGTTCATACTCCAGCCCCAAACCTGATGACCTGCTCACTGGGGCAACATGGAACCGCACATCCACACGCTCTGCCAGCACCTCCCTCGTGATCACCCACCCCCAGCCTCAACCCTTCCCTGCTGTACCAGCCAGAAACCAGGCCTGTCACTCCACCCCCTCACCTAACTCTCAGATTGGCTGGCTCTTCCCTCTTTCCACGGCCAGAGCCACCCCCTCCTCTCTCAGATTCCGCAAGAGCCTTGTAACTTCCACCTTATGATCCGCAGAGGAGCCAGACCACCTTTAGAAAGACACATCTATCTGCCCCCCCCCCCAGCGAACCCGTTCCGTGCTTCCTGAGCTGTTCTTATAACCCATCTAGAAACCTCAGTCCGCCTCCCAGGGTGTCTGCTGACATGTGGCCCCATCAGAGAAAACCAACTCGACCAGCCCATCAGCCCAGGACCCCACCTCTGGTCCCTCTGCCCTCGGGCTTCCACATGCTGTCAGCGCTCAGCCCTCCTGACGTGCTACATGTCTGTTTCTGGAACTGTCCATGGCTGCCCCCAAAAATGAAGAGCACGAGCACAGAAACTTGGCTTTTTCACTGAACCTAGATGTCTGCTGAGCCCCTCTCCCGCCCCCGCCTCTGCCTCTGCGGGCCCTCCCACCTGGCAGGACACACCCCTCCTTCCCCTCCAGGCTTCCCTTCCAAGCCCTCAGTTAATAGGAGCCACCTCAGGGACCGCTCCCCTTGAGCCCCAGGACGAGGTCAAGCGAGCGTGTGCCTGGTGTATGACCTCGGCCGCTAAGTGGTGAGACTCTGCTGTGAGACTCTGGGGGCACAGGTGGGATCTACACGGCAGGCCTGCATCCTTTGCACTGGTGACGGCCTGATGTCCCCTGCAGCTCACATAACAGAAACAGCCAAGGCAACTAGGCAAGAAAAAGAAATAAAGAGCATCCAAATTGAAAAGGGAGGAGGAAAATCGTCTCTGGGAGCAGATGATGTGACATCATACACAGAAAACCCGAAAGGCTCCACCAAAAATACTATTAGGACCAAATAATTCAGTAAAAGTTGCGGGATACACACCAACATCAAAAAATCAGCTGCGTTTCTATACACTATTAACAAAGTATCTGAAATAGAAAAAAGATAATAATCCCATTTATAATAGCATCAAAAACAATAAAATACTTAGGAATAAATTGAACCAAGGAGGTGAAAGACACTGCTGGTTTCATCCCTGGAACCCTGGCCTAGGAACTTCCACATGTCTCAGGCGAGGCCAGAAAAAAAAAGACAAGAGAAAACAAGTGTCGGTGAGGATGCAGAGGAAAGGGGACCACTTGTGCACTGTTGGTGGGAACACAATTTGGTGCAGCCGCCATGGAAAACAGCATGGGAGTTTCCTCAAAGAATTAAAAATAGGAGTTCCCACTGTGGCTCAGCGAGTTAAGAATCTGACTAGAATCCACGAGGATGTGGGTTTAATCCCTGGCCTCGTTCAGTGAGGAAAAGGATCTGGCACGGCCACTAGCTGTGGCTAGGTCACAGACATGGCTCAGATCTGGCATTGCTGTGGCAGCAGTACAGGCCAGCAGTTACAGTTCCGATTCAACCTCTAGCTGGGAACTTCCCTGTGCCATGGGTGTGGCCCTTAAAAAAAAGACAAAATTAAAAATAGAACTACCATATGACCCAGCAGTTCCACTTCTGGGTATTTAGCCTGAAGAAATGAAATCAGGGTCTCAGAGCGATACCTGCTTCCCCATGTTCACGGCATCATTGATCACAGGAGCTAAGCTACGGAACCAACCAGTGTGTTTTGATGATAAAGGGATAAAGAAACTATACGTGCAATGGAAAGGACGGACGGACGGACGGAAGGAGAAAGGAAGGAAGGAAGGAAGAAAAGGAAGGAAGGAAGGAAATCCATGAGAAAGAAGAAAATTTTGCCACTTGTGACAGCATGGATAAATCTCCAGGGTTATGTGAAGTGAAATAAGTCAAATACTGTACATTATCAACTCATGTGCAGAAACTAAAAATGCTGAACTCCTAGAAACGTGGAGTTGAGTGGTAGTTACCAGAGGCTGGAGGGTTGGGGGAGCGGGGAGATGTTAGTCAAAAGGTAAAAACCTCCAGTTATAAGACGAGTGAGTTCTCGGGATGGCGTGTGTAGCACGGTGATTAGAGCTCACGAAACTGTACAGTGCACTTGCAAGTGGCAAAGACGGTAGATCTTAAACGCTCGCTCTCTCTCTCTCACACACACACACACACACACACGGTTAACTGTGAGGTGGTGATGGTTTATTAACCAACTGGAGGGCGGTAAACACGGCGCAACATGCAAGTACATCGTACGCCTTAAACTCGCTGCGTTAAATGTCAGTTGCAGGTCAGAAAAGGTGAAGGCAAAGCAAAGAGTCCACGGAGGACACCTGAGCGCTGAGTGAACAGGGGGCTCCTCGCACATGCTGGTCCCACCGCGTGTAAACACACGAAGGTGTCCGTCCCCGACGGAAAGAAAAAATAAATGAGTGAAACGGGCATGGAAGCCTTTGCTAATCCTGTTACTTTGTGCTTTGGCGACACAAATACAACACCAACGAATTTCCTTCTCCACATTTTTAAATAGTACCATTTCTCATGTCCATCTAAAGGAGAATTACAAAACGTATGAAAATAAAAGACTCTACAGTGGGGAGATACATTGTGTGTGTGTGTGTGTGTGTGTGTGTGCACGCATGCACGAGCACACGTGCATGTCAGATTTTTATTCCGTTTACTGCCTGCACAGCGTTTTCAGGCTGCCAAGCCCTGCGAAGCCGTCCACAGTGACTGGATGTTGAACTCAGAGACAAACACGCCAAATTCATAACCTTGTCTCAGTGCCTTCAGGGACGTCCAGAGTCAAACCTGCCAGCCACACATCCCAGCGCCTACGCTTCAGCCCGGGAGATGTCTGCCCTGCAGCCGGGAACTGATAAAACACAGGAGCCCAAAGGACACAGAGTCTTTAGGCGGCTCAGCAGGAGCTTTCCAAGCTTGATACATTAAAGCTGCTCCACACGAGTAGCAGCTGGGTCCCCAGGGCCCAGCTCTGCGCCCTGACAGCCGTCTGACCACTGAGCCATGAGTGTGGCAGGTGGGGCTGGTGTGGCTGATGGATTGTGGGTGTCTGCAGAGAGGTGCCATCTCCCAGGTCCCAGGCTGGTGGCATTGTGCATGTGGGACCTGGGATGCCCCCTGCAGTTCAGCCAGGGAATAAGGGTGGAGGGGCCACTTAGGGCGGCACGACAGCGACACAGTCTTTGCATTAACACCCCCACCCCCAAACAGATAGGACTGGGCATCTATTTGGCCTGAGGGACTCTGCTGGTGTGACAGCATTCTCGGTGACACGGAAACTGGGATTCAGTGTCTGAAGCAGTTTATGAATGTTAAGAAATTTATTTGCTGAATATGTGAGGGTAAAAATACATATTTCAAACAAGTATAAGAAAGCCTGTGCATTACATGGCGCTTCCTAGGGGTGCAGGGATGCGCACTTAACTTTGCGGGGGGCGGGGGGGGCACATCTGTCAAGTTCAGACCAGCCAACAGTACATACGGCTTAAAGAAAGTGACAATAAAAGAGGAACCAAGATAATGGGTTTCTAGACTCAATACTGCCTTTGAAAACAACCAGGAATTTTTTGCAAGCATGTGTTCTCAACTAGCACATTAAGAAATCAAGTTTTTATAAAACAGAAAGAGCAGGGAGTTCCCACTTTGCTCAGCAGGTTTAGAACCCAACTAGTATCCATGAGGATTCGGGTTTGATCCCTGGCCTTGCTCAGTGGGTTAAGGATCCGGTGTGACCATGAACTGTGGTGTAGGTTGCAGACGCAGCTCGGATCCCGCATTGCTGTGGTTGTGGTGAAAGCCGACAGCTGTAGCTCCGATGCAATCCCTAGCTTGGGAACCTCCATGTGCCAAAAAACAGAAAGATCAGCCTGACAATGGGCCTACCTACCTTGGGCCTGTCCTGGTCCTTGCAGCCTGGGGCTCAAAGGATCCTCTGCCTGGCCCCTCGATGTCACCATCTCCTCTCAGGGAGGGCAGAGAAAGGACTGGCCACCCGGCTTCCTCAGCCTCTGCAAGGCACACAGGGTGGCAGACGGCAGGACCCCCCTTCCCCATCATCCCAGACGGCCTGAGGCAAGGCGGGCCCACCACTGCCTCTGGAGCTCAGGTGAACCCAATAGAGCTGGGTCTACGCACAGTGCGGGGGTAGGGGGGAAGGCTGGACGGCTGGACAGCTATGCTGAGCACAGCCTGATCCTCTCTGGCTCCTATAAACACTGCATCAATGAAGGAATAAAACCTCTCCTCAGAAATAAAAAAGAAATACAGGTAAGCAGAGATTACCAACTGATTAACAGATTTTTAGAGCAAACTACTAAAATGTGTTATTGTATATTCAACATGTCCTAATTCTTCCCTGCTACACAGAATATTTTTACCTCTAAGAGTAAGACTTTAGGCTAAAACTTGAAATGGAAAAGAAAATCTCTTTAACTGATTAGCTCTCTGGAGAATCACCAGGATCAGACGGAAGCTTGATAAAAGTATAGATTATAGTAAGTAGGACAGAATCGCTCAGAACACAGAGTGCAGACGGTAAGAGTTTTTCACAAAAGACGCAAGTTAGAAATACTAACTATGTGGGGATCATAGCTGAATTCTCACGGTCAGGAAATAAATTACGCTTTTCGTGAGTAACTACATCAACAACTTCGCATTTCTGCTTTCGGATTAGTACAGATGAGTGACTACGATTAACCAAGCTTTGTGCGGGAGGGGGCGCACCTTTCCTTGAGTCCAGGCACATGAGCAACAGCTCTCATCCCTCACGAACAGTTTAGGAAATAACGTGCTTCTTTATTGAAATTTTGCCCTAAAGCTTTCTCTCCTGTCCAAATAATTTCCCAGCTGCATTTCAAATTAAACTCCTAAGTTTTCACCTCTCCCCCCCGGGTGTTCTTCCACGTGACAGCATATGTTAATACGTGTAAGTGACAGCAGTGCTCTAAAGGGTTATTTCTCCTTGAAAACGGTCATTAATATCACTTCCTACCTCAGAGAGCATAAGAGTAATTTGGCAATAGAACCAAGTGTGATCATCACCCGCTAAGAACCCGAGAGCGGAGGTCTGCTTGGACTTTCTGTCTGCCATGCAATGTTCTCCACACAAGCAGATTCCGGCCGTTGCTTAGCTGGGAGCACTGCCCCATCACATCTGAACATTCAGTCACTGCAGGGTCTTTCCTTTTTTTTTTTTTTTTCTTTTTTTTTAGGGCTGACAGTGAAGCACATGGAAGTTCCCAGGCTTGGGAGGGGTTGAATCACAGCTGCAGCTGTCGGCCTGCACCACAGCCATAGCATCACAGGATCCGAGCTGCATCTGCAACCTATACTGCAGCTTGCGGCAACGCCAACTCCTTAACCCACTGAACAAGGCCAGGGATCGAACCCACATCCTCATGGATCCTAGTTGGGTTCTTAATCCGCTGAGCCACAACGGGAACTCCCAGGCAGGGTCTCTTCTGTAATCGCTGTGTCCTTCTCCAAATGTCCATACCCCTCTCACCATCCCCTCTGGCATCAGAGCCAAAGGCTTCCCACTTGGCACTTGGTTTTTAGAAATGAGAAGTAGTTGCCCTTCTTTAAGCAAAGAGCTTTACTGATCACGCCTTCACCTGGGTTGCTACTCTACACAAGAGGAACGAGAGGAGGGTAAGCTGCTCCAACTCTCGCCAGACAGCTGCTCACACGGGGAACGTCCCTGTGTCTGGACGCAGTGGAATCTCACTTTGAACAGCAGCCTCAAGCATCCTCAGACCAGCCAGGAGCACAGGCTGGCGTGCGGGCTCTACGGGCAGGGCCCTGGCCCCTCCTGCCACGCTCCACCACTGCAGGGCACGGTAGGCACGCAGACACGTTCAGGGATGAACTAGATAAAGAAGGTGACTTCAGAATGTCTGCAGCGGCCCTACCCATACGACTCCACCGATTTTAAGCTGCTCTGTGTCCTAAGACATAACCAGCACCCAGGCCAGGACCAGACTGATACCTGACCAAAAAATCCAAAAGAAATCTGAAAAGCCCTGATGTCGTCAGTGTGCCCAGCTGACACGGAGCCTTAACTTCCTCGTGGTTTTCCAGCTAAAATGCCAGCAAGCATAACACAGCACCTCTCCTTCTCTTCCAATCCACACCAGCAGCTGCTAACGCCCATATGAGAGACAGCCCGGGGCCCGTCGGCGTTTGAAAATCGTCCATCAAGAAATGATAGCCACGTATGGAGACCGAGCTTTGTACTGTTTGCAACCACAGCTGGGGGTGTGAGCATTTCACCGAAATGAACCTCAAAGAACAGGCTCAGCGAACCGGGCCCCCCGTTGCTGTTCTCTGCACAGAGACCAGTCCTAGCTAGACCCTCGGTGTGCAAGTCACACCTAGAAGACGCACTAGCCTATTTGTGTACAAACAGAAACGCATCCTTCATCCCAGCACTGCCATGTGGCACCCACATGGGTCCCAGGACTGCATTCGAAGTTTAGAAACAGACTGCAACTTCATGTAATGCTCTATCATCTTAAAACGCATATGGACCCCAAGATTAAACACCCATAAAGCCAGGTTGAATTGCAGCGTGGCAGTCATAAAGGCAGCAATGTTCAGTCCACTTCAAAGCAATTCTTGAAAGGAACTCCAAAAACTTTCATGAATGTTTTACAGTTTTTAATACTGACGTATTTCATCTGAAAACAAATGCCAAGCGCTGCGTGAAAGCTCCTCTTTTCATGTTGGTGACGCTGAGAGGAGCCTGTGATAAGACCCCCGTGACTCTCGGTGAGCTCAGAAGCCCCATGCAGAGTGCAAACACCCTCCCGCCAGTAAGGGGCGCTGCTCCAGGGCTGGGCCACCAGCTCTCACCTGCCGGGTTCGGACAGCCATGGCAAATGACTCCTCCAACACGGGAAGCAGTGTCATCGGTTTTACACGTGGCAGCAGAGCTGTGTACCCTTAGCGTTAAACGGATCCAGTCAGCAGGTCCCTGAGCTTCCAGGATGCCTGGCCCCCTCCTCTGCCCCAGGCTTGTGCAGCCACAAGAAGGGTGTCACCCGCCACTGGCATCCCCATGAGTGACCGTGATACTGGAGACCAAATGCATCTCGTGTGACAAACTCCAGTGCAAGAGGTTGCAGCCTGGGCAGGGGAGGGACCCCAAAGATGAAAGGGCATGGGGTTTTTTTTGGCTGCGCAGGTGGCCTGCAGAAGTTCCCAGGCCAGGGACTGAACCCACACTACAGCAGTGATAATGCTGAATCCTCAACCACTAGGCCACCAGGGAACTCCAAAAGGGCAAAATTTTTTTAAACGAAAACATTTATGAAGCTACTGGAAATCTGAATATTGAATAATTGATATTTTAAATGTGAGCCTGTATTAGGTTTATGTTTCTTTTTTTTTTTTTTTAAGCTGATTGGGCATGCTTTTTTAAGTTGTTTAAATATCCAAGAAAGCCTAGAAAAACTGAGAGCCTTTAGGGTGAGCTTAGAAAGTGTCCCTGCGGTCAACTCACTCATCAGCGCAGCTGTCACTCACCAGCACGCGGGTGAGAAGCGCAGGAACAGGGAGGGAAAGCTGAGGACAGGGACCACGCCGTGCCGTCCCCACTGTGGCTGCTGAGGAAGGGCGTCCCCACACCCCAGCCAGCACTCCAGGACGCACAGGCACGGCTCACACGCTCCTGGCATCACTGGCACAACTATGTATATATATATATATATTTATTTACATTTATGTTTATATTTATTTACATGTGTGTACGTGTGTGTGTGTGTGTGTGTGTATATATATATATATATATATATATTTTTTTTTTTTTTTTTTTAACAAAAAGACCAAAGTTAATAAAGCCAAAGACTTCCTGTGTGCTTTTCTGTTGGTCTGCCTGGAGAGTGACACACCTTCTCTAAGAGCAGAGTCTCGCATCCTACAAGGGCGAGTGACCTGCCACCTCCTCTCAGGATGTCACCCCCCAGAGCAGGGGAGCTGCGCGGAGATGGCAGCCCCACACGCACAGAGAAGGCTTACCTGGAGTCCCCACCAGCCTGATGCTCGCTCCTGGCCCAGACCCAGTGGCGGCACCTTCCGGGCAGGCCCCAGGACCCTGGAGAGCCCATCACATGGCCAGCTCAGGAAGTACCCCCCACCCCCATTCTGGGGCTGGCACAACACTGAGGCCACCCCCTGGCCAGACGTGGCAAGTGAAGCCATCAGATGCATGCTCTAGACCTGAGTCACCTTTGATGACCAAGACCATGAACCCTGTGGCTGGGCCAGGACGCTGACTTCCCTGAGCCACTTCACTGTTGGGTGAGAGACACGGATTTAGAAAATGTGTTTCATTCATTACTTCCAGACTCTTCACTCTGGATAACAAGGGTGTGTGTGGCAAGGGGGGGTTGTTTTGCAGAACAAAGTGAGCTGACTGGTGCCCTATGTCCTGCTCACCTTCAGGACCTCAGCTCCCACTGCCGACCCCCTGGCACATGTGACCCTCAGCGCACAGTCAGGTGGTTGGTGGCTGCCCCAGGCAGATTCGAGTCCCGGAAAGCAGACACAGCATGTATTCATGCTGAACAAGCAGTGCAAGCACCTACCCACCCACCGGCTTCTCATCTCCCCCCAGACCATTCTCCCAGATCTCCCCAGCCAGCCAACTGCCACCATGCAGACCCGCCCTCCCTGTGCAGGGGTCACCTCACAGTCCACCACCGGCCATGGGGGTCAGGATACAGGATCAGTCTCGGTCGACGATAAGAGAAAAGGATGGCCCCAGAAGCTGTCATGTCTTTTTTTAATCCTGTTTCCTTAGAGGATGTGAAAAAAGTCTCTTTTCACTTTCTTCCAAATCTGAAGGTTAGATCCCAGAAAACAGAGAAGGCACCTGGTTTGAGCTCTGCTGAAAAACCACGTGGATGCTGGTACCAGGGGTGGCGGACAGGGCGGAAATGCTGAAACTCCAGAATGGCCAATATCCGCCAAGTAATAGACAAAAGCACAGATGCGGCAGGACCCAGTGGACACACACACAAACACACACACACACACACAGTGACAGGGCACTGACTGGGTGTGTGCTGCTGGTGGGACGGGGCCTGTCTCACCACCTGGCGGGGAGGCCCAGCCCGCAGTGACCAGTGATCCCTGTGGAAAGACAGACACATTCCGGAGAAAGATGTTAACATCCAGGCTGGCTGCAACCATATGCAGCAAATATGCAAATGCCTCAGTTGTAACAAGAAGCCTATATGGCAAGTAACAAACTGTGTAAGTAGGTCAGCCTTGGACTTGTTATGTAGAGATTTGCATTTCAAATACAAAGTCAGAAGCTAAGGCAAAGGGGGTGAAGAGATGAGAAGCATTAAAACAGAAGTGCTCATTTAAATGACAAGCCCTAGAGCTCTGAGGCTGGGAAAGGACAAAAAAATTAAAAATAAGAGGAATCATGTGTTTAAGAGAAAAATATGGGCAGCTTAGATCCCTGTTATGGAAGAGAAAGATCTGGAGGGTCTTATATAAGGAATAACAGTCAGAAAAATAATATTTTGGTTGATATTTTGCAGTCATGAGGACTGCAGTCTTTTGGAGGGGGCAAATCATTCTCAAACATTAAAAAGGCGAAAGTATTTGGGAGCAGAAGCACTGGGTGAGCTAAGCCTCGGGGTCGGACCCTTAGACGGGGAACACGCGGTGTCCTTCCTCCTGGTGACCACAGGTCAGCCTGCCCCCGACACGTTCCCTCATACGTCCCCGCATCGGTCCCCGCAGAGACCTGCTCAGCATCTCCAAGGGCTGAAAAAAAGCCCTATCTTTTCATCTCTTTCCCTCTTTGGACAAACTCTGCTCCTCTGAAAAGAAAACACTCCCACAAGGGAACATAAACATGGCATGTGTAGCATTAGCCTGTGAAGAGCAGACCTGAAAAGAGGGGGGACCCACAGAAACCTCTAGCTCAAATAGAACCCCTGACCCTGGCAAGCCCAGGAGGCCTGACACAGTCCCGGGCGTGTCCGCGGGGCACCTGGCTGTGAAGGAAGAGTCTGTTCTCTGTGACACGCCACCTGGAGGTGCAATTATAGGGCAGAAAGAAGAGAAATCTAGAAGAGAAGCACGCGTGCCCGTGTACACAGACCTGCACACCCAGCTATGGCAGAATCCTTCAAGCTGCTTCCCCTTAACACAGAGGCTTGAGTTCACAACATAAGTCACACCTTGTCTTTATTCATTGTTCTAATAGTAAACTGACAACCTTTATAAAAAATATGAAGGTGATAACATTCTTCTAATAGGGATTATGTGAAAATAAACACATCCGGTGCCGGTAAACTCGTGAGAAAACAGTTCAGAGAAGCATCATAAAGATAACTCCGCTACCAGCTTTGGGAAAAGCTATGCAAATACAATAAACGACAGGACAGCAGCTAATGCGTACAAGGCAACATCGCCGGCCACGCGATGTTTTCACCTTCCCAACCACCCCTTTGCAAGAGGGACGATGATGATCACTGCCGTTTGCAGGTGCACCGAAAGGTTACAGAACCTGCCCAAAGTCACACACCTGGATAGCTCAGCTGAACTTGAACCCAAGGCATTTTTAATCCAGACTCCAGGCTCTAGAATCCAAGATGCAGGGTTTTGCCTTCCTATGGAAAAATATCTGTGACTCACAAGGGCAAAGCAATAGTCCCACCAATAAAAAACGAAAACGGAGCTCCCTGTTGCTACACAGCTAAATTAGATCAAGCTGCACACCAGACGCAGTCACAAAGTCTGATCCCTTCCTGCCTCTCCATCATTTCCCCATCAGCGCGTGGCACTTCTCTGCTCTGATACCTGCCTTTCAACATCTTCCATTGTGGCAGCTGGCCCAGCTTTTTCTCTAAGGACGACAGCTCACGGCTACGTGGACATATGATGTGCATTTCCACATCTGTACCTCCCTACCGCTGATGTCCAAAATACTCCTTTTCTTTTTCTTTTTTTCTTTTTAGGGCGGTACCTGCAGCATATGGAGGTTCCCAGGCTAGGGGGTGAATCGGAGATGCAGCTGCCAGCCTGTGCCACAGCCACAGCAACAAGGGATCCAAGCTACATCTGCAACCTACACCCCAGCTCATGGCAACACCAGATCCTTAACCCAATGAGTGAGGCCAGGGATTGAGCCCACGTCCTCATGGATACCAGTCAGGTTCATTACTGCTGAGCCCCAATGGGAACTCTCCCTCAAAACACTTTTGACCCCCGCCTCTTCTTTCTGAAGTCAGAGGCCATCCCTGATTGCTCACACCTGTATCCAGGTGCCCTTTCTATATGCCAACTGCCTTTTAACAAGAACAAAGTGCTTTAAAAGTCATTGTATAAAAATAGAAGAGCACCTGACAAGTGCTTGTCTGAGCCCAACACTGCCCGGCGTTCATTGAGCACAACCTCGAACAGTTCTTGCCATACAAACTTGTCGTGAACAAAAGCCATTTCCTCAGAGAGTCAAAGGATTTTCTGTGCTTTAACGTGTTTACTCTGCAATCTCACCCGCGTTACACTGTTCAAAAGTAAACTTGGCCTCTTATCAAACCCATACCAACTCCTAAAACGTGGAGCTTGAACACATAGTTTTAGGAGAATACCTCTCTTAGGGCCACCTGCTTAACTGCTGCACACCACGCATTTACAGACCATGTTTGTCTATAAATCTTTCTGGCATATTAGTTCTCAACGACTTCTTTGTGCGTTTCTTCTGTGAAAAACACCGCATGTTGCCCTAGCCTGTGTTTTTCCTGTTCACACAGGACCCGGCGTGGGAGTAAGGGGGTGTCACATGCATGACGTCACTACAGAACCTGCGAGAGCGGGCAGAACACCGAGGAGAGTGATGAGGGAATGAGAATTCTGAAGGATGCGGCTGTTCACGTGGTAAAAATGAAGTTACATCGCCGGCCGGTACCAGGAGCCTTGGGAACGACCATACGGAGCACCCACAAGGGGGAGCCAGTGGGTCCACCCTCCAGGTAACTAAAGACTAAGAAAATTGGTTTCAAACCCCAAACTTTAACCTAACAGCAGCTTCAAATCCCATTAAGACAAGCCGCAGGAAAGGGAATGAACAAATATTAAGGGTAGCAAGAGGAGCGGTGACAGAAAGCAAAATCAAGGGTAAGTGACAGAGAAATTCCCTGTGTTGCTCAGAACTGAATCCAAGAGCCGAGGGGACTTTTTACCTGGGGTCCTCGACGAGCGTTCGCAAAGTTTGGCTTGAAAACAGCCCTTCCACACAAGAGTGAAAAGTCAAGATGTGTGATGACCTACAAACGTGAGCTCGAGGGGGAAAGTAAAAAACAGAAGCATTTTCTCTAAGACTCTTCCTTTGCCAGATTTAGTCACTAGGAGCACCCCGAGGGGCCACCCCAGAGTGGGGATGTTAGCGCAGCGGCCGTCAATCCATTCCCTACCCTCCACCAGTAGGCTTATCTCGGCCTCTCCTAGGTTGTGTTTTCTCGTCAACCTTCAAGACCAAAAAAAACAGAAATAAACAGACACATTCCATTCCAGGATTTTCTCGAGGTGCCCCATAACTGACCCTAATTCCGGGAACTGTTATCTAATAAATATATCGTCAGGAGAGATTTAAATATTGCTACCAAAGATGTAATTATAGATGCTCAAGTTTTCATACTGTTGAAGCACATTAATTAAAACTTGGCACCGCTGAAGGAAATCAGGGGACAAATGCAAAGGAAGGTGGCGGGCCTTTTCCTATTGAGGCGGCCTAATTATTACCTCCTCCCATAGAGACGTGCAGGGGGAGCGCTGTGCCTGTGATCTCCTGAATCATCATTCAGTACGAAAGAACCAATCCGTCAAAATCCAAAGGGATTTGCTTATTGTGCTGCTTTTAGAAAGCTCACCAGGTATTTCCAGAAGCTTCCTAATGACAATAATTAAACATCTGGTAATGGTGACCTACTTGTGGCTGCTGAACTTCCTGGGATAGTGGCTCCCATTAATTATGTACATGCTGGGAACGGGGAGAGAGAGTTTATGTTATGAATAATAACTCAAGACGCGGGAGAAGTCAGAAGCCGACAGGGGCAGCTCCCTGCTGTCACGACTGCTAGCTGTATTAAGGCCTTGTTAGCGCTCTCGGATTGGGGAACAGATGCTACATAAAAATTGCAAAGGCACCAAGCTAAGGCATGCATGCAAGCTTCATGGAACCGGGGTGTGAGGGAACTGCCTTTTATCAAACATTCCAAACTCTGCCTGAGGGGACAGGGCCAGGCTGTCGCACTTCTCCATTTTACGCTGCCAGAATTAGGTGCTGCTGCACACACCGACCCTAAACTTTTGCAAGAGTGACTGGTCTTCTAGGTCCTTGGCAAAAGCACAAACAAGAAAAGCCAGAACAAGAACACACACACTTGCAAGCGTTGTCTCATGCTTCCTAAAATTTGGGGTGTGGAGAAAGGAATTTAGACAAAGAGGTTTGTAGTTGTTTGAAATTCATCTGATGAAATAATTATTTTTCAAAAAAAAAAAAAAAAGTCCCCTTGGAGTTCATTAAAATCAACTAATACTTGTTTAATATTGTTTTTTTGTGTGTGTCTTTTTAGGGCCACACCTGCGGCATATGGAAGTTCCCAGGCTAGGGGTCAAATCAGAGCTGTAGCCGCCGGCCTACACCACAGCTCCCCCAACACCGGATTCCCAACCCACCGAGGCCAGGGATCGAACCCGCAACTCTCCTTGTCTGGTATGCTAATTGAATCAGCATCTTTGCCAAAAGACACAGATTTTACTAATTAATATATGCAGGCTAGCCCTTACTTTCAGCTTTACTATAACTGTTTTAGAGCTCAATAATGAAATCATTCCACCTTTTTTTAAAAGACTGTTTTGGGTTTTATACCCTTTGGTAAAAATGTGAAAATATTTACTAGTACTAACTCATAATTAGATACTAGTTTAAATTACAATTTTACAGGAGTTCCCACCATGGCTCAGTGGAAATGAATCTGACTAGTATCCATGAGGACACAGGTTCAATCCCTGCCCTCGCTCAGTGAGCTGAGGTGTAGGTTGCAGGTGCGGCTCGGATCCCGAGTTGCTGTGGCTGTGGTGTAAGCCAGCAGCTACAGCTCCGATTCAACCCCTAGCCCAGGAACCTCCGTATGCCGCAGGTGCAGCCCTAAGAAGACAAAAATAAGTAAATAAATAAACACGGGGTATTTTCAGAGGGTATTTTCAGAGGGTATTTGTCAGTCACTGTGCACAGGGACATCCGGGCATCCTGGGGATGGGGGGGGGGGGCGTCCCCTGGGAGGGGAGATGTGCAGGGTGGGCTCTGGGTGCCCAGCTGCTGAAACGCACAGCTCCACTGGGCAAAACAAAGGCAGTGGAGGGAAAAGCCAGTCGTGCTCTCAGCACACAGCAAAGAACACACGGACAGACGGTCCTCGGGTTCTCACGTGTGGGTTCAGCATCCACTAGGCATCCAGTCCCACTCAGCTTCAGCCAGCACCTGGGACAGCCGCCCCAGCAGCCAGCATGCAGGGGGCTGAACCACCCAACAGGAGCCGTGCTTGGCTGCTTCTGGACTGGAAAATTATTTTAAAACATGACCCAGAAGCACTGCATTCCATTACAAAATTCTGAGTTTTTTGGGGGGTTTTTTTGTTTTTTTTTTTTTTCTTTTTAGGGCCTCACCTATGGCATATGGAAGTTCCCAGGATAGGGGTCAAATCAAGCTGCAGCTGCCGGCCTACACCACAGCCACTGCAACAAATGATCCTTAACCCACTGAGCAAGGCCAGGCGTCAAACCCACATCCTCACAGAGACGGGGTCGGGTTCTTAATCCATTGAACCACAACAGGAACTCCTGAGCCATTTTTGTTGTGGTTGATGGTATATCCCAACTCACCCCTCATATGCCACACTGGTACCCCAAACAGAACCTGCTGGCCTTGTGAGGGAGTAATTTAAACAAATGTAGCATTTAAAAACCGAACTGACAGTGGGAGTTCTTTCCACACATTATCTCCCGAAAGCCACTTTTTACAAGTGGCAGAAAGGCGAGGGTTATAACTAATTGGAAAGTGGAAATAATGCGAGGATTCTGTCCAACAAAGACGTTTTCATCTTTATACCAGCCCTTCAGGGTTTACTGGGCACCTCAGATCGAGAACTACGTTTTAACTGGAGCTGTAATTACTTGACCTGAGAAGCAAGAGACAAAAAGATGCAGAGTGGCCGAAACAAATGCTGACCCTTCCTCCCTCAGTGCTCAGCCTTCTTCATTCTCACAACACTTCGACTCTCTACTTCCAGACACCCCGTCGTAGGCAGATACTGACATGACAAACAGGCTCAGTAAACACAGGGGCTGGGCTCCTGGGAGTGACCCATGCATACCTGGGAGGTGCCAGGCAGGGCACACGCTTAAAAGACATGGTGTCATCCTTGTCATCCACAAAACTCTCCTCTTTCCACTGTTTTTCCAAAAAGAGTGCTTTTAATATATTTATATCAATGTCTGTATCAATAGCAAATGCAATCAAAACCTTTTTCTTAGCCAAATTAGTGGCTGCTTCACCCATCCTTCCAGATGAGGCTATTAAGAGCATCATCCCAAGTGAACCTTTCTCTGAAAATATTAAAGACCTTTTCCTAAGCACTTCTGGGTTCTCAAGTACTCTCTGTCCTACTCTCTGGAACGGCTTAGAGAGAATCTGCAGACAGTTCAGAACCGCCTCATCAATTATGTAAATGTTTACATGTGCTTAGACAAATAGACAGTCCAAAAGAAGGAAGGGCATCTTTCCGCAAAGGTGTCCTACTGAGCAGGGGCACAACCTAAGTAAAACCACAGCTGCCAGGGAAATCATGTTTTAAAGAAAACCTGCCTGGAGGAGTTTCCCGTTATTAATATCATCTGTGCAAGTGACTAATAATAAAGATCTTCCAGCCTGGCTTTATGAAAATAGACAGAGCAATGCAAACAAGTCAGAGGATAATCACACTCACAGTCTCGTGAAGCACCTAATTTACTTCTAAATGTACTTCTAAGTAAAAGCCAATCCTCCAAAAACCCCGGTTTAAGTATAGGAGGTATCTTACTCAGGCCTCAATGATTTCTTAAATCCCTAGCATGTGTGTTCATGCACTATCGACTAATTAATTAAGTGGCTAGTCAAGTAGCAAGAAACTGCTCCTCACTCTTTGCCAACACAATACAAAGTATCTAAGACCCTCAACTGGCTTTTTGTCACAGGACAGGAGTTAAGGCAGTATCACTACCAGACTCTAGATGGCAGTAGAGGAATGAGTCAACAAGATTCAACAGCTACTCAAGTTTCAACAGCTACTCTTCACCCACTACCATCTGTCCACTCAGGGCTCCTCCTTTGCTGTTGTTCTGCTCCTGGGCTTAATTACCTTCCCCTCGCCCTTAAAGGCAGGAAGAGGGGGAATAGGGCACACACACATAAGATGGGATTGAGGGTTTTTGAAACTAAAGATGGAAGTTTTGAACCAGACTTTTGTTTGGATCTAATTTGAAACCAGACCTTGATCTGCATATCCAACAACAAAAACATCTGCCCCAGATCTTTCAGAAGCAATCTACAAATATAATTAATTATAAATAGCTAGCCCAGGAGTTCCCTGGTGATGCAGAGGGTTAAGGATCTGGCATGGTCACTTTTGCAGCTTGGGTTACGGCTGTGGCATGGGTTTGATTCCTGGCCCAGGAAATTCTACATGCTGTGAGTACAGCCCAAATAAATAAATAAATAAATAGCACATAGCAATTACTGACATCTAGGCTGAGAAACTGATTTGGAAATCCAAGAAGAGAATCCAAACGTTAAAATGAACCAATCATTAAGGGCAAACCAGCCAGAAGAAACAATCTTTGTTAACTTAATGCTGACAGGTCAGAAATTAGAATTCAATATCTAAAGAAAAAAGGGGTTGTGCTCCAAGTGTCATTCCACAGTTTCTTAAAATGAATCAATACCCAGAGCAAGCAGGGCTGGCGAGATCACCGGCTATGCCAACAGCAGCATGACAACCTGGGGCTGCAGTGGTGTCACTTAATTCATTCCTAAGCCAAGAGAACATGATGCAAAGAGATTATTTTTATCTGCCGCCTCTGACACTGAAAAATGCATAAGGATCTTAGATGACTTTGCATCTAGTGTATTTGAGATATATTTGCAGCAGATAATTCTAAGCATCAATGTGCTCACACGTGGGTGGCACAGAACAAAGCCAGGGTGCCCCCCCTTCTAGTCCAGTCCAGTTGGATGCACCCAGTGACTGACAGCTGAATGTCCAGCCTCGGTGGCTATGGTTTCGGCAAACGAAGCTGAAAATGTAAAACTGAGCAACCATAGCTCATGTTTATTCTTAACTCCCACAGGAAATAAATGTATATTATGCTGACTTTGTTACAGTAATGAATCATAATAAGCTCCGTTCTCAGCAGGAGAAATTACCTGCTGCTTTAATGTTCTAAGGTCCCACAGAAGGGAGTGAGGGGGAGGGATTGAGTTTCTGAAAGCCAGGGAAAGAAGAGGATGCCTTGTTCACAGCCCTCACCTAGAGTGACAGATGCAACAACGAAGGCCAGGGCAGACCCAGCCAAACAGCATCTCAGGCAAATTTCCTGGCCATAATAAAAAAGTTCTGTTTCCACGGGGATAAAAACACCATCCTGTGTTGACCCCGTCCCTTCCCAGTACAGAAGGGTCTGCACTGGGATTTTGCCCGTGCTTTGCAGGTGACAGCCTCCTGCTCACCCTGCTCCTCCAACATCCCATGGCCATCTGGGTTAAAGGATCTATCACTGTTCACAGCCACGTGAGTAACCTGAAGAGAAAGCAAAATCTAGTAAGAGCTGAGAGAGACAGACAGATAATTCTCTTCCTCCAAACCTAGTTTTAGGGAATTAAAAGTCTCCGGGGGAGTTCCCGTCGTGGCACAGTGGTTAACGAATCCGACTAGGAACCACGAGGTTTCGGGCTCGATCCCTGCCCTTGCTCAGTGGGTTAACGATCCAGCGTTGCCGTGAGCTGTGGTGTAGGTTGCAGACGCGGCTCGGAACCTGCGTTGCTGTGACTCTGGCGTAGGCCAGCAGCTACAGCTCCGATTCGACCCCTAGCCTGGGAACCTCCATGTGCCGCGGGAGCGGCCCAACAAATGGCAAAAAAAAAAAGACAAAAAAATAAAATAAAGGTCTCTGGGGCCTTCCTTGTAGTCATACCTAAATCCCATGGTAAATATTTAATTTTCATAGACAAGCCAAGGGAAAAACTTCACATGATAGGGCCTTCCCAAAGCAAAGAGACGTGGGGTACTAGCTCACACCCATTCATTCCACAACTATTTGAGTACTTCCTATGTGCCAGCGTTATTCTAGGTGTTGGAGATTCAGCAGATGAAAATGCAGGAGACCGAAAGAGGAGGGAAACAGGCCTGTAAGGTCAACATACCTGCTAGGAGTTCACTGAAACATCTTAGGTGCAGCAGAAACCAGCACTTCTGTGAGCCAGCAGTGCGTCTGGGGCAGGTCAGTAGTAAACAATGGCAATTTGATTTATTCTTACTCTCTGGAAAAGGAGTCAACACAATTCCAGAAAGTGCCATTGCATTTCTAAGGTTAAGAATCCCTTTTGGAGTTCCCGTCATGTCTCAGTGGTTAACGAATGCGACTAGAAACCATGAGGTTGCGGGTTTGATCCCCGCCCTTGTTCAGTGAGTTAAGGATCTCACGTTGCCGTGAGCTGTGGTGTAGTTTGCAGATGCAGCTCAGATCCTATGTTGCTGTGGCTCTGGCATAGGCTGGCAGCTACAGCTCCGATTCGACCCCTAGCCTGGGAACCTCCATATGCCGTGGGAGTGGCCCTAGAAAAAGGCAAAAAGGCAAAAAGACCAAAAAAAAAAAAAAATCCTTTTTATCACATCTGGCATAGTGCAATGCACAGAATGGGTGCTTGAGTTGTTATGGGAGGGGGGGGAGACATAAACTGGTCAATTTTGTGCTTATCTTCAAAGTTGGCTAAGTACAAAATTGTATTTTAAAGCACTTAAAAATTTGGGAGTTCCCATCGTGGCGCAGTGGTTAACGAATCTGACTAGGAACCATGAGGTTGTGGGTTCGATCCCTGCCCTTGCTGTGGTGTAGGTTGCAGAGGCAACTCGGATCCCGTGTAGCTGTGGCTCTGGCGTAGGCCAGTGGCTACAGCTCCAATTAGACTCCTAGCCTGGGAACCTCCATATGCTGTGGGAGCGGCCCAAGAAATGGCAAAAAGACAAAAAAAAAAAAATTTAAAGGGCTTGTTTTTAATATAAAAAAATACATATAGTTTGTAAGAAAAGGGAGTGAGAATTAGTTTGGAACTAAGGAAAAGGGACAGGATGACAAAATGCCTGTTTTCCCCCATTTTGGTGATTCGAGTGTCCTGTGTATCAGCATCCAAAAGTCTTTTAAAACAAAAAACCTTTTTACATGAGGTACCTGGACTCCTCAGGTTGTCTTCAATATAGACAGAAAAACATATTCCAAAGTTACCTATGAAAAATCTGGCTATCGACCCTAAGACAGAAGCAAAATTCTACAATGAAGAACAAAAATACAGACCATATGACAAAACGATTCACGTGTCCCCCTCAGGTTTATACCAGAAAGTTAGCCAAAGCTAGATAACTTTGTTAACAAGGCCATACTTTGTGCTTTAGCCCTTTTAGGGGCTAAAAGAGTCTTACTCAGTAACCAGCTTGGATATTTTGATCTTGCTTTTAAATTTTGTCCCAAAAGTAAACAGGTTGCCTGTGCTGTTACGTAGCAGTGCGGGAATCGGAAGATGTTAGTGGCAGCCTCCTATCCCCACCATGGTCACACCTTGCAGCTGTAGATGTCCCTTTACCTGCCTCAGAACACAGGGACACCTGCACAAAGGCTACCGCCAGCCACAAGCCACTGCCAGCCAATGCCAGCCATCACCTGTCAACACCAACCAACACCAGCCACCACCAGCCACCACCAGCCACAAGCCAATGCCAGCCATCACCTGTCAACACCAACCAACACCAGCCAGCACCAACCAACACCAGCCACCAGCAGCCACAAGCCACTGCCAGCCAATACCAGCCACTGCCAGCCATGCCAGCCATCACCTGTCAACACCAGCCACCACCAACCACCACCAGACACCACCAGCCAACACCAGCCACCACCAGCTCACCTGTCACTCACAGGACCCGAAGTCTCATGCTCTCTTTTCTTACTGGGATGAGCACCTGTCCTTATGGTCACTGCCACTGAGTTCTGGTCTCAAATCTGCAGCTAAATAGTTCGCGACCTTCTTTCCATAAGGCCCTTAACTTCTTCAGAGCTCAGTTTCTTCATCTGTCAGTGTTCAGTGGATTAGGCCAGACCCACCTGAGATCTTTGAGGAAGGGAGGGGACCCGACTGGCCCCCACAAGTGGAGATGCTTTCTAGAGGGAGGGGAGGTACACATCCGGGTCTGAGTGTCCGTAAATGTGGACAGCATCTGGCTCAACCACCGTTAAGAACCCCTAGATTAAATGACAGCTAAAGTCCAATCAAGCTATAAAACTTTTCCAAGAATAAACCCACAATAGGGAAGAGGAATTGTGGTGGTTGTTTTATTTACATGTTTAGCTTTGTTTTTAAGAGAGCCAAACACAGTGAAGGAGCTGCAATCATGAGCAACCTGAAGTTTTAGGTAACTGAGCCTCACCACAAATACAGGAAAGCATTTCTGTCTCATTTTCCAGCTGGTTCAAGAGTAAGTGGGCCGCCATTCAGGTCTACAAAACTGAGACCCCGGGATGCCAGAGGCACTGGCCAGGATCAGACAATGGAGGACACTGGCAATGGCCACTCTTCTAGAAGCTGACCCCCCAGCCTCGGTAGGAATCCAAAGAGCTAAGGGTTTGGGCTGCATCTCACATGGCATCAGACAGCTGCCCCGTGGTTTGTCTATGGTGCCAATTTCTGTTATGATCACAGCTCCAATGGAAGGGTAAGAGGCATGACAAAGTCCGGGGCACTGATTTTTGTGTTCAAAAAATAGTTTTGAATCCGGGAATTCAAATGTACCAATGGATATTGAAACGGTATAACAATGCTACAGTAAGGAAAAATAAAGTGCCAAACTCAAATCAAACTTTAAAAGAAGACGAGGAGTTCCCTCTGAGGTGGAGTGGGCTAACGATCTGGCTTGTCTCTGTGGAGGCAGTTTGGGTCCCTGGCCTGGCGCAGCAGGTGAAGAATCGGCTGTGGTGCAGGTCACAGCTCCAGCTCGGATTCAGTCCCTGGCCTAGGAACTTCCATATGCTGCAGGTGTAGCCGAAAACGAAAAAACCAAAAAGAAAAGAATGAATTTTTTTTTTAAAAAAATGGAATTCCCATCAAGGCTCAGCAGGTTAACAACCTGATTAGTATCCATGAGGATGAGGGTTTGACCCCTGGCCTCACCCAGTGGGTTAAGGATCCAGCACTGTTGTGAGCTATGGTGTAGGTCGAAGGCAATTGTATCTGCTGTTGCTGTGGTGTAGGCTGGCAGCGGCAGAGATTTGATTCAACCCCTAGCCTGGGAACTTCTGTATGCCACTTCTCATGGGTGCGGCCATTAGAAGGCGGAAAAGAAGAAGAATGAATTTCAAACCAACTTTCACAAGCAGTGCATTAAACTCCTCCACAAGGTTCAAACAATTCCCCCTAAAGTTTTTCTTTAATTTGCTCAGTACTTGATATTTAGAATATAGTGCTAAAAAGCTATTTTAAAATTTCACTATGTGCATCACAGGAATATGCATTTCAAACTCCATTTGAAGATTCAAGAAAAATTTTAAAACTAAGGGCAGATGTTACCATATAATGCTACAGGACACACTGAAACATCATGGTTAAGGGAAACTACTTGCCACAATATGATTATGTGTGTTTCCAAATCAGAGAGACATGATACTTTAACAGCAAATGTCAAGTGTTCCAGCTGTTACAGAGAAAAGCCACATCCTCTGTAGGTGCTGGAAGAATTCAGGCACAGGGTTCCTGAAGGACAGAGAAGCAGGCAGGACATGAACTTCAAAATCAACACGTTTTGTGGCTTTAACGATACAACTTAAGAATCAATCTATCACTGGAAAAAAGCCTGGGTTTATTTACATATGACTCTGATTCAAAAGGTTCACCTCCCTGCTTTTCCCCATGAACACTGCTATTTTATGCATATTTTTTCGTCTCTTTCTTGCCCACCCTTATGATCTAGTACAAAATTGAAGACTTTTTAAAGCACAAATTAACATAAATGACTGCATTTAGCTCACAACCCAAAAAGGTAAACAAGAAATTTACCACCCACCAGCCGGGCACCCAGTCTCTGTAACCAGGCAACTGCAGGTACAACCATCCTTTCTAATCCGACTGGGACGGCCCCTCTCTGTGAACGTGAAGCACCAACAGTGCATGGAATAAACCATATCCCCCCACGGATGGGAGGCACTGTGTCCACTCTGACTGAGGATGCTCCCCATATGAGACTGTCACCTTTCAAAAGAATTTCTGGGACTCCTCCAACCACATGACCTACATTTTCTATTCACAATGAGCCACAGTTCATGCTGGTCCTTCTGACTCGTGGGAGCCAAGGCCTGTTTTAGTTGATAGCAGGATGTGGCGAGATCGCCAGCTACAGAAAGGGATGGCGAACACGAGTCAAATTAAAGCCCTTGGCCCTGATCAATATTCTCTTTTTCTTTCTTTTCTTCCTCTCCTCCACTCCCAATTTTTACAGCCACACCTGGGTAATATGGAAGGTCCTGGGCCAAGCAGTGAAGCTGCTGCTGCAGCTGCCAGCCTACACCACAGCCACAACGGCAGCTTACACTGCAGCCTGCGGCAATGCCGGATTCGTAACCCACTGGGTGAGGCCTGGGTTCGAACCCGAATCCTCATGGATGCTGTGTCGGGTTCTTAACCTGCCAAGGCACAATGGGAATGCCTCGGCTTTTTCTGAAACACTGTTCAACAGTCTTTTTTGCTCACCTCAAGGATAAATCTCATCATTATCACCTGCTTGCACTTCATTTCCCTCTAACATTAAAGTATTAAAAGATCTGGATTAATCTGTTCTTAAATGTAAAATTAGCTCAGCCTACTTTAACTTGGCTGCCGTTTCAGAGCAAACCACCTAATCAAGAAACGTCAAAGGAGAACTAAGGAGTACAATGAATGTCGAGTTCCTGGTACAAATTTCCCTAAAAATAACTAAGGGAAGCTTGCTTCAATCAGAAATCTCAATCTGGGGACAGCATATTTTTGGATAAAAATTTATTTGCCCTAGTATAATTTGAGTGTGGCAAATACCAAAGGTTTGTATTTTTTAAACTAATACTTTGAGTACCGTGATATGTACATTTTCACGTAATTACACAGGGTAAAGCTAAAAACTTGATATTAAAAAAACAGGCGTTCCCATTGTGGCTCATCGGTAATGAATCTGACTAGTATCCAAGAGGTTTCAGGTTCAATCCCTGGCCCTGATCAGTGGCTAAGGATCCGATGTTGCCATGAGCTGTGGTGGTCAAAGATGAGGCTCGGATCTGGTGTTGCTGTGTCTGTCATATACGCTGGCAGCTGCAGCTCCGATTTGTCCCCTAGCCTGGGAACTTCCATATACGGCAAGTGCAGCCCTAAAAAAAATAATAATAATAATTAAAAATAAAAAATTAAAAATTTACAAATTAAAGTATAGACCAGCTACTCTTGAAAAAAATGAATTGTATTTAAGTTCAAGAGCTTCTCATCAATTAAGGTTGTGAAAAAAGCAAGAACGTACAACTTTTGCAACACATGAGGAAGAGGCAGTTGAATCTGGTGACATTTTAATGTGGACACAGCAAAGCAATGTCACAAAATTCATCAAGAACATACTTCTTTCCATCTGGGTGACGTCAGCAGGCAGCACGATGCTTTCTGCTATGATTAGGAAGCCACTCTGGTAATGAAGAAACAAAACACTTCCAAGTTATCATTCTAATTTCTAAGTCACTCCCTCTTAAAAAAAAAAATGCCTGGTTATTCTTTATGCAGTAGGAGAAGGGTTATGAATTCTTAAGCAGTTTTCTATTTTTTTAATATTTTATTTATTTTTTTTTTAATTTTTATTTTTTGTCTTTTTGCCTTTTCTAGGGCCACTCCCTCGGCATATGGAGGTTCCCAGGCTGGCTAAGGGTCCAATTGGAGCTGTAGCCGCCAGCCTACACCAGAGCCACAGCAACGCAGGATCCTTAACCCACTGAGCAAGGGCAGGGATCGAACCTGCAACCTCATGGTTCCTAGTTGGATTCGTTAACCACTGAGCCACGACAGGAACTCCTACTTCATTTTTATTTCATATATTTTGATGGCTTCACCTACAGCATATGGAAGTTCCCAGGCTAGGGGTTGAATTGGAGCTGCAGCTGCCAGCCCACACCACAGCCATGGCAATGTAAGATCCAAGCCGTATCTCCGACCCACACCATGGCCTGCAGCAATGCCAGATCCCCAATGCTTAGGAATTGTAAGTTCTATAGATGTACAGTTTATCTGTTAAATAGCCAGGGATTGAACCCACATCCTCGCAGACACTATGTTGGGTTCTTAGGCTGCTGAGTCACAACGGGAACTCCCACACATGCTTTAAAGTGAGTGCTTTACCTTGTGAGCCCAATAACCTGTCCAATATATGACATGTCTGCTTCTCTTTGTTTCCATTTAATACACGATCTTCATTCTCTTGTTCTAACCATCACCTCACCCCCTAAAAGTATACAAAAACCCTGATTCTGACACATATTTTCTATGGAAACATTTACTCAAGCAAAGCAAGCACAAATTTGAAATTATAGGGCTGCTGACAGGTCACACGTTGGTTTCCAGCAAAGAAACAAGACTCTGAGACACCCCCCCCCCAAAAAAAAAGAAGTGTCTTTCTTTGTCCTGAGTGTCAGACACAAAGGAGCCAGGAACCAGAGCAGGAATCTAAGGTCTCCACCTACACGGCCCACATCCCGGGCATCCTCCGAAAGACCACTGCTCGTGTGGAGCCTGCAGCGGTAAACTCCCTTTACCTACAGCCCGGACTTAACCACTTACAAGCGTGTTTCCGCGAGCAGAACACCATCCCTCTTGTTGCCACCGCTGGAAGGACAAGCAATGAGAAAGAGTTCAGGGCAGGAAGTTAGAAATGCTCAGCAGAATTTAATTAAACAAATTGGATTCTGGCAGAGAAGGCGAGGGTGACACCCTACTTCTATAAACAATGCCCGTGGAATCCTTCATGACAAGACAGGGCACTGGCATTTAAATTCTCCAGCGGGGGATGCCAACACACCAGCCCCGCCCTCAAGCGCAAGCCATGGTTTTAAACCCGACGCTTCTTCAAGGGGAAGGAGAAAAGATTTCTGTCGACTGAATCAGCATCTGGAATGTCCTCGCTCATTTCTGGTATTATTTTCTGTATACTCTTTACAGAAGGTTTAATTCCTTAAAACAGGTTTTACTCTGTGTCAACTCAAATTACTCTCATCTGCACATAAACACTGCCACACTGGGACCATTCAGGATCATTAAACATCCTTCTTTTTTGTCTTTTTGTCTTTTCTAGCGCCGCAGCCACGGCATGTAGAGGTTCCCAGGCTAGGGGTCGAATCGGAGCTGTAGCCATTGGCCTACACCAGAGCCACAGCAACGCAGGATCCGAGCCTCGTCTGCAACCTACACCACAGCCCACAGCAATGCCGGATCCATAACCCACTGAGCAAGGCCAGGGATCGAACCTGAAACCTCATGGCTCCTAGTCGAATTTGTTAACCGTTAAGCCACAATGGAAACTCCCCATTGAGCATTCTTAACCAACAAACATCTACTATGGTTGGGATTCCTGTCGGAGGAAATGGATTAGCCATTTGGAATGTCTCAGACTTGACTTGTTTCTGACATGTCAACGTTCTCTGTGACTGTACAGAAAAGAAGAAAAAGAAGAGAAAAAAGATGAACTTAAAATTACTCAAGATTTGGAGTTCCCATAGTGGCACAGCAGAAAACAAATCTGACTAGGAACTACGAGGTTTCGGATTCGATCCCTGGCCTCACTCAGTGGGTTATGGATCCGGTGTGCCTGTGGCTGTAACGTAGGCCAGCAGCTGTAGCGTAGGCCAGCAGCTGTAGCTCCCACTAGACCCCTAGCCTGGGAACCTCCATATGCCTCCAGTGCAGCCCTACAATGCAAAGAGAAAAAAAAAATTACTCAAGATTTAGCAGACATGTGTGGACCAAAATAAGTGTAATAGCAATGATACATGTATGAGTTTTCAGTGTCCGCTTGTACAAACCAATCGGAGATGTTCCAAAAAACACATCCTTTATAAATTAGCCAGAGGAACAAAAACATTATGTGTTTGAGCTGAACTGGAATTATAAGAGGAAGTGGTTCTGAAGCACTGGCCTGGAGAGCAGAACTACAACTTAAGGCAGCTTTAGAATAATCATCATCTACCAAGACACCACTGGGGGGCGCACACAACCCATGGCACTTGTCCAAATAAGGAGGAAAAAAAATCACATTCAATGGGAGACGCAAGTTTACTTTCTACCAATTATTACTGTTCTTTTGGTAATGAAAAAGGGCTCCAAAAATATTAACATTAAGAATCTTTTGAATATGAAAACTATATATATTACCTATATATGCATTATATATATTATATATAACTGAATCTCTGTGCTATACACCTGCAACAAACATGATATTGTAAATCACCTATGCTTCCATAAAAAATAAAAATAGAAACGAAAAGGAGTCTTTTCATGTCCAACAAGCAATACTACTAGAAGACATGCCCTGTATTATTTGAACAGCCTCAAGTTACATACTCAACACATTGGTAGTAAAACAAAACAAGAAAGCACACAGCCAGAATCACTTCCAATCATTTATATTTCCATGCAGTAGCCTCCAGGTACTTTTTAGAAAAAAAAAAAAAATCAGTTTAATTCCACACAGTTCTATGAAACAATATTCCTATGAAATTATATAAACATTAATTTGCCTTTATTCTAACATTCTGCTTATGCACCTAAGTCAACTAATCCTTTCAGTGTGTTGTCTATGAGACAGGAAGGTCCTCACGAAGCAAAGTGTTAGGAGAAGAGTTCAGATTAGGAATCAGAATCTTCTGATCACATAATGACGTTGCCTTGTAACAAGTGGGTAATTTAAATTCATGTGCTAAATGAATATACATACACATAAATAGATAACAAACATCCACAAACCAACCAATGGCACAGAAAATATCAATATGGTTTTGAAATTTTAAAAGAAGGTTCAAGGTAATCAGGAAGTTTTTTCAAAAAGTTTCAACTGCTGTCAACTCCAAAGGAAACGTGAAGGGATCAGATATTTCCGTACCAACCTGCCTTTTGCTGATTTCTGAAGTGGGTCTTTTGAGATTCGAGGACCTTGAGAACCTGAGCGCCTTCACTGAATCCTTCCGTGAGATTCCAGAAAAGGAGCGATCCCTCTTCGCAGGTTTCCTTGGCGATCCATCTGCCATCTCACTCCACTAGGACGGCCAATGCCACAGTGACTCGGGTTCCAAAACTAACTACAGAAAAAAAAAAAACTGACCCCCAGATAAACAGTCCCCAGACCCAGATATAGGACCGGTGTAGTGCTCAGTCCTCTAAAAAGGGTGACAAATTGCAAACAGGTGGAAAACATAGGCCAGAACCCTTTCCATCTAAGTCAGCTTCCATGGGCAAGAACCCTGCACAGGGCAAGGAGATGGGAACACGGCGCCACTGCACCAAATGAAAACACCCGTCACCAGTTAAACAGGCCAAGGGTGGTTGTCAGGAGTGACACAGGGCTTCGCAACACACCTTGGAGTCAGCAGGGTGTGAGGAAACACAGCAGGTTCAAAGAAGTCTCCTTAACTCCTTCCTCACCAAAAGGGACGGCCTCAGGCTACAAGCCCCACTTCAAAGCAGGAGCCCTCTGACCGAGCAGGACCGTCCTCCCAACTCCTGGAGCCTTTCTCCCCCGGGGAGGACGACGTAGAGGGATGAGAGGCTCAAAGCCTCCTGCTCAGAAGCGGCGAGGACAAAACATTCACAAGAAAGACGCAGTCGGAGTCTGGCACATCCGTCCCCCATCCCAGAAAGGAGAGGAGGGTGGTTTATGTTCCTCCCAAGGGCAGCAAGAGCATGGCTCTCGCACTTTCTCTCAGGTCTGACTGCAGGAGGCGGGAGGGTGAGGCGGGACCGGGAAAATGAGGTGGCTGAGAAACACAGACCTCGGCTCCGGGTGAGAGCGGAACCCTACGAATGCTCACGACACAATTACCACCACGGCAGCGGTTAATACTGGAGCCCCCCCAAAGCCCAGCGCTTGGGGACACACACAGCCTGACCCAAGGACGGAAAGCTGGTCCAGACAAGGTGATACTGCTCAGTGCAGCTCATCATCCTGAGAGTCCTCGGGCCTGAGGAGTCATCCATCTCCTGAGCTGTCTCTTTCTGGCCTTGGACACGCAGTTGTTTTCCTCCAAATTTGAATCTCACGTTACTCTCATTCCAGTGTTTTGACTCAGGAGAACGTACGAGTTCCTCTTCCACCTTGTGTACTCATTTCCCAATTAAAATGTATCCGTATTTTCCATCACAGTCAGGGCGCGTTTTAAGCCCAGGGTGTGCACCATCGGAGGCACCAATAAAGATTATTAGGTTCGGATGATGGCAGAGCTTCGCCACGTGGAAATGCTACTTGTCACATGCCCTTAAACACCACCTGTTCGACAGAGTAGTGATTTCCAAATCCCTATCTCCCCCTCTGATCTCTCTGATCGCCCGAGCTTCGGAATCATGTGTCCAGTGACCTACTTGATGTCTCCTCGTGGCTGTCTCGAAGGCATTGCAAAATCAGTGACATGTCTCCATAGGAAAGAGACCTGACTGTCCCCAACCCAGTAAGTACCCAGTTCTACCCTGGCATCTTCCACTTTTCGATGCCATGGAACTTCCGTCTCATCCCCACTTGCTCAGTTAAGAAAGCCACCCTCGATACCTTCCTGGCCCTCAATCCTCACAGTCGGAAATCCTGGACGTTTTAACTACAAAACACATCTCACCTCCGGTCATGTTCCCCCGCGTCTACTGGAGACTGAGCCTCCGTCTCTCCCCCACTGGATGCAGCCCCCCCCCACCAGCTTCTCTCCCCTCTCATGTTCCCCTATGATGCATCCTTCCCAAAACAACCTCCCAAAAAGATACGTCGAATTATGTGACTTCTCAGTCTGACAGTTTAATGGCTTTTACTGGATTTAGTAGCACATCTCACCTGCTGAATACAGTCTTAAATATCCCCCTTCCCTCCACCCCGCCTAGTCCCCTCCCCCAGCTGCCCAGTGCATCCCAGCCACGCTCTTCCCTTTGGATCCATGAAACCTTCTTTCCACTTTTGGTTGCTGTACATGCTGCTCCCTCTGCCTCCAGCTGTTCACAGACCCCGCTCCATCACAAGCACCAAAATCCAGGCCTCCTGGCTCCTGAGAGCTGTCCTTCCGAGCAGGTGGAAGCCCGCCCCTCCTGGGTGCCTCTGCTGCCCAGACCCACGGCCTCAGAGGCTCCTCTCCTGGCACAGAGAGCTCTGGGAGATAAGAGGACACCCCCGCCCCAAAACGCCCTTGGCACCTGCAGCTGCTTCTCCAGCGTATCAGGGACTGAAAAGCAGGTGCTGAATGAGTGTCAGAGGATGGACGGAAGGAAGGAAGGAAGGAGGGAGGGACTCTGTGGGATCTGCTTGGCCTTTGCTCAACCAGACGCTATACGTTCAGCCTGATATAATAGGAACGTGGGCCATCAGTTAACATGAATTGTGATACTTTTTTTTTTTTTTTTAAGGGCCCTATTTTATTTTATAGTTCCCAGGCTAGGGGTCAAATCGGAGCTACAGCTGCTGGCCTATACCACAGCCATTGAAATTCAGTATCCAAGCTGAGTCTGGGACCTACACCACAGCTCACGGCAACGCCGGATCCTTAATCCACTGAGCGAGGCCAGGGATCAAACCTGTGTCCTCATGGATACTGGTCAGATTTGCTTCCACTGCGCCACAATGGGCCTTGGCTTTTTAGATTCCACATGTAAGTGAGATTATACAACACATATTTGTCTTTCTCCGACTGACTTGTTTCACTTCGCATAAATTCCCTAAGGACCACCCCTGTCGTCACAAATGGAGGGATTTCCTTCTTCCCTACAGCCAATTCATACTGGGGAGGGGATCTTATCCTCACCCCCAAGCTCCCCCTATGAGATGCTGATGAAGCAGCAGAAAAGCAGCAGACCAAGAAACCAAGCCCCAGTCTGCAATTACCAGAACTGCCCCCACTCCTCCAGACTCACTGGTGGCCCTAGCCAAGCAGAGTCCTCCCGGCGTCCCCAGGAACGCAGCCCCCACCATCGAAGCTCCTGTAGCTTCGGAAGATCCCTGCAGGAGCCAGTCTGGCCCCTGTGCTGTTTCCTCTGCTCATACCCTGCACCACTGCCTCCTCTGTTCCACCCAGCTCTGCGCTCCCTGCCCACAAAGCCAGGAGCTGTGGGCAAACCAGTCCCCCAAAAATACTTACATGTTGGGAAATAATCCTGTTGAATTAATTAATTAGCCATTTAGTGCTCTACTTGGTGTTTCATTTAAATATTTTCTTCTTCAGAATCCAACAAAAATGAATCCATTTAGGAGGAAATTAATCAAGTCATCTAATTAAATGAAGTCTATTATACAAATTATTTCTATTCCAAGTTACCAAACTCTTTAAACGAGTCCTTCCCTAAGCCAATTCATGCTAAAGTTTTTGTTGTTTTTTTATTTTTAAAAAAGAGGTTTCTATTCTAACCTATATTTAGAACTGCCTAATCTCTTCACCTTGGAATTGGGCAGAGGAGAATTACGGAGAAATTTAAAAATGGAAAGTAATAAAATCCCCAATTATGCATTTACTCCACCCTCAAAGATAACTATTTCAATCTGTCCCTTTCCAATGGACATGACTATTTCTGCTACAACTGTACCATATTTTGAATGTTGTTTTAACTTGATTTTTTGCCAAACTTATATCAGATACATGTATCTGTGCTTCGGTTCCAAATATCCAACTGGCTAAGTAACACCTCCAAGGCGGCCAAACCGGCTGCGGTCAGGATGGAAGTTGCCTCCCACCCAAGTCGCCCCCTCGCGCCCGCGCCCAGCATCCCCGCTGTGGGGAATGGCCCCACATTGGTGGATTCAACCACCTCAGACCTACCTACTCCCCACTTCTCCCCCTGGCCCAACCTCCATCCATCCCCCTCTCCCCACAAAGCCCCCTGACTGGCCCTCTGGGCCACTCTGCCTCCCGGCTTTCGTTTGTCCCACTCCCCTGGGCATGCTTCTCCAAAGTCCATCTGATCCCCTACCACCACCAGCCCCACACCCTCACTCTCCCCCTGCTGCCCTTCAGACTGCAGCTGATTCATATTTTTTAAGGCAACTCTCTGACTTCACCCTGAGCTCTGTCAAGGGACTTTTGTCACATCTTGCACAGGACTCTTCCTTTTCCTCAGAACCACTATCTAAGAGTAATTCTGACTCTTACAACAGACCATAAGCCCCAAGAGAGCAGGAACCATGTCCGCTTTTGTTCAACAATGTGTCACGGCACTAAGCACAGTGCCTGGCACACAAGAGGTGCTCAGCAAATTGGTTCAAATAACTAACGATACTTTAAAAAAAAAAAAAAAAGACCAAAAAAAGTCCTACTATCATTCAAAGGAAATTACTACATGTGCTGTCTTTCAAATGATTATTTTTCAGACACTCTGATTTGAAAAAAATTCTCTACTTAAGCTTTACTCATGAGGGGTGGGGCACTTGGCTTTGGTTTAACAGTGCAGCTTTAACTAGCTCTTCCGTCTAATCTCAACCTCACAAATTCATCCAAAGACAGTGGGGGGTGTACTGATGCATAAATCAGCTATTCCTTTGGATTAGGACAACAGGAAATATTTTTCACAAGTATTTCATGGTCAGGTTTCCCTGTAAACAGAGAGGGTTTTGTGATGGGGTATAATTTCAGAAAGCACTACTTCTTGAAATTGTGCTTTTCCCCACGGCCAAAAGGAGAAGATGTCCACATGAAAAGCTTGGTTCCGGAGTTCCCGTTGTGGCACAGTGGTTAACGAATCTGACTAGGAACCATGAGGTTGCAGGTTCGATCTCTGCCCTTGCTCAGTGGATTAACGATCTGGCGTCGCCGTGAGCTATGGTGTGGGTCGAAGATGCGGCTCAGATCCCGAGTTGCTGTGGCTCTGGTAAAGGCCGGTGGCTACAGCTCCAATTGGACCCCTAGCCTGGGAACCTCCATATGCCGTGGGAGTGGCCCTAGAAAAAGCAAAAAGACAAAAAATAATAATAAATTAATTAAATAAATAAATAAAAAGCTTTTTAAAAAAAAAAAAGAAAAGAAAAGCTTGGTTCCCATGACTGCATCCATTCACTTAAAAGGAAGGCAAGGAATAGCCATTCTATGATTAAGTGACCGGATGAATAAAATATACACCAATGGGCTTGTCACCGAGAAACCCTAAGCAGACATCCTAATCCATTATAACGGAGGCAATCGGTTTTCATTTGGGAAAAAGTACCCAATGCCACGTCCTACCACCCACACCTCTGGGAGGCCCATTCTACAACCCTTACCTGTTTTGCATGTAAACTATTTAGCTTAAGTGGATTGTACATGTTTAGTAATAACCAAGAGAATCTACTTGAAATGAAGACACCTTAGTTATTTCCATGATCACTGCTTCTCACTAACACGTAATCTGCTTGAATTCCTCAAAGGCAAAATACAGTTGTCGCCCGTTTAGTATCAGAGGTCTCCCTCATTCAGTGTGTGTGTGTTTTCTTTTTACAGCTTGACGGTTCCAAGGAAGTTACAGTATGTAATGTTAGCAAATCAGTATCCTTGACAATGTACAAAATGAGTCCCAATGCGTTCGTTTTCCTGCAGCTCTTTTCTGTCTTTTCACAACACGCCTAGGATGGTTTTAAGATTTTATATGTTTCAGGGATACAGAAAATCTGGCATCTTTGGAAATTCTATCCAGATTTAAGAGCATAAGAATGCTCCTTAAAAAAAAAAAAAAAAAAAAAAACAGCATCACATTCTGAATACGGATCAAGTTCTTTCCAAGAAATTAGCTCAAAAAGCAGGGAGGGGTGAAAAGAGAGTTAGCCAAGGATCCCCCCACCCCTACCCCAGGGTACGGATCTTCTAAAAATAATTTGGCCACATGCTGCAATTTAGTGTTTCTGTCTTCACAACAAAGAAATTCAAACACCAAAACTTTCTCTTATCAGGCACATACATGCTCATGCATTAAATGAGGAGAAAAGGCCTTTAAAGAAATTAAAGTAAGATTTCTGTCAGTTACAAGCTGTTAATTCTTGTTGTAATTTAAGCAGCAATCCATTTCTTAATAAAAGAGAGCTTACGCTGCTTTAAGAACTCATTTCAACGTTACCACAGAAATTCTTTTTTTTTTTTTTTGTCTTTTGTCCTTTTAGGGCCGCACCCTCGGCATATGGAGGTTCCCAGGCTACAGGTCCAATCAGAGCTGTAGCCACCGACCTGTGCCACAGTCACAGCAATGCCAAATCCTGAACTCACTGAGCAAGGCCAGGGATCGAACCCGAAACCTCATGGTTCCTAGTCGGATTCGTTAACCACTGAGCCACAACGGGAACTCCTACCACGGAAATTCATTTTAATCTTCCTTATTCCAGATACAAAGAATCTCTTCTGCATTCTCATCTACAGACTGTACAGACTGCGACTGCTTCCAGCACAAAAACGACACGGTGTCTCTCTCCGCATTATCCACAACCAGGGCACAGAATCCCTAATGCTTTTTAAAGTATGTAGGTACACAGGTCCCCCACAAGTAAGAAAACACCCTCTTGCTGGACACTGGTTACTTTTTAAGACTCGATGCCAAAACAAGCATGAGAATGATTTACACTTTACACGTATGTGATAAAAAATAACATCTGCAGCAGGAGAAAAGTGTGCGCTTTTAAAATTAGGAATGTGGAGTTCTCGTCGTGGCACAGTGGAAACGAATCCGACTGGGAAGCATAATGTTGCGGGTTCAATTCCCTGGCCTCGCTCAGTAGGTTAAGGATCCGGCATTGCCGTGAGCTGTGGTATAGGTCGGCAGCTACAGCTCCGATTGGACCCCTAGCCTGGGAACCTCCGTATGGCACAGGTGTGGCCCTAACAAGACAAAAGACGAAAATTAAATTAAATTAAATTAAATTAAGGAATGTTCCTTACCTAAAAGTTCAGCCACACATGTATTTCAAAAGCAAAATTTCTAACAACGCATTTTCTGAAATACAAATATAAACATGGACAGGGCAGTAAGATCATTAACATACAAGGCACAAAAACTGCAGCAGTTTCACAGAGAAGAAAGGTGAAAGCATGTGCTAAGCACCTCTGTGCTTTCACCAGCATGTAGAAATTGGAGCTTTCCCACAATACCCATACTTTTTTTTTTTTTTTTTTTTTGCTGCACCCACCCAAGGTACATAGAATTTTCTAGGCCAGGGATTGAACCCGTGCCACAGCAGTAAAAATGCCGCACCCTTAACCCACTGAGCCACAAGGGAACTCCCCCAGTACTTTTTTTTTTTTTCTTTTTTCTTGTTTACTGCCACACCTGTGGCATATGGAGGTTCCCAGTCTAGGGGATGAATCAAAGCTGCAGCTGCCAGCCTACACCACAGCCTCAGCAACACAGGATCCGAGCCACCTCTGCCACCTATGCTGCAGCTTGTGGCAATGCTGGATCCTTGGCCCACTGAGCGAGGCCAGGATCGGAACTTGCATCCTCGTGGAGACAACATCAGGTCTTTAACCAGCTGAGCCACAGTGCAAACTTCCGATTTCAAAAGTGTCTTTTTCTCAACATTCTTCTAGTGAGGACACTGGCCAGACTGTCCACCTGAGGATTCTGGCTTCTTTCCCCCAGGCAGCAGCCAACTGTCTCCACAAGCACCCTTCATGATGCCTGGACCTCGCCTAATCAGACACGCTCTCCAGAGTTTAAACTGCTACTCCACCCACGCTTCCCACAGAGAGCGAGAAACTGAGAGTGGAAGAGACTTCCCAAGGTCGTCACCAAAACAGAACACGCATCACAGCATTCCTGGTCAAAACCAAATTGCATCCCAGTGCAACACAGGCAATGCTTGATGCCACATCTTAAATCACCTTCAGCACCAGAGACACAAAGGAGAAGAGCATGGCGTGAGTGAGAAAAAGGCTCTCTTGCTGCTGATCGCCAGCCCCCCAAAGCACACTCCCCCCAACTCTACCTGCAGGTCGGTTCCTGGGAAACCTCTGTGGACGCCCCTACAGTCAGGCTGCAGGGAGACGTGAATGCCCAGGATTTTGATCCTGTCACCTACTCAGTGGGGTTTCCTGTCATTCACAGAGGGAATGACAGGGGTGACTGAGGAGCCAGGGAGGCTCATGGATAGTAAATAATAAACAAGAAGAGCAAACCAGGAAGACAGACATTCAGACAGAACACAGCCCAGCACTCAGCAAGGCTTGGGTTACCGCTGTTGTACACGGTGCTGGAGACGACGTGAAAAGCACTTCGGTTTTTCGTAATGTGGCAGAATGTCAATCGAGAAAACAGAATCACACACTAAGGGCAAACAGAACAGGGCGACAGCATGTGTGGGCGGACGCTGTGCCCTCTCGGGAAGCAGCAATGTCCACAAGGGACAAACAAACAGGGCACATGGGCACATCCGTATGCCCAAAGCAGATCTGGATTATTCTCTGTCTTAGAAAAAAATCAAACCTACTCCAAGAACCCAAGACAACCCACACTCGCACTGTTTTGAGCACATCTGGGTAAACCCTGGAGTTGGAAGCCTATCGGCACTAAATGGAAACTTCCTCCGTGCTATGCACTGAACTTGGATGTAACTAAAGGCTAATGAGCAAAACTACAGCTAATCAGGTACTCTGATTGCCTTCTGCTATTATTGGAATTATTGCCTCTTAATCCTAATTTCCCTCAATTAAAAATTTTTTTCATTATTTTACACATTCATGGTGACCAAGTATAAAATCTGTATCTTTAAGAGAGTTTTCCACATGACACGAGTGACAGGGCAGGGCCACTGAAGCCTTGTTTTCACAGTTTGTGAATGAAAATAGAAGCTGGTTGGGGTGTGGGGGGTGCAAAATACAGGTGTTCCAGCCTGGCTCACAGAGACCGCACTTCCCTGGGCCAGGTAGCTATAAACATGTGCCCACAGGAGTTTCATAGAACAGGACCTTTAAAGAAAAGAAAAAAAGAAAAAAAAAGAAAGAAATCTCACTGTTTAGGAGAACTGCAATGCTTTTTTAACCTAAAAGCAAAATAGGTGTCAAGATACCTGCCAAAAATGTTAAAAACACTCCAGGGTGATAAAATCAGAATCAAATTTCAAAACCATGGAAAAGAGCCATACAACTGACAACACACAACCCCTCTGTTTGAATAATGCATCCTACAACACCGGTGAATCTGGATATGGGGATTCTGGATTAATTATATTTTTCACGGTTGCAACTTAAAATGGGGCCTGTCAGATGCTCATTCAAAACTTTAATTCTACAATACACATATTTAAATACTTCTGAACAAATAAAACGATGATTTAAAAACCATTTTAGGAGCTCCTGTTGTGGCTCAGCACGTTGACAACTCAACATAGTGTATGTGAGGATTCGGCTTTGATCCCCGGCCTTGCTCAGTGGGTTAAAGACCTGGCGTGGCTGTGGCTGTGGCACAGGCCTCAGCTGCAGCTCCGATTCAGCCCCTAGCCTGAGAACTTCCATATGCTCCAGGCGCAGCCGTAAAAAGAAAAAAAAAATCTTATAAATAAAAATAAAAGCCGTTTTCGTCGTGGTACATCGTACCCGTCAGCATTTTTCTATTTGAAAACTCAATTTAATCTACATGATAGAAAACTGTGTGAAAACTTATTTCGCCTACTAATATAAAATATTTTTCTCAGGTTTAAAGCTTTAACTTGTTTAAGATATATAAGATTGTATAGGAGATACATATATATATGTAGGATAGGTATAGGATTATATAAGATATATAATAAAAGACAATGCAGATTTATCATCATCAAATTCAGTAAGAATACAAAATGTAAAACACGGTTTATTACGTATCCTGTGATTTCAGAGCTCCCTGGAGGCCTAGTGGTTAAGGATTCGGCATTGTCAGGGCTGTGGAGCGGGTTCAGTCCCTGGCCTGGGGAATTTCTGCATGCTGAGGGCGTGGCCAAAATAAATACATAAATATTTAAACATTTTTAAAGACAATAATTTTTAAAAGTCCCCTGTGATTTCAATATGCCACTGTCTGGGGTCACCCAACTTGCCTTCTCCTTGACTTTTATGTATGATCTAAAGGTTAACTGTGTTGAAAGAAGAGCGCATTCTTTTCAATTGCTAAGCAACAAATTGCCGCAAAATCTAAAAAAGAACATGAACGACCTTAAGCCGGTCACAGAACCCACCGTATTCTCAAGTACGCGTGAAACACCCATCAAAGGAGGCCGTATATGGGCCATAAAGTAAGTCCCGGTACAGCTTTAAAGTTCTTTTTTCAATCCTGTTGCTGAACACCTACCCGTCAATGCCCCACCTGCTCAAAATGCGAGGTGTGTTTGGAGCGTGAATGCTGAAGGGGGCGCAGGCAGGACTCCTACCGAGACTTCGTGAGCCCACCCGGCACTACACCAAGCGGTAGGAACACCCGGAGTCCATTCGGCTCAGCCTCCTCAGGACACCGAGACGGGGCAGCCCCCTTGTCCTGCTCCCACAGCAACCGAGGCCCACAACAACACACCTGAGCGAGGCCCAGCATGGGGGCCACCTCGGCTGCTTCTCAGGGACTCTACTCATTTGGACGCACAGTCGAAGCACAAAGTAGGATGGTCCCAATGTGGGGGACACCTAAGTCTGGGCTCCATCAGAAAGGAAGGTTTCAACACCTTGTAATAACCTATAATGGAAGAGAATCTGAAAAAGAACACACACACACACACACACACACACACACGTGTCTATGTATATGTGTGTTTATGTACATGTGTGCATCTAGGTACACGTATGTATATATGTATATATACACATTTGTGTATGAATCACTTTGCCGTACACCTGAAACTAACACAACATTGTACACCAACTATACTTCAACTTGAAAGAAAGATGACAGGTGGAAAAACAAGCGTGGGCATCAATGATGCTGGGGGCAAAGGACACGCCCAGGACCACTCAGCTTCCTCCACAGAAACCCAAGAATCCAAAGCAGCAACGATTTGAAAGCAATACTGTCTGTGCTGCTATGTCAGCATAGCTATGGTTAATGGATTTATAATCAACTCCAAAACAACAGGCCACCACTCAATCCTTTTTATTTGAGAGAAAGAGAGTGTGTCTCTCTGAAGGATGCAAAGCCTACTCAACCAGCTGCCGTGATGAGCTTCAGGCAACAGGGGTCCCAGGTGATTATTTCCCTCTGGGTGTGTTTCTTTTTTTTCACGAGAACCTATATTACTTTTATGGGGAAAAAAAAACAAACAAAAAAGAAAGACAAAAGAAAAGAAGGAAGAAGATGGGAGAAGAGGAAATGTCAAAAGATCAACACAACACTAGTTCATCTCTCCTGGTACTACGGCTGGGAAAGGCCACCTGTTCAAATTCTTCATAAATCTCTGGTGTGGTTTAAGCTCTGGAGCTGAACTGCACAATAAATTGGCTATAACGCAGGTCTCCGGAGGGCACTCTTCGTGTGGGTTGCAGGAAAAGGCTTTGAGAGCCACCCTACTCCTGGCTCATTGAAGAGTCTAACAAGGAAACTGACACCAAAAGAAACAGCAGCAGATCTCAGACAGGCAGAAAAGTTCTGCATTTGAGACCCAACGTATCCCAGGCCACAGCAGCTTCACGGGACAAACCCCACGACGACAGGTGCCCGTGACGCAAACATCTGTCACTTCACACAGTTTCTGGTACCTGAAATTGTTCCTTCGCCTTAAGATGTCAAGAAAACCCATAAGCCATCGGCCAGTTCTGAGCCAGCCACTGTGCTGTCAGAAAGGCAGGCGTGACAAGACACAGCCGCCGCGCTTGTCCAGCCCACCTCACAGGAGGCAAAGGGCTGCAGAGCTCCCAGGAGGAAGAGGGGTGAGGACTGGGCGGTTTACCTTCCTCAACCCCATGGCGGAACCTCACTGTGGAGCCCACCCTGAGCCGGCACAGGCCGTGGTGAACAGACGAGACGTGGTTGCCAGCCCTCCCTGCTAACACGGCGGACGTGGCCACAGCCTGCTCAGATCAGCGCCCCATCCAATCCAGACCCTGTGCTGAGCAGCTCCTCTGCCTCCTTCCCTCAAAAAGGACAGATTGGGGGGGCGGGGGCCTGAAGGGCCTGTGGTGCCACAGTCACAGCCGGCCTTGAAGATGCTGTTGCAGTGCGACAGCCCCCCGAGGGGCTCACGGGGGAAAGGGCGGCTCCCCGAGCCAAGGGCACAGGGAGGATGGCGGAATGCAGCCAAGCCGTGACCCACAGAGGCCAGCCACTGGGATGGGCCACCCCTGGGGTCCACAGAGACTGTGCGTGTCCCACATGGAAATGCCGATCGTAACAGACCTGAGTTATCAAGAAAGATGTTACGTTTGGTTAAAATAAGAGAGGACCAACATGGAAACCTCTTAACAATACTCCTTTTTAAAACCCTGCCCTTTCAAATTCCAAAACTTCGGACTGACTCCCAGGTATCAAGAAAGATCATTATACCCTGGGGTTCCGGGAAGGGAGGATTCATGGCACTTACTTTAAAAGAAACAAACCGGTATGAGTGGCCCAAATGTTCTTTAAAGTACATGTGCCTGAAATAGGAAGGCAGCTGCTCCTGCCACCCACGCCCTCCCCCGTCTTCAAAAGATGTGCTCAGAGGCGCTTCCCTGGGTTTGCACTCACCCTGTCTTTGTCATCGGCCACATCACAGAGGATGTCGTCAAGATCGAGAATTCCTCCATCCCCATGTTCCAGGCGGTGCACTTGTATCCAGTAATTTGGATCCTGTAGGAAAGAATAGATAGTAAGTTAGCATCACCCAAGAGAAGGCAACAGTGTAAAACTGGGGTAATAACCTCCTGCCAGGAAAAGGAATGGACCTCATCAGCAATATAGCAACTGACTAAAAAGTCAGGTGGCTCCCTATCTCCGGTTGAGTCAATTTTCCTTTTTCAATGATGGAGTCCCTCAGGCATGCACATTCCTTTGGCTCAGATGCTGACATGCTGTTACAGGAACCGCAGGAACCAGCAAATCTCAGCGCATCTGAAATACTAATTCCTCTGAAGTATGCTGGGTTTCCCATGGTCCAGCATGAAGTACTTAGTAATCCTCCCAATCCAATCTGTCGAGACATTCTAATAAGCAAGCAACATATATTGTGTGTCTGAATAACCCAGGTCAGAGCTACCTGAAGAAAAGAAGGCTGCATGCTTGCTGGCTCAAAGTAATCGCTACAAACAGGTCTAAATACACGGACCCAGAAGGCTGTTGACAAGGCCACACGTGAACAAAGCACAAGTACAGAACAACATGTGTGTTTGAGTCCTTTGTTTATGAAGACAAAATTGCACACACTTTTGTATTGTGCATATAGAAATGACCCCAAAAATACACAGCAAAATTTGCGATAGTTATCCCTGAGGAGTGGGACTGGAAGAGAAGACAGAGGGCTTCATTTTAAGTGTTACACCTGGGTGTGTGTGTGTGTGTATGCACACATGCTTATGCATACACACACACATATGTGCAGACACATATGTACACATACATACATCCAAACACAATATAACATAAAACCAAGTTCTAGAATTGCGTGAAAAGAGAACACAGTGGTTTTGAAACGTCTACAATCATGCTCAGTTGTACACTCAAACGAAAACTCTATCTCTTGCTGTCAGCTGCTGAATCAGCCGGAGCACAGGATGACTAATAAAAAGTTGAAGCAAACACTCCACTTTTCCAACCTAAACAGAGATGTTTGGTACAGTTCTTTCCTAAAGGAAAAGCTGGGATGGAGGAGCCACAAGATTAATGACAGTCCAAATACAGCTTCTGGACCCTACGCCAGATCTCCTGACTCAGACCTTCTTCCCAGGGCAGGGTCAGGGGAGCCACAGCCTTGAACCTCCCGGAGGAATCTTTAATAGAGCCAGACCTAGGAGTCACTAAAATGGACCACTTATTTAAACAAAGGGGGAAAAAAATGCAGAGTGACCAATCCCTGTCACTTTTTAACCAGCACAGAAAGGAGTTCCGACCCTCACTCTCAAAGTTACGAAACATTTCCATAGAAACAACCACGCCAACAACCCACAGCTCCTCGGCACCCTCCTCCATCCAGACTTCATGAAAAGGAGATTCAGAACTGAAAGTAACTCTTCACCCAGAACACAGAGCTGAGTTGTAGGAAACACACACACACACACACACACACACACACACACCCCTTGGCATCCCCTTCATTCCCCGGGCCTTCCGCTGGTTACAGTGTCACCCAGAGTTCTTAGGAAACCCCCTTCACTGAGTCCAGCCCAGAATTTGTCATCCCTAAATTTGTTGAGTCGCTAAGGAACAAAATCCCAGGAGTCCCCTGGTGGCCTAGCAGATTAAGGATCTGCTTTGTCACTGCTGCAGCAAGGGTTCGATCCCCAGCCCTGGCATTTCTGCATGCCTCAGGCACCGCCAAACCCTGACCCCGACTCCACCAAAAAAAAAGAAAGAACAAAGCCCAAAGCAAAGTATACTCCTACGCTCCCCTACCAAATGGTATTACTTCTCCAGGGGAAATGAGGAGTTATCCATAACCTGGGGGTGAATGAGGAGACGATGCCCCAACCATCGGTCCCCAGCCACACACCATAGACCCACCCCGCCCTCCACTCCCGGCCCCAGCAAGCCGCAGCATGACCTAATCAACTGAAATATCGACTTTTATTTCCACAACACTTTTCTACACAGAGAAGCAAACTGACCTCTAAAATGTGGCTTATATAAAATTCTTAAAGCCTCTTAATCCTCCTCACTCTTTCCATATGAGATCATAACCTACTGCCTTTCCATAACATTTGGAGCCACTGCTTTGAAATAAATTCCCTCCTCAAGATTTCTCAACCTCTTATATTTATACTCGAGAACCTGCTCTGGTCAGCCTCCCTCCCACCACATCCCTTCACAGCCTGCCCTGTGCCCGCATCCCTGTGCACCCCTTCCCGCCGTGCCTGCTGCCCTGCCCGGAGCCCCAGCCTCCCCGCAGGCTGACCGTCCCCGTCCATCAAGACTCTGCAGCCGCCAGCTTCCCCAAGAGCTTTTCCTGACCAGAACACCCCAAAAAAGGCTAGAACTCTATCTCCAGCCTCACTAGAAATGTTTCTAAAACCCTAAGTGTACAAAATAGTACTCAGATGTCAACTTTGAGCTTTTAAAAGCTGTTAATACTGTATTTTAACACATGCTAAAACAACAGTCCAAAACCTTCTGTTGACCCTACTTTGCCCTTGGGCGACCACACCAATTCTCCCATCCTCTTTTTTTTAACAGCGGCACCTGTGGTCCAGGGAAGTTCCTGGGCTGGGGTCGAATCAGAACTGCAACTGCAGCCTGTGCCACAGTCACAGCACGGCAGCCTCCGAGCCGCATCTGGGACCTACGCTGCAGCTTGCGGCAAGGCCGGACCATTAATGAACAGGCCGGATCATTAATGAACAGGCCAGATCATTAATGAACAAGGCCAGGGGTTGAACCTGCATCCTCACAGAGACTATGCCGGGTTCTTAACCTGCTGAGCCATAATGGGAACTCCTCCCTGATCCTCTTGCCAGCAACATTTTTTAAAGCTGTGTTGTCTCAGATTCTCCCACGAAGCCCATTCCACTCAGGCCTCCACCCCAGCACAGCCCCAAAACGGTCCCCTGAGTTCACGAACAGCCCCCAAGCTGCTAAGTGCGTTCTCAAGATTCATCTTCCTTGGTCTGTCAGCAGAACTTGATACCTGGTCACACGATCCTTCTGGAAAGACTCCAGGAACTTGGCTTATCATCCTTCAACTATCTGATCAAGGCTTGTCTGGTTTTGAGATGCAGGTGTTGACTCCTGCCTCCAGAGAGGTCCCAATTCAACAGTCAGCCACGCCAAGCGGCCGTGACAACAGCACGTCAGAGCATTCATGAGGCCAGCACGTAGTAAATGTCACTCCGTCCTATGCCAACGGGGAAAAACCCTCTGGAGAGAAGGCCCTGGGAGGGGACTCCTCCGTCATCCCGACAGAGCTCACGAAAAGTCGGATGCGGGGAGAGATGAATTAGGGGCTTAACACAGACACACCACCGCACATCAACAGAGGACCAGCAAGGACCTACTGCCGAGCACAGGGAGCCACACTCACCATGAGCTAGTAACCTATGAGGGAAAGGAATATAAAAAAGAATATATGTAAATGTACACACACACACACACACACAAATTCAGTGTATAACCGAATCACTTGGCTGTGCACCTGAAACCAATGCAATGTTGTAAATCAACTATACTTCAATTTTGAAAAACTGTAAAAAAAAAAAAAGTTAAAAATCAGTCTGAACAGTGCACATGAAAATGACCTCCTCCCACAAATGTATACAAACCAGGAAGGATTTTTTTTTTTTTTTGGGGGGGGCCATTGAGAAAATATAACTTCTTGGAAAAGCAGGCCCTCAGAAGATTTTCCTCTTTTTTTTTTCCTTTTTAGGGCCACACCCATGGCATACAGAGGTTCCCAGGCTAGGGGCTGAATCAGAGCTACAGCCACCAGCCACCACAGCCACAGCTGGATCCGAGCCACATCTGCTACCTACACCATGGCTCAGGGCAACGGTGGATCCTGAACCCACTGATGGAGGCCTGGGATTGAACCCGCATGGCTAGTTGGGCTTCTTACTGTTGAGCCACAGTGGGAACTCCTCAGAAGATTTTAATAGACTGCTTCATCCACACAATTCTCTGTCAATAACCAGAGGACCTGCGGTATTTTCCAGGGAACAGTCAAATACCTAGAGGAGAAAACTGTTTTCTAAAAAAGTTAGAGTATACTCATTGATTCCACCTTGTGGTAGTTTACACTAAAAAATCTGGGAAAATAATTATAGAAATCACTGCTATACTGACTACAGAAACTTAGAAATGTAACTGAACAGAAAGTTGTGATAAGCCAAAAACAGTACTTCCACAATCTGTATACCTGATTAAAAGAAGAGGAAAGTAAGGGAGGGAGAAAAGAAAAAGAAAAGAAAGATAGACAGAGGAAACTTCCAGAAAGTAAAATACAAGTCACCACAATGAAGGGGAAAGGAATCAGAACGGGTTGGACCTTCTCAAGAGCAACACCAAGATCTAGATGGTAATAGCACCATGACTTCAAAATTCCTAAGAGAAATGGTCCACAGCGTAGAATCCTAGACCTTGCCCAACAGCTATGAGTATAGGAATGCAATGCCTCCAAAAAATTATCCCCTCTGACACTTTCTCAGGTACGTACTGGATGCACCCCAACAAAACAAAGACATAACCATGAGTGAGGATGGGGCAGCAGGGGAAACAGGGGGCACACCTGGGAGAGAACGCCCAGGATGCCAGCTGCATCCCAGGTGTGGGAGGGGGCGGTTCAGGTGGGAACTGACTCCAGGATGAGGCTGGGAGAGGACTCAATGCAGGGTAACACTGGACTGCTGGCAGAGCTGGATGGAATCAGCTGTCAGTTCATGGAAGACCAAGCAAAGGTGGAGGAAGAAGGGCATCCATCCCAGGAAAAGTTGTGAAGGAAAGAAAGCGTAATCAAGGTACCTATCATGCATGAGTCAGCTATGAGCTGCTTTTAAGACGAAAATGGTGTGAAATTGAATATTTGATCAAAATTACAACTACTCTGGAGGCAAAGGGGTCTGAGAGAGAGTGTGTGTGTAAAACACAAATCCAAGAAGAAGGAGGCAAAGCGCACACACAGGGCAGTGAAACAAGGTGAAATCTTCCACAAGAAGTCAAAAGACAGACACCAAAGGGAAAGAACTAGCGTGAGCGGCTCACACAGAAATATGGGGAAGAATGTCAGAAGATTCTGGTGCAAGAGCTGGAAAAGGCAACCTCTCTAGGAGGTACTGCTCTTTTCCAAGAGACCCTGGTGGACCCACCTGACACTGTGCATCTAGAACGTGAGGAATCAAAAAGACGAGAAACCCTCCGAATGATCCCTTAAAACAATGGGAATGGTTAACATTCGTCAGTCCTAGCAGCCCAGGATGACATGTGCGGGGACCAAGGCAGTCACTTGGTAACGACATCACCAACAGAAAGCATTTCATCTTTAAAGCCAATAGGAGAACAAGACCGAGAGGATTGTTCTCCTCATGCTGGATTCTCTAGATAAGCATCTCTCCAATCCACTTAAACCAAAAACAAAACACTTGGAAAATGTCCTAAACTTTTTCTTTCACGAGTCATTGGTATTTCAAGAGACATGATGCAATGGTCCCTCAGTATTTGTGGGTGAGGGGAGTTGGTTCCAGGACCCCAGGGAGACACCAAAACCCACAGCTGCTCAAGTCCCTGGTACAAAATGGTGCAGTATTTGCATATAACCTACCACGTCCTCCTGTATAATTTAAATCATCTTTAGATGACATAATACCTAATGCAGTGTAAGTGCTATGTCAATAGTTGCCTGTGCAGGGGTCAAATTCAAGTTTTGCTTTTGGAACTTCCTGGAATTTTTAAATATGTTCAATTGACATCCACCATTGAGACAATCTGTAGACGCAGAACCCACAGATAACAGATAACAGTATCGACCACACATGCGTTATCAGCTTTAGCTACTTTAATCAGCTCCATTTCAAACCTGCCTCTCTTTTAGTATAAATTCAAACCATAGCACCCATTTTCAATTCTGTTGCAATAACATTAAACAGATTTTTTTGGTTGCTTTCTCAAAGAAGGGCAGAAAACACAGCTGATGCTCATAATATTAAAACAACCTCTCTCACTATTAAATAACAAGCAGCCCCCTCGTGTTAAGAGCACGCCCCCGCCTCCCACCTTCCCATCCCAAACCACACCTAAGGCCTCACCGCCACAACACAACAGAGCAAACCACAAACCTGCTGTCTGCCTGGAAGAGTGGAGGGCTTCGTTTAACACGTCAATCAAAAAAGAAAAAGGCAGCCTGAAACCAAAGGTGAATTCCAACCTCCAGAAATTACCTTCGGGCAGTTGGCTGTATTAGAACCAGCACCTCCATCCTTCAAGGGGTCGCACAGAAGCCTCGCCGTGTGGGAGGTCAGCCCATTACTGACCCCCCTACCTGTGACATCGCTTTCACAACCACACGGAGAGCACTTGAGCCATGGCTGTGCCCCAGTTCTTGCGCTGCTCCGTGGAGCTCACAGTAGGAGATCACCGAGCTGGCCCGGGGCAGCACCAGGGCAAGAAGGAAAAGGGAGAACCCACAGTTATATCGGCCTTCTATTTTACAGCTTTAAAAAGGCATGCGGGAGCATGGTCTCCTGTGCTGGGAGAGTTTATAATCCCTTATTTTCAGATGAGAAAACGGAGGCTCAGAGAGCGTAAGTGGCTGACAAGAAGTCCCAAGAAACAAACGCCGACGGCCCAGATTCGGCCCGGGTCTGCAGATCAGCCCCAGCCCTTTCTCAGACCCACTCGGATGGTTTCAAACGACAGCAAAACAGTTGCTGTCTTCTCCTGGCCGCTCCTCCTCCTAATCTCTTCCCAACGGCATCATTTTTGCATACTTTGCATAACGGGGAGGTCTATAAAACATTTATTTTACCAAAAAAAAAAAGTTTTGGCTGTTTAAAAATCAAGTCTGGGAGTTCCCGTCATGGCTCAGTGGTTAATGAATCCGACTAGGAACCATGAGGTTGTAGGTTCGATCCCTGGCCTCGCTCAGTGGGTTAAGGATCCGGCATTGCCGTGAGCTATGGTGTAGGTTGCAGATGCAGCTCGGATCCCGCATTGCTATGGCTGTGGCGTAGGCCGGCAGCAACAGCTCCAATTAGACCCCTAGCCTGGGAACCCCCATATGCTGCGGGAGTGGCCCTAGAAAAGACAAAAAGACCAAAAAAATAAATGAATAAATAAAATAAAATCAAGTCTGAAACATGACTCACCTAAGTCTTACATTACAGTTCTAACCTCATCCATGATTTTCTATCCCTGGGACTCCATCCCAGACCAGCATTGCTGACAACTAGTCAGATGTTCCAAACCTCAGGCTCGACCCTGGTCCTACTGAATCAAAATTTCTCAGGGCTGAAATGCTTTGCGTTTCTCCTGAATTATTGCATAGTATGCTCAGAAATTCATGGGCTGAGGCCTTCATGAACAGATCTTAAATCAAACATATGTTCACAACTGCGCCTTAAAACTGTTACCATGAAAGCATTCATATATATATTTGACACTCCCGTGATAACTATATAAATAAATTCCTCAGTGGCAGGTACAAACTCTTGGAGCAGTTTCACCTCTAAGCTCTTCGCAGGAAATTGGGGAAACTACATTGCTGGGGCAGGGCCTTTCAGCAGTCCAGCCTCCAGCATCGACCTCTCTCACTGCATGTGAGCGTTGGGAGCGGTCTGAATTCCCCAGGGAGCCTGTCTGCTTGCTTGCCAAGAAATTTTAATGCAGTGAATAAAAGGATGTCCATTTGGGAATAACTGGCAATTAAACAATTTTGTTGTTGTTGTTCTTAAGGGCCACATCTGCGGCATATGGAGGTTCCCAGGCTAGGGGTCTAATCGGAGCTGTAGCCACTGGCCTACGCCACAGCCACAGCAACTCAGGATCCAAGCCACACCTTCGACCTACACCACAGCTCACGGGAATGCCAGATTCTTAACCCACGGAGCGAGGCCAGGGATCGAACCTTCGTCCTCATGGATGCTAGTCAGATTTGTTTCCGCTGAGCCACGATGGGAACTCCTAAACCAAATTTTTTTATCGAGTCCTACTTTAACTCACATTTATTAAGCTTCTCTTCCCTGTCTTCATCCTAAAACCAACATCTTGTCCTCATTCCAACTGACCGCACCACACTCCTCTGACTTAACCTAATCAAACCATAAGCCAACCTCTCGACAGGAAATACAGGGGACAGAGACTCAGGTCAAATGGCACCACCAGGAAACAGCCACACAAACCCAGAAAGTGAGACCTTTAATAACGCAAATGCACTGATCTCTTTAAAAAAAAAAAAAAAACAAAACTAACTGGGAGTTCCCGTCGTGGCGCAGTGGTTAACGAATCCGACTAGGAACCATGAGGTTGTGGGTTCGATCCCTGCCCCTGCTCAGTGGGTTAACGATCCAGCGTTGCCGTGAGCTGTGGTGTAGGTTGCAGACGCGGCTCGGATCCCGCGTTGCTGTGGCTCTGGCGTAGGCCGGTGGCTACAGCTCCGATTGGACCCCTAGCCTGGGAACCTCCATATGCCGTGGGAGCGGCCCAAAGAAATAGCAAAAAGACAAAAAAAAAAAAAAAACTGGAGTTCCCGTCGTGGTGCATCGGAAACAAATCTGACTAGGAACCATGAGGTTGTGGGTTCGATCCCTGGCCTCACTCAGTGGATTAAGGAGCTGGTGTTACCATGGGCTGCGGTGTAGATCACAGACATGGCATGGATCTGGCATTGCTGTGGCTGTGGCGTAGGCAGCAGCTGTAGCTCTGATTGGTCCCCTAGCCTGAGAACCTCCATATGCCGAGGGTGAGGCCCTAAAAAGCCAAAAAGAAAAAAAAAAAGCCAAAAAAGGGTAAAATACAAGAAATCCGCATTGTCTAATATCTGGGTAGAATGTATAATTCCAGAGTGGGTCCTGCTCTGGAAAGAAACTTCATGAAAAAGAACTGGGACAATTGAAGAATCTGCCACATCACGAGATGGAATTGAAAACTGGAAATTTTCCTGGATATGATTGGTATATAGTTATCATATACGAGAACATTCTTGTTTTTAGAGGATGTGTGAAGCAGTGCCCTAGTATCTGCAGTTTAGTCTCAAATGGTTCTGCACACAAGAGAAATCAGTGCTATGGCTAATGCGTATCCATGTGCATACAGACAAGAAGAAAGCAGATGTAGCAAAAAGCTAAAAACTGGTGACTCTAGGTAACGGGTTCAACATACTACCCTGTAGTTTAGAAATTTTTCAAGAGAAGAGGTTAAAGGTCTGTCAGTTTAAAAAATAAAAAATTGGGAACTGTTCTAAGAAACTAAAAAGGCATAACCCAATTCAAGGTATAAGCCTTGACTGCCTCCTCATTGAGGTTAAAAAAAAAAAAAAAAAATCCCCCATTTTAAAAATCTTGGAAAAGACAAAAAATAAAATACTTTAAAAAATAAAAATCTTAGAGACAGTTGGGGAAAGTTTAATACGGACTCAATGTTAGATGATACTGAAAAACCACTCTTAATTTTCCTAGTCATGCTATTAGTTTTGTAAGAGAATATCCTTATTCTCAGGTGATGTGTGTTAAAGTATTTAGTCTCATGATGTCTGCTGTTTACTTTCAAATACTATATATTGGCATTTCCACTGTGGCTCAGTGGGTTAAGAACACAACATAGCATCTGTGAAGATGTGGGTTTGATCCCTGGCCTGACTCAGTGGGTTAAGGATCCAGTGTTGCCACAAGCTGCAGCATAAGTCATGTGGCCTGGATCTGGTGTTGCCATGGCTGTGGTGTAAGGCCGGCAGCTGCAGCTCCAATTCGACTCGTAGTCTGGGAACTTCCATATGCCACAGGTGTGACCATAAAAAGAAAATAACAATAAAATAAAATACTGTATATTTATAGTATATTACACTATATTAAGTATTATATTATATCTATGTATACTTTTTTTAAGCAGAGGGAGATAAACACAGAGAAATGGTTCCAAAGCCATAAGAGGTGGGACCCAAAACCAAGATGGCAGTGGCCTGGGCCAAGCCCCCAGATCGGCAGTAGCAGGATGATAACACCCCCTAAGGCAGGAGGAGGCACAGAGCCCAGGGTGGAGGCTGTGGCAGCAGCTGGTCCCTGGAGGCCTTCAGGGCAGGAGCTGGAATCTGGAAAGAGACGTTGACGTGGCAGAGACACAGCTCACAGCAGACAGGAGGCGACAGCCTCTGCAGGGCTATTCCGCCATGGGCCTCCCATCTCCCACTAAGTTCCACTGGCCAAATCCAACCAGAGGTCAGCTGACACAGCTGTCCTTGGAGTTGTTCATAACAAATTGGGGGAAAGACTGGCTGTAAACAACCTTGACGACCCAGGGTTCATGAGGGGAAGGAAGCCAGCATTTTCACATGCTGCTCCTAAGTTCTAAATTGTCCCACATGTTTTGATTGGGGGGAGGGGTCGGTGGGGTGAGTACCCTGTGTACCACACACCAAAATGCTTAAAACGGAACATACCCATTAACCCAGGAACTTAGAGTGTTTGTCTACGTGGTCAGCGCGTACACATTAAATCAGAGGCTTTAATAAATAATAATACAGCAGAGGGAGCTCCTGTTGTGGCTCAGTGGGTTATGAACCTGACTAGTACCAAGGAAGATATGGGTTGGATCCTGGCCTCACTCAGCAGGTTAAGGATCCGGCATTGCCACGAGCTGTGGAGCAGGTTGCAGACGCGGCTTGGATCAGGTGTTGCTGTGGCTGTGGTGTAGGCCCGCAGCGATAGCTCTGATTCGACCCCTAGCCTGGGAACATCCACAGACCACGGGTGAGGCCCTAAAGAGGGGGGGGGGAGGGGAAAGCCTCTGCATAGAATACCATGGAAGGTATGTTATCTCACCTTGACCCTGACGACAGTGGACCCTGTAGGCACAGGCACAAGTCCAGCACTGGTACTCACAAGAGGCAGTGCTTGTCTATACCTTCGGATTCTCCCTAATAAACACATACGTAGAGTGCATTCACCTTAAACAACCAGTGAGCACAGCCCGTCCCTTCCCTCTTCTCATGTTCTCTGTAATGGAGTTGCCGTTTATCGTGCCTCAATCCTGTCCACATCCTGCGGCCACATCCATCTTCACCAAATGCCTGCTTGACGGAGTCCTCGTCCTGTGATGAGTCATTTCCAGTGACTCACTACATTCTGAAGGTTAAAACCCAACATCCTTGGCCAAGGATTCAACACTCTCTCCATGCCTGTTTTTCCAGGCTCCGCACGGACCCATCACCGGCCCTCGGTTCTCCGCAGAAGGCCTGCCGTGGCCTCGCCACACCCAGGTCTCGCTTGTCCGCTCGCTTTGAAACTGCAGCACCAGAGCCGGGCCTGGGCCGGTGCAGGTGCCCAGGAAACGCTGGTTCAGTCCGCTCCACACGCCGGAACCCCCACAGCTCCAACACCCAAGCCGCTAACTCCTTTCCCACCCGCGATCACAGCCATCCCGTGAAATGGACTCTAAGCCCTGGGCGTTCACCTAGGCCACATGTTTGTCACCAAAGGGCCTATTTCCCTGTACACGTGTGGCGTTTCACCGACCTCTAGATCCGTTTCCCAAAGGCAGGGACCTTCTACTTTTTTTAGCATCGAACAATGAACAGAGCACCATGATGTTGTATAAATAAGGCTTAAAATGCGCATAAATAAATGTAGTAATAACCCTATTGGGAAAAGGAAAAAAAAAAACTTAAGACTTTCTCAGAAACTATAATCAACAAACACAGGCTTGTGCTGTCCTAACAGCCAAAAGGAACACAGGGGACCTGGGTGTCTTGTCAGGATCAATGCCTGCTTCCCCCTTTGTCCCCTGACTCCCAGAGCTGGCGCAACAAACACCGCGTGACTATACCCACTGATGCCCACAGACAGGTGTGTGGGGAGAGAAGACCTCAGCTACTCTTCCCTTCCCGGGTCAGGGAACCCAGTTTCCAGTAGAAACACCTTCCTTCTCACCCACAGAGCTGAGTCCCCCGCCCCACAGGCCTGCAACGCCAGGCGATGTGAGTTTACGCCTGGACAAACTGCCTACGACCCAGAATAAGGTGGGTCAGCCTCTGGCTCACCTTGGCCAACCACATTCTCTTCTCTGCAGCGCTGGTGAGGGCAGGACCCAAGGGCGGGGGTGGGGGGGGGGGGCCAGAGACACTGGAGCAGGGAACGTGAGGCATGAACCCTACGAGCAATAGGGACCTCCGGGAGCCTCTCTCCCGGGTACCGGATTGCAAAGGAGGAGCCTGGCTGGGGCCTGCCCTTCCCTCCCCCAGCTCTGCTGGTTCAAGTAACTGCTTTCGGCTCCACGTGCAGATGGGAAGCCCGGGTGGCAGGAATCCTAACTTGTCTGAGATGATCACACGTGCAGTGTCAGCTGAAGAGGAAGGGCGCTCCAGCTCAGATGTCACTCCAGTGTCTAAACTCAAGGCCTGCGCTCTCTGGCACACCGCCTCTCACACGAGGATCCAGCAGATTTGTCAGGGGAACAAATGTGGGAGGAAAAATTCATCAAGAGAGAGTCACTGCTTTTTTCCCTTCTTTTCGTCCTTCCTTCCGGCTTAGAATGGAAGAAAAGGATAATGAAAAATATATCACCCACCAGTCAATACACTGGACAAACGTCAGCATGAGGACGGCACACCAGGCCCCCTGTACAGACGCACAGACATTCCAGTCAAGCTCCCAGCCGCGCTGGGTTCAAAGCTGCTGAGAAAACCACCCACAACCCTCAAAAATCCAGCCTCGTTCCCCTCAGGGCAGAGACCCACCCTGTAGCCTCCTCCATGCTCAGCGAGTGCGCGGCTCAGACAAAAACGGAGATCTTTCAAAGTGAACTAAAACGTGGAACGTCTTTCTAGGCTTGATAAAGAAAGAACCAACTTAAGAGACCCTGAAGGCTGTCACCCAGCCACACAAAAGGAAAACCTCCCTCTCCCACTTACTCTCCACAGCGATTGGGTGAGAGAGGCTGACTCAGACCAAAAGGAATTTCTCCGACCTGGAAAGAAAGCCTCCCTGAAACAAGATAAACTCTGAACAGCTCAGAATCCTAAAACAAACCAACAAAATGTGACCCCAGAGCCGCTTTCCATGCCCCCTCCTATTTCTTCATCCACAAACCATCTCCCAGTTTCTCTTAAAGAAATTATCGCAAACGACTTAAAAATCCACCCTTAATTGCTTACACCGGACCATAGCCAACAGTCCCCAGGTGAGAAGAAATACCCCTGAACTAAGAGGGAAGAAAGAGGGCGCCACGAGGAAAGGGCGACTTTGGACAGAGAACCCGCACCCACCTTGGGTCTCCTCTTGTGAAACCTGGGCAAACGGCCGTCTAGCCGCATCCTGTGGACCCTGCACCGAAACCCAGCACAGCCCAAGCTGCGCGGGGTCCAGCTGGGAGCTCCACAGCACCACCACATCGCAGGGCTGGCCCACGGCACGGACACCGCACAGCAGTGCTCGGAAGGCGGCTCAGACCATGGGCACGCGGGAGGGCGGAGGGCCGGTCCCAGGGACTCTCGGGACTGCTGATGCCAGAGGTGGGGCTCCTGCCTCCTCCCAGAACACTCCCACCATCGGTCCAGATATGATGGTATCTTCAAAAGATGTGCGGGACACGAGCATCCTCCGGAGGCTGATGACCGTGGACAGCGCTGCAGGCGGGGAACCCGGGTCAGCTTTTAGGAAGATCTTCCGGAGGGAAGGGAGCGACAGAGGGCACGCGGGCATCACGTATCCCAAGATCCGGCCAGTCCGTCCACGGGATCTCCTCACTGCTCACACTTGCGATGGCTCATTCGCACCTGCCTGGACAGTCACCCCCACCTCTTCGCCTGTGGCAAGCGTGCCCACATTCCAGAGGCCCACATTCTAACAGCGGCCTCTTCACGTCAGTCTTCAGTCCCACTTATCCTGTGCCCTCTCTCTCCACAGCACCCACGACAGTGGCTTGAAGATGTGTGTGTTTTACAAGCATCCCCAGATGAGCCTGTGGACCTGATTCATGCATTCACACACTTTTTGGGCATCTCCCCTATGGCAGGTCCGGAACAGATACAGGTCACGGCAGTAAACGGGCCTGGGGCCCCAGAGTCTCTCATCCAGGCTGCGAGACAACAGGGTCTCTCTCTTAGACACAGCCTCACACCCCCGAAGTCATCAACACATATAACTGGTTATCTCCAACCAAAGATCAATTTGTATTCCATTACCAACTCCTGTTTCCACTTAGATGTGTTGGCACTTAGATGTTTCCTGAACATCCCTTACGTGATTCATAAGCCTACCTGGGGACATCTGGTCAATTTCAAATTTGAAATGGGGGAAATTTAAAGGAAAGGCACCAAAATACCTTATGAAATATGTAAAGGAGATTATATAGGCTAATGCCATATAATCTCTTAAATACATGGTTAGTTCAGTGCTCTTGTGAAGTTTTTCCTTATAAGGTGTTTGAAATATAGCTAACTGTGGCTTCAATTTATTGCTTCTAAGAAACCATAGTACACAGCATCTCAGTGAGGAAAAAAAACAAACCAAACACGAAGCAGCACAATCAAAGCACTAAAACAGAAAACACAGCAGGCATAAACCCTACCAGCCTATTCTGCAGCATACTTCAAAGCCAGGTTTCCGATAAAAATCCTGCACGGAAGCAAAGAAGCAAATTAGCTGTACAGGAACCCAGGCAAAACCTAATTACACAACTAGTAATTAAAGTGTGAAATGAACGACCTCAAACAATAATAAAACATGTAACTCTACACTTATCAGACGGGGGGGGGGGCGGGGGGGGGGAAGAGAAGACAGAAGCAAAGCTGGTTTGTGAAGCTCTGAAGATGCACCGATACAGGGCGGACGGGACAAGAACCAGGGCTTCATGACAGAGGCACCCAGTGGGCAACGGAAGGCCCCACTAGCCGAGCAGCCTGCCACAGCACAAATCCTTCCCTCTCTGCAGATCCCCGAGGCCTCATCTGCAGCAGTGAAGGGGGTGGTTATCTCCGAGGTTCACGTGTTGTTCAACCAGTCACGAAAATTCAACACACTCCAGGCAGCTCTCCTTTTCAAAGTGGAAAGGAGGTAATTAAGCATTTCCACAAGCACCACAATCTGATCTCAATCTCCAAAGCAACTTGTAATACAAAATTAAAACTACCAAACAGCGGGAGCTCCCTTGTGGCTCGGCAGAAATGAATACGACTAGGATCCATGAGGAGGCAGGTTCAATTCTGCTTAGTGGGTTAAGGATCTGGCGATGTCTCACGAGCTCTGGTGTAGGTGGCAGATGCGGCTTGGATCTGGCGTGGCTGTGGCTGTGACTGCAGTTCCAGCTCAGATTCAACCCCTAGCCTGAGAACTTCCACATGCAGTGCCTGCGGCCTCAAAAAAAAAAAAAAAAAACTAACCTCGCCTACAACCTTCTCTGTTGCACATCTGTTCACAAACAGGTGTCTCGGCTGTGGCAGAGTTCCGAGCTCTGTCCATCCCACCCACTCTTCCAAACCCAGGGAACCTCCTGGTAGCGAGAGAAGTGTAACTCTGTGCCCTCCGAAATGTGAAGAGCAGGAAGCCGGGCCCCAGGCTCATGCAGAACGCTGGACCATTCCTGCCATCAGAAGAGTCAAGGATACAGAGAACATCCAGTTGGAGGCTCCTAATAGCTGAAAACTTGTTGTTACACAGTAACACAGCTGCAGATAAGAGGACGGCATGTTACCCACTGCCAACAACTAAGCACTGAACACTCAGTCTGAAGCAGTATGTGTGTTTTAGGGTAAAAGGGGTACAGCCAGGTCTATGTACGGCCCCTCCAAGACTTTTTTTTTCTTTTTTTGGCTGCAGTCTGGGCAGCAGAGGGACCCCAAAGATGAAAGGGCATATTATTTTTTGGCCACACCCTCAGCATGTGAAAGGTCCTGGGCCAGGGATCGAACCCTCACCACAGCAGTGACAACACTGGATCCTTAACCCACGGCACCACCAAGGGAACGCCTCTTACAAGACTCTAAAATCAATTTTGGGAGGTGAGCCACTGGTATGCAGGAAGTTCGCTAACAATAGCCAGTTATCAAAATTAGATGCCAACCAAATGGTACAGGAATTCCAAAACTCAGAAAACACTGAAAGACAAAGCAACACTTCACGAAGGAGTTATGTCACCTCCAAAGGAGGAATCTCAGGCCCAAGGTGCGGAGGCCAAGACATACATGGCAGTTTGCACAGCAGGGAAGAACCCCGACAGGACACAGCGCACTTGTCTCATACGTGACTCATTCTCCCCTCCAGGGAGAATGCAGGGCTGAGCACACATGCAGGACCCCACTGGGGCCAGGCTGCAGAAGAGGCTCTCTAGCCCCGAGCGCCAGCCCCTGACACTCCAGCTGCATGTTGGCTCTCGACAACTCGTAAAACAAGGCAACATGTCACCAAGAGAAGCAGCACACACAAACCCACAATGTGAGATCTGACCAAAGAGCCCAAGTCAAATTTTGTTTTAAATTCCCAAAAGTTAAGGATTACGGGATGATCTTGAGGCTGCAGTCTCTGGCCAGTACCCATCCCTCCTCTTCTTACATTTAAATCCGATCTGGATAAAACTCCCTTGCCTCAAATGGGCTCCACCTCAACAGTTCCTTCAACATCCCTCCGAGCTCTCCCCGTTTATCAAAAGCTAAACGAGGAGTTCCCGTCGTGGCGCAGTGGTTAACAAATCCGACTAGGAACCATGAGGTTGCGGGTTCGGTCCCTGCCCTTGCTCAGTGGGTTAACGATCCGGCGTTGCCGTGAGCTGTGGTGTAGGCTGCAGACGCGGCTCAGATCCCGCGTTGCTGTGGCTCTGGCGTGGGCTGGTGGCTACAGCTCCGATTGGACCCCTAGCCTGGGAACCTCCATATGCCGCGGGAGCGGCCCAAGAAATAGCAACAGCAACAACAAAAAAAGACAAAAAAAAAAAAAAGCTAAACGAGACAGCAGGTCCATAAGACTCAACAAGGAAAACAGAAATCCCGTTGGACCTGTGTTCCTGTGAGCAAGGCAAGCGGCCCCCACCTTTCCATCGCCTGCCCAGCACAGCCCTCCCCGGCCTCCTGCCACTAAGACACGTCCACGTTCCCGACTCGGCAGAGGAACAAACACTGGACTGAATTAGCATAAAATCAGCCCATGCTCGTGTGTGAACTGCAACACTGGAGCCCATTCTTACTGAAAATCCATGATGCCAAACATGAGGCAAAGCCCATCTGGCCTCAATAAGTGTTTGTTTTGATACAAAGCCTCTGTGCGGGGCCCGTGACATGCCTGCAAAAACTTGTCCCTGTTTTGGATGGACCCGCAAACAAGGGGACGGGCACCAGAATTTCAGTTTGTGGTGCAAGTTAGGTTGCAAAACAATTTCCCCCACAGGTGAATACAAATAGAGTACGGATGCCTGGCATTCGTTTTCGTTTCTTTCCGCTTACTTTAAAAAAAGAAAAGCCGTCTTGGAAATGATGCCATTTTGTACTGTGTCAGGAATTCTTCTCAACTCACCTAAGATAAAACCTACAGACATACAAATATATACCACCAATGTCCTTAAAATGTGTCCAGTTATCTAGAAAGGCAAAATCCATCATAATTTAAATAACTGGCCTTTAACATCTTCCACTCTCCCTTAGTGAGATGTCGCAACATTATAAACTAAAAAGAAAAAACTCTTCAGACTACCTAGAGGACATCCGTTCCACCTCTGTGCTCCATCATAGCAGAAAGGCAACAGAAATACTGAGAAGGGTGACCCGTTTATTCTAAATCGACACCACATATTCAAGCACCCCTGACAAAGCTTACATAGAAGATATGCCATTGAAGCAAACTTGACTTGGTTACAGGTAAACCCTAGGCAATGTCCACTCTTCACAAAGACCACTGGCAACCAAAAGAAATCAATTCCAGAGGTGAACAGATTGCATTCTAAAACTAACAGGGATTCTAATATTCAAATTATATTTCCTCCCTGGGAGCTCCCTTTGCGGCTCAGTGGTTAACGAATCCGACTAGGAATCATGAGGTTGCGGGTTCGCTCCCTGGCCTTGCTCAGTGGGTTAAGCATCCGGCATTGCTGTGAGCTGTGGTGTAGGTCACAGACGCGGCTCGGATCCGGCATTGCTGTGGCTCTGGCGTAGGCCGGAGACTACAACTCCGATTGGACCCCTAGCCTGGGAACCTCCATATGCCGCAGGAGCGGCCCTAGAAAAGGCAAAAAGACAAAAATAAATAAATAAATAAATAAATAAATAAATTTCCTCCCTGTAGCTTCACGCCATCCTTGAAAAGAGTCAAACAACTGGGGAAAGAGGAGACTCGAAAAGAAGGAAACTGATGAGGGCTAACATGGAAGGGCTGCCCCACCAACGCCCAGCTCTGCAGGACAGGGGTCAGGAAGGCAGGGAAGAGGGGGCCCCTGCCCCGAAAACTGCAGCGAGCTCACTGGGCTGGACGAGAAGAAGAGAGTGGGGCGGGGGGCGAAAGGGGTCTCCCTGAGCGTGTCCGACATGTGTGAGGGACGGGCAGGTGACTGGGGTGCTCAGCCTGGACAGGGTCAACAGGAGAGCGGGCATTGCGGTGCCACAGCCCCAGTCACAGACGCCGCCGGACCGCACCTCCTGCAGCTGTCGGAAGCCTCGCTTGCACCCCTGAGGACAGGGTCGAAGAAGGAAGCCAGAGTCTAACAGGGAGGTGGACTCAGTATCTAACAGAAGATACAAACAGAGCATTAAGGAGCCCTGCCAAGCTGGGTTGGATAAAAAAATGTGTATCGGGGTTATGCCAATACCTTCAATCAAGCATATATTAAATCACAAATGACTAAACGCTAACATTAGAAAAACGCTAACTTGTTATTTTCTAAATAGTAATAAGGAGGATCTCACCCCCCCCACTCTGTCCCTCACCCCCGCCCCTTCGAGAGGACGTCACCTGCAGAGATAACAAGTTCTAGTTTACCTACCACATATTTAAGAATAAACTGGCTCAGGAGTTCCCATCGTGGCTCAGTGGTTAACGAATCCGACTAGGAACCATAAGGTTTCGGGTTCGATCCCTGGCCTTGCCCAGTGGGTTAAGGATCCGGCGTTGCCGTGGGCTGTAGTGTAGGCCATCAGCTATAGCTCTGATTTCACCCCTAGCCTTGGAACCTCCATATGCCGCAGGAGTGGCCTTAGAAAAGGGAAAAAGACAAAAAAAAGAATAAACTGGCTCAATGCTTCTGCACGGGGTCCCCATCAATCGCAATGACAGGAAACATCCCCAGAGGCGTCCTGCCTGGCAGACCAGCCTGGCCGCTCCATCTCCAGTGGGAGCGGGGTCGAGCAGGCTCGCGGTGGTCAGTCTGCTCCTTCCTCATGCCCAGACACACACTGAAAGCCTCCATCTCAAAAACACTCAACTTCACATCGTCTGCCTCTGCCTGTGTAGAAACCCTTAAATGAACGTGATGCCTTACTGACTCCCCAGATTTTATCTGTCACAGTTAAGGTGCTCTTCTTTGAACTTCTTTCAGCTCAGATCACTGAATATTCCAAACAATCCTTTAAAAACCAAAATGTGGAGCTCCCGTCGTGGCACAGTGGAAATAGGCCGGCAGCAATAGCTCTGATTAGACCCCTAGCCTGGGAAGCTCCGTATGCCGTGGGTGCGGCCCTATAAAGATAAAAAAATAAAAAATAAAATAAAATAAAAACCAAAATGTATTAGGTATCAATCAGATCAGAGTAATTAGTCTTTGGCTTTATTAGGTCAAGAAAAGTTTTAAACTCCCCACTTTGCACAGCTCGTTTCCCTGCTTGGAGGGGAAAAAAACCCAAGGCCCTCATAAATGTTGCATTAGCCTAGTACACTGTTTTAAAACATGCTCAAGTATTGACCACAGTGATGCAGCAGAGGCCCTGAAGGTTTCGGGTTCGATCCCTGGCCTTGCTGCTTCCTCCTGAGGCGGGGCTGCTTCCTCCTGAGGCGGGGAATGGGGGGCCTGTCTTACACTCTAAATACAGGGCAGAGGAGGCCACCGTAGAGTGTTTGACTCTCAAGTTCCTGTGTCTGTTACTTCCAGGGCGATGGCTCTGTGACTGCTACTAAAACCCAGAGCCGCCAGCAGAGAGCACTCTGGAGCAGAGGTTGCTTTCCTCCACAGAGGGAAAGAGTCCTGCACCCCAACAAGGCAGAAACGCCTTCTTAACTGAAACTTCATATTCAGCATGGGAACAGATTAATCAGAAATTAGAAGCCGCTCACATGTTCATGAGAAAAGGGCAATTGGAAAGATGCTGCAAAACAAACCCAACAGTGTTTAAAATAGTCCTCCTTATAAAACACCTCTGCAGGGGGGAAAACAAACTATGCAGAGCATTCGGAAGCTGTACCGTGGTCTACGAAGCCACGCAGTTAAAATGTCCCCCCAACTCACGCCCAGGTGTAACGGTCTGTGCGACCGTCCACTCTCTCGTAATGACACAGAGGTGCTATTCATTCCCGCTTTGGTTCTCCTAGATGACTAATTTTTTAAAGGTCATACATTTCTCTATTTGCTAGCAACATGTTTCTAAACTGATTAGTCAATTTCTAAATTTCCTTGTAAAAATTAAACAATATGCAAGACACTGCCCTGTTCCTAACCTCCATACATTATTTTAAATAATTTGATTACTGTCACAGTAAACATAGCATATAGAACTACAGGAAATACTACAGTGAAATAACATGCATATATTATCTTAATTTACGTATGCATATGTAAGTGAAATTGGCCACATACCGTGAGACGTTTTTGTTCCTTACTGCTATGCCCAGTTACTGCCCCTCAAGGAAGAGCACCATGGTGAAGGGTGGGGAAGGGCGCCTGGGGAAGTCAGCCCGGCGGGAGGCATTTCTGCAACCCCTGCAACATCCCCCAGGGTTCTGGATGTCCTGGTCCGAGGGACAAAGACGTGCTGCGGAGCAAGTGCCCCAGCAGGAAAATGCCAAGGCTCTGAATCAGCCTCATGAGCTGAGTGGCTTCTGCGGTTCCTCAATTGGAAGGGAGCTGCTTCAGCACAAGGCAGAGCGTCCCCGGAGGTAGCGCCCAGGCTCTGGACCTCGCTGGAGCCAACTCCTGACCCTGTCTCTGCCTTCCTTTCCTCGGCTGAGAAATGGAACAAGAGTCCCCAACGCACAGAGCAGTTAAACTGATGAAAGCAGTGGAAACCTTTAAAGCAGTTAAAAGAGCTCAGGGCACTTAGGCACCGCTCAGCCAGTTTAGCTACTATTGTTACAGCCAGGATGTTCCCAAAAAGTCCCTTCCTCAACTGTGTGGAGTATTGTACATTGTCAAACCTCCCCTTTGAGGGGCACAGCTCTATACAGTCAATCTATTCAAAACGGAGGGAGGGTGTACGGAGGGCGTCCTCTACACATCATCCGAAATACCTGAGGGGCTTTCTTAACTGCTATCCGCCCCCCACCTCGGACCAACTCTTCTAGAAACCAACACTGTGAGCTCTCCCACCTCCCACAAGGGTAGTGACTGCACAACAAGGTTCTCTGCAACCCAGAAGAGTATCTGCTTGGGGTGGGCTGAGTCTACTGTCACGGGTGAGTACACTCACGGTTTAAAAAGAAACCCTCTGTTCCCCCTATTTGCGGCCATGCGGTAGCTAAATGCAGCATCTAAGCATCAACTTCTCGAGACTGAGATTTGGTCCAAGTTCCTCCCAGCTTGAAGGGTCAGTAGAGATCATCAATTAGCACCTCGTGGACTTCTGCCTCAGTTTAACCAGCAGCAGCCAAGTGTTTCTGAGCCAGATGCAGTGTAATTTCCCAAAGCTCCCTAAAGCTCTCAGTGATAACTATTTTTATACACTTAGGAGCTAGTGGTTTCCTAAAACAAAAGCTGTTCTCTCTTAGCCATACGAGAAAGGCCAGGACTGTTTGTACAGCGCCCTTCCTGAGCCCGGACCTGGGAGGGGCCTCTCCCACAAACACAGGACAGGGTCCCAGAGTCCTCAAGGCTGGCAGCTTTCTATGGGTTTCTGCAGACTAGGACTCAGCTCTAGTCCCTGCTGTGCTGATAACTAGCTGCTCGAGCTCAGGCAATTCCAAGGCCTGGCCTTTCCCATCTGTAATCACAGAGAGGCGGCACCAGACCAAGGGCCCCACTCGCCTTAGCACGGTACCATGCTGAGCCACAAAAACCAGACGACCCGCTCCCCCTTCACACAGCCTGCTGGGCTCGGCCGGTGTTCGGAAAAGTCACATTTAAACACCTTGGCGTAGAGGGAAATGTGTGTGATCGGGTCACTTTGCTGCACAACAGAACTTGAAGAAACACTAAATCAACTATACTTAAACAATATTAAACAAATAATTTTTAATTTTTAAATTATTTTTAAAAAATTAAAAAACAAACACTTTGGCGCAAGAGTCCCAAGCTCACATGCCTGCAGGAACCAAGAATACATGAAGGGGGTCGGGGAGGAGCGAGAGGAAAATCAGGTGGGCGACGGGCAGGCTCAGGGCCTGGAGGGGCTGGGCCTCAGGAGGAGCTGCCCGTTCTGATGATCCGTGTGGCACCTTCTCACCTGCTCAGAGGGCCCTGACAGCTTCCAAGCCCTGCTGTCCAGACCACCCCCCTCTGCAGGCAGGGCAAGTTCTACTGGACCCCAAGCAGGCCTGTCCTTCTTGGCGGCTTTAGCCTGAAAGCAGGAAGGATGCCCAGCCTGTGCTTGGAAGGAAGTGGAAATTCATTTCACTGAAACAAGTCCGAGCACAGCAACCAGAGAGATTGCTGTGTTTGTTTTCTTAATCAAAAACCATCCGTCCAAGTTTATAAGCAGAAAATGATTTATGGGCATTTTGAAGCCTTTGAGATTTTGCTCTGTCTCCAGTCTCTCCTCTCTCCATCCCAACATCCTACACTGTTGCCAGAATAAAACTCTTCCGGCCCTGTTGGGAAACACTCTTTGAGAATTAAAACTGGAGATCACGGAGTTCCCGTCATGGCTCAGCGGTTAACGAACCCGACCGGCATCCACGAGGACACGGGTTCGATCCCTGGCCTTGCTCAGTGGGTTAAGGATCCGGTGTTGCCATAAGCTGTGGTGTAGGTCACATGTGGGGCTCAGATCCCACGTTGCTGTGGCTGTGGTGTAGGCGGGAGGCTGCAGCTCCAATTCTACCCCTAGCCTGGGAGTCTCCACATGCCACGGGTGCGGCCCTAAAAAAAAAGGCAAAAAAATAAAAATAAAAAATAAAAGTGGGGTTCCCTACTGGGAATAACGCAACTATTCACCCCACCTCCACGCACGCGCCCCTCCACTCGGTACCTGCTGCCTCATTCACCTTGTGTACTGGGCACAGCCCAAGGGCGCCTGGCATTTGGCAAGTGACTTTTAATGTTAATGCCAAAACAACACAAGACACCCCCCCCCTGCCCCCGCACACATTCTGGCTCAAAGGCCACATTGATTTGATTCGATTAGATTCTACTGGTTTGAGGCTTAGTCGTGTGCTGCGCATGATGGATTGTATGTTTAAGGTCATGCAGAACAAAAACTCTTCCTTCTCCCTTTTCCTCGGGCTAGTTAAGAACTGATCATAACTCACAAAACAAAGCTTTTAGAAAAAAAGCTCACATTTGGCTCTCAAATACTTAACAGAAGGATACAGTGCTTCAAATACATGTAAAGACCCTATGGGAAACCTGTACATTAAAACACGGAAAATGAGACTTTTCAAAGACATAATAAGTGTCTTCTGTGAACACCTTCACAGATGAGAAGTCACGTTAGCAAGTCCTCATCTTAAATATTTCCACAGACTGTGACGACGTAGGACACTTCAGAAGTAAAAGCAGCAAAACTCCTCAATTCTGAAGCATCACCTAAAAGTTGAGTATAAAAGCAAGGAACAGAAGTTCCCACTGTGGTGCAGCGGTTAAAAATCCAGTATTGTCTCTGAGACAGCGCGGGTTTGATCCCCAGCCCTGTGCAGCTGTGGCATAGATTGCAGATGCAGCTCACATTTGAGCCCTGGCCCAGGAACGTCCCGTATGCCATGGGTGAGGACAAAACAGAAGGAGAAAAAAAAAACAAAAAGAATGGAACACAGGCAACTAAAAGTGCCCTTTCATTTTAAAATGATTCGCTTCCTCTAACCCTACTCACCCACTGAGAGTAAACAGGTCACATCCTTACCTATTTTTAAGTCCTCTGCAATCAGATGGTATCACTACAGGCTGCAGTGAAATGTTTTTATTTTCCAGCAGGACACAACTATTTCTTTCTTTCTTTCTTTCTTTTGCTTTTTAGGGCCACACCCGTGGCATGTGGAGGTTCCAGGCTAGGGCTCAAATCGGAGCTATAGCTGCCAGCCTATGCCAAAACCACAGCAACACAGGATCCGAGCCGCATCTGTGACCTACACCACAGCTCAGGGCAATGTTGGCCCCTTAATCCACTGAGCAAGGCCACAGCTCGAACCCGCAACCTCATGGTTCCTAGTCGGATTGCTTCCGCTGCGCCACGACAGGAACTCCAAAACACAACTATTTCTATACTTTTTTTTCTCCTTACCCAGAAGCAGCAATCAAAGATTCCACATTTTCAGGAGGTACATTAATGTTTAAACTCGTCTGTCACATTTCGTGCAATATTCTGACTCCTCACATTATGCAGAAGTATCAACTTATCCTCAAATGTAAAAGGTTTAAAACGCTGAAAGTAGCCTACACTTTTAAAAGAGATAGTGCTATGAAGGAAAAACTCCTGTGAGAATTTAAAATATTCTGTATGTGAAATGGAAGCTAGACATCTTGGGTGTGACCCGATGTAAATCCAGAAGGTCTGCTACTAGAAGCCAATCTGACAAGTGTGTGCCCACAAAAATCCTACTTAATTAAAACACACCCAACAAATTAACTCAGTATTCAATGAACAGCCTTCTAGAAGAGCCAGAAAGTAATCTGACAGCACCCCGACAGCTCACTGTGCCTCACTCTGGCTGTTGTGCCCTCATCTGTGATCTGTCCCCAGGGAGAGATTAAATTTAAAAGGATGGGAAAAGAAAGAAGGATTCTGTGATAACAAACCACAACCAACATCCCCTTTGCCTTCTTTTTGCAAAATCAAAGCCTTTTTCAATGTGCATTGGAGAATTTTAATAGGTCTTACAGTCTGAATAAGAACAAGAGCAAGCCATAAAAAATGTCAGTGTTTCTTAAAATGCTCAAAAAAATAATTTCTCAGGGCTGGATCCTGACCCAAGATCATTGCTGTCCTTCCTGAAGCATCTCACAACACAGGGAAACACCAGGTTCATCTCATGAAACAGGAGGCCCCCCGACCCCCCTCCCCCACCACAGTTCCAATCTTTTAGCTCATATTCCCTTCTGGACAGATAAAAGTACAGATGCAGGAAGGCCAGGCTCTTGATAATGAGATTCTAAACCCGGAAAATACATCGAACTATATCAAGAGGCAGTGAAATTTTTATATTACCAAGATTTTCCCGCAAAAAAAATAGAGTAAATATTTCAACACTTTCAACTAATAATAAATCAATGATTGTTTGAAGTCAAACTTTCACAGAAGTGCCTCCTCTGCCCTTTTTTCACCCTAAAGTGAGCTGAACAATCCATTAGTATTATTAGTAATGAGGTACAAATTTTGGTTGCAGTTGTGATTTGTCATTTTGTCAGCTTGAGGAAGGAACCAATTAAGCAATCTTCCCTTTCTACACGACAATTGATTCTTGTTTTGCGGTCATTTAGGGAGGGGCCCCCGATCCCCTCCCACAGGAAATTCACCAAGAGAGTCACTGCGATCACTGCAGCCTGCGTCACGCTCACACCTCAGCCAGGAGACAGAGGCTGTTCTAAATTTTCTTTTCTTTTTTTTTTTTTTTTTTTTTGGTCTTTTTAGAACTGCACCCATAGCATATGGAAGTTCCCAGGCTAGGAGTGGAATCAGAGCCGCAGCTGCCAGCCTACACAGCCACAGCAACGCGGTATACAAACCACAGGACACAAACCACGTCTGCGACCTACACACCAGGTTAGGGCAACGCCAGATCCTTAATCCACTGAGCAAGACCAGGGATCGATTCTGCGTCCTCATGGATACTAGTCAGATTCATTTCCGCTGAACCACGATGGGAACTCCTGTTTTGATTTTAAAACAATCACAGTCCAGTACAAGCAAAACGCTTTTTAAAAAAAATCCAATGTTTAGGGGAGTTCCCGTCGTGGCGCAGCAGAATCGAATCCGACTGGGAACCATGGGGTTGCAGGTTCAATCCCTGGCCTTGCTCAGTGGGTTGGGGATCCAGCATTGCCGTGAGTTGTGGTGTAGGTCACAGTCGCGGCTCAGATCCCTTGTTGCTGTGGCTGTGGTGTAGGCCCGAAGCTGTAGCTCTGATTACACGCCTAGCCTGGGAACTTCCATATGCAGCGGGTGAAGCCCTGAGAAAGACAAAAAGACCAAAAAAAAAAAAAAATCCAACGTTTAGGAATTCAATCAGATCAATATTCCTAGAAAAACAAAATTTAATATATGTTGCCAAGTGGTTGTATTTATTTGACAGAGTCCCTTGTTGCTTTAAATTCTATAAGAGAAGGTGATGATATAATTTTTGTCCTGACTATCCCAGGGTCTTTCATTCTACCTGCCTCACTCCAGCTACAGATTTGTAAATTAAGATTTAAAAGGCTCAAGACATTACATGTCAGTACTTATTTTACTAGGAAATGCAGAGGGGATAAACTCTGTCATTTCACAACAAACCAGTCTCAGTTCATCCACCTGTGAAATTATCACCCTTGGAATATGTACAGTCGGCCTTCTGTATCCACGGTTTCTGCATCTAAGGATTCCAACAATTGCGTGAATGAAAAATACTTGGAAAAAAATTTCCAGAAATTTCCAAAAAGCAACATTTGAATTTGCCACATGCCAGCATATTTTGCATGGCATTTACATTGTATTTACAACTATTTACATATCATTTACATTGCATTTACAACTATTTACAACGCACTTACATTGTATTAGGTGTTAGAAGTTACCTAGAGATGATTTAAAGTGGACAGGAGGATGTGGCAGGTTATATGCAAATACTATGCCACTTTATATAAAGGATTTGAGCGTCCACAGATCTTGGTACCTTGGTGTTTAAGGGGGTCCTGGAATCAAGCCCCCATGGATACTGAGGAAGAACTGTACAATATTACGTAAAAGTCCTACCACTGAAAAATGGAATTTCAGTAAAACAAATCATATTTCTGTCTTTTTTTTTTTTTGTCTTTTTGCTATTTCTTTGGGCCGCTCCCTCGGCATATGGAGGTTCCCAGGCTAGGGGTCCAATCGGAGCTGTAGCCACCAGCCTACGCCAGAGCCACAGCAACGAAGGATCCGAGCCGCCACGTCTGCAACCTACACCACAGCTCATGGCAATGCCGGATTGTTAACCCACTGAGCAAGGGCAGGGACCGAACCCGCAACCTCATGGTTCCTAGTCGGATTCGTTAACCACTGCGCCACGACGGGAACTCCATATTTCTGTCATTTTTTGAGTTGACCAAAGAATGTGAGTGAATTTGCAATTTGAGGAAGAAACCAATTAAGCAATCTTCCTTTTATACACTAAATTGCCTCCTGTTTCATTACTGTAGCTTTGTGGTCAATCCTACAGGGAGGGGACCCCCCCCATCCCCTCCCACAGGAAATACACCAAGAAAGTCATTGTGAACACAACAGCCTGTATCACTCCCACACCTCAGCCTGGAAAGAGATGCTGTTTTGTTCTCAATCCAACTTGTCTTTCCTCTTCTAGATAAAATAAGAAGCAAAAAGGGTTTCAAGTACACGGGGAACAATCACCCAAAATTCAGCCACAGGCTGAGTCATAAAACAAGTCTCAGTAAATTTCAAAGTACAGAAATAATATAGTGTCTGTCCCCTAGGCACAGAAATAAATTATAAATCAATAATAAAGATATTTGGAAAATCTCCAAATTTTTGGACACTTGAAAATTAAGGAACATGCTTCTAAATACTCAAGGCTAAAAAAAACTCACAGGGGAAATTAGGTTTTGAACTGAGTGATAATAAAAATCAAACATATCACAATTTTGTGGATAGCAGCTAATGCTCAATGGGGAATTTATAGCTCTACATGCTTATGTTAAAAAAAGAAAAAAGGTCTAAAAGCAATTATCTAAGTTTGTGCCTTAATAAGCCTGGGGGGAAAAAAAAAAAAGACAAGCAAATTAAACCAACGTAAGAAAAAAAACAATAATAAAGCTAAATGATGCAGCAATGAAATAGAACATGGACAAATAGAGAATATCAACCATACCAAAAGTTGAGTCCTTGAAAAATTAATAAAACTGACAAATCCCTATTTATATTAATCAAAGAAAAAGAGAAATCATAAAGTAAAATACCAGGGATACAAAAGGGTCATCACTACAAATCATACAGATAATAAAAAGCTGATAAATTTGACAACTTAGATGAAATGACCAATTCCTTGAAAGACACAAATTACCAAAACTATCAAAAAATACCGAAAATTTGAACATCCTTCTTTCAAAATATAAATTCATAATTTGAAACCTTCCCAGAAAGATAAGTCCACACTCAGAGGGCTTCATTGGTGAATTCTCTCACAAACATTTAAGGAAGAATTCATGCCAATTTTACATAAACTCTTTCAAGAATTAGGATTGGCCTCACTCAGTGGGTTAAGAATCCGGCATTGGCATTGCCGTGAGCTGTGGTGTAGGTCACAGAGGCGGCTCGGATCCCAAGTTGCTGTGGCTGTGGTGTAGGCTGGCAGCTGCAGCTCCAATTCAACCCCTAGCCTGGAAACCTCCGTGTGCCCCGGGTTCGGCCCTAAAAAGCAAATTTTTAAAAAATTTGCATAATGCAGCAGGATTACTTTTTAACAATCTGAAATCAAGAATATAGTGATTAAACCTAGACAACTAATATGCAGCCCAGAGCCACATTCAGAATGCACTCCATTAAGTCTCCAGATTGGCTATGAGGATTCTAGCAGCCTGGGCTAGAAGGCAACCCCTGCTCCTGATACACGCACTTAAGAGAACTACGGCTGCAGGTATCACCAGGAAGAAACTTCCCTGGTGGATTCTCAGAGAGAAGGCTAAGTGAGACACAGTAACCCCCTGGCCTCAAAACCCACCTGTAACAAACCCAGCCTTGAGTTTCACAGGTATGCTTATTTGATCATCTCAAAATTAAAAGGAAATGACATAATGCCAAAAGCAATGGGAGAGGGGCAGCAGCCCACACTCTGACCCAGCCACCCAGCTCTCTCACTCTAAGTTACCCAACTTTGCTCCCCAAATTCCAGAATGTTACAGCTACAAATTTCCATGGGAAGGGTCTCTGTATCCTGAAGATATCTGTATCTCCATGAACGAATATATGATGAAGCCATCATTATCAACATCCCTAAAAGAGGCTTTGAGCTATGTCTTTAATCTCTCTGTGCCTTATTTTCTTTTCTCATTCAGAAAAATGTCAAAGAACAAAATTATGGGAGTTCCTGTTGTGGCTCGACAGAAACAAATCCTACTAGTATCTATGAGGATGTGGGTTCAATCCCTGGCCCCGCTCAGTGGGTTAAGGATGCAGCATTGGCACAGGCTGTGGTGTAGGTTGCAGATGCAGCTCAGATCTGGCATTGCTGGGGCTGTGGTGCAGGCCAGCACCTGTAGTTCCAATGTGACCTCTAGCCCCAGGTGTGGCCCAAAAAAGGGGGTGGGGGGAATCACGAGTGATCATCTTCTTTAAAGAACTCTTCTACGGAGCAGGTCTGAGTTTGAGGCTGTTGCAAAGAAAATGCATTCTTCTAGTCTGAGATAAACTGCACTCAGCTCCTACCTGGAGGGCTGTTCTTTTACTGCAGTCCTTTGCACTAACCGCTGACAATGACAGTTCTCACCGTTATGCTCATGCTGACCAGCGAGTGGATATCACATTATCTGAACCACTGAACCAAGTTTGTTTAGAAGCAACACAAAAACCCTCTATGTCCTACAAATTAAGGTGCTTCCTAAAAAGAACACTTTTTAGGCCATAAAGGAAGATAAAACAACTTTTATTTGCCACTGAAACCACTGAGCTTTCAGTGAAGGCAAAGAATTTGGAGGTCGTGAATAACAACAGAAAATTAAATGTTAACTGGTAAAATCTAAAAATTTCCAACTCCCAGCTACCAGTTTAATGTTTCTCCAGCACGCTACACACCTTTTGCCAAAATCTTTTGTCTAAACTTAAACCACAGGAAAAGTAAATACTGTAATGAATTCGCAAATATTTACAAGAGGCGAGCAAAGAAGCAAGCCAACCAAATTCAAGGAGACAGGCATAATGGGAAATAAGCCCAGGCTCAGGGTTCCCAGCTGCTCAGAATTGATAGGGTAAGAATAAAAGGAAGAGAGTTCCCATCGTGGCTCAGTGGTAATGAACCCGACTAGTATCCATGAGGATGCAGGTTCAATTCCTGCCCTCACTCAGTGAGTTAAAGAACCAGCGTTGCCCTGAGCTGTGGTGTAGGTCACAGATGTGGTTCCCCCGTTGCTGTGGCTGTGGTGTAGGCCAGCAGCTGTAGCTCCGATTCAACCTAGGAACCTCCATATGCCTCAAGTGTGGCCCCAAAAAGACAAAAGATTAAAAAAAAAAAAAGAATAAAAGGAAGAGGAAGAATTTTGCAAGACTGAATCTCAAAAAGAATAGCTTTTTGTGAAATTGATCCCAGCAATTAATCTTTTTCCTTGAAAAAGAGCCAGGAGGAAAGTGCTCCATGTCCCAGGAGCCATCAGAGGAAACATCGCACACCATCCCTGTGACTTTCGAGCTTATGAAAACGGCAAAGCACCGAATAGTCATGATAACATTAACATGGAGTCCACCCTGCTGCCTGTGGAGGAAGGGCTGAGATGCAGACAGCCTGATTTCTGCCCTCCCCCAGCGCAAAGCGCTTCCAAGCCTCTTTAGAAGTATCTTGGTTTCGAGTTCCCATTGTGGCTCAGTGGTTAATGAATCCGACTAGGAACCATGAGGTTGCAGGTTCAATCCCCGGCCTTGCTCAGTGGGTGAAGGATCCAGCGTTGCCGTGAGCTGTGGTGTAGGCCAGTGGCTACAGCTCTGAAGAAGTATCTTGGTTTCATCTTTAAAATGCATATAAAATGCCCATCTTAGACCATAATATCTGTGTGTGTCTTACACAAACCTGCAGCTCTGGATACAGGGACAGGCAGCTCTCAGCCCCATCGGTGAGGGTCAGCCCCTGAGAGATCCCTCAGCTTTCAGCACCGAGCTGACTCAGGCCCCCAGGAGGCCCTCCGTAAGACCCGGGTCCCTGGCCTCTTCCCCCACTGCCCACCCGCCCTTCAGATCCCCCTCTCTCCTGCCCTCTGGAGGAAGGGAGGTGACACAGCAGGAAAGAAGCAGGCAGGGATCAGACAAGGAAAAGGAAATGAGGAGTTTCTCTCTGTCCACTGCACACCTAAGAGCCTCCCTAGGGCAGTGAGACGCTCGCTTCCCTCTTCCTTGGACTTTATACCAAAATCCAAAGATAACACCATTAATCACGTGTGAAAGCTCAAACCAAGTCATGACTAACCAGTGATTTCCTGACCGCGCGTGGCAGCTCAACTTTATTTACCAGCATCTCTACCACCTACTACAAGTACTGAAAAGTCCCGTTACAGGCACTCCTCAGAGGGTAAGACAAAATGTGAGGAGGAAAAACAATTTCTTTACTACAAGTTCTCTAAGATTTCAGTGTAAGCATATCTACACGCTGTCACTAGTAAGAAAAGGTAACCGGACTTCCCACTGTGGCTCAGCAGTTAATGAACCGACTACGATCCATGAGGATGCAGCTTCGATCCCTGGCCTCGATCAGTGGGTTAAGGATCTGGCATTCCCATGAGCTGTGGTGTGGGTCGAAGATGCAGCTCTGATCCAGTGTTGCTGGGGCTGTGGTGTAGGCCAGCAGCTGTAGCTCCGATTAGACCCCTAGCCTGGAAACTTTCATATGCCATGGGTGTGGCCCTAAAAAAAAAAAAAAAAGAAGAAGAAGAAGAAAAAAAAAGATATCCAATTTAAAAGAAAAAAAAAAGGCAGCATGATCAGAACTTTTATCAGATATCTGTTCTGGTAAGCAGAGCAAACTTAAATTTTATTTCTCAAAATCCCTAATATCAAGCTAACTACAATCCAATAAAAAGAGTAAATTATGCTTCTGTAAACATGAAATCCATCAGTTTTCCACTTATTTCCCACTGACAAAATGAACCCATAAACAGTGAAACCATCACTTATTCAGAAAAAAAAGGCATAAAGAGTATGTAAGCAGGAGTTCCCGTCGTGGCGCAGTGGTTAACGAATCTGACTAGGAACCATGAGGTTGCAGGTTCGATCCCTGGCCTTGCTCAGTGGGTGAAGGATCCAGCGTTGCCATGACCTGTAGGGTAGGTCGCAGACGCAGCTTCAGATCCCACCTTGCTGTAGCTGTGGTGTAGGCTGGTGGCTACAGCTCTGATTCAACCCCTAGCCTGGGAACCTCCATATGCCAAAGGTGTGGCCCTAGAAAAGGCAAAAAGATGAAAAAAAAAAAAGAGTATGCAAGCAAACCACATGTTTTTGAAAGTCATAAAGAATGAAGTGCAAAATAGGGAATTCCCAATCTGGTAATTTATGACTTAGGACAACATGCTTCCATACCTAAAGATGGGTCAAATTCCCATCAGAGAAGATTCACTCTATCTGTACATAAGAAATATGTGGACACTTTAAAAACAAAACAGACACAAGACAAAAATTTTAGATACTGTGTTGTAACAACTGGCTATCCATTTGGCAGGCAGGGTGATGCAGGAAAGAATTTTCTACCTTACCAAACACAAAGTCAATTCCAGATTAACTCAAAATTAGATTCTAAATGTTTTATTGTTTTTAAAGTACTTATTTTAAAACATAGTATAGTTCTGCAATTTGGGATGAATAAGGCTTTTTAAGTCTAGGCATAAAACCCAAAAGCCAGAAAGTTAAAATCTTCTGTAGAGTATGATATGCACCATTAAACTGAATCTGAGCCGAAGCTTCAGCAATACCAGATCCTTTAACCCACTGTGCTGGGTCAGGAATCGATCCCCCGCCTCCGAAGCGATACAAGCCACTATAATCAGATTCTTAATCCACTGCACCATAGGAGCTACACAATAGAGAAAAGACAGAAAATATATTTTCAGTATCAGAATTACTATCAACGGCTGACAAGGAAAACAACCCAAAGAAAAAATGGATAAATAAATAGGAAATTCTGAGCAAAAGATAAAAGAATATAAGATACTGAGACCTATGAGTACAAAGTAAATTAATGATCATACACCAACTTCTGACTACCAAATAGACCCCAAAAATAATAACAGACTAGTATTCATTAGCTTCAGTATCCATAAGAGGTGGGAAGCATAAATTTTTTTAGTGCAACTCATTAATAGTAAAGAAAACATAAGAGGTGCACTTCCTTTGCTCCAAACAACGCATTTAGATTCTACAGAAAAAATTCCCAAAGAATAGATCTGTAAAGATGCTGCACCAATAGTTATTTATAACAGAATATTGGGAAAAATATGAATATCGTTAAAGGAATAGTTACCTAAGAGATGCTACTTCCACCCTATGAGATATTATGGGCTATGTACTAATGATCACAAGACTTCCCACTAGATGGGATCTGAAATCCAGACTCAATCAGGTGCTGAAGCCCCACAAAACTAAACAAAGTCTAATAAATTCTCTGTCTTCTCCCACTCTTCTCCTTCCTCAAATGACCTCTTCCAACTGAAAAGTATTTGCCAGCTCCTAAATTTGGCTTATACTTCCAGCAGTCCACCCCCCTGACTTTACCAGCAATGCCTATCAAAATGCAACCTAACCTTATCAAACAAGTTCAGAGATTTTGCCTAAAAAAAAATAAAGTCTATGTATGCAATTACTTATTCAGGAAGATTCTCATGACACCCTTTATAATAGCAGAAGCTGAACAATCCATCTTTTTTTTTTTTTCCATTTCAAAGTAAATGGCAAATGTCAGCATATTTTGCCCAGCTACGGGTCGAACTGGAGCTGTAGCCTCCAGTCTATGCCACAGCCACAGCAACGCAGGATCCGAGCCACATCTGCAACCTACACCACAGCTCACGGCAACACCAGATCCTTAATCTGCTGAGCGAGGCCAGGGATCGAATCCGAAACCTCACGGTTCCTAGTCAGATTCGTTTCCATTCCACCACAATGGGAACTCCCCAATTTTTTAAACTACATTTTATAGACTGTATATATCCCACCTGTGTAAAAAAAAGTCTCTCTTAGAGTAATAAAATGAGAGACTTTTTTCCTTCATGCGTGTTTTTCCCCAAATATGTGGCACGAGCAATTAAGACTTTTAAAATGTACCCCCAAAATGTGAAATTTTGAATGGAGAAAACCCTAAAAAATACATAATCCAAGAGTCGCTTTTATCTTCTTTTCCTTTCTTCCCTTAAAAAACTACATTTTTCAACAGAAGAAAGGCTGGGGGGAAAATGTAATTGTAATATATACATGTAAGGACAACCTGACCCCCTTGCTGTACAGTGGGAAAATTTAAAAAAATTAAAAAAAATAAACATTTTTCAAAGGAACTGTAATATTTGCAACTGAATTTACACATTCATTTTTTTCAACCCATCAGTGAAAGGTTTCCCTTTCTTTTGCCTAAAATTGAAAACAGAACGAGACAAAAATTGCCAGTGCTGATGGTATGATCTAATTCTTACGGTAAATTCTTCAACAACAGTAAGCCCTTGCACAGAAGTTCATTGTTAAATTAGACCCGTGGAATCACACTTAACTTATTCTTGCTTTCCCTGGCCTACCTGCGGGCTGAGAGCTGAAGAATGTGCTCCCCTTCTCCAGGCCCCCACAAACGCATGCTTTAATACCAAAAAAGGCCTGAGGCCACTGTTCTCAAACTGTAAAATGTATATTTTTCACATGGAAACCTTGCATTATACACACACACACATACACACTGAAAACTCTATTGACAGCTACCCCACTCCTGGGCATATATCTGGAGAAAACTCTAGTTCAAAAAGATACCTGCACCCCAGTGTTCCCAGCAGCACTATTTACAATAGCCAAGACCTGGAAGCAACCTGAGTGTCCAACAACAGATGAATGGATAAGGAAGATGTGGTCCATAAACACAAGGAATACCACTCAGCCAAAAAAAAAAAGGAGGAAATAATGCCATTTGCAGCAACATGGACCTAGAGATTATCATTCCAAGTAAAGGAAATCAGACAAAGACAAATACCATATGATATCACTTATGTGAAAGCTAAAAACAATACAAATGAACTTATTTACAAAAGAGAAATGGACTCACAGGCATAGAAAACAAACTTTAGGTACCGAAGGGGAGAGGGGAGTGGAGGAGGGATAAATCAGGAGTTTGGGATCCGCAGATAAAACTGCCACATACAAAACAGGTGAACAACAAGGTCCTACTGCAGAGCACAGGGAAGTACAGTCAGTATCTGTAATAAACCATAATGAAAAAGAATACGAAAAAGAAGGCAGACATAGTTGCCATCACTGTGCTGAACACCAGAAACTACCACAGTGTTGTAAATCAACTATACTTCAATTTTTTAAAAAATAAATTTTAAAAACTCTGTTAAAGTCTTACGGTATGTGCACTAAAATATTTTTGACTCTCCTTTTTAATGCTAGTTGTATCCAACAATGAAGACACATCCCATTTACTTTGAAACACTCTTCTTCCCCTGTTGTGTTGGGAAACTATGCAAACATACGGAAGGTTGAAAGAATTAGACAGTGAACTCCCATGCAGCCACTGCTTAGTCTACAATTATTGGTTTGCATGTTTGCTTTCTTAGAATCCATCCACCCGTCTACACACCCATTTTCCAGCTTATTCTGTGATGCATTTCAAAGTAAGTTGCAGACCTCAGGACCCGTTCCCCCAATCCCTTCAGCGTGCTTATCATTAATTAGAGATCCATCTTTGAAACACCCCAGGTGTGTCTTCTTCCTATCAGCAAAATGTATATAATAGGAATTAAAATTTTGTGCAGAAAGCAAAGGACTTTGGGCCCATAACCAGCTGCCTGCCCTGGCAGGATGCCCTCTCTATGGGGAAAACCAAATCAGAGAAGCCTGGAGCCCTGGCCCCCGACAGCCACACAGAGATGCCAGCACAGGGTCAGCCCTCTGCACCTGACCAAGGCCTAGCACATCAAAGAAGCTGGATGGACCAAGGCTGCTTGTGGCTCACTTAAATCATTCCATGATACATGCATTTCTGATATTGTAACATATTCATCCTCTCAAATATGTTACTGCCTTCTAAAGTGGAGAAACCATTTTCTACAGCATTTAATAAGTAGAAGGCTTTGCTTTAAGTCAAATACGTGGAGGAAGGCCTAAAATTGCAGCTCAGTATTATGTGTGGCCTTGCTATCAGGAAAACCAAGAGGGTCTCAATGGCCTAGCTCAAGACCCCTCCCCACTCTGACCCTGTGGACAAGGCTCCCACCCAACCACCCTCCACGTGGGGACCAGGCCCAGCTCCTGTCCATCCCTGAAAAGCAGCCCACAGAATTATTCAAATGAGCCAGTCATATCCTTTTGCGGGAACCAGGGATCACCCCTCTCTCTTGATCCTATAAAGCCTGCCTCTCCTGGCCCTGGCTTGTTCACTCTGCTCCCGAGTGACCCCCTGATTGGCATGCAGGGCTCTCCTCCCCTGGGTGAGTATGGCTTAAGATGCAGTTTATCTAAGAACCTGCCAACCAGCACACCTGCCCGTATCAGGTGTCATGAGTTTGGTTGTGCCGTGTCCCTAAGGCAGCAGTCCCTCCCCTGCCCAATGGAAGAGGAGTCAATCCAAACCAAAGATTCATTTCTAATTAATGCCTGCACAATGACTGAGGAAAGAGAAACAGGTGATCATTATACCTGCAACAAAACAAACTTTAAATTTTAAAGTTTCCATTTACAAAATGGAAAATTCAGAGGGTGTCATGAAAAACAAATACTGAATTTCGTCCTTTACAAAAACAAAACAGAGGACTGCTGGTATCTGAAACTCCCCACGGCCAAGCGCAGCTCCCTGAGGTCCCTCCAAACCCGCTCCTCGCTGGACCTCCCCACTCAATGCCACACACCACCGTCCCCACAACTGGCTGTGTGATGTCAGGGGCCTGCATTTCCTCTTCGCTGCCAGACCCCCAACACCTAGAATGGGCCTTTTAGCACAGAGTAGGTGCTTCATTAATGTTTGTGAAAGAAATGAACAAAAACAAAAAATGGTTTCCTTCAAAGGACTGAAGTTGGCCTTTCCTGCACCCCCATGCATTTACAATATGTGTTCGGTTTAACTCAACTCAGCCAATTTTTCTTATTAACAAACTGCATTATAAAAGAATTCATGGGATAGAAATAGATTGCTGAAATAAAGAGTTCTGCATTATTGTCTAGATTCACTAAAAAAATGACAAATACAGAGAAAAAAATTTAAGGACTATGTTGAAATGTTGGAAATAGGTTATTGTGGACATTCCAGAAGGTGGACACAACCAGCCTCGTTCCTCCAGCTTCACAATCCCCACTGAGAACTGCAAGATCAAGACCAGTCACGGAAACATGAATGGCCAGGGCCAGAGCAACAGGGGCAGAAGCAGGGGTGCGTGGGGCGTATCGGGTCCCAAGAACTCGCGCTGCGCTGTGTAGTTAGGAGGTTTGAGCTAACCCCTGGTGAGGCCAAAGGTACCTCGCCCATACAATGTGCTTTTCACTTTTTAACAAAAGCCGAAGTTTATTCTGTGATCCTGTGGTCAGGCGAGCAGGAGTTCCTATTTCCTGAGCAGGAGTTCCTATTTCCAGAGTCACAATCGTCCAAAGCGGAAAGCCCTGCTAGGTACTTGCTGCACTTGCCTTCGGGGACGGGGAAAGTCAAACCCTTCACCTTGGCTGCTCGGGACAAGAAAGGGGTCTGCCACGCACATCACTGAGCAGCCCTGACCCCGAGGCCAGAGAGGTGGAAGTCAGATCCCCTTCCTCCACACGCCCCTCCGGGAAGGCAACACCACAGCAAGGCAGCCTGAGGCCCGGTTAAGAGACCAGGCGCACTCGCACGTGGGGCGCCTGGGGTGCGCGGGACGGGGCAGGGCAGGAGCAGGTGGGGGCGTCCGGATGACTGAGCGAAGACTGAACTTTTCTAAAGGCTACGGGTCTTCCTACGGGCACTGTCCTCAGCAGCTCCCCTATTACGTCTTTTTTCAGATGCCGGTTTTAGCACAATCCCCCCTGGCTCCCCGCACCCTGGACTAACTAGCCTACATGTGGAAAGGAACGTGATGTCTTTTCTATCAAAGGAAATCTCGGTGACTCCATTTTGCTCCGGCTTCAGCTGAAACACCTTCCTGCGACCCCCTCTCCTTTCCCTCTTCTCCCAGTAACAATCTGTTTCAAAGGAGCCAACCAAGAAGAATGTGCACCCTGACCTGACCCGTGGGAAGGTGACAGGTACATCACCTGCGTTAGGGATAAACAGGGAGGGTCTCTTCTTCTTGGCGCGAGCTTTTTGAGCACCCGCACTCTTCCGGGGAAGTAAAGAGGCTTGTCGAGATCCCCCCTTGTTCATGTGTCTCATTTTGCGACACTGACGATCCGACCCATGTCCCCAACATACATGATACACACATGGAGAATTTTAAGGGAAATATCTTCATTAGATAGCGAGATGGAATGATCACTTATTTTACAAGGACCACCGGCCCTGGGAAAGCTGGTACTAGACCTGTCTGGTCACACAAGTAGAATCCCACTGTGAATCAGCTCCACAGCACCTCAAAACTGATACCTTTTCCAAACCTCATTAAAATGGAGAGAAGCCTGATGCCACATCATGCGAAGTCCTGCTCATTTTACTTGTAAATATGAAGTGTTTAAAAAACAGGCTAATGGAGTTCCCTTCGTGGCTCAGTGGTTCACGAATCCGACTAGTATCCATGAGGATGCGGGTTCATTCCTGGCCTCACTCAGTGGGTTAAGGATCTGGCGTTGCCGTGAGCTGTGGTGTAGGTCGCAGACGCAGCTCGGATCTGGCGTTGCTGTGGCTCTGGCACAGGCTGGCAGCAACAGCTCCGATTCGAAAGAAAGAAAGAAAGAAAGAAAGAAAGAAAGAAAGAAAGAAAGAAAGAAAGAAAGAAAGAAAGAAAGAAAGAAGAAAGAAAGAGGCTACTATAAAACTTAAAACCAGAACAAGTACAGATGGAGGTCTTCTGTGAAAAGCTACGAATGCTACATGGGCATGAGTTATCCCCCGGTGCAGTAAGGAAAGGTGACAGCTAGGAGAAGGGAACTCGCTCTCCCCGCCACCCCCTGCAACGACATTACTACACACTGAAAAGTAGGTGAGCTTTTATTAATATACAGTCGACGACGAACCATAATGGGACAGAAAGAGGACATTCATTGAAAAACTGGTGAAAATCAAGTGAAATCTGGAGCTCAGTAAAGCAACACAAGCTGTGGTAGGATACAGAAGAAGTAGGGGGCTAGGGGTTCACCTCCCTGGGCTCACAGAAGGCAAAGGGGAAGGAGGAGGGTATCAGAGCACTTCAGCTAAAGCGAAAACAAAGAGGCAGCTGGTGAGAGCCTGGCCCCCGCCCACCCCCAGAGGAGGGGGAAGGAAATATGAAACCTGCGCTGGGGGGGGGGGGGGGGGGACAGCTTCCCAGATCTGGGAGGCTGGCACTTCTCAGAGCTCCAGGCTGAACAGCAGGAGGTAAGGCTGAGAGTTCTGCTAGATTCCGAGATAGTGGTTGATTCAAGCAGACACAGATGCTCTGAATGCAAAATGACCCCCCCAAAAGTCTCAGTGGATCTGGTCTCCTCGGAAACAAATGTGCCATTAGGATTTGGCCACTTTCATGACCGAAGCATCACAAAGTCACCGGCCTTTTGACAACTCCTCGGTCAATCACCTTTGCAGTTACAACCAAATGGAGGCAGAGCATTGGTTCCCGGCAGGACCGTAGAAGGCAAGCTGGGCTGTTCCTGTGGCTCCCGCCCCCATCTCACACCCCCACCCCTCCCACCTGTCATCTCCCGGATCGCACATCAATCTGCTCCGAAGCTTTGAACCATCTCCCCCACCAGCCTCTTTCCTTTTGTGTGAACAACAAATTCTGTTCCCTCCCTTCTCCTCCTAGTGACTCAAAGCCATATCTTAATTCTGCGCTCCCCCAAAAATGAATGGGCACTTATCTTTTTTTAGATCTAGACTTCACAGAATAATAAAAATCAAGTCAACAGTGAGTTTAAATATTTAAAATGAGAAACTTGACTTCACAAGTCCATTTATGTAGAAGCATCACTACATCAGCAATGTGCTGGGCACACAACGTTGGCAAGCTCTCAAGTCACCAACTCTTGAGTTCAACCTCTAACGGAACACACCTAAGTTTACACGCATAGACTTTAGTTACAGAGAACTTCCCCACCCCACCCCCGAAATGAGTAATATGGCTGAATGGGACCGGGCCTCTTTGCAGATGGGCAGACCGATGAGCCAATGGTCTATCTGATACCCTGTCTCCAAACACAATACAATGCCCAACTTAGAAACAGGTTGTTTCCTATGGAAAAGTCTATCCCTATGTTTTCACAGGCCAAAAAAAAAATTTTTTTTTTCAAAAGAAAATCTTTGATGAGCCCAAAACACAGCAAATCCCGTGTGTGTTATTTTTCTAGGACACCAAAAATTTTTGGTGTCCCAGAGTTTTGAGTATGCACGCCTCCTCATCTCTGCAGTGGTAATAGCCCCCTGTGCACACCTCTTGGGCAGAGGAACCAAGCAGCATGTCCAAGGTCAGCACTTGGCACTCTGCTGGTCAGAGTTCCTGGACGACAATATCCTGAGAAACCTCCCACAGCTACACAGGAGTCTGAAGAACGAACATCACAAAAAGGCCAGCAACAGTGACAGAATGCTTGCTTCCGTGCAAAAAATAATGACTGGTATTTAGTTTGTAAACTCATGTGACAATTCTTAAGATTTCAAAACCATTAGCAACACAAAAGTTTATGAAATCCATTAAAGCAGATGACAGGCAAATTCCTAACAAGCAGGTTCGGATGATACTGAGGAGCAGATAAGACGTTTCCTTCTCACCACCCAGCCCACAAACTGCCTTTTCAGGGAGTTCCCCTGTAGCTCAGCGGGCTAAGAATCCAGTGTTGTTGCTGCAGTGGCTCAGATCACTGCCATGGCACAGGATCAGTCCTTGACCCAGAAACTCCCACATGCCCCAGTGCGGCCAAAAAGAAAAGGGCGTTTTTACTTCTGTTTGTTTCCATTTTCAGGATGTTTTTGCTTCTATTTGTCTCACCCTCCCCATAGCAGCCTTGGGAGGGTGGGCAGGCAGGTACCATCCCCAGACCAGAAGATGAACTGCCTCCCCCATGTTGCTCCCATTGGCATCTCCGTCTCACAGATCCCATAGCCCAAGCACCTTGCAGTGTCCTGGTGGGTTAGGAGGAAAATGTATCATCAGGTCAGGGTCACGACCTTGCTCTCAGGACACAGAGAAGGTCACAGATGATCCACTGAGTGCTGGTCCCTCCCTTCACCACCACCACCACCAACCCCGCCCAGCAGCCTGGCACCCTCCCTCACCGCCTGTGCAGGGCAGAGCACAGGGAACAGACCAAGAGTGAAACTGCCAAGAAGAGGGTCAGTCCTTACCTAGTTCAGTACTGCTCACAATTTTTTTTAACTATTATTTTTAAAAGCCAATTTTCAAAAGAAGAAAGGAAACCACACAGAAAAGGCCTCCCTGTGGGTTCCCGTCATGGCTCCGTGGTTAACGTACCCGACTGGTATCAATGAAGATTCGGGTTCGATCCCTGGCCTCGCTCAGTGGGTTAAGGATCCGGCGTTGCCATGAGCTGTGGTGTAGGTCGCAGATGTGGCTCAGATCCTGCTTTGCTATGGTGTAGGCTGGTGGCTACAGCTCCAATTAGACCCCTAAGCTGGGAACTTCCATATGTTGCAGGTGTGGCCCTAAAAGGCAAAAAAAAAAAAAAAAAGGCAAAGAAAAGCAAAGCAAAGGCCTCCCTGTGTCCAGAGTGAAGAATCTATAACCAGCAACAGGAACTGGCACAGGGCAACCCCAGAAACCGTGGCCAGCACGCTGCTTCCACAGGCTCTCTGCTGCTAGCAAAAGCTTTGGAGTCACTGGGTCCCAGCCTCCAACAGCCATTTACCTACACAGCCATGCAAAGCTCCCCCTTGTATGATATAAAGATAACACCTAGTTCATGCAGTTACAAGTTCACAGGCAAAGGCCAGAAGAGTGCACTGCACTCAGTAGACAGTCAATTAAATTGTATCATCATCTTATTATTATTATTCTCCACTATATCTTTCCTCCAACCAGGGGACCCTAGGGATGTCTGGGTTCCAGGGTATGAGCACAGAAAGGATCAGAAGCCGGGCAGAATCCCACCCATCCTGTGGTGCTTGTCTGCTGCTGTCTTCTCGAGTGAGCAGGTTCCTAAGGAACCAGAGCCGCACACCTGGGCAGTGACTCTAGACCCCTTGCCTGCATAGCTCAGCATCAATGACCCAATGCATGTTTGTCACCTTGGGAAAGAAGGAGGTGGCACAACCTTAGACCAGCTTCTGTGGTGGAGCTGATGTGCGGACAGCTGAATGTAGAATAAATGTAGGACAGCTGAATATAGGATAAATCCACGCTAACAGGACCCCAGTTTAAGGAGCACTTGCCACTCAAAAGCCTACACCTCACCCTGCCTTTCAAAATGGACTGAAATTGACTCACAATGTAAGGTCCTGAAATCTCCTGCCTATTATGGGGCGCACAGACCCACAGGCAAGCAGCCAAGCTCTCCTCTACATAAAACCTACGTGCTCCCAACAGACAGCATCCTTCTCCGTCTTGATGGGTTTTACAGACACCACTGATGGGGAAGGACTGAAACTAACTGAAGCCGAGGTGACATCAGCTGTCAGAAGTCAATGCCACGGTCAGTCGGAGGAGGTAAGAGGAAACAGCGCTGGCCTGAGGGCTGGCAGGCCACGTGACTGCCCAGGATGGCTCTGGTCCCACTGAGGCCCTTCCCTGCCATATATAGCAGCGCTGGACACCTGGCAGACACCCTGGGCACTCGGGCTGCCTGCAGAACGGCTCGGAGGACAAGCATGTCTCTGCTCGTCTAAGAGATCCCCAGACGCCCTCGCCTGCGGGAAGCAGCAACAAAGAACCAGGCCTGGGCCATCCTGGTGACAGACGGGGCACAGCAATGCCAGTCACCATGACCCCACTCCTGCGTCTCCCCCTGCTCTAAGGGCCCCCATGGTGTCACTCAGAAATGACCATAAATAACACAACTTCATTGTACAGTTAAAGGCAACACGCCAGACAGCTCTGTTTCTCTTAACATTTCCCATGTTGAGGAAGATTTGCGATAGCTGTGCAAAAATTGAGACTTAGCATGAGAAATCCCAGCTTTTAAACTAAAAAAAAAAAAAAGTTCAGCACTAAGGGGAATTCCGTAGCAAGGACATTACACTTAGCATCTCAAAATTCATAACCAAAAAAACTTTTTTTGAAATGAATCCAGTATTTGGCTATTTATCTGTACCTTCCAGGACTGAGAGACAAAGAGGCTTCTTTTCACCCCAAGGGGCGAGACTGACACCTTGACCACAGCCCGCCTACAGCTCTGTCTTGACCTCAGGGTTTTGCAATTGCAGCTGCCCAGCCACTGAGTCGGCATAAACAGGCATCTGTCCACCAGCCTATCACTGGAATTTTGTTTTAACCTACAAATTACCTGGCTTTGATAACCACTCTTGATGACAAACAACAAAGAATTATAGTCTTTACAAGGCCACAACCGGGGCAGGGCGGGAACGGGTGAGATGGGGACAGAATTTAAGGGAGGGGCCAGAATCTCAGTAGTCACGATAAATGCTTTAAGGCAATTTTTGAACAACAACAAAAAAAAATTAATGGGAGAAATTCATGATGAATAAAAGGCCAAAATTTTAAATAAAAACAGGATCATTTGAGAAGAGTTTAATAAAGTGCATCAGGATGGCAGGCCACACTGCTCCCCCGGGGATCAGAAAAGGGTTGGGTGATTTCAGGAGCTCTGCGTGCTCCTCAGCCAGAGACCCAGCCCTCCAGGCAGTTGCCTCTCCGGGTCCCCCCTCTGCCAAGGGCAACCTCCCCCCTTCAGTCTCCCACCTCCAGGGAGGAGAGCTAGCTGGGGAAAGCGAAGGTGAGAAGGACCTTTGCTTCCTCCCAGGCACCCTCTCTGTCCTGAAAATCAACAGTGATCACCAAGACATCAAACACACCATGGTCCAAATGAGAAAAACAAGACTCAACAGGCAAATTCCAGAAATGAATACACACCCTCTGGGCCCACTGTTGGCGGAAAGGCTGGGATACTAACTGAGTGTCACACTGAGTCCCACCCCAGGCTGCAATCCAAAGAGACTCAGCAAGAGACATCTTTGAAACTGTTCATATGTGACTGCAGGATCGTTATTAGCCCTTCAATTTTTCTATGCAAGAAGCTCTCCTCATTTGTCCTCTCAGGATTATTACTCTTCAAAAATCAGAATTAGAGCAGTAACAAAAGTAATACTCTCTAATATAATAGAATTTTTAACAGAATTGTTTGCCCTGATCCATAAGGAATAGGCTTGGAAATTCACACATGCAACTTCTTCAACTTTAAATTAACGGTTTTCAAACATCTCTAATGTCTTAACATACAGGTAGCCGTGTTTAATGACGATTCTATACTACACTTTTAGTTCCAAAACTAGAGAACTGAAGCTTCACATCTGGAAAAAAAAAAGACAGAAAGAAAGAAAGCAGATTATAGTTTTGTAATATGTGAGCAAAACACCCAACCGGTTGCAAATGTCAGGTATTTATCACCAAAGTCACAAATGCTATCTCTGTCCTAATGCAACCATTGGGTGACCAATACATTTTTCTTCAAGGGCCTTGCTGTTGTTTCTCATTATAAGAAATAACTATACAAAGCATTATTAGGTTTCATTTTTACGAATCTCTTTGGAGTTCATAGATATTCCCATCTGACAAAAATATACAAGCTGCAACACAAAAGTCTTGGCTAAAGTTGCTCTTTATAGCATGGACAGAGTGATCACGGGTGGTCTGCAATTCTCCAGGAAGCTCCCATAAATGTCACCTTTTGCACAGAGCATCTCTTCTGGGAGAAGAGGTAACAAAACCCTGAATTCTCAGACTAGGGAGAAATCCCAGCATCACCACCCCCAACCCAATGCTAGCAACCCCTTTCCAAAGTGTGCTTTGCAGTAAGTGGTCACATCACCCCACAGCCCAGAGACCTGACCGCCTCCACCCCAACCAGGAGATTCAGACATTCTGGGTTCTAAGCCTGCCTCTCTCACCCCCGGGCTCTGAGAGACGGTGCAAATTAACCTCACCAGGCTTCAAGTTCGTCTTCTATCAACATGGGGATAACCCTGCCTACGGCGTAGATTCAGTGTGAGGACTTAATCAAATATATGAAACCCCAGCCTGGGATATAACTCAGCAGTTAACACCAGTGACCAGCCCAGGACAAACTACCACAAGTCTGCTCATTAAAGGTACTTCTCTGAGTGAGCTATACCCACAGGCATAGGAGCGATTTTATAAGCACTAAGATCCAGAGTGCTAAAAATACCCTGTACTAAACTAACAAACTTTATGCTAAAACATACCATTCCTTTAATAGCTTCTTCCAACTTAGAGGGAATACTGCTCAGGACATCGTTCCCCACAAAGCTGTAAAGGTCTCCTCCGTAACTGCTTTTGTGGACTCAGTGACCCTGTGTCATGCAAAGGAAAGAGCACTGAAGCCTCTAAGAATCACTTTATTATCTAAAAATCATTTTTTTCCTTTTTAGGGCCACACTCACAGCACATGGAAGTTCCCAGGCTAGGGGTCAAATTGGAGGTGCAGCTGCCAGCCTACACCACAGCCACAGCAACACCAGATTTGAGCTGCATCTGCGGACCTATCACAGCTGACAGCAACACGGGATCCTTAACCCACTGAGCAAGGCCAGGGATCAAACCCCCATCCTCATGGATACTAGTTGGGTTCATTACTGCTGAGCCACAACGGAACTCCTAAAATCATTTCTTAATACTATCGTCAGAATATTGAAAACATGGAGTTCCCTGGTAGCCTAACAGTTAGGGATTCAGTGTTGTCACTGCTGTGTCTTGGGTTCAATCCCTAAGCCTAGGAACTTGCAGGCATCACCAAAAAAAAGAAAAAGAAAAAAAGAATATTGAAAAAACAATTTCCTTTAAACCATGGAAGTCAAATGTCTCAAATTTACATTTCCAAGAACTTTTGCAAATACGCCCTTAAGTAGTCCAGCCTCATAGAAACTAGAGAAAAACAATTACAAACATCTGTAATAAATAAAAACTGCACGTCATTGATTCGACTATTAAAATGATGAAAAATTACGAAAGAATCTCTGAGGAACTGCTAATCTACACACCCAATTTCCTTTTTATGTGACATTTCTAAGGTTCCAGGAATCCCCTTTGAGAAACAGAAATTTATTTACTTCTATTAATGTGTCAATGGAAATTAACCCATAAAATGTTAAGTTTCTGTGACATGTTTTCTAAAAGGGCACCACAGCCTCTTCTCTCTTAGCCATGCCCAGGCAGAGTGCTCAGGCTTGTGCTGTGAGGTCTGGGGTCACTGCTTTGACCACTCTTCAATGCAGGGAACAGAAAGCAAACCCTGGTCTCTGCTCCTGTTTTTCTGAAAGCTTCCTTCTGACAGAAACCAAATAACGTCAACGAAAGAAAACTTGGTTATCACTCCTGCTTCCATTAATAGTGGAGGGACAGAAATCTGTTCATTGGAAATCACCATTCCTGGAGTGTACCTTCTCTATTTGCTGAGTTGTTTTTTCCCCCCTTAGCTTTAAAAATCAGGGAAGGGGTCTAGAAGCATCCCTTGAGCCATGCTTGTAAAGCAGGTCCAGTGACCTGGGCGGAAGCAGCAATGACTCTGGGAAGATACATCTCTGGGGAAGATGATGGAGCCTAAATCCTTTCCACCTGGACACTCTCCGTCAGGACCCAAAGTTTGCAGGGTGCGATGTTTTAATAGGGAGGCCTTTTCTAAATGCTCACAGGCATATTATTGTCCTCCTTAAACAACATAAACGCCAGCACAGCCTGTGCTGGGGATGCCGAGTCGAATCCTCCTCGCATGAACTCCTCTGCCAACTTCGCGGCCACTCGACCAGAAGTGAAAATGATCACATCACAGCCCCCCTTTGCTGATATTCTCGCTGAGCTTCCAGCAGCATCCTGGACACCTGGCCCAACGCCCTCAAACTGCATCCCCGACAGATGGTCTTGGCTCTCCACCTCCCTCTTCCCCTAAACGCAAAGCAGCCTTCTCACCGTCTGTTCATCCTGCTGGGCTCCCTCCTCACACGAGTCCCTTTAATCAAAGGGCCCGTGACAAACACTGACTGCAGAGCCACCTGTGAAAGAGGCTGAGGCGGGTCCCCGGTAGTTCCAGCCCCGCTCTCACAGGATGGCTCCACGGCAGACCCTGCCACTGACTGGCTGGCCACCCACTGCCACCCTGTGCCCTTGCTCCCTTCCCCGAGGTGGACGGAAAAGCTCAAACCTCGTCCTCACTGTTCTCTGACCAAGGACACCGAACACCGCTGGTCCCAGAGAGAGCGGGACAGGATGCAAGGGCATCCCCGGGGCCATCGCTGTCCTGTCTTCACATCAAGGAAGACGGAGAAACTGTGCGTGCAGAAGCCCATGCCAGCCAGCCCCTCGAGAGCTGCCACCCCCATCTCAGCCACCGGGAGCCCTCCACACCGCAGACAGAACCACGTGCCCCGACCTGCCCGGGCCAGTCCACCTGCATCTGACTCCTCCACCTCCAAGGGGCTCCTTCTCCTCTCCTCCCCCTGCCCCCTGACACCACCTGCCAAATCCACGGGAGCATTTCTTCCACACATGAACACATACCTGAGCACCACTCTGTGCCAGGCACTGTTACAGATGGGGCAAACCCAGCTGTGGAAGTGGACGCAGTTGCCTTCTTCTAAAATCCTCTGGCCATTTGTGCCTGTGACCCGTCTGGATCCCTCAGGCCTTGGCTACAGTGAGCTCAGAACCGTCCCTTCATTCAGCCCTGCAGAGACACTGACAATATCACAGGGACGTTTCTGCCCCTCTGTCTCAGGCACTTCATGTCGCAGGCGCTTCAGAGCATCCATCAGACAGAAACGGAGCCTGATGCACAGCTGGTTACATAACTCTGACCGACTCGGCAGGCAGCCCCCCGGCACCCAGGCAGCCCTTCTACCTGGACTTCTCATTCTTTACTCCTCAAACTCCCGTCCTACTCTCTTAGCTCCCCCATGCACTTTCATTTTCGACTTACTTTCTCATTAATCTGTTTCCAAAATTATAAATGTAACTGCAACATGTTGGGGCAGACTTTGACAGCCTTTACAGCGAAAACATCACATCGTCTAGCAGACAGCTGGCAGGATGCTAATTAACAGCACTATCATTTGACATGATTCTGGAAGCGCTAGCCAGTGCAACTAAACAGAGAAGTAAATATTTGCTATGAATACAGGAAAGGAGGCGAAATTATCATTATTTGCATATGCTAAAATTACATACCTGGAAATCAAAAGAGTAACGTGAATGATTATAAAATTAAAATAATTCATGAATGTTATAATAATCAAATAAAGTAATTGTTTTCCCACATATAAAGTGTTGCCTCTTTAAAAACAGAATGATGGGAGCTCCCCTGTGGCACAGTGGGTTAAGGACCCGGCATTGTCACTGCAGTAGCTTAGGTCACAGCTGTGGCATGGGTTTGATTCCTGGCGCAGAACTTTGACATGCTGCAAGTGCAGCCAAAAAAATAAAAATAAAAATAAAATGAGAAAAAGTTGACAATGGCAATCAAAAGAGTTAAGTGCCCAGGAAACACTGAATAAATATATCAGACATACTTGATATTGAGAACTTTGAAACTCTAAAAAGTGACCAAAAAAGACTTAAGTCAAAGGGAAATTACATATAGTCTTGGAAATTTTTTCAGTTATTTAGATTTAACTATTTTAAAAATGCCAATTCCCCCCCTGAAATAATTTATAATTATAATGCATTTTCAATTAAAATATTAACAGATGTCTGTCTTGTTTCTGTGACATGGATCAACTTTGGCAAAATGAATCTGAAGTTATGATACTGAAAACTAATTACTAAAAATTCAGAAAAATCATGAAAACAAAAAGTAATATGGAGGTGCCTTATCAGAATTAAAAAGTTTGGGACTTAGGAGAGAAAAGGGGAAAAGATACATAAACAGAAGAGATACAGAACACAGGAAAAGAAGCAAACATACCTTAATTTAGAGAAGATATGACATTTGAAAAAAGCAAAAAGCAGCGATTATTAAAAGAGCAATGGCCCAGCGATTCTGTTTCTAGAAAGCAGCAGGCATACTTGTGCCATTACCAAAATTGGGATCATCCCCTGCCCCGCCAGTCACACATAGGCACACACACCCCTATCTAAAAGCCTCGACAACCGGAGGGCTATGCAGAAGCCACAATTAAAATGTTTACATTTGCAGCGGGGATGGGAGCCTTGTTTGTACTGATTAACTTGTCTCAATGTTTATACATGGTGTCAATTTGGATTATTCTTGGAAGCGACATAAAGAATTGTGTTTTTTTCTTATTTATACTCTTTTGTACTGTAAATTCCGGGTGGGAGGCACAGAGAGAAGCACAGGCACTGCCATGAGCCAAAAACCAGGCTCAAACCCCTCACTTCCAGGCACTGTTGACATGACCTTGGGGAAGCGGCTGAAACAACTTCATCTGCAAGATGCGAATGAATCCCTCACTGAGTTGCCCAAGTATTAAACGCCTAAAAATACTCAGCCAAGTGCCTGGCACATAATTATCCAATAAAAGGACACGGCTGCTGTGCTGATAAAGAACTATGGTTAGAAGAGCAGTCGCACCTCAACTTTGCTCCTGAGACAGGGAGGGAAAGCAGGCTGCACATCTGAGACTTGGCGTTCTCTAACTGTTAATTGAATGCTTTCCCCAGTAAACTATATTTTGGTCATATTTTCTTAGAGAATAACAGTTTACTTTTGTGGGAGATTTTTCTGTGGCACGAAAAAAGCCCAGCTTCTAAGGGTCCCGTAAACTAGACAGAAGGAGAGAAGACAAGCTTCACCAGAGGGACCAACTCATCTGCTGATCACAGAAGTGTGTGAGCAAGGCCATCTCCTTCCTGTCCCCAGTTCAGTGGGACAACTGGAAAGTAACACGTTCACCTCTGCAGAGACAGCACTTCCAACTTGACAGCAAGCACAGATCGCGGCCCCGCGAACATACAGCAGCCCTTTGTGTTAGTTCCGGTACAAGCTTTTAAGAAAAATCATTTAAATGTTCCTGAAGCCACAGCAAAAGTTAAGAAAGTCTTGAAAAATATACATATAGTATTTATGCTTTAAAATGCATAAAGCATTTATACTGAGGCTGAGTCAGAGCTGATGGAAAAGAAGAGCTTTTTAGATTGTTTTATGGGGTCAAGTATAATCACCTCGAATACTTCTGTCTCTCAATTCAGTGGATTCTCTTTACAAAATACCCAGACAAAATGCAAAGAGATCCAACTTACAACAGATACCTGTCCTAAATTGCCAGGGGGATGCTGTCACCTGTCACACAACTAAACCTGGAAAGACCGGTACTGGGTCACCGCCAGGAGACAGTGCTTTGATTTGTGGGGGCCAGGGGCTGTCTAAGAACACCTCGGCCAAAAGCTTTGGTCCCAAGGAAGCCCATGCTTGCAAAACTGCACCCTAACACGGACTGGTCTCAAAGTGAGAGCGGAAATTCCTTCTTCTTCTACCACTCCCTATTTTTCCCAAATGTCCCACCAGGAGACGTCAGAATGGAAGAAGCGAGCCAGAGCTGCAGGTAAACCCCTCTCCCTGATGCACTAGGCAGCCTTAGCCTCGCTGGCTTGGCCCCCAGGACCAGTGCTCAGAAATTGACCCGGATGGACGTGCGCACAAAAGAAGACTCTCCTCTTCGACCGCATCCGGCAGAGGAACCGAACTGGATGACACACTATCCATGACCCAAGGGCACATGGACTGACAAATGGAAAAACAAACCAAGAGCACAGGGCACCAAGCTTCAGGCAAACCTCGAAGAACAGGTGTACAGGTGCCAACCTTGAACCACCGGTTGCCACATCTGCCTGATGCCCCAGTCCACTCGACCTGTGAATCCCCGTGTAAGACCAGTTACCGCAAGTGAGCCTTGGAGCGCAGCCACTTAAGATGCCAAGGGCACAGACAAATATTCCTAAGACCTTATCCTGTGGTGTGGAAAGTAACACTTACAAAAAGTAACTGTGCTCTGGCTAAATAATGCAACTGTGTATTTCACTGCTGCCTATCAAAATACCACTTGGGATAAAAGTAAATATGTAGCTACTTCCATGAAGTAAGTCAGACAAAGAGAAATATCATACGATATCACATATGTGGAATCTAATTTTTAAAATGATACAAAGGAACTTATTTTAAAAACAGAAACAAACTCACAGATTTCAAAACTAATCTTATGGTTACCACAGGTGAAACGCTGGGGAATGGAAGAATTGGGAGGGTGGGAATAACACATACATACTATGTATTTATAAAATAGATGATTAATGAGAACCTAGTGCACAGCACAGAAAATCTACTCGATAGTCTGTAATAACCTATATGGGAAAAGAGAATGGACCTGTGTATATATATGACTGATACACTTTGCTGCACACCTGAAACTAACAATGGAAATCAGCTATATGTCAATAAAATTAAATTTAAAAAATAAATAAATGCTAGCTGAGAAATATTTCTTTAAAATGTAGCTACTTCCAATAGTTGTAATAGGATATCAGTCAAAGCATGAATAATTTTTAGCAGAGGATTGGAAGTTTTAGATCAAGACTGAAAGGGTGAAAGGGAACATTTTAATTCTCATTAGATTAGTAATAAGTTTTCTTCTGCTCCCCTCCCTTAAATCCTAACCCATCTGAATAAGTATAGACACCAGTGATTTCACTCCACAAAATGCAAGCTCTCCAGAATGGGGTTAATGCATTCATTTAAAGCATGTGGGCAGTTTTAGTTTCCAGCCTGCTAGATCCTCTACTGATCTGGGCTGAACTACTTGGTGGAAGTCTTCACCAAAAATAAGATTTTTTTTTTCTTTTTAGAGCTGCACCCGTGGCATATCAAAGTTCCCTGGCCAGGGGTTGAACTGGAACTGCAGCTGCCGGCCTACGCCACAGCCACAGCCACAGCCACGCAGGATCCAAGCCGCGTCTTCGACCTACACCACAGCTCACGGCAACACCAGATCCTTAACCCACTGAGCAAGGCCAAGGATCGAATCCATATCCTCATGGATACTAGCTAGTTCTTAACCTGCTGAGCCACAACAGGAACTCAAAAAAAAAAAAAAAAACCACCAAGATTATTTAACCCTCACTCTTCTTTGCCCCCGCTTGCTTTTCCAGGGTCAGGGTTTCTGCCTGGTTCCCAAGACTGCGGATAACTCCCTGCGAAGGGGGAGCATCCTTCCGGCACCCATCTCCACAGGGCACAGCAGAGGGTGCAGTGAACTCTGGGCGTTCACAGGCCTGCCTAACAAAATCCAAGAGGACATTTGCTTCGAATCCTCTTCTATCTCTAGACCAACAAATCCAGCCAGTGGAGAAACAGAGACTCACAAACAGGAGAGTGCGCTGGGAAGGGGGACCATGAAACTGACCTCGAAGTGAACGGAGGAAGCACAGGGAGGAAAAGCTAACTTAAAGCCAAAAGGGGGGCACATACTTCTCATCTAGGAAACAAAAAAGGAAACATCCAAAAATAGGTGTGCTTGTCAGGCTTACAGCACGTTAATGAAATAAAACAACCCTGCTTATAATGAAAACCTTCAAAAGTGGCTTCCCTGAAAGACACGGAGTAGGTGATTTGTATGAAATTGTAGGAAAAAAATGAAAAATTGTTGCCATAGGTCAGAGCATATAGATTTTTTTCATGTTGCTGAATCACTGACTTATGAAAAATATACAAGCATCTGTTCCCAGTCCCAATGAAAACCCTTTCAAGTCATGATGGCTATTTCTACAACCCCTGCCTTAGGTGACAATTTGTACCTCATTCATTACCTCTCAAAATAAGTAAGGACCATATTTTATATCTACCTATTCTCCATGCATCCACATGATTACATATGACACAAACAAATACTTTATTAGCAAAAAGGTATATATTTTTTTACAAGTCTGTCCTTTTCATATCATACACACAATTGTTAAAGTCACTGATTTCAGGAGTTCCCACTACGGCTCAGCAGTTAATGAACCCGACTAGCACCCATGAGGACTAGGGTTCGATCCCTGGCCTCACTCAGTGGATTAAGGATCTGGTGTTGCCGTGAAGCTGTGGTATAGGTCACAGACATAGCTCGGATCCAGCGTTGCTGTGGCTCTGGCGTAGGCCAATGGCTACAGCTCCGATTGGACCCCTAGCCTAGGAACTTCCACATGCCATGGGTGCAGCCCTAAAAAGACAAAAGACTGAAAAAAAAAGTCACTGATTTCAGAGTTCCCACTGTGGAGCAGTGGGTTAATGATCCAGCTTGTCTCTGTGGAGGTGCAGGTTGGATTCCCTGGCCTAGTGCAATGAGTTAAGGATCAAGCATTGCTGCAGCTGTAGCATAGGCTGCAGCTCCAGCTCAGATATGATCCCCGCCCAGGAACTTCCATATGCCACGGGTGCAACCAAAAGAGAAAACAAAAGTCCCTGATTTCAAAAATCAGACAGGCTTTCTTTTCCCATTTGCAACTAACAATGATAAATGCTAGACTTCTCTGAACAAATTACATAGGCTAAACTGAACCCATGCCAACTTCCACAAACTATTTCAGCCTGCATTAGATTACAATCCCCTGGCTTAAACTACACACATAGAAATATCTCATCACAAATAATTTTCATAAAAATCACCTTCCCCCTTTGAACGAATGGCATTTATGAGTCGCTGAGAGCAGGAAAAGACACTTCAAAAAACAACCCCGATGTCAGCAGTGGTGAGAACACAGGTCTTATGAACAAACTGAGGATTGCCATCACGGTGGGGTTGTCATTTTCCCAAGGTCTTTAAAACAAGTGGAGTGAGCCAAAGACAGAAGTTTTCAGGGTAAAGGAGTGATTGACAGCTTCACCAGGAGCTGCTGGGCACAGCACTAGCCCCAGGTTCAAGGGCACTCCTGCCAGAGGGAATCCTCCCTTTCTGAAGCTCAACCGACCCCTCGGGAAACCCTAGTCGGGTTTGTCTGTGCTTGAGCTACTGGGATCCAGACGTGCATCTTCAATGCTAACAATGACCTCAACTAGCCTCAGAGGGCAGCTCGTTGGGCTGCTCATTAGCCGCGTTCTAATCAAATGCCTCCCAGGAATAGCCCCTCCTCAAGGACGTGGACAATCAAAGAATTGGCATTAAAATGAGAACTGAGATGAGGGATGGGAAAAAGCAAACATCCCACCCTACCCGTGTAAAAACCTGCTTTATTCCATCTTTCCCCTTCTGTGCTGATCAACTCATTACTGAATGGAGAAAATGATGACAGGCCAACTGGGTGGCACAGTCATTCATCTCCAGATGCAAGACGGGCTATGTATACTTGCCTCAAAGAGAACAGTGACACCTGTGCGTACTGGCCCCTCATGCTCTAGGGCTGGGGGGTGAGAGCCTCCCCGTGATGGAGGAGAGGACCAGGGTTGCTCCCCGTGGGCGCAAAGGGGGGCAGCTGAGGCGGAACGAGATGGCAGGTAAAACCACAGAGGGACTGGGGGTGGTACCTGGATGAGAGCCCCCGCAGGTAGAGCGGACTTGCCCCTACTCCTTCCCCCTCCCGCCCCCGTTCACCTTTTTATGGATCATTTCTGTCCTTCTGAACCAATAAACTATTTACTGTGCAAAGTTCCTAGTTTCTGGGGGACTGCCAGGTGGGAGATAGATGGGAACGCCTCGAATTGACCCTCCTCTTGAAATGTTATTCTTCTACTTGCCTTTCTGCATGACTCTAAGCTTCCAGTTTTAAACTCAAGTCACCAAAAGGTACTGCCATTCTCCCAACAGGAGGCTTTTAAGGATAAATGGCATGATTTATTGAATATTTGTGAAAAAGAGAGCACTCTTGGACTCCTCAGTAATGTACAATGTTAGGGTTTTGTTTTGCTTTGTTTTTTTTCTTTTGATCCAAAGCCATTCTGGATCCTTTACTTCTGAGCCTTCATTTACATTAAAAATTTATCCCCTTTTTTTTCTTTCTTTTTTTTTTGCCTGCCCTGCAGTATGGAGTTCCCAGGCCAGGGGGAGGGGATCAGATGTGAGCCACAGTTGTGATCTACACCACAGCTGTGGCAACGCTAGGTTCTTAACTCACTGTGCTGGGACAGGATCGAACCTGAATCCTCGTGCTCCAGAGTGGCCGCCAATCCCACTGCACCACAGTGGGAACACTGGCATCTTTATCACTTTTGAAATATGTATTTCCAGAATATTTGCATGCTAGATTCAATTATAGAAATCATGACTGAATTTCACAGCTAATTAACAGTCCTAAATTAAAAGAAAAAGAAAAAAAAAGGGTCAAGTCTGCTTTATCATTTCCCAGAGTATGCGGTTAAGGAAGTTCGACCAGCCATGCGCTCAGACGGTAGGACCTGCCCTTCATTTTTCTGTCTGCCTATCCGCTCACTGAAAATCCAGGAGGTTCTGTTTCTTAAACAGTATATCCTGAAAACTACCGTGAACTCTCCTGGACATAGACGACCAGGCCCAAGGCATGGGGTTCTGACCCCCTTGTAAGGGGCATGTTTTTCTGACCACCGCTGTAAAATAACCTAAGATGCGATGGCTCATTTTCCCCTTACACCGGAGCGCTTCACTGCTGATGCTTCACAAGGATGTTCTAAAATTCTCCTTCTAAGGCAAAGCCACCTTTTAACACGTGATGTTTTTAGGCGTGAAATCTAATTTCCTAAACTAACTCCTTGCTGTCAACTCAGTTACGAGCCCACCTTGATCTTCACTCCTAAACCGTATGCCCTGACCCCTCTCCAAGCACCCAGTGTTCCTCTGTCATCCCACAGCTGCCTCGACCAAGACATGCTGGACACACGCCCATCATCTTCATGGGCCACTTTAACAAAACTTCACACAGCCAGGTCTCGGCACTGACACAGGAGGAGCTGGGCTCCGACCTGCCCGCTGAATAACGCAAGAGTTTTCAAGTCCCATCCACGGTTTTGGAATACCCACCAAGTACCACGTACTGTGCTAGATGTGACTTCATATATGCCTGTGGACCTCTAGCAAACCTCTCAAGAAAACCGGCATCCTCCCCTTTGACAAATGAGGAAACCCAGGCTCATAGAGATTAAGTCATTTCTTCAAATAATGCAGCTGGAAAGTGGCAGAATATCACTCGCAAGCCTCCTCACCAAGCTGCCCTACATATCAGCCTGAGCTGCAGGAGAGCAGCTCTAAAATGAAGGGCATTAGAAAAGCCAAGTGACTTTAAGTCACTGTTTCACCTGCAATTTCCTTTTTCCTCTATCATGTCATGCTCTCTACAGAACTACACCTGGTGATGAATCATTTTCTCACCGGGGCAGCCGGGTACTATGGACCTTCAACTTTCAGTGCCTCGTGTAAATGCGTTTTAATCCTGGAGCACTGAGTGTGGATTAATTTCACAGTTACTCATTCACAGAATAAAAACGAGTCCCACCTAACATGCAAGACCGGGAGAGTTCTAGACCCGCCCCCGAAGGGCACACCTTGGACTCTGGTAACCAAGACGGCTTAACAACCCTGGAAATTCCCCCACTGTATACAGTGTAATGGGTGTGACCGAAACAGCTAAATCCAGTCATGACAGAAGGTGTGTCAGACAGAACAGGTGATGCAAACAGAGGACGCACTAAGGATGCTCTGGGATTTTCACTGCTGCCTGAGAAGGGGTGGGGGAGAAAAGAAAAGCTATGGAATCACAGGTGTTGAAGATAAGTAAGAACAGAAATAAATGAAGAGAAAATAACTTACTACTGCTTGCATTAATCAAGACTCAATACTGAGACCGGAAATGGGAAACCAGGAGTTCCTGTCTTGGCACAGCGGAAATGAATCCGACTAGGAACCACGAGGTTGCAGGTTCGATCCCTGGCCTTGGGTTAAGGATCCGGCGTTGCCGTGAGCTGTGGTGTAGGTCACAGACACAGCTCGGATCCCCAGGTGCCATGGCTGTGGTGTAGGCTGGGAGCTATAGCTCTGATTAGACCCCTAGCCTGGGAACCTCCATATGTCACAGGTGCAGCCCTAAAAAGCAAAAAAAAAAAAAAAAAAAAAAAGGAAACCAAATAACTATCCTGCTGCACAGAAAAGAACTACAGCAAAGGTCTGGCAGAGGATGTTTGGTCACATTGTAGAATCTCTAAACCTAGGACCTAAATGGTCCCATCAACTTCACAGAAAAATTAAGCATAAATGCAATCAATGAGGAAGTATCAACACTTAACATGGTAGATACAGTGTTGAGAACTGTTTCACAAGTGGCCCTGCTTAAGGAAAATGTCACATCATTGGTAAAAATCATCTAGATTATTTCCACAAGAGCCTGTCATCTACTCAGCACCTCAGCAAAATGGAAAATAAACCTCTAGAACTTTCTGCTTCAAACCTTTCAGGATGTACACTTAGCACTCCAACATTCTAATTTAAAGCAAGTGGAAAGAGAGTCAAGGAAAAGTATCAGTATAAAAAAGAATGAAGATAAAATGTCTAGAAGAGAACACAGACAAAACATACTCTGACATCAACCATACAAACGTTTTCTCGGGTCAGTCTCCCAAAGCAACAGAAAGAAAAGCAAAAATAAACCAATAGGACCTCATCAAACTGACAAGCTTTTGCACAGCACAGGAAACCATTAAAAAAAAAAAAAAAAGACAACCTATGGAATGGGGGAATGGGAGAAAATAGTTTCAAATGATGCAACTGATAAGGGCTTAATCTCTAAAATATACAACTTATACAACTCAACAGCAAAAAAACCCAAGAGCCCAAATGAAAAATGGGCAAAAGACCTGAAGAGACATTTCTCCAAAGAAGATATACAGATGGCCAACAAGCAAACAACTGTTCAACTTCACCAATTATTAGAGAAATGCAAATCAAAATTACAATGAGGTACCATCTCGCACTGGTCAGAATGGCCATCATTAACAAGTCTACAAATAACAAATACTGGAGAGGGTGTGGAGAAAGGCGAACCCTCCTACACTGCTGGTGAGATGTAAACTGGTATAACCGCTGTGAAAAACAGTATGGACGTGTCTCAGAAAACTATATATGGAACTCCCATATGACCCAGCAGTCCCACTCTTGGGCATACATCTGGACAAAACTTTCCTTGAAAAAGACACATGAACCCATATGTTCGTTACAGCACTACTCACAATGGCCAAGACATGGAAACAACCTAAATGTCCACTGACAGATGACTGGATTAAGAAGATGTGATATATATATACACAATGGAATACTACTCAGCCATAAAAAAGAAGAAAATAATGCCATTTGCAGCAACATGGATGCAGCCAAAGATTCTCACACTAAGTGAAGTAAGTCAGAAAGAGAAAGATAAATACCATATGATATCACTCATATCTGGAATCTAATATAAGGCACACATGAACCTTTCTACAGAAAAGAAATTCATGGACTTGAAGAACAGACTTGTGGTTGCCAAGGGGGAGGGGAGGGAGTGGGATGGACTGGGAGTCTGGGGTTAATAGATGCAAACTATTCCATTTGGAGTAGATAAGTAATAAGATCCTGCTGTACAGCACAGGGAACCATATCTAGTCATTGGTGATGGAACATGATGGAAGATAATGTGAGAAAAAGAAAAAAAAATAGATATATATATATAAAACGGGTCATATTGCTGTACAGTAGAAATTGAAAGAACACTATAAATCAACTATAATGGAAAAAATAAAAATCATTAAAAAAATAAAGAAGAATGGAGAGAGCTGACTCAGAGGAGCCTATTCAACACTCCCCACTGAACACCAAGGCCAAGTTCTTCTGAGCAAACAGCATGTTCATACACACACGGATTTCGGCTAGCCTAATGCCAAGGTAAAATCTAATATTAGAGAGGCTTACTGAATGAAAGCTCACCCCGTGGCAATTCACACGTCACTTATTTCACATAAGAAATGTCTTAGGATTTCATGTTTTAATATACTGAGAAGCTCTGCCTAGACCACTGAGTTTTCTGCATCCCCTCTACTTTAAGACGAGCTTAGAACATTTACAATTGCTACATTTTCCTTAGAGCTTTCTTTCTTTCTTTTCAGAAACAGAACTTCACCCGTCGAAATCTTCCACACTGCCATGAGGTATTCAGGTTTCAACAAGTTGACCGTCACTCCAAGCTCCAGCAAACTCTGCATCATACAAGTCAACTGAATGTGGGCAGCAGCGTCTAAAACACCCCCGCGATCTCCATCTCCTGGCTGTCAGGCCCTGTGTAATCGCTTCCCCTTGATCTACTTCTAATGAATAGACTATAGCAGAAGCAATGGGGTGTCATTTCCAAATTAGATTGTAAAAAGCAGGTGGCTGCTGTCTTAGGCGCTTACCGACTGTGGTGAGGAACGGAGGCCTCCTGCCAAAAGCCAGGTGACGGCACCTCAGCAGAGCCCTCAACCCCACCCTCCCTCAGATGACCACAGCCTCCTGAGAGAGGAGCCAGAGCCCCCAGTCTGGCCACCCTTCAAGTCCCACCCCATGGAAACAATGAGTTAAGAAGTATCTGGGCTTGGAGAGCAGACTTGCGGCTGCCAAGGAGGACGGGGAGGGAGTGGGATAGACCAGGAGTTTGGGGTTAGTAGATGCAAACGACTGCATTTAGAATGGATAAGCAGTGAGGTCCTGCTGTACAGCACAGGGAACTATATCCAATTGCTTATGACAGAACATGATAGAAGATAATATGAGAAAAAGAATGTATATACGTATAACTGGGTCACTCTGCTGCATAGCAGACATTAACAGAACATTTTAAATCAACTATAATAAAAAAAAATTTTTTTAAGTGTCCCGAATTTGAAGCCATTAAATTTTGGAATGGTTTTTATACTGTAAAAGATAAATTGTATAAATTAAAGATAACTAGGAGTTCCCATCATGGCTCAGCAGAAACAAATCTGACTAGTATCCATGAGGACACAGCTTTGATCCCTGGCCTTGCTCAGTGGGTTAAGGATCCGGCATGGCCATGAGGTGTGGTGTAGGTTGCAGATGCAGCTCTGGGATCTGGTCTTGCTGGACTGTGGTGTATGCCAGCAGCAATAGCTCCGATTCAACCCCTAGCCTGGGAACCTCCACATGCTGTCTTAAAAAGACAAAAAAGAAAAAGAAAAAAAAAAGATAACTAAGTCAGATAAAGATAAATAATTATTTAAGTTAGATAAAGATATTTTTATACAGAGCCCTTCATAGAAGATATAACTTGGGCATAAGTTTCAATCAACCTTAAAAAAAAAAGGCACAAAAGTATTCAAGGATCTACCCCTACTGAAAACAAAACAAACACAACACTGTAAACCAACTAAAATGGAAAAAATAAAAATCATTATTTTTAAAAAAAGAACGCACATTCAGATTTAGTATTTTTCAAACATTAAGTTTACACACCTATTTTAGTATCTAGGGTAGTTTAAAACTAAACAATTATTCTTTAACTCTAAAAAATGATCAGTGAAACATTTTAGAAGTAGAGCCAAATTAGAAAATTCCTAGGAGATTTCCAGAGGCAAATAATGGCACATTTCCTCTACCAAGTCACATGAAATGATTCTACCATTTCTCCCATGACACGGGAGTGTATTTCCCTGGAGAAGCAAGGTTAAGCAAAGACACATGTCTCCCTTCTATCTATAGTATTTTACCCTCTTCCCCCAGCAAAAGGTGCTGCCGCTTTCTATTTAAGAATAGAATGCCTTAAAGGAACCAAGTGCTGCCACCGAAGGAAGTATGGATGTCATGATGAAGGAACGAGGAAGGAAGAGGGCTCAGGGATGGGGCTTGAAAAGTGCTTCCACATATGGAAGTGGCTTTGTACACACTGCTTGAGAACCCATAAGATGTATTCACATAAAGTGCACGTGTAGTTTACACACACCCACAAAAGAGAATTCGGTTTCCATTCGGGGGGCTCTTGTGATGCTGCAGTGTATACGCCTTCTTTTAATGACACAGAAATAGGTTCATCTTGAAAAAAGAAAAACATCAAAATAGAAACCTCTGCTGCTGCCTCTAGCATTGAAAGTCATCCAGTTCAGCCCCCAAAAATAGATCAGGTCCCAAGACCCAAGAACACTTAGCAACCTATCTTACTAGGCATTTTGCTTTTGTAAAGTTTCTTTCCATCTGCATGATACAAGACAAACACTCCTAGGTTCTACAAAGTATCTTTGACATATTAGAGACGGAGATGGGGAAAAGCAATTTTGTTGCTGGTGAGGAAAGGGCAGCAATTGGTGCTGGGACTGGCAGGGCTCTGGGCTCCCACACACCAGCTCTCCCACCCAATGAGCAACACCCCTGCAGGGCACTCAGCCTGCCCTGCGAAACACAGCACACACCAAGGGCATAGGATATTGTTAACAAGAAACACTGAACATCAGAATATCAATATTATCAGACTAGTTCAAACCAACACTCCATGCACGGAGCATTTTCTCTGCAACACAACACAGGCACTAAGCATAGATCCTCCTGTCTTAGTAGTTCTCCAAGGCAGGTCCCACTTCCCGGCAGCATTTTGGAAATTCTATTGTCACAAGAATGTTGGGGCTCTGCCGGCATTGAGCGGCATAGGTCAGGGAAGCACCCTGCAGTGGGGGGATAGTCTCCCGGAGGCAAGAAATCATCTTCAGGTTCTGAAGGTCCCACCAGACACTCGGTAGGTAACAAATTGTTCACGAGTTTCTGAGCCTTAAGCTTAAATCTGTGTTACACAGTATTTCTGCCCAGTTTCAATAGTGCTCAATATTTTAGGAAAATAGTGACCATGCAAATGGAGCCAAGACAGCCTAGAACTTTCTAAGAGCTGGTCGCCATTTTGGAAGAGCCTGTGGTTGCAGCAACACTCTGTGACACTGAGTGGCCAATGCCACACTCAGTCGGTCCTCATACTCCTGTGCCCACGGGTCCAGGTGAAAAGTTCGGGCAGGTGGGGTCAGCCTCATAGGGCTCTGAGTACCACCCACAGCATGAAAAACATGCGTTTTGCTGATGATGAAACTTTCGCATCCTTCCTGATTTGGTACTACATGGGCCAAAAGTAGTCCACAACATCGAGAAAAGATACACATCTGACCCGAAGAAAAGGGCAGTGCACCTTCCACACACTGGTTGTCTAATACCTCTATTTAACACCTCTAGCCTCAAAAGGAGTAACATCCTCTCCAAGGGTGAAGACACAAACCTAAACAAGATGTCCAAACACCGATACTTTCAAACTGAAGCCAACCACAGACATTACACATCCCAGCGAACAGCTAGCACAAGCAGTGCCTTAGAAAGACAAACAAAGCCACACTGGGTAGACCACGCAGGGTCTCGGCCGGGCACTCCTTATCAGATCTGACCTTCTTCCAGGGCTTGCTCTGTGCACGTGGGCAGTGAGAGCTCTGACTTCACAAATGAAGACAACGATGATGCTACATTAACGATGTCAGTAACAGAGCTAACACTTCTGCAGCAATTATGAGCCAAGCGGTATTCTCAGCACTTTCCAACCAAGAGCTCAAGGAATTCCCACTCAATCCTAAAAGCAGTACTATTATTACCGCCCTCCCTCACCCCCATTGCGCAGACGAGGAAACTGAAGCCCAGCAATGTGAAGTCATTGTCTAAATCTACACAGGTCTCCGTGACAGAGCTAAGTTTTAAAACCAACAGCCCAGAGTTCCCACCGTGGCTCAACAGAAACAATCTGACTCGTATCCAGGAGGATGCAGGTTCAATCCCTGGCCTCGCTCAGTGGATTAAGGATCTGGTGTTGCTGTGAGCTGTAATGTAGACATGGCTCGGATCTGGTGGTGCTGTGACTGTGGCATAGGTCGGTGGCTACCACCGACTTAGCCAGCCATTCAAGACATTGCACTTTGCACTGGAAAAAGCATGTGGATTAACCAATATTGAATTATTTGTTTCATTCATCATATTTTATCAGACTTCTTTGTAAGGAGTTATGCAGCCTCTTAGCAGGCAAAATCACCCAAAGCTGAAACAAGCAGGTCAGATTTGCCGAGGGAAACACCTCAAGGTACAAGGGCAGATTAAAACGCTCTGTTTCAACACAGACATCTGTTCCGCCATAAGCGACCATCTGCTCCATATCCCAGAGAGCAAAACATTTCAATAGGAAGTGTCAAATCTGACTCCTAATCAGGAAATAATTATCCACATTTGCTACCAGCCCCAAAGCTGATTCGAAACTCCTGGGGCAAAAGTTAATGGAAAAAATCACAGTACAGGTATATATTCTAATGAGACTAGAAATTGGCCAAGATCCCTACCAGCCATAATATGTTAAGTATGTAATTGACCAAAAAATATACAACTGAAAAGGTAAAATGAGAGAGGTTGAGAAATTATCAGAGAAGGAAAAAAGCAGTTTGGGAAACAAAGACCTCTGAGTGAAAAGTTCGATGGGCCTTCAGCTGCCTGAGCTCTGAGTGCTGGGCCAGGAACTTGTGTGAGCAGGTGTCCCCAACCCAAAGGCACAAAGACATAAGCACACACATGGTTAGACGGCAGTTTTAAGAGAGAAGATGGGAGGAGATCCCATAGTGGTGCAGTGGGAACGAATCCAACTAGTATCCATCCATGAGGATGCAAGTTTGAGGCCTGGCCTCGCCCAGTGGGTTGGGGATCCAGTGTTGCTGTGAGATGTGGTGTAGGTCACAGACACAGCTCAGATCCCAAGTTGGCAGCTGTAGCTCCGACTCCACCCCTAATCTGGGAACTTCCATATGCCGCAGGTGTGACCCTAAAAAGACAAAAAAAATAAAAGAAGATGGGAGTCACCACTGCGACTCAGCAGGTTAAGAACCCAACAAAGTCTAGAAGAGGATGCAGGTTCGATCTCTAGCCTTGCTCAGTGGATTAAGGATCCAGCATTGCTGCAAGCTGAGGCATAGGTCACAGATGCGGCTCGGATTTAGTTTTGCCGTGGCTGTGGTGCAGGCCTCAGTTGCAGCTCCAATTCAACCCCAGCCTGGGAACTTCTATACGCTGCAGGTGCAGCTATAAAAAGAAAAAAGGAAAAAAAATAAAAACAAATAAGATGACTTTCAGGGGTGCAGAAAAGCAAGCACTAGAGCCAGTTAGGACATGAGGGATGGTTTTGTGGGGGAGACAAGCAAAACACTGAGTTGAGCCCTAAAGACTCAGCAAGTCCCATATGAAAGGAGGCCCTGGAGCAGCAGGGCACCACAGCCAGGGGGCGGCAAGTGGGACTCCGAGCAGTGTCGTGCCAGCAGATGTCTGGGAAAGCAGCTGGGGCAACCTGAAGTCTGGGGTACCACAGTCTGTACTTGTTTCCATGGCAACAGAGAGCTTCTGGGGCTCATTCAGCACCTCTTACAGGCTAGATTCTGGGGAGAGAGCGCCGACTAGAAAAATCAAGTGTTTGTTGCCATAGCACTTGGGTACCAAGGGGACAAGGCAGAATCAAAGGTGTACACTGACTGCAGTCAGGAAGCAGGGCACTGAAAAATGAAACAGGATAACAAGATGGAGAGGCAGGTGGAGCACAGTGGCTGGTTAATGCGCACCTCGTCCCTCTGGGCACAGGGAAACAAGGGACAGACGCAGCTCTGGGGGCCTAAGTGACAGGCCCTTGTGCACCTGAGCATCCTGAAAAAGTCAGCCGATTTTGTCTTTTTTATTATTATTACAGTTGATTTAAAACGTTGTGCCAATCTGCTGTACAGCAAAGTGACTCAGCCTTAAACAAATACATATTATTTTTTTAGGCTCCGACTGTTTTTACTTCAACCTCAATTAACTGAGCTAATGGGAGGCAACCAATAATGGCTTCTCGTTAATAACAAGCAGAAGCATCTTGAAAAGTGGCCTCCAGTTTTCTTTCGGGTTTTGGTTGACAAACACTTCCATGCCTGCTACTGACGCAATCCAGGATGCTGCCGGACACACGTGCAGTGGCAACACCTTCTCTCAGTAAAGTTCCAACTGTAAAGAGGACAACAGCAGACTTTTTAATTACGACTTTTTTTTTTTTTTTTGGCCATGGCGTGCAGCAGCTTAATGTGGGATCTCGGTTTCAAGGCCAGGGATTGAACATGGGCTGTACCGGTGAAAACGCCAAGTCCTTACCACTAGACCACCAGGGAACTCCCTTTCATTATGACTCTTGAATGAATTTAGCAAAAATGTTTAAAGGACATAAGTATACATAGAGGTGAAATGAAGCATTACTTTCTCAAATGTTGGTATGCTGGTGAGACTACAAAATTACAGCCATTCTAATAAGCAACATGGCAATATACAATAGTCTATTTCCTTTAACCCAAGAATTTCTCCTCAGGAATCTAAAGACAATACTGGATATTTGGATATGTATTTACATATAAGTAATCTCAGTGCAGGGTTATGTACAAAAAACGAGTTAAATATCTAGAAAGAAAGGCTATGTAAATATAGCCATACAAAGAAATATGTAAGCCATTTAAACATTAATATTATAACATTAACAGAAGAAAATGTTAATGTTTTTAAAGTAGCATGTGATTATCTTAGTGTGATCTCCAAATTCATAAGAACGTGGGGGAAAAAAAGAAAATCCATAATGTTAAGGGATGAGAAACCAAGATCCCCAAAGGCAGCGTGAATTCGCTTTTTACAAACACAGGTGCAAATGTTTGTTTCCTTGAAAGTCTCTATCATCTTCATCTCCTTATGTTGTTGGTTCCATTACTCCACTGGACTGAAGTGCTTAAGAAGGTTCCCAGGTCCAAGTTTACCACCCACAGCCCTGGCACTGTCGCTCCGCGAGGGTCAAGACAGGAGACTTTGGAAAAGGAGCCCTGACGTGGCCCTTGTCCACCTTTATGCTCTGAGCACCAGGCAGCAGAGCCAGGCAAAGGGCTCAGTGCCTGGCCCCAGCCCCGGCTGCTTCCCTACACACGTGCCACCACCTGTGAGCCCCACCCAGGCACGGGCACAGCTCGGATGGGTGTGACTCCGTCTAAACAGGCAAGTACCCAGTTCTCAGGGCCGAGCTCGAGCTCACTCACTGTCAAGCTCGGTGCTCCGCCCTTACTGCTCCCAAACCTGGGAACACACGTGCTCACACCTCCCCTCCCCAGGCTACGGGAACTCCTGGACTTCTGCTTCCTCCAAAGCTGAATGAGTGCCATCGTCCACCGACCTCACCCTCAAACTGATCTCACTGTCAACACACCCTGGCTCCCCACGGAACCAAGCTGGCCCACGCTCTGCTGAGGCACACACTGCAGCCACCGGAGGGCGAGAGGACGAGGCTGACTCTCAGGACTGGACGTTCCTCCACCGACCCCGCACACTGCAGCCTCGGGCCCTGGGCTCAGACCACCACCCCGACCAACCCTGTCACCCACCTCTACAATCTAAAAGACTGCCTGCAACTGGTCGGACAGAATCATCACCAAAGGAGGCAGTCAGCCCTGCAGTCACTCTGACCGCTGTCCCACCAACTCATCCCACTCACCTCCATCCGGATGGAGCCAGGCTTTTCTCTTTTTTTTTGGCCATCCCCAGGGGGGATCAAATCTGTGTCCCAGTCGCCCAGAGATGCCACCGATCCTGTTGTGCCACCGCCGGAACTCCAAGCCAGTCTTTAAACTGCTGGACAAGAACTGGCCGCTCTTCTGTGCTCCCTCCAGCACGTCACCAATTCCTTCTCAGTTAGCCGGCGCCTGGACCATGGACCCCTCCCGTGAATGTTAGCGGACCTGCATCTGCATATTCCACCACCACTTCCGGGACAGCCCCTCGAGGTCCCACACATGTCTCGCCTTTATCCTGGACCCTCCAATGCCTGACACAGCACTCACAGTTCCCTACGAGTGCTTGACATCCTCCATCCAAGGGCTTTTCGCAGCAGTAGGGCATGAAGACCAAGAGGTCATCAGTGTCCTTTCCGTCTGCCTCGGACATCCTTGGGGTGACCTCTAAGCCTCACTCTTCCAACCTATAAAATGGGGACGGCGCCACAACAGTATCTACCTCCCTCATTCATTCGGGGCATCTGCATAATCACAGCAAGGACCACAGTCCTCGATTTACTCCCCAAAGCCCACGCCAACGTCACAGCAAGTGTGGATTAGGTACCCATTTATTTGACATCCGAGGAGCACTTACACACTGCAGTGGAGGAGGAACAGGAGCTGTGCTCTCCCAGAGGCCATGGTCTGATAGGCGCACAGGTGGGTAAGAAGGTGTCTAACAGTGTGTTACAATATAAGCATAAGCACATGGAAAACCCAACGGGATCACTAAGGAACAACAGGGCTGGGCCAGTGAGGGTGACAAAGAGACAGAGGAAATGCGTGTCTAAGGAGAGGGGACATTTGAGAAAGATGGGTTTGGTCAAAAAAGACTTTTTTGGGGGGTGGGGGGAGAGGCAGTCCCTGAGGCATGTGGAAGTTCCTGGGCCAGGGATCAAACCCTCACCACAGCAGCCATCTGAGCCGCTTCAGTAATACCACCAGGTCCTTAACCCACTGTGCCATCAAGGAACTCCAATAAAGACGTCTTAACCAAACACTGCTGGAGATTGAGGAAAATAGCAAAAACGGAACATAGAATTGCTCTCTTCTCCATTCAATTACTTCAGCTCGGAAAGGATTATACCAGATGACCTGGCCTCAATGTCTCACAGTTTTCTCATTTTAAAAATAGAACAATACTTTTAGCACTTTACATACCATGAAAAATCAACCAAAATGCTCCAAATAACTCAAAGGTCTTTAAAAAAATAATAGGAGATACATCTGCATGGTCATTAACCCTGACAGATTGATTACTGAGCATTTTAAAGAATTACATACACTAGACCACAAATCTTTAATGTCAATGTTTTCTTTGTATCTCCAGCATTCTTCGGCTACACTTTCACCTGCTCCACACAACGGCCCGCAGCCATCCCATGTGCTGAGAATGACAGGTCCCTGAAACATGCCTTCTCATTAACTCAGCAGACACTGGCTTCGGGGGCATGATGGCTGCCATTTATTTTCAAAGGGCGCCAGCTCTGCTCCAGCACCTCCTCCTCCTAGACTGACAACGTCCGTCTGTGTCTGAAATTGGCTGGGAGGCCTAAATGCCTCTTTACCTAAACTCCCAGCTGCTGAGTCTCTGTGACTCTTTTTTTAAGTGACATTAATTCAGAATGAGGAAGGGGTGGGGGAGTCCCCTGCTCTGATCTACCCAGACCACCAAAGCCAACTTCATCTTATTAAAATACAGTCCCAATCACTTAATTCCCCTTCTCGAAAACCTTCAATGGCTCCCAATTACCTCCTAAATTACATATCAGCTGATGGTCCAACATTCAAGATGCTCCATGACACACTGCCATTTTTCTGGCTTATCTTCCACCTGCAGCTACATTATCCAGCCAAGCATTCCCTGCAGCTCAGACACAAGCCATCCGTCATCTCTGTGACTTGCCTCGGTGTCCCAGCCAACAGGCGCACATCTCTCTTTTTCTCTTAACGTCAACTCAGTGCCATCTCCCTCCCAAGTCTTCGCTGGCTATTCAGCCATTGATCATCCTGCCTGCATTTGAGCTGCAAAAGCACTTTCTCCCTCAGATTAAAACTATCCCTTTTTGCCTGGAATTCCAAGTATTCCTCAACTAAGCTTATACCTCTGGCCCTGAACTAGCCTGCAAACTCCCTGAAGACAGAGCTTGGACATCTGACTCAACCCATCACCTCTGCTAAGCACCCTGCACACAATGGCTTACCCGCATTTGATAAAGTGCCCTTCATACAACTTTTTCGTTACAGAGGCCCTGAGTGTCAGGAAGAACAGAGCTTGTAGGTAAAAGGGCGCTTCGGCCGCTTTTGAGCAGGTGCATCACAGGATTGGAGCTTATGCAGTGGAGCAGGGTGGCCTATGAGAGTGGAAAGCTCTAGACTGGGAGTCAAAACTAGCCTGCCACTCACCAGGTATGTAACTGTGGACAGATGACTCACCCCTTGGACCACAGGAACCTACCCCGGAATGTCTGCTCTGGGAGAAAATTAGAGGGCACGAGTAAACTGCATGTCAAGTTCCCGTTCCAGTGTCCTGGTGGTGGTGTCTGCGATGACCGAGGTTACGTGGGGACTCCAGGAAGAGAGCATGGGACCTGTTCTCAGGATCCACCAGCCTGGAAAGCTGGGTACCAAGGAGAGGCCATGGATTTGCCATCCTCAGACCCTATGACCTTCAAGGGCTAATCTTCCTGGATTTGGGGAGGCTTTGAGAGGTTCCTCTGGGAACTCAAAACCCTAAAAGTCTATGGGGCTATTCTGGAATGAAGTCCAAGTGCTCCTCTGGGAAATGAGGAGGAGGGGAGGGCAGGGGGGAGACCTGGTATTAAAGGCTGTCATTTTAATTTTTTTTTTTTTTTTTTGGTGGTGCCCCTGGCATGCAGAAGTTCCTAGACAGGGATGGAGCCTGTGCCACAGCAATGACCCGAGCCACAGCAGGGACAACACCAGATCTTTAACCACTAGGCCACCAAGGAACTCCCTAAAAGCTATCATTTTAAAACATTCAAGCATTCAAGATTTTCATCAAAAAACTACACAAAAGTAAATTCGTAAAGTTTTTTAAAAGTTTGTACTTCTTTGATTAAAATGTTCTGGCCTCTGAAAGCAAATGTGGACAAATTCACCACAGCAGGTACCCCTGGGAAGGCAGGCCATCCCAGCTGCTGGACCCAGCATCGCTCAGCCTCCTGGGTTCATTTTCTGGGGACAGCAACAATAATCGCGCCCACCAGACAGGACTGTGAAATTAAAGGAGTCCCGTGTGTGGCACAGTGCCTGGCACATGGGCATACACAGCTAACATTTGCTGCTCCTGCCATCATCACTATCAAGATCACTGCCATGCAATTAAACTTCTGTCTGTATGTTGTTGGTGCAAAACAATTTTCTAAAACCAAAAAATACTGACACAAAACTGAGAAAGAAATAACATCAGCCAGTCCCACCCATGTTAAGCCTTTTTTTTTTGGGGGGGGGGGGGGTGTCTGGTTTTAATGCCAGCCAAGGAACAGTTTTCACAACCTCTTTCAATTTCGTGGTCTATCTCATGAAGCAATAGGTATTTAGGCAAAGACACACACATGCCCAGGCTGGTATATTTAAAAGAACCAATCTGATAGAAATGAACACCCTGTACTTTGAGCAGAAACAAAGCAGGTTTTCCACGGGGTGAGCTCAGCCCTTGTTTAATGGAGTGGCACAGAAATAGAGCAAATTAAAATGACACTATTTCCTAACAGCTCACAGGATAAGCCACTGCAGGTGGATCACACCTGGAAACAAGCTCAGGTCAGCCCTTGACAGGGGTAAGTAGTCACGGATCCAAAGACCAAGGAAGTTCTTCAGTCCCAAAGGCAGGACAGCCTGCATCGGGCCCACCAGCAAAGCAAAAGGACGCCACCGTGCCTCTGAGGGTTTCTGCTTTTTCCAACAACACTGTAACGCCTCGGCAGGTCCACAGCAGAAATACATCCATCAGATTACAAGGCCCATTTGAATTTAATGAATAAACCAAGTGAACATGGTTAGATGTGAACAGATTCCGAAGATAAAAACAGATTTTGCAGAGTGCATGTTTGAAGCCTATCCTCTCACGGCAGCTAATGTCTCTGAAACCCTGTGTTGGGGCAAAATTCTACATTTGCTATGGAAGCAGTGGCTGAAGCAGCTGGCGGGCAGGCTGGTCCATCAGCAGCTGTCAGAACTCACAGAACGATGGTGGCAGGAACGTCTTCACCCCATTAAACGTGTGGATGTGTGTCCTTTGCTGTTGTAGGTATGTTGTAGACACGTCGTGTGTAGCGATGCTGTTTGCAGCTATGCAGGTGTGTTGTAGGTATGTAGGTGGATGACACACTTTGAGCCAGTAACACTTCAAAACAGCCAGGACAAACATAACTGTGCTAGCTGTCGGAACGAAGGAAATTACACTCAAGTTGGCAACCATCAAGTTGTTCCCTGAGAGATTGGATGATAGTAAAAATGTGACTGGGAAGTCACCCAAGTGATTTTATTAGCACAACTTCAAAATGCTTTACTTCCTGTTCAGAAATGGACCTACGACCTCACATATCAAGGACATAGTGCAAGTTCTGACATACGCATCCTTAAGGATTTTTTTTTTTTTTAAGTCTTTTTAGGGCCACACCCACGGCATATAGAGGTTCCCATGCTGGGGGTCCAATCGGAGCTACAGCTGCCAGCCTACACCACAGCCACAGCCACACCAGATCCGAACCTCCATGTGCCACGGGTGCAGCCTTAAAAAGACAAAAAACAAAAAACAAATAAGTAAATAAATAAAATAGAATATGGCACAGATGAACCTATCTCTAGAAGAGAAACAGATATTTCTCTAAAAGAGATAAAATCAGGAGCCAACCTTCCAAAGAAAGAAAAATTTCATTCTCCACCCTCTTAAAGCAGCTAAAATCACTTTTGCTTCAAATCACTTGGCACCAAAATGTGACAGATCTGGAGTTCCCACTGTGGCTCAGCTTTGACGAACCCAACAAGTGTCCATGAGGATGTGGGTTCAATCCCTGGCCCCGCTCAGTGGGTTAAGGATCTGGCCAGGAGCTGTGGTGTAGGTCACAGACATGGCTCAGATCTGTCGTTGCTGTGGCTGTGGTGCAGGCTGGCGCTACAGCTCTGATTTGACCCCTAGCCTGGGAACTTCCATATGCTACATGTGTAACCCTAAGAAGACAAAAAAAATTTTAAATTTTCTTCAGAATTTTTTAAAAGATGCTCAACATCATTAATCATTAGAGAAAGGCATAGTAAGACCTCAGCAAAATGCACTTATTAGAAAGGCTCAAAAATTCTGAGAGTATCACGTGCAAAAGAAGATGTGGAACAGCTAACTCTCATTGGCTGCAAGTGGAAATTTACAATGAAATAATCTCTCGATTAAAGTAAAGCATACACTTCCCATGTGACCCAGCAATTCCATTTAGGTATGGCTCTAAAAAGCTAAAAAAAAAAAAAAAAAAGACAGATCCACAGCAATGTTTCAAATTTCACTAATCTAATTCCAATATTTTTCAAAGGACATTTTATTCCATGGCGCAGTCATGATTCAAAATAAAAGGAAGCCATTTAGCTTGAAACTATTAAAATAAACCCTGCTAATTCTTCTTGGGTCTGCTCCCAAGCAGCTTGCAGGAAGTCATTGGAAACACACTACATTTTGCAGCTATTGTTAAGCGAGATAAGTCTCCTCCAGTTTACCAAGTATTACTCTTCAAATGCAGAATGTATTTTAATAGGTGAAACGTTTTCTAAATATTACTATTTCTGTAGTTAAAGCTCTAGAAGGGGGTGAAGGATTCTTTTTGATGTTTCAGCCATATGGAAAGCAGGATGCAGGCGAAATCCACCTACACAGCAATATTCAAATAATGCTAAAAACCTAAGGCAATGAACTTCCTTCCCACCATCAAACTTAATTTCCAAAGTATGCAACTTAAGTAGAAGCATCCTTCTTGTGGAGCCTTTCTCCTGATCGTTACAGGTCCAGCGTCACCTGCGTGGCCTGGGATCCTGTCTGAAGTGGGGCCTCTCAGTCTCATCTTGGACCTGCTGAACCAGAGTCTTCATTTTCACAGGATCCCCAGTGTCCACATGAAAGCTGAAGAAGTGCTGCTCTAGGGAGTTCCACTGTAGCTCAATGGGTTACTAACACAATGAGTATCCATGAGGATGTGGCTTCGATCCCAGCCTCACTCAGTGGGTTAAGGATCGGGCACTGCCTTGAGCTGCACTGTAGGTCATAGATGCTGCTTGGATCCAGCGTTACAGTGACTGGTGGTGCATTACAGTGACCGTGGTGTAGGCTAGCAGCTGCAGCTCTGATTCAACCCCTAGCCTGGGAACTTCCATATGCCACAGGTACAGCCCTAAAAAGACAAAAAGAAGAGGTGCTGCTCTAGGAGAGTATGGCATTTAGAAAAATACAGAAACAAAGCTAATGAAATAGCAACAGAAAAACAATAAAACTCAGTTTTACTGTAATATCTGATGAACCTAATGTGCACACCCTAAAATAAGGGACCTGGAAGTTCCTGTCGTGGCACACAGGAAACGAATCAGACTAGGAACCATGAGGTTGCCAGTTCGATCCTTGGCCTCACTCAGTGGGTTAAGGATCCGGCGTTGCCATGAGCTGTGGTGTAGGTCGCAGACACCGCTCGGATCCTGCATTGCTGTGGCTGTGGTGTAGGCCGGAAGCTATAGCTCCGATTGGACCCCTAGCCTGGGAACCTCCATACGCCGCAGGTGTGGCCCTAAAAAGCAATAAATAAATAAAAATAAAATAAAATAAAATAAGGACCTGAAATTGTCCTCAACTACAAGCCAGGGCTGGCCTCAGAAAATAAGATGTGTGATTACACTTTCAAATTTATGGGAAACTGCAAGTTAATTCTGTAGTCTGCAGATAAGAAAATTGATATGCAAGGTTACAAAAATGACTGCTGACCTGGACTTGCGTTATTTGGAATGATTCTCCATCTCTGTCTCTCAGCCTGAACTCTACCCAGGATCTTTGCCTTCTTCCTCTCAGGTCAGATCAAAAGAAGCTTCCACATGCCTCTGTTCCCACCGCATCTTCAGATGTTCATCACTCATCACCTGCTGCAACGCTCTTACCCTGATCCTCTGCCTGTCCCCTCTCCAAGTGAGACCCCCAACAGGTCCCTGCCCACCTGGTCTTCCTCAGATATCAGCAGGAATCTCACCTACTCAGGACCTCACAGCTCCCACCTCTTAGGGAACAGAGGAGAAACGCCCATGTCTGTACCTACACAGGTGTGTGTGTCCCCACTCACCTCCCAGGAGGAGCACTGGCCCACCGGCTGAGTCCTCCTTGCTCAGACGTGGCTTCCGACCCAGGATTTGTCTCTCACCCAATCTGCAAGGCTGTGTCCCACGTCCTCCCTGGGGCCAAAGCCACTCTCTGTGTCCCGGAAGGATTCATGGGCAAGGACATTCACTTCCCTTGGCCTGTCCTGTGGGCGGGTTCTCGCAGGCGAATGACCCTACCGTGGGTCCTGTTAACAGGACAAGCCCGGGAGGTAAATGCCACTGACTGCTTCCTGCTTCAGCCTGCGGCAGAAGGCGTTTCTGCCAAGTTGGTACCCAAGCTCGTGCAGTGCAAGTCACGCTCTGGATGAAGGGGGAGGGAAGGATCCCTCGCTGAGACGTTCTTCACCACAATGCTGAATGCATCAGGGTGCTGAGCCCCTCATTACTCTCCAAACAGAGGCCTCACAGAATGCCAAGCATTATAGTCCCAAAGCAGAGATGAATCTCATTTTCTTTCTTTCCTTTTTTTTTCCTCTGTCTTTTTGTCTTGTTAGGGCCACACGCGTGGCATACGGAGGTTCCCAGGCTAGGGGTCTAATGAGAGCTGCTGCTGCTGGCCTACGCCACAGTCATAGCAATGCTGGATCCAAGCGCGTCTGCGAGCTACACCACAGGTCACGGCAACGCCGGATCCTTAACACACTGAGCAAGGCCAAGGATCGAACCCAAAACCTCATGGTTTCTAGCTGGATTCATTTCCGCTGAGCCATGACGGGAACTCCAAATCTTATTTTCTAAAATACTCAAGTGCTAGGACACCATGTATCTCTAAGCATCGTACACGATGCCCGGTACCAACGAAGTGCTCAACAAACACTGGTTGAATCAATAAATGGGTTTCTTTTTTTTGTTTCCCCATTTATCGCACACAGAGACTACATTGAATTAAAGAGCCAAAAAAAAAAAAAAATTTTAAAAAAAGACTTGAAGAGCTTCAGGGGAAAAAAATCTGCCTGAAGCAGAGCTTACTTAACTCCTCCTCTACTTTTCCTCATCTTCCAAAAAGCAAATTTCATTCAATGAGGAAGCTCTTCAATAGACATAAATTTAAATGAAAAAACTCACCCCGCTACAAGAGACCACTGGGCCTGCAGACTCAAGTAATCCTCACCAAATACAAACAGAAACGCAAAAAATACACTGTTAATGGCTCACATGATGGTTCTTCACTAAAGGAAAAAAACAGCTATCAAAGAGTTCCTGTCGTGGCTCAGTGGTTAAGGAACCTGACTAGTATCCATGAGGACAAGGGTTCAATCCCTGGCCCTGCTCAGTGGGTTAAGGATCTGGTGTTGCCGTGAGCTGTGGTATAGGTCGAAGATGAGGCTTGGATCTGGAGTTGCTGTCGCTCTAGCATAGGCTGGCAGCTGCAGCTCCGATTAGACCTCTAGCCTGGCAGCCTCTATATGCCAAAAAAAAAAAAAACCAGCTATCAAAAGACTCCACATAGTTCCTGTCATGGCTCAAGTGGTTAACGAATCCAACTGGGAACCACGAGGTTGCGGGTTCAATCCCTGGCCTCACTCAGTGGGTTAAGGACCCAGCGTTGCCATGACCTGTGCTGTAGGTCACAGACGTGGCTTGGATCCTGCATTGCTGTGGCTGTGGTGTAGGCCGGCAGCTGCAGCTCCGATTGAACCCCTAGCCTGGGAACCTCCATATGCTGTGGGAGCGGCCCTAAAGAAGGCAAAAAAGACCAAAAAATAAATTAAAAAAAAAATAAAAACCATAACTGGGAGCTCACTGATCTAAGGAGTAAATAGGCCTATTTATTGGCTAAGATCCACCTATACTGCATGAATAAGCACTTACACAAATGTCAACCTTCATCCAAAAACGCATGATCTTAGCTTTTTAGTGAGGATTGACTATCTTTGAGAGATGTGTCCTACAGAAAATGTAGGCAGATCCTTTACATCCCCTAAAAGCACGAGTCATTAATACATCAATTACAAATCTGCTGTTACAACGCTGTCACCCCTGACACTATCAAACGCAGGACAGAATCTTTGCAAACGTGAGAATAAAGCTGATCCAAAAGGAAGAGTAGAAATCAAAACATTTGATAATTCAAAGATTTACTCTAAAACACTTAAGAAAAAATATTTCCATGGAGTTCTATGCCTTGTATTCACAATGTAGCAAGGAAGCTGCAATAAATATATTTGCAAAAACAGACACACTCAGCAGATGGAACTTGAGCTTTAAAATATGGCCTTAACATGTTCATTTAACTACCAAGATTACTTCTCATTCATACCCAGGCATCTAGGAAAGTGATAGCCATTTGCACAGCAAATGAATCACTAGCAGAACCAGGCGGCACACCAAAGGGGCTGACACATTTCCTTGGATTCAAAATAAAGTCATCCAAACATCTCATTTTCATCCTACCATAGCCTTATCTAATTCTTTAATTTTCTCTTTACTTTGATGAAGCTCTTAATTATAAACCAAAACATAGAAAATGCATCTATAAACCCTCCACCCTTCAACAAATAACATTCGGGTACGACCTTAGTTACAGCGTGTTCAGCACTGTTCTAATTGTCGGGTGCATTTAATTTTGTACCTTTTTTCACTTAACCCAGCATAACCTTTGTTCACTTTGCTATAAAGCCTTTATATCCATTTCATGGCCACATATGATTTCTTCTAATGGAAAATCTGTGGCTTACATAACGATTTTCCTGTTGTTGGACCTTAGAAGTCATTCTGATGATTTCAGAGTTTAACTAATGCGGGCTGAATGTCCTCACCCATAATTTCAATGTCCCAGGGATAAACGATATCCGAGGGGACAATATTCCAGGAACTAGATGAAAGGATAGGAACATTTTGGCAGTTCCTGATACTCTTGCCAAATTGCTTTTCAACGACCATGTACAATTTTGCACAAGAGCACTGATGTGGTTGGTGGTCCAAACACACCAGGTCACTGCGACCTTGCAGCATGGAGTATGCTATGCCTTTTGTTTGTTTGTTTTACCAATTTAATAAACTAAATGATAATATTTTAACTTGCGAGTCTTTGAATGGTAGGTTTACTCAATGTTTTTCCATGGCTTTTTACTAGTTATTTCCCTCCTTTGTAAATTGCCCGTTTGAGTTTGGCCAAGCATCCACGGGGCTCTTAAGGTTCTCCTCATTAATTGGATGGAGTCGAAGTACTCCATAAGTGCCTTGCATTTTCAATGAGAGGCTTTCATATCAAATGGAGAATAATAGGGACTTAATCCTATCACTGATCAGTTGGGTGAATGATCAGAGGTAAACAACACATCACCACCACAGGGACCCCCACCTCTGGAAGGTAAAGACTGCTGTGCTTCAAACCAGTGGCTCTCCAATTTATTTAATTCAGCCCACATTTCCCAACCGTTACTGCTTCAAGGAACTCAGTAACAAAAACGGACTGTCACTGGATCAACAAATTGAGGGCGAAAATATACATCTATTGAAATGGGGTCATGGATGATTTACATTTGAACAGCAAGACCTACCTAACTTCAACTCTCATGATAATAAATGATAATCCTCAGTGCTACTGATAACAAAGCGCATCACTACACCCTGTAGATTTGGCCAGAGAATTCACGGCAAACCGCACCACCTTTTTTGCAGGGCTTCTAAGATCAAGGCTAAGGTTAAGATGTAATTATCCCGGAAAATTACTTAAAGAGACCACACAATACAGCACATATGGCTTTTTAGAAATGTATTCTCCTTCACAAAGCCTAATGCTGCCAGTTTTTCATGTAGCGTTGGAAGAGATTGCTATTTCTTCAGTTGTACACCAGAAGGGTGATAAATAAACATAAATCAGGCTCACATAAGGGAATGTTGCTTGGTGAAAAAGTATACTGTTAATGATTCGTAAGCAAATATTGATAGTTAAATTAGCATGAGTTAAATGCACATGACACAATGCCATTGTGAATAGATAATGATGACACCAGATGCGCTAATTTATAATTTAAAAGCAAAACAAAAGCAGCAATTGAAAACCACAACCAAATCAAGACCACACTGATCTTATGCTGATAAAACATCAAGTTTTACTTGAATTAAAGGACCTGCATGTACATACCTGTCACTGTCTTGCAATCTTGCCAAGTACTAAGTGACATCCAGACTTTAAAATACTGAACTCAAATCTCACACTAACTTTTCTTTTTCTTTTTTTCGGTCCTTTCAGTCATGGCATGTGGTGATTCCCAGGCTAGGGGTCTAATTGGAGCTGCAGCTGCCGGCCTACACCACAGCCACAGCAACGCAGGATCAGCCACATCTGTGACCTACACCACAGCTCATGGCAACACGGAATCCTTAACCCACTGAGCGAGGCCAGGAATCAAACCTGTGCCTTCATGGATGCTAGGCGGCTGCATTTCTGCTGAGCCAAGATGGAAACTCCCTCACACTAACTTTTCATTGGCAGGCACCGAACTTCAATAACTCAATATTTCACTTAGTGTTTTAAAAATGAAAGTATATGAAACAGAAGAACCCAAGAGAGGATCTGCATCAGCATTGAAGGCTTGTCAGTAATTATGCTTTGAAAATCTTTGCTCTGAAGACAAGTGCCAAGCAGGTAAAGGAAATGTACTTTGAGGAAAAGGAGAAAGAATTTTTTAAACTCCAAAATCCCTTTCTTCTAGAGATGTGTACAAAGAAGTAGCATGGTAGCCAGTAGTTGAAAGTTATATGACAGAGAAGCTGCTCAAAATACAACAGTCCTGTAAACTTTCTGTGCCATTAGGCCAAGACTGACCAACAAAAAGAATACATTTCTTTACAGGAGCAAGACTGGACAGACAACAAAAAGCAAGGCTGCCAGTTAAAGGTACCCTTTGTTCAGAAAACATACAACAAGAGCAAATGTTGGATGTACTTGCGGGAGCATGAAAAGTGTGGGTGTGAATAAGAGGGAAGTGAAATAGACAAAGCACTGCAATGAGAGTTCGCCACTCACTGTAGGGAGAAACCAAAGATACACACACATTAACACTCTCTTTTTTTTTTTTTTGTCTTTTTGTCCTTTTAGGGCGCACCCGTGGTATATGGAGGTTCCCAGGCTAGGGGTCTAATCAGAGCTGTAGCTGCCAGCCTACACCACAGCTCACAGCAATGCAGGATCCAAGCCATGTCTGCAAACCCACACTACAGCTCACAGCAACGCTGGATTCTCAACCCACTGAGGGAGGCCAGGGATCGAACCCGAAACCTCAGGGTTCCTAGTCAGATTCATTTCCACTGCACCACGACAGGAACTCCACTTTCTTATTTTTAACCATATATTTGCACAGAATCAAGATGTAAGGAAAACCTTCAGGCATCACTCTAGAATTTTAAAAGCATATCCTAAGAACTGACCAGCCTCTAAGAAGCAGTAGGAGAGGTGTCATCCTCTGTTTCATTCCTGTCATTAACAACATTTTGGTTTTTTTGTTCTTCAATGCCTGCACCGGTGGCAGATAGAGAAGTTCCCTGGCCAGGGATTTCAATCATGCTGCGGCCAAGGCAATGCCATCTCCTTTAACCCACCGCGCCAGGCCAGGATTTGAACCTGCGCCTCTGCAGTGACCACCTGCTGCAGTCAGGTTCTTAACCCACTGTGCCACAGTGGGAACTCCCAACATTTTGTTCTTTCACAAAATTCATGTAGCTCATTGGAGCAATGCCATTCAAAGTACGAAGAAAATCAAATTCACCCATAACCTGGACCAGATAAGAATTAATCAGTCAGGCAGTCAAGGACCCAGGAAGAAAGTGAGAGTCCAGTTTTGAAACTAGTAATAACAAGACAGGGGAATAATAAACACAGCGAACACCATGTACAGACTCAAGAGACTTACTTTTGAAAAGCCCAAGAAAAAAGGTATAATCTGAGAAAGATGAGACAGCATCCCCCAAGGAAGGAATCTGACTGACTGGGTAGTTCAGCTTTTAGAACAATGTATCTAAGAACCAGAGGGGCAGGCACACGGCCAAGGAGGAAACAAAAATGTGGTATGAACCACAAAGAACCCTGTCAGGAAGATAAACCCCAGAATGAGCTGAAGTGCAGGAAACAAATTTTTTTTAGGGCCACTCCTGCGGCATGTAGAGGTTCCCAGGCTAGGGGTCAAATCGGAGCTTTAGCCACTGGCCTACGCCAGAGCCACAGCAACGCCAGATCCAAGCCACGTCTGTGACCTACACCCCAGCTCACAGCAACACCCGATCCTTAACCCACTGATGGAGGCCAGGGATGGAACCCGCAACCTCATGGTTCCTAGTTGGATTCATTTCTGCTGTGCCACAACGGGAACTCTCCGAAACAATTTTTTTTTTTTTTTTTAAAGTAAGCAGAAGAGGAAAGTAAGGTTCTAAGCTCTATTCAGAGCACAGGAGAGACAGACTCCAGTGTGGAACATGCAGGCTACTCCTAATGAGCATATGTCTTCTTGGTCTTTTATAAAAGAAAGATTTCGAGCTAGGAAAGGGAACAACATTGAGCAGAAAAACTCAGCAGCCTCTCTCTCCTTCCAAAAAAAAGAAAAAAAGAAAATTCGAAATAAAGAATAAGAACATTCCAAAGCATTTTTCAGTACTTTCCTACATTCCTCTGCTTGCCTACTAGCCCCTCCTTCAAGCCCCTTCAGGCTAAGATCAGCCCCTCTCGGCCTGGTAGACTCGCCCAAACCCGCCCCCAAAGTCACCTTCTCTGGATGGGCTCTTAACTTGCCAGCAGCCCGGGAAGAGCAAAAGTGGCCTTCCCTGTGTGTCCCCATGACACGTGGTGCTCAGGCGTCTACCCCATTTTCCACCTCTGCTGTTACTATTTCCCACTGGACGGGGTTTGGTGGATGGGGGTGGGGGTGTATCTTCACAACACTAGCACCGTGAATCAGTAAGAGATGCTCTCTTCTTAATGAGTCAGCTAATGACGAGTCCCTGAGGAATGATCATGAGAATAGGAAAGGATCAAAAAATTACCAGCAGTGCTGGGGAGTTTCCTGGTGGCTCAGCAGGTTAAGGATCCGGTGTTGTCACTGCTGTTGACAGGGTGTGATTCCTGGCTCAGGAACTTCCACATGCTGCCCCCCCAAAAAGAGATGAGCACTGCTGCCTCCCCTAGGAGGTGGGAGACTGGCCAGGCTGCAGCTCTCTGCATCCCAAGCAAAGCTCTGAGTTCAAGCTTTATTCTCCAGCATCCTTCCAAGGGAGGGAGTGCCCTGCCCCTCCAAAAAAGAAAAGGAGGCAACTCAGTGGCTGCATAACGTGTCTGGGGTCCCAGAGCTAAGAAATGGTTCTTAACCCCATGTCCATATACTTCCAAAGCTTCTCCCCTCTCCCTGGGATTCCAGTGAACTCTGAGCATCAGCCGGAAGGCAGAACACTGTGACCTACCCAGGGACCACTCAGTTCGGGGTCACAAAACTAATCTCACTTTATAATATGGTTGCCAAATGTCCACTAAGTACTTTTTTTTAACTTTCCCAAGTGGCTATTACTATATTAGATGGTGAAACTGTAAGCAGATGGCAAATGTCCTTGTGTGTTCAGCTCAGAAAGAAGAACTAGGAGTTCCCATCGTGGTTAACGAACCTGACTAGTCTCCATGAAGATGAAGGTTCGATCCCTGGCCCCGCTCAGTGGGTTAAGGATCCGGCATTGCCTAGGAACTTCTATATCCGCGGGTACAGCCCCAAAAGGGAGGAAGGGAGGAAGAGAGGGGGGAGAATTAGCATCGGAGATCAAAGTACCTTTTCATTATTGAACTCAGACCTGAAACAAAACTCACTAAGCTCACAGCCAAGGTGTGACCAGTACGTGCAAGCCCGCGGGGTCTCTAGGTGTCCATCCATAAAGGGACAGGGAGGGAGGGAGCACCAGGTAACCTCAACGTCCAATTCCCAGTCTGTTTGATTCTATATCCCTCAGCCAAGGACAAACTCATGTCAGTAGCTAGTTCAAGTGCACTTGTCTGGCAGGTAGCAGTATCCCTGCCCGCCTCCACCTCATCTTGGGTTCTTAGCTTCCAGAGCTGGGTGTCACAGACGGAAGGGAAAGACTCAGGCTGTCCTGCTGAATAACAAGCAACATGAATTGACAAGAGTGAAGATGAAGCAGGTATCAGGCCAAGAGAACTTTTCTAACAAGAGTTTCCAACCCTTAGAACTGGCTGCTGTGAATGGTGCTGAGTGCAACGCCTGGCCCCAGGCAAACATTTGGTGAAGAAAATATGTCTACACTGCTCCAAAGGCCCATGTACTTAGGAGCAACTTCTTAGGATCTGCCCCACTTTCTATTCTATCAGTTATATGGGGAATTGTACATACGCTGAACCGCTGTAAATGACAAATCATATTTTTAATGAAGAGCTTGCACTTTAAAAGATTTAGTGTGATTTTCTTCTTAGTGCATCCGGTTTGTTTGTTTGTTTGTTTGTTTGCCATGCCTTCAGCATATGAAAGTTCCAGGGCCAGGGATCGCATCTGTGCCACAGCAGTGATCCTTAACCCACTGAGCCACCAGGGAACTCCCCTTAGTTCATCCTTTTTAAAAATGCCTCTGCATCTGGTCCATTACATTCCCTTAAAGTGATGTAGGTAAACCAGCATGTTTGCTCACAAGGGATGGACAGATAACAGCTAATTGATAAAGTTGTCAAATTCTGATTTAGAATAACCTAGCCTTCTACAGCAAACATAGCACATGTAATCAATCAACACTAATTTTTAGTGATCACCCATGTAACATAAGGCAACTATGCAGGGATCATCTGTTTCTGAATTTGCTACAAGAACCCACTAGATTCACTACTTTTTCTTTTTTGGCCACCCCACAGCATATGGAGCTCCTGAGCCAGGGACCAGATCCGCACCTGCGGCAACGGCTGGATCCTTAACCCATCCTCAGATCCTTGCCAGGCTGGGGATCGAACCTGCATCCCAACGCTCACAAGATGCCGCCAACCCTGTTGCACCAGAGCGGGAGCTCCTGGATTCACTACTTCTATGAAGTGATGTGCAGACAGTGCAAAGCAGTAGGCCACACTCACCTGCTATAACATTTCAATCCCATATCACGAAAAACTGCACATACTGTCCAATGGAGGTTCAGGCATGAAAAAAACCCATCATGGCTCTCACTTGGCACTTTGGGGAAGATGTGCCCATTTTGGAGAAACTCGTACACAGGGGCAAGCAAACTCCTCGGTGTTTCCTTGGGTCCCTGTCCTCTTTGATCCCTTGCAGCTGAGGATCCCAACTGCTTAGAAATGAACAAACAACGACACTGATGCCACAAGTGACGCATGGCATCAACATTCCCCGTCACACTCTCGGTCTCTTCTCTCCATCATCTTCTTCGCCGCAGGAGATGGCTTACACCTGTCGGTTATCCCCATGGAAACACTGTGAAGTTTACTTTGATTCTGCCTCTTTGAAATGAGTGGTTTCCAAGTTGCTGATACACATTGTACAAAACATTTATTTTGCCCTGGACCTAAGCTCACTTCAAAATCAATCACCACACACTTTCCAGGTTTCCATTTCTTTCCCCAGAGCTGGGTGGTACGTCGACAATGGAAATGTGGGTACGATCGGCCAGCACTTTGAGGGTATGCTCCGTGAAGTCCCAGTACTGGTTTATGGGAGAATTCTTGGTCCCAGGCCTTCTCGATACATTTCCGGAATGATGTGTACTATAAAATCACAATTTACATGATAAGGCTCACAGGCATTTCCCTTTCACTATTAATCAAGTTTTATGGCACTTTTTTTTTCTGTGGATAAACATCTAATTATTACAAGCCTGTAATCAGAAAGAAGTCATATGAGTACTATCCGAAGGAATTATATCTGGAGGTTATCGAGAATCACAATAGGAGGAAACCCTGCTCTGTTGTTAAAACTCCATGGGGATTCATTAATAAAATCATTGCTAAGTGGAAACGGCGTCCTGTTTGGTCTCCTGCCTATTTCATCCGCAGGGACAACAGCCCGCCCCTTCTTTTCTCCTGCCACAGTTTTTACAGAAGCCGTGTGTTCTTTTGTTTTTCCAAATAAAAAGGGAGAGAGCTGCAATTCAAAATTGCTGTTATTTTTCTGTTCCGTTTCTCCGGGTAAAACAAGACTTCTAAACTAACAAAGCACAGTAATCAGTGCCAACGTGAAACACAATACACTGTAATAAGGAAATACTGAACACCAACACTCAGGATGCCACACAGGAAAAGGGGCTGAAACTCCACGTTCGGGCGAAATTGCAAGATACGATTGCGCACAGCTGCGAGGGAGAATATAAAAGCAACTGGGGATTTCCTGTATTTGAAGGGAAGTACTTCCGTTTGCTTTGTCCTCTTCTTGAACTTGAGACCGATCACTCTCCCATCCCACGCTTCCCAGTCCCAGCTCAGCCTCTAAGCAAAGCTCCTCTGCATCTTTGGGGACCGGGCTGCCCCTCCCCCCGGCCCCCCAGAGCACCCACATGTGCAGGGGCTCCCAGGAGCAGAAATCCAGGAACCTGGAGCAGCTCCCAGAGGCTGCTCAGCTGCAGACGCTGTGACTGGTTGAGAGCCCTTGGCCAAGCGAGGCAGCTGGGCCACTGCACTGCGACCAGGACCTCAGGCCCTGGATGAGCTGCGGTGCTTCGCTAGGGAAACTGGTATTTCCTGTCTGCTCCCCAGTCACTTCCCATTCTTTTTTATTGGTTTCTGGTGGTTTCCAAATTCAGAAAAGAAAGAGCAGAATAAAGAGGCCCATCAGATTTCAGCCTTCTTTCACAGCTAGTACTCGCCTGGACTCCAACGGAAAGCCAAACAGTGAAATTTCTAAAACCAAGAGTCTGGTGGTGATCTTAGGACAGGTTTCTAGGAGTCTGTAATAGAATGCTGCAACAAAGTTAGCTCTGACTCTCTAAATACCCCAGGCCTTTTCCTATAGACATTTAACTTCAGTTATTCTTCTTCTTCTTCTTTTTTTTTTTTTTTAACAGCCACACCCACAGCATGTGGAGGTTCCCCGGCTATGAGTCGAGTTGGACCTGTAGCTGCCGGCCTAGACCAAAAAGCCACAGCAACACGGGATCTGAGCCACATCTGCCACCTATGCCTCAACTTGCGGCAATGACGGATCCTGAACCTGCTGTGTGAGGCCAGGGATCGAACCCCCGCTCCCCATGAACACTATGTTGGGTTCTTAACGTGCTGAACCACAGTGAGAACTCCAGCTACTTGTTCTTGAGTACACAGGGTTTCTGGGAGGAGAAGCGGGGGCAGTGGGCCGGGAGTGAACTTCTGGGCCCTGTCCTCACACAGAGCATCAACCTGCCCTCGCCTTCGCAGCTCTGGTGGGGGGACTGAACCGCAGGCCCCCAGCAATCACAAGACCATCGTGGAGGGGGTTTTGAACTTTTCAGAAAAACAGAACTGTAAAATCAATGGAGTTCTCTCTTCACGGTGCTTAAGCCCTCTAAAAGGTGGTACCTAAATCTGGCACCTACTGAGAAATCGTGACCTGCCTGCTGTAACTTTTAGGTATTTTTAACTCGCAAAGAGAACAGAGTAAGAGAATACACCTCGACTCCACTATTACTGTGTCATTTTCCCTCAAATATCCTCCTGAGGAGCTTCGGGACCCAAGTGCATCACAGCAGAGGCCCCCCAACAGATCCCAGAGGCCCGATTACAGGCCCATGGGTAAACCCGACCCATTCTGACCAAGCAGCGAGAGGAGACCAGCACGTGTCCACGGGAGAGCCTGCCACCTCCAGGGAGCGGGAGGGGCCGAGGCCGCCTCCTCCAGAGATGCTCAACCCACACCAGAGCTTGCAGAAAGGTCTTCCCTGAAAAGCCCTGTCTGTCACAGCCTCCAGGGCGCAGATGAGCCCCACATCTGCTCATTTTAACTAACTGCAATCCTCACAGTGACATCAAGCCGTCTTGGGTGTTGCTTTCTTTTTGTTTTTACTAAGGTAGAGTTAATTCACAATCTGTATCAGTTTCAGGTGTAGAGCAAAGCAATTCCATTCTATACATTTTTTTCTTTTTTCAGATTCTTTTCCATTATAGGTTATTACAAAATATGGAGTAGAGTTCCCTGTGCTCCACGTAGGTCCTTGGTATTTTCTACAGAGTAGTGTGTCTCTGTGAAGCTCAGACTCCTAATTTATCTCCAGCCCCCCCCCCGCCCCAGCCCCACTCTGCTGCTCCTTTGGTTACCACTGAGCCACGACAGAAACTCCTAAAATGTGTATTTTATACGTGGTTTCTTAAACTGCTAGTTTTTATAACCATCATTCTAATATTTAAAGGAAGCATCCTAAAAAGTTAATAGTAGCCCAAGTCATCCAATATAAATAACAAGATATAGAAATTAAAGGAAAGGAGTTCCCGTCATGGCTCAGTGGTAACGAACCCAACTAGTGTCCATGAGGATGCAGGTTCGATCCCCGGCCTCGCTCAGTGGGATAAGAATCTGGCGTTGTCATGAGCTGGGGTGTAGGTCACAGACGTGACTCAGATTCCATATGGCTGTGGCTGTGGTGTAGGCCCGCGGCTGCAGCTCCGATTAGACTCCTAGCCTGGGAACTCCCATATGCCAAGAGTGCAGCCCTCAAAAGACAGAAATGTTAAAATATTTTAAAAATAACATAAAGGAAGAAAACTCTAGCTCCCTGTGAGATGGCAGGAGAAAAGGACTCAAGTGCTTTAGGATGTTTCATTTTGTCTCGTGAAGATCTGGATACTAACAAAAGAGCAGGTCTAAGTGGAGATAAGCGGTCTCTGGGTGTTTTCAAACATACTTTTTTAAAAGATTTTCTTCCCTTTTCATTTCCTGTCTCTCCTATCTAACCTTATGGAACTTGGGAAGTATCTTGCACTTTCCTTCTGTCCAGTGGGAATGCAACTGTTTATGGGCATGAAAAACCCTCTTAATAAAATGCACTACAACAGTAATTTTACTAGTCGTCATTCCTTTCAATCTTCACCTCAAGGTCATCTTTGAAAAGCTGGTGCCCCAAGTTTCCTCACTGCCTTAGAGTGGCTAGAAATGGTTAAAGTGAACACTGGAATTGATTTAAATTAATGTATAGGAATATGAAAGTATTTCATACTAGAAAATAATTGCTAGAGTGTCAGAGAAATGCTGTTAATCTTTCAGTCCACACAGCAAAGCTCCCCGGGATGTTAGGTTACATTTTTGCTTAAATACATAAAAGAGGAATGATTTTATCCTTTTAAAAACGAATGGCTGGGAGACTCAACAACATGCTACTAAACAACCAATGGCTCACTGAAGAAATCAAAGAGGAAATTAAAAAATACATAGCAGCAAATGACAACGAAGATACAACACTTCAAAACCTATGGGATGCAGCAAAAGCCATTCTAAGAGGAAAGTTTATAGCAATACAAGCCCACCTCAGGAAACAAGAAAAAGCCCAAATAAACAAGCTAACTTTACATCTGAAGCAGCTAGAGAGAGAAGAACAGACAAGACCTAAAGTTAGTAGAAGGAACGAAATCATAAAGATCAGAGCAGAAATCAATGAAATAGAAACAAGGAAAACCATAGAAAAGATCAATGAAACGAAAAGCTGGTTCTTTGAAAAGGTCAACAAAATTGATAACCCCCTAGCCAGACTTATCAAGAAAAAAAGAGAAGACTCAAATCAATAAAATTAGAAATGAAAAAGGAGAAGTAACAACGGACATCACAGAAATACAAAGCATCATAAGAGACTACTATATGCAACTATATGCCAATAATACAGAAAACCTAGAAGAAATGGACAAATTCTTAGAAAAGTACAATCTTCCAAGACTAAACCAAGATGAAATAGAAAAGATGAATGGACCCATCACAAGAACTGAAATTGAAACTGTGATTAAAAAACTTCCAACAAACAAAAGTCCAGGACCAGATGGCTTCACAGGCGAATTCTATCAAACATTTAGAGAAGAGCTAACACCTCTCCTTCTGAAACTATTTCAAAAAATTGCGGAGGAGGGGATACTCCCAAACTCATTCTATGAGGCCGCCATCACCCTGATACCAAAACCAGACAAAGACTCCACAAAAAAAGAAAACTACAGGCCAATATCACTGATGAACATCGATGCAAAAATCTTCAACAAAATACCAGCAACCGCATCCAACAATACATTAAAAGGATTGTACATCATGATCAAGTGGGATTTATCCCAGGGATGCAAGGGTTCTTCAATATCCGCAAATCCATCAGTGTGATACACCACATTAACAAACTGAAGAACAAAAACCATATGACCCTCTCAATAGACACGGAAAAAGCCTTTGACAAAATCCAACACCCATTTCTGATAAAAACCCTTCAGAAAGTGGGCATAACAGGAACCTACCTCAACATGATAAAGGCCATATATGACAAACCCACAGCAAACATCATTCTCAATGGTGAAAAGCTGAAAGAATTCCCACTGAGATCAGGAACAAGACAAGTATGTCCGCTCTCACCACTACTCTTCAACATAGTTCTGGAAGTCCTAGCCACAGCAATCAGAGAAGTAAAAGAGATAAAAGGAATCCAGATTGGAAAGGAAGAAGTAAAACTATCCCTATTTGCAGATGACATGATACTATACCTAGAGAATCCTAAAGACTCTACCAGAAAACTGTTAGAGCTCATCCACGAATTTGGCAAAGTTGCAGGATACAAAATTAATACACAGAAATCGATAGCGTTTCTATATACTAAAAATGAAAAAGCAGAAAAGGAAATTAGAGAAGCAATCCCATTTACCATTGCATCCAAAAGAATAAAATACCTATGAGTAAACCTACCTAAAGAAACAAAAGATCTGTACTCTGAAAACTACAAGCCACTGATGAAAGAAATCAAAGATGACACAAATAGATGGAAAGATATACCATGCTCGTGGATTGGAAGAGTTAATATTATCCAAATGACTATACTACCCAAGGCAATCTACAGACTCAATGCAATCCCTATCAAATTACCAAGGACATTTTTCACAGAACTTGAACAAAATATTTTAAAGTTTGTTTGGAAGTACAAAAGACCCAGGATAGCCAAAGACATCCTGAAAAAGAAAAATGGAGCTGGGGGAATCAGGCTCCTGGACTTCAGACTACACTACAAAGCAACAGTCGTCAAAACTGCATGGTACTGGCACAAAGACAGATATATAGATCAGTGGAACAGGATAGAAAGCCCAGAATTAAACCCATGCACTTACAGCCGACTAATCTATGACAAAGGAAGCAAGACTATACAATGGAGAAAGGACAGCTTGTTCAATAAGTGGTGCTGGGAAAACTGGACAGCCACATGGAAAAGAATGAAATTAGAACACTCCCTAACACCATACACAAAAATAAACTCCAAATGGATTAAAGATCTAGATATAAGACCAGACACTATAAAACTCCTAGAGGAAAACATAGGCCAAACACTCTCTGACATAAATGACAGCAACATCTTCTCAGATCCACCTATCAGAGTATTGACAATAAAAAGAAAAATAAACAAATGGGACCTACTCAAACTTCAAAGTTTCTGCACAGCAAAGGAAACCCTAAACAACACAAAAAGACAACCCACAGAATGGGAGAAAATCTTTGCAAGTGAATCAACTGACAAGGGATTCATCTCCAAAATTTATAAACAACTTCTGCAGCTCCATACCAAAAAAACAACCCCATCCAAAAATGGGCAGAAGATCTAAACAGACAATTCTCCAAAGAAGACATACAGATGGCCGAGAAACACATGAAAAGATGTTCAGCATCACTCATTATTAAAGAAATGCAAATCAAAACCACTCTGAGGTACCACCTTACACCAGCCAGAATGACCATCATCCAAAAGTCTACAAACAATAAATGCTGGAGAGGGTGTGGAGAAAAAGGAACCCTAGTACACTGTTGGTGAGATTGTAAATTGGTGCAACCACTGTGGAAAGCAGTATAGAGATTACTCAGAAAACTAAACATAGAACTACCATTTGATCCAGCAATCCCACTCCTGGGCATCTATCCAGAGAAAACCACGACTCGCAAAGACACATGTACTCCAATGTTCATTGCAGCACTATTTACAATAGCCAAGACATGGAAATGTCCATTGACAGAGGAGTGGATCCAGAAGATGTGGTACATATACACAATGGAATATTACTCATCCATCAAAAAGAACGAAATACCAGCATATTTAGCAACATGGATGGACCTAGAAACTATCATGCTAAGTGAAATCAGCCATACAATGAGACACCAACATCAAATGCTTTCACTGACATGTGGAATCTGAAAAAAGGACAGATGGAACTTCCTTGCAGAACAGATGCGGACTCACAGACATTGAAAACCTTATGGTCTCCAGAGGAGACAGTTTGGGGGGTGGGGGGATGTGCTTGGGCTGTGGGATGGAAATTCTGTGAAATCAGATTGTTATGATCATTATACAACTACAGATGTGATAAATTCATTTGAGTAATGAAAAAAATGAAAAAAAAATAAAAATGAATGGCTGGGTTCCCTTGTGGCACAGTGGGTTAAGGATCCAGCGTGGTCACTGTAGCGGCTTGGATTGATGTTGTGGCGTAGGTGCAATTCCTGGCCCAGGAACTTCCACATGTTGTAAGCATGGCCCCAAACACACACACACACACACACACACACACACACAGAATGGTTTTTCAAATCCCAAATGACCTCTATCACCAAAGATTTGCACAAGTATCACATAGTTACGTTTGGAAACCCCAGAAATCTAAATCCACGGTTTTAACTGTTTTCTCCTCATTTCCCTGATTTTTGGACTTTGAAATCCATACTCTGGTAACAGCTTAGGATAACCCAACTGACTCTGTCAACTGTGTTTTGTTCTGGCCGCAGCTCTGACCCATAATCACTGACTACAAGTGGCTGAGCAAGGGCAGAGCATTCAACGCTGGGAAAGCCCAAGAAAACAAACACCACCTCCCTGGTATGAGTGGCATGACCCTCTCAAGGGACGGGCGAGTGGACCAGAAGGGGGTGGGAGACGTCCTCTGACAGTCTGAGAGGCACTGCCACCACCACCACCCGGGAGGGCTGGCCAGCAGTTTTATGAATGGCAACTGGAAGTAACTACAGTCAGAGGCATCTCATTACATCTGGGGATTAGAAAGGAACGGAGGCATCTGCCAGCCTCCAGTCTGAGAACCACACACCCATACGATCCCATCTAAACAACAGGCCCAAAAGGTGCTCTTAAAATCTACCCATTTCTAACACTCGCTGCCAAGTTAACAACTTAAAAACTCATTTTAGATCCTACATAGACCTCTCTTCCAAAGTGTACACATAGATTCGTTTGAAGAAGTCCAAAAATGTCATGCAGACTTCAGTGAAAGGGACAAGGCACACCACTATTTCCGGGACCCATGGTGGCAAGGCTTGTAAAAAGCTCTCTAGAGCAATTAGTCTAAAAACTAGCACCTCATCCAGCTCGGAGTCAAGTCACGGAAAAACTACTGGGCTTTCCCAACTTTTTTTTTTGTCCTTGTAGGGCCAAACCTGTTGCACATGGAAGTTCCCAAGCTGGGGGTCAAATCGAAGCTGTAGGTGCCGGCCTACACTGCAGTCACAGCAATGTGGGTTCCGAGCCTCATCTGTGGCCTACACACAACAGCAGATCCTTAACCCACTGAGTGAGGCCAGGATCGAACCCGCATCCTCATGGATACTAGTCAGGTTCGTTACCACTAAACCACAATGGGAACTCCCCAACTTTTCTCAATCCTTGGAAATGTTACAAAAATCCTTGTAAATCTATATGCACCTCAAGAACACAAAGATAAAATCCAGCTCATATGAACAGTACTAAACCAGTACAGACTAATCCAGACGCAATAGGTTAACAGGGACACACACTTTACATATGGTGAGGAGCCAGGACACATTCAAAAGGAAAGGGTGAGGAGTTCCCACTGTGGTGCCACAGGATTGGTGGTATCTCTGTAGTGCCAGGACACAGGTTTGATCCCCGGCCCTCTGCAGTGGGTTAAAGAACCCAGTGTTGCCACAGCTGCGGCGTGGTTTACCACTGCAGTATGGAACTGTTCCCTGGCCTGGGAACTCCATATGCCATGGGGCAGCCAAAAAAGGAAAAGAAAAAAAACAAAAAACAAAAAAAAAGGATGAAACAGTTACAACTCCAACAGCAGAATCTAAATGAAAGACAAAGTACTGGCGTTTCCCGCTGGCTCAGCAGGTTAAGGATCTGGCATTGTCACTGCTGTAGCTCTGGCTACAACTGTGGTGCAGGTTCCATCCCTGGTCCAGGAACTTCCGAATGCCATGAGTATAGCCCCCCCCCCAAAAAAAGACAAAGTGTTGATCAGAGAACCCACCAGTGAGAAGGTAAGTGTGCCAAGAACTGTCAGGGAACAGCTAAGACCAGACATACTTCACAACTGGTCTAGATACGATCTGGGAGCATTTAGCAGCTGGATGAACAACGGTGCAGACTCTCAGCCTTTCTGTATCTCAGTAAAGACGGAAGGAATCCTTGAGGACCACAGAGGCGAAGGAAACGAGTCCGGCTTCAAGTGCAGAAAAGACAGACTTCACAGTCATGACCCAGTCAGGTGGCAGGAAAGTCGTGAACAGTGTCACCCCACACCCAGAGCACAGGGCCCGTGAGCTCCGCAGAGTCCGTGAGACGCAGGCGGGCTGGGGACGAGGGGGGCGTTAGCCAGCCACGAGGACAGCTTCGCATTCATTCCATTCATGAAACACCCTCCGGGGAGAAAAGTTGCCTCGTTGTTTGTACTATTTTTTGGCCGCACCCAAGGCATGTGGAACTTTCCAGGCCAGCAATCAGAACTGAGCCACAGCAGTGACCCGAGCTGCAGCAGTGACAACACCAAGTCCATAAATACTAGGCCACGGGGAAACTCTTGTTTTTAATATTAAACATTGGTTTTCAAACTGTTTTACACAGAATCCCAGTTGAAAGAAGCATTCTGTGTGTCTCCCTAAAAGTGGGGGACAAGTTGATGGGGTTACCTTTCATCTCCCAAGCCACTGCTCTGCTCCAGCAACATGGAAAAATCTAAACCCTGGACTTAAGATCGGTCATCTCCGCCACAACGACCAACCACAGAATGCCTGCACTGGACAAGCTCAAAGCCCCACCCTCAATATAAGTGTCACTCATTTAATCTTCAAAGAGAAGATGCAGGTATTACAGCCCAGCTAACGGAGGATCACAATGAGGTTGCAGACCTCATTCCTGAGCCCAGCAGCTCACAGGTAGGAGTGCGTGTCACTCACTGACCCCGGAGAGCTCCCTGGCAGAGGGAGAGCCTTCCAGGCTGGCCAGGTGTGCAACGACACAACTTCTAAAAAGCAAACTGGCAAGGAGTTCCCATCGTGGCTCAGTGGTTATCAAATCCGACTAGGAACCATGAAGTTGCAGGTTCAATCCCTGGCCTCGCTCAGTGGGTTGAGGATCCGGCATTGCTGTGGCTGTGGTGTAGGCCGGCAGCTACAGCTCCGATTGGACCCCTAGCCTGGGAACCTCCATATGCCATGGGAGCGGCCCTAGAAAAGGCAAAAAGACCAAAAAAAAAAAAAAAAAAACCTGTATTTACACAGACACAAACCTACAGAAATTCAGACTGAAAAGAAATACTCAGATGTTAGATTATTCTGGGTGGCGAGACCGTAGATGTTCTGCAAAATCATCCATATGTTCCAAATTTCCTCTAATAAGTACTTATTGTCTTGTAAACAATTCACACTTAATTAATATTTTTTACGAAAATGTTCATTACGCTCACTCACAGCAGCAGCATCTCTGAGGAAGGATCCTGAGCTCCTGGATGCTGAATCATGGACTACAAAGACCCTTCACCTGCAGGAGCTTTGGGCTGGGATAAAACTTGTCATATTCCTGGTTAATTATTGATGAATCTGGAAATCGCCTCATTTATTAAAGACTTACGTGCTTTCAGAGGCATGGCAGCACAACAAAGTCTGTGATCTGGTGCGAGCCAGCAGATTCTAGACTGTAATAGGATTACTGCTGGTGTTCTCATTCAAAGGACAAAATCCAATAAAATAAATTGTAGAGTGTGTTTGTTTAAATCAAACACTTGTGCGTTGTCTTCCACGTCCTCTGCCAGCACTAATTTACCCATCAGTCAGGTCCCTGAGGAGGCAGCAAGCACAGTACTGATGCGGATGCATAAACAAGGGGGGGAGCGGGGGGGGGGGGGGGGGAGGGGGGGGGATGCTGAAATGATCCACTGAGCTCCCACACAATGCAGTGAGTGGCAGAGAGGGGGCCTCGGAAGCTCCGCCCTGAGCAGAATCGGCGTTCATGTGATGCTCCAGTGGTGGGTAAATGAGAAGTGCATACATGAAGCAGGAAACATCAAGTTATAGATGAGTTAATACAAACCAGAGGAAAAAATGAAGTTTTAGTGTAACTTGTTTTCTAAATATTCCAGCAAAGTCCCCCAGGATAAATGGATTTTTAAAGATTTAATGAGCCACACAAAAACCAACCACCTTTAATTCATGGATCTATGTAAGAGAGCAGGCACTGTATTACCTGGAAGACACCAAAGGACAGCCTATGACCGTAACAGAAATCCCAAGTCCTTCACTAAAGAACTCAGTCCAGTAACCACCCTCTCCATCCCAGGCTCCCACGGGGGTGCACACATGTGCAGATGTGGTACAGATGTGCTGCAAACGGACACACATGGACATGCTAAACACACACACACACACACACTTTGGTTGATGTTTGAAAGCATCATAAAATAGAAAATCATTCCCCTGGGAGAACAAAGGCACACTGAGGGCCTGATTCTCCTCTAAAATGCTCTTCCTCCACTCAGGCAGGTAACTCCAGTTTTTCCCTCTCTGACTATTCCTAAATCTGGCCAGACAAACACTATGACCTTGCTACGTCCTGCGCCTCTGAGTGAGCAGCTGTCACACAGGAAATAACCGGTGGCCAGTCCAAAGCACCCTTCCCAAGAACTGCTCCAGCCTTCTCAGGAGAAGACAAGAACAGGGGTGGATGGTTGCAAGCCCTCGGCACTTTCTGGGGAGTCGGCACACGTACCCGACCGAGTCTCGCTCCCGGGCGGCAGATCCAGGCTGCCATCCTGGGCTCATGTGGACCTGTGCCTCCCACTTTAACAGCTTCTTCCACCTGCCCTGCTCCCTCATCTAACTGCCCTGATCCCTCATCTAACTGCCCTGTCCATCCCGACTGCCCTGACCCATCGAGCTGGAGGCTCAGCCTCATAGAAGCTGCCTTTGGGCTCGCTCCCCCCCACACACACACACATGGCCTCCTGCTCTGCCCAGCATGGGAGCTGAGGAGATCAGTGGTAGCAGGATGGAGTTCAAAGGGTCCGGCCAATCCTCTGAAGGAAGGAAAGGTGGGAATTTCAAATACCCAGTTCAAGCCGTTCACTTTTCCTCACTTGATTCAAAAACTGTCATTAACATAGCAGCCCCTGTTCTTCCACCGTCAACTCTTCACAGACTCCATTCCTCAGAGCACAACAAACAAAACAAAACAAAAACACAAAAGACCTTAATATATCATGTTTAACTATAAAGGACAAAAAATAATGTTTGGCTCCTTACTGCCTGAGAACTATTTCTTTCTTTCTTTCTTTTTCTTTTTTTTTTTTTTTGTCTTTTTGGTCTTTTTAGGGTCGCACCTGCTGCATATGAAGTTCCCAGGCTAGGGGTCTAATTGGAGCTGTAGCCGCCGGCCTACATCACAGCTACAGCAACTTGGGATCTGAGCCAAATCTGCAACCCACACCACAGCTCATGGCAACACCAGATCCTTAACCCACTGAGCGAGGCCAGGGATCAAACCCACAACCTCATGGTTCCTAGTTGGATTTGTTTCCTCTGTGCCCAATGGGAACTCCCTGAGGAGTATTTCTTAATTAACTCCAACATCAGTCATAGTTGCCGTGCAGTTTCCAAGGACGTTGCTTTTCCACCAAGGATACATGCCCCCCTCTTTTGTCTACTTTACAGAAAAGTCATCCACCACCTGGAACTTACACACCCACCCGTAGCCTTCACGGTGACGTGTGAGTGCAGTAATCAGGCGTGTCAAGCCACAGCTGTCAGCAGGGAAAGTGGACACTGCTCTGGATTCCTCGTGGAGATGGGCTGTGAAACCAGTCCCGCGCTACACAAGGGCCACTCGTGAAATCCGTCCTGATGGCATCAGCGCACTGTTTCTTAAAAGCTCACACTCTTCTAATCATTTACAAGTAAAGATACACGTAATAACAGTCGCTATCACTGGGCCGACTGCCTTTCAGAAAGAACACGTTTGCATCCTGGTTCTTTACACCCCTGTTAACACAGTGGTGGGGCTGCGCCGTGGGCCATGGCAGAGGTGGCCCCGGGGAGGCCTGGGGAGGGGCACGTGGGGCCAGGTGAGGAGAAGCCCAGGCAGGGGCAGAGCCTTGAATGCCACTTGGGGGGGTGAGCCTCTGAATCTTTCTGAGCAGAATGACACAGCCCTGGCCACAGTGCAAAGAGTGGAGGACTGGGGTGAGACAGGAAAGGCGGACGAGAAGATTCCTGGCCAGGGACAACTCAAAGGGAACCGGGAAGGAGCAGAGCTTTGGGGAAAGTGACTGTCCGTTCTGTCAGGACAGGGGAAAGGGAGACAGGGTCCGTTTTCAAGCTGCGATGTGCTATTTTTACCGGGCAGGTGCTGCAGACGCCAGGGGCTTCAGCATTGTGATGAAAGCGGGCCCTGGGGAGCTGCCCTGCTGGGGACATGCAGGGTGGGTCACTGCACAGAGGGGAGAGGTCACGAGCCAGGAGATGCCCTTCACCAGTGACAGCTGGACAGCTTTCTGCCCAAAGCCTGATACCCATCAATTACATGTAAAGGATCTCATCTGAAGCAAAACTAAGTGAACACCACCACATGCAGAGCATTCAAGTGGAGCTTGGGTGCTAAACCGCATGGGTAAGGTGAACTTAACCTATGCTTACACCGTCCTTGAAAACGCCACTGAATCACCCATCAGCACAAGGACCTGCTCCCACAGTGGGAAAACTCAGGAATGGACACCACGCAGGGGACAAGGGTCCCCCACTTCCAAGTCCACCCTCCATCCACAAGGCACACTCACCAGGGGATGGCTGCCTGCTCACCATGTCTCCTGTCTGCCTGTCTCTGCTCAGCTCAGAGAATTTAAACCATTAAAGTGAAACACCCCAGTGATGCCATATCCACAAGCTTCACCCCAAAATAATCCACATTAGAAAAATAACAAATTCTTCTTTAAACGTGACACTTTTTGGGCAAATGGCATAGAATTCAAAACATTACCAGATGTTCAAAAGTCGATCTCCACTACTTTCCAGAGTCCTGGGTAAAGAAAAGGTAAACTCATACTCAAGTTGCAGTCAGGATGTGGAACATGGGAGAGCTACCTTCTGAACACTGTTTATTAGCGCCCTGATGAAATTACTTCGCTTCCTCATCGGTACATCAACTTGAGGGTATATGGCTGGTTAGCCTCACAGGACATTCCAATAAAGGAATGATGAGTGGCACAGCCACTTTGAACCTCTTAGAGAAGATGCCACATAAACCTAAGGTGTTATTACCATTATCTCCAGCTGCAGTACTGCCTGGGAAAGTTGTCAGGTCTTTGGACTCAGAATTAGAAAGGAGTTCCCGCTATGGTACAATGGAATCTGTAGCGTCTCTGAAGCACCAGAATGCAGGTAGGTTAATCCCCAGCCTGGCACAGTGGGTTAAGGATCTGGCATTGCCACAGCTGTGGCGTAGGTCAGAACTGTGGCTCAGATCTGATCCCTGGCCAGGAAACTGCATATGCCTCAGGGTGGCCAAAAATGAAAAAAAGAAAAGGAAAATTTTAAAGATAGAAAACAACATAGAGTAATTTTTGATGTTATACACACACACACACACACACACACACACACACCCAAGAGCAGAATAAAGAGCGCCACAAGTTCCTGGACACACCCAGCTTTGAGAAGTGCAGCTGGCATCCTCTGTATGAGAATCTGGGCTGCTTAGGGGTTGGCGCAGATAAGACAGAGCTGAGGACTCTTGGTCTTAAGAGAAGGACCACTTCCTCTCCTGCCTCTGAGAACACTGTCTCCAGGAGCCCTGAGCTCTCCGAGCTGGAGATGCCATGACTAGGTGATCTGGTCGACAGTCACAGCAGACTCCACGCTTCCATCACCCCCCTCGCACCCCGCCCAGTGCCAGACCCGTGAATGTGGCCATGTAGGACCTCTCCCCCCACCACCCACGCACCCCAGATCTGGTCACTTGCCTGCCAAACATCCGCAAGTAATCCCAAGGAAAGCAGAAGAACCAGCCAGCTGAGCCCTGCCCAAATTCTGACCCACTAAATCATGAGCTATCATTAGTTGTCAATTTAAGCCATGAAAGCTCTGGGTGGCTTGTTATGCAGCAATGCCTCAACGTGCATGAATTTTCAAACAACATTTTGACCACTCAACTTAGGGTAATGGCTACTTGAAACTGCTGAACCAGAAAAAATTCCCACATGGGTCCTGCTCCCAGACATATCAGACCTTTAAGTCATGTCGAACCGGTCTGTAAAACTCAGTCCTAGGAAGTTCTTCTACCTGCAGAATCTTCGAAGACAATGTTTTAAGCATAATGACCAAGAACGGCCCTTGGCAGCTCTGAAAGCACTCTTGAGGAAATGATTTCGTGTCTTAATCACCCCTGGCCAGTGAGCCCTGTGCTGGGTCCTCCCTGCACTGCGGAAGCCCAGTCCCACATGCCAACTGTAAAAAGGTCGGCTGGCGAATGCCGTGTGAAGAATGACAGCCTGGTCATCTGTCCTCTTTACTTCAGTAACAAAGGAAATGGATAAAACAAAGGAGCCAGGATGCCGGCTGAGACACCAACAACAAAGCCTCATCAGAGTTAAGAGACCTGAGCCCAGGCAGGCAGGTCCTCTGACCCAGGTGCCGGTTCCTGAGGCCACAGGCCAGAGGCACATGTTTGCTCGCGGCTCTGGCGTGGGGCTGGGAACTGCTGCAAGGGAATATTCCAGCAAGCAGAGCGTGGAAGTTCGAGAGAGGAACGCCCTGTGGCCAGCTTCTCTCCTGCGACTGTCCCCCAACACATGGAGGCACAGCCACACCAGCGTGAAGGCAAAGTCCAGCACAGGGAGTCCTCGGCCCACTGCTCTCGGGGCCTCCGCCCCTCCTCACCCCAAACCAAAACCCTAGCTGTCCTGTTTCTACACATCACAAGCACCCAGGGGACATCACCTGACTCTCCCATAACTCCTAACTCTCCCATTTTGAGGATTTTACTCAGTATGACCATTCTTTTCCCCTCATCACCAACCCCCATGCTATCATTTTATTGCCCCTCCTAGACCTGTGGAAAGTAACGTAATGTCTTTTCTATGAAAGGAAATCTTGGTGACTCCATTCTGCTCCGGCTTCGGCTGAAACGCCCTCCTGCGACCCCCTCCTCGTTACCTCTTCTCCCCGCAACAGTCTGTTTCAATTAGCCAATCGGGAAGAATGTGTGCCCTGCCCTGACCCACGCGAAGGCGTCAGGTACATCACCTGCGTCAGGGATAAACAGGGAGGGTCTTGTCTTGGGCGCAGCGGGCTTCTTGGGGTGCCCGCGCCCTTCTGCAGAAGTAAAGAGCCTTGTCGAGATCTCCCCTTGTCCACGTCTCTCACTTTCCGACACTGACGACCCGAGCCAGAGTTATCTTATTTTTCCAACAGACCCTTCGGCTCCTTTCTGTCATTAAGCTCAACCAGACATCATTAAGAGCTAGTGGCTAAAACCTAAGGATGCCGGTGCTGCGGATTGTTTCCACAAATTAAACTCAAAATTAACAGGCAGAAGTGAGTGACTTCAAATGTCAGAAATGAAAAGGTACAGACTGGGCCACTGTCACCTAAGTGACCAGCCCATTTCCATGCACAGCTACAAGGCAGCAGGGCCCTCGGTCACCTAACACGACCCCAAAGGACCTGGTGGCTGCTCTACCCCAATGGTTCCCCATCCTCGTGGCATGAAAACCACCCGAGGAACTTGGCAGACATTCCAGTATCCACCCCCCGACCCAGAGATCTGACGCCCGTGGCTGGTGGGGAGCCTGGGCATCCGTGTCTTAGACACCTTTCAGGTATTGCTCCCTGCAGCCAGGGTTGAGAACAATTGCTCTGGAATCATCTGTGGATCGGGTTAAAATGCGCATCCTGAGAGCGTCTGGGATGAGGTCTGTGATTTTACACCTCTAACCAGCTTCCAAGCAGTGCCGTTGCTGCTGGTCAGCAGACCACACCTGAGCAGCGAAGGGCTCCAACATCTAGCCACTGCCTCCTCGACCCAAGCAGGCCCATCATCCCAAAGATGCCCTTCTTCCCTAAGCCCATGAGCTGCTCCGGGGCAACCAGGTCAGGAAAGAACCTGTCTTCTCGGACGGGGGCTGTCTACTCTTTCTTGCGGCACAGCAATATCCTAAAATGCAGGGGCCACGTTGTGCGTTGTGATGTAAGGAGTCACAGCACAGGCTCTGCAGCCAGAGGGGGTCGAATCAGATGTACAACTTTAGGTCACTTTTTAAATCCTCTTTGGCCCAAGCGTCCTCACCTATAAATTCGGATTTGCACCACTCCCAGCCCTGCATGGGGTTAATAAAGCGGCTCAGAGCACTGAGCCCAGCACATAGGACCTGGTGCACAAAAGGCCCCTAATGCAGAGAGTTCTAGCCTGGCCCTCGGTCATAAACAGCATCACAGCTACCATTTCCTGACACCAGTTTCCTGGTTCCCCGCCTACCTGCCAGAAACTCCCCAATGAACCAGGACTCAGAAGACCTCTGGCTATCACTGTCAAAGGTGCTTTCTCAACAACTCCCCCACCTGATAGGCAGAGAAATAATGCCCTTGATACAGCACCTCTTGTGCAAGAACTTTCGATCATCTGTCCTGACTTAATAAGCTTACTAGCACCAAAAGCAAAGACTGACCTGAAAACACCACTCTGTTGAATCTATAAAGGAAGCAGCTTCCCACTTCATAGGTGGAAAAACAGCCCAGGGCCAAAAACTCCTCTGCTCTGGGCTGAAATCCCACCCCCAAACCATCTATCAAAACGACTAAGATCTGTCTAAGACTCCCCAGATAAAAGAGTAAAACTTGGGAGTTCCTGTCATGGCTCAGTGGTCAACGACTCCGACTAGGAACCATGAAGTTGCAGGTTCAATCTCTGGCCTTTCTCAGTGGGTTAAGGATCCGGCGTTGCCATGAGCTATGGTGTAGATCGAAGATGAGGCTCAGATCTGGCATTGCTGTGGCTGTGCCATAGGGTGGCAGCAACAGCTCCGACTGGACCCCTAACCTGGGAACCTCCATGTGCCACTGGTGCAGCCCTAGAAAAGCCAAAAAAAAAAGGAAGGGAAAAAGAGGTGAAGTTAATTAACTCGCTGGGAGGAAATCTGCAAAATGTATATGCATATCAAAATCACGTGGCACACTTTAAATAGCTTGCAATTTTGTCAATTACACCTCAATAAAGCTGAGGAGGGAACTCCCCCAAAGTTATTTCTCCCAAGTTTTGTTATGAAATGCTAGGGCATTGTGGAAAGGTTTTGGAAAGTACCATTCATTCCTTTCATTACAAAGCACAAAACACAGGAAACTGGAAATGGAAGAGATAGGCATGAATTCGAATCTCCCAAACTGTGGTATCTCCTTTTCCTGTCCTGTATGGAACAAAAGCTTAGAATTTAAAATGTACTCAATGACATTGAGACAATGTTTACAAACAAATACTGGAAAGGATCAAAGTTAAACTATGACCATTGCACCACTAGAAAAGCTCTATTGTTTTAATCACTACTTAGCAGCTTCCCTAAACACATATGCAGAGAAGGAGGCAGCACTACTCTAATTAATAAGACATTTAAAGTCCTCAAAGAGAGGAAAACAACTCTCCATTCCACGGTAGGGAAAGGCAGATGAGAAGCGGCGATCCTCTGGAAGCCACGAGGCCAGTGAGTTGTGAGGCACTGGCAAGGCGGACAGGGAAGCACGGCCACACCCAGAGCCCAAGCCAGCCTCCCAGACACCACGGCCTGTTCAAGATGATAAATGGGTCCATTCTTGGGAGAAGTCTTCAGGTGACTGGCATTGGGTGCCTTTAGCTGAACAGAGGTATTAAAAGTCACAGCAGGAGTTCCCGTCGTGGCGCAGTGATTAACGAATCCGACTAGGAACCATAAGGTTGCGGGTTCGGTCCCTGCCCTTGCTCAATGGGTTAACGATCCGGCGTTGCCGTGAGCTGTGGTGTAGGTTGCAGACGTGGCTCGGGTCCCGCGTTGCTGTGGCTCTGGCGTAGGCTGGTGGCTGCAGCTCCGATTGAGCCCCTAGCCTGGGAACCTCCATATGCCACAGGAGCGGCCCAAGAAATAGCAAAAAAAGACAAAAAAAAAAGTCACAGCAATCTGTCAACGCTTACAACCACCCACCCAGGCAAAAGATGCTCTAGGTTCATTTACCGCTGATTTAGCCCTAAAATCACCATCTTAAAGATCTAGAGAAGAGGAGTTCCCGTCTTGGCACAGCAGAAACAAATCTGACTAGGAACCATGAGGTTGCAGGTTTAATCCCTGGCCTTGCTAAGTGGGTTAAGGATCCAGCATTGCCATGAGCTGTGGTGTGAGCTGTGGTGTAGGTCGCAGACGTGGCTTGGATCCCGAGTTGCTGTGGCTCTGGCGTAGGCCAGCGGCTTACAGCTCCAATTAGACCCCTAGCCTGGGAAGCTCCACATGCCCGAGGTGCGGCCCTAAAAAGACAAAAGACAAAAAAAAAAAGATCTAGAGAAGAGCAAGGAAGTACTATGGGCACGTGAGTTATAGACGCCTGTAGAATAAAGGATTACAGGGGCCACAAAAATGTCGCCTTTCCCATTTTATTGTTTTTGTTTTTTTGGTTTTGTTTTGTCTTTTCCAGGGCCGCACCCTCGGCATATGGAGGTTCCCAGGCTAGGGGTCCAATCGGAGCTATAGCTGCCAGCCTACACCACAGCCACAACAATGCAGGATCCAAGCCATGTCTGCGACCTACACCACAGCGGCAATGCGGGATCCTTGACCCACTGAGCGAGGCCAAGGATCGAACCTGCAACCTCATGGTTCCTAGTCGGATTCGTTAACCACTGAGCCACGACGGGAACCCCCTCATTTTATAACTCGGACTATCTCTTTGAGGTCCAGGGTATTCACAGAACTCCTACCAGTTAATAAATGCTGAAGGTCTTTAAAACATTTGTGCATTCTATGAATATCCACAGTGTTTACAATTTCTAGCCTTAATCCTTCCAAGTTTCAAAAGATTTTTTAAAGGAAAAATGTGTAACCAAAGCCTTTTAAAATACTGTAAATATAGCCAAGAAACTTGGCATCGTCTCCATTCATCTAGTAGTATGGCAGCTGCAATTATCTTAGAAAATAACAAGGGCTGCTAGGAGAAGAAGTCACATAGCTAAAGTCACACACTTCTCCTTGATCTGTAAAAGAATCGGCTTTAACTATTGGGTTAGCAGAACATTCTTCTTCCCTATTTCCAATTGATTTATTAGTAAATACTAATACTGGAATTTTGACAGTACTTTTAAGAACAAAGTGGTAACACTTTAACTTATCATCTCAAAAAAGACAACTGGTATCATAAATCAAACCAAAAATCAAGGTAACTTTATGAATTAGCCACTAAAAGTGTGCCTAAACTATGTGTAAAACTTGGGAGAAAGAAGAAAAACTATCTAAAATTGCCCAGAAGACTATAATATGACGAGGGGATTATCAACATTAAATCCCTAGATCATCATTCCTGCCCACAACAACAGCAACAACAACACAATTCCAAATCAGACATGAGAAAACTGAGGCTCACAGAGCTGACGGGGCCTGCCAAAGGTCAAAACTACTGTGGCCAAAACCAAGAACTCAAAGAGCTTTTCCACTGTGGACATCTACGGGGCATCTAAATCAATGTCACCAGGGATTGTATTTCTTAAATTGCAGGAGAATGTTTTCAAGATGTTTTGAGGGAGAACTTTTTTGGCCAAACATTCAGTTTCCTGCATCTACAGCAGTTCAAAAGAGGATGAGAAGCAACGATGCAGAAGTATTTCTTCAAGTGAGCCTTAATCCCTGGCAACCGTTCTTAGCAAAGACAAAAGAACAGTTCTGCGAACATTTACTCTGTTTTACTTCCTATGATGCTTTTTCACATTCTCTCTTCAAACCCTCACAACAATCCCATGAAGGACTCAGAAGTCGCATCAGAAGCCAAGGACCCTGGGCTTACAGAGGTTATGGTTCTTGCTCTCACACACACAAATGCTGCAATCTGCTCTTCTGAATCCTGGCCCAGAGTGTGTCATGCTGATGTGCCTGCCCCCTGGGAGAAAGAAAAAGAAAAAGGAAAAAAAATCCTACCACCAAACTTTCCACCTCTGACTAATTGTGTTTTTGCAAACATCTGTGTTTTAAGAAGTAGCTCATAAAACACAAAAGATAAAACTGACTCCACCATAAAAAGTGTAGAGTTATCTATCCAGATGATGCACTTTCACTTCAAGAGATCCTCTCGATTTGTCTAAAGGTTTGTTCCAGATCTCTCACAAAGTGGTGAAGGTACCAAAGCCGACATCCAACTTTCATGGCTGCAGTGACGGACCGGAGCCTGTGTGGTGATGTCCCAGGTATCAAGGGCCTGCGTGTTTACCTCCCTCTTCCAGGAACAGGATCTCAGTTTAGGGAATAGCACTGCTGGGCAGGACCCTGGTGCACTCTTGCTCACCTGTGACTTTGCACACCGGATTTCAGAACTACAGATTACACATCTCTTTGTGTGTTCCCCAGAAAATGGTTGAATCTTTGAAACTCTGGATCTAATATTAGATTTGGAAAAAAAATTAAAACACGAACATGAAAATTTTTCCCAGTTTTACTGTATGCTTAAAAGAACCAGAAAAAATAATAATAATTCCCAGGCTGACCCTTTATAGAGAATGGCGCTCTCTTTTTTTACATTTTTAATCTGTTAATATAACATTTTTATTATTTAGCAATTTTAGGTTTTTGACATACAGTGAGTTATTTTCTGAAATAAACGTTGAGAAGGAAATACTGATTTTTATAGTGGAATACGTCAAAGAGGCCTTTTCAGAAACATAAACCCTATCGTACAGGATGCAATAGAATAACAAGAAAAATTATACACCAAAAATAAATAAATAAATAAACCTAAGTTACAAAAAATGGTCTTAACTGTGTCTGAATATTAAAGAACATTAAAAGTGGGGAAGGAGTTCCTATCATGGCTCGGCAGTAACACACCCAACTAGTATCCATGAAGATGAGGGTTCAATTCCTGGCCTCACTCAGTGGGTTAAGGATCCAGCGTTGCCATGAGCTGAGGTGTAGGTCACAGGCGCAGTGTGGATCTCGCACTGCTGTGGCTGTGGCTGTGGCATAGGTTGGCAGCTACAGCTCCAATTTGACCCCCTAGCCTGGAACTTCCACATGTCAAGGCTGCAGCCCTAAAAAGACCCCCCCAAAATAAAAGGTGGGGAAAATATTGACCTGCTTTCTCTAAAACCACTTAAATTTTCACCACCATAAAAATAGCAAGTTCCTGAATATATATGTGTATGTCTTTGTATATACATAGCAAGCATTTAGAATCATGCAGTATCATGCATTTAGTCACACTTCACAAAGGCAATAGTCTTCTTAAGTCACTCCTGAGCGTGTACTTTATCTTGAAAGACATTTATCTTGGGTCAGTAAAGAATTCTGAGGAACACTCCAGGCAAAATACATCCTAACTTTAATCAGCATAAGTTTGACCCAGGGTGCAGGCCCATCAGTTCAAAATAAGGGAAGCAAAACATTCTCACTGGGAGGGGGGGGATGGAGTAGAGATGGACCCTGTCTGCACCTCCAAAAAGCCACTGCCACCACCCCGGCCCCAGGGTCCCACAGGCACCATGACCAACACACAGACTCGGGGTGGCTGTCAGCAGGGAGCCCAGCCCAGAACTGCTGAATGTGGGCAGATGAAGCTGGGAAAATTGACACTCGTAGAGCTTGCGAGATTTGCCAAAGGTCAAAACTACGGACCCAACCCCAAAACCAGAAAAGCTCTTCCACTATGGACACGTAGCCCATCCAGTCAACTGCAGAGGCAGCTGGTGAGCTGGGTGGGAAGGAATCTCTGGTTGAGGGAGAACAAGGCAGGACAGGCGGGGTGCTGGCTGGTGAGGCCTTTGAGGAGACCAGGGGACCTGTCAGCTCAGCAGCCCAGGCTTAGCAGACAGCACCAGGAAACACCAGGCCGGCTTGAGAAAGCAGCTTCACGCACTGTGTGGAAAACGCCTAAAAATAGCCAGTCTTCATTTTGAGGTTTCTGAGCATCTCTGACACAGCATGTCTTATGGGACTCTCAGAACAATAAAATACCTAAAAATGGGGCTTTGTTCATAATGGCTTAGGAAGTCCATATTTTTTTAACATCTTTATTGAGGCATAATAATATACCACAAAATTCACCCATGTGAAGTGTACGGTTCAGAGTTCCTGTTGTGGCACAATGGGATCGGCAGTGTCTCTGGAGCTCTGGGACACAGGTTCAATCCCCAGCCCAGCACAGTAGTTTAAGGATTCAGTGTTGCTGCAGCTGCACGTAGGTCGCAACTGTGGCTTGGTTCTGATCCCTGGCCCGGGAACTCCATATGCCTCAGGGTGGCCGAATATGAATAAAAGAAAAAAAAAAAAATGGAAGTGTACAATTCCATGATGTTTAGTATACTTGCAATGGAACACAGTTATCACCACTATCTCAATTTAGAACATTTTCATCACCCACAAAACCACCCCATCGCCATTAAACATCACTCACATTACCCTCAACGCCCAGGCCCTGGCAACTGCTATGCTACTTGCTCATCCACACCCTTGCCTATTCTGGTCCTTTCGTACATACGTACTCATACGATATATGTGCGCCAGTATAAGTGGCTTCCTTCATAGTGTTTATGAGGTTCATCTATGGTGAGGGCTATGTCTGAAATTCATCCCTTTTTATGGCTGAATAATATTCCCATGTGTACTATTCCACAAATTATTCAGTTGGTAGACATCTGGATTGTCCCATTTGGGGACTATTATGAATAGTGTTGCCATGAACATTCATATACATGTTTTTTATAGAGAAACATGCTTTCATTTCTCATGAAGGTGTATGTGTACAAGCTATTTTTGAGAGAAAAAATTAAATAATTCACAGTTCAAGTCATTTGGAATGAAGCTTGGCATTTTATTGCCAAGTTCCGATACAAGTTGACAGAGGAAAAAAGCATAAACAAAAGTAACATTTAATGACATGAACCACATCGAGATGGGAGGTCAGACACAGGCAGACGCAAGGCTACAAAAGAAAGGCATGTTTACATCATCCTTCCAAATGGAAAACAATCTTTAACAGGTTAAAATAATAACTAAAAGACAAAAAATAATTACCTTTCAACTATGTTCACAGAACGCTGCCATTCTTTTCATAAAGTTTTCTATTTTCCATATAAAACAAAATAGATGCCAGAAATAAATAGGTAGAATGTATAAATGCACTGAGCTTCCGCTTTACTGCCGTTGACCTTGGCCCCGGCTAGGACTGCTGCCTGAGTGACCCAGCAGGAGAAAAGTCCATGGTGCGGGCCGAACCACCCACCTCCAGCCCCTGGAAAAGCAGCTCCGCCTGTGGAAAGCACGTCCCTGGACCAACCATATCTATTTCTTTGCATCCCTGAGAAAATGCAGAGGGCTCCGGTCGTCCCTCAGGTGTTCCCCGTCACCAGCCTGTCTCCACCTCTACAGGGAGGCAGAAACCTCCCCCGGCAGATGGAGGGCTGCACAGTGGGATTTTTGAATGTCACCTCTTGGCCAATTCGCAAGCCAAGAAGCACTTCATGTCGCCAGACTCTCTCTGCAAATCTCAGACCCTAAACATTTCTGTTGACTCCTGGCACTTGCCCACGGATCCCAACTGACAGATTTAGAAGTGCCAGACCCAGCATAGGTGTGTCCCGGGGCCAGATTCCTGCACTGCCCTGGCCACCTGCCTTGAACCAGACCCAGTGCAAATCCCAGGATGATCCCTCTGCTTGGTCTGAAAAACAGACCCAACTCCTTGAAACTGGCCAACACAAAAGCATACCTTTGAGGACTCCAAAATCACACTAAGTCTGAGTTTCAATTACAATCTCTTCGGGCCAATATGTCAAACATGCCAAACATACCAAACAGTGAAGTCCTTAAAATTATAGTCTCCAAAATAAAAGCACACTTTTTGAGGGAGAATAACGTGCAATGTATTTATTCTCAACTTTGTATCTACTCAGCTTGTGAAATGACTAAGTGGCCAACTTTTTTTTTTTTTTTTGGTCTTTTTAGGGTCATACCCACAACATATGGAAGTTCCCAGACTAGTGGTTGAATTGGAGCCCCAGCCCCAGCAACATGGGGTCTGAGCCTCATCTGTGACCTACACCACAGCTTGCAGCAACTCCGGACCTGCAAGCCACTGAGGCCAAGGATCGAACCTATATCCTCATGGATATTATTCTGTTTCTTAGCCTGCTGAGCCACAATGGGAACTCCTATGTGGATGATGTTGAGGCAGGGCCATCACCTTCCAGCACCTCTCCTGGAGGAGAAGGGGCACAATTTTGTTCTGAAACAAACAGACCAAAACACCCACAGCAAAGCACATTCCTCCAGGTTAGCACAGGAGCTGCGGAAAGGTCCTAAGAGAAGCAGCAAGCCAGGAGAAGCCCAGGCAGCCTTGGGATGCAGAGTCAGCATCCCGATGGTGGGGCTGAGGCTCAAGAGATGCGCAGACACAGCGAAGAAGTGGTCCAGGAGGGAGAAATAGACAACACCAAAGCAAAGGCAGGAAAGTCCAAGCAAGTCCAAGTGCGTAGGGGTGAGGTGGGGGTTCGATGGGGGAGAGGCTGGAGTGAGGAGGGGTCCTGCAGGGACAGGCCCCACTGAGACAAAAGACTCAGCCTCTGGGGAAAGTGGGTGCTAAGCGGACTCAGCCTCTGGGGAAAGTGGGTGCTGAGGTATTTAAGCAGAAGAGCACACTGAGATTTGCATTTTAGAAAGACTGGCCTTGGAGTTCCTAGTGGTTAAGGACTCAGCTTGGTCACTGCTGTGGTGCAGGTTATAGATCCCTGGCTAGGAAGATCCACATGCTGCAGGCATGGCTAAATAAAGGAAAGAAAAATTTAAAAGATTAGGCTTTCAAACATGTTCCATTTATTTTTCCTCTTTGAAGGGGAAGACAGGAGAATGTCAATGAAAGAATAAAATTTATTTCATTTCACTATTCAAAAATATTGTCATTCAAATAAAACAAAAAAATATATTGTCATTCAAACTGCAACAAGATAACTGTTTTCCTAAAAGTTTCAGTAAGTTTGTAAATGTGTAACAACATTTGTTCACAAAAAAAACTCACACCAACCACAAGATTTGTCATAAAAACCATGACTTATATGGTTATAGTAATCAACCGTCCTCCCTCCCCTCAAAAGGAAGGCACATTTTCAAAAGTTACTGTCAGCATCCATCAATTTAAGTTGTTTTTTTAATAACAACAAATTGCTATTAAATAACTCCTAAGGTTTCCACACTTGAGGACAGAAGCAGTGGCCCAGAGAGCGACTCAGAGTAAAGCCAACATCCACAACACTTACATTCCCTGCCTAATACACACACATACACACACACACACACACACACACACACTCTCTCTCTCTCTCTCTCTCTCTCTCTCAAACACGATTGCTCTTCTGATTGTGGTGCTACTTAGGCAAATATGAATAATTCTACCTATGCTTTAATCAAATTGCACACACTGCCTTCATAAGCAGAGAGGAAAAAGCCAAACAGGTGTAGTAATAGCAGACTACTTGGGAAAGTTCCACAGGCAGCGAAACTGTTTGGGGAGCAAACCATATCAGGGATCCGGAGGCAGTACCTCGGAGTTTCCACTCATCAGCCCGCTCAGGACCCCATGAGCCCTGCAAGGGAGCAACCCACTCTAGAGATGAGGAAGTGAGGCTCCGCTGGGCTGGGCTGCCCAAGGTTAAGTGGTGAAGAACCGTGATCTCCAAAGCCCATCCCAAGCTCCCCCCGCCCAAGAGGGCTCTCGGGCCAGGGGCCGGTCTGAGAGGTTCCAGCCGACTTCCCACCCTCGCCTGTGACTTTAGGCCCTTCTCCCCTCCATTGCTCTGCAGTCGGCAGCATTTCTGCAGCCCGAAGGTGATCCCCTGCCCTCCCCAGAGAAGCGCCCGTCCAGACTGCCGCCCTGCCCAAACACCCCAGCCCTCCGGGGACCATCCAACTGCAGGAAGTCCCTGTGTCTTGCCCCGGAATTCCCGGTCCTCCTCTACTGGATCCCGCCTTCCATCACGTGACAGGAAGTCTCCACAGGATCCAGACCAGCCCTGATGCCCAAGCATCATTCCCTTCCTGCACTGCCTTCCCTCCCACTGCTCAGAATGGGAGCCCACACTCTCCAGACTCAAATGCCTGGACCCCACTGCAGACTGAGGGGCCAGGACACCACGGTCGACAGATGCTTTTTGAGGTCACCCCACTACCCAGGTAGGAGCGCTGTCCTAAATCAAGGCCAGTCTTCCCACTTACTAAGCCAGACACAAACCCTAGGGATTACAGGAGATTGCCGCCCCCTCCCCCATGTGCAAAGGACCACTCCCATCTCGGAAATCCAGCAGCCACACCTTCTGTGTGCACCAACCCGTTGCAAATTAACACCACTGCCTACTGTTACTTATAGTTGAATATATTCACCCTGCCTCCCAGATTACTTTCTTCTCGAGGGCAAGAATTTGGTCTTAATGTTTTTCTTCACAAACCGTGACATCCTGTACACAGCAGCCCTCCAACAAATCAACAATTTTTAAGAAAACAAACATGGCAATCTTCTTATCTTTCTCCTAACCAGAGTCTGGATGCACAGCAGGAAAAAATGGGAAATCTTGGGGCCAGCCCTGAACCACTCAGAATCTTAAGGAGCGGGTAAAGCCCTAAGAAGTCAAGTCACCAGGCGAGAGTCCCGGCAGTTGGTGCTTTTTACCCCGTGTCCATCTGGGACCATGGATGAGTCTGGCCACAGGCAGAAGTCACATACACAGACAGAAAGTCCACGTAACGTGGTCCTCAGTGTCCAGCAGAGCACGCTCCTTAGAGAGGGTCTGGATGAGGATGGGTGGGATGAGGAAGAACAGCCAAAACATTTTCACCCATCAGTGATCATGGACAGAAAAATGTTTTTTCACTGAAGAAAAAAAAGTGAATAAGTGTAAGCCTTCAAATACCTACTTATTGAGGACATTTCTGGTATTAAGTCACACCACTCCACCGCCCAGAAAAACTGATTTGTTTAATCTGAAAACAGCTCAAATATAATGCCAAAAATTAGCCCCACCACACCACAAAATGCTCACTGCCAAGTCTTAGAGGCTGGGGTCTTTTCTTTCCCCTTTCCTTCTCCCACCTGCCCCTCAGCTTAGCTGGTTCTTACGAAGCCATAAACATGATCTTCCCCCATTTTTCCCCACCAGATGGGAGTTTGTCATGGCACATGTCACCTAGCAACCAAACACCACTCCACAGCTACCCAGCTACCCAATTCTTCATACAAAATTTATCTTGTTCTCCTGAACAGTAAGGGATAAGGCAGAGATGACAGAATAAAAGTTAAAACAAGTGTTATTAAGTGTGTGCTTCATACCATTTTACACAGGGTGGGAGAACTGGGAAGAGCGACTAAAGTTTAATCTTGGCCCGTTACCTAAATTTTTTTTTTTGGTCTTTTTTAGGGACCACACCCACAGCATATGGAGGTTCCCAAGCTAAGGGTCCAATCAGAGCTGTAGCCACCAGCCACAGCAATGCCAAATCCAAGCCATACATGTCTACGAGCTACACCACAGCTGACAGCAACACTGGACCTTAAGCCACTGAGTGAAGCCAGGGATCAAACCTGTATCCTCTTGGCTACTAGCCGGATTCGTTTCCACTGAGCCATGACGGGAACTCATTTTTTTGGGGGGGGGGCCTTTTTTAGGGCCCCACCCTCAGTATATGAAGGTTCCCAGGCTAGGGGTCGAATCCAAGCCAGCCACAGCCACAGCCACAGCCACAGCCACAGCAACTCGGGATCTGAGCCGCTTCTGTGACCTACACCACCCGTTACCTAATCATTTAAGAGGCAAAAATACAAATGGACCCAGAAGATACTCTTGCAACACTGGAGAGTCAACAGTCTTGTGATCCAATGGCTGAACTTTGAAGACTGGAAAGCCCATTTAAAAATGTACCTGCTGAACAGTGAGTTGCACTTAAAGTGAATTTAAATAATTTGGGGATCATCTCCGAGTCATTTACGTCCACCTCCAACAACACCATCACTCACTGAGAATCACCCTTCCTTCCTTCCCTACCAGGTAGTCAATCTCGTACCTACCCTTCAAAACGCTTAGGCTCCACCCCTTAGGGTGCCTTCCCAGGCTCCCTTCAGAAACCCGCGCTCCCTTTTCCATGTTCTCAGTCTCTGTGAGACAGCCACCCCTGAAGCCTGCACACAAGACCCAGATCCATCATCAAAGCCTCTCAACTCAGCTACCCGACACTCTAGACACCCTAGGGTCTTCTCCCCACTGCACCACAACAGGCACGCACAGCTGGCTGCCTTCACCCGGACCATGGAGCCTCTTTCCTAGACTCTCACCGTCCAGTTTCCACCAGCTGCCTGTGGGTCCCTCAGATGTCCAGCACCCAAAACAATGCCTTGGACGTGGCGAATGCTGAAGAATGTCCATGGAAGGTATAGATGACTCTATCAGCCAACTACATTTCTATCTTCCAAACAAGCTGTTCAAGCAACTTGCATCGTGTGCATAACGAAATATGACTAATTTTAAGCATGTAAATGACTAATTTCAAGCATGTAAATTTTAAATTAAGCATATAAGCAAAGAAATGTCAATCACCCCTCCCTACTCAGGAACCTGGGCACAGTGCAGAATGTATGTTATTATTGTATGTCTCTTTCTCTTCACGATTTTGTTGGCTTCCCGAGTACATGTGCAACCTGATTACTGATCTAGAACGTTGCGATCACAGAAGTGATTTCTATGATTATTCATAAACAATCCCTTAAATGTGAGTGTAGGTTTAGAGGGGTTTTCCCCTTCGACTGTTTCAAGACAAACGAGTACCCAATTTCCACTAATGTTCTTTGGTTTCTCAGTAAAAGAGTTCAACTGTAAGGAACACTTTAGAGCTGTTAAGTCAACATCTTCCATCATTGTGTCAGGTTCTTAAATGTCCCCAAGATTTTCTTTAAAAGGCCAGTTTTATTCTAGTTTTTCTCCACACTAAAAACAAGTGTAAAAAGGGTTTTTTCCCCTTAATGTCAGAGATATTCACACGCGATCAGTCTTGACAAAGCCACCGTCCCCCTCACCTGTGGCCCCCAAACCTCCAGGACCCAAACCACTCCAACGTCGGGGACAAAAAGGAAATTTTAAAAGTGAATATGCTTTCCACCGAACGCTGCTCTGCGGCAAAGACAATATCCTCAGGTGCCTGAGAAAAACTTGGGAGGCGTGGGCTGTTGTCAAACAGACACAGACGATGCAACACTTTAACAAAACGCCTTTCCACTTCTGACACATTGTAGAGGAATGCAGCGAAGTGGAGACAATGTTACCACTCCACGGGGACGAGGAGAACGCTACTCCACACCCGGCCGTGGCCCCGCAGCCCCCGTGCGGGTGGACCTAGTTGCAGTCAGTCAACGCCGAGCTGCGGGCAGGAAAACTCGGCAATCCGGTGACCGATTTCGGGGCTGTGCTCCTTCAAGGAGCCGTGCTCCGGGGCCTCTCGGTCACCGAGGCGCTGGGCTCCAGCGACGCTCGCGAGCCAGAGGGAGAGGGTCGGTCCCCGCGCCGCGCCCCCACCCCGCGGGACCCCCGCCCGGGAGGCAGGAGCGGCTCCCGGCGGGGCCCGGAGGCACAGGCGAGCCACTGTCCCAGCGCGCGGAGCGAACTCTTCTCCGCCAGAAAAGTTCCCTGGGCCGGCCTCCGCCCGCGGGCCTGGGCGGGGAGCCGGGGCCGCAGTCCACAGCCGGGAACAGGCGTCCGGCCGGGCTCCGCGCGCTCCGGCGCGGCTCGAGCTCGACTCACGGGAGGCTCCGGGCGGCCGCGGCCGGGCGCCGGGGGAGGGGAGGGGGCCGGGGGCCGCGGCCCGGGCGCAGGCAAGTTTGCGGCCCGCAGCCCGGGCAGGGGGCGCAGGCCGGGCGGGCCGCGCGCGCTCCTTTCCCCGCCTCCGCCTCCTCCTCCCCTTCCAGGAAGCGCCATGTTGATCCCGGCGCCTTCCCTCCTCCCGCTCCTCCTCCCCTCCTCCGCCCCCTCCGCCGCCCGCCCCCGCCCGCGCCCCCGGCCCCTCACCTTGGCGATCGCCTTCCGGTAGCGGGTCACCGCTTGCTGGATGAGGCTGAAAACTTTCATGTGGCCGTCCCCGCACGGCACGACCACCCGGGTCCTCCCGAAGCACACGGTCACTTTCATGCCGCCGCCGCCGTCGCCGCGGGCCGGCCCGCGCCCCTCGCTGACCGCGGCCGGAGAGGCCGGAGCGCCCGGGGCCCGGGCGGCTGCACGCGGGGCGCGGGGCGCGGCGCGGGCGCGAGGCTAGGGGCCGGGGCCGGGGGCCCAATCGGCTCGCATGCCCGGCCCGCCGCCCTCGCCTCGCCTCGCCTGGCCTGGCCCGAGGCTCGCCCGCCTGTGCCCGCGCGGCGCCGCAGCCTCCGGCCACCTGTTCGGAGTGTCGGCGCGCTCGGCGGCGGGGCCGTGTGGCGCTGGCGCGGCGCTCGATCGCGGCCGCGGGGGAGGGGACGGCGGCGAGGGGAGGGGCAGGGAGGAGGCGCGGAGAGGGGAGCGGCGCGGAGGGGAGGGAGGGGAAGGAGGGGACGCGAGGGGAGGGGCGCGGAGGGGGAGGGAGGGGCGCCGCGGGCCCACAACACTGTGCACACGCGGCGCCGGGGCGCGGGGTGGAGCGCACCGCCGCCTCCCTCTGCCCGCGCCCTCCCCACCGCCGACCCCCTGCTCGGGCGCCGCTGCCCCCGCCGGCCCGCCTCGCGGACGCCCGGCCCCCCCCGCCTCCCGCAGGCTCTCCGGAGCCCCCGTTCCTTTGTCGCCGTGAATGCCCCTCCTCGGCTGGAGGGCCCCGGGCGGAATCGCGGCAGACTCGACGCGCCCCGGAGGGCGGGCAGGGTGCTCCCGCCCGGTCCCCCCCACTCCCCGACTCCTTGGAGCGCCAGGCGACGCGCCGCCGGCCGAAATGAGGGGGCGGGGCGGGGCGGGGGTGGGGGGCTTTCTTCCGAGACCACTATTTACCTTGAAGCTCCTGTGACCCCGCGGTGACCCACCCGCTTCAGCGTCTGCAACTCCAACATCAGCAATTCGGATCGTTTTATTCCCTAAAATTCTGCAGCCCAAGCAATCTTAACGCGAAGTTACGAACAATAACACTGAGAAGGCAGGCGCGGAGCGCGGGCACCTCAGCCCAGGAGGGAAAAGCAGCGCCGCAAGGAGTTACCTGCGTGGCGACAGGCGACAGTTTAGAGGAACAGGGGCCAAGTCAAGAAAAGTAACTGACGCGCCACTCTTGTCTCAGTTATGGCAGGAATCTTCGTGTTCCTCCCAACTGTGTGTCATTGTGTTGAAAGAATGGCAAATGTCAGCAAAGACGCAGGCCCACGTCTGTCCCAAACGATGGTGGATTTATTTTTGCCAGCTTGTCTAGGGTGTGTGGAAGCAGGCGACAGCTCCCTGAGCTCAAGTAGAGCTTCAGCACGTAAAGCAGGAAGCGCTGGGGACCGTCTACCTGCCATTTCAAAATAAGGAACCAGGACAGAGATTCATCTGCTTTCCAGGATCCCTGCACTGTCCACTGCCCCAGGTATAGTGCAATTTGTCCTGTAAAACATTGTACTTCCTCTCATCTCCAGCCGTTGACCAATACAATCAGTTGTCCTTGCAAAGCAGGGCCATGAGTAGATACCACATGTCATCATCTCACCTTACCCTAGGATACTAGGGAGTGTTGAAATCACTTGCCCAAGGCCACAGAGAAAACATGAGGCAGACCCAGAAAGAGAACCCAGGTTTCCTTCCATGCATTCACAGAAAAGGCCTTCATACTCTTCTCTTTAGCTGCAATGTACAACACTTCTACACAGTGATCAGTTTGTGACAGCGATGACAACTGGCTGAGGTCTTCCTGCTTCTTGTATTAATGTTTGGCTCCACAGTGGCAATTCCTGATAATTAGAGACATTGTTTCTGTGTTGATGCTTTGGGGAGGGAGGAGTATACTGATTGAAAGGCAAGTTCAAGAACAGCCAGAGGACATCAGACATCGCTGGCATCTAGGTTCAGATCCTGAAGGGTAACAAAGTCAGGACAGGCCAGCAAAGGATGATTCTGGGGAGGAAGGGAGAGAAGGGGAGGAGGAGACCAAGGCTCAGAGAAATTGCTGGACTGGTGATACAGCTGTGTGGTGTCTGGACCAGGGCCTCATGACTCTCAGGCCTGTCCTGGCTTCACTTCAATTTGATTCCACACACAGAGAAGACCTTCCATGTGGAAAACACTGGCTAAATGTTACAGAATTTTTAAAGGGACTAAGAAAAATATAGATTTTTGGAATAAGATAGCTACTCCAATAACTGTAATTCAAGACATTATCAAGTGCCAGCAAAAGGTTTAGGGCCGTACTACGGAGGGAGGCCTGCCTTCACAAAAGAGATGGCATCTAAGGACACCTGTGCCACTTTATTTACATCAACTCCTTCCACTATTCAGTAGTTAATAAGGGTTTAGACAGGTTTTTAAAAATGTGATCATAGGGAGTTCCCACTGTGGCGCAGCAGAAACAAATCAGACTAACATCTATGAGGATGTGTGTTCGATCGCTGGCCTAGTATCTTACCGTTAGGACATTTTAATAATTAGGACTAAAGAAAACACAGGTGTTTTTAAAACTCAGTTATATTTCGGAAATTATTATCTCTGAAGTATTTGAAACAGATGTGGAATGCCTCTCACTGTTATCCTTAAGATGCCATTGGCAATCTCGTATGCCTAGCCTCTCACACGTTCAGTCTAAAGAAGAATTGGATCTGTATTCACCAGATAATGATTGTCTACCTATTTTGTAGCAAGCGCTGTTTTGCAGGCTGGGGATGTAAGTTCCTCCCTCAAGAGGTGCCCAGTCTGGTAAAGATTTCAGACGTCAACAAGTGGCCACCAGAGGATGATAGATGCTACACGTCATGGATGGTGGTGGTACCCAGAGGAAGTGCTCACTCCTAGGAGAGAGGAAAGAGGGAGAGGTAGAAGCAGACCATCTAGAGGGACTCTGTCCAAGAGAAACATCAAGCGAGCACATTTGTAACCTTAAATCTTCTACTACCAGCCTGAGACCTTCCCAGGCCCCCCACCCCTCACCCAGAGCCAGACCTGCTTAGGTCAGAGGAGGCGAGTGGTAGTGAGATTGGTCTTTGACGAAATCCAGTGCCCAGGCTGTGGCATTCTAGCCAATAATTCAGGTGCACTGGACCAGGGCACACCCAGCCCTGCTGCTGCTCTGTCCCTGATTTCAAATGGCTGACTCATCCTCCCCTCCTCTGTCAAGTTACTCTGCTAAGCTGGGAGTTCAGTTTCAAAATCTGGCTCTGGTGCTTTGGAATGTCATCTGTTCAGGGTCTCAGTAGATGGGGAGGTTCGCTCAGGTGAGCGTGATACGGTGGATCCCATCCTGGACCCAGAACCACAGCAGCAAGAAGTCTTCGTGCTGCCAGCACAACGGATGCCCTGCCTTGTCCAGCCCTTCTCTCAAACGGGTGACTGTGAGCCAGGCTCTGCTTTGCTTGGAGCCCTGCGCTGCCCTCCCTCTCATGCAGGGGTGAAACCAAAGTCCTGACAGTGATTTACAGGGGCTCCTTGACCCCCACAGAATGCCCAAACCTTTTCCACTCCCCTCACTGTCTGCTCAACCCCCAGGATCCTGCTGATCCTGAAGCAGGCTGAGATCCCCCCTCCTCCGGGCCTTTGCAGCTGCTGTTCCCTGGGGGAGTCGAATGCCCTTCACCCCAGAATCTGCTTGGCTTCTTGCTCACTTCCTTGGGGCCTCTGCCCAATGTCACTGTTGCATTTCCTGACTCCCCGATATAGAATAACGGCTCTCCTCTGTCCATCTCTGTCCCCCTTGCTTTATTTTTCTCCATAGCACATGTCACCACCTGACACATTCTGCAGTTACCTGCTTACTGATTAACTGCCTGTTTCTTCCACAGGAATGTAATCTTAATTCGAGCAAAAATCTCTTCTATGCTGTTTATCACCCTGTCCTCAGGGTCTGCAATAGTGTTTAGTCCATGCCAGTGCTCAATGCAGAATTTTTAAATACATCTCGGTCACTAGTGATCAGCAAGGCACTTGTCACCTCGTGGATCTGTGATGTCATCTTGACTTCAGAGCGCTGGCTGGCTCGGGAGTAGATGTTGGGATGGTTCCCAAGTAATTGTTATTTTGAAAAGAGTAGATGCGACTGTGTGCTGGGCGCTGCTGATTGGACCCGCCTCTCCACCGCAGCACAGGCGTGTCCTCGAGAAAGCACAGCTGTCCTCTGGGTCCAGAAGCCGAATCTGCCCCACCGCCTGTTTGTGTGGCTTGTGACCTAAGAATGGTTTTTTCATTTTTCAGCATTTGAGAAAAAAAGATCCAGACAAGAATGATATTTTGTAACGTGAAAATTACAGGAAATTCAAGTTTCACTGCCTGTGCCTGTTTATTGGAACTCAGGCACACTTACTCCCTGTGTATCATCTATGGCTTTTGTGCTCCATCAGCAGAGGTGAGGTTGCACCCGAGACCATGGGGCCCAGAAAATCTAAACTATTTACTATCTGGCTACTTACAGAAACAGTTTGCAGACTGTGGTTTAAAGCCATGTATGGTGACTAGAGGATGGGAGAGGGGAGAGTAGAAAGAACATTTGGCTGGAAGCAAGAAAAGTGACTTCTCCTTCATATGCCCCTCATTCTTCTGGGATGTTGACAAGCTAATTAGATCCAAGTCCTAATCTCTCATGGCAGAGGCACCATAAGGCAACCCCAGTGAACCCCTGCCCCCATATAATCCCTTCCCCGTGTGTGTGTGTGTGTGTCTGTGTGTGTGTGTGTGTGTGCGCATGCAGAACCTGTGACTTGTTCCCATCAATAGAATATGGCAATCGGATGCCAGTCCAGTGAGGAAATTCCATCCCAGAAGCCTCCACCCAGCACACTCGACAGGGACTCTCCTGCTGGCCGTGCTATGGATGACCTTTGGAAAGGGCCATGTGGCCAGGAGCTGGGGTGCCCTCAGAGCCAAGGCCTCCCCTGTAGAGATGGTGGGAAGTGACTCCTGCCAACAGCAAATAGCTTGGAAGCAGTTCCTTCCCTGATCAAACCTCCAGATGAGACTACAGTTCCTGTTGACACCTTGAGAGTAGCCTGTGAGAGCCCAAGCAGGGAGCTCAGCTCAGCGCAGCTGTTGTGTATTGTTTTAAGCTACTAAAGTTGTGGCAATGTGTCACCTAACAATAGAAAACTAATATCTATACCATAATATTTGAATTCTATTTTCAAGTACCTTAAAATTTTAAGGTTCCTCTTAAGATCTTAGCCTGATGCTAAGAATCACCTAGGATGCTAATTAATGTACAGGTGCCCGTGGCTTTCCCTTAGAGGTTTTTTTGTTTGTTTGTTTGTTTTTGTCTTTTTAGGGCCGCACCTGAGGCATATGGAAGTTCCCCAGGCTAGGGGCCAAATCGGAGCTGTAGCCATGCCTATGCCACAGTCACAGCAACGTGGGATCCAAGCCTCATCTGCAACCTACACCACAGCTCACGGCAATGCCAGATCCTTACCCCACTGAGAGAGGCCAGGGATCGAACCTGTGTCCTCAAGGATGCCAGTTGGATTTTTTTCTGCTGAGCCATGATGGGAACTCCGTCCCTTAGAGATTTTTCCTTTGGACACTCTGGAGGCTGTTACAAGGGGTGGGGTGTGTGCGTGCGTGCACTGAAGTGCACAGCCTGCCTTTGCGGCCCTGGGTCTCTGCGCAGCTCAGGGATAGCGTGGAAACGTTCACACCCGCATCCTGAGGGTGGCTCCCCAGTAATTCAGGGAGAGGGTCCCCCTGAGCAGGAGCAGGGGGCAGGTGACACAAGGCTTTTTGCGAAGCAGTGATGAGCAGACAGGCCTGTGGAAGTGGAGGATTCTTGCGAGTGAGTGGCTGGAGGTAGTGGGCGAAAGGTGTCTTGGGGGACCCAGTGATGGAGGGCCTTTTATGCAAAAATCTCCTTTTTGTGGGGTGGCCAGTGAGGAGTCTTTGCAGGACTTGGGGTACATGTATGGGATGGAGAAAAGAGTCAGCTGGGATGCCCCCAGCCTCACCACCCTGGCGAAATGATAAGAAGCAGTGATCCTGGGGGTACTGCCCTCCCCCCATAGTGAGGACGGGGGATAATCCCCACCGAGAATAGGCAGCATCTCCCTGGGCAGGGCTGCCGCAATTCAGCTGCTCAGGCCTGGACTCGCTATGCCGTGCTCCCAGGCACGACCCCTCGATGGCACAGGGTCATTGTCTCTGCAGTGTCTCCACCACATCCCTGCAGCTCGCCCCTCCCACTCTCCCCTAAAATTGCGATGGAGCATTATAAGGAATTAAACAGAAGGAGATGGAAGACAAATTAACAGTGACATGTAGGCTGAAGCAGCTTCTTCCCCATTGCCTGGACCGCTCCCCCTCCTCTCTGTCAGCATAACTGGAGTCAGCCCAGGGTCCCAGGGCCTCCCTTGGCCACCTCCCTCCCTCTCCTGCCAACCAGCATCCCCTTTCCCACTTCTGACAACTAGATTTCACATGCTACAATGTCTATTTGTCAAAAATGTATTCATTCACTCATTCAACTTTGAGGAATTCGTATTTTGCCACTCACTGTGCTGAATAATGGTGATAAAAGGTAAGATGCAATCTCTGCTCTCAAGGATGTCCTCTTCTTGGAGAAGAGAGGGCCAGAGATGAATGTAAACAGGCCGCTGTAACAGAGTGTAGACTTTACCATGGGAACACAAAGACTGAAGCCTCGGTGGCCAGAGGTGATCAGACAAAGCTTCCAGAAAAGGGTAACTTAAAAAATGGATAATTGGCAGTGAGCCACCTAGGAAATTAAATATCTGAACTGAAAGGGGAGGTCTAATCCATGGATGGATGGCAGACAGATCTGAGTTTCTCTAGGAGAGAGGCAAAAAGACTGGAAAATGACCGAGTATGAAATAAAATGAGATGGAGAAATTGAAGACAACTCAAATTGTCAATGCATTGAGATTGACAACTCAATCTCAATGTATGGAGATTCCAGTGTTTAGAGAGGAAAGTAGAATATAGAATACTGTCCACATGGGCTGTGTCAACATGGCTTTATTGTGCTGTGTCCACCAGGGCACCCCATGCCACGCACTGAATATCCTTCCAGGACAGCCCTGGTTTTTATGAAATGGGAGGACTATGGGACTTACAACCAGAAGACTTGAGATTGAGCCTTCTCATCACCAGCAGTGTTGTTGGCCAAGTAAAGTAACCAGCAATTATGACTGTTTCTGTTTCTACATCTGCACCATGTGAATAATTCAAAGGCATATCTCCAGGGTGGCTGAAACACAATCAAATGAGATCATGAAAGTGAAAATATTTTGTAAAATGGAATGCCATCTGAAATGTTAGCTATGATGATTGCTAGTTCATTTTTCAGCTTGCTCTCTTTCTTGCCATAACACTTGACTCATGGAAATGATCCCCCCCCCCAGGGGCACGTTTGTCATTCTGGTCTTCTGATGACAAAAGTCACCCTCCTCTGCTTCCATGATTTAAACATAATGGAAATAGATTAGATAAAAAGAGAACTCCCTTCCCCACACAGCCCCCCAGAGATAACCAGAGTCGGTGCCTCTGCTTCCTGGACATCTTACCTTGTTTATGAAACCAGTCTTTCCACCAAGCACCGCAAAATGTTGTGTGTGTTTTTGTTGCCCGGTGTTTTTGTTCTCCTCTAGCGCTTTAAAGTTTATTCAGTGGGGAAACTTTCCTCTGCCACTGGCTGAAAACTTGGCAGACCCCTCACATTTCTTGCTCTGTTTTTAGGCACTGGACTGTCATGCAAAACATGGTATCAAATCAGAAATGAGGGATCCCGTCCAAGATTGTATTCATCAATTCTGACGGCGTTCAAAGGAGAGTCCACCTTTCCTGCAGGTGGTGGGTCCGGTTTTCTTTCTTTCTTTCCTTTTTTTTTTTTTTGTCTTTTGCCTTATTCTAGGGCCGCTTCTCATGGCATATGGAGATTCCCAGGCTAGGAGTCTAATCGGAACTGTAGCTGCTAGCCTACGCCACAGCCACAGCAACGCTAGGTTCGAGCTGCATCTGCGACCTACACCACAGCTCACGGCAATGCTGGATCCTTAACCCACTGAGCGAGGCCAGGGATCGAACCTGCAACCTCACCGTTCCTAGTCAGATTCGTTAACCACTGCGCCGCGACCGGAACTCCCTCATTTTCTTTATTTTCTCCTCCTTCCCCTCCTTGGCCAAGTCAAAGGTGGGGATGGCAGCTGAGCGGACACTGGGACCTCCTCCCTCAGCACCTGGCCATCGCTCTGGGCAGACAAACCCTCTAAGCCAACACCTCCTCTCCAGAATGCTTTGGAGCCACCTTGAGGGTCCCCTAGGCTATGCCTCTTCTCCCACTGGATCCTGCCCAGTTCAGCCCTCTGGTGTCAAGACCCACTGCTCACTCAGACTCTCTTGGACAAAGGTCCTGGCCCTCCCCAGCCCTCATTTTGGACTTAAAATGGATTGTAAGTGGCTGCAGGCTGACTCTTTTTCTCGGCCCAAGATCTGCACAAAACAAGTCATGCATTCCACATCTAAACCCTGTGGGAGTGTGGTCACTTCACAAATGCAGCCCTCTGCTCTCTGCCCTGCTTTTTCATTGGGAGGTGTGAGTCAGCACCCATCTGTGCGGTCCCCCAATTTCAAAGACCACAAACCCAGCCCCACAAGTGCCTGTAGAAGCCCATCCTCTCCGGCTCCAGATGAAAGACCCAGCGCTTCCCTGCCCCTGGCCCTCTGGCCCAGAACTCTTGAGTAAATTTCCTCCCGAAGCCCTGCAGCTCCACTCTCTTTTGGTCTCCATATGGCAAACAGGACTCACAGGTCCCAGAACCAATTTTCAGTATTTCCTTTGAAGATTCCTCCAGGCTGACCTGTGTCACACTCCACATGGCATCTGATATCTTTCCTGCCCTGTCCACTCCGCTGAAGCTTCCCTTTTAACCTTTAGTTCCAGGAATCAATACCTATGTCAATACAAATACTTGAACAAAATATTGTGTGATGGGTACAGTTTGACAGTTTTTATTTCTCTTAATTTAGTTCAGGCATCTTTTCAAGTAGTACAAGTAGAATCATCTCATTAAGGTAGCTTGTTCTAGTCTGGAGAGCGTGCCACCTGCAGACATGGAATTCCACTGTGGTTTCAGACAGGACTCCTGGACCAGGATGCTCAGCTAACCTCCGCTGAGGCCTTGGCCAGGCAGTGGAGGTGGCAGCTCCGGGCTGGGCTGCAGTGATGGGGCGGGTAGGGTGGTAGACAGGGAGATTGGGGGTAACATGACGGCCTTCCCTGGAGGGCTGTAATTACAGTAGCTGCTCGGCAAGGCTACGCCTTGGTCCCTGGGGTGTGCTGAGGATTTAAATTACGGGATGGAAACCAAAGGTGCCATCCTCCTCCCTTTTCTCAGGGCCTCTGTCCATGTCCTCATTGTTGAAGGAGCCAGATGCCTCTTGGAGAAGCACTTTTGGCCTCCAGGTCCTAACAGCCTCCCTTCCTCTCCCCTAGTGTCTGGGGTTGGGGAAAGAGTGGGTGTGTAGGAAATGCTAGTAATGGGGTTAAATGAATTGTGGCTGAAGCAGGAAGGAGGATGTAATTCTGGAGAAATAGGGACCATCACGTGACCTGAATGGGATGAAGAGGGAAAGGAAGTTAAGACCAAATATTTGAAATCCTTCTAATTCTTCTCTCTCTTTCCTCCTCTCTCTCCACCCCACTGCTTCAAAAAGGGACCGGCACATGTTTTTATCGTAGCTACAAAATCACATAGCTTAGAAAAACAGCGACAAAAACAGGCCACTAATGGAGCTCCACGCATGAGTATTCTGATGTCTCTTTCTGCTCAATCCCCACATCTCCATCACCGGGCGGGTCACCAAGGTCATAAGACATTAATGATCTGATGGTCTGAGGTTGTAAACATCCAGTGCAGACGTGGGCAGAGTGATGCTGCAACCTCATGAAATGGGTGGGTTTTTACGGCTATCTGACAACCAGGCTCGTCCCAGGCAGCGCCGTGGACCAGGGAAGACCCGCCCATGTGTCGAGCTGTTGAAGGCAGAAGAGAGTCCACAGGGTGATAAGGATGGAGTCTCAGAAAAGAACAACTTGATAAAATAGAAGGAAATAATGCCATTTGCAGCAAAATGGATGGACCCAGAGGTTATCATAGTAAGTGAAGTAAGTCAGGCAGAGAAAGACAAATACTAGAGGATATCAGCTTTATGCAGAATCTAAAAAAAAAAAAAAAAAGGCTCATTCTTGCCCTCCCCACCCCATCCCCTCCACTCCCTACAAAAAGAGCCAGAGGATCTTTTCAAAACTAACAGTCAGATTTTGCAAATCTCTTTCTTTCAAAACCTTAAATGACTTTCTACCATCCTTAGAATAAAAGCCTCCTTTGATGCTGGACACCCTGTAAGATCGGTCCCTGCCTCCCACCTCCCCACGTGTGCTCCCTCCTGCCAGCTGCCCTGGAGGGAGCCTCCCTCTGCTCCTCAGTTCTTCCCTGGGCGTCCGCACCCTCTAATCCCTTCTTCTGGAATGCTCTTCCCAAAAAGTTCACATGTCTGCTTCTCGTCATCAGCTTTCAGCTATAATGCAGCTCCTCAGACAGGGATTCCCTGACCATCCAATCAAAGGACCCATATCACTCCATCTCATAGCCTGGGTTAAAAATTTGCATTGCACATAAGTATCACCATCTGATATTTTCTTGTTCTTTGCCTCCTCTCACAAGAATGAGGCCCTCCCAGGAAGCATCTCCATCACTGTCTCCACTGCCCATTACTGAGTCGACATTGCTAAATATTTATCATTTTTTTTTGTTTGTTTGTTTTGTCTTTTGTTGTTGTTGTTGTCGTTGTTGTTGTTGCTATTTCTTGGGCCGCTCCCGCGGCATATGGAAGTTCCCAGGCTAGGGGTTGAATCGGAGCTGTAGCCACCGGCCTACGCCAGAGCCACAGCAACGCGGGATCTGAGCCACGTCTGCAACCTACACCACAGCTCACGGCAACGCTGGATCGTTAACCCACTGAGCAAGGGCAGGGACCGAACCCGCAACCTCATGGTTCCTAGTCGGATTCGTTAACCACTGCGCCACGACGGGAACTCCGCTAAGTATTTATTGAATGAAAACATCTAACAGAGTGTTTTCATTCACTTTTTAATTGATTTTTTTTTTGTCTTTTTAGGGCTGCGCCCATAGCATATGGAGGCACCCAGGCTAGGGGTTGAATCAGAGCTATATCTGCCAGCCTACTCCAGAGCCACAGCAAGACGGGATCCCAGCCGCAAGTGTGACCTACACCACAGCTCACAGCAACACCAGATCCTTAACACACTGAGTGAGGCCAGAAATCGAACCCACAACCTCATGGTTCCTAGTCGGATTTGTTTCCTTGGCGCCACAATGGGAAATCCGGTATTTTTTTTTTTTTAATTACGCTTTCTAACTACTTTTGCTGGTTTATAAAAATGCAGTTGGCATTTGTGCATTGATTTTGTTTTTAGCAACCTAGCCAAACTCATTGATTTTCATAATTTTTCTGTTTATTCTTTTGGATTTTCTATGTAGACAAGCATCTGATCAGTAAATAATAAGAGGTTTATTTCTTTCTTTGTATGTTTCATGTGGGGACATAGAGATGAAAATATTTGGGGGTTATAATCAGAAAGCCTTGAGATCTGTTGGGTTATAAGGGTGAGAGAAAGGGAAGATCAAGAAGACTTCTTTCCCCCAGGAGTTCCTGTCGTGGCTCGGCAGAAACGAGCCCGACTAGTATCTATGAAGTTGCAGGTTCGCTCCCTGGCCTTTCTCCGTGGGTTAAGGATCCAGTGTTGCTGTGAGCTGTGGTAGGTCACAGACATGGCTCAGATCTGGCATTGCTGCGGCTGTGGTGTAGGCTGGCAATTATAGCTCCAATTTGACCCCTAGCCTGGGAACCTCCATATGCCGCAAGTGTGGCCCTAAACACACACACACACACACACACACGCGCGCGCACACGCACACGCGCACACGCACACACACACACTTAACTAAAATCACTTCAGGAAATGATTAAAAATTTTGCAATGTGGTGTTGTAATATAACCTCATATTTGGAAGTACTTATTTTCAGTGATCAAAAATCCTCCCAAGAAAAGCTGAAAAATTGATGGGGTCCGTCTTAGGTCAGGGAATGTCAGTGAAGGTGTGCTGTTGGGAGATGACACGATGGCCTTTGAGACCTGGGGTGTGGAGGCGGAGAGAGCTCTGAAAACATTTGGAAATGTTCCCTAAAGCCAGGCATGGCTTGCCAAATTAATGGGGAAGTGCCGAAGAGGAACACGGATTTTCCCCATAAAAATTAAAGGTGTGGAGTTCCCATCGTGGCGCAGTGGTTAACAAATCCGACTAGGAACCATGAGGTTGTGGGTTCGTTCCTGGCCTTGCTCAGTGGGCTAAGGATCCGGAGTTGCCGTGAGCTGTGGTGTAGGTTGCAGACGCGGCTCGGATCCCGCGTTGCTGTGGCTCTGGTGTAAGGCCAGTGGCTACAGCTCCGATTCAACCCCTAGCCTGGGAACCTCAATATGCCACTGGAACAGCCCAAGAAATGGCAAAAAGCCAAAAAGCCCCCCCCCTAAAAAAAATTAAAGGTGGATGGAGTTCCCATCGTGGCCCGGTGGTTGACTAACCCAACTAGTATCCATGAGGATGTGGGTTTGAAACCCGGCCTCGATCAGAGGAATAAGGATCTGGCGTTGCTGTGGCTGTAGTGTAGGCCGGCAGCAGCAGGGTCTGATTAGACCCCTGGCCTGGGAAACTCCATGTGCCTAAAGTGCGACCCTAAAAAGAAAAAAGACAAAATAAAGAAAACAGAAAATTTGATGTCTGTGTACACTTAAATATCCTTAGACCCTATGAAAGGAGCATAAAATAAATCAAAGGTAAAAATCTAATGTTTTTAACAAGAAAACTTGACAAAACTAAGACTTATGAAAATTGGAAGGAAAATGTTTGCTTTTGTCTTTGCTTTCCAAAGTGTCTCCATGTACAAAGAGAGAAGCTTCTACAGTTGCAGAAGTAAAACTGCTGGAGAGCCTCTTTTGAAGTAGGACATAAATATCCCACCAGGGTTCGTGATCATTGTGTGAACAATTAAAGGCGGCGATGAACTGCTTCCTCTGAGGGGAGAGCCTTCTGATTCGGCCGAAAGGACGGCAGGGGCTTTGGGATGGGACGGTCTCATGGTGGACTTTTCCACACATTCAACTATGGTTCAGATTTCACATGCGCATTGTCTGAGAAGCCTAGTCAAACGGAGAAAAATAATAGAGGCTTCGTCTAATTCCATAAAGATTATTTCCACTAACTCAGCTAAATTTGAGATAGACGCAAATTATATAGCCATATTTTTCCATGTTAATCATAAAACATTTTCCAAAAGGAAAGATGTATTTTCTTCTTTTTTTCTTTTTAGGGCCCCACCCTCAGCATGTGGAATTTCCCAGGCCAGGGGTCGCATGGGAGCTACAGCTGCCGGCCTACACCACAGCCACAGCAACAGGGGATGCGAGCCGCATCTGTGACCTAGACCACAGCTCACAGCAACGCCGGATCCTTAACTCACTGAGCCAGGCTAGGGATCGAAGCCAAATCCTCGTGGATACTAGTCAGGTTCGTTACCACAGAGCCATGACGGGAACTCCAAAAGATAATACTTTTAAAGAGAATTTAAGAAAGCAATTGTAGGGTGTTCCCGCCGTGGTGCAGTGGTTAGCAAATCTGACTAGGAACCATGAGGTTGCAGGTTCAATCCCTGGCCTTGCTCAGTGGGTTGGGGATCCGGCATTGCTGTGGTGTAGGTCACAGACGCAGCTTGGATCCCGAGTTGCTGTGGCTGTGGTGTAGGCTGGCGGCTACAGCTCCAATTCAATCCCTAGCCTGGGAACCTCCATATGCCTCAGGAGAGGCCCTAGAAAAGACAAAAAAAAAGTAACTTTAGTTTTCTGCTAATATAATTCAGTGAGGACTTAGCAAATATATGATTTCCGAATTACCCAAGGGGGTCATACAAATGGTTACTAAGGTCCCTCTTAAGAGTCTATGGCTCCGGGGAGTTCCCGTCGTGGCGCAGTGGTTAACGAATCCGACTAGGAACCATGAGGTTGCGGGTTCGGTCCCTGCCCTTGCTCAATGGGTTAACAATCCGGCATTGCCGTGAGCTGTGGTGTAGGTCGCAGACGCGGCTCGGATCCCACGTTGCTGTGGCTCTGGTGTAGGCCGGTGGCTGCAGCTCTGATTCAACCCCTAGCCTGGGAACCTCCATATGCCGCTGCAGTGGCCCAAGAAATAGCAAAAAGACAAAAAAAAAAAGAGTCTACGGCTCCAGAGTTCCTGTCGTGGCTCAGTGGTTACCAAATCCGACTAGGAACCATGAGGTTGCGGGTTCGATCCCTGCCCTTGCTCAGTGGGTTAAGGATCAGGCGTTGCTGTGAGCTGTGGTGTAGGTCGCAGACGCGGCTCGGATCCCTCATTGCTGTGGCTCTGGCATAGGCCGGCAGCTACAGCTCTGATTCGACCCCTAGCCTGGGAACCTCCATATGCTGCAGGAACGGCCCAAGAAATGGCAAAAAGACAAAAAAAAAAAGAGTCTATGGCTCCAAAATTATGAGCTTTTTATGAGGATCAGGTATCACTCACAAAAATCACTACCAGTGAAGGGCTGGTTTTATTGCTCTGTCCCCCTCACTCCCACATCCCACGGGCTTGCAGTCAGAGGCCCAAGAACTGTCAAGGAAGCAGTCATACCCTCAGCAAAGTCTCCTACCTCCTCTTAGCATCCTCTTCCAAAATACAGAAAGGGGATGGTGGTGGCTGGAGCATCGTTTCTCACTACCTGGCCCAGGCACCATGGTTAGGAGAGGCTCTCAGTGGAGAAGGGGAGGGTGGAGCTTTATCACAGAAGAAAAAATCTTTTTGAGTGTTGTAAATTAATATGAGTGCAAAACTGAACGGAAAAATTTCCATCAGCAACTCCACAGAATACAGACATTGTCCTTGATTTTTCTTTGCCTTAGGAGGTAAACCTAAACACAGCCAATTTATAAGGAGTTATCATGACAAAAATGCAGCTCAGGAGTTCCCGTCGTGGCGCAGTGGTTAACGAATCCGACTAGGAACCACGAGGTTGCGGGTTCAGTCCCTGCCCTTGCTCAGTGGGTTGGCGATCCGGCGTTGCCGTGAGCTGTGGTGTAGGTTGCAGACACGGCTCAGATCCCGTGTTGCTATAGCTCTGGCGTAGGCCGGCAGCTACAGCTCCGATTCGACCCCTAGCCTGGGAACCTCCATATGCCGTGGGAGCGGCCCAAGAAATAGCAAAAAGACAAAAAAAAAATGCAGCTCAGTGCAGGCCGCAATTTGCAGTTAAATAGTAGGTTTTATTTTAACCATTTTTAATTGAAGTACAGTTAATGTACAATGTTGGGTTAGTTTCAGGTGTACAGCAAAGTGATTTCAGTTTCAGAATATCTTTTTCAGATTCTTTTCCGTTAGAGGCTGTTGTCAGATATGGAGTGTAGTTTCTTGTGCTTGACCATAGGTCCTTTTTGTTTACGTATTTTGTACATAGCAATGTGTATGTTAATCCCAAACTTCTAAATTATCCCTCCCTGCCTCCCACTTTCCCCTTCAGTAACCATGTTTGTTTTTTATGTCTATGAGTCTGTTTTGTAAATAAGTTCATTTATATAATTTTCTTAGATTCTGCATATAAGTGATGTCATATGATATTTGTCTTTCCATCTGACTTATTTCACTTAGTATGATAATATCTAGGTCCATCTATGTTGCTGCAAATGGCACTATTTCATTCTTTTTTATGGCTTAGTATTCCACTGTGTATATATACCACATTTTCTTTATCCAATCCTCTGTCAATGGACATTGAGGTTGCTTTCATGTCTCAGCTATTGCAAATAGTGCTGCAATGGATATTGGGGGGCATGTATCTTTTCTTTTTGGGGGGAGGGGGCCCACACCCATGGCTTGTGGAAGTTCCCAGGCTAAGGGTCTAATCAGAGCTGTAGCCACTGGCCTACACCAGAGCCACAGCAACGCCAGATCCAAGCCACGTCTGCAACCTACACCACAGCTCACGGCAACCCCAGATCCTTAACCCACTGAGCGAGGCCAGGGATCGAACCCACAACCTCATGGTTCCTAGTCGACTTCCTTTTCCACTGCACCACGATGGGAACTCTGAATGTATCTTTTCAACTTAGAGTTTTCTTCAGATATATGCCTGGAAGTAGAATAAATTGTATGTTTTTATCTAGCTCTTGAGTGGTAAGTCTGTACTACTTAATCGCAGTATTATTTACATCTATCTCATTGTGTTAAGGAGGGATAATTGTCCCCAAGAATTAGTAAGGCTATAAAAAAATTAGGGATTAAAGACTTAGATTTATAATCTTATGACCTGAATGATTTTGCCTCATATTACTTCTTAGAAATGATTTTTGAGGAATTCCTGTTGTGGTTCAGCAGTAACAAACCTATGTAGTGTCCATAAAGATGTGGGTTTGATCCCTGGCCTCCCTCAGTGGGTTGAGGATCTGGCATTGCCATGAGCTGTCGTGTAGGTCACAGACGTGGCTAGGATCTGGCATTGCTGTGGCTGCGTTGTAGGCCGGCAGCTGCAGCTCCAATTCAACCCCTAGCCTGGGAACTTCCATACGCTGTGGGTGTGGCCCTAAAAAGAAAAAAAAAAAAATTATTTCTTTATACTCTGTCCCAGAGAAAACGTGAGTATAAATATGGTTTTATGAAAAAAAATAACAGCTTATATTGTCTCAAAATATAAATTTAAAGTTCTCCTTAAGGTCATATTTCCATTCTCCAGTCTTAATTTTTTTCTACATCTAAACTAACTCAAGGCCCTTTGGCATAAGTAATACAAATATTCAATATTGTATGCTTTTGGAGTTCCCGTCGTGGCTCAGCGGTTAACGAATCCGACTAGGAACCATGAGGTTGCGGGTTTGATCCCTGGCCTTACTCAGTGGGTTAAGGATCAGGCGTTGCTGTGAGCTGTGGTGTAGGTCGCAGACTCAGCTCGGATCCCTCATTGCTGTGGCTCTAGCATAGGCCAGTGGCTACAGCTCCCATTCGACCTCTAGCCTGGGAACCTCCATATGCCGTGGGAGAGGCCCTAGAAAAGTAAAAAAGACCAAAAAAAGAAAAAAATATATATATATAGTATGCTTTTGTTTTAGGGTTCTCTCTCTTTTTTTTTTTAATCTTTTTGTCTTTTTAGGGCTGTACCCACCACATATGGAGGTTCCCAGGCTAGGGCTGAATTGGAACGATAGCCACCAGCCTACCCCACAGCCACAGCAATGCCAGATCCTTAACCCACTGAGCAAGGTCAGGGATCGAACCTGCATCCTCATGGATGCTAGTCAGATTTGTTTCTGCTGAGCCATGATAGGAGCTCCAATATTGTATGCTGTTAAAAGAGAAAAATAAAGTTTTCTTTTGCATATAAAGAAGGCTTTGGTATAAAATAGTTTGCCCTGTTTGAAGAGCATTATAAGGAATTAAACAAAAGGAGATGGAGGACAAATTAACAGTGAGTGAAGCTTGAAGACCAACAGTATGAAGAAGTGGGTTCTCAGCTCAGACCATCTGGGTCCCATTCCACCACTTGCAGCCATGGGACCTTGCACAAGCCAGGTCACTTCTCTAGGACTCAGTTGGCTGATCTGTAAAACAGCAATAATTACAAATGCCTACTGCGTGGAAGAGTAATGAAGTTTACATGAACCAGTAAATCACTTAGTGTATTATCTGTAGATATGCAACAGGTGTGTGTTCATCCAGCCATTCAGTCGCCAAACTAATAGGCATCTACCTACTGGGTACCCAGCACTATTCCAGAAACAGTAGCTACATCACTGAACAGAATGATAAACACCTCTGCCCTCCTGGAGCCTTCATTCAAGTGAGGACAAAGAGAGCCTGACACATTCCGAAGGTGGAAAGCTCAATAAGTGTTAGCTATTGTTATCATTAACTACAATAATGATGCTATTACTATTATTATTAAAGAAAATGACCACGATGTCCATTAAAGTAATTAGAGAGATTTGGACCAATTGAGTTCGTGACGATTCTAAAGCCAGTGAATATAACTGAAGGAACACTCCATCCCTGTTCCCTCTGTGAACTGAATACACGTAGGACAGTTGAAGGTGGCTTGGGTACCAAATGCAGGTGAGCCGTGGATGCTGGGCTGGGACCCATCCTCCCAGCCCTTCACTCCGTGGGCTCCTCCCACGTGATTACTCCAGCTCACATCCAGGCTCTTGACTGTGTCTTTGTGTTTGGTTGTTTTTCTGCTGCTTCTTGGATTTCTGTCAGCAATCCAGTTTTACAAATTGCTTGGCTGAGATGTGTGTTTGTCGTCTTCCTTTGAAACTGTGATTCACAGTGTACACCCTTTACACAGAATCCTTGCAGCCGAGAGACTGAAAAGCTTGTTTTCAAAACAAATCGCAGAACAGGCCGGCTACCCGGGGTTTTCACGCAGCTGCTCAAATGGTCAAATGTAATTAAGGGAGCACGTTCAAGATCTTTATGTTTTAACTTAGCCAAAATGTTTTGAGATGCTGATCAGATGGTGATGTCACTTCGCCCACCATCTAGGCAGCTGAGAAAACAAACTTGAAATTAAAGAAGAAAAGGAGAACAAGTTGGCCCAAGGATTTCGGGAAGATGTGCTCCGTCTGGCTTTTTAATGCAGCAAGAAAAGGCTGATGATCCCAAGAAATGTGTAGGGTCCTTGGTTCCTAACCTTTTAACTCAGGACAGACGTAGGGGTGGCTCTTCTTGTCCTATTCTGTCATGTGTAGGATGGGACAGTAATGGTGCGGGCCTCTGGGTATATCTGGGGGTTTAATAAGTGTATGCAAACACTTAGTGCCACACTCAGGGGAGGGCAAAGGTTCCAGAGGTGTTGCTGTCATTGCTATTATTTATTGCACAGGCAGTGCTGCGCGCGCTCACCCATGGGGGAAATAGGGTTACAACGGCAAAGCCCTATGTCTGTGACCCTGTCCACTGGCAGAGTTTAGGGACTGGCCTCTTACAGGTTATGCCTCCGTGGTTCACAGAAGCTCCAGGAGCATCCTCGGTCTCTGAGAAGTGAACACTCTTGGCTGCTGCAAAAGGACTTCATTTTCCTCCATCTGACCCCTGAAGCCATGACGGATGACGCCTCCATCCCTAAACACCCTGACAAAGGCTGCACAACCCACCTATCCACCCTGGGCCTCGGGCCTCCAGGCCTCCCAAGTCAGCCAGTGTGCTCTGCCCTCACCAACTGCTCCAAAGGGTCTTCAGGACCCGTCCAGGAAGCAGGCCTTTCATTTTTATTGCCTGCTCGATCCAGCGCTCCTGCACCAGCCCCTGGACAGCCGCATGGGCTGGACACGCACATCCCATCCTGTCTGGGTCCTTTTCTCTCCCACAGTGGATTCTCTCGGGTGAGTCACTTGCCTGGAGGGGATCTGCCCCACCTCCCAAATCTCCTGTCCTCCCCAATCCTGGAACCATTCAGACTTTCCAACTGGGCTTCCACCTTCTCATTCTGGAAAGGCGGCAAACATACAGAAGAGCAAGAGACAGGCAGACAGGGGTCCCAGATGCGGCTCGGCCTCTTGAAGCTGTGTACACATGGAAGCCACCCCATCCTTCTGTATCCCGGTCCCCTTCTTACATGGGGACACCCCCCTGAAGAGCTGCAGCACAAATCCACAGGAAGTGTCAGCTCAGGCTGCTGGGAGAGCTCCTCCCGGTTCCACATCCAGACCCCCGCCACCAACAGGCAACTCCAGCCAGGTTTCCCCCGAGCAACATCCTCCTTCCTCACCTTCATGCAGCATCACAGGATGCTGCCATTTCTGGCATCGGCTCTGGATTCTACCGTCCCTTCTGTCATCTCCCCGCCGCCCTCTTCCTTCAGACCTTAGCGGGATCCCCCGAAGCCCTGCCCCAACATCCTAACCAAACATCAGCTCCTGCCTCAGCCCTTTTCCTTCCTCAGCGTGCCCCGCACCGTAAAGGTGTACAGACAGTCCACCAGCTCACCCTGCCCCACAGGAAGAGGGAGAACCGGGCGCCCTGGAAAGACATAAAAGGCACCTGACAAGCCCGGAGCCTGCACCTCCACCCCAGGGATCCTGATCTGCGTGTGTCTGTGCTGCCCTGGGCAGGCATCTGCAAACATCTCCCCTCAGGCTCTCTCTCCCCTCCAGCTGTCAGAGTCTATACCATGACCCCCATTCAAGCAAGTGGTTTCATAAGCTTCTGCAGCCTCATAAACTTGCGGGTCCCTCCCGGCCTGCTCTGGGCACCAGAGTTCTGAGTGATCGCTGCTTTTTGTCCTCTCCTGAGCCCTGAGGAGTGTGGCTTGGCGGGGTGGACGTCCCCAGCAGAGAGAGATAATATCGCCTTGCCCCCAACACCGTGTTCTCGTGTTCATACAGCGTCTCCCATCGCTAAGTTCAAGTTTCTCACAATTGATTATGACTTCTTCATCTTTTGACATATAACTCCTGCCAAACGACATAGAAAGTCCTCAATTGGGAGTTCCCATCGTAGCTCAGCGGTTTAGGTACCCAACTGGCATCCATGAGGACACGGGTTCGATCCCTGGCCTCGCTGAGTGGGTTAAAGATCTGGCATTGTCGTGAGCTGTGATGTAGATCGCACACGTTGCTCAGACCCTGTGTTGCTGTGGCTGTGGCTATGGCGTAGGCCAGCAGCTGTAGCTCCAATTCAACCCCTAGCCTGGGAACCTCCATATGCTTTGGGTGTGGCCCTAAAAGGACAAAAAGGAAAAAAAAAGTCCTCAATAGATATGTGATGAATGACTACATGACTAAGAGCTGGAGTTTTTGTTTCTGTTTTCGTTTTTTTTTTTTTTAATGGAGGTCACAGTCCCAAGACCTCATGTCCTGGGAAAGTAGAAAATAGTCCTTTTCCAAAGGTAAATTCCACGGCTTTGGAGCAATTTACCAGATAAATCTAACCAGAAAGAACCCTCTGAAGGCTATCTTTCTTCTCTGTTTGGTTTTGCGGGGGACCAGATCTTTGGGCATCTGACAAGGAGGGCAGGTGCATTAGAGCCTTAGAAGGTTGTTGTACAAGGTGAATCTAGACCTCTGGGCCGACTCAGTAAAATGCGAAAGTTCTTACTGCTCTAGAGCTTTAGAGAAATACATTTGAGGTCTTGAAAACAAATCTCTAGGGAAGTGCAGAATAATTTCTAGTTGTGGCCCTTCCTCAAGAGAGTGTTATAAGACCATGCAGAGTAAGAGGTTTGGTTTTTTTTTTAATTTATTTCATTGAAATATAACTGATTTACAATATAGCAAGAGGTTTTAAACCTCACAGCATATAACTGATGTTGATAATAGCAGACTCGTGTTAGACGCACTCGATGCTTTACTCGGAAACAAGCATCACAAGTGCTTTAGATCCATTAACTCAACCCTTGCAACCCACGAAACAACCCCAGTTACAGAAGAACAAACAGAAGGAACTGGCACAGGATGGGACCTCAGGCTGATGTCCCGTTAGCACCCCAGCCCTTAACCTTATGCCAAAAAAAAAAAAAAAAGTGTGTGTGTGGGGGGAGTTACCATTGTGGTTCCACCAGTTAAGAAGCTGTCATGGGTCTGTGAGGAGGCAGGTTCCATCCCTGGCCTCGCTCAGTGGGCGAATGAACCAGCTTTGCCACAAGCTATGGTGTAGGTCTCAGACGCAACTCAGATCTGGCATTGCTGTGGCTGTGGTGTAGGCCAGCGGCTACAGCTCCAATTCCATCCCTAGCCTGGGAACCTCTATATGCCATGGGTGTGGCCCTAAAAAGACAAAAAATAAATAAAAGAAAAGTGGGGGGAGAGAACTCAAAAGTTCTCTTCTGAGAACTCCGTTTAAAAATCAGGCTTAATGTCGACCACAGCATTGCTTTTTTTTTTTTAATATTTATTTATTTATTTGTCTTTTTAGGGCCACATCCTCGTATATGGAGGTTCCCAGACTAGGGGTCTAATCGGAGCTGTAGTCACCAGCCTACACCAGAGCCACGGCAACGTGATCAAAGCCACTTCTGTGACCTATACCACAGCTCACAAGGCAACACCGGATCCTTGACTCACTGAGCAAGGCCAGGGATCGAACCCACAACCTCATGGTTCCTAGTCAGATTCGCTAACCACTGAGCCACGACAGGAACTCCCCCATTACTTTTTTAAAGGAACATTCTGTGAGATCTTTGGACCCAGAGTCTTTGGCGCCTTAAGGATGCCGAGGCTGCTCTGCACACCCCCGTGCCCCCGCCCAGCCCTCTCTGTCCTGCCCGGGGTCCAGGGGCAGAGGGAAGGAAGGCACAGCCGGCCTTTCGGATTTGTCTGGCTGCTCTGGGCAGACAACCCACTGGAGGACTGTGGGGATCTGGTCAGAGCCGGCGCCCGAGGGCCCACTGGCCACTCTCACGGGGTTCACTGGGGGCCTCACACATTTCTCTCTCTGTTCAGCGCCCGTGGGGAACAAAACTTCCTGCCTGCTTCTTCCTTGTACACCTACTACCTTCACAAAAAAGAAGGGGGTGTGACCCCAAAAAAAGAAAAAAAAAAGGAAGAGGGGCCTTGGTAGACTTGGTTTGGCAGTCCCCATGCCCCTCCCCCGCTGGAGGCAGAGGGGAAGGAGGAGCCTTGCAGCCAAAATGAAGACAGAGCTTCGTGGCCTCCTCGGAGGGATGGGGTCAGAAGATGCTGACAGGCTCAGAAGCTGAAATAGTGGCAGTGTCAACGGCCAGCTCCTCTAGTTTATCTTAAATGAAAAGTCATTTATCTTAAATGATAACTGATACACTTACCACTACCTAAATTGTATATAGATCGGGTCCCAGAAAATCCAATTTTCCCATTGGATAAAAACCAAATAGGGCATGACCACGTGAAATTGTTCAGAACCAGACCTCTTAGCCCACTTTCCGAATGAAAAGCACTGCACTTGACCTGGCTCAGAGGGAAAAATAGGCCTCCTGGAGCTGCTTCTGAAACCGGGCAGCTTCTCACGGGCGTGGCCACCCTGCCTTCTGTGCTTACATGTCTGGAGAGGCATCAGCCTGCTCCCCAAAATCCAAAGCCACACAGTGTCAACACACGACTCCCGAGCAAATATTTGCTCCAGAGAAAATGTCTCAAATGCTGGTACAACCAATTTTCTAGCAGGAGGCAAGATGAAAAGGGGAATTAATGCACATATTAAAAGATTTCTTATCCGAGCCCTATCAGCTGCCAAACACACTTAATGGCTTTTTCTTCCTTCCTCCCTCTCCCCCCCACTCCCTCGCGCCCAGCCCTTCTAATAAAAAGCACACTAAGTCTTTAGCCCTGTTGGCAAGGAGAATTAAATTGCTGTTTGCCATCTGCTGTCTTAACATATTTCCAAACTGCTCTTAAATCTCCCTTTGGAATTCTGCATATAAATACTAGGAAGCAGGGAATGGAATTTGGAGAAGGAGCAGCAGCAGCAGGAGCACTTATACGTCGTTTTTGTTAGCTTTGTCATTTTTGTTAGGTTTCATTTTACCAGACTCATCTACGTTTCCTCTCTGCCTTTATCTTCTGCCATCTTATTCGACTTCTCTTGACATTCACCTTTTTTTCCCCGTTTCATTCTCTAGAGGTTTATTCAAATAGGTTTCATTCAAACATGTTTACCCCATAACAAAAATCATGCTCACGTTCCCTATGGAATTGTCTGAATGGTTCTTTGTTTTTCGTTTTTTGTCTTTTTAGGGCCACACCTGCAGCACGTGGAACTTCCTGGGCTAGGGGACTATAGAAGCTCCCAGGTTAGGAGTTGAATTGGAGCTACAGCTGCCAGCCATAGCAACGTGGGATCTGAGCCATGTCTGCAACCTACACCACAGCCCACATCAACGCCAGATCCTTAACCCACTGAGCAAGGCCTCGGGCCGCCCCTGCGGCATATGGAGGTTCCCAGGCTAGGGGTCGAATCAGAGCCATAGCCACCAGCCTACGCCAGAGCCACAGCAACGCGGGATCCGAGCCACGTCTGCGACCTACACCACAGCTCACAGCAACACCAGATCCTTAACCCACTGAGCAAGGGCAGGGACCGAACCCGCAACCTCATGGTTCCTAGTTGCATTTGTTAACCACTGCGCCACGACGGGAACGCCTATCTGAATGTTTTTAATTGAATTGGATCTCGGGAGCTCTGAGACTCCGCTCTTGGTGACTCTGTTTTTAAATTTTCAAGGCTTCTTTCTCCTTCATTCCTCTATTTAGCAAACATTTGCTGGGACTCTATGCTGGCCTGGCACCCAGCTCTCTTCTTTTTCCACTGTGTTCTGACTTATTTCCTTTCCAGTTCAATGATCAACTATGCGGAGTGAGTAAAGTGAGAAGGCGCTCACTCACCTGAAAAAAATCCATTCTTTGCAAATGTCAGGCACTCTTGCCTCTACAGCTTTTGGTAATAAAACAAGGCATTATAATAGGCCCAAAGTTCTGGAAGAACTCAGCACATTAGAAATACTTACTTTCTGTTAAGTGAATTCTTTTTAAGGGGTAAGGCTGTCATCTTCAACATCCACTTAGAGCGATGTTTTCATTCTAAAAGGGGTATCTATTAGTTCTCAGAGGCCCATTGGAAGCTGCATTTCATTCATTGTAATGACAACTTCCTGAACCTTAAACAAGGGAAAAAATCCTTTGACAAACCCAAAGCAATGGCAGAATCAATGTTGGCCCCTGAGGGAATTTACCGTCAGAGGGAAAAGATGACAGGACCCACAGATGAAAACAAACCATGATAAAACACAAGCCCTCACCGAGGGATGGCCCAGGAGTGGGGATAAACCCAGCTCTGGTCCTACATCACCCAGGGAAAACGTAGTTTCCAAACGAAGAGCTGGACAGACCTGGGGTGCGAAGGAACCTCTCTGACATGTTCGAACACATCCTGTTTATGAGATGTTTAACGTTTAGAATTCACAGATTGTTTTATTCCAACTCAGAGAGAGAAGGTCTACTTTGGTAGAGACTTACATGCAGTCAGATGAAGTGTCGTTTCCTTACTTCGGTCTAGAGGGCAAATCCCGGTCCCTCTAAGCAAAGCTGACCAGGAGATAACTGTCTGAGCAGGGCTGCTGTGAAAAGACAGAGAAAAGGCTTGGGTGTGGAGAAACAGAGCTGCTTGGGGGCATCTGAGGCTTCTAGCAAGGAGCAGGGAGATGTTAAAGAGGTAATTAATATCTGTATTCTAAATCGCAACGAGTACAGGTTAGGACAGATGGGTTCAGAAATCATAAAAATCGCCTGGGATAGTCCGTAGGTGGAAAAAAGAGCTTAATACCTGTGAGTGACAGGACACCACAGTCAATCTGTCATTAGGGTTTCTTTTCTCTAAACACTGGCTTTAACTGGGTAGTTTGGGCGTTTAAGAGAAGGTGGCTCAGGTATTGTCGTGAGTGAATAACTGGTCTGGAAAAAGTACTTGTAAATGTCCTGAGTGTTGTCTCTGCATCTCTCTGCTCTGCATCTGGAAGTAAAGCCAGTCCCAGGCAGGAACTATCAGTAAAACAGCGGCAACTGCCAGTCCAAAAGCCGTTCAGTACAAATAATGTCCTGTAGGATCTCATGCACTGTGCAAATCTCACCTTCTGTAAGTGGCACTTCGTGAAATTTAGAGAACAGGGAGGGTTCATATATGAAAGTCGATTCAAAACATGTCAACAACAATACAACACAGGAGTTCCCGTCATGGCTCAGTGGTTAATGAATCCGACTAGGAACCATGAGGTTGCATGTTCGATCCCTGGCCTTGCTCAGTGGGTTAACGATCCAGCGTTGTGAGCTGTGGTGTAGGTGGCAGACTCGCCTCGGGTCCCACGTTACTGTGGCTGTGGCATAGGCCGGTGGCTACAGCTCTGATTTGACCCCTAGCCTGGGAACCTCCATATGCCAAGGGAGCGGCCCGAGAAATGGCAAAAAGACAAAAACAAAACACAATACAACACAAAAAGTCTCATGCAGTTAAGTAAAACACAGTAGAAGCACTTACTTTCTTTCAAAAGGTTAAATTCTTTTTCTTTCCTTTTCCTTTTTTTTTTTTTTTTTTTGCACCACACCTACAGCATGTGGAAGTTCCTAGGCCATGGATCAAACTCTAGCCACAGCAGGGACCTGAGCCAGAGCAGTGATAATGCCAGATCCTTAATTGCTAAACCACCAGGGATGTTCCAAAAGGTTAAATCCAAAGAGCAAAGAATTCACTGATTTTTGCAAAAAACTAAATGTTGTATGTTTCTGAAGCACCTTGAATTTTGAAGGGCTCGGAATAGAGAAAAGGACGGCATTAATTTACCACTGGTCCTTTTTTTCTGCTCGAGAAAAGCACTTTATGGGAGGAGTTTGAGTTTACAGTACACAGAATGACATTTAAAAACAAAACAAAAACTTCATTACCATTTAAGAAGTCATATGTGTTTAATCCTCATTTCAAATTAAATGCTTAAAGTTGATTCTTTTTCTATAAAAGCCTATGTCTTGCTCTGAATACTTTCTATCATATTATTTATTAACAGTCAATAAAATTTACAAATACAGACACTGGGAAGACATGGATGGAAGATTTTGAAAACAGGGAGTTTGTGGGGTTTTGTGGGGGTTTTTTTTTTTTGGTCTAGAAAATACCCCAGGATCACAGTAACTAAAGTGCAATGGTGACGAAATATGGTCACCTAAGAGGATTTGATCCACTTTCTAACTTGCTATTTGACAATGTACAGATGCTGTTTATCTCTATGTTTGGTTTCTCCACGGGTTATTAAATTTGATTTGCAGTGTGATCATGGTAGCAGAAAGGCAGACATTAGTTTGGTGTTTGCTCGAAAGAAAACTTTCAACAGTAATGAGCAAGCAGTAGTTCTTTACCAAGTAATGCTGAAAAATTGTATACATTTTGGAAAACTGAAACTTATAATGGTGAAAACAATGCAATTCAGGAAAGAGTTTAAAAAAAAAAAAACTACTATAGGAGTTCCCGTCGTGGCGCAGTGGTTAACGAATCCGACTAGGAACCATGAGGTTGCGGGTTCGGTCCCTGCCCTTGCTCAGTGGGTTAACGATCCGGCATTGCCGTGAGCTGTGGTGTAGGTTGCAGACGCGGCTCGGATCCCGCGTTGCCGTGGCTCTGGCATAGGCCGGTGGCTACAGCTCCGATTGGACCCCTAGCCTGGGAACCTCCATATGCCGCGGGAGCGGCCCAAGAAATAGCAACAACAACAACAACAAAAGACAAAAAAAGACAAAAGACAAAAAAAAAAAGCTACTATAGTGGTAATTATCCCTGACACTACTATTTCTTCTGTGGCTTGCACAGAGCCTTCACAAAAAGATAATATTATTTCCGGAAGCATGAGTAGGGGTTTGGCTAGTGAAACAAACCTAGGAAGACATCCTGGAGGAGAGGCTAGGTAGGCAGAGGCTGGGCCTTCAGGAAAGACCTAGGAGAGAAGGTTCCAGTGGCTGACTGGGACTTGAGTACACTCTGCTGGGAACACTGGGCTCAGAGTAGCCCTGTGAGAAGGAGGATCAATATTATATTATGAAAGAAAAAATCAGGGTGTAGAGACTTTTTGTTTGCTTTTGTTTTTGTTTGGCATTTTAAGGCTGCACCCAAGGCATATGGAACTTTCCAGATTAGGGTAAACTGGGGCTGCAGCTGCTGGCCTACACCACAAGCACTGCAATGAAGGATCCGAGCAGAGTCTGCGACTTACACCACAGCTCACAGCAACGCCAGATCCTTAACCCACTGAGAAAGACCAGGGATGGATCCCAAATCCTCATGGATACTGGTTGGGTTGGTCACCACTGAGCCACCACAGGAATAGCAAAGGTGGTCATTTTGAAGATGATGTCAGGGTGCTCCATCTGTTAGGTCAGAAAAGAGCAACTGAGCAGGTGCTTTTTCAGACAGTGCTTTAATGGAAGTAACTGACTCCCCCACCTACCTGTCCCCACTCTCTCCACCCAACCGCATTGGCATCTGAGCATCTCTTAGACAATGCAGTGCTCGACACCTTGTATTACATTCGTTGGAATCCAGGGCTCATCTGCCCTGCTTGGTATCAGCACCAAAGGTTCAATGGGAATGTCTGGCGAATGGGGGGAGGAATCAGGGTCACCTACATGGGTAGTTCTTTGGAATCACTTGGTCAGAGAAAAGGGTTCTCAGAAGTTCCTTTCAAGGCAGAGGCTGAGGCAGGTATAGCCCCAGGGGATTGCTGGAGCCTGGGAAGTCCCCTGGCTTTTGCCTGCTCTGGGCTGGGCAGTGGATAAACAACCCAGGCAACAAATTACAGCTCATGGCTGGTCTGAAAGGAATAAATTTTAACCCTACAAAAATATGTCCCACAAGAGAAGAACCAGAGCAGTAGACTGTACACAAAGATGGAATCGACTCAGTGCAAAGAACTTTCTAGCCATTAAAGTCTAGCCAGTTGCTATGCAGTATGAACCAAGGTGGGATGTTATGGTGGGGCCCTACTTTGACCAGAAGTTGGGTGGCCCAGGGTCGCAGTTTGCAGACTGAGGTAGTTCCCAGGTCACAGGACTTTCAGTACTCAAACTGAGGAAATCCTAGCAAACTTCCTAGCTAGGAGTTTGGATAAAAGATTTGCACAAAGCCTGGTATTATAGTAGGTGTTCGATAAATATCTGTTAAAAGAATGCATCAAATTCTATGATTCTAGGAACTTGGTCCACTTGCAGCGAGTGAATAATACTTCTCTTTGTGTGGCGAGGGGGAAAGCTCATCTTAAGAATTATTTAGTTATGAGACTGACGTGCTGGGTACTGTGCTGAGAAGGCCCTGGGAGTTATTTAGAAAGAACCCATCCAAACTAGTCCACGTAAAACAGAGATCATGGGAGGGTTATAAAGGACTCTCGCAATCAGGAAAAGCCAGCAGGTCTTGGAGGGTTGGAACAGGGAAGTGGAAACAAACTGGAAATAGGGCAAAAGACTCTCCCCCCACTTCCCTCTCTCTTCCTCCCGCTGCCCCTCCCTCTCTTTACCTCCCCTCCCCTTCCCCCTCCCCTTCCCTTCTTCACTTCCCTCCCCTCCCTCCCCTTCCCTCTCCACCTCTTCCCTCCCCCTTCCCTCCCTTCTTCCCACCCTCCTCTTCCCTCCCCACCTCTCCCCTCCCTTTCCCTCCCCCTCCCTGCCAACTGCTTTTTTTTTTTTTTGGTCTTGTTAGTGCCACCTGTGGCACATGGAAGCTCCCAGGCTAGGAGGAGCTCCGCCACAGCCACAGCCAAGCCAGATCCAAGCCGCATCTGCAACCTACACCACAGCCCACTGAACCAGGCCGGGGGTGGGGTTGAACCGGTGTCCTCACGGATACTAGTCAGGTTCTTGACCACTGAGCCGCGGCAGGAACTCGCATGTGCTCCTTTTATCCCTCACGCGTTCTCCTCCCACAAGGCTCATTATGGCCACACCCAAAGTTGAGTCTAAGCCCTGCAACAAGCACGACCTGTCGGTTTTGCTCATCCCAGCAAATTAGCCCAGGCTCTGCAGCCCGAACGCCGGAGAAGCAGCCGCGGATTGGCCCAGGTGTGTGGGGCGCCCCCTGGTTTCACCACCTGTGACTGGAGGGGGAGGGGCAAGATCACGCCCGCGTTGGGCGTTGGGCTCTGGCCTTTGGGGCTGTGGAAGTTTCTGTAAATCTGGACGCTCTTCCCGCTGGTGGGGGTCGGGGGAAGGGGCGGGGGCTACCCAAGCGGCTGCAACGGCTTTAGGTCTGAAACTCCGTGGTGGGTTCCCCTGGTGTTTGCTAGATTCTTCTTCATACTCTCGAACGTCTGAAGTCCTTCTTGAAAGTTTCAAAATAAAAAGGAGTACCTCTTAAAATTAAAAAGAAAAGCCAAAGGGTTCCCTGGTGACCTAGCGGTTAAGGAGCCAGTGTCGTCACTGCTGTGGCTCAGGTCCCCTGGCCTGGGTACTTCTGCATGCCGTGGGCGTGGCCAAAAAAAAGGCAAAAGAAAAAAATGACTCAAACTGCATGTATGTAGACAAGGACATATCTACCCAAGATCAGCTTTTAATAAGATTATTAACTAACTCTACGCTAATCTCTTGGTTCTTGAGCTCTTGTCCCACTTTACTGATAGACACAGTTTTTTTTCATGAGTTGGCGATCTGTTCACTGACTCAGCAGATGGCTGCCCACTGCACACCAGGTGTGGGTCCATGGAAGCAGCCAGGGGCCTGAGGTTTAAACAGAAGACAGACATGCAGTGAGGAAACACCTAGCACGATGGAATCCTTTTTTTTTTTTTTTTTTCTTTAATCTATTTTCTTTTCTTTTTTTTTCTTTTTAGGGTCCCAGGTGTGGCATATGGAGGTTCCCAGGCTAGGGAACACAGGATCCAAGCTGCATCTGCAACCTATACCACAGCTCTCATCAACGCCAGATCCTAAACCCACTGAGCGAGGCTAGGGATCAAATCTGTATCCCCATGGCTACTAGTCAGAGTCGAATCTGCTGAGCCACAATGGGAACTCCCTTTTTCTTTAATCTAAGGTGAGCTTCCATTTAAAAGTTCCTCACAGTGTCTATCCAGGAAAATCCTCAATTGTTCTTGAGCAAACTGTCTCTGGGCTGGGAGGAATCACTTGAGTGGCCCATCTTGGTAGCAGTGGGCGGGTGTCATGGTTACTCTAGGACAAGGGGATATAAGGCACGTATCTGTCTCCTTGTCCACCATGGAAGCAGGGGAGGTGAGCCCCTCAGACCGGGGGCCCAGGCCTTCCTGGGACGATGGGGAAGGAAATCTTCACAGCGGTCGAGGGTTGTGGAGCCTGGACTGTGAGGTGGCTTTAGTGATCAGCTGACAGAGAAAATGTCAAGGTTGCTGGTGGGGGGCTCGCATATTAGAGAACAGTTCTCAGGTCCCCTCCACTGACCTTGAGCTGCGAGGACTCGTCAGTACGTGGTTCCAGGGTGTGGGCTGCGGGGCCGAGGCAGGACCGCAAGGAGGGAGGGCGTATAAGCTGTCTACACTGCAGCGGGTTGGAGCCCTCGGGCACCTCCCCAGAACCCAGTCTCCAAGGCCACAGAGGGACAGTCCCAGCTGCAGAGCCTGGTGTAGCACCAGGGCCCACGCGGCCACGGTGTGGGTATGGGATGCTGGAGCTGAGCTCCAGAGCCACACCGGACGTCCACCCAACATGGTGAGCCCCAAGTGTGAGCTCAGCCAGCACAGGTGGGCCAGGGACTGTGGGCACTGACCCCTCCCAGTGCTCAGGTCTGTTCTTAACAAGAAAGCATATTTTAAAAAGGGAGTTCCCATTGTGGCTCAGTGGTAATGAACCCGACAAGTATCCATGAGGATGTGTGTTCGATCCCTGGCTCCTCGATCAGTGGGTTAAAAATCCGGCATTGCTGTGAGCAATGGTGTAGGTCACAGACGCAGCCTGGATCCCTACGTTGCTGTGGCGGTGGTGTAGGCCAGTAGCTGTAGCGCCAATTTGACCCCTAGCCTAGGAACTTCCGTATGCCTCAGGTGCGGCCCTAAAAAAGGGAGCAAAGTACTAAACTCATCAGAGGCTCTAGCCTCCTCCTGTCAAGGTGTTTGGGATCAGGACTGTTCCCTTCCAGGTGAGTAAACCCCTGAATTTATTGGACAATCTTGATGGGAAAAGAACCTCCCCACACCCCTAGGAAGGGTGTAAGCTTCCTGGAAATCTGGCTCGTGGAAACCACAGCCAGTTCTGACTTGAAGAATTAAGCACTGAGACTTAATTTTCACCCCAAGCTGGTGAAGCAGGTCGTACCAGTTACACACAGGGAAGGAAAATCGTTTCGAATTGTGATAAGTGCCATGGCTATAAAACACAGGTTAAAATGAGACACAAGAGTAGAGAGATACTACTGGACTTGGGAAAGAGGGGCTCAGAGAAGCCTCTCTAAAACTGTGGAATTTAAACAAAGCCTGAAGAACCAATGGTATGGGGAGAGGCTTCGATGTAAGGAACACAGCATATGCAGAGGTCCTGTGGCAGGAAGCCAAGTGGTGTGCCGGATGAGTTTGGCCCCGGAAGAGTGAGGAGTACATGGCTCCAATGACGCTGAGAAGGATGTGGCAGGGTCCTATGAACCCTATCAAAGGTTTTGTTTGTTTGCCTGTCTTTTCCCCTAGGGGTCGTGGGGATACCTTGAAGGAATTACAGCAGAGAACTAACCTGATGAAATCCAGCTTGAAAAAAATTACTCAGGACTTCCCTGGTGGCTCAGCAGACTAAGGACCTGGCATTGTCACTGCTGTGGCTCAGGTTTGATCCCTGGCCTGGGAACTTCCCCAAACCTTGGGCGAAGCCAAATAAACAAAAATTACTCAGACAGTTGTGTGAAGAATGGACTAGAGCCAGACAAGGATGGAAGCAGGAGTGGGTGAGGCCATGATCTGGGGGTCAGATTACTTGAATTCAAAACCCAGTTGTGGGAGTTCCCATCGCGGTTCAGCGGTTAACAAGCCCGACTTGGATCCATGAGGACACAGGTTTGATCCCTGGCCTTGCTCAGAGTTTTACAGATCCAGCATTGCCATGAACTGTGGCGTAGGTCGCAGACTTGGCTTGGATTTGGCATTGCTGTGGCTGCAGTGTAGGCCGGCAGCTACAGCTCCAATTCAATTCTTAGCCTGGAAATTTCCACATGCCGCAGGTGTGGCCCTGGAAAGACAAGAAAAACAAAAACAAAGAGAAAACCCAGCTGTGCCACATACTAGCTGTGTGATTGTGGGTGATTACTTAGCCTCTTTCTGCCTGTGTTTTTTCAAGTCCAAAAGGCAAATAAAAATAATAAACATGTCCCTGGGTTATTATGAGGACTACCAGTTATCCTGTTTGATAAGCACTTTCAGTGCAGTAACCCTGGCACATGGTAACATCCAATAAATGTTGGCCAATTTATGGTTTATTACTGTGCTATTGTTATTATTATCTTCAGTGGGAGGAGATGGCAGTTAGAGTTTTAGGAAGCAGGTAAATAACAATCTTTCTTTTCTGAGTCCAGAGCCAACTGAGAAATAAGTCACAGAAGATGGCAGATGGACGTCTGTTTTTATAGATATATGTACTATAAATTTAAATATATATAATACATATTATATATTAAGCGTATATTATATATATGAATTATATATAATATATGAATATATATGAATTATATATAATACATATATTATATATGTGTGTGTAATATATATTTTAGGGCCTCTCCCTCGCCATATAGAAGTTCCCAGGCTAGGGGTTGACTCAGATCTGCAGCTGCTGGGCTACACCACAGCCACAGCAATGCCAGACCTGAGCCATGTCTGCGACCTACACCACAGCTCACGGCAACACCAGATCCTTAACCCACTGAGCGAGACCAGGGATGAAACCCTTGTCCTATGAATGCTAGTCGAGTTCGTCACCACGGAGCCGCAGTGGGAACTCGGACATCTGTTGCATGTTACTGATAATTACGGTGTGTCAGGCACAATGAGAAAAACAGATGAAAGCTTAATTTTAACATGGGTGAGACATGGGGGCAGAAATAAGTAAATATTTAAATCAGGAAGTCATATCATGCTTCAGAAGATATGTCTTAATTAATTAATTAATTAACCTATGTATTTACTTAGCTGAGTCTGTCGGTCTCAAAAATTAGATTAGCTCTCTAATGCCTAAAATCTGGGTGTATAGCTTTCTCAACAAAATTAGAGCTGTTAGAAGGAGGAAGGCGGATGGATGCTGAGTAAGCAAATCATGATGCTTCAGCCTGTAAACAGCGAAGATCTACCCAGCTTCCTAGAATCTCCCAGGGACTCGGATTAAGGTCATTTTCCATTTTTTCATGAGCTTCTGTCCCTAAGCTTCAGGATCACCAGCACAGCGATCCATATGTGAAATTTCTACGGAAGAGTCTAAATCTCTTGGGGGAATATGATTCATACTTCTTCCTCCAGTAATGTTGTTGCTGTTTTTAAACGTTGAACTGCATTGCCAATATCCTAGGGACAAAATAAGCATTGCTGTTGTGCTTTGAGGATCTTATTTAAATTTGCCGCATGATAGGTGGGTCGGGACAGGTGAACATAGAGCTGTTATAAAGATAGCAAAATCCAGGATGCATTAACTTGACATTGGCCACCCAACACCAAGTCAAGGTGAAAACTACATTCCTGTGCTTCAAAGACAGCCAGTAGGCTGCCCCTACGCTCCATGGATCCTGTACCAATTAGATTAATTCTAAAACAAGAATTTGTTGGTTGATCTTTCTGCGAAGACTGGAATACAGGTAGCTGCAGACCAAGCTGAGTCCAGAAGCTCAGAAATTGTTATCAGGCTCATCTCTGTCTCTTGGCTCTAGCAAATACAGATTAATGTATAAGGCAGAACTGAATTCTTTATACCTGGGACACAACTAAAGCAAATCTGAATATTGAAAATAAAAGGGTAAGTAAAGCTAGATTAGGGGGAAAATACACCTAAAGGAAGAAGAGGTCCTGGTTTTTTAGGTAAGTTGAAATTGAGGCCAAAAAAAGATGAAGCAAGACCAATAAAACACCTTATAAAGCTAAAGGGTGTGATTCATGGTGAAGATATAACAGTTATAAATAGCTAAGCACCAAATAACAAAGCAATAGCTCCCATAAACTTGAAATTATAGGAGATAAAAGGATAAATAAACAGAAAACACTGGTTTCATCCCTGTCTGTATGGATTATGACAAGTTAGGTGGATAAATGAAACCAGTATAGAATTCTCGTATAACAGATAATAAACATGATAGCTCTGATTAATATATGTATCAAACCCTCTACACATAAAGAGTATTTTTATTTTCAAGAATATTCAAGGGAGTTCCCGTCGTGGTGCAGTGGTTAACGAATCCGACTAGGAACCATGAGGTTGCGGGTTCGATCCCTGGCCTTGTTCAGTGGGTTAATGATCCGGCATTGCCATGAGCTGTGGTGTAGGTTGCAGACGCGGCTCGGATCCGGCGTTGCCATGAGCTGTGGTGTAGGCCAGCAGCTACAGCTCCAATTAGACCCCTAGCCTGGGAACCTCCATATGCCCTGGGAGTGGCCCAAGAAACGGCAAAAAGACAAAAAAAAAAAAAAAGAATATTCAAGAATAGAGCATTCAAAAAATTTGACCATACTATTAGGTCATAAAGAAAACCTTGATTCCATGAAGTAGAAATAGTGTTGGTGATATTCTCTGGTCACTGTGCAATAAAATTATAGTTAATTTTTTTTTTTTTTGCTTTTTAGGGCTGAACTGCAGCTGCCAGCCTATATATACCACAGCCACAGCAACACGGGATCCAGGCTGCATCTTTGATCTACACCACAGCTCATAGCTACTCTGGATCCTTAACCCTCTGAGCAAGGCCAGGGATTGAACCTGGGACCTCATGGATACTATTTGGAATCATTTCCATTGAGCCACAATGAGAACTCCCTGTAAGTTAATTTTAAAAATCAGGTAACAAGATTTCTCTTTCATCTGGAAATTTAAATTTTTTTTTTTTTTGGTCTTTTTGCCGTTTCTTGGGCCACTGCAGCGGCATATGGAGATTCCCAGGCTAGGGGTTGAATCGGAGCTGTAGCCACCGGCCTACGCCAGAGCCACAGCAATGTGGGATCCGAGCCGCGTCTGCAACCTACACCACAGCTCACGGCAACGCCAGATCGTTAACCCACTGAGCAAGGGCAGGGACCGAACCCGCAACCTCATGGTTCCTAGTCGGATTTGTGAACCACTGTGCCACGATGGGAACTCCTGGAAATTTAAAATTTTTATCTTAAAGTTTACTTTTTTTTAAGAAGCCCTCAACTCTTGGATTAAAAAAATAAACCTAAATTGTAGAACTCTTAGAGGTAACACTAACAAAAAAAAATTTCCTACACGTTAATTGCTGAGATACTGCTAACCAGAAATCAGAGGAAAATTCTTAGGTCTAAATAAGTACATAAGAAGGAAAAAAGAAAAATAAATGAATCAAATATCCAGCTTAAACTAAAACAAGAAAATAAACTGAAGGAAGGTAGAGAAGAGGAAATAATGAGAGAGAAACCAGAATTTTCTAACTTAGAAAACAAACAGAAAAAAAGAGTTAAATAAATAAGCTAGACCTTTGGGGAGAAAAACAAAGAAATAGATAAAGCACTAGCTAATGTAATTGTTTAAAAAGCAAAAATACAGGAAGTTCCCATTGTGACTCAGTGATAAAGAACCTGCCTAGTATCCATGAGGATGTGAGTTTGATCCCTGACCTCTCTGAGTGGGTTAAGGATCTGGCATTGCCATGAGGTGTGGTGTAGGCCGCAGATGTGGCTTGGATCCCACGTTGCTGTGGCTGTGGTGCATCCAGGCAGCTGTAGCTCCAATTCACACCCTAGCCTGGGAACTTCCATATGCTGCAGGTGTGGCCCTAAAAAGCAAAAAAAAAAAAAAAAAAAAAAAAAAAAGCACAAATGCAAATACGAAAATAAGAAACAATAAAATGAAAATAACCACAAAAATGCGTTAAATTAAAATAATCATAAGGAACTACTTTACCTAACTCCATGAAAGTATATTTGAAAAGTTAGATGAAACATATATAATTTTCTTTGAATATATATTTTGGCAAAATTGATCCCCAGGAGAGAAAAAAAAAAATCAGATCAGACTGGTTTTCAAACAAGAGAGAGTTGTCGAAGTGTTCCCTTAAAAATACCTAATTTCCCGGGGGCATTCTACCAAATCTTTAAAAAACAGGTAGTATTTAACTTCACTGAAATCGTTCCAGAGCCTAAGAGCAAAGGAAATCTCGGGAATTAATTTATGAAACATAACACTGATTTTGAAGCCTGAGATTACATGCTTTGATATAGAAAATTACAACTCAATGTTATTTATTAATGCAAAAGCCATGAGAAACAGATCCCTCTTTCCAAAAACTAAATATGTAACACATCTGGGGGTGATTTTGTGGTCGCTCTTCAGGAAGTGCAACTGCAGTAGCCTCGGATTCTGGCCCAGTTATTTTAGGCGAACCCAGGGCCTCGGGTCTGACTGCAGTATTTGGCCAGTTTCTCTCCCAAATGCAGGAGCAGCACAGGCCTGGCTCAGGAAGCACCTCCACCCCTCCCCACCCTCCCCACCCACCCCCTGCCAGCAGCCCAGGGCCCCTCTCTGCCCCACGACCTCTCCTCCTCAGGTGGCATCTAACAGTTCCACACAGTTCCAGCACCTCCCCCATCCGGGCCACCCTGGCCTCGGTTCACCAGACCCCTCCTGTGACAGGCGCCCACTCAGACGCACTAATTTCTGGGCTGGGTCATCATGGTGACACGACGCCCTTCGTGGGAACATGCTGCTGTTCTGTTGCTGCCGCTCCCTGGACGTTTAGGTCAAACCCACAATTCCAGCAGTTGAGACTCAGGAGCCTGTAAGCATTGGGTGACCCTCACGGTACACAGCTTGCCTGGGAGCCTGGCCGGGCACCCAGGGGAACGGGCGTCCCTGGGGTCTGGTTTGGTTGGGTGGAGCGGGTGTGAGGCCACAGAGTCCCAGCAGCTCCTCATCCAAGTCAGGCTGGCCGGGTCCTCAATGCACACTCACTGTCCAGGACTGCAGGGATTTCCGCCCCTTTCGGCTGTTCTGGGTTGAACATGTGTGTGGGAGCCTGGGTCTCAATGCCAAGAATTGCAGGTGGGCCCAGAGCCCTGTGCCTGGACAGAGTGCACCCTGAAAAGGGATCCGGTGGATAGAACTCTGCTGTCACCACCCTTTGGGAGAAGTCCCCTCTTGGTGTCAGGCCAGACTCGATTGGCTGATGGGTCCTGGCTTCAGGGAAACATCGTCAGCCCAGGGCCTCAGCCCTCTGCCAGGCCTGGGTGGCACCAGGGAGAACGTTCCAATATTCAGGACTGAAGGGTGTTTGGCATTGTTGCTGGTTTGTTTTTCAGTTTGTTCTCACGGGGGCTGTGGGCTGTGTGTACAGCACCAGGCCCAGAGCGACATGTGATAGGAGCAGGGAGGAAAGGGGACAAGGAGGTGGTTGCATGGGAGATTTTCAGGGGAAAAACATTTCAGGTTTGTAGGCACAAACAAGGTAGAAAAAACTGGAAGATTTCCAGCCCTGTGTTGTCCAGAACAGACTGCAACCTCTTCGTGGATCTCAGCTGGAGCAGGCTTCCAGGACCAGAGACACACTCTCGGCCACAGCAGCTGGGCACGGAGGGAAAGCCAGCTTGCCAAGGGCCTCTCCTCCAGTGGGGAGCAGCCTCGGCCACTGTGGGCAAAAGAAGGAAGACACGCAAATGAGAACCACAGGAGACTGTGCTGGAAGATCTGTTTTCGAGATCTGGGCTTGGAGGTACAGTCTCATCAGAACCCTGAGGGTGCATCAGGGGGAAAATCCATTTTAAAATAACAGCTTGCTTTATTTTTGAGTACAGTGAAGGCTAGTGCCATCTTTACAACAAAATCCAAAGACACTTTATGATCTGCAGAAATACATCAAAAGCTCTGCCTTCTTCATGGCACCAACAAACTTGAGATAAAGAAATGATGGATGGAGTTCCTGTCGCGGCTCAGCAGGTTAGGAACCACCCAGCTAGTATCTGTGACGATGTGGGTTCAACCCCTGGCCTCTCTCAGTGGGTTAAGGATCTGGCATTGCCACAAGCTGGGGTGAAGACTGCAGATGCAGCTCAGACCCCACGTTGCTGTGGCTGTGATATGCGTAGCTGCTGCTCTGATATGACCTCTAGCCTGGGAACTTCCATATGCTGCAGGTGCGGCTGTAAAAAGAAAAAAACAAAAAAGAAATGTTTACCTAGATTTAGGCCATAAGAACAAACATGACTAAAAGTGATTTCATTCCACTGGAACATTCCGAGTCCAACTCACAAACATGGGGGACCGGCTGGTTAGGAGAAAGCTGGTCCCCGCGAGACACGTCTGTGAAGAATCTTTGCATCCTTAGCCAGTGTGCCCATGGGCACAGGAATCTTGGAGCAAAAGTTGCAGCCCACAAGCTGTTGAGGGTGCATAAAAGGTGGCAAAGAGGAAGCAGCTGGTGTCAGATCACACAGCAGGGCCGGTGGCCAGAGGAAGCTCCAAGGCCGCTCCTGCTCCTAGGATTGACCACGAGGCTCAGCGTGTTCTTTGTGAGGCTTGTGAAAGGACAGGGATTGAGGTGCTCATGCTCCCTGAGGACATGAGCACCATCTTTACAAGAAAAGAGATGGAACTCCCTTGTGGCTCAGCAGGTTAGGGATCCAGCGTTGACACTGCTGGGGCTCTGGTTACTGCCGTGGCGTGGGTTCAATCCCTGGCCCAGGAACTTCGGCATGGCACGCCACCTCCTCCCCCCTAATGAGAACTGAAAGGCTTCCAAAGCAAACCACAGAGTGTCAGCCCGTGGAACATGCTGCTGCCTGGCCGGCCACCACCACCCCCGCTTCTTCTTTGCCAAGCAAGCCCTACTTTGGTCAGGTCCAGGCTTCTCCTCTGTGACTCGTGCCTAAGCCGGTGCTAATGGTTCCACCCCCTCCGTGGTGATTTATTTAGGGATGTCCCTGTGCCTGTTTCTGGGCACTTGTGATATAAGGGGAGGTCTTCTGGGGATGGGGAGGGAATTCTCAGAAACATTTTCTTGTTTATAGAAAGAGTCACGAGTGGCAGAACAATCATTTTTCTTCCACCCGAGTTGCCATATCTGGATGCAAGGCTTGGACCTGCCAAGTGACTAGCCAGAGTGCTCGCTGAGGCTAGGAGGGAGGAAAGAATGGGGACCCCTGGTGACAGTGTGGAGCCAGCCCCAAAGCGACCCTCCTCTAGACCTCTTGAGGAAATAAGGGAACATTATGGAAAATAAAGTGACAAGGCAAGAGACCAAATTCTCGGCATCAAACCTCAGGCCCACCATGGACAGGGGTGCTGCCCCCGGCTACCAGCTCTGGAGCAGCCCAGAAACCCCAGGCTCATCGGCCACATGCTGTGCAGCAGAGCCCAGGCTCTATCCAGACCCAACCCAGCCCCCAGGATGGCCACAGCTGCCTCCCTGACGTTAGCTAACTTTTTTTTTTTTTTGAACTTTTTTGCCATTTTCTTGGGCCGCTCCCGTGGCATATGGAAGTTCCCAGGCTAGGGGTCAAATCGGAGCTGTAGTCACTGGCCTACTCCAGAGCCACAGCAACTCAGGATCCGAGCTGCGTCTGCAACCTACACCACAGCTCACGGCAATGCCGGATCCTTAACCCACTGAGCAAGGCCAGGGATCGAACCTGCAACCTCATGGTTCCTAGTCGGATTCATTAACCAGTGAGCCACGATGGGAACTCCAGACGTTAGCTAACTTCTTAACAAATGAATCAGAGATTCAGATGAAGCTCCTATAAAACCACAGGCCACTCAGAGACACGGTCAATTGCTAACACGTCTTTTTGGTTAGAGTACAGTCACATTCCTGCCAATGATAAAAATGAGAGGTTAGAGAACAGATCATTTTATTATCACAGAGAGAAAACTGACCAAAGGTACATTCATGTTTTTCAGGTATATGGGAAGTGAATTTTGAAATCTTCTGGAAAAGACTATTTTTATAGCTAAAGAAGGTCTTGGCTATTAGAGGTGAAGCCCAAACGCATCTCAGTTGTATTCATTCAAAAACAGTGAAGCAGAATGTGTGTATCTGCATTGCTTAAACATCAGGGAGGGAAGCGCCTTTTAAACTTTATTTATGCATGCTACTGGCCACTCCAACATATTTTATTGCTAAAATTTCATCAGAGCCTGAGCCATTTCCTATTTGCTCTATTCTATAATCATGTACAATAAATTATAGGATTTCAGCTAAAAGGAGATATATATATATGTATACATATGTATAGGCTATAATTTTTCCTTTTGTGGGGCATACATTGCATATTTTTACTTATCTGGCTTGGAGGGTGGTTATCATAAGATTTCTATTTTAAGAGCATTTATTTGCCTGGTTAAATACTCCTAAAATGTCAATGGTCAAAAACCTTTAAAATTAACCAGCTGAGCTTGGTGAGGGGCAAACTTAATTTAGCAATTAGCCTGACCAAACTGTCTTTCACTGTATGAGAAGAGTTTATAAAAAAAGAACATTCCTCTGTGTAATTATTTTTTCCAGGAGTTCCCGTCGTGGCGCAGTGGTTAACGAATACGACTAGGAACCATGGGGTTGCGGGTTCGGTCCCTGCCCTTGCTCAGTGGGTTAAGGATCCGGTGTTGCCGTGAGCTCTGGTGTAGGTTGCAGGTGTGGCTCGGATCCCGCGTTGCTGTGGCTCTGGTGTAGGCTGGTGGCTACAGCTCTGATTCGACCCCTAGCCTGGGAACCTCCATATGCCACGGGAGCAGCCCAAGAAAAGGCAAAAAGACCAAAAAAATATTATTTTTTCCAGGCACAGTGCATTCAAAAATCAAAAAAATACACGTACAGCGTCAGCTCCAAGTACAGGGATGCAGCTAAAAATGCCGCTGGTGTAGAATGAAAGTCAGGTCCTCAATATTCCAGGTTAAACCTAAAGACAAAGATAAACAATGCAATGTCAAAAATACCAGTGGAGGAGCTCCTGTTGTGGCTCAGTGGGTCACGAACCCAACAAGCATCCATGGAGATGCAGGTTTGATCCCTGGCCCTGCTCAGCGGGTTAAGGATTCAGTGTTGACATGAGCTGTGGTGTAGATCATAGACAAGGCTCAGATCTGGTGTTGCTGTAGCTGTGGTGTAGGCTGGCAGCAGCAGCCCAGATTCAGCCCTAGCCCAGGAACTTCCATATGCCATGGGTGTGACCCTAAAAACAAAACAAAACCAAAAACCCTGGAGGAGTTCCCCAGTGGCACAGTGGGTTGAGGATCTGGTGTCATTGCTGTGGTGAGGGTTCAATCCCTGGCCCCAGAACTTACGCATACCGTGGGCATGGCCCAAAACAAAACAAGCCAGTGCAGTTAGCCTCTCTCTGTGCTGTTCTAATGTGCAGAGTTGCCAGCTCCCTCGCAGCAGGGACACTGAAGCTCAGAGGGGGATATTGACCATATTTCTGACCAGCGGGCGCTGGGACTTATTTCCATGTGGTTGCAGAGGACCCTGAGCTAGAGAAGAAAGCAGCCTGGACCTGCCACCAATGAACTCTCTTCCCCCTGACTTTGCAGCCCTGAGGCTTTGAGCTCTTTGATGCTCCTCGGGATTTAATTATGCAAATATGTGCTGGACTTGGAGGGAGAGATTTCTGAGACTAGGCCGCTTGCAGGAGAGCCCACCCCCAAATGCACGTTGCACATCACCCTGTTCCGAGGGGGGATGCATGGCCATGAACGGAGCAAAGAGCTGGGAGCTCCAACCAGTCACTCAATCCATCAATCCATCTATCCACCAATCTGTGGTTACCAGGCACCAGCCAAGGGCCCAGCCCTCGCTCTCTGTGCGTCATGTCTTGCGGTGACAATGAGAGACAGAGGAAAAGAGGGGCAGCCGCATCACCATGAATCCAAAAGCAGTGTTTGCTGACTCAGGGCCAACAGCCCAATTCAAAATAACACGAGACGGTGCAGTGCGAGGAGGAGGTTCTGGGAAAGGCAGAATGTCCAGAGGAGAATTGGGGGCAGCCGAGCCCTGGAGTCAGCAAAGTGGGGGGGCCAGGGCAGAGCCCGGAGGCCCCCCTGCCCAGCAGCCATCTGGCCTCTCCAGTCCTGCTCTCACCGGGTTCTGCCAGCCCCTCACTCCAGACCAGTCCTAGCCAGAGGGGACCTCGGGAGCTCTGCCCTGGGCCACCCAGTAGTAGGACCCACATGATACCTAGATGAGAACCCTGACAAGAGGCATCACAACCATGAGCTTCCAGGGAAAACTATGCTTTGGGGTTTTTTTGGCTGAGCCCTCAGCATGTGGAAGTTTTTGGGCCAGGGATCAAACCCATACCATGGCACTGACCAGAGCCACTGCAGTGACAATGCTGGATCCTTAACCCATGGTGCCACAAGGGAACTCCGAGAAGACTATCTTGATGGGTCAACTTCCAAGTGTCATTCCAGCTATCAACTGAGGCTGTTGGGCTGCCAGTTACTGAACTCCTCCCAGAGGACTCACAGGGACAGTGACAGGCATTGTCATCACGAACCACAGCCTGGAATCTGGACGGTTACGGTTGTACAGCCTCATCTCAATGGCTGAGCACCTGGCCCCGGGCGTGAGGGGCTGGCCTGTGGACTGCTTTGGAGGGTGAAAGGGCTACTCATTTCCCCTGTTGATTAAAAATACCATCTCATAGTTTCTCTTTTTTTTTTCTTTTAAAAAAATTGTAATTAGGAATTCCCATTGTGGCTCAGTGGTAACGAACCCAACTAGTATTCATGAGGACTTGGGTTCGATCCCTGGCCTCGCTCATTGGGTTGGGGATCCGGCATTGCCGTGAACTGTGGTTACATCACAGACGCGGCTCAGATCCCGAGGTGATGTGGCTATGGTGCAGGCTGGCAGCTGCAGCTCTGATTCGACCCTTAGCCTGAGAACGTCTATATGCCACAGGCAGGGCCCTAAAAAGCAAATACTACTAATAATAGTAGTAATACTAATTGACAGGCAATGTTTTGTCAGTTTCTGCTGTTCAGCAAAGTGACCCCGTCATACATACATACATTCGTTTTCTCACATTATCTTCCATCATGTTCTATCACAAGCGATTTCATATAGTTCCCTGTGCTGTACAGCAGGATCTCATTGCTTCTCCATTCTAAATGTAATAGTTTGCATCTATTAACCCCAAACTCCCTGTAAAAATGCTCATCTCATAGTTTCATCATAATGTATTTTCTTTTTTTTTTTCTGGGCCACACCCTCGGCATATGGAGAATCCTAGGCTAGGGGTTCCATTGGAGCTGTAGCTACTGGTCTACACCACAGCCACAGCAACACAGGATTCAAGCCTCATCTGCAACCTACACCACAGCTCACCACAGCACTGGATCTTCAACCCACTGATCCAGGGTAGGGATTGAACCTGCGTCCTCACGGATGCTAATCGGATTCATTTCCACTGAGCCACAATGGGAACGCCCATCTTAATGTATTTTCAAAGTAGCCTCCATATGGCTTAGCATAATAAAGAAATATCCACCTCTTAAAAACCAATTTTGCTGATCATTTTATGTAGATGATCAAGTAGTTCAAATGATAGCTGTTTCCTTGAGCCTCTCTGAAGGAGAGTCCTAGAGAAATCCTACTCAGGTTTTCCAGAAAGTCAGCTTGATCTGCCCTTTGAGAGCAGACTGAAAACGTGTTTCACTTTTCCTGTTGGAGACGATGTAGGAAGGTCTCCTTTGTTTCCTAAAAGGGTCTGCTCCCCTTGCCTGCCACGAACCCACAGGAGCAAACGACCCTCTCCACCCAAAGAAGGCCAGTCTCACCGACAATAAGTACAACAGTGTGGGCTCTGACACAACAGATTGTGTCTTCAACCTGCACCACTGCTCACAGCAATGCCAGATCCCCAACCCCCTGAGCAAGGCCAGGGATCAAACCCGAGTCCTCATGGATACTTGTCCTGTCCTTAAATCTCTGAGCCACAGCGGGAACTCCCAATAAGTACTTTTGAAGAAGTCAAAAGATTATATGTTTTTTTCTACACATTCTTTTCCCTTCCAAAAAATAGCTACTCGTGGAAACAGGATATAAGTGGCCCTTAGGGAACAGTATAAACATGTCACTGTGGAAAACTGTCTAGTAAATAATGGGAGCAAAAGTTGAGCCCCAAGTAATTTACATCTAAAGCAGTGATAAAATCAGAAGGAGAAAAAAAAAACACTTAGAATTTTGGAGGGTGTTCTTTCATCTGTTCTAAGCAAAAAGCAAATGTGGGTCTTGGACAGTGAGTTTATCTCTAATGTTTGATCCATTCACAAGGGGAGAAGGATCCAGAAGAAATTCCCTTTAAAGAAAACTGGGGTTCCCATTATCGCTCAGCAGGTTAAGAATGCAACTAGTATCCATGAGGGTGCAGGTTCAATCCCTGGCCTTGCTCGGTGGGTTAAGGATCCGGTGTTGCCACAAACTTCCACATAGTTCGCAGACGTGGCTCAGACCTGGCGTTGCTGTGGCTGTGGTGTAGACCAGCAGCTGTAGCTCCAATTCGACCTCTAGCCTGGGAACTTCCACATGCCACAGGTGCGGCTGTAAAAAAAGGAAAAAAAGAAAAAGAAAACGAAAATAGAAATCAGGAACTAAAAAAGTGAGTTTCCTCTGCTCTCACTGACAACCAGGATTTCTACACAGACAGTGAAAGAGCTTCTACTCAGCAGACTTACAGCCTCTGCTCTCAGAGTCTTACAGACAGAACTTAACAACTCCAGCTTATAAGCCTTGCGGCCAGGTCTCCTCTTGTGTAGTCCGGATAGAATAGAAGTGGGATTTGAGGAGTTCCCGTTGTGGCTCAGTGGTTAATGAATCCGACTAGGAACCATGAGGTTGTGGGTTCAATCCCTGGCCTCACTCCGTGGGTTAAGGATCCGGTGTGGCCGTGGGCTGTGGTGTAGGTTGCAGACGCGGCTCGGATCCCACGTTGCTGTGGCTGTGGTGTAGCCGGTGGCTACAGCTCTGATTGGACCCCTAGCCTGGGAACCTCCATATGCCGCGGGAGCAGCCCTAGAAAAGGCAAAAAGACAAAAAAAAAAAAAAAGAAGCGGGATTTGATGGCAAAGAAAGATACCAACCTGGAAAGCACCCCAGCTACAAAACAAATGGTATTTTCAATTTTTCTTCAAATCCAAGTTCTTTTGAGCCTTGGAGCTATTCCCTTCAGGCCCTGAAATTGTTAGTCAAAATCAATTTGTTGAGCAAACTTCCGTGTTCTGCATCTTGATATTGTAACACAAGAAAGAAGACAAGCACAGAGTGACTCTCTTGGCCTCTGAGTTTATTAGCTCCACATCAGATGTGTCTGAAGAAGGCCTCTGGGTGACACAGCACTCATGTTTCTGCATGTGTTTAATCTCTTGATTTCACCAACAGCTTGGATTTTTTTGAAGCACTTCTGACTCAAGCACAGATGGTACCTGACACGAGCCCACACACCATTTGCTCACTAAATGTGTCGAAGACCTAAATTCACCAGAGCCTTGTCCTGAAAACCCTGGGCCCAGACAAGCAGGAAGCTCCTCCGGCAACTCTCACGTCTAGTAACTTTCTCATCTCTCAGCTCCACATTCCAAAATGGTGTATTAATGTGGAATTCTCCCTTATGAAGCTGCAAATAGCTTTGGCTTTGGCAAGGTGCTGCGTTGGTCTGGTGAACTCTGAGTCGAAGTTAGGGATTTTTTTTTCTTTCCGAGCGCTGAAGTTAGATCCTAGGGGGCGCTTAAAGGGAGCGTTCGTCCAAAGTCTTCTCTGGCCCCTAAAGACAATTTTTTTGTTTTTTTTCACTAGGCTTTATTTTTTAGAGCAATTTTTGGTTCACAGCACAAAGAGTTCCCGTATACCCCTGTGCCCACACATCACTGCCTTCCCCCCAGTCAATTCTGCAGCAGATGGTACATGTGTTACAACTGATGAACCTACAGTGACGTCTCATTATCACCCCAAGTCTACAGCTTACGTCTGGGTTCACACTTAGCATCCTACATCCTTGTGTAGAATAAGCAGGTGTATAACGACAGATACCTACCCCCTGCAGTTAGCTTCACTGCCCTAAAAGTCCCCTGCGGGTCTCCCGTCCCCAACCCTTGGCAATCACCCGTCCCCTCACTGTCTTCATAGCTTGGCCTTTTCCTGAATGCCGTAGAGCTGGAGTCACGTAACTTCAATTGGCTTCTTGCCCTTGGTGATACACATTTAAGGTTCCTCCACATCATTCGTGGCCTGACAGCTCATTTCTTTTCAGAGCTGGAGAGCGTCCCACTGTCTGGATGTGCCACAGATTATTTGTCCAGTCACCTGCTGAACAGCCACTCCATCGCCTTAGGTATGAATCAAGCTACCATTCGGGTACAGGTTCTTGTGTGAACACAAGTTTTCATCTCACTGGAGTAACATCAGGGAGCGTGATGGCTGGATCGAAGGGTAAGGGTGCGTTTGGTTTCGTAGAAAACTGCTGAAGTGTCTTCCAAAGTAGCGGTTCCATTTTGCATTTCCACCACCAACAAATGAGAGTTTCCGCTGTTGCTCCGTATCCTCACCAGCCCTTGGTGTTGTCCGTGTTTGGGATTTTAGCCCTTCTAAGAGGTGGCTGGTGGTATCTCATGGTTGTTTTAATTTGCAATTCCCTGATGACATGATGTTCAGCACCTTTTCATGTGCTTACTTGTCCTCTTCTCTGGTGAGATGTCTGTTCAGGTCCTTTGCCCATGTTTTCATAAGACAGTCTTTTGAAATCCAGTTCTTATCTGAGTAGATTATAGGCCCAGAGAGAAGCCAGGCGCTGGGAGATTACATGTGTGGACCCTGGAGGCAGACTGCCTGGATTCGAAACCCAGATCTGCCTCTTTCTAGAAAGCTGTGTGTCTTTGGGCCAGTTACCTCCCCTCTCTGAGCCTCCATTTCCTTATCTGTAAGATGGGAAGAAGAATAGTGTCTCCCTTGGAGGGTTGTTATGAAAGTTCCGCACATTAACGCATGTCAAGCTCTTTGATCGGCGCTGGGAGGTGGGGTGCCCCCAGCACTCAGCCGGCCTTCCAGACAAAGGACACACCATCAAGATCCATTCCATTACCAATGCATCATCAAGACTCACCTGGGAATGTCCATCAGTTATTAAAGCATCCCGGGTTGTGAATTTTACTTTACTTTATTAATTAATTAATGTTTTTGTTTTAGGCCCACACCTGCAGCATATGGAAGTTCCTGAGCTAGGGGTCGAATCAGAGCTGCAGCCACAGCCACAGCAACATGGGATCCGAGATACATCTGCGACCTATGCCACAGTTTGCAGGAACCCCAGATCCTTAACCCAGCGAGCGAGGCCAGGGGATCGATCTTGCGTCCTCATAGAAACTAGTTGGATTCTTAATCTGCTAAGCCACAATGGAAACTCCTGGGTTGTAAATTTTATCATCACACCAAATGTCTGAAGTACATATTATATCTTTGAGAACTGAGGGGAAGGGAGGCCCACGTTGCACAGCCGGGGATCAGCATCAGGGTTTGAACTCAGGCCTACCTGACTCCTGAGTCTGGGTTCCTAATCACTTCCAAGCTTCCGTAAGCTATTAGCCAAAGTAATGTACCTGCTTCTTTCAACCTGGCATCTATTAGGTGACCTCTATGGAACTGCTGATATTTGACCTTTGCTGCCCTAAATTTTGTATGGACCATCCTAGGACTGAAAAGCTACTTCATTTAGAATGTGTCCCCTGAGGGGTCTGGAGAGAGAGGGCTGTGCGGAGCTCCCCAGGGAAGAAAGGGCTTGTTCTGGACAGTGGCGGGACTTACCATGAACAGCGGGGCGCTCACTCCTGGGGCAGGGGTGGGGTGGGGTGGGGGGCACCTGAGAGCTGGACCTGGGTGGGAAAGACCAGCTCTACCCACTTCCCGATTCACCAAGGGCGGCCCCTGCGAGTCCACTCACTTGGAAACCGCAGCACGGGCAGGCCCAGCCATCGGGAAGTCAGGGAAAAATTGTCTTTCCGATCGCAAAAAACTGTGACTACTGTGCTTCCCAAACTGACTCTGAGAGCAAGAACCATCTTATTAGATATCCTATAAATAGTGTTTGGCTCATTGTGAAAGCTTAATTTTAGAATTAGAAGAAGAAAAGTCATAATAAGCCCCTTGTTTCTGGAAACACAAGAGCTCTCTGGCCTCTGCTGGCCCCCCTCCCCAGCCCTGAGGGGGCTCTGCAGATGCCCAGAAGGACCCATCTCCCCCCAGTCCCCGGTCCCTGCACCTGCCAGCCCAGGGTTCGCCTCCACTTCTGTCCAGAGGGTGACAGTCCCACCACTTTATCAAAGGCACTCACCTTAATTCCAACTTGGGCAAGACTAATGGGAAACACTGGAAAACTCATACATTGTCAGTGCCACCTTTTCTACCCCATGATCAGAAAAGCAAGTGCCCAGGGTTCCTTGAGCTTTCCCTCTGGCTACTTCAAAGGATGGAGCAGTTTCTGCTCGTGGGGTTAAGAATCTACTCAGGGAAACGACTGAGCAGTTAGGGGGGTGAGAGACAGGCAGACTGTCATTCCTGAGTGTGAAATTCAGAGGAAATCAGTGACACCTGCACCGGGGTGGGGATGGGGGTGGGGGCCGTAGGTCGCAGCCGTGGGATCTGGAAGGTGGCCAGGAGGTGGGAGATGAGGATAACTCGGGCAGGTGTGGAGGTGGCAGGAAGGTGGGTGGGGAGGGCAGGGATGCCCCAGAGCCCTGCGTCCCAGCATGAGGGACACCGCTGGTTGGCACTGCAGGGACAGGTCTCCCACCTCATTCACATTGCCCCTGCCACCACCACCACTTGACCTCAAACCATCCACAACCATACAGTTTGCCAGAGGCAGAATCTGGACACGACCCAGGTTCAACCCCAAATGCTGTGTTCTTTGCACAGAGACCCACTGCTTAGAGGCAAAGGGTCTTTCCTGGCCGGGCCGTTCCCCACGAGTTGTCCAGTAATAACAGCCACAGCGACTCATGTGTGACTTTTGGTCAACTCTCACTCAGAAACTGATCTCAGGAGTTCCCGTTGTGGTGCAGTGGTTAACGAATCTGACTAGGAACCATGAGGTTGCGGGTTCGGTCCCTGCCCTTGCTCAGTGGGGTAACGATCCGGCATTGCCGTGAGCTGTGGTGTAGGCTGCAGACGTGACTCGGATCCCGCATTGCTGTGGCTCTGGCGTAGGCCGGTGGCTACAGCTCCGATTCAACCCCTAGCCTGGGAACCTCCATGTGCCGAGGGAGCGGCCCAAGAAATAGCAACAACAACAACCAAAAAAAAAAAAAAAAAAGAAACTGATCTCAGATCTGTTAGTTAACACCCAAATCACGAATTAGAGGTTTCCTCTTTTCACAGAGCCAATACTCAAGTGTGGGCAGGAAACCCTAAAAACTTAATGTTCTGACCACTCTTTGGGGAAAAAAAGCTGTGTTGGTACTAGGTAGCATCTACTGAAGGCAGTCCAGCAAGGAGCTGAATGCACACGGGGAAGGATACAGTGATTCCAGGGCAGGCGGATTGTGCATCCCCAGACTTGAGCCACCTTCAATTAGCAGTTTTTACAGGAGCCACAGGAGTGGATTAACCCAGTGACCCTGGGACTTGCTCAGAAGTGGGCTCTTTTTCCACACCTGCTGCCCTCCGTGGACGACTGGCTTCATCCCTTAATACCCAACGTGAAATGAAACATGTAAAACAGTAACCAAATCACTGACACCAGATGTGACGCCAAATGCTCAGAATTACCCAAACAGCTGAATCGGGGCCACCGTCCACACGTCTCCAGCTTCCGACCTGGAAGTCGGCCCTATGGGGTCTGCAGGCGCAGCTGTCACCTGGCAGCTCGGCCCTGGAACCCTGCCCTTCCGGGTGCCAGGTTGGAGGCTCTCTGGGACAATGACTCCCCACCCCCACCCCGAGGCTCCCCTTTCAGCTGCTCTCCTTTTGTGAAATCAGTTGTTCGCCCCCGATAGGACTTCACAGCTGCCCCAGAAAGCGGCCCCCCAGCACTCCGTTCTCATTCCATTTTCCTGGGAAGTCAGATCCGCTCGCTAATCACTGCACATTTTATCGAGAGACTGATGAGGTGAAGAGGCCAAGAAGTCCCCTTGGATGTGGCTGAAAGCCCACCGCGCAGGGCTGCAGCTGTGTCTCCCATGCCTCCCCCGCATTTGCCGCAGGCCTGGGAGGTAGGATGGACATGGGGAAGCTTCCTTCGGCTCCGAGCAGCTGCCTCTCTGTACCACACATCAAAGAGGGTGCGTTCCCCCCCCCCGATCTCCCAGGCGCCCCGTCTGCGGCATTGAGGGAGTTTGATGGAATAGTCTGAGTAAGTGCTTACATTTAATGAGATGCATCCTTCATTTGTTCCCACTGGCTGCAAGGGGGTTTTGCATTAACAGAATTATCATGCCATAACGCTCCATTTTAATTATGGCTAGTAGCAGCTGGCACCCCAGTTCAAGGCACCAGCATTCTGTTAACGACATTCAACCGGCACGCACTTGTTCCTACGCAAAGATGGGAGCGCTGTGTCACGCTGCATGTGCCCTTCCGACTTACATGTAAGGGAGGCGGTGAGAGGGTCCAGTTTCATGATCTGTTATTTCTTGCTGCTTCCCAGGTCCTGAGAGCCTTGCAGTCTCACAAACCCACTGAAACTCACCGAGCCCGATCTGCTGACTTCATTCCTACTGCTTTTCACCACCAGCCTCCCTAGACTCCCAGCAGCAGTTCTTTGGAATAAAATCAGACCACAGCAGTCTACTTACAGGTAGAAAGAACATCCAAAAATTTCATTCATTTGCTTATTTATGCCGTAAAAATAATTGGACAACAAACAACAAAGAAGCAAATGTGTAGAAGGTCAGAGAGTAGTCGTAAGACTCATGAGGACGGAGTTCCCATTGTGGCTCAGCAGGTTAAGGATCTGGCGCTGCCACAAGCTGCCACGTAGTTCACAGATGCGGCTTGGATCCAGTGTTGCTGTGACTGCAGCATAGGCCTGCAGCTGCAGCTCTGATTCAGCCCCTAGCCCAGGAACTTCCATATGCTGCAGATGCGGCCCTCAAAAGAGAAAAAAAGAATCATGAAGACAAAAAAGTTGGGTAATGGGCTAGAGACTGTTGGGCCGAGGGTAGGGTTTGCTGTTTTATGTAACTTTCTCAGAATACCTGGCTGAGAGCGTGGCACTGAGGAGCGCCTCGAAGGAGGAGGACTGGGTATGGTTCATGCTGATACCTGGAGGGAAGCTGTTCCGGGCAAAGGACAATCACAAGGGGCCCAGGACAGGAACGCGCTCGGCAGGTTTGGGAAAACAAAGAGGCTGTGGCGGCCAGAGTTTTGTGAGAAAGGGGAGACAGGAGATGAAATCAAAGACAGAGCAGGGCCACATAACACCAGATGGTGGCCAGTGTGGGGACGTGGGCCATGGCTCAAGCTGCATGAGCAACCCATGGGGTTTCAGCGGAGGAAAGGCGTGTCACGATCACGTTTCAACAGGCTCAGGCTGCTGCTGTGTTGCAAGTGGACTCCTGGGGGCCAGGGCGAGGCAGGGAGACCAGCCAGGAGGTGTGTCCATTTGCTAAGGCCGCTATGGACTGCGTGGCTTGAACAACAGAAAGTTATTGTCTGACGTCACCTCACCTTGTACCTTCCCTTGCACCCTTCAAGTCAGTGTCCCTCCCGTCCAAACTGGCTCCCTCATGCTCCTGGCATCCCCGCACGCCCAGAGGGCTGGGTGCCCCCGGGCTAGAAGGGCTCACCTGCTCATCACAAGCCAGGCTGGACAAGTGGTTACACCTACGCAGACAGCCCCGCTTGCTGCATGCTAGACGCTGCCCACACTCCCGTCCCTTCCCCAAAGCTCCACGTAAACACGGCCTTCCGCTCTCCTCATTTGTCTGCCGCTTGTCTTCTCCTCCTCCTCCTCCGGACAGGAACAGGCTCTCTTGCTCACAGCCGTATCCCCTGTACCTAGAAAGCGGCTGGTCCTCAACAACAGCCCCTCAGTCAAAGGGCACCTGATGAGCAGCGGCCCACTCACCCGCCCCTCCCCATGAGCACACACCACTGGGGTGCAAGACCCATGTCCACACGTGCTAGCCTTGAACTGGCAGCTGGGAGCCACCACAGGGCCCTTTCAGCCCTCACAGGCCCAGCTGGGGACCACCAGAGAGAGCACTGAACTGGGCAGGCCTCAGGGCATCACCATCCACAGGAAGCCCGGCCCTTTCATTGCAAAACGCCTTTTCATTTTTATTTGATTTTTAATTTTTATTTATTTATTTATTTTTGCGTTTTAGGGCCGCACCCGCGGCATATAGGGGTTCCCAGGCTAGGGGTCCCATTGGAGCTACAGCTGCCGGCCTCCGCCACAGCCACAGCAATATCAGATCTGAGCCACGTCTGCGACTTACACCACAGCTCACGGCAATGCTGGATCCTTAGCCCACTGAACGAGGATCAAAATTGCAACCTCATGGTTCCTAGTCGGATTCCTTTCTGCTGCGCCATGATAGGAACTCCCCAAAACTCCTTTTTATTTTTTTTATTTTTTTGTCTTTTTGCTATTTCTTTGGGCCGCTCTCGCGGCATATGGAGGTTCCCAGGCTAGGGGTCGAATCGGAGCTGTAGCCACCGGCCTACACCAGAGCCACAGCAACGCGGGATCCGAGCCGCGTCTGCAACCTACACCACAGCTCACGGCAACGCCGGACCGTTAACCCACTGAGCAAGGGCAGGGACCGAACCCGAAACCTCATGCTTCCTAGTCGGATTCGTTAACCACTGCGCCACGACGGGAACTCCCCAAAACTCCTTTTTAAATTACTTTTGCAAAAAGGGCACCAGAATTGTTCAGTCACTTCCTGCCATGGATAAATTGTATCCTCCTAAAGGGCATAGGTTGAAGTAAACCAAGATCAAAATGTGCAAGTTGGCCCAAAGAAAATTCATGTCTTTTTCCTTGCTGTTGACGCCACTGAGCACACATCCTGCTGGTATACAAATAATAACCAAATAAATAAATATTGACCCTATTCATGTCTACACTTGGAGGAGTCCAACAGCTAGACAGAATGGTGACCCATTTTTAAAAATATGGTGGGCACCATGTAACTAAACCTTGTATAAATCTCTGAAGAAAATAAAGATGTTCAATTTCTAATTTCTTCATAGGAGATTAAATGGAAAACCAACAACTTATTATAGTAGCTGAAAACAGCCCATGGGTTTTATTAGGCAAAAAGTCATAACGCCCTTGAACTTGAGCCAAGGCAGTTGTACATGAGCCATCCCAGTTTATCCGCCTTCAATATGCAGAATTTATTTCTTTCAAGTTGAAGAATATTAGGATAAAGATGACACTTTTAACAGCAAACAGATGTGCAGCTAGATCCTACTTCAACTGAACGAGACCCAGTAGAATCTTGTAACCAGTAAATTACATCACAGGAACAGCGGCCTTCCCAGGAGATGGCCAGTCCTGGGGTTTAGGTTTTAGGGGCCTTAGGCTGCATGTCTCTTTAGGGAAAACCCTCCACTACCCTGAGGTCTTTCCGGGTGTCTTCTCCCCCGCATTTTATTTGTCTCCTGTTTCCTTCTGCTCTTCCTGTGGGAACATACACGCCCAAGCCTTCCCCATGCCCATTCCTGCTCCCTCCCCTGCGTCTCCAGAATCTGGACTAAAAATTGGGTTTATTATTACCCTCCTTTGGGCACACATTGGTCCTCTCAAGGCACCTGCTCTGAAGTCACTAGGAAGCTCAAGAGAAAGATCTTGAGTGGTGGACCCCACACTGGTGGGGTGTGGGGCAGGGATTGCGGGCAGGTAAACTCTGCCGCCCCCAACCCAGGAGGCTGCCCCCTGCTGGCCACATTGAACAGCAGGACGGCGCTGTGCTGGGAATGGCTGGTGACGGGCAGAGGGACAGGAGAAGAGAGAGGGACTGGCTTTCCGATTTGCTGCTGGGATTCGTTTGGAACAATCTAACCAGCCAAAAACACGTTTGCTATTCCCAACACTGCACTTCTGAATACTTCATCGGCCGTTATCTTGTGGGCAGGAGGCAGCTGGACGCTTCAGTCTGGGAGGACTCTGATTTCACCCGGACACACTCGCTGAGCAGTTTCCAGGTTCAATAGGTTTACAGCCCACCCACCCTTTATTTATTTATTTGTCTTTTTAGGGCCACACCCATGACATAGGGAAGTTCTCAGGCTAGGGGTCGAATTAGAGCTGCAGCTGCAGGCCTGCACCACAGCCACAGCAATGCGGGATGCTAGTCAGGTTCATTACCAAGGAGCCGGGACAGGAACACTCGCCCTCCTTTTGAATGCACACATTGTAGGAGTCCCTGTTGTGGCTTAGCAGGTTGAGAACCCAACTAGTATCCATGAGGACACGGGTTCGATCCCTGGCCTCATTCAGTCGGTTAAGGATCTGGCGTTGCCCTGAGCTGTAGGTCATAGATGCAGTGTTGCTGTGGCTGTGGTGTAGGCCAGCAGCTGCAGCTCTAATTCAACCCCTGGCCTGGGAACCTCCATATGCCCAGGGTGCGGACCTAAAAAAAAAAGAAAGAAAAATAAATAAATAAATAAATGCACACATTGTAGGCAAAACTATGGTCACTTGCTCTTCATAATTCCTGATCAATAAGCTGATCAATGGATTAGTCCTGCTGGTCTGTGGTTTCTAAGATGTTGGCGCCTGCGTGGCAGGAAGCTGGTTTGACCTCCTCCAACAGCGGCTGTTTTCCGGGAGCAGGCAGCTAAGGCAGCTCGGAGCAGATCTGTCCATGTCCCCACCTAGCCCAGACACTGCCCATGAGGTAGCCATCTGAGTTCTGAGCAGGCCGAGGTCCAGGGATGTTCACAGCCAACCCTGTGCCTGGACTCGTCCTTCCTCTGGCCCCTCCTGGGGTCCCCTAGCACAGGGACACAGACCAGACCTTTCACACACCTTCCAACAGGCGCGGCAATGGCACAGTGACGCGTCCATCATGGGAACACCCCCCGAAGGACCAAGCGATCTCCTACCCTCCTTCCCAAGGGAGGAAACAGCCAGGCAGAGAGAAGAAGGCAGTGATGGCGATGAGGACCGACCGGGAAACGGGCTCCCGGAGAGGTGACTGCCAGCCGGCACCCGAGACCGACGGGCGCCACTTCTGCTCCAGCTCCTCGGGTCTTCTCCAGCTTCTGCGCCCTCAGCCCTTATTTATTTATCCATCTTGGAGGATGTGCTGGGGATCTGAGTCTTCCTGTCTCTGGACAGTGTCATTTGTTCTTCAGTCCCTGACGCTTCAGTCACCCGCCACTGGGACCCAGCTTAGGTCAGAGCCCAGGGCTCTGACCACTTGCTGGGAGAAAATGACCGTGGTTGGAGATAGATAATATTGGAGCTCCTTTGTGGCTCAGCTGGTTAAGAACCCAACTGGTATCCATGAAGATGCAGGTTTGATCCCTGGCCTCACTCCGTGGGTTAAGGATCTGGCATTGCCATGAGCTTTGGTGTAGGTCCCAGATGCGGCTCGGATCCTGGCATTGCTGTGGCTGTGGTGTAGGCCAGTAGCTGCAGCTCCGATTTGACCCCTAGCCTGGGAACTTCCATATGCCGCAGGTGTGGCCCTAAAAAATAATAAAAATTTTTAAAAAAATAAAAATAAGAGAATCTGAATGAAGTATGAACTTTCATAATAATGGATCAATATTGGTTCACCATTTGTGAAAAATATATCACACTAAATAAGATATTCAGAAAAGAGGAAACTAGGCACAGAGAATGTGGAACTCCATGTGCTATCCTTGGAATAATTCTATAAATCTAAACATTTCTAGATACAAAGTTTATTGAGGGAAAAAAAAAAAGAGAGAATTTCAGCCATTGTCATAAATGGAAATTTATTAAAAGGCCAGAAGAAATCCGCGCCTGGATGTCCAAACTCTGAGCAACTTGCTGTTATTTTTCATTTAATTATTATAACAAAAGTAAGCTCGGCGGCGCCTTGAGAATTTCCTCTGAGTATTTCAGTGAGTTTGTAAAAATAGAACTTGAAAGCATCAAGTGAATTGAAAAGCAAAAGAGTAATTTTATCACTCATTAATTCTGAACCACAACATTAACCTAACAATGATGGTGCATTTTAGGGTATTTTTTGTCTACATTAATACCTATCAAAAATGTTCCTTTACTTCAATTATTGTCACTTGACTTTAAATGGAAATGTGTACGTACACACACACAGGTTTTAGCATTTGAGAGAGCTGTATTTTCTCTGGCATCGCTCCTGCTTCTCCACACTCAGTAGAAACTGGAGGGGGAGTTCCCATCGTGGCACAGCAGAAACAAATCCGACTAGTATCCATGAGGACAAGGAAGGGTTCAATCCTTGGCCTCACTCAGTGGAGGAGGAGAGAGGAGGGGGCCAGCTGTTTAACCCCTCTGAGTGCACCGCCTGCTGGGCACATAGGTTCAACTCCTCACAAGAAAGGTAGGGTAGGTACTCCTGTACCTTAAGAAAGAGGCTTACAGAGAGGCAGAAAGATAACAGGACCCAACAACTCATAAGGAACAAAGCCAACGACCAAACCCGGGTCCACCTGGGGCCACAGCCTCTGACGCTGAAAGCAGGTCCTGCTTCATTGGCCTCAGTGTGACTGCTTCAGTGCCACTGTTTTTGCAGAAGGATTTCTGCATCAAATCAAAAAGTCCCTTTTCTGTCCAAGGCTTTGGAAAATTGCTCCACTTTTATTTTTGCAAGGTGCTATCAACAGGTCCTGACAGCTACCCGGAAGCCTGCATTTCCATCTGCTCCAAACTCATGCTCGGGAGAAGATTCTGGGCCTCCCGGTGACCTGACGTGGTTGAGCTGTGCAGCCTTTCTCCTTGATTCTTATTGCAAGGCATCAGCAAGACTAGCCAGTAATTACCTTCCAAGTAATTGCACAACGTCTGCATGCATCTTGCAAACCTGGTCTGGAGCCACGCCGGTACGTGCAGAATGAGAAGTCTACACGACGGGATCTGCCACTGCCTGCACGGCTCCCACCACCCCCAAGGGGATGATGGGAAGATAACTGGAGGGGCCGCGCCAGAGTTTTGTTTGGTGATCACACAGGGACACAGCTCTGGGTGAGTTAGAGCCTCATGATCTTAAAAGACCTTGACATGTGTGTGTCAAACACTGTTTGTTTGAAATGTTTATTTGTTTATTTATTTCAAATTACAAAATATGATTTGAAATTTAATTATGCATCTGTCTATATGTTACATATCCAATGCAGAATTTTTTATCTGCATAGGATTATATGTTCCTAAGTACTTTATCTTTTTTATTAGTTAATGAATTTTGTTACATTTGTAGGTGTCCAACAATCATCACAATCAAACGTTACAGCATGTCCATCCCAAACCCTCAGTACATGCCCCCACACCCCAACCTGTCTCCTTCGGGAAACATAAGTTTTTCAAAGTCTGTGAGTCAGTATCTGTTCTGCAAAGAAGTTCAGTGTCCTTTTTTTAGATTCCACATGTAAGTGACAGCATTTGATGTTGGTGTCTCATTGTCTGACTGACTTCACTTAGCATGATAATTTCTAGGTCCATCTATGTCGCTAAAAATGCCGTTATTTCTTTCCTTTTAATGGCTGAGTAATATTCCATTGTGTATATGTACCACATCTTCTTGATCCACTCCTCTGTTAACGGACATTTAGGTTGTTTCCATGACTTGGCTATGTTTGAAATGTTTAGAAGCCGTCTACAGAGAGGGTGCCAGATGTCACTGGGTTTCTAGAGAAGAATGTGGACGTGAACCATGACTGGGTACAACTAAAAGTCCCTGACAAAGGGGAGGAGGGCAGGGCGGGGGAGGCACTGCTGGCGCCATGTCTGTGGCGCTTTACAAAGCCTTGGCACTGCTGGAACTTTTAAACCTGAGGCACACACCCTTGTGACTTTTTTTTCTTTTAATGGCCGTGTCTGCGGCTGATGGAAGTTCCCAGGCTAGTGGTGGAACTAGACCTGAAGCTGAGGCCTACACCACAGCCACACCAGATCTGAGCCCCATCTGTGACCTGTGCTGCAACCTGCAGCAGCACTGGACCCTTACACCACTGAGCAAGGCCAGAGACCAAACCCGCATCTTCACGGACACTATGTCAGGTTCTTAGCCCACTGAGCCACAATGGGAACGCCCATTGTGACTATTTTAAGTAATATTATTAATGCCAAAAAATAAGTCGTTTCTACCTGGGGAACAGAAGGCAACCTGGGGATCGGACTTCAGGGCGTCCCCTGCTGTGAAGTGCCTGGTGTTTCTTGAAGACGGATGCTAGATAAACACCCATTTGGCTTATCTCTTACCCTGTTTCCATTTCACATTGAAGTCTCCAACTATGAGCAGCCTGCTGCGGAAAGACACTCAACAGGAGAAGCGTTCTGAAGTGGTGAGCTGGAGGCAAGCAGCCCTCAGAATCCAGCCTGGCAGGAGCCAAGCTCAGCGACCACCTGCCTCTCCTTACCACCGCCCCCCCCACCAGGAACAGAGGCAACGGGTGTGCTTATCACACTCTACACTCTCTGGCCTTCGAGGAAGAAGCCACCAGGGTCAATTCCTGCACTAAAGCAAGTTGGTGCAGGAGGCCCAGGCTGACCCTTCGCCAAAGGTCAGGCAGCCCCTGGCTCTTCCTGCCTCTTTATCAGAAAGAAGACTTTTTATGACTTTATTTTAAATCTGTTCTGTGGAAGGCTTTTGCTGGAAGAGGAGATTCTGAGGCAAAGATTGTCAGCAGTCTCGGCAGGAGCTGTCAGAACGTGGTGTTCCAATAACAGTTCTTGGCAGAGCTTGGAGCTCCCTCCTGGGGTTGGAGCGGGCTTGGCAGAAGATGAAGGGGCCTGAGGCCAGGCTGCCTGTGACCCACATCCCGGGCAAGTGCTCTCAGCAGCACGCTTGGACCTTGGTGGGACATCAGAACCACTGCTGGTGCTGGGCGATTTCCCTTTTCTCCTACAAATAGGTCCCAAGGAGACCACTGGGACTGTTTGAAATCCACATGTTGTTTCTCCAAGGGTTCTTCCAACCCCAGAAGAATGGACCCTCCCCATGTTCCTAAAGAAGGCTTTTTCTTTTCTTTTCTTTTCTTTTTTTGTTTTGTTTTGTTTTGTTTTGTTTTGTTTTTTAGGGCCCCACCCTCAGTATATGGAAGTTCCCAGGCTCAGGGTGGAAACTGAGCTGCAGCTACCGGCCTATACCATAGCCGCAGCAATGCCAGACCCGAGACATGTCTGTGACCTACACCACAGCTCACGGCAAGGCCAGATTCCCGACCCACTGAATGAGGCCAGGGATTGAACCCAAATCCTCAGGGATCCCAGTCGGATTTGTTTCCACTGTGCCACAATGGGAACTCCTTTCTTCTTCTTCTTTTTTTTTTTTTTTAAGGCTGCATCCAGAGCAGATGGAAGTTCCCAGGCTAGGGGTTGAATTGGAGCTGCAGCTGCTGGCCTACACCACAGGCACAGCAAGCTGAATCTGAACCCCATCTATGACCTTTGCTGCAGCTTGTGGCAACACTGGACCCTTAGCCCACTGAACAAGGCCAGAGATCCAACCCTTATCCTCACAGAGACTACGCTGGGTTCTTCACCTGCTGAGCCACAACAGGAACTCCCTAAAGTAAGGCTTTTAAAGTACCAGGCGAATGGTAGAAAAACTGAGTCTCTTCCAAATGAACTAAGTGCCTCAAGCAGTTTGTCTTTAGGAGCATCCTTGAAAACTCCCAACCTTTACTTTTTTTTCTTTTTTGTCTATTTAGGGTGCACCCACATCATATGGAAGTTCCCAGGCTAGGGGTTGAATCAGAGCTACAGCCGCCAGCCTACACCACAGCCACAGCAATGGGGGATCTGAGCCACATCTGCGACCTACACCCCAGCTCACACCCAAGCTGGATCCCTGACCCACTGAACGAGGCCAGGGATTGAACCCGCATCCTCTTGGATACTAGTTGGATTCATTTCCACTGTGCCACAACGGGAACTTCCCCAACTGTTACTTTCAAAAAAATACTACTAGAATGTTATTTTTCCTTAAGGTTTATAATCATGGGCTTCAAGTTGTTTCTTTTCCTTGTAAGACTTTGCTTGCCATGACGAGCAAGCTGACATGAGGTGATCCTCTGGCTCCAGCTGCCTGGATTCACCCAGTTGTGAGGCTCATTAGCAGTGGAATTAATGACTCTTTAAAGAATAAAACTCGTTATTTAGAGACAGTTTCAGGAACCAATGTTAAAGGCCGCTTTATTTCAAAAGGTTGAGTGTTTTCTGGAAAAAAAAATGTAAAGAAACAGACATTCATTCATCCATCCATTTATTCAATGAATAGAGTGGGTGCTGCTCTCTGGAATTCTGGGGGCACAGTGCTGGGCCACACAGAGAACAATTCCTACTCTCGGGAACATAGTCTAGTGGCCGAAGACTGGCAATGAAGAAGCAAAGATGCAATCGCCTACAGCGTTAGATGGTGACAGAGAAGACGAGTCTGCAAAGGGAGGGGAAGCGGGGGAGCAGGTGGGGACCGCCATCCCAACAGGGTGGCCAGGGAAGGCTTCATGCAAGAGAAGGACACAGCCTGTGGGACCCCATGTGAGAAACAGCTGGAAAGCAGAGTCACCAGAGCCCGGGGACCGAAAGGAGTGGGGGTGGGGTGATCCGGCTGCAGGGGGATGGAGAACTTGTAAGGGCCTGGAGGCTGTTCTCTGAGTGAGAGAAGTCAGGGCAGGTGCTCGGGCACGAAAGGGACACAATCTGTTTCAGCAGTAAAAGCATTGCTCTGGTGATAATGCCACTTGCGGCAACGTGGATGGACCTGGCGATGATTAGACTAAGTCAGACCCAGAAAGACAAATATGATATCACTGATATGTGGCATCTAAAAAAAAAAAATGATAGAAACGAACTGATTTACAAAAGAGAAATAGACTCACAGACAAAGCCAACTTATGCTCACCACAGGGGAAGGGGGAGGAATAAATTAGGAGCGTAGGGTTAACATACACGCTGCCATATGCAAAACAGGTAAACAACAAGGACCTACTCTATACACAGAAAACTGCACTCAGCTACATGACAACTATCTTGTAATAAGCCGTAAGGGAAAAGAACCTGATAAAGAATAGGGGAATTGCCGCAGTGGCGCATCGGGTTAAGGATCCAGCTTTGCCACAGCTGTGGTGTAGGTTGCAGCTGTGGCTTGGATTCGATCCCTAGCCAGGGAACTCCCATATGCTGAGGGTTCAGCTGAAAAAAGGGGGGAAAAAAAGGAGTAGAAGGAATAGATATATATGTGGACAACTAAATCACTTTGCTATACACGTGAAACTAGCTCAACACTGTAAATCAACTACATTCTAATACAAAATAAGTGAAATGAAATGAAATAACAAGTTTGCTCTAGCTACTTTTGTTTTTTCTTTTGAGCAGAGCCTGGGGTGGGGGTGTGACCATCCAGCGCTGGAAGGTGAGCTAAGAGGTTATTGCCATAATCCAGCAGCCTGAACGCCGCTGGTGATGAGCCCAGCAGGTAAAGCCTGGATGGATTCTGAAGATAGGATTTGCTGACAGATCTCTGGTGTGGGTTTCCTCCTCTTATAAGGACGCCAGCTCTGTGGGATCAGGGCTCCACCTTTACGACCTCATTTAACCCTAATTCTCCCTAAGCCCTTTCTCTAATACAGTTGCAAGGGGCTTGGGGCTCCAACATATAAATGTGGGGGACACAATTCAACCCAAAGCAGCAACGGGAAGCATAAAGTTGTCATTTACTGAAATAAGTCATGGGAGTAGCAAGTTTGGGGGGAAAGGGCAGGGTTGGAGGCTTAATTCGGAGATTATGCCTTTTCTATTTTTTTTTTTTGGTCTTTTTGCTATTTCTTGGTCTTGGGCCGCTCCCGCAGCATATGGAGATTCCCAGGCTAGGGGTCCAATCGGAGCTGTAGCCACCGGCCTACGCCAGAGCCACAGCAACGCGGGATCCGAGCCGTGTCTGCAACCTACACCACAGCTCACGGCAATGCCGGATCGTTCACCCACTGAGCAAGGGCAGGGATCGAACCCGCAACGTCATGGTTCCTAGTCGGATTCGTTAACCACTGCGCCACGACGGGAACTCCATGCCTTTTCTATTTTTAAAATGTTAACATGTCCTTTGTTTTGTGAATGAAGGTGAGTCTAAATAGTAAGGGTTTTTTTGGTGTTTTTTTTTTTCCCCCTCTTTAATAGCCTTCCTGGACAAAGTAAACAAAGTTGCTATTCCTATGTCCAAAAAAAAAAAAAAGAGTTGGAGGTGAGACACTTGTTCATCTAGGGTGTTGGCCATAAACTTAGAATGAAGGTGACAAGTTTGGCCAGAGAGATACCCTTGGGAGACATGGCACTCCTAGTGGCCAGGAGACTGAGGAGGTTACCAGAAGGGACGAGAATCCATGACTGCCCCTGCGCCCCCGTGGGCAGGGCTGGCAGTGAGGACGAACACCAGAGACTCCAAAGCAGCAGCCAGAGACAGAGGGGAAAACCAGGTGGTGTCCCCCAAGCCAACTGAACGCAACCGTGTAAGGAGGAGGAACTGAATGTGATAAGAGCCACGTATCGGTCAAGAAAGAGGACTAAGATTTGCGGGTTGGTGTAGCCCCATGAAGGTCCCTGGGACCCCGACGTAGGTAGCCTTCATGGAGTGAAGCCTGATGGAGCAGGCGCAGATGGTGTGGGAGGCAGCCCTTGCCCGGAGTCCTGCTGTGGATGTAGGAGGGAAACCACGGGACCCTCCCTGGAGTCAGGAGTGGATGAGGAACGAGGACTCAGTGGTGGAAGGGAAGCGTGGGCCAGAGAGGGATTCTTTTCCAGGGAAAGCCATTTACATTGATTTGTATGTTGAGGCGGGGGCGAATGATGACGAAAACCTCCGGTGATCACTGATTAAACCTTCTCTTCTTGATTTAACAATAGATGCTGTTCTAGCCTCCCCTGCCATGACTGGGCTTGTTCAAAACCCAGACTTGCCTCTGAGGCTCCATCTGGTTCATCCTCCTTCAACCCCCTACCCCGCCCCTGTTCCTCCACTCCTTCTGCATGATGCTCCCCTTCATGAGCATTAGGGACCAGGCTCTACAGCTACACGCTGATTTAATCCTTAAAACACTCTGTGAGAATGACAGCAGGGTGCCTAAGTCCTAAGTGCAGAAGCTGAGAACAGAGTTTAGGTCACTGTCCAAGTTCTGGAGGAGGAGAGGGGACTCAGCCCAAGAAGGCAGTTTCTGAAGCTCATGGTTCTTGTCTTTACTGACTCAGGTTCTAGCCTTTTGCTTACCAGCCCCTCCTCTCGCCAAACACTATTTGCTTCCAGCCCCTCCTCCACCCATATCAGAGCATCTTACCGCCTTGCAACAGTATTGGACATGAGTGTTGTGTATCTCTATGACTGTCCATTTCAGATATGGCCTCATTGCTTATCCTATTTTGGGAAAGAAGCATGAATCCCATCCATTGGAGCCCTTCCCTTCTTACACCGTGTTGTGCACATGAGTAAAAAGGAATTTAGTTTTCCCCACGATCCAGAAATATTTACATTTTGCTTCTAATACAAAATATTAAGTTATAAAAATTTCACTAAATGCTAGAAAATGTTTTCTTTTAAAATGTTTTCTTTTAAGGTCAGTCTTTCCTTCAGGGTAAAGCATTAACAAACAAGACCCAGGATTAACTGAATGGAGCTTCCCCGCCAGGCACAAACCCTGCCCTGACCTGGGCTGACTGCACTGTCTCCAGGGACACTTTCCTTCCCACCAAGGGCACTTGCTCAGAAGCTGCCACCAATGGCTGGGGCAAAGCTGCAGTGAAGGAGAGCCTGGTCCCACTGACAACTTAATTTTGGAGTTCTAGGCTCTAGGACTTTGAGAGAATCAATTTCTGTTGTTTTAAGCCACCAAGAATGTAGTAATTTTTTTTTTAATAGCAGCCCTAGGAAACTCATACAGCCACCAAACATTTTCATGGTTGCATACATACTATGGAATGATATGCCCTGGCTGAAAAGAATGAGATGGATCAAATACTGCTAGGAACACTCTCCTGGCGCAGTGCTTTTCTTTGAGTATATAAGCTCTAGCCCTATGTACATAAGAAAAAAATACCATAAGTGTGTTTAATGTGTGCACTCACTTAATGGACAGGAAAAGCTCCAGAAAGAGGCAGCAAACCTTCAACAACGCTAACCTGTGGACAGTGGGAATGGAGGGCAAGGGATTTAAAGGGAGGGGGGTTCACTTTTTACTCCATATACAACAGCATTATTTTGACTTGTAAAGCAATAAACTTGTATGACTTTCGCGATTTTTTTTTTTGTCTTTTTGCCTTTTCTAGGGCCGTTCTGGAGGCATATGGAAGTTCCCAGGTTAGGGGTCCAATCGGAGCTGTAGCTGCCAGCCTACACCACAGCCACAGCAACTCGGGATCATGAGCTGCGTCTGCAACCCACACCACAGCTCACAGCAACGCTGGCTCCTTAACCCACTGAGCGAGGCCAGAGATCGAACCTGCAACCTCATGGTTCCTAGTCGGATTCGTTAACCACTGAGCCACGATGGGAACTCCGACTTTCATGATTTTTAAAACCATAGCCACTTAAAAGCATTTTGATTCGTGGAAGGTCTCACAATTCAACTCACCTGAAAGGCAACTCATCCCTAATGGGCCGGTGTCTCTCTGATTACTCTATTGGCCAGGACTGTGGTGGTGGTGGGAAAATGCCTGGCCCCCCAGACGGGGGTCATTTCTTTGTATGAACCAGTTAGTCTGTCTCTGTTTGTCAGCAGAACAGGACACACACAAGAAGGCTAGAGCCCATCATCCTTGCTGCACTCTCTCCACAAGGAAACCCTTCCAGATCAGATTTCTAGCGCAGTAGCTGGGGACAAGACCTGAGGCAACAGCGAGCAAGGGATCATACCCATCCAAGTCCAGGCTCCGCCCAGGGATCGCCCTTCTCACGTCAGGCCCCACCCCTTCCCAGGCCACGCCCACCCCAGCACCGCCCCAGAGTAAGTCTTCTCCCCGGACTGGCCTAGCCCTGCCTACCCCACCCCAGGCTCTGCCTTCCCCTGGGTTCTGCCCAAATCGAGGCCCCGCCCCTCCAAGGTAAGGCCCTACCCAGGACACACCCTTCTCAGTCCAGGCTCCGCCCCTCCCCTTCCAGGCTCCTCCCTTTCCTGCTGCGGCCCCGCCCCCAGGTCCTGGAGGGTCTGGCGCTGGAAGCTTCTGGGGTGCGCAGCTTGGGCTTGGCACACGCTGGGAAGTAAGTCCGGGACTTCCGCCCTCGGCAAAGTGAGCCAGGCAGGCCTTCGATGGACCCAAGGCTTCAGCGACTTCGGAGTGGAGGCCTTGCCTGAGCGCCCTGGTGAAAGCGGCCTAATGAAGGCGGGTGGAGGTCCCTGCCAGAACCCCCAGCCACAAACCGGGAGAAGCAGCGGAAGGACATTCCCTTAGAGAAGTTACGTTTGTGGACAAGCCTGCGCTTCAGAAACCACAGATGTGCCACCGTCCAAACCGGTGTCCCCACTTTCACTGAGCGCGCTTCCAGCCCTTGCTCTTTCTAGAGAGAAAAGGAGGACGCTCCAGGATTCGTTTTCCTCACCCACGGCCTCCGAGGCCCGAGGTGTTCCCTTCCTCCTTTGTGTAGGAGTCGGATGTGTGTCTGGTAGGAACGCTGCCAGCCTGAGTGCCCTGGGCAAGGCTGAAGGGGCAGTCGATCCCAGGTCAATCCCAGGTCAATGAAGTGATTCATTCCCATAACTTCCCAGTAGATGGATCAGGAAGATCCGGGAGAATCCTTCCAACAAAAACTGCTGTGCTTGTCTTTGTCACCAGGTGATTTTTTTTTTTTTTTTAATGTAGGCAGAGGTTTTTGCTGTTTGGAAGATGACTGCTGTTGTAAATGTTTTGTTCTCTGCAGACTCGTGGTTGTCAAGAGGCGGGGGGGGGGACGGGGAGGGAGTGTGATAGACTAGGAGTTTGGGGTTAGTAGGTGCCAACTATTACATTTAGAATGCATGGGCAATGAGGTCCTGCTGCACAGCACAGGGAACTATAGCCAGTTTCTTGGGATTGATTATGATGGAAGATAATATAAGAAAAAGGAATGTAAATGTGTATATATACGTATGACTGGGTCATTTTGCTGTATGGCAGAAATAAGAACATTGTAAATTATTTTTAAAAATACGTATATAATATATATTTATAAATATATAAATAAATTGTTGGTTCTCTAAACTGAGCCTCACCTGAGAGGCAGCCCTCAGGGAGCCCAGAAAGAGTGGCCCAGGTGCCACTGTGCTGCCTTCTGACCTGTCCTCTGTGACATATACACACTTCCTAGTCCTGACCTGACCAGCCGCTGACGTCCTGTTCTGAAGGGCATGAAAGGAAAACAGTACTGTGATTGGCAGACATGCTGTCCACAAGCCACTGCCATGATATGCATTTTCATGCTCCCAACTTTAATTCATTCTCTAATGTATTTCCAGACTGTTTCTCACCGTTTCGGATTTAGCTAACAGTGAACAATCAAGACTTTCCTCCCCCAGGTTGAAGTCATCACAGACTTCGTTAACTTCCCCCCACCCCCAGTCAACCTCCTGGTGGTCCGCCCCACCAGTAGGAAGATATTTGGGGGCACGTTGGCTTCCCTGGACACTTCTAACTACCTAAGACTACATGTGTGGCCTACGCAAGAGGCCAGCCCAGCTGCAAGCCTGGAAAAGCACATATATCAGAATAAATCACCCCTATTAGAAAACGGTTTCAATTTACTAACACACTGAAATTGTCTTTCAGGATAATTAAAAGTGCTAAAAGGAAAAAAGGGAAACAGAAGCCTAACCAGCAGTCCGTGAATGCATCTATAAGACAACAGACTCAGCTCGGAGGAGGCTGGCCCCTGGTCTTTTCCCAGGTAAGACGTGACTGGGCCGTAGCAGCTCCACAGGCTTCACCAGCAAGGCCATGTGATGCTGTTCCATTAGGTTAATTGATGCCTCTGGTACGTCTTTACCAAGTGCAGCTGTGGGCTGGGTACGGTGCTCGGGTTTGGGGATGCACGGGGAACAGCACAAAGACCCCTGTCTTCAAGGAAGGTGCATTCCAGTTTGGAGACAATACAGACAATAACTGTAATAAATAGGCACATTCTCTAGTTTGCTGCAGGTGCTGAGGGCTCTGGAGAGAGGAGGAGGAAGGTGGGCTGGGGGCATTGGCACTGTTTGGCAGAGCGGGTTTGTGGACGGGGCAGTTTGCCATCCTAAAGGACCATGTTCAGAACAGGCTAACTCGGAATTCCGGTTTTGGCTCAGTGGGTTAAGAACCCGACATAGTGTCTGTGAGGATGTGGATTCGATCCCTGGCCTCGCTTGGTGGGTTAAGGATCTGGCATCGGCCAGAGCTGCAGTGTAGGTTGCAGACATGGCTCAGATCAGGTGTTGACGTGGCTGTGGTGTAGGCCAGCAGCTGCAGCTCCATTTTGACCCCTAGACTGGGAACCTCCATATGCTGCAGGTGTGGCCGTAAAAAGAAAAGAAAAAAAAAAAAAAAAAAGAGCAGGCCTCACTGAGAAGGTGAGATTTAGGCTGAAATTTGAAAGAGGTGAAGGAACCAGCCGAGTGACTGGACAGTAGAGCAGAGGTCTGGAGGCAGGATGGAGGGGGCAGCGTGGCTGGCGCCGCATGTGGAGTTGGGGGCAAGGCGTGTGGGCCTGGCTGACCGATGTTGGGACCTTGGCTCTCAACTCTGAGCGAGAAGGGGCCGTGGCAGGGCTTGGACAGGAGAGTGCTGCGATCTGACACATGCTCTAAAAGGGACACTCTGCCTACTGTGTGGAAAGAGAACCGGGGCAGAGGCAGGAGGACCAGAGCTGAGAGCACATGGGTCTTGAGCCTCATTCCAGGATGGCAAGTACAGCCATGCGCCTGGGGGAGCTTCTGGATTTATTCTGTTAGGTTGAGTCAGACGCTGTCTCTGGTGGATCTGAATGCAGAATGTGAGAGGAATCAAGAATGATTCTGAAAGCTTGGCCTCGGCAAGTGGAAGTATGCAGTTACCATCCACTTAGGCTAGAAATTATTCATGCAGCATTGTCTATGCTCTGTAATAACCAAAGGATGCAACCCTCCTAAAGATATCGATAACCCGAATCTGCCTGAATCATCATAAAATAGTGTATAAAGTATGATCCAGTGTCATCTGTGTGGAGCAAACTGCCAAGGACTTAAAAAGTAGAAAAATTGAAAACTGGAGTCCATTCTTGACTCATGAGAGTGTATACTAAGAAGGCATGGTGCATCAATTTTTTTTGAAGTAAATTTCCAGAAATTCCTTTGCACCCCAAACCTAGTCATGGGCGCTACTAAATGAGTGGGAAATAAAACATGACGTTAACATTCTTGGAGTTCCCGTGTGGCTCAGGGGGCTAAGGGTCCAATGTTGTCACTGGTGTGGCGTGGGTCACTGCTTTGGTGTGGGTTCGACCCCTGGCCCAGGAACTTCTTCATGCCACAGGGGTGGTCAAATAAATAAATATTTAAAAGTAAAAAAGAATATTATCCAGGGTTTAAAAGCTGCATATAAACACTGACCACTATCTGCATGTTTCAATCTGATTTTGGTAATGTACCCCATTTCATTCAGGGCCTGTGATTCCTTATTGATTTTCTGTCTGCATGATCTGTCCATTGCTGAAAGTGGGGTGTTGAAGTTCCCCACTATTACTGTGTTATTGTTGATTTCTCCTTTTACGGTTGTTAGCAGTTGCCTTATATATTGTGGTGATCCTTTGTTGGGTGCATAGATATTTAAAATTGTTGTATCTTTTTCTTGGATTGATCCTTTGATCATTGTGTAGTGTCCTTCTTTGCCTTTTAAAATAGTCTTCATTTTCTTTTTCTCTTTTTTTCTTTTTAGGGCCGCACCTGCGGCATATGGAGATTCCCAGGCTGGGGGTTTAATAGGAGCCGTAGCTGCCGGCCTATGCTGCAGCAACGCCAGATCCGAACCGCCTCTGTGACCTACACCACAGCTCACGGCAGTGCTGGATCCTTAACCCACTGAGTGGGGCCAGGGATTGAACCCGCAACCTCATGGTTCCTAGTCGGATTCGTTTCTACTCCACCATGATGGGAACTCCAAATAGTCTTCATTTTAAGGTCTATTTTGTCTGATGTGAGTATTGCTACTCCAGCTTTCTTCTGATTCCCGTTTGCATGGAATATTTTCTTCCCATCCTCTCACTTTCAATTTGTATGTGTCCCCAGAAGTGAAGTGGGTCTCTTGAAGACAGCATATATATGGGTCTTATTTTTGTATCCGTTCAGCCAGTCTGTGTCTTTTGGTTGGGGCATTTAGTCCACTAACATTTAAGGTAATTATTGATATGTATGTTCTTATTGCCATTTTATTAACTGTTTTGGATTTGCTTTTGTTGCTCTTCTTTTCTTCCCTTCTCTTGTTCTCTCCTCTTGTGCTTTGATGACTATCATTAGTGTTGTATTTGAATTGATTTTTCTTAATTGTGTATCAATTGTAGATTTTTAGTTTGCAGTTACCCTTAAGTTTTGATATAGGAGTCTATATATATATATACACACACACAAGATTGTTTTAAGTTTTTGGCTATTATCTCTTTGAATATTTTTCCATCCCTTTGTCTCTCTCTCCTCCTTCTGGCACTCCTATAATATGGATGTTGATGCATTTAATGTTGTCCCAGAGTCCTCTTAGACTGTCTTCATTTCTTTTCAATCTTTTTTCTCTTCCGTGTTCCACATCAGTAATTTCCACTAGTTTGTCCTCCACCTCGCTTATTCTTTCTTCTGCCTCCTGTGTTCTGCTGTTGGTTGCTTCGAATGAATTTTTTATTTCATTTACTGTATTTTGCATCTCTGCTTGCTTAAGTTTTAAATCTTGTATTTCTTTGCTCAATGTTTGCTCTAAATTGTCAGTCTTTGCCTCTAATTTATTTCCAATGTCTTGCATCATCTTCAGCATCAACAGTCTAAAGTCCTTTGCCTGGAGGCTGATAATCTCCTGATCACTTAGTTGTTTTTCTGGGATTTTTTCTTTCTCCCTTATCTGAATTATAGTTCTCTATCTTTTCATTTTCATAGGTTTTGGGTGTGGTGTCCTTTTTGCAGACAATAGAGGTGTAGCCCCTCTTACTTCTGGTGTCTGCCCCCTTTGTGGCTGAAGTTGGCATGGGGGCTTGCTGTAGGCTTCCTGATGGGAGGGACTGGTGGGTGGGGCTTTGTATCTCGGTGAGATTAGAGGTGGCTGTGTGCCTGGGGAGTCTTTAGGCAGCCTATTTACTGATGGATGGAGCTGTGATCCCACCTGGACTATTGTTTGGCCTGGGCTTCTCAGTGCTGATGGGTGGGGTCAGATTTTCCCCAAATGGCCACCTCCAGAGAAATGCACGCTGATGAATTTTCCTAAGAGCTTTGCCTCCAGTGTCCTTCCCCCACAGCAAGCCACAGTCACCCCGTTTTCCCAGGAGATCCTCCAAGAACTGCAGTTGGGTCTGACTCAGATTCCTATGGAGCCTTTGCTTTGCCCTGGGACCCAGTGCACGTGAAAGTCTGTGTGCACCTTTCAAGAATGGGGTCTCCGTTTTCAGTCCCGTGGACCTGCGCACAAGCCCCGCTGGCCTTTAATGCCAGATGCTCTGGGGACTTTTTCTCCCAGTGCCAGATCCCCAGTCGTGGGGGGTTGATGAGGGGCTCAGAACTCTCACTCCTGTAGGTGAGTCTCTGTGATAGTTACTTTCTAGTCTGTGGGCTTCCCACCCAGGAGGTATGGGGTTGCTTATATCATGTAATCACCCCTCCTTCCTCTTGATATGGCCCCGTCTTTGTCTTCTGCAGTAGGATATCTTTCTGAAAATTTCCAGTCCATTTGGTTGAAGGTTGTTCAGCATTTGGTTGTAGTTTTGTGGTTTTATGAGAGAAGGGGAGCTCCAGTCCTTCTGTTCCGCCATCTTAATCCCGTCTTCTAATGTACCCCATTTTCTAAGTGAAAATAAACATTTGCCTTTTATGACAATTGCAGAAAATAAAGTAGATCCCAGATTGTCCCTTTCGTAATTATCTTTGTGTGAATACAGGACAGTCATTTTCTTTCATGTATATTATACCCTGGGGAATAACAGTTCTTTTTTATTCAGATCTAACTACACGTGGTAAAAATACAGAAATAAGTTAAAAAGCATATAGCCAGATAATGGCCAATTTAAAGAGGAAATAAAGATGTTTCTGAAACGTGTTTTACTGCCCTAAAGATTTTTCAGTTGTATTTATTTATTTACTTTGGAGTGAAAAAAGTATCCCTGAGCTGATTAAGTGAATCTTGATGTACTTCTGCAGCTTTAGTTGTGACTCCCTAAAAGGTAGATACACTGTGCCAAATTCTGGGAGCACGTGGGTTTATGTGTTGGTTATCTACAGCTGATGTGATTGCCAGAGTTATTAATTTCCTGCATTATTTTCACATATGGTTTGGAAAATTGTACTCAGTCTAGTTGTACATACTGCGTGTGTATGTCATTCACGACACACATGGACTGTTGATGTCATGTGCATTTTTTTTTAATTCACATTATTTGAAACTACAGGGAGGGGTGGAGAAAAGCAAAAAACAAAAATTTCTGGCCATCAGGGCAAAGCTAAGATTTAATGCAATTTTAATCAAATTCCCAATGAAGCTGGTGGAGCATTTTTTTTTTTTTTTTTGGTCTTTTTTTTGCCTTTTCTAGGGCCGCTCCCACGGTATATGGAGATTCCCAGGCTAGGGGTCCAATTGGAGCTGTAGCTGCCGACCTACACCAGAGCCACAGCAATGCGGGATCCGAGCCACATCTGCAGCCTACACCACAGCTCACGGCAACGCCAGATCCCTAACCCACTGAGCAAGGCCAGGGATCAAACTCGCAACCTCATGGTTCCTAGTCGGATTCGTTAACCACTGTGCCACGATGGGAACTCCTGTCATGTGCATTTTTATGTTTCCAGCTTCAGCTCATTCTTTAAAACACTCAGTGTACCTATTAGACTAGATTTCTGGAGACAGATACCTAAGCCCTGTTATTTGTATCCTCTCTCTCTGGCTGGTCTTAGCAACTTTTGAGTCACTTCTCTGCCCTTGACTATTTTTTCAGTGAGTTCTTCCTCTCCCATGAGAAGCCCACAGCCATCCTGCCCACTAGGCATCAAAACCACAAGGAGGCGCCCATGTCAGCTCTGCAGGGGGTAGTGAACAGGTGGGCCAGCCCTGAGCAGGGTGAGGCCAGAGGCAGGAGGAGAGGAAGTAACTTTGCTTGACTAAGTGGAAGGTCTTCTGAACGTCTTCAGATTGTGTTTCTATAACACATACTATTTCTCTCAGTTTTGGTCTTGTACTTATTTTCTTTAAAACCAAATTTGGGAGTTCCTATTGTGGCTCAGTGGGTTAAGAACGTGACATAGTGTCCTTGAGGGTGTGGGTTCTATCCCTGGCCTCGCTCAGTGGGTTGAGAATCTGGCATTGCCATAAGCTGTGGCATAGGTCACAGATGTGGCTGGGATCAGGCATAGCCGTGGCTGTGGTGTAGGCCTCAGCTACAGCTCCAATTCAACTCCTAGCCTGGGAACTTGCATATGCCACAGGTGCAGTCATAAAAAGAGAAGAAAATTGCTCTTTGTTGTCCAGTTTCCATGGTGTTTGTCATTTTAAAATAAACATCCACCCGTTATGGATGCAGGCACCCCTCCTATGCAGGCCCTTGTTTCTCTGAACACAACTCAGTTCTAGGAATTCCACCAAGGCTGGCAGGGGTGTGAGCCCTGGATGAAATAGACCCAGATTCCAGGCTGGGCCTTGCTGCTTATGAACTCTTAGCTCAGCTGACCTCACATTCCCTCATCTGCAAAATAGGAAAACGAATACCCGCTCCCTGCCACCTGCAGTGACTAAAGCCCTGCACGCCTGCCCCCGCGGTGAGCATCCTCAGGGGGCAGCAGGGTCGTGCCTCATGGACTGTGTGCAGAGGTGCGTTGTCATTTGTTCAGACACTTTGTAAGCTGTTACGTCCTATCGGAACTTTCTATTAGCAACTTATTTGGACTGCTGGGAAGCACTTGGCGGGGCAGAACCTAGAAAAAGGCAATTGCTCTTTGAATCCCCAAGCGCCTTGTTAGTTCCAGGATATAGCCAAACAGGCACCAGCGTTACCAGCAGTCAGGGCAGCGGCTCTGGGGATGGTGGCCTTCCCACCTGATGGCCTGAGGCTCCATGCCCAGATCTGGAAAAATGGCAGACCTCACCGTTGGCTGAGTCCAAGGCATGTGGAGGGCCACTCTGCCCACCTTGAAGCGAAGCTCAGGAGCACTGACCCCACAGAGCGGGCCTCTCTCCCCCGGCCATTGTCTCAGGTCCCACCTACCATCTCCTCCAGGCCCAGGCCTCCCCAGACCCCAGGGACACGGCACGCGGAAGACACATCCAGACAGACGACCACCAAGAAGACATCCTTGGCAGTTATGGTCCTTGACAAAGACATTGATTACGTGGGGTTTGATGACCTCCCTTTCCCCTTGTAAACTTCCCTTGTCAGCCAGGGAAAGTTCTAGAGTGGGGCACCCGCCTCTGGCCCCGGCAGCTCCTCGAGCTGCTGCCCCAGAGCTGCCAGCTGAGCCTGATCCAGGGGCCAAGCCAAGCCTGGAGCTGCCTCCGCTTCCTTCTCTGTGACCATGAATTGGGGCCTCGATGCCCAGACAGTGCTCCTGCCATCAGCCGCTGATGGACACGTCACAGAGAAGCCACGAGGCGATGCATTCGTGCCAGAGGGAGGGCACGTGTGCTCCTCCCTGCAGTGCAGTGTGGAGGCCAGAACAGTCAGCTTTTGTATGAATCCGCACATTCAGTCACTAGCTCAGGAATCAGAAAGCGCCCTCGAAGCCGCAAGGTGTTATCCAGATCCAGAGCGGTGTTTTGATTGCTGTGGCTGGCCTCTTGGAATCGGACTGTTTGTTGATTTCACAATCTCTTTCCCTCCGAAAGTCTGTGCTTTGAGCTTGTACAAGGTGTGAGCTTATTTTAAAGCACAGGGACTTAAAATCATTTTATTGTTAGAATTATACAATGGCCCTTGGAATAAAGACCCCTGGGGGGGGTGTCCTAAACCAGGGCTGGGAATCACTGACTTAACCACTTGGAAAGGAGCATAAACAGGGCTGGGATTCCAGGCAGACTTGAAAATCTAGTTTGGGAGTTCCTGTTGTGGCTCAACGGAAACAAATCTACCTAGTATCCATGAGGACGCAGGTTTGATCCCTGGCCTTGCTCAATGGGTTAAGGATCCAGTGTTGCTGTGAGCTGCAGTGTAGGTGGCAGATGTGGCTCGGATCTGGCGTGGCAGTGACGTAGGCCAGTGACTGCAGCTCTGATTCAACTCTTAGCCTGGGAGCCTCCATATGCCGAGGGTGTGGCCCTAAAAAGACCAAAAAAAAGAGAGAGTAAAAAGAAAATCTAGTTTGGATTTTTTCCCCACAACCCTCTACCTGGAAGCTAGCTGCCATTGCTCTTGTGTGTATGTGTTTTTGGCTTGATTTGGGTTTTGCTGGGGTTTGTTTCGTTTTTGCTTTGCGACCTGGGGGCAGGGGTGGAATGAGGGGGTGAAGATGCAAGGGCTTTGATACACGCGGCTCTCCCTGCAGTCAGGGTCTCTGGTCAGCCTGCTGACTCCCTTCTCTTTGAGCACCTCGAGGTACCCATAGGTGCACTGCTGCTTTTTTTTGTTTGTTTGTTTGTTTGTTTTTTCCCTGAGAGTTCAGTTTTATTTGGGGCGAAATTAGGACTTAAGCCCGGGAGACAGCCTCTCAGGCAGCACTGAGAAACTGCTCCCTGCTCTGTCATTGTTGTTGTTGTTTTAAACGCTCAGAACTGTGATTGCCAGCCTCCCGGGACAAGGCCTGACCCCACAGCCCAGCCAGGGTGAGAAAGCCACCCCACGGCGTGTACGGGATCCGGGGCGCACGTCCCCTCACACCCAGGGCTCCTGTTAGTGCGCTTCTCAGAGCTTTTCTCTCTTGGAAAAAAATCTCTGTTTTGATTTCATGTAAGGGTCTTCCCCCCCGCCCCGCCACCCCCCAGGCGCTCCCTTGTCAGGCCATGGCCCTGTCCGATTCCCAGGGCAGCATGTGAGGGGCCAGGCCACCGGCTCCCCGGCCTCATTCTCCAGGTGGTGGACGGCGGTAGGCGGTCCCCCGGAGCTGGCCTCTCTCTGCCGTGTGTGTCAGTGCGTCCAGGCCTGCGACAGGGCCCCTGAGGTCTGCATTCATGTCCCTGGCTTCATGTGGGACCCACTCCTCCCTGGGCCCGCACAGGTGGGCAGCAGCCCGCTCCCTGTCTCTTCAGCTGCCTTCTCCTTCCTTCAGAAAATGGTTTTCCTTGAGTTCCTGCTGTGGCTCAGCGGGTCAAGAACCTGACATGGTGTCTCTGTGAGGGTGCGGATTGGATCCCTGGCCTCTCTTAGTGGGTTAAGGATCCAGCGTTGCTGTAAGCTGTGGCATTGGTCGCAGGTGCAGCTCAGATCTGGCGTTGCCGTGGCTGTGGCAGCTGCAGCTCCAGGTTGGCCCCTGGCCTGGGAGCTTCCCTAGGCCTTGGGTGTGGCCCTAAAAAAAGAAAGAAAAGAGAAAATAATTTGCAACAATATTTTCACCGCAAAAGCAGTTTCCCCCAATGTTCCAGGTCTCCCCAGCAGTGGTTCCGTCAGCTGGCAGGAGCATCATGCGCATCAGTGACAAACGTGCCAGTGAAGGAGTCTGTGAATAAAGGGTAGCGGACGCTAAGGAACCTGCTCGCAGTGCTCAGCTGGTGCTGCGTGTACACACACGTCACTGCGCCGCACACCCAAGACTGAGACGGTGCTGCGGGTCGGTGGTACCTGAGTACCGCGTGGGGGGAGCATGGCGATGAAATGTGAACTTGCTTTGCAAAGGCCCCCCCTGCCCTGCAGCTTTCAGGAACCTGTGTCTGTGGCTCCTGTGGTGGCCCTTGATCAGACCCCCAAGTGGCGGGGAAGCCGACAGGGGAAGACTCCTCTGGTCCCCTGTGACCGGTTGCCTCCCAAGGCCCATGTTCGCCGTGCCGCTGACCGCCGTGAGTGCCGCCCCCCCCTGCTCCTGGGCACCTCGGGGCTCCCTCACCACAGAGGCCCCCCACCCCATCGCCTCTGGCCGCAGCTTTAGGACCAGACTGCAGGGCTTTTTTTCTTTTTTTCTTTTTGGGCCGCACCCACGGCGTATGGAAGTTCCCAGGCCAGGGGTCCAATTGGAGCTGCCGCTGCCGGCCTGCACCACAGCCACAGCAATACCAGATCTGCCACCTACACCACAGCTTATGACAACACCCCCGGATCCTTAACCCACTGAGCAAGACCAGGGATCAAACCCCACTGACCATATCAGGAACTCCTGGCTGCATTTTTTAAAATGATTTTATTTTATTTTCTATTAAAGTATTGTTGATTTATAATGTTTTGCTTTGTTTTGTTTTGTTTTGTTGGCTTTTGTCTTTTTAGGGCTGCACCCACATCATGTGGAGGTTCCCAGGCTCGGGGTCTAATCAGAGCTGTTGCTGCCTGCCTACGCCACAGCCACAGCAATATAGGATCCAAGCCACGTCTGCAGCCTCCACCACAGCTCATGGCAACTCCGGATCCTTAACCCACAGAGCGAGGCCAAGGATCGAACCTGCAACCACATGGTTCCTAGTCAGATTCATTTCCCCTGCACCACAGCGGGAACTCCCTGGCTGCATTTTTAACTCCAGCTGCTATATGTATACACCTTAGCACGTCAGCATCCCCCTCCTCCATGGACAGCCGTCCCTGGCAGGGCTTAGTCAGCCGTCTGACCAGACACAGTGTGATTTCAGAGACCTGCTTTAGGATAATCAGGCTTCAGATGTGGATCTTAAGGGGCCTGGGGAAGTGGGGAGATCAGGAGCTCGTAACACAACTGGGGAGAAGGCACTGGCTTTGCGATTCTCTTTCCTCGCCAAGGCCGGACAAGGCTCACTGCCCACCTTGTACTTGACCGCAGCCAGCCTGTGGGCTACACAGCATCTCTGAAGGTGAAGTAAGATAAAAACCAGCCTTCAAATAACTTTCCACCTGCCACGTGAAAAATGCCAACTCATCTTATCAAACAAAAGTACTTGACGAGGCTAGATGCCGGCTCTACTTCCAGAGCCCAAAGCCATTTTCTTTTTTCTTTTTATTTTTATTTTTGTCAATCTAATATGTACACTCTGCTTAAAAAAAAAAATCCGTTTGAACAGTTCCATGTCATGAAAACCCACCTTCCCAGCAGTGTTTAAGCCTTGACTGGTCACAGCACCACTCAGGGCCCTGGGAGGGGGTTCCTGCCCATCACTTGACCTCCCGCATCTTTGACCAGGAGCCCAGCGAGCGGGGCCTGCGTCCTGTGCAGGTGGTGTCCAGGAGGCTGCTGCTGTCAGCAGGGCAGTGGTTGTCTAGGTGGCCCCTGGTCACAGCAGAGGCCCTGGCTCCTTTGGTGGCCATCCTGTAGTCCATTGTGGGAACCAGAGCCTCTCCTCGTCTCCCCATGATTCTTGGGGCTACAGCTAGTTCTTTTTTTTTTTTTGTTTTGTCTTTTTGCCATTTCTTGGGCCGCTCCTGCGGCACATGGAGGTTCCCAGGCTAGGGGTCCAATCGGAGCTGTAGCCACCGGCCTACGCCAGAGCCACAGCAACACGGAATCCAAACCGTATCTGCAACCTACACCACACCTCACAGCAATGCCGGATCGTTAACCCACTGAGCAAGGGCAGGGATCGAACTCGCAACCTCATGGTTCCTAGTCGGATTCATTAACCACTGCGCCACGAAGGGAACTCCAGAGCTAGTTCTTAAACACCTGTCTTCTTAAGAGCAAGTGGATTCTGTTGTCTCAACTAAGAACCCTGACGATAAAGGATTATGGGTTTATAATGAGAAATAGCCTCACCCTAATCCCCCACTCCCACTGGCAACCCTGGGACTATTTTAGCCAATGCTTCTGGTACACATTAACTTTATTTTTCTTTTTGGCCACACCTGCAGCATGTGGAAGTTCCTAGGCTAGGGGTTGAACCCAAGCCATAGCAGTGGCAACAGCAGGTCCTTAACCCACTGAGCCACAAGGAACTCCATATTAACTTTAGATCCAGCGTTTTAACAGGGTTTTTTTTTTGTGGTTTTTTTTTTTTTTTTTTGTGAACTTAACTACCTACTTCTGTTTTTCCTCTTTTTTTCTCCAAATGTATTTGTGTGTTAATGGTCCACTTTATAGTAGCAATGTAGATATTTACTGTTGAGTTAAGGAGTGTACCATATGGTTCCCTTTTCATGTGTCTTGCCTTCCTTTCTTTCTTTCATCTTTTAGGGCCACACACACAGCATATGGAGGTCCCCAGGCTAGGGGTCAAATTGGAGCTGCCGCTGCCAGCCTAAACCACAGCCACTCCAAATCCAGGCCTTGTCTGTGACCTACACCATAGCCCATGGCAATGCTGGATCATTAACCCAATGAGCGAGGCCAGAGATTGAACCCCACATCCTCATGGATCCTAGTCGGGTTCATTACTACGGAGACTTCGACTTTAATTTTCTTAACTGGTTTCCAGTTGCTTAGTTTTCTAAGCAGAAAAACATCTATTGGTCTTATTTCCAAATGTTCCCGATAGATCCAGGATGAGAGTATTTACACACTTTGCCCAAGATGCCCTAGAGAACAGATGGTGAAAAGTGCAATGAGAACATAGTTTGTGTTCCGAAGGGCCTTGCCATCCTCCACATACACAAATTTATGAAATACACTCCAAAGGTTAGAAGGCCAGCAATAATACACAGGAGATGAAATTGAGAACTGAATTCTGTTCCAACAGGATGATGGCAGCCAAACCAACACTACAGACTCTTAACATCGATTGATTTACAACTGTTCTCCAAAGATTTTAAAAGTCACTGACATGGGATAATGCCGTTTTGCTGAGCCTCCATTTCTTTCATTTTCTCCTAGGTTTCAAATATTTATTTGTTTTGATTGATCGATTGATTTTAATATTTGATTGCTTCTTAAAATTTTCCAAGGTACTACATTGGCCCTGGAGCAAAGTCGAATAATCCACAAAGCAAAAGATGTGTCTTCTTGGAGTTCCTGTTTTGGCTTAGTGGGTTAAAGGACCTGACTAGTATCCATGAGGATGTGGGTTTGATCGCTGGCCTTGCTCAGTGGGTTAAGGATCCAGCATTGCAGCAAGCTGTGCTGTAAGCCAGCAGTTGCAGCTCTGATTGAACCCCTAGCCTGGGAACTTCTATATGCCATGGGTGTGGCCCTAAAAAAAAAAAAAGGATGCATCTTCTTACCTCCTTCCCCATTAGAGAGTGTCTCCCCCAGACTCCTTGTGTGGTGAGGTGTGTGGCAGGAGCTCACCTAACCCGAAGGCTGTGAAGAATCAGCTTTGCTGTGAGGGAGCCTGAATGCAAAGCCTGGCTCTGGCCTTTGGGAGCTGAGTGACCTTGGACAAGCTCCTTGGGCTCTGAGCTCTGGCCACACCCCTCTAGCGCCCGACAGCAGTGTGTGCCTCATAGGATTGCCTGGGTACCTTCTCCCCCATCGTGGACCCAGAACCTTGGGATTCCCAGTGACCCCACCTTGCTGACCTCCCAGTGTTACCAACCAAACTGAGGTGGGCTTGCTCTCATGCAATAAAGCCAATCTGCAGTTGCGATGATGGAAATTGCAGCATTTAGAGTTCCCGTCGTGGCACAGCAGAAATGAATCCGACCAGGAACCATCAGGTTGCGGGTTCAATCCCTGGCCTCTTGCCGTGGGTTAAGGATCCAGTGTTGCTGTGAACTGTGGTGTAAGTTGCAGATGCAGCTTTGCTGTGGCTGTGTTGTAGGCTGGTAGCTACAGCTCTGATGAGACCCCTAGCCTGGCAGCCTCCATGTGCCTGGGATGCAGCCCTCAAAAGACATTAAAAAAAAAAAAGACAGAAAAAATGCAACATTTATTATAGGCACCAAACAAGGGGGTCCAAGTAGCTAGTGCTTAAAGGGCTGGAACTCCCTGAAGGCTTTCAGGGAAGGGTTTTTAAAGACAGGGTAAGGGATGGGGGGTGTGGGGATTCTTCTCATTGGTTGATGGTGAGGTAATCGGGAGTCAGCATCATCAGCCTTCTCTTCCAACTGGTCTGGGGGTCCACGTGCTTGTGGGCAGCATGCAGTTACAATCTTCCGCCTGATGGGGCTTGTAGCATCTACAAAATAGCTCAAAGGACCTGGCTCAAAATTTATCTATAGCCCTTGAGGAAGAACTAAAGGTCCTTGGCTTTGTTTAATGGCTAAGCTATTATTACTTTGTCCTGTTTCACTCTTTTTCCTTTCTTTCTGGATTGTCTCACTTTTCTGATTAAATGTACCCTCTGGAACTCAGGGAAGCCTAGGAGACTGAAGATTTTCTACAGACAAGAGGCGGGTGGAGGACATGCAGTGGCAGTAGGCTGTTCTGGAAATGCCCCCTAGGGTCCCTCTCAGTTACACCAGCAGCTGAAACAGCACCCTCTTATCATCCCAGCGCTCACGAGGGATAGAACCTTTTCTTGTGATGGATGTTACTTAATTTTTTTTTTTTAAAGACTAGCTTTGTGGTAAATAGCCCTTTAAAAAGCCAAATTGGGGAGTTCCTGTTGTGTCTCAGTGGAAACCAACCTGACTAGTATCCATGAGGATGTGGGTTCAATCCCTGGCCTCACTCAGTGGGTTAAGGATCCGGCATTGCCATGAGCTGTGGTGTAGGTTGCAGACATGGCTTGTATCCTGCGTTGCTGTAGCTGTGGCTGTAGGCCAGTAGCTGTAGCTCCAATTCAAACCCTAGCCTGGGAACTTCCATATGCTGCAGGTGTGGCCCTAAAAATTAAGAAAAAATTCAAAAAGTGATGGTTCTTAATCAGAAAAAAGTCAAAATTTGGAGTTTAAGGAGTAGAGTTTCAGCTACGGTGTTGCCTTAGAACAAAGATGAGGACAAATGAGTAACCACTCTGCCTCATAGAAATAGAAAATGAGAGTTCCCTTGTGGTGCAAGGGATAGGATCCAGCATTGTCACTGTAGCAGCTTGGATGCTGCTGTGGTATGGGTTCAGTCCCAGGTCCAGGAACTTCCACATGCCATGGGTGCAGCCAAAAAAAAAAAAAATTAGAAACATGAATGAGGATGGCATGGGTGGAACTCTCCTTAGCAGAGAGAGGCTTTAAGTGGAACAGAATCGTGCAGGTGAGAAATATTACTGAAATTAGAGCTCTGCCTAACTTGCGGGTCAAGGTTAGGGAAACCATGTGAAACCAGATGGGAATCTGGGGAGCTGGGAGTCACCACAAACGCCTGCTTAGCCAAAAGGTATATGGATGATAAATATTTCTAAAAATGTCCCTTGGAAATCCTTTTCTGGTGCCTGAGGAAATGCCAGAGATGGAGGGACCTTGAGTGGCTGGAGGGAGGGTGGTGCAGAGGCCCAGGGGTGAGGCCACTGCTGTGATGTTGGCATCAAAGATGAGCCACACGGGAAGGGGCTCAGGTCCACTTAGCCCGCGGAGCATCCCCCAACTGCCAAGGGGCACAGTTCCTCCCCTCCCATCCCAAACGGAAGTGTCCCCTCTCACCTCTGACCTGTGCCCCAAGCCTGTGTCCCCCACCTTTCTCTGTGTTTATGGCAAATTCGTTTATACTCATGGGTATGACCAGACCGTCACCTGCTCTCTAGCGACGCTAGCATGCTGGTCCCAGTTACCTACCAAAATCCAGACTTTTGTGTCAACTTTTCTGGTTTTCTTTATTAGCCACTGATTGATTTTATTAAAATAAATGTCACAGGACAGGACACAGGGAGACGGCAGCGTGGCGGGGGAGGGTGAGTGTGCTGTGCCTGCAAGCTGAGGGCACACTGACGGCCCGCACCCGCTGGAAGCTGCAGGGCACAGCAAGGGTCTCCGGCCAGTTTCAGGGGACACTGGCCCCGCTGGCACCTGCAGTTAGACTCCCGGCCTCCAGAATCGTGGGTGCCTGGTGACAGCTGCCCCAGCAGCCAGCACAGATGGGGTGCCTCGTGTCCTCCGGCTGACACGAAGCCACAGGGGGCATCTTTACACGCCACGTGGTGACCCGCAGCCATTGGAAGCCCCTGTCATGCAGCCTGTTGCTGGAAGGAAGCTCGGGGCTTCGCAGCAAAGCCAACCGAGTCACATGGTGCAGAAAGTGACCCACACGGGCTGCGGGTGGGTCTCTGGGAACCAGAGGGGCCTCTGGCGTCATGAAGTGACTCAGAAGTGAGTTTGAATCCTGTGTTCTCAGGTGACACAGTTCTCTCTGAGGACACGGGCCTCGACTCTATTGGGAACTCGCCCCCTTGGCCAGAGTGAAGCGGCAGGAAGGGCATCGCCGTGACCTGCTGCCCCAGCGCGTCGTGCTCAGTGGAATCAGCCCAGCTGCACGTGTGCGCACCTCCGAAACCACGCACACTTTCAGGGTCTCCGCAGAACAAGGGCCCCTGGACTGATGCTCTCTGGGCTGGATCCTCACACTGAGGCGGTGGGCAGACCCACCTCAAAGGGACAGAACAGACCTGGGAGAGCCTGCCTGAGTCAGGAGCAGGGCAAGGTTGCCCTGAATCAGCCTGAGTCATCCCCAGAGGGGACCCAGGAGAGCCTCCAGGGGGCTGGGTCTGTGGCTGAAGAAGGAGCACAGCAGCCCAGAGGCACCAGATGGGATGCTGGTGAGGTCCAGGTAGGGCAGGAGCCTCCAGGACACAGCCAAGGCGGGAACCAGGAGCTCGGGTCCCCTCCTCATGTGGAGCCCAGGCCAGGCGAGAAGGTGACCAGGCGAGCACGCTGGCCCCTTTGGGTTCTGAGCCTGAGGCCCAGGGAGGAGAGCTGCTGTAAAGAATAGGACCAGGAGTTCCCTGGTGTCACAGTGGGTCAAGGATCTGGTATTGTCACTGTTGTAGCTCAGTTCACTGCTGTGGTGCAGGTTTGGTCCCTGGCCTGGGAACTTCTACATGCCATGGGTGCAGGCCCCCCCACCCCCCAAAAAAAGATAAAGAAAAAATATAGGACCAGCCTGCAGGCAAGAGCAGTGGGCCTCTGTCTCCCCTGTGGAGCTAAGGAGGATTTGCCCACACCCTTCACAGGTAGGGTTGCCAGATGGAATTCAGGATGCCCAGTCAAATCTGAATTTCACATTAGCAGTAAGTAGTTTTCAGTGTAAGTATGTAAATGTTAGATGGGACATGCTTAGATTAAAACAATGAATAACCTCTAATGTAGGTGTATCTCAAAGACTCCGTGGGACCTACTCATGCTAAAACAAGTTCATGTTTATGTGAAGTTTTGATTTAACTGATGCCCTATTCTTTTTTTTTTTTTTTTTTTTTTTTGCTTTTTAGGGCCATACCTATGGCATATGGAGGTTCCCAAGTTAGGGGGTTCGAATCAGAGCTGTGGGGTAGGCCTCAGCCACAGCAATGCTAGATCCGAGCTGCATCTGTGATCTACACTTCAGCTCGTGGCAACATCGGATCCTTAACCCACTGAGCAAGACCAGGGATTGAACCTGCATCCTCATGGATACTAGTTGGGTTCTTAAGCCCCTGAGCCACAGTGGGAACTCTGATGCCCTGTGTTTTCATTTGCCAAATCCAGCAGCCCTATCCCAGGCAACAAAGAGGATACCTCCTTCAGCATCATATTTCTCATCAACACTCAATAAATACCCCATACTGGAGAAAAAAGTCCACAGGGCTGCAGGGAAAAGCCAGCATATCTGAACAGGCAGAAACATGGCAAATTAAGCTTCTCTTCCCGCCTCAAACAGCTTGAAGGTCATGGTGATGACAGCCTTCGAGAAACTCAACCCCGACAGTCTTTTTCTCCAGACCAAATGCTAGGAGGTTGCGGAAGATTTCAGCTTCTCTTCTGATTCCACCCAGAGACACCATCTTGAGTGTCGCTGGCCACGCCAGGAACGTGGTTTGGTTCGGGGCCCAGCTCAGTTTTTCCCAGAGCTATTATAAGAAAGTAGTCATGAAACAAACCGAATCTGTGTGGTTGAAAACTGCAGTGCTGACCCAAAACATTTCTAATGTGTGGAACTAGCTGGCAAGCTGAGAGCCTGAGGAAAAAAGAGCTGTCTGGCTGTGTTGAGATGCCCAGAGCCTCCAAGTGTGGCTTCCACTCCCTGCTCTTAGCTGGGTTTCAGCAGGCAGGGAGCCAGCACAGGCTGCGCCTGGGGGTGCGTGCTGCCAGACTCCACTGGGCCTTGACAGCCTCATCGGGGGACACCCAGGGGTGAGAGGGAGGGGGGCATCAGAGAGAAGAGGCCCCGGCCCGCCTCCAGGTGCACCATAGAGGCCATGGTGCCACCCACTCCCAGCAGCCTCCCTGCCAGTTCCATCTCAGGGTGAAATTTTCTCCATTTCACATACTGGAAAGTGAATTTACCTCAGTCATCTAAGGGTTAAAAGTCAAACTCAGCTCTTTGGGATCACACTTAATTTTTTTGCACATGGTTCGAAATCCAAAATGTATTTGGGGATCTGGTGAAAAGTCTGCCCGCCCTCCTAGCTCCGCTCCAAGGAGGTGCATGACATTGTCCATGGATTATACGTCCTTGGAGAGGGATTTTCCAAATATCTGGTTTTTTCCTGCTTTTCTTTTTTTCAGAGAGATGACAATTTAATATACACATTCTTCTGCCTGAAATCAAACCCTTTCAGTCTAACTAAAAGAGAATATTTTGCCATTAAAAAACATAGTGAATTTTTCCAATTTCAGAAATTAGAAAAAAATGGAAAGAATAGACTCTCATCTCCTGTCCCGCCCTATTTGTTTGGCGTTTCACTCCAGGATTTTCAGAGTTGCTGATTGTAAACAACTTGGTATGCCTTCTTCCTACTGCACTGCAGTCACCTCTTTAGACTAAAAGACAGTGACGAGAAGCAGCAGGAACAGATGGTTTGTCCAGAGGTCATGGGGCGTGTGGACAGCAGAGGTCGGTCAGTCTGGGAGGAAGTGAAAGCCTACTCATCCTTCTGAGAACACCTTTTTTTTTGAGCCCCAAGCACCTGCTCTGTGGGAACACAGATCTGACGATAAATCAGAGAGCAGGGGAAAATAATAAATCAACGGGCCACTCCAGCACTGGGTGATAAGTGTTAAAACAAGAGGAAGCCTGGGGGGCAGAAGCCAGAGGATGTGGGAGGCCGAGGCGGCTGGCGGGAGAGTGGTGCTGCAGGTGAACCTTGCCCGGTGACCCACAGGGTCCAGCCAGGTGACGCGTGCAGGGGGCATTCCCGTGGAGAAAGGGACGCAGGGCGCGAGAGGGCTAGTAAGGCGGCATGGCACGGCGAGAGGCGGGAGGGACAGGTGCATCAGAAGAAAGGAACGTGGGCTTTATCCTGGACGACACGAAGCTCTCGCAAGTCGCAAAGCAGGAAATTGACACACCTGGATTTGCCCTTTGACAAATACCAAGTTTGGCTGCTGGGTGTGGGGGGGGGCAGATAAATTAGGAGTGGACGTGGTGGAGGGGGGTCTGCAGACTAGAAAATGGGTGCGGGCAGAGCTGCACGAATCCGGGGCGGGGGTGGGGGAGATGCTGTCGTGAACAAAGGCTGTGGTGCCCCTAGAGACAGCGAGACCTGAGTGGACGCTAAGGAGGTTATGGCTGTAGAGTCGGTGACCGACCGGGCATTTCCGCCTCAAAATTCTTCTCTGGTTCCCCTTTCTCTACAAAAGTTTAAGCTTCCGAACTTGACCCGGAGGCCCTCAGTGACATCATTTCAACCTTTCTTTGTAATCGCTGTCCCTCTCTCCACTCGTACTTGAGCCGCAGTGGAATGCTGGTGATTGCCCGGGCACCTGCTCCCTTGGCCCTGCGGCCTCCTCCGTCCATCTGCACTTCCTGTAGCATGTCCCATCCCTCCAGCCCAGCTCATACCGCCCCCTCTAGGAAGCCTTCCCAGACCTGCCCTTCCCTTCTTGGACTCATCTCCTCCTCTAGGCCCGGGGAGCACTTTGCTCCTCCGTCTGCTGCAGGACTCACCCCATCCCACATTTCGCTTTTTGTGGAAGTGTCTTATTTTCACTCCGAGTGAAAGCTTGCCCCCATTCAGCGTGGGGGGTGTTGGGCTGTGAGAAGCACGCTGAGAGGGGAGTGATGAGTGGGAACATTGAGAGGAAGCGGCAGCGGGCAGGACGGGATGTCTCACTGTGGTTTTTAAGGATGCGCTGCAGTGGGGGCGGGGGGAGGGGCGGGTTCAGACACAGAAGGAAGGACCAGCTCTGTAGTCGCTCACTCCCTGGGGCACAGGGGGAGGCCAGGCTGAGGGGTGCCAGAGGCAGAGCCTGCCAGGACCCCCCTCCCCCCGTAGTTATGACTCTTGCTTAATTTTTGTTCCTCAGGATTGCTTTGGCAATTCTGGGACTTTGGGGAGGGGGGGGATTGAAGTTCCCGTCGTGGTACAGCAGAAACGAATCCGACTAGGAACCATGAGATTGCGGGTTCAATCCCTGGCCTTGCTCAGTGAGATAAACCCAGACACCTATGGTCAATTAATCTTTGACAAAGGAGGCAAGAATATAAAATGGGGAAAAGACAGTCTTTTCAGCAAGCATTGCTGGGAAACCTGGACAGCTGCATGTACATCCATGAAACTGTACCACACCCTCACACCATGCACAAAAATAAACTCACAATGGCTTAAAGACTTAAATGTAAGACAAGACACCATTAAACTCCTAGAAGAGAACATAGGCAAAACATTCCCTGATATCATCCTTACAAATGCTTTCTCAGGTCAGTCTCCCAGGCAACAGAAATAAAAGCAAAAAGAAACCAATGGGACCTCATCAAACTGACAAGCTTTTACACAGCAAAGGAAACCAAAAAGACAACTTACAGAATGGGAGAAAATAGTGTCAAATGATGCAACTAAAAAGGGCTTAATCTCTAAAATATATAAGCAGCTTATACAACTCAACAGCAAAAAAGCCAACAACCCAATTGAAAAATGGGCAAAAGACCTGAATAGACATTTCTCCAAAGAAGATATACAGATGGCCAACAAGCACATGAAAAAAATGCTCAGCATCACTGATTATCAGAGAAATGCAAATCAAAACTACTATGAGGTACCACCTCCCACCAGTCAGAATGGCCATCATTAATAAGTCCACAAATAACAAACGCTGGAGAGGGTGTGGAGAAAAGGGAACCCTCCTGCACTGCTGGTGGGAATGAATGTAAGCTGGTTCAACCACTATGCAGAACAGTATGGAGGTATCTTAGAAAACTATACATAGAACTACCATATGATCCAGCAGTCCCACTCTTGGGCATATATCCAGACAAAACTCTCCTTAAAAAAGACACATGGACCTGCATATTCACTGCAGCACGGTTCACAATAGCCAAGATGTGGAAACAACCTAAATGTCCATCAACAGATGATTAGATTAGGAAGATGTGGTATATATACACAGTGTAATAACACTCAGCCATAAGAAAGAACAAAATAATGCCACTTGCAGCAACATGGATGGAACTAGAGGCTCTCATCCTGAGTGAAGTCAGTCAGAAAGAGAAAGACAAATACCGTATGATTATCACATATCTGGAATCTAATATACAGCACAAATGAACCTTTCCACAGAAAAGAAAATCATGGACTTTGAGAACAGACTTGTGGTTGCCCAGGGGGTGGGGGAGAGTGGGATGGACTGGGAATTTGGGATTAATAGATGCAAAGTATTGCCTTTGGAATGGATAAGCAATGAGATCCTGCTGTATAGCACTGGGAACTATGTCTAGTCACTTATGATGGAGCCTGATACTATGAGAAAAAAGAATATACATGTATGTGTGACTGGGCCACCACGCTGTACAGTAGAAAATTGACAACACTGTAAACCAGCTATAATGGAAAAAATAAAAATCATTATAAATGAAAAAAAAAAAAAAAGACCCAGGAGGCAGGCGAGGCCTGAGATGGGGGTTCAAGGAGATGGGAGAGGTGGGCCTGCGGGTCAGAGGAGGGGGCTCTGGAGGGTCCTGGGCCCTGGGGGAAGGTCCTGCATCACTGCCCTGGGTGGCGACTCGGGCGTTAGGGAGCACACTGAGGACCTGTGGACTCACCCTCCCAGGTCCCAGCGCAGGAGAGGGGCCCTCCCTCCAGCCCTCTTGCCCCCCAGGTCCCCGCTCTTCTGGCTCCTCTCAAACTTGGCCTCGGGACAGGGCCGAGGTGGCTGTGCACCCCAACTCCCAGCCCATGGAAGCCGCCCCCAGCCTGGTCCTCCACCTGGGCCCCCCAGGGCGTGCTGACACTTGCCGGCGGGAGGTAGGCCCCCCAGTTCCCTGACTTACAGCAAGGCTCAGAGAAGCCCCGTCATCTACTCGAGGCTCCAAGCTCAGACGGAGGAGGCTGAGGCTGGTCCTGCACGCGTCCTGGGCAGGCAGCAGGGAGGGGGGAGGGCGGGGGGTTATTGTTGAAACCACACTAGGGCACACCCCTCTTAATTCCCAAGAGCACATTGGGTTTGGGGGGGTTATATCTGGGAGAGTTGCTGGCTCGTAGGGTAGGATGTGTATTTTTGATTTTCGGAGACAGCATCAGTTTCCGAAAGTGCTAGCTCCAATTCACTGCCACCAGGAATGCATGAATTTTTCAGTAGCTTCACATCCTGAAGAGTCTGTTTCTAAAATCCTAGTCATGCAGTGCATGGGCAGAAGTATGTCGCTGTGTTTTTAATTTTCATTTCCTTGATTACCAATGAGGTTAAGCGCCGTCTCGTATGTTTATTGACCATCTGATTTTCTTCGTTTGTAAAGTTCGATCTCTTGCCAATTTTTCTGTTGGATTATTTGTCCTCTTCTTATTGATTTGCAGCACTTCTTTCAATATTCTATTCTAGATATAAATCTCTTTGTAAGCGAGATGAGCCTGCAAGTATTTTTTCCCAGGCTATGCTGGCCTTTCTGCTCTCCTCAGAATGTCTTCAGGAATAGAAGTCCCTAGTTTTAATGTAGGCAAATGTATTGATCTTAAAAAGAATAGCATTAGGAGTTCCCGTTGTGGCTTAGTGGAAACGAATCTGACTAGCATCTATGAGGACACAGTTTGATCCCTGGCCTCGCTCAGTGGGTTAAGGATTCGAACAAAAACAAAAGAATAGCATTAATGCAAGGTCAGAAAATTTTTGTTTGTTTGTTTGTCTTTTCGCCTTTTCTTGAGCTGCTCCCTCGGCATATGGAGGTTCCCAGGCTAGGGGTCGAATCAGAGCTGTAGACATCGGCCTTCGCCAGAATCGCAGCAAGCAACTCGGGATCCGAGCCACGTCTGCAACGCCGGATCCTTAACCCACTGAGCAAGGCCAGGGATCGAACCCTAAACCTCATGGTTCCTGGTTGGATTTGTTAACCACTGCGCCATGATGGGAACTCCAGAAAAATATTATTTTATTTTTCTGCTAAAAGTTTCATTGTTTTACCTTTCATATTGAGTCTTTTTTTTTTTTTTTTGTCTTTTTAGGTCCGCACCCATGGCATTTGGAGGTTCCCAGGCTAGGGGTCTAATTGGAGCTGTAGCTGCTGGCCTAAACCACAGCCACAGCAATGCAGGATTTGAACTGCGTCTGCCACCTACACCACAGCTCACAGCAACACTGAATCCTTAACCCACTGAATGAGGCCAGAGATCGAACCCCTGTCCTCATGGATCCTAGTTGGGTTTGATCGACTGAGCCACAATGGGAACTCCCTCAGATTTAGTCTTACAGCATATCTGGGGTTGACTTTCACACAGGGTATGAGGTTAAGAGTTTCATTCTTCTTTCATGGATAACCAGTGGTTCCTGGACCATGTATGTATGTATGTATGTATTTAATTTTTATCGTTGATTTGTAACTAATGCTCTGTCCGTTTCTGCTGTACAGCACGGCGCCCCAGTCTTGCATATACATGCCTGCGTTCTTTTTCTCATTCTGTCCTCCATCATGTTGCAGCACATGATTGGCTTCAGTTCCCTGTGCTGTACCCCAGGACCTCATTGTTTATCCATTCTAAATGTAATAGTTTGCGTCTACTGAACCCAAACTCCCATCCATCCCACTCTCTCCCCACCCCCTCGGCAGCCACAGGTCTTTTCTGGACCATTTCTTTAAAAGTGCATTTTCGGAGTTCCCGTCGTGGCGCAGTGGTTAACGAATCCGACTAGGAACCATGAGGTTGCGGGTTTGACCCTGGCCTTGCTCAGTGGGTTACGGATCCGGCATTGCCATGAGCAGTGGTGTAGGTCGCAGACACGGCTCGGATCTGGCGTTGCTGTGGCTGTGGTGTAGGCTGGCGGCTACAGCTCCGATGAGACCCCTAGCCTGGGAACCTCCATATGCCGCAGGTGCAGCCCTAAAAAAGACCAAAAAACAAAACAAAACAAAACACAACGTGCATTTCCCCCCACTGGTTTGCAGTGAAAGTCTGTCAAGTCCATGATCATGTAGTCCAGGGTCTGTTTCTGGGCTGTCTGTGCTATATGCTGCTGGTGATTGTTACACCCAGGCCGCCTTGACTTACTGTCGTGTAATTTTGCCGTTAAGTCTTGACACTTGGCAGAGCAAGCCTTTCCACTTTGCTCTTCTTCAAGGCACAGTTTTGATTATTGTTGATCCTTTGTATTTACATATACATTTGAAAATTAGATAGCCACAAAATATTTATGTTGCGATGAATTCGCATTGAATGTACACATCAACTGCGGGAGATCTGGTATCTTTACGGTACCAAATCGTCCCATTTATGAACACAGCATAGTTCTCTGTTTCTTTAGCTCTTTTTTGTTTCTCACAATACTATTCCACAGTTTACTGTATAGATGAGATTTGATCTTAGGTAATTTATCATTTCTATGTCATTGCTAGTGATATATATATTTTTTTCTTTTTAGGGCCATACCCACGGTGTATGGAGGTTTCCGGGCTGAGGGGTCCAGTTGGAGTTACAGCTGCCTGCCTGCACCAGAGCCATAGCAATACAGGATCCAAGCTGTGTCTGCAGCCTACACCGTAGCTCACGGCAACGCTGGATCCTTAACCCACTGGGCGAGGCCAGGGATTGAATCCTCAACCTCATGGTTGGATTTGTTTCTGCTGAGCCACAACAGGAGCTCCCACAAGTGGTATCCTTTTAAAATTTATTTTTCAACCACTTGTGGCTAAATTTTTATGTACTGACCTTGAATTCAGAAGCTCTTGAGTTCTAATAACTTACCTGTAAATTCTCTCAGGTTTTCCAAGTGCATAATAAGATTGTCTTCAAATAATAACACCTTTCCCTTCCTTTCCGGTTCTTAGGCTTCTGATTTCCTTTTCTTGATTTACTACACTGTCCAAGAAATGTCACAGAGGAGTGGTGAGAGGAGGCCTCCTTGTCCTATTTCTGACATCAAAGGGAACACTTTCATTAAATCTTTGCTTTTCCTGAAGATCTTCTAGGCCTGAGTTTCTGTTTATTTCTTCTTTGGAATTTGTTGGTTTTTTTGAAAACCGTGGCCTGATGTCTTTTGTTAGTTTTGGAATTGATTCAGCCAAACCCTCTAAAATATTGGTTCTGCTCCATTTTCTCCTTTATTTATGAGATTCCAATCAGGCTAATATTTAGCCTAGCACCAAGAGGCTGCAGTGATTTAAATTTCTATTATCTGTGCTGGAGCTATTGGGCATTTGTGTTTTATACTGATGCTATGGCTGTTGAACATTTGAAATATGGCTAGTGTGATGGAGAATTGAATTTTCTAATTTCATTTACTTGCAATTCATTTAAATTTTATATATATATATTTTTTTGTCTTTTTAGGGCTGCACCTGTGGCATATGGAGGTTCCCAGGCTAGGGGTAGAATTGGAGCTGTAGCCACCAGCCTAGACAGAACCACAGCAATGCCAGATCCGAGCTGAGTCTGTGACCTGCACCACAGCTTACGGCAACGCCAGATCCGTCACCCACTGAGCAAGGCCAGGGATCAAACCCGCAACCTCATAGTTCGTTTCCGCTGCGCCACGTCGGGAACTCCCTCATTTAAATTTAAATAGTCACATGTGGCTACTGGTTACCACATTGGACAGTGTGGATTTAGAACCTTCCAACTCTACCAGCGGTGTCTCTTACCCTCTGCATATTCCATCCTTCTGACCTGTCTTCCAGGTCCCTAATTTTCTCTTGAATTGGGTCTAATCTGTTGTTAAACTCATCAGTTTTCTTAACTTTGGTTATTTTATTTCTCAATTAGAAAATGTCTTCTTGGGAGTTCCTGTCATGGCGCAGTGGTTGACGAATCCGACTAGGAACCATGAGGTTGCAGGTTCGATCCCTGGCCTCACTCAGTGTGTTAAGGATCCGGCGTTGCCATGAGCTGTGGTGTAGGTCACAGACGCGGCTTGGATCTGGTGTTGCTGTGGCTGTCGGCTACAGCTCCGATTCGACCCCTAGCCTGGGAACCTCCATATGCCATGGTGCTGCCCTAGAAAAGACAAAAAGAAAAAGAAAGAAAGAAAATGTCTTCTTGCTGCTTTTATTGGTTATCGATTTATCACCTCTCAATTCTAAATTCTCCTTAAATACCTTCCCCCATGCCAACTGGCACTGAAGCTTTCTCAGTAAAAAGAGCGCAGGAAGGGCCCTGCAAGGCACCGTTTTTGCTTCCTGGTTCAAGCACACTTGGCAAGGCAGGCAAAGCACACGGCTTTCCAAGTGCGTGCAGCTTCTCCGGCCCCCTGCCCCAGCAGTGTACCCAGAGCTCTCCATCCTGGCAGTTTTGGTGGTGGAACGTCTCCAGTGAGATCCTTCCCTGGAAAGAGCTTTCCCAGCCCCATAAAGGGCAGATTTCTGGCAAATTTCAGAGGGTGTAGTTCCAGCAGGTTCCACCAGTGCAGCGCCACAGTGACCTCTGTCACCCGGAGAGCAGCAGCTGGCCGGGGCCTCTCAGAGTTCAGAATCTCAGCCCTGGGGTGGGAGAGGACTCTTCCTTGAGCGCTCGGTGTCGGCCCTGCGGGGAGCGATGACTCCTTTGGTCTGCTGTGTCGGCGTTGCTTCAGGTTCTCTTCTGGGGGCCAGTCCTTCATTAGGTGTCCTTTGTTAGGATACCTAGTTCTTGGCAGTAAACTTTCACCTGTTTCAATGACTATGTGGTTTCGCTTGCCCGTTTGGATGCAGACAGATGCAGTTCTTTTTCAAATAGGCAATGGTGCTTTTTACAGGTTTTTGGTAAAATTTTAAAGTTTGGCTTCTCTCCACAAACATAACAGGTATAGTCATTTTACAGTTTCTGACTAGTAACTGCACCTCTGGTGTATCTGTGAGTCTATTCCTAGTTGTTTGTGCTGATTCTCATTTATTTGCCTCATTCCCTCACATAGTGGGTTGTATTTGATGTTGTGTTGATTATTACATTTTTATAATTATTTATAGAAATAAATTGTGACCAAGCATAGGTGTTATAAGTATTCTTTATAATTATTTATAGAAATAATTATTTATGTAATTTTAACAATTATAATTTAATAATTCTATAATGATTTTATAGACATTTTAATAATTATTATAATAATTACTATAAAGAAATTGTGACCAAGCATAGGTGTTACTTTCTTCCAGAGATGTTTTTCTTAAGTTTCCTCCAAGGTCTTAAGGAGGAAATTTGTCATTGGCCCACTGACAGTCACTCTTACCTCAATAGAGTAGCATTTGAGATTTTTCTGGACAATCCAGGGGACTTGAAAGTAGGCTGCATTTGGGAGTTCCCATCGTGGCTCAATGGAAACGAATCGGACTAGCATCCACGAGGACTCAGGCTGGCTCCCTGGCCTCACTCAGTGGGTTCAGGATCCAGCGTTGCCGTGAGCTGTGGTGTAGGTGGAAGATGCGGCTCAGGTCTGGCGTGGCTGTGGCTGTGGTGCAGGCCGGCAGCTGCAGCTCCGACTCGACCCCTAGCCTGGGACCCTCCATGTGCCGCAGGTGCGGCCCTAAAAAGACAAAAAAAGAAAGTAGGCCGGATTTAATATCCCGGTTACTTCAGGTGTTCCTTTACTCCCACGGTGCAGCCCTTACTCCCCCCCCCCCGCCCCCGCCCCACGTCTAGCGCTTGTGCGTCTGTGTCACTGAATGTCTCCTGGGCGGAGCAGGCCCAGTGCTGGACTGTATTCTCCAGATTCCGACTCATCCTGGATCTTGTCCTCGTAACTCTTCACTCTCCGTTTAGTTCTTTGATGCTGTTCGAAAGCCTGTATTTTTAAAAACACACTGTCTGGCTTTTTTGCTGGCTTCAGCAAGATGATGGGGCATTCGGTGGTTCAGCTCAGACCTGGTAGCAGAAAGGCATCGTCATTCATTCTCGACCGAAAGTCAAGTCTTAACTCTGTACCGTGAACTAGCTGTAGGCCGGGCTCCCACTCTGGAGAATTGTCCCCCCCCGGAAGCTATCCGCAACCCCCACCTTCACCTCCACAGTGGCCGGTCCACGTCCGATTATCAGCTGCATACGCTTAGCCTGTGGGTTCCCTGAGGCTGGGAACTGCCCCAGGTCTGTTGTTTGTCTCCTTAGCGTCAACCGTGGGGCCTTGCACATGGCGGGTGTTTAATAACAGCTACACGAGTGAAGCTATGATGAATAACAACTTTGTTCTGATTTCTTAAGTTTTTGACACTTCCTCTAAAAAGCTGATCTTATCTTTGGGAGCGAAAGTTCAATCTGTTCTTCAAGGACTGAGTCTTAGAGGAGCCCCAAGAGACGTGCCCAGGCTCGCCTCGGATCCTGTCTGTCTTCCTTTTTCTCATAGGGCTCCTCTCTGCTCCACTGAGAACTTCCTTTCCAGGGAATCATGTTTCAGCAAGTCAGGAGACACATGATGAGACATGAACGTGGTGTCAAAAAGTCAGCCTGGGATCACAAAAAACAGATTTTTAAAACTCCACACGCAGAGATTTAATTTATTTTAAAATCCTGTCATTTTCTTACAAGTGTTTTAGCAAGGACAAATGTGTGTGTGTGTGTCTTCATTTAAAATGCATTTAAGAAATCAGTGACTTTAATCAGCAACTTGCCCTTCAAGAGTGGTCAGCTAGGGAGTTCCCACTGTGGCGTAGTGGGTTAAGAACCAGACTAGCAGCTTGGGTTGCTGCAGAAGCATGAGTTCAATCCCTGGCCCAGTGCAGTGGGTTAAGAAATCCAGCATTGCTGCAGCTGTGGCATAGGTCACAGCTGCGGCGCAGATTCAATCCCTGGCCCACGAACTCCGTATGCCGTGGGTGAGGCCATAACAAGTTTTTTTAAAAAGAGAGGGGTCGGCTAATATTTAACCTAAAAGCCACACAACAGAGTCGGCTACTACAAAAGCTTCACGATAAGTAGGTAGGTAAGTAGGTAGATGGCTCTTGCCCTCATGTAACCACAGTCTTAACAGTATTAAGTAAAAGAGTCCTTTTTACTGGAAAAGTGTCATAAATAGGTTTCAATTTGAAAAACCAGTCACTTTCTAAACACAATGGATGTCAGAAATGGGCTCTTTCCCCACAAAGAAAACACCAAGCCCAGGGTGTTTTACAGGCAAGTCTACCTATTTGAGGAATAGATTATCCTAATTTTATAAAGGCTTTTCTAAAATAAAGAAAAAATATTCTCAACTCATTTCATGAGGCAAGTATAACTGACTTTTAAAATGCAAAAGGAATAGTGTCCTGTAACGTCAGAAAGAAGACAGTAAGGTCCAGCATTATTAACATGTCTGTTCATCTGCACTGAAATAAAATTATATTTTATATGATTGTCTTCATAGGAAACTAAAAGGAATTAACAAATAATTACTAGATACAGAAAGGAGTTTGGAAAGATGATATAAACATATAAAGGACAGTTTTATTGTACTCTCTAGCAACAACCAATTAGAATTTTTCATTTTATTTTTTTATTTTTCTTTTGTCTTTTGTCTTATTAGGGCCGCTCCAGCGGCATATGGAGGTTCCCAGGCTAGGGGTCTAATCAGAGCTGTAGCCGCTGGCCTACACCACAGCTCACAGCAACGATGGATCCTTAAACCACTGAGCGAGGCCAGGGATTGAATCCGTAACCTCATGGTTCCTAGTCAGATGCCTTTCCACTGCTCCACGACGGGAACTCCCAGAATTTTTCATTTTATAAAAGATACCACTTAATAGCAAAAACATTAATGAACCTAGAAATAAGTCTAATAAAAGATATGTAAGCCCCCTACATGGTAAGTTGTATAACTTTATTGAAAACCATTAAGACCCAAATGAAGGGAATGATATATGTTGATGGGCAGGAAGGTTTAACTTGAAAATGTCATCATTTCCATAGCGATCTGCAGCATTAATACAACTCCCACCAAGGTTCACAGCAGTTTATGTGGGTTTTGTGAACGATGAGAAATGTATGAGGAAGAGCAAAGAATATCCAAGACCCTTCTGAAAAAGAAGATGAAGAAGACCAGCTTTGCCTGACGCAGAGGCTGAGGATAAAGCAATGAAGGAGACTCTGTTACTGGCACACAGGCGGAGTGACCAATGCAGTGAAATACAGAACCTGAAACACAACTCTGCAAATGAGCAACATCAAATTATGACTACGGGGGGTCATGGCAAGTCCCTGGGGAAAAGAGGATCTGCTCACTGACAAAAACATAGGTTATCAGAGTTCCCACTGTGGTGCACGGGGTTAAGAACCTGACTGCAGCAGCTCAGGTCACTTCAGAGGCATCAAGTTTTATCCTTGGCCCATCACAGTGGGTTAAAAGACGTGGCACTGCCGCAGCTGAAGCTCGGATTCAATCCCTGGCCTGGGAACCTCTGTATGCCAGAGGTGTGGCCATTTAAAAAAAAAAGGTTATCCCTGCAAGGAAAAAAAATGATCACGGATCCTCACTATAAAAGTGAATCCTGAATAGATTAAGAACTTGAATTTCTTTCTTTCTTTCTTTTTTTGGTCTTTTTTTGCCTTTTCTAGGGCCGCTCCCATGGCATACGGAGGTTCCCAGGCTAGGGGTCGAATTGGAGCTGTAGCCACCGGCCTACGCCAGAGCCACAGCAATGTGGGATCCGAGCCACGTCTGATACCTACACCACAGCTCACGGCAATGCTGGATCCTTAACCCACTGAGCAAGGGCAGGGATCGAACCTGCAACCTCATGGTTCCTAGTCAGATTCGTGAACCACTGCGCCACAACAGGAACTCCAAGAACTTGAATTTCAAGAGAAAAATGTTAACTTTTAGAAGAAAACACAGGTGCCATCTTGTAGCCTGAGAGTAAGGAATAATTTTAAAGTAAGGCCTCATCTCCAAAATAATTTATCAGTACTAGTTAATTGTCAGGGCATGAAAAGCAAAGAAAGAGAAACTTTTGGTCCCGGAACAGATCACGAGACGTGACCACCAGATGCGCTGTGGCGTCCTGCGTGAGGGCCTGGGACGGAAAAGGATGCGAATGGAGAGACCAGCACGCTCCCAGCAGAGTCTGGAGATCAGTTCACAGTGACGCCCTGTGTCGGGCTGATGTCCTCGTTGTAACACTGCCGCGCGGTGATGTAGGGTCACAGCAGGGAAAATGGAAACTGGGTGGGGAAGCCAGCAACATTTAAAATTAGCTCAAAAGAAAATTTTATTTTAAAAATAAGACCCAAGAATCTCTAATGATAAAACAAAATACTAATAAACTTGACTACCTCAAATTAATAACTTCTTTTTCATCAAAAATACCCTAAGTTAGAAGTTCCCGTTGTGGCTCAGTGGGGTATGAACCCACCTAGTATCCATGAGGATGCAGGTCTGATCGCTGGCCTCGCTCAGTGGGTTAAGGATTCAGCATTGCTGTGAGCTCTCGTGTAGGTTGCAGATGTGGCTTGGATCTGGCATTGCTGTGGCTGTGGTGTAGGCCTGCAGTTGCAGCTCTGATTTGATCTCTAGCCTGGGAGCTTCTATATGTTGCAGGTGCGGTCCTAAAAGCCAAACAAAACACTCCCATCAGTCATTTCCGTCAACCTCAGCATAGTATTTCATCCATTTTTCAATGTATTTTTTTTGACAATTAGATATCAGGCTAAAACTTAATTTAACATTTATAAATATTTAAGAAAAAAGGAATCAATTTGGAAAACTTTATCAAGTTATCAAAACAAAGGTCTTTTTTTTTTTTTTTTTTTGACAGTGGATGTACAGTATTATACGATTTGCCATTATTTCCTCTCTGGGGAGAAAGGGAAAATGAGAAATAACAGTATAGACGTCATTAAAAAAAACTCAGTAGATTTTTTTTTTTTTAAACACTTCAGAGACATGAGTTAGAAAAAGCACAAACAAACCAACTGAAAAAACTATTTTTTGCGACAAATTTGAGTAGGGACCATATATTAGATGGTATTAAGTAATGACTATTTGTGAAGTGTAATGTAACTGTGGTTGTGTGTGTGTGTGTTTACAGCCTTTGCTGTTAGAGCTGCACGGTGAAGCCCTGCAGGTGAAGCCCTGCAAGTGAAATGATTCGTGTAGGATAAGCTTTAAAGTATCCTAGCTTAAAAAAATTGTGTGTGGGTGGTGATGGGGGAAGGGTAGACAGTAGATGTGATAAGACTAGACTATTCCACTACAGATGTTGATACAAATAATAAAATATGTATCACGTCTGTGTAACTGGCACCTGGTGTACTGCGTTGAATAGACTTAAAATGAAAGGTATTTAGGTTATGCATTGCCGAGGACACTGTGACGCAGGAGAGTGAATCTAGCGTCAGGGTGGGAGAGTCCCAAGCGGGTGGGGTTGGCAGGACCACGCTGGTACTGCAGGGTCCCTACAGCCCAGGGGAGGAGGGAGGGAAGACAGCAGGGCCGGGCCTTAGTCTCCACCAGAACTGATGGATTATGGAAACAGAAGATAGATGACCTCTGAGTGACAGCTCTTTTTACACCAGCCCTGAGGTCACACATATTCCCCTCACTCTTGCTAGTGAGGTGCATACCATCACTAACTCTGGACAGAATCAAATCCTCACTCTTCAAAACGCTCATGGCCGATGCAGCTCTAGCACATAAAACTTTCTGTGACTGAATGCATTTGGCTGCAATCAAGAACAATAACCTCGAGGTCCCATCATGGCGCAGTGGACACAAACCCAACTAGGAACCATGAGGTGGCGGGTTCGGTTCCTGGCCTCGCTCAGTGGATTAAGGATCTGGCGTTGCTGTGGCTGTGGTATAGACCGGCAGCTGTAGTTCCGATTAGACCCCTAGCCTGGGAACCTCCATACGCCGCAGGTGCGGCCCTAAAAAACCAAAAACAATAATCTCGACGTTTTTTGTGTAGGATTGAAACAGGAGTACAAGTGAATTAAACCGATGGGATACAAATGCAGCTAAAGCTGCATGAGCTGCTTTAAGGACTCATAAATGAACGATTGTATGTATGATTTTGTCATACTCCATCCACATAAAAAAGGCATTCTATTTCTTTATTTTTTTATTTGACAAGCAGCAATATCATGTTTGTCATTTTAATGTAGATACAATTATTAGGTTATCTGTCATATTACAATATTTAAGTTTTTTTATCTTATGTCCTTTAAGATACATTAAAAAAAAAAAACACATCAACTGCAAACGTGAAGGGGAGAAAAAGCATGGTACCCAACCAAATTTCCACATTTCAGCAATACTTCACTCATTCGTTTTTAATAAAGTTTTAAGAAATGTCGTAATGACATGAGCTTGAAATATCTCTAAGCATTTTCTCTGACGCTCATGACGTGGCACTGGTGATGTTGTAAACAGCAGAAGAACAGGGGCTGCCAAATGACCAAATTACGGAGGCACAGGCCTGCCTTCTCCCACGGGAACACACCGGACGGCGACGGCAATGACCTCACACCACACTGGAGGCGGCCTCAGGCCACGTAGCTGTACTCGTCTGCGGAGGCCTGGCTGCGCTCGATGTACTGTTTGTCTATCAGGACCTCGATGCACTTCTTAATCATGCTGATGCTAGGGTTAAACCGAGCTCTCGACTGGCTAATCACCTGGCAAGAGAGAGGCGGGTGTTAGGGCGGCACAGCGCTGTTGCCACCAGGGGGAGCACTGGCGCAACTGGTTCGGTTCTGACCGGATGACCGGAAAGAACTTTTACCTCAACTAAGGAAAAAGCCTGCTGTTCATGGTGTGAAGAACCCAGAGGGAGTTCCCTTGTGGCACCGCGGGTTAAGGATCCTGCATTGTCACTGCTGTGGCAGGGGGTTCGATCCCTGGCCTGGGAACTTCCACATGCCGTAGGCGCGGTCGTCTCCCCCCCCCCCCCCCCCCCCCAAAAAAAGAACACAGATACAGCAAAACCTAGCAATATTCCGACACAGCTAACTTAAACTATGAACTGATTAATCGATCTAAACAGGCATACGCGCCCTCAGGCTGCCATGTGACCCCGACTGTCGGCTCTGTGTGGACGTAGCCCTTGCTCAGGAAAGCTCTCGAGTCAAGGCCTTCACACGGTCTCACAGCCGCGTACCCTCGCTTCATGGCACGTTGGTGTAATTTTATACTTCCTCCCGTGTTAGTTCAGTGATGCATTTCTTCCCCGTCACAGCCTGAACCTCCCGAGCTGCTCTGTGCCCTCCGTGACCAGCCCAGCGCTCGAGGCACACAGACGTTCAGGGGATGCGCGAGCAGGTGCTGGGTCCGGCCTCAGTGACTGGACGGAAGGCAGGACGGGCGAGGTTCTGCACTCAAACGGGACTGAGGACGGACATCATACGTGGGCGCTGTGCTCAGCAAGTGCCTTTGTGCTATCTGGGGGTCATTATTTCTGTAGCATCTTCACAAAGAAGCATTCCTGACCCCAGTCCCCTCTGGCATAAGGGCATTACCTCTTGAATAAGGGCATTATGCCGAAGAACTTTCCGCGCTTTCATGATTCGCACTATAGCAGCTTGGAGATACATTTTCCGGTCTTCATCAACAGCACTTCTCGTCTGTTCCATTTCCTGTTTTGCGAGGGAAAAAAAAAGCAAATGAGACATTAAGTCACTGTACTTGTTTTTAATTCCTTTTCTTTGTGACTTTAAATAAAACTCCAATCAATACTGAAACTCCAATTACACAGTTATGTGCCCAAAAAACATAACCATCACCAAACTATCTAGAGTGAGCTATATATAATTTCTTGGGTTAAAGTTAGAAGGTTATTTTTTAAGTTTTGAAACTTTTGTTTGTTTCTGGCTGTGCCTGGGGCATGTGGAAGTTCCCAGGCCAAAGATCCAACCCATGTCACAGCTGTGAAGTGAGCTACCAGGGAACTCAGAGTTATTTTCTTTTTATGAACGCTATTGTATAAACTGTACGCAGTGCAAACAGTCTTTAAAGCAGAACCTAAGTGGCACAGAGCAGCAGCATTTCCAAGACGGTTGTCTTATCAGTGAGTGAAGATGTATACCACAGAGCTCGCAGACTTTAGTAACTGGCTCCAAGTGCATACTGGGTCGGGCTTCAGCGGCAAGAGCTGTGGAGGCCCCATGTGACTCAAGCAGAGAAGCCAGCAAGGATGGGCCAGAAGGGCCTCTCTCCATGGAGCTCAACGACAGACAGTGGAGGGAGAGCAGAGAAGCAGGCAACGCACATTAATAGGGATCCCGTAACAGTTTTTTAAGATAAAATACAATCCATATTACAAACTATTATTCATTTGCCTATAGGAAAATGAGATCTTGAGCATTTTAGGATTTAAATGTAATAGCAATTAACACTTGACTCCCATAGGGGAATAAATTCCTGGAGAGACCTGACATCTCTTAAACCTTTACACCCTGCCCCGAGCCCAAGGACAGAGTGGCACAGCGGAGGCAAGCCGGACACTTCAGTGACATGCCAACAGGCCACCCCACAATAGTCATCGCTGCTAAGATGGAACAAACAGATGTTCACTGTGCAAACTGGCTCATCCGGTGTCAGACCCACTCCTGACCTACTCATTCACAATCTGAATTTTAAAACAATCCCCACATGGTTCGTTTGCACAGGAGAGTTTGGGAAGCATTTTCAACAATTTTATTTGAAAGAAATGTGTTGCAAAAGTTTCCCTTTTTTAGAAATGAAAAATATGAGATGACGTTACTATTCAAGGTAGAAATTTTAGAGAAAAATACAAAACAAAACCATGTAGTTTAACAGCAAACATGACTAGGTTCACTGTGGCATTATTTACAATAGCAAAGATATGGAAGTGACTTGAGTGCCTATCAATAGAAGAACGGAGAAAGAAGATGTGGTATATATATATGTACAATGGAATAGTACTCGGCCATAAGAAAGAATGACATCGTGGAGTTCCCGTCGTGGTGCAGTGGTTAACGAATCCGACTAGGAACCATGAGGTGGCGGGTTCGGTCCCTGCCCTTGCTCAGTGGGTTAAGGATCCGGCGTTGCCGTGAGCTGTGGTGTAGGTTGCAGACGCGGCTCAGATCCTGCGTTGCTGTGGCTCTGGCGTAGGCTGGTGGCTATAGCTCCAATTCGACCCCTAGCCTGGGAACCTCCATATGCCTCGGGAGCGGCCCAAAAAATAGCAACTACAACAACAACAAAAGACAAAAGACAAAAAAAAAAAAAGAATGATATCTTGCTATTTGTGACAACATACATGGACCGAGAGGATATTATGCTAAGTGAAGTAAGTCAGACAGAGAAAGACAAATACTGTGTGATTTAAAGTATACGTGCAATCTAAAGAAACAAATGAACAAACGTAGCAAAACAGAAATAGAGCTAAAGATACAGATAATAAACACATGGTTGCCAGAAGGGAAGGGGAGGAGTAAAAAATAGGTGAGGGAGATTAAGAGGTATAAACTTCCAGCTGCAAATAAATGAGTCATGATATGAAATGTACAGTGTGGGGGAATTCAGCCAATAATTATGTAATATCTTTGCGTGGTGACACTGAAACTAGACTTGCCATGGTGATCACTGTGAAATGTATAAAAATACTGAATCACTATGTTGTATAACAGCAATTAACACAGTGCCAATTACACCTCAAAAACAAACAAACTCACAGAAAAAGAGGTCAGATTTGTGGTTACCGGAGGCAGGGGCCGGGGGGTGGGGGAGGGAGAACTGGATGAAAGCAGTGAGAAAGTACAAACTCCCGGTTCTGGGATAAATGAGCACTAGAGATGTAACGCACACGACACGTATGATTAATGCTGCTTTCCAACGTTTCCACCCCAAACCCAGAGGGGAGTAAGCTCCTGGAGAGGCCTGACATCTCCTGCGTTGGAAAACTGGGTCGTGATGATGGTTGTTAATTATAATAAAATTCATTGCGTTAAAAAAATCCTTGCTCCTGTGTGTTCTGTGTGAACGCTGTTAAGTTTTGCTCTATGTCCGTGTGAGACAGCAGATCCCCGCTCTACTTACTGTGACTATCATTTCATGGGGTATGAAGGTAAATAATTATACTGTACACCTTGTACAGTGCCTCTACCATTTATATCTCAATACAACTGGGAGAAAAAACAAAACCAAAAGAGCAAATATGACTCAACTATGACACTTCTTCCTAAGATACTCATTGCACTACTATTGTTAGAATCTAAAACACTATTTGTAAGGTTAGAAAATGCAAAGAATAAACCAGAGAAGATGTATCCTAATTTTTTTTTTTTTTTTTTTTTTGCTTTTTTGCTGTTTAGGGCTGTACCTGTGGCATATGGAAGTTCCCAGGCTAGGAGTCAAATCAGAGCTACAGCTGCCGGCCTAAGCCACAGCCACAGCAATGCCACAGCCAGATTCGAGCTGTGTCTGCGACCTACACCATAGCTCAGGGCAACATCGGATCCTTAACCCGCTGGGCGAAGCCAGAGAACAAACCCACATCCTCATGGATACTAGTCAGGTTTGTTTTTGCTGAGCTGCAATGGGAACTCCTCCAGATGTACCATAATTTTGATGTGCAGTTTTGCATTTATCTCAATGTTACCACTCATTCAGTCCAATGCTTAAATATTCCCCCAAAAATGATATCAGAAAACACTTACCTGTGGTGTGTCCTTCTGCATTGATGTAGTAATTTTAAACTTTGTTCTTTTACTGCTGAAGTTCATATTTAATGAAAATGAAGACTCTGCATCAATGTCTTCCTACAATTAAAAACAATTTATTAAAAAATAAAATCATTAAATAACAATTGCTGCAAATAATATGCCATGAAATTAAATAATGACCAGGCAAAAAAGACTAAACTTTCATAACCTTTTACATTATAAATATTATTTAAGAGAAAAATAATTGTCTTCTATCAAACAATAAAGGAAAATACATTCTTTTCTGATTTTACACTTGATGGAATTTTTGTCAGTTTAAATTTGAAAAAAAGCTATTTTCTGGCCCATCTGTTAAATATATTACCACCAGATAAGACAAGAGCCAAGGCTCAAGAGCTTAAAGAAACAAAATTTTCACATTTAATTTTTATGAAATATCAAGGCTCATCATTTTTCTAGCACATTTTGAACAACGAAACAACCAAATGCGTTCTTTTGAATGCTGCAGTAACCAAATGCCAATTAAAAATAACTTGACAGCAGAAGGCTGCCGTTTCTGGCCGCACAGCAGCGTGGCCTACGGTGCCCCATTAACCCTCAAAGCACGTTCACTCACCCGCCAGCAGGGACTGGCCTTTTCTCAAGCCAGTCTTTAGAACCACAACAGTCCTACCCGGCTCAAGAAAGCCACTCATGTCATACAGTGGAATGTCTCCACCAGCAGGACTGAGCAGCACCTGGCAGACGGCACTCTCAATAATAACCAAAGAAACAGCATTAAGGAATGCCAGTGTCACATTAAAATTTACTGTGCAAATAACCAATCAATGTTTATCTCCTGGGCAGCAAAAATAACATGCTTTAGAAAAATACTTAACTTTTTAAGCACTTGAGTAAGCTTAACAATTTAAACTTAAATTTTAAATTTAAAAAACATTTAGGAGTTCCCGTCGTGGCGCAGTGGTTAACGAATCCGACTAGGAACCATGAGGTTGTGGGTTCGGTCCCTGCCTTTGCTCAGTGGGTTAACGATCCGGTGTTGCCGTGAGCTGTGGTGTAGGTTGCAGACGCGGCTTGGATCCCGCATTGCTGTGGCTCTGGCGTAGGCTGGCAGCTACAGCTCCGATTTGACCCCTAGCCTGGGAACCTCCATACGCCACGGGAGCGGCCCAAGAAATAGCTAAAAAGACAAAAAAAAAAAAAATTTACTCATAATTAACTGCCTTAATTAAAAACCTTCATTAATATTAAGAATTTAATGTTTCATTAAGATTCTGAAGTCAGAAAAATCAATTATTTCTCTAAGAAAAGCTGGATTTGAATTTCACCATATATGCCTAAAGGTATTCAGTTACAAGCTACAAAAGTCATCATAACCCTAGAGATGTTATTAGCAAAATAACTAGAGAGAGAAATAAGGAAATAAGTTGTAGGCCATGAACCAAAACGAAACATCATTCACAAGAATTTTTGTCTTTCAGGCACAATAATTTGAAGCAGGAGATTTAGCCCATATCTGCTGCTTTTTTAACCATTCAGTAAGAGATAACAAAAACTTGCAGGAAAAAAGTCATAAAGAAAAAAGAATATACTATATAGGCTTGCTATATTCTCATGACAGATATTAAAGATATATGAGGGTAGAGTTCCCGTTGTGGCTCAGTATCCATGAGGATGAGGGTTCAATCCCTAGCCTCACTCAGTGGGTTAAGGATCTGGTATTGCGGTATGGTGTAGGTCACAGACGTGAGCTTGGATCCCATGCTGCTGAGGCTGTGGTGTAGGCTGGCAGCTGCAGCTCCAATTCAACCCCCAGCCTGGGAGCTTACATATGTTTCCAGTGCAGCCCTAAAAAAAATATATGGGGGTTAGCTGAGTCCAGAAATTCAGGGACAAGAGAGTGAAAGCACCTGAGAGGCAGTTATACATATTAAATATGCTTATAAACAGGCATCAATAGTCTATCGTTTCCTATTACAAAACCATGTAATTAAATATTAACTAAACACATGAAAAAGAAAAACCAGAAAGATTTACGATAGACTACAGTTTTAAAACCTCAAATAACCAGAATCCTTCTGATGTCAATTCTTTAATAATAATTCTTTTCAGTAAACTGTCACAGTATAGGACAAATAAAGTCAAACTGTAAAGGGCCCGAGAGTACCAAGTCACAGAGCCTTCTCTGGAACGCTTCCAGTTCTTGGCTGGAAGGAGCCCGAAGCGATGGAGCTGATTCCGGTGCTTCTCAATGTATAAAGAGCATTAACAATTCTAACCTACTGTTAAAACTGCAGACATCCCATGAAAAAGCTTTAATGTTTATAACGTTTAAATTCCTTGAACTATTACCCCGTACCTTTTCTGAATCATGGTTAATCATTTTCACATCAAGTAACGATTTGATTGTTTTGGTCAGCTCCTTTTCGTTCATCTGAGTGCTGTCTTGAAGCTCTTTATAGCTGACGGTTTCACTGTTGTTAAAGGCAAGAAGAACCGCCATTTGGTATGTTGTAACCATAGCTACGTATGGTTTGCCCAAATAGTTCATTTTAACTTCACCTACAGTTAAAACAAAATTGTGACAAACTGGTCATTCAAAGAAATATTCCAAAATTACTTGAGGGATAATTGTTTGTTTTTTTCTTCCCCATATATTTTCTTCTGAAAGAGTGAACCAAGAACTTATTAAATTGTTATAGGAGTTCCCTGGTGGCCTAGGGGGTTAAAGATTTGGCATTGTCAGTGCTGTGGCTCAGGTGTTGTTGCATAGGTTTGATCCCTGGCCCAGGAACTTCTGCATGCTGTGGGCACAGCCAAAAAAAAAAAAAAGAATAAATTGTTGTAAAGCTATTCCTGCTAGCAATGTAATAATCTGTTTGTTGTGGGGGGGGGGGGGGGTTGAAGGGAGGGCTGTTAGTTTTGAGGATGTAGTATAAATTAGAGTGAAGCCAACAAGACATTACAGGTAGGCTTGAACAATGTCTTTAAATATTAATAGAAAGGCTGAGACTTGGGCATAAAGTGGGGTTAGAAGGACAAATGGACAGACGAAGGGAGAGCATGACAGCCTGCTACTAGCAACTGCCTCCCGTGTGTCTGTAGCTGGTCCATCCCAGGCAGGTGCAAGCATACAGGAGGACCTTCTACTGCAGCCCTGTCTAAACCATAATTTCTGCCAAAACAGAACAGTGCTATTTTGTCTCATAAATAGTATTTTTCTTCCCAGTAATTTTCTAGGAATAAATGCCAATGGGAGGAGAGACGAACAGGCAGATCTATTACTTTGTTGAAATAGTTGACAGAATAAAACTGTTCTGGACTGTTCACTACCCTGAGAGTTATTAAGACAAGTTCTACCCATCCCAGGGGGCAGCACGCTAAGAAGCTTGTAAGAACCGTTTGTCAAACAGGTATGCACTTGTCACATGTAAAAAACAGTTAATCAAGTCAAAGAACAGCTTCCTAAAGTGAGAAGTTGTGGTTTAGTGTCTGTAGTTCTCTTTCTCTCTTACACACACACACTCTGCATTACTTGACTGGTAATGAATTTATAAACTAAACCAGCATGAGATTTGGTTTTAAAGCTCTATATTTTGGAGTTCCTGTCGTGGCGCAGTGGTTAACGAATCTGACTAGGAACCATGAGGTTGTGGGTTCGATCCCTGCCCTTGCTCAGTGGGTTAACGATCCAGCATTGCTGTGAGCTGTGGTGTAGGCCGCAGACGCGGCTCGGATCCCGTGTTGCTGTGGCTCTGGTGTAGGCTGGTGGCTACAGCTGATTAGACCCCTAGCCTGGGACCCTCCATATGCCGCAGGAGCGGCCCAAGAAATGGCAAAATAAATAAATAAATAAAGCTCTACATTTTAACTCAAGGAAGTTATCCAACATAAACTTACCCCAGAGGCTGCATTCTCCGTTGGTATGATAATTAGTAACTCTGATCAGGACTTTATGCTTCTTTTATTGGTTTTAATAATACATATTTGGAGTTCCTGTCGTGGCGCCGCGGAAATAAATCCGACTAGGAACCATGAGGTTGTGGGTTTGATCCCTGGCCTCACTCTGTGGGTTAATAAGGATCTGGCATTGCCACGAGCTGTGGTGTAGGTCGTAGACGCAGCGTGGATCTGGCATTGCTGGGGCTGTGGCGTAGGCCGGTAGCTGTAGCTCTGATTAGACCCCTAGCCTGGGAACCTCCATGTGCCACGGGTGCGGCCCTAAAAAGCAAGCAAGCAAACAAAAATCCATATTTAATTCATATAAAGATTTTAAAGAATATAAATCAATTTTCCAACTTATTACCACACAAATATCTATTCTAATTTGCATTATGCCTCAATTTAAAAAAAACCTCATATTCAGAAATATTTTTCAAAATGATCTGGATAGGAACACCTAGAGAAAAATTTCCTAATCTGAATTTTCACAAGAGGAGGGTTAATGTATTAACTGGAATACCGGACGCATGCAGAGTTTAAGGAGAACGCTATCATTAGGACTGTCTTCCTAACAAATAGTATAAAAGAACACTTAACAGGCCTCATCTCAACACTGTAAAGTTCAGGGACCATGGGGAGAGCCAGAAGTCCCAGGCATTTGTACCATTTGTGCAGCGGCTGCTTAATCATATCTCAGGAACAAGTGTAAAATAATGCCCACTGCCTGTCTGTCACAGACACTGCAAGGTACTGCCATGGGTCTGGAAGCAGAACCCAACAAGCATTAGACACCATGGAAGTAAGGGGTCAAAGCGTCATTCACCCAGAGCAGGGCTACCCTGCAACCCTTAAAAAGAGGAACCCTTGTTAGTTTTGTATTACACCTTTTTATTTCTATCTTGCAATAAATTTCAGTATCGGGGTACATGGACCTCTTCCCACTGTTTTCAGCAACACTCTTATTAGTCAGTTCAAAGCCCATAAGACTGAGGAAAGGACGGAGGAACATCTGGGGCAGGGAAGGAAACCCCAAATCTGGATGACACCCTTAATTACTGCCATGTAAACAGAAAAGGAAAATGACAAAAGAGGTCATAAAACCTTCAGAATAGGTTGACAAACTCTAGGAAACTCCAAACCAGAATAAAACACCTGATACAAACATACTTTAAAAGAATAAGCCAACCACAATGCAAGTGGTATTAACAACAGCCAGAAACGACGAGCAGGCAGAATTCCCACCAGACTTCCATGGCAGTGACCCCCCACTGCCGGTCAGCAGCGCAGTCTCTGCACCGAAGAACGCCAGCACCCCAGCGCCGAGTGCCTGACCCGGCATCACCGATTTGCTACCAGCAACCAGGTAACTGACGCACTAGTGGACGTTATAAGCAGCGGGTGGGGTTGCTCCTGGGAGAGGGTATTCGCCTGGGCCCTGAGTATCACCCTAGATCATGTTCTAACTGAAAAGGGGAGAGAGTCCGCCCAGTGGTGACATTACCGTAACCAAGTGCCCCCCCTTCCCTTCTCTGTAGTGGGCACCACACACCTTCTGATGTAACGCAGCAAGAACATGCAAGGAGTGTTCTCGAGATGAAAACAAGATACCTCATAAGTAAATCACCTGACAAATCCCAAATGTTGGATGTTCTGTAAGGCAACTGGCCTGTTCTTTTCAAAAGAGCATGTGAAGAAGGCCAAAGGGTGAAGGTGGGCGGGGGTGGGAAGTGCGTGGAGAAAGGAAGTGAAAAGACACTAAAGCCAAATGCGATTAGTGGCCTTTGATTACAGTAAAACAGATATTAGTGAGAGTTCCTGTTGTGGCTCAGCAGGTTAAGAACCCAAATAGTAACCATGAGAACTCGGGTTCGATCCCTGGTCTCGCTCAGTGGGTTAAAGGATCTGGCGTTGCCCTGAGCAGTGGTGTAGGTCGAAGATAAGGCTTGGATCCTGAGTTGCTGTGGCTGTGGTGTAGGCTGGCAGCTAGAGCTTCAATTCAACCCCTAGCCTGGGAACTTCCATAAGCCGTGGGTGCAGACCTAAAAACACAAAAAAATAAAACAGGTACTGGTGTCATTTGGGGGACAGTTGGGGATGTCTGAATAGGAACCAGATGTTAGATAATATTAAAGCCCCTCACAAATTTAGCTGTTAAAGTACCTGAAATCAACAATGAGAAAAATTCAGTCAATGACAAAAAAGAATCACTACCGGGGATTTCCCGTCGTGGGGTAGTGGTTAACGAATCCGACTAGGGACCATGAGGTTGCAAGTTTGATCCCTGGCCTTGCTCAGTGGGTTAAGGATCTGGCGTTGCCGTGAGCTGTGGTGTAGGTCACAGACTCGGCTTGGATCCCGCGTTGCTGTGGCTCTGGCATAGGCTGGTGGCTGCAGCTCCGATTGGACCCCTAGCCTGGGAACCTCCATATGCCAGGGGAGCAGCCCAAGAGATGGCAAAAAGACAAAAAAAAAAAAACCCCAAAACAAAATTTACCCAGCAGTTTCACTGTTAGCGCACAGATATTTTCAGTGATTCAAAACAGAAACAAACTTACAAGGTTAACGTCTCCTTTCCAAAGGAAGAAACTCTTTGATGTTAACTTAGATACATAGACATAACACTAAAACAAGAAAACACAAGCAAACAAAAGAGCTCCCCAAACTTGGTAATTATTATGGACCAGCTTGGGAATTTAGTGTAGTTCAAAAACAGAGAAAGAGACTTGATCTCTTTCCTATTTGGGTGTTACTGGTAACAGTTTTCAGACCAAATTCCAATTACATAGTTTTTATTCTTTCTTCCTAGATATACTAGTTGTCAAACATCGAAAAAGTGAGTCCCTCATTAAAATTACTTTAGGAGACAGACTGATTATTGCTGAGGTAAGAAAAATAAGCAAAGAGAGTTTATACTCTCCAAGATAGATATTTAGGGGAAGTAAAGTAAATTTAGAAGTTCCCATCATGGCGCAGTGGAAACAAATCTGACTAGGAACCAAGAGGTTGAGGGTTCGATCCCCAGCCTCACTCCTGGCCTCACTCCATGGGTTAAGGATGCAGCGTTGCCATGAGCTGTGGTGTAGGTCGCAGGCACGGCTTGCATCCTGCATTGCTGTGGCTGTGGTGTAGGCTGGCAGCTGCAGCTCTGATTAGACCCCTAGCCTGGAAACCTCCATATGCCATGGGGTGCGGCCCTAAAAAGCAAAATAAATAAATAAATAAATACACACACATATATAATGTATATGTAAGTAGTCAAATAAATAGTACTTAAGAGAAACTACTAATATGAAATTTCTCTTAGGTGAGTGGATTTTCTAATAAAAGCATGGCAACTATTAGAGTTTCTTGTACTATTTCTAAGAGACGTGAACATACACGAATATCCTTTCCTCCTTATACAAAGGGACAGTTGATTCAGTGCACTTTTCAAAGCATAGCTTTGGGAAAAGGAGAGAAAACCTGAGTGTGTGCTTTGGCTGACGTCCTCAGGCAGCTTAGAGCAACTGCATACAGTCTTCAGTCACTCAAGGTTTTCATCCTGCTTTCCAGTAAGTAGACCTCACTGCTTCAGGAAGAAGCTAAGGAAACCATTAGGTTTTTTTTTTTTTGTCTTTTGTCTTTTTTGTTGTTGTTGTTGTTGCTATTTCTTGGGCCGCTCCTGCGGCATATGGAGGTTCCCAGGCTAGGGGTTGAATCGGAGCTGTAGCCACCAGCCTACGCCAGAGCCACAGCAACTCGGGATCCAAGGGATCCGAGCCGCGTCTGCAACCTACACCACAGCTCACGGCAACGCCGGATCGTTAACCCACTGAGCAAGGGCAGGGACCGAACCCGCAACCTCATGGTTCCTAGTCGGATTTGTTAACCACTGCGCCACGACGGGAACTCCACGATTAGGTTTTGATTAAACTTCTCTAAAACTGGAAAGTACTGGAAGTTAATTGGGTCATTCCGGAAAAAGCATTTATTACTGCAGTTCACTCTGGTACCACAAATAAAAATGAAATGGTTAGGTTTCTTTGTGAGGCTCTAAGAGTTAATGAAATTTCTAAGGCTATCTGAAATATCTAGAGAGAATAGGTTTTTAGGAGTATCTGACTCATCAAGTACAGGTTTCTAAATAAAATTCCTAGTATCTATAAAAAGTGGTTTGTTATAGAAATACAGTAAGCTATTACACAAATTCCGAAACTCAGAGTTCCCATTGTGGCTCAGCGGTAACAACCCCACTGGTATCCATGAGGATGTGGGTTCAATCCCTGGCCTCACCCAGTGGGTTAAGGATGTGGCACTGCCGGCAGCTGCAGCTCCAATTTGACCCCTAGCCTGGGAACTTCCATATGCCGAGGGTGTGGCCCTAAAAAAAAAAGTTAAATTTAGAAGCCCTTTATAAGCAGTATAATTATAAAAGACTAATAAAGGTCCTGCCTATGAATTTCATTATTAGTTGTTGTAATGGTGACTAAAAAGGTAAATGAAGAAGAAAAGGTTAAAAACTATAATTAGAGAAAAAAATTATAATTATGCTATAGGAAATCTCTTCCAAATATTTAACATACTCATATCAGATAAATTCATTAAAGTAGAAATAATTAAATGCATTTTACCTGTACAAAGATAATGTAACCATGTAAGTTTCCTTCCACTGAAATGCTGGCTGTAAAATAATTCAAACTGTAAAAAAGAAAAGAAGAATCACATTATTTTCAGCTACTAGGACATAACTTACCGGGTCATCGTGACACTAAAAAGAGTAAAAAGAAAATTCATGTTAGAAAAGACACGATAGCCCAACTGGTATATTTACACGTTTTATAGACAAGAAAGTACATCCATGCAAGTTCCTGATGAAGATTATGCAAATATCAGCCCAACTCTTTCCACTTAAACAAGCCCGTCTGTGGTTCTCTCCACCAGACCACAGCCCTGCAGATTTGACTTTTTGTATAAAACAAATTATCATTTTGAATGACATTTATTTGGACTTTATATAAATACAAATCACTGACCCAAAACACTATTACAGATGTTTTAATATGAAAACATACATCATACCTTCATTTCTAGTCTCTTATTTACCAACATAGTCCCTTGCTGACAGGACAGGTGGATTAATATTAATGGTTACTCCTAAAGTGACATTTACAATTTAGCTTCCAAATACAATCAAACACTAATACAGGTAGAGCCTCAGAGTACTTGTCTTTGTATCTTTTGTTGACATTACTGTGAAAGATTAAACATTCTCAACATAGCGCAACATAGCTCTGAAATTTTAAAAATGCCTCCCTCAGACTGAATGTAGGACATCAGTCCAAAAATAGAGCTATCTTTTAAAGAACTAGTATATAATCTACATTGAGAAAATGATACTGAAATATAAAAATGATTAAAAACTCAATTTTCTTACAAAACTGAAAAATAAACAGATGCATCATGTCACAATTCAGAATTGTGGACATACCTTCAGCATTTAGCTTTTATTTGTATTTCCAACTTTACCTTCTGTACCTTCAAAGTTTAAATAAAGCAGTCAGCAACATCTGACCTGTAAGCTGCACTATGCCCACTCCTTACAACAAAATCCACAGCTGCCAGCCAGAACTAGTGAATTCTTTCAGCAGTTCATCCCAAATCTGCCTAGTCCTGGGAAGCTGAAACCTGAGCATTTTTTCCCTCCAATGGTGCAGCATTCTCCTCTATGATAAATTCACCAACCCCTTCACACGGTAAATAGGAAATGACGGGCAAGTGCAATACTTAAGATGTTCTGCCTGGTCCTGATCTAGACAAACAGAAAATCAAAATATGTCATAAGAGGATCTCAGAGGTATGCGCTGACTCATTAATAATCTCCAGAGGTATCAAAAAAAATTATTTTTGGTTTTTTCTTTTCATCTGTATACTGTCTTATTTTAAGTGATTACTTTCCAACTATGATTTCCTCTATCTTCTTACTTCTTTCTTAAACATTTTGAAATTGAGAAAACCAAACTTTATAAATGCTCTTTACAAATTATTTAAGCACAAAACTAGCTTAAGGATGTATAGTCCGAGCTCTGAAAGCACACACTTTACCTTTTTATAGTCCTAGCAACAAGTACTTTCGGCGAAGTTTACTGATGATACCCCAATATGCCAAAAGAAAGCACACTTTTATCCTTAAAATCAAAAAACTTTCAAGAACAAAAAGATTCGGCTCCAAATAAGAGCATTATCAATTCCTCTGTTGTTAAAAAAGTTGTAAAATCTTGCTTAATTTTATCATTACATGATTGTGTTATCAAAGTTTATTAGTACGAAATATACCTTGACTAAACTTCTCATTTTATTTATTTATTTGGCTGTGCCTATGGCATGCAGAGGTTCCCGGGCCAGGGATCAAACCTGTACCACAGCAGGGACCAGAGCCACAGCGGTGAAAACACGGGATCCTTAACCCACTAGGACATTTTAAAGTAAGGGCTTAAGAGTTATAATAGGCTAATGCACAGCATCTTTTAAATACCATTTAAGGAATTAACTGAACTCAAAGGGCCATTTAAAAATGACCATTTCTTATTTGATGAGCTTATTCATTTCAAATAAATAGCTGCATTAATATACACTACTTTATATTTCTTTAATATCATTAAGGTTTGTGGACCAGGTACAAAAGTGGTATAACAGTTAAGATTTACTGGTCTAGTATACAAATAATTATTATTTTTTTTCTTTTTTGGCCACCCCTCAGCATACGGAGTTCCCCAGCCAGGGATCAGATCCAAGCCACAGATGGTGGCCTAACACCACAGCTGTGGCAATGCTGGATCCTTCAACCCATGGTGCCAGGCAGGGGATTGAACCTGTCTTGATGCAGCTGAGATGCCACCAATCCCACTGCACCACAGCGAGAACTCCCACATAAATTATTTTCAATTAAAGCTTAATTTCTACAGCTTTAAGATACATGTGTAAAATGGACATGATTTCTGATAGGCACCTATATTTAAGGTAAAGATGTGAAATATATAAACGATCATTAACACAAGATGAATTAATCTACATGTGAAAAATGTACACTATTAAATACACAGATGGATTTTCATTCCTATGTCACTCAAAATTTGGGTTTATTAGGAAATAATATAAGGACAACAAACTCCCTCTACTGGTAATTAGAGAAAGTCCAAATGGAGAAAATATTCTTGGAATCAGAATTTTGTAGTCAGAAAGAAACCCACTTCCCATTTGTAAATGAGGACACTGGAACCTGGGATAATAAGTGAAGCTTAAGGGGGTTTTATCAGTATTCCAATAATTATTGGAAAATTATTATTTCAAGGAGAAAGAGAAAAATATCCACAAAAAACTATTTCTGCCAGTCCCCACCCTCAATTTCAATTGGAAAAGCAAGCTCTTAGGAAGAAATAAGTTGTAAGACTCTCAAACGTGAGAGGTCAGTTGTCTTCCTCTCGCCTGGTCATGTCAAAGTGCCTGACCTGGCTTCCCCTGCCTGGGGTCATATTCCCCCCATCCAGATGAATGCTCTTCTTCATAAAGTTCCTAAGAGGATCTGTGCCATCCTGGCTTTTCAAAGACGCAGAAAGCCCTACATTAGACTTCTATTCTGAAAGTTCCTTGGTGTGTGGCATCTTGAAGTCTATCTGGCTGTTTATAATATTCTACTCTGCCATTACCACCACTCCCATTTTTAATTATGACGTCTGCCAGTATCAGCGATCATTTATGGAGTACCTGCAAAATGCTTTACATTATCTCATTTCATTTTCATATCGGCACTCTCAGTAGTATTATCAGTTAATAGAAAATTAGAACGTTATTTGCCTAAACTCACAGAGCACAGTAAACGGCAAAACAGACATTTACAACCAGGAGTTTTGATTCCAGAGGTTACACTGTGCTATTTGATTTATAATCCTTGTTTTCAAACAAACACAAAAAAACTACATACTTTTAAAAATGATTCAGGAGTTCCCGTCGTGGCGCAGTGGTTAACAAATCCGACTAGGAACAATGAGGTTGCGGGTTTGATCCCTGGCCTTGCTCAGTGGGTTAACGATCTGGTGTTGCCGTGAGCTGTGGTGTAGGTCGAAGACACGGCTCAGATCCCGCGTTGCTGTGGCTCTGGCATAGGCCGGTGGCTACAGCTCCGATTAGACCCCTAGCCTGGAACCTCCGTGTGCCACTGGAGCGGCTCTAGAAAAGGCGAAAAGACAAAAAAAATAAAATAAAATAAAAATGATTCGAACTACACACTGTAAACACCTCTAGGAAATAGTATAATGAAATACCACTTTCATTTTAAATTTCATAAACATGCAGAACTCACTTTTTTACAAACTCAAGGTACCCCAAATAAAAGACCATTAAAAGGTAACGATGGGAGTTCCCATTGTAGCACAGGGGAATAGAATCTGACTAGTATCCATGAGGATGCGGGTTCGATCCCTGGCTTTGTTCAGTGGGTCGGGGATCCGGCGTGAGCTGCGGTGTAGGTTGCAGATGCGGCTTGGATCCCAAGTGGCTGTGGCTGTGGCGTAGGCTGGCATCTGTAATTCTGATTCGACCCCTAGCCTGGGAACCTCCATATACCGCAGGAGTGGCTCAAGATGGCAAAAAGACAAAAAAAAAAAAAAGCCATTTTGACGTGAATGTTCTAGCTTCCATTTTTTATAGAATAGTTCACATTCTATATATATTTGCCTAAATTACAGCATAGAAATAAAAATAACTATTGTAAGGGATAAATGAGTTATAAAAATGGCTCAACATGCAAGTGAAAAATTAGGAAATGACTGTTTTAAGTACTGGATTATAAACTTTCTTCTTTCTTTGCTTTTTAGGGCCACACCTTTGACCTATGGAAATTTCCAGGCTAGGGGTCAAATCGGAGCTGCAGCTGCCAGCCTACACCACAGCTCAAGGCAAGGCCAGATCCTTAACCCACTGAGCAAGGCCAAGAATCTGCACTGTCATGGATACTAGTCAGGTTTGCTTTCACTGTGCCATAATGGGAACTCCCTAAACTTTCTTCCTTTTTTTTTTTTTTGTCTTTTTGTTATTTCTTTGGGCCGCTCCCGCGGCATATGGAGGTTCCCAGGCTAGGGGTCGAATCGGAGCTGTAGCCGCTGGCCTACACCAGAGCCACAGCAACTCGGGATCCGAGCCACGTCTGCAACCTACACCACAGCTCACAGCAACACCGGATCATTAACCCACTGAGCAAGGGCAGGGACCGAACCCACAACCTCATGGTTCCTAGTTGGATTCGTTAACCACTGCGCCACGACGGGAACTCCCCCTAAACTTTCTTCTAATATCAAAATTTGGTGGGAGTTCCTGTTGTGGCTGACCTGGCCTTGCTGTGAGCTGAGGTGTAGGTCCCAGACTTGGCTCGGATTTGGCGTTGCCATGGTTGTGGTACAGGCCGGCATCTGCAGCTCGGATTCGACCCTTAGCCTGGGAACTTCCATATGCTGTGGGTACAGCCCTAAAAAGGAAAAAAAAAAAAATTGTAATTTAAAACTGCTTAAAACAGATAATAGATTTACTAAGAGCAAGAGACATGCTCTGATAAAAAACTGACACCCTTAGTATTTTATTGTAATAATTTACATTTTTCCTACAAGGTAGAATAGAATAGAATAAGCCTAATTTGTGAATATATTTTTATATCACCTGAGCCCCTAAGACTTTGGAGATATATTTAAAGTGATATAACAGGACGACAATTATTACACTGTCTTAGGTCTTCCTATATATCTTCTGCCAACTTACCATCTGTACACTTTTTTCCAATTCCTGGGGAATCGCAAATGTAGATGAAGGAGCCTGAGTGAGAGGCCATGCCCCAGCCTAGACGGAGAAAAGTACATCAGTTAACATAAACATCTCACTTGAAAGTAAATGTTTACAAAATGATTCCAGCAATTAAAGCATTCTCCTTCCTCAGAATGTTGATGAAACCTGTCAGCATTACTATCACGGCCGGGTTCACCCAGAACAGTTTAACAGGTAACTTGAGAGGCTCTACGTCTCTGATTGAAAGAAAGGTAATCAGGCATCCAACAATTAATCCTTTTATCAGAGTAACTGAAATGATTAGTAAATGCCCACCAGAAAACACTCATTCCTACCTGTAGAACATATATTTGAAAACTAATGCCCAAGTCTATTACTGTGTCTTGGTTTTTGATAAAATTGTTGAACTTATTGTTGAGATCTGCACTGACACTCATGTCTGTATACATCCGATGTAGCTTGCTGGTAAATTCATAACCACAGGCTTGCTGTAAAAAACAAAAAAGTTTGAAAAATATACGGCTTAAAAACAAAAATAATAAACTGTACTGATTATTAAGAATGTCTTGCTACCACCAGGTCTATACAGGGTCAAAGGTCCTGCTTGTAACACTTATACCAAAGGCCTGTATTATTCATGACCCAAAAGAGCTGTTCAAAACTAAAAAAAAAAATTTTTTTTAATCAGATTAAATAAGTCAATTAAAACACATATTTATAAAACATAAATTTGCCTCTAAAATAGGAACTTTTTGGAGTTCCCGTCGTGGTGCAGTGGTTAACAAATCCAACTAGGAACCATGAAGTTGCGGGTTCAATCCCTGGCCTTGCTCAGTGGGTTAAGGATTTGGCATTGCCGTGAGCTGTGGTGTAGGTCGCAGGCGAGGCTCGGATTCCGAGTTGCTGTGGCTCTCATGTAGGCAGGCGGCTACAGCTTCGATTAAACCCCTAGCCTGGGAACCTCCATATGCCGCGGGAGCAGCTCGAGAAAAGACAAAAAAATAAAAATCTGTATATAATTTCAACACTACAAAATGCTCCATTACTGTACATAAACTACCTTGTGAGGTTTACAGATATAGCAAATGCATAAAAGACAACTGGAAATATTTCAGCCAGTAGTCAATTTAAAAAATCTACTGAGGCAGATTTTTCTTTCCTTTTTTTGCTGTATCCACAGCATGTGGAAGTTTCCAGTCCAGGGGTCAAACCTGTGCCACAGCAGCCATCTAAACCTCTGCAGTGATACAGCCGGATCCTTAACCCACTGCACCACAAGAGAACCCCATGAGGCCAATTTTTAATACCATCAACTGAGTAATGAAGGAATCTATTTCTTTAAAAATTTTCAAAATTCAGTCATCATTAGGTCAGAAAATTTGATATCTAATCTTTGGAGATAAAAAGCTTTGTTAACATTACGTCAAAACTAAAAGATAAGTTATTTTTGACGTATTTTAAAAGAACTTCATATTCAGTGCCTACTATACAGGAAAATAATTAACGAATAACTCAGGGTACATATGAATCAGCTATTGCTTATCTCATCAGTGTGTAAGCTAAAATGATGTAGAAATGAACTGAAATTCAAATATACTCCAAACTTGTACTTAAAGGACTGTTTTTGGTGCATTCGTTTACAAGTAATATGTCTTTTGCAAAGTTAACGCTCGTTTTCTTGTGGATGATTCTTTATCAACATGCAGGGAGATTTTGTCCTTTAATACAGTATGCACATATCCCATCATGAGACTTTGGCCCAGAATGTCCAACTATTTCCTATAATTTCACATACTGCTACAGTGAACATCTCTGTGTGCTGGTGGAATAATCTCCAGGACATTTTCATATCAAAGGCTTACAGTACCTTTAATTTATTGATCATGGCTTCTTCAGAATCCATAGACATGGATAACCCATGAATTAAACGTTTCGCCAACATTCTTGCGTAGAACTACATTAAAAAATATTGAAAATGTTACTTCCTTTCTGATGATTTAAAGTTCAAAAATAAATCAAAGCTGACAAACACACATAAAATTCTCAATTCACAACTCACCTTTTGAAAAACATCCTTGTCATCGATGTATTTGAAGACGGTGATAAAGCTCGTGAGCTTGTCCTCCACTTCATTCTCAGTCATCCCCTTTGCTGATTTCTTCAGCAAGTTGTCACAGTACTTAGCGAGCTCAAATAGAAATCAACAGGCACTCTTATAAAGGGCTCTTCTCAAAGCAGGCACAGGAGCAACAACACAAAATAAAATCCTGGGTCTTTGCCATCCTAAAGCTTATGCTTTAAATGTCACGGACATGCACAAAATAGCTTAAAATATATGTCATTAGGTAAAATTTTTAAAAAAACTATAAGCAAGTAAAAATCTAATTCACACTCAGTGATCAATAGAGCAGTGACATAAACATTTAAGTTTCAATGGAACACTTAGGTGAATTTTGAGAATTTATATAATTTCTGACATTAAACAAGTACTTTTTAAAAAGCTTTTTTTTTTTTTTTTCCTCTCTCTCTATTTAAATAGGGCTGTACCCACAGCATGTGGAGGTTCCCAGGCTAGGGGCTAAATCAGAGCTCTAGTCACTGGCCACAGCCATAGCAGCCACAGTAACACCAGATCCAAGCCACACCTGCAACCTACACCACAGCTCATGACAATGCCGGATCCTTAACCCACTGAGAGAGGCCAGGGATCAAACCCGTGCCCTCATGCATGCTAGTCAGATTCATTTCCGCTGAGCCACAACGGGAACTCCTATTTTTAAAAATCTTACAACAACCTTGTAAGCAAGTTTTCAAACACTTTAAAGATTATCAAACACTGTTTATCAAATTCCCTTTAGATTTCATATAAAATAAAATCTCTATGAAAAGTAATGCAAATGATTTTAAAGCAGTCATACTTTCAAACCCAACCTTCGTAAAATGGAATATTTTCTCCTTCAATTATTAAGAAAAAGCTATAGAGATGACCTATTGCATTCTTTAAATAAATGCCAAATTATGAGTTCCCGTCATGGTGCAGCAGAAATGAATCTGGGAGTTCCCGTCGTGGCGCAGTGGTTAACGAATCCGACTAGGAACCATGAGGTTGCGGGTTCGGTCCCTGCCCTTGCTCAGTGGGTTAACGATCCGGCGTTGCCGTGAGCTGTGGTGTAGGTTGCAGACGTGGCTCGGATCCCACATTGCTGTGGCTCTGGTGTAGGCCAGCGGCTACAGCTCCGATTCGACCCCTAGCCTGGGAACCTCCATATGCCGCGGGAGTGGCCCAAGAAATAGCAACAACAACAACAACAAAAAAGACAAAAAAAAAATGAATCTGACTAGGAACCATGAGGTTGCAGGTTCGGTCCCTGCCCTTGCTCAGTGGGTTAACAATCCGGCGTTGCCGTGAGCTGTGGTGTAGGCGCAGACACGGCTCAGATCCCAAAAAAAGACCAAATCAAAAGAATGTATCATTGGCACCAACCAGGCTATTGAGTACTACAGAAAACAAACCATGATTTGAATGCAGTGACAAGAAACTCTCCCTAGAATAAAGTTGCATTTGAAAAAATAAATAAATAAATAAATAAATGCCAAATTATATACAATATTAAGTTTTTAATAATTTCATCTATTGTTTCAAAAAAGTCACAATTTAATTTAGATCCTCCTCAGTTTTCATTTTCTAATACCAATTTTTCATAAGATTACATTTAAACAACCATCAAATTTACCAGTTCAGGTGCTTTGCAAACAGACTTGGGTTCTCTGTAATTTACAACAGATGTAAGGGCCTAAAGAGAAAACAGACGAGAAATTAGCTGATAGAGTAATAGGGTAAAAAATACAGCTGGCTCAATATATGCTATCATCCGTATGTCCAAAAATTACTACTCTACACAAAATACAGCATTTTACCCTGTTTTCATACGTAACACAGGGTAAAACTTCTCTACCTGTATCCCTCGGGATAATTACATATCCTGTTCCTACTGAAAAATATTCTTTATGATTCATGACTGATATCTGAACACAGATAAAAGAAGACTGTATTTTTTAAAATCTTACAACCATGTAAGAAAATTTAAATTCAAAGGTTTGTTAAATATATTTATTTTTATTCTTTCAACTATTATTCAGTATATCCTTATTATATTTGAAAGAAAAATAAGCACTAAAGAATATTAAATTATACTTGTATTTTTCAGAACATACTAGTTTATTAACATCTTCTAGAGCATTATCATGGGAAATTCAATTCCATGTAATTCAAGTATTCAATTTAATCATTTAAGTTATAAATTACATCCTTCTATTTTGACATTCGCTATGAAATTGACTGGTTAAAGCAAATCTCCATGTCCAGATGAGAAATCTCATAATTAGAAGCCCTAATTCTGAAACTGTCTTAAAGAATAATGCCTAAAGGAAGAGAATGCTATACAGATAAGGATAGATGTATTAAAGTTACCTTATCCAATGCACTCATAAAGTGCTGATCACCATTCAAAACAGTGTTAATAAGTTGAACAAATTTACCATGCACTTCCAAAACTGACTCCACAAATAGTGTTGGCATCTAAAAATATAAAATACAAAGTACAAAACCACATTTTAGGAAGTTCAAGGATATAATGAGGCTTAGTAAGGAGTTGTTTAATGGTAAAGTTTTCCCCAAGCAAACTGTTACACATGACACATACCCTCAAAAAATGTTTTTAGCTGAGACAGTCTTAAAACTCTAAAACTCTGATATTGAAATTAGTTGTCATTCAACACCAGAAATGCAGGACTTTAGTTCCTCTGCCAGAAGAACCCATAGAAAACATACTTCTCCCTGGTTGGAGAAGTGTTGGAATCTTTAGTATAACAAGATACAATCTCAGGAGTTCCCGTAGTGGCTCAGTGGTTAGCAAATCTGACTAGGAACCAGGAGGTTGCAGGTTCAATCCCTGGCCTTGCTCAGTGGGTTAAGGATCCGGCGTTGCTGTGGCTGTGGTGTAGGCTGGCAGCTATAGCTCCAATTGGACCCCTAGCCTGGGAATCTCCATATGCCTCCCGTGAGGCCCTAAAAAGCAAAAATAAATAAATAAATAAATAAAAATACAGTCTCACAACTACCAGACTTATCACTTTCATAGAGGATTATGTAAACAAAAACGGCCTTCAGAGCCACTGAAACTGAAGAGAGAGAGAGGAGAAGTTAAAAAGCCATTATCTGTGAAAACTAAAACCTCCTAGAACTAGACGGTACAGTTCCCACATCTCAGAGGGGAGAAATACCTGGTAGTGCAAAAGGGAGTTTTCACTCTTAGTGGAGAGAACTATGAGTGACCTAAGACTTTTCAGTCACCTAAAATTATCTGAGTCTCCTACAAATGCAGTCTCTTGTATCTGCACCTCCAAAGCCTTGACAGCAAACCCTATGCCTTGATGATCAGTGTCATTCCACACCCTGAATCTATAAAACTAATATAACTAATGAACCTAATAAATAATACAGGCTAACAGACCTAAACAATATAAACTAATAGTTTTATAAAAATGGAAAAGTTTATGCATTACTGTCGTGGGACATTACATCTTAGAATATCTGCCAAAGACAAATCTACAAGTAAGGAGATCAGCATCTAAAAAATGCTTTTGGGAGTTGCTATTAGGGCACAGCGGGATAAGAACTGGACTTAGTGCAGTTCCTGTTGTGGCGCATGGGAAACGAATCCGACTAGTATCCATGAGGATGCAGGTTCGATCCCTGGCCTTGCTCAGTGGGTTGGGGATCTGGTGTTGCCATGAGCTGTGCGGTGTAGGTCACAGACACAGCTAGGATCTAGCGTTGCTATGGCTGTGGTATAGGGTGGCAGCTGTAGCTCCGATTCAACCCCTAGCCTGGGAACTTCCATATGCTGCAGGTGAGCCCCCTCCTCCAAAAAAAGGAATTGGACTATGATCTATGAGGATGTAGGTCCAATCCCCGGCCTCACTCAGTGAGTTAAAGGATCTGGCATTACCGTGAGCTGCAGTGTAGGTCACAGATGTGGCTAGGATCTGGCATTGCTGTGGCTGTGGTGCAGGCCATCAGCTGTAGCTCCAATTTGACCCCTAGCCTGGGAACGTCCATATGCCACAGGTGCAGCCCTAAAAAAAGCAAAGAAAGAAATAGATAAAAAATGCTTCTGAACAATGAGGTCTATACATAGCTCACTGCAGTACAGATGGGAACAAACAGCTCTATTTAGGAAAGAGAGGTAGCATTTCATGTCCTGTCTATCTTATCTGTCAACCATCAATGGTGACAACAAGGAAGGCAATCCAACAAGATTTGACAACAGGAACACACTTTGATAGGAAAGACACCTTGTTGTACATAGCCATTTAACTGGTGGGGAACTCTTGAGAGGGGGCATCAGGGACTTGAGGGTCAGCGTTGGGTATTTTGGGTAGTAAGCATGTATTTAGGGAAGAATGCTTTAATCCACATTTACTTCCTGGGCTGTCAGATTCAGAGCATGTAAAAAGGAAACCAAATTGTAAGTTGTCAGTATTACTACTGACTAGTACCAGGACCACTATGAACACAAATGCCCGTTTCACAGAAACACTATTCAGAAACACCTAACACATTTTTCTCTGAGAAATTAATTAACAATTGCTAAATAAACACAGCAGTGTGTAGGAAGAAGTCTTATCTCACGCACTGATTTTCTAATAATTTGATAATTTGTCCAACAAATTCTAGGTTTAGAACATGTTAATAAAGATGTTTTATTGATTGGCATGGTAGCACTTTTCTTTCATGGTTTTTAAACGGTAAAGTCAAAAGAAGAACTCCATGATCAGCTGATTAAGAGAACATTTCTCCAGTGCCTTATTATGGAACTCACATTTTCCTGAGTAAGATTACTGGTTGCTCTAAGGCCCTCATCATGGATATGATTTTGCAGCTCCTGAATCATATGAGGTAAACCAGTGGACACAGCACGGAGTAAGACATACATATTTGCCATGTCTGAGGGGAAAAAGAAATGGGATTATTAAATTTCCAAATAGTTTAAAAATATTTTTAATATAGTAGGCAATACATGGTTCAAAATGCAGGCTTACAGAGGCGTATGCAGAGCGAGTCCCACTCCTTTCTCCAGTCACCCAGCCCTCTCCCCGGGAAAGCAAGGCTGCAGTGGCTGGGTATCGCTCAGAGCGGTTTCCTACCCACTCAAGAAAATACATTATTCTCCCCTCCACCCCTTTTTACACCAATAGTCTGGCGTGTTCCATGCACCCTCTGCAACTGCAGAACATAACATTTTAGCTTAGAGATCTTTTTATATCAGTACAGAAAGCATTTCCTCACATTTTACGACTGCCTAGCACTCCATTATACAGCTATATTACAATCACTTAACAATTGATGGGAACTGGGTTCTTTCCAATCTCTTGATGTTACAATGTCACAATTAATAACCCTGCATATGGGCAAGAATATTATTCCGCAATATACATCCCTATAAGTGGGACTGCTGTACAAAGCTTGATCTTGTAGGAAGACCTTGGAGACAGAGTGCCCAGCAGCCGGGAGCTCCCCTGCCAACCATGTACTGTCAGATGTTTTGATCCTTGCACTGAGAGGTGGAAAATGACATCTCAGTGTGGTGGTTTCTATTTTAAACTTTTTATTGAAGTATAACACACATACAGAAAAGTGTACAAACTGTAAATGTGTATCTCAATGAATTATCACAAGCGAACACCGCCCCCCCCCACGTTATCACCACCCCCGGTAAGAAACGAGACATGACCTCCACCTAGAAGTCTCCTTCATACCTCTTCCCCGGCACGATGACTCCTGTGCTTCTGCAAAGGTAATCACTGTCATCACGGTTTATTACTCACTAAACCGCAGATTTCTTTTTTCTGTTTTGAACTATTTATAAAAATGAAGTCATACAATTCTCTCTTTTGGTTTCTTTGGTTCAGCATGCTCATAAGGCTCATCTGTGTTGTATGAGTTATTAATTCTCATTCTTCTATCTATAATATCCCATTGTAAGAAGATGCTATACTTTAATCATTCTACTGTCACTGGTTGGTCGAGCTGTTCCCAGTTTGGGGCTACTACACACAGCACTGCCATGAACATGCTTGTACGTGTCTTTGGGTGCACATGTGCATGCTTTCTGGGCGAGGGGTTGAACACCTGCGAGAGCAATGGCTGGACCGCAAGAGGCTGGCATTTGTTCACTCACTGTCAGCTTTTCAATGTGGCTGCACTAATTTATACCTTAGGTGCAACAAATAACAAGTTCCTGTTCCTCCATATGCTTCCAAACACTTGTTATTTTCAGTCTTTTAAACTTTTTATCAAACTGTGATTAAGTACTGATACCTTAGTGTGGTTTTGTGTCCCCCTGTTTTAGTGAGATAGACAGCTTCTTTATATGTTTAATGGCCATGTGGATATTCTCTATTCTGTAGTACCTGTTCAAATTTCCTATTTTTTATTTTCGACATAAACCTTTTTTTGAGCTATTGCAAATATATAACTCTACGATTGTCTCTCTTTTTTTTTTTTTTGAGGTATCGACATATAACATTACATTGGTTTCAGGTTAATAACATAATGATTCAATATTTGCATATTACTGCAAAATGATCACCACTAATAAGTCTATTTAACATTTGTCCCCATACATATTAACAATTTTTTCTTGTGATGACAACTTTTAAAATATACTCTGTTGACAACATTCAAATATGCAACACAGTATTAACTCTAGTCACTATGCTGTGCATTATTATAGCTCTATGCCTTAAGTTTTTCAATTATTGGAAGTCTGTACCTTTTGACTCCCTTCACAATCCCGACTCTGTCAACCACCAATCTGTTCACTGCATCCCCGAGCTTATTTGTTTTGTTTATTAGATTCCACATATAAAATCATGTGATATTTGTCTCTTATTTCACTTAGCACAATGCCCTCCAAGTCCACCTCTATTGTTGCAAAAATAGCAAGATTTTTGTTTTTGTTTTTTTTCTCTTTTTGCCATTTCTTGGGCCGCTGCTGTGGCATATGGAGGTTCCCAGGCTAGGGGTCGAATTGGAGCTGTAGCCACTGTCCTACACCAGAACCAAAGCAATGCGGGATCCGAGCCTCGTCTGCAACCTACACCACAGCTCACGGCAATGCCAGATCCTTAACCCACTGAGCAAGGCCAGGGATCGAACCCGCAACCTCATGCTTCCTAGTCGGATTCGTTAACCACTGAGCCCCATCGGGAACTCCAGATTTTGCTCTTTTTTATAGCTGAATGCTATTTCAGTGTGTGTGTGTATATCCACGCAAGTTATTTTAATCCATTCTTCCATCACTGGATACTTTGGGTATTTCCTTATCTTGGCTATTGTAAATGACACTGCAGTGAACATCGGGGTGCATGTATCCTTTTGATTTAGTGTTTTTGTTTTCTTTGAATAACTATCCAGAAGTAGAATTGCTACATATGATAGTTCTATTTTCAGGTTTTTTTGTTTGTTTGTTTTTTTGTCTTTTTGCCATTTCTTGGGCCGCTCCAGTGGCATATGGAGGTTCCCAGGCTAGGGGTCTAATCGGAGCTGTAGTCGTCGGCCTACGCCAGAGCCACAGCAACGCAAGATCTGAGCCAAGTCTACAACCCACACCACAGCTCACGGCAATGCCAGATCGTTAACCCACTGAGCAAGGGCAGGGATCGAACCTGAAACCTCATGGTTCCTAGTCGGATTCGTTAACCACTGTGCCACGACGGGAACTCCTATTTTCAGTTTTTGAGGAACCTAAATACTGTTTTTCATAGTGTCTGCACCAATTTACATTCCCATCAACAGTGTGCATGCAAGGCTTCCCTTTTCTCCACATTCTTATCAACATTTGTTATTTCTTGTCTTTTTGATTAACAGCCATGCTAACAGGTGTGAGGTGGTATCTCACTGTGGTTTGTATTTGCATTTCCCTGATGCTTAGTAATGTTGAACAACTTTTTCATGTACCTGTTGGCCATCTTTTTGTCTTTGGAAAACTGTCTATTCATATCTTCTGCTCATTTTTGTTGTTGTTGTTGTTGTTGTTGTTGTTGCTATTTCTTGGGCCGCTCCCGCGGCATATGAAGGTTCCCAGGCTAGGGGTCCAATCGGAGCTGTAGCCACCGGCCTACGCCAGAGCCACAGCAATGTGGGATCCGAGCCACGTCTGCAACCTACACCACAGCTCACGGCAACGCCGGATCGTTAACCCACTGAGCAAGGGCAGGGACTGAACCCGCAACCTCATGGTTCCTAGTCAGATTCATTAACCACTGCGCCACGACGGGAACTCCTCTTCTGCTCATTTTTTTAATCAAGTTTTTGCTGTTAGGTTGTATGAGTCCTTCACATATTTTGGATGTTAACCCCGTATCAGGTGTAAGATTTGTAAATATGTTTTCTCCTTCAGTAGGTCGCCTTTTCATTTCGTTGATGGTTTCCTTTGCTGTGCAGACACTTTCTAGTTTCATACAGTCCCACTTATTTATTTTTGCCTTTGTTGCCTCTGCTTTTGCTGTGAGATTCAAAAACTCATCACTAAGACAGACGTCAGTGTCACTGCTGACATTTTCTACTAGGAGTTTTATGGCTTCAGGTCTTAGGTTCAAGTCTTTAATTCATTTTGAACTAATTTTTGCATCCGGTATAAGATGGTGGTCCAGTTTCATTCTGTTATATGTGGCTGTCAAGTTTCCTCATAAACATTTATTAAAGAGACTATCCTTTCCCTATTGTGTATTCTTGGCTCCTTTGTCTGATGACTGTCTTTCGATGATCAAATGGTCTTAATGACCTTTTTTTTTTTTTTGCTTTTTAGGCTGCACCTGCAGCATATGAAAGTTTCCAGGCTAGGGGTCGAATCAGAGCTACAGCTGCCGGCCTGCACCACAGCCACAGCAACAGGATCTGAGCCACATCTGCAACCTACACCAGAGCTCACAGCAATGCCAGATCCCTGACCCACTGAGCAAGGCCAGGGATTGAACCCACATCCACATGGATAGTCGGATCCGTTTCTGCTGCCCCACAACGGGAACTCCTTAATGAGCTTTTAATGATCTAAAGTTTTTAATGTTAATGTAGTCAACTTGATCAGTCTTTCCTTTCTGGTTAGTGCTTTTTTTGTGTCTTATTTAAAATTTCTCGGAGTTCCCGTCGTGGCGCAGTGGTTAACGAATCCGACTAGGAACCATGAGGTTACGGGTTCGGTCCCTGCCCTTGCTCAGTGGGTTAACGATCCGGCGTTGCCGTGAGCTGTGGTGTAGGTTGCAGACGCGGCTCGGATCCTACGTTGCTGTGGCTCTGGCGTAGGCCGGTGGCTACAGCTCCGATTTGACCCCTAGCCTGGGAACCTCCATATGCCGAGGGAGCGGCCCAAAGAAATAGCAAAAAGACAAAAAAAATAAAAAATAAAATAAAATTTCTCTACCCTCAAGGTCACGAAGTTATTCTCCTATATTATCTTCTGGAAGTGTTACTGCTTTACATGGAGATCAAAAGCCCACAATGAGTTGGCTGATTCTGTATATGGTATTTGAGGTAGGGATCAAATTTCACTTTTCTCCCAAATGGATATCCAATGAATGGACCTGGCATTATGTGTTGAAAAGACTGTCTTTCACCCATTGATCTGCAAGGCCACCTAGGTCTTAAATGAATTATCTACATATACATTTCTTGGCTTTTTCTTTTATTCAACTTGTCTCCCTTTTATTCAACAATGCCTCATTTTCTTAATTACTGTGGTTTTTGTAAGTCAGTCTATCCTCCAAAGTTTTCCCATCATGCTCTTCAAAGTTGTCTTGACTGTTCTTAGTCTGAGTATAACTTTTAGAGTCAAAAAAAAAAAAAAAAACAACTTGGGTTTTGAGAAGATTGCCCTGGATCTATATAAATCATTGTTGCTTTCAACAATGTTTAGTTTTTTGTGTAGGCCTGGCACATCTTTTGTTACATTTTTTTTGAAAATTCTTATTGCCATTTCCTCTTTTTCTAAAAAAAAATCCATTTGTTCACTGTTTATTGTTAACATCTCACTGTATCTTTATTTTGTATTTCTATTTTGAATGAGATCGAGCATTTTCATATGCTTAAAATCTATATATATTTCCTTTTCATATTCTTTGTCTTTTTTCCTATTTATTAGAAATATATTAAGGAAACTAGCTCCTGTAATTTTTAAAAATGTGCAAACACATTTTCCCAGTTTTTCTTTTGACTTTAGAATACAGTTTGAAAATTTACTTTTCCAAAACAATCTTTTAAAATATATTATTAATAACCCGTAAAAAGGCACATCAAATATTTTAGAGACTATTACTTAAATATGCCTGAAGTCTAAGGTAGCTGGGAGAGGATATAAAAAGTGGGTTTATAATTTTATTTCTATTCATACTGATGTCTGGTGTCACTTACCATTTTTTTTCTCTTGTCGAATAATATTATGACATTCTGCATGTAAGAACTGTAAGTGGTCTGCTACCATTCGTTGCTGACATTCATGAATCACTTTAGTATATGAACTTGGATGTAAGTATTTTCGACATCGAATTTCTTCATCTTTTAATCTACCTAGAACCTTTAGAAATATATTCTTACAGTCAGTCATTAACTACTATGAGAAAAAACTTGTAAAATCAGTAAGTAACATAACATGGTAAAGGAACAAATAAGAATTCTATAACCAGTTTAAACTCACACTCCATGAAACATGTCAAAATGTTATTTAAGCTACTAGATGTCACCCACATTTCACCACTATCTAACAAGAAAATCCAGCAATCAGGAATTATCAGAAAGCATCAACCACAACGAAAATTGGAATAGCACTTTTTCTCATGGAGACAGGCACAGCAAGAACAATAGCTTATCAACAGGTACAATGATTAAACAAACAAACCAGAAATTTTTCCACAAAAAAATATTAACTAAGATAAAGATGTTAAGTAACACCATGCCTGATATATAATGTTTTCTTTCTTACCTTTTCCATATACTGTGAGCAGTTTGATTCTTGTAATAGATTTGAAGCTTCTTGTTTGTAATACTCTCCTGTTTCAGTCAGAAAGGGAGACTCAAAGATTTCCTGATAAAACTAAAATCAATTAAGTCATATTTAAAAATTAGAACAAGCAACTTCAGAAATTAAAAGTCTAATTTTTTTTTTAAAGAAGGCTTTTTACCTTTAAGGGGAATTTTTTCTTATACTGTTCAACATGAACAAAGGAGTTAATAACCCCATGGATTACTTTCTGGTTTGGGTCTTCTCCACCACGATCACTGAAACAAAGGTATAACACCAAACATTCCTGAAAATACAAGTATCTACAGAAATATACCAAAGCTTACCAAACTATGGCTGCTTACGCTATTGGTCTAATCACATTATATAAAAGCATTTTAAAGCCCAATGCCCACATGATACTTAAAAATAATTTTTTATATCACAGCTGAATTAATAATATTTATGATAGTTAATGGACACATTAGATGTCACTTCAATAAACAGGAAAGCTTTAATTGTAAAATTAAAGATACTATGTTGATACTAAGACGGTATTTATTTCATGTAAGCACAAAGGTACTTCTCTACTTAGAAACTTGGTGAGATATGTTTTAATATTAGTACTAATTTATTTAATATTAAATATTCTACCTAGAAAGGTAGTAAGATATGTTTTAACATTTCTACATTCCTTTACAGTTAGCAAAGCGATCTAAAATCATGTGACACTTGGCTAAGTTCCTACTTAGTCAAGGGCACTACTGGGATGCAAGTCTGAACCACAATAAGAAATGGCAGTGAACTGTGGCTTTTCTACCTACAAAAACAGGAAAATAACATGAGGGAAAAAAGGGGTTTTCCTAAAGCCACTGTAAAACAGTCTGGCTCTATGCTGGGAGTTTCTGGCTCCAGTAGTAATGCTCAGATCAAACCATTACACAGTCAAAGGTCTACCTCTCTTGCTAATTATGCATCTCACTTTAGTTTTTTCCTTTGAATTAGTAATTATTTTACAAAGAAAGCCACAAAAAAATACATGATCATCATTTCCTAGTAAAATCTCCTTGTTTTGATACAAGGATTTTCTAATATTTAAGAGAAGTATTGGAGTTCCCACCATGGCACAGTGGAAACAAATCCAACTAGGATCCATGAGGATGAGAGTTCAATCCCTGGCCTCGCTCAGTGGGTTAAGGATCCAGCGTTGCCGTAAGCTGTGGTGTAGGCCGGCAGCTGTAACTGCGATTAGTCCTCTAGCCTGGGAACCTCCATATGCCACAGGTGTGGCCCTAAAAAAGCAACACAAAAAAAATAGAAGTACTGACTGGAATTCCCATTGTGGCTCAACAGTTAACAAACCCAACTAGTATCCATGAGGACTCAGGTTTAATCCCTGGCCTCACTAGGCAGGGTGAGTATCCAAGCATTGGTGTGAGCTATGGTATGGGTCACAGACGTGGCTCAGATCTGGTGTTGCTGTGGCGTAGGCCAGTTGGAGCTCCGATTTGACCCCTAGCCTGAGAACTTACATATGCCACACATGAGGCCCCAAAAAGCAAAAAATAAATAAAATAAAAGATGAAAAAGAACAGTATTGAGGAAATTACCTTTATAAATCAGTGCCCCTCCCGACCCTCGCCTCCCTCTCATCCTCCTTCCTTCTCCCTTTAATTATCTGGATGCTCTGGGGAAGTTTTCTGTGCTGAGTTAACATGGCTACAGTGCTCCTGTCAGTCTGGGAATCTTAGTTACAAAGTCTACATTTCGATATCAGTAATAAGAAGGATGAGTTCATACAAGGTGACCCACAGTGAGCTCATTCCCTCTGCTGACCTTCCCGCTTGAGCCTAAATTAAATCTGGTGAAATAATGATCTAATAACTTAGTCTATCAATTTGGGGTGCATCACTTTTTGCGTTTGGACTTTGGGACCAAGTGAAAATCAGTCAAGAGTGAGAAATACCTAAATATTTGAAAAATCAGGTTACCTAAATTATATTCATGACCAAATCCTACTGCCCCTCCTCAGCACCAGGAAAACGTCCACTCCTGCTACTCTCAGCACTCCTGCCATTTGTTTCTGGATCTCAAAAGGCCCAGAGAATCTGAAATGGGATAAGTAGAGCCTAGAAAGAACATCGATAGTCCCAGTGCTTAAAAACTAGGCTGTCTGCTCTGTAAGAATAACATCTGAACTCAGAAACGCTGAGGCATAATTATTCCATCTTTAAGATCAGCATATATTTTTATAACTGTACAAAAGATACTAGAGAAAAATCATTATAATTTATTTCTATTAGGCTGACAGATAATGAAAATAAACTATGAAGTGATGCTAAAGTAGTAATATATAAAAGCCTGACTAAACCAGTCATCTGAACAAGCACCAGTCCCATGTATGAATGGTGATCCCAGGAGATGAGCCTTGAGCAAAGAATGAGGAATTTTTAGAAATACGGCTCATTATTTGATCATGACAGAACTAAATGGAAATGCCCACAACAATCATAATGAAATCACTCAGCTGGGAGGATGCAAACCGACTGGAATAGTTTATCATAGCCCTCAAGACCAGGACTTTGGAGTCAGACTGCCTAGGTTCAAGTTCTGGCTGTATTAACATGTCACCTTGTGCAGATGCTGAACCTCCTAGTACTCAGAGGTGTCCCCTTCTGGAAGGTGGAATAATAAAAGTACCTGGTCTCACAGGAAATGGTAAAGGTTAAGTATAACCCAAGGAAGCATGTAGCACAGTGCCTGGTACATAAGTGAACTGTTAGTAAGCCAGTATTTTAAGTACGGATAGGAGGAAAACAGAAGCATTTTCAGTAAAACAGAGAGAAGAAAGCTAAGAAACAACAACAAAAAAAGCCCTGACTTTGACTTTAAAACCAAGACACGGAGTTCCCGTCATGGCTCAGTGGTTAAGGAATCTGACTAAGAACCATCGGATCCCACGTTGCTGTGGCTCTGGCGTAGGCTTGGCAGCTACACCCGGATTAGACCCCTAGCCTGGGAACCTCCATGTGCCACGGGTGCAGCCCTAGAAAAGACAAAAATACCAAAAATAAATAAATAAATAAATAAAAAACAAAACCAAGACCCAAGACATTTAAAGCCAATTTAACTCAGAGAGCAGATCAGATGGTTATTAGAAGTTAGCTGGAACTCTCAGCAGCCCTGATTCTGTTATGTGGCAATGGGCAAATTTATCTTTTAGTGAAACCTTCATTTACCCCCTATGATTAAAATAAGAATATGGTTCCAAGAAATTACATGCAGGCTCCTGCTCTCATTACAAATCAGAGACGCAACAGGAAGGATACTTTTTATTTATTTATTTATTTATTTTTGTCTATTTGCCATTTTCTTGGGCTGCTCCTGTGGCATATGGAGGTTCCCAGGCTAGGGGTCGAATTGGAGCTGTAGCCGCCAGCCTACGCCAGAGCCACAGCAACGCAAGATCTGAGCCGAGTCTACAACCCACACCACAGCTCACGGCAATGCCAGATCCTTAACCCACTGAGCAAGGGCAGGGATCGAACCCACAACCTCATGGTTCCTAGTTGGATTCGTTAACCACTGCGCCACGACGGGAACTCCATGGATACTTTTTAATACTCAATTGTTGGCAGTAGCCTTTGGACCTGCAGAAAGTGCAAGAGGATGGAACGAAGACTAGAGAGCACAGAAAAACAACACTATAGCCCAAAATGCATGAGAGAAAGATCTGTTACAAGGTGGGGGTCGAAGGACAGTGAAGGAGGACAGTCAAAAAGAGGTGTTACTGAAAGAGAGGTGGCACAACGAGGTGACAAAACCAGGAGGTCATCGGCAGACAAGCTGCTCTGTGCGTCTCCTCAGGAGCAGTGAGATTGGTGCCAGAGGAGGGGATGTACCTGCACCCAGACTGCAGCACCCCCCACCCCGACATCCTCCAGAGCACTGCAGGAGACACTGAGAAATCAAGGCGAGCGTTCACCCTTAAACTGGCAAGATCTGGTTAAAATCAAGTAGTGGTGAGTGGTGGAGAAATGGGTTCTCACATGCTGCCTTTGGAAGAACAGGTACTTTTTAGAGGGCAAAATTCTAAATGCACGTACTCGGTGACTACAGAAAAAACCACTTACACGTGTGCATAACAGAAGCAAGAATTGTACTAATGAAAAACTGGAAACAACCTAATATACATCACCAGGAAAAGAGCTGAATAAAATGAGGGAGAACTACACCAAACATCATATAGAGTTCAGAAAGAACGAGGAAGACCTCTACGTACGGAGAAAAATTATCAAGATAATGAATTTTAAAAGAAATTAATAAGGAGTTCCTGTCGTGGCTCAGCGGAAATGAATCTGACTAATATCCATCAGGACACAGGTTTGATCCCTGGCCTTGCTCAGTTGGTTAAGGATCCAGCGTTGCCGTGAGCTGTGGTGTAGGTCGCAGATGTGGCTCGGATCTGGCGTTGCTGTGGGTGTAGGCCAGCGGCTCAGCGCCAATTCGACCCCTAGCCTGGGAACCTCCATATGCCACAGGTGCAGCCCTAAAAAGCCAAAAAAAAGGGAAAGAAATAAGTATGCCACTTATGATTTTCAAAAGTTAAAAAAAAGAAAAATTACATACTTAGAAAATAACATTCTGCATCATATTCTATCTATTCATTTCTGAACATAGATATAAAAATCTATAGGAAAAGGACTGAAAAGACAGTTAACTAAATGGTAACAGGGATTACCTCTGTGGAGAGGAAGACTGAGGAATGGATCTGGAACATTCAAAGTGTTTCAAGAATGCATTTACATATCACTTGTGTTTTTGGAACTAAGTTTTTCACTGAGTGGCTGATACCAGGTCTGGGGAAGAAAATGTACAAGATAAGCCCGGAACATTCTGACATACTAGATAACAAACAAGTTATCAAAGATGACCAAGGTCATATCAAAAAGACTCTGGCATCAACTAACCAAAGAGAGGCAATTTAGGCAGTTCCCATTGTGGTGCAGCAGAAACTAATCGGATGAGTATTCATGAGGATGAGGGTTCGATCCCTGGCCTCAATCAGTGGGTCGAGGATCCGGTATTGCCGTGAGCTATGGTGTAGGCCACAGATGTGGCCCACGTTGCTGCGACTGTTGGTGTAGGCTGGTAGCTATAGCTCTGATTCCATCCCTAGCCTGGGAACTAGCATATGTCACAGGTGCAGTCCTAAAAAGACAAAAAGAAAAAAGAAAAAGAGCGACAAATCAGACATGATGAAAGAGGAAAGTACCAATGGAAACCAACCTGAGTCGGGGTAAGCCACTGAACTGCCAACTTAAGGGAAATACAGAGGAAAATGAACACCTATAAATGGGCCTCATGCACAGAGTCAGCAAACTTCACAAGTGAGAAAGTCTAAAGATCAAATGGCCAAGATTCGTGAACAAATAAATTACAAGGGGAAAAAAAGGATGGGATTTTGCAGTGGGTTAAGAATCTGACTGCAAAATAAATGAATAAATAATAAAAAAATATTATGATAATAAAAGAATCTGACTGCAGTGGCTCTGGTCCATGCACAGGTGTGAGTTCGATCCCTGGCCCGTCACAGTGTGTTAAAGGATCCACTGTTGACACAGCTGTGGCAAAGGTCACAGTTCCAGCTTCGATTCAGTCCCTGGCCTGGTACAGCCAAAAAAAAAAAAAGGATGGAGGAGGAACCTGTTGCTTAAAAGATTTAAAGGCATGTGAAGTTTTTTTTGTTTTGTTTTGTTTTTTGTCTTTTTGCCATTTCTTCGGCCGCTCCCGCAGCATATGGAGGTTCCCAGGGTAGGGGTCGAATCGGAGCTGTAGCCACTGGCCTACGCCAGAGCCACAGCAACTCAGGATCCAAGCCGAGTCTGCAACCTACACCACAGCTCACGGCAACGCCGGATCGTTAACCCACTGAGCAAGGGCAGGGATCGAACCCGCAACCTCATGGTTCCTAGTCGGATTCGTTAACCACTGCGCCACGACGGGAACTCCAGGCATGTGAAGTTTTTAAAGAGAGGAACAAGACTAAACTATAGAGCCTAGGAATGTACACATGGCTGATAAAACCAAAAGGAAATAGAAGTTGGGACAGTGGTTACCTGGGGAGAAAGGGAGGGCAGGGGACACGACACACACTTTCTTTTCTCCTTCTAATTTCATATTCAGTTATAACTTTGGACTACATTAAAGTCACTGCAGGAAGTTTACATCAAGATAAGCACTATTACTTATATTTCCAATTATTTGTCTCCTTGTGTCACTGAAGATATTAGTTTTTATGCTGTAACATTCACATTCACAAAGTTACAGTATTTTATTTATTAAAATTATAAATAATGTTAGGTTGTTACTGCACTAAAAGTCCCAGTGGCAATTCTACTATTTTACTATAAAAGACAGATAAGTTATTGTATGAACAGAATTATTTTTACCTTTCTCTAGTGAAGGAGACACTGAGGAAAACATGCAGATACACAACCTATGATTGTCTTTTCCTTCCTTGTATAGGCAGAGCACCTTGACTTTTGGATTATGAATTAAATTTTGTGTGTACATGAATCAGAAATCATGAATTAGATCTTGTGATACCATGAAAAAAAAACATTAAACTAATGGTTATTTCATTGACCCTCTTAAGCAAACAAACAAAAAAAAAATTCTGCAAACTACATTCCACTTTTAAATCTAATACTTGATTGAAATAGTTTCTCCAAAATGCATGAAGCTGGGATTATTCCTATCGCATTTATACACCTCAAGAGAAGCCACTTTTAGGGAATATAATTAATCAAAAAAAGACTTGGAGTTCCCATTGTGGCTTAGCAGTTAGCGAATCCGACTGGGAGCCATGAGGTTTCGGGTTCGATCCCTGGCTTCACTCAATGGGCTGAGGATCCAGCGTTGCCACGGGCTGTGGTGTGGGTCTCGGATACGGCTTGGATCTGACGTTGCTGTAGCTGTGGTGTAGGCTGGCAGCAACAGCTCTGATTAGACCCCTAGCCTGGGAACCTCCATATGCTGTGGGTGAGGCCCTAGAAAAGACAAAAAAAAAAAAAAAGAGAGAAAGAGAGGCTTGGAGTTCCTGCTGTGGCTTTGTGGTAATGAACCCAACTAGTATCCATGAGGACATGGGTTCAGTCCCTGGCCTTGTTGGGTTAGGAATCGGCGTTGCCATGAGCTGTGGTGTAGGTCACAGACATAGCTTTGATATGGCCTTGGTATGGCTGTGGTTGTGGCCGGCAGCTACAGATCCGATTCGATCCCTAGCATCCTGGGAATTTCCATATGCCCTGGGTGTGCCCCTAAAGAGACAAAAAAAAAAAAAAAAAAAAAGAGAGAGAGAGAGAGAACCTGGTCCCAGTCTGTATCTTAAAAGCAGACAATGCATGGTCTTTTACCTTTTATGTCACTTTATGTTGCTGTCTTGTTTTTCTGGGTCCTCCTTTTCTGATCTGAGAAACCCCATTCCACCCAATTATATAACTTCTTTGAAAATTCACGATGTCCTGTTACAGTTTACTGAGCACTTCAGCATTCATGCTCAGTAAGAATTTTCACTTAGCAGAGTGCTTTGATTTCACAAGAAAAAAAAAATCCCCATTAGCCTGACAGGTAACTTTACCTCTTTAAGGCTGCAATGGCCCTCAACTTTCTGCAATCTTCCAAGATTAACACTTTACCTGGGGGTTGGTGAATCTTTATGATCTGTATATTTTTCCTACAATAGGTAATTAAGGACAATTCTATATGTGATTCTATACAAAAACTCCTAGAGACACAGGTGATGGTGCAGCATAAAATACAACTTCACATAACCGTAGGTACATTAGGAAATACTCTTTTAGAGGGCGCCAACCAAGTTAATTCATCCAGTGATGACTCCAAGACTACGCAGCTAAAAGGAGAAAGTATAATTACACGATTAAATGAGATAGTGATAATTTAACCCAAGTTGTAGGAAAAGAGCTGTATGGGTATCAGCTAAGTACCTGTGTCGTGGAAGCAAGATTTTAGCTAAAGGATAAGTACTTAAAAATCACAGAGCTAAACAAATGTAAACAGCTGCAGAACAGTTGTAAAGCAGCAGTATCTAAAACATATTGATGTCCACATATAAACAATGGACTAAGCACTAAATGTGTTTAAGAATTAGGAAGGATACATGTCTTTTCTCTTAGCAACTCTTGGCTATTAGGATAAAAATAAATAAATATGTAACCTCTCAGACTACATTAATGAAGATCAGCACTAAGAGAGACCTATCTCGGCAGGAATAAAAGCAGGTCTATCCATTAGAGATTGTTGGCATGTCCTGAGTCTTCCCAGGCTAGGGGTCAAATCGGAGCTGCAGCTGTCAGCCTACACCACGGCCACAGCAACATGGGATCTGAGCCACGTCTGCGACCCACACCACAGCTCACGGCAATGCTGGATCCTTAACCCACAGATGGAGGCCAGGGACTGAACCTGGGTCCTCACGAATGCTATTCGGGTTCCTTACAGCTGAGCCACAATGGGAACTCCCATCTCATCTTTTTCAATCTACTTTTCCCAGAGCTCTGGGCAATTTACCAGTCTCTTATCATCCTACCTGTCCATGTTATCTCAAATGACAATGGGTAAATAGATGTTAAAGCAATGCAGCAGACTCAAATTGGAAGTTTAAAGACATGGAGTCTCTTTCCCAACTATATCAAATTCACTAAGCCACTTCTCAGGAATTCCCACTGGTGCAGTGGGTTAAGAATCCGACTGCAGGGAGGTCCTGTTGTGGTGCAACGGAAATGAATCGGACTAGTATCTGTAAGGATTCGAGTTCGATCCCTGACCTCGCTCAGTGAGTCAGGTATCCAATACTGCCATGAGCTGTGGTATAGGTTCCAGACATTGCTGTGGCTGTGGTGAAGGCCAGCAGCTGCTCTCCATTTTGATCCCTACCCTGGAAAGCTCCGTATATTCCAGGAGTGGCCATAAAAAGGGGAAAAAAAAAAAGACAAGCATAATAGATTTAGACTTAAAGTCTCAGATCTGAATCTCTGGAATTAAGAATATTAGGGATGGAAAGAGCAATACTATTGACTTCGCTATCTGTAAAATGGCAAATCATATCAAGGTTTGATTTGGTAAGGATTAAATGGGATTAGCATGAAAGCTTTTAGAACACTGCTTGGTACCCAGCTTCCATATTTTATTATTATTGTTACTATTATGTCTTAGTATTTCTAGCTGTAAAATATAAGGTAACACCTACCTAATACACATACAAAATAAAGGAGATATTAATAAAGCATGTCAAATAACACTTTATAACAACGAAATTAAGACAAGTACCCAGAGAAAATATAATACTCAATGGAGAAAAGCTGAAAGCCTTCCCACTAAAATCTGGAACAGGACAAGGAGGCCCACTCTCACCACTGTTATTCAACATAGTAGTTAAAGTCCTAGCCACAGCAATCAGACAAACAAAAGAAATAAACAGCATCCAAATAGAAAGAAAAGAGGTAAAACCATCACTGTATGCAGATGACATGATACTATATATAGAAAACTCTAAGGACTCAACCCAAAAACTACTTGAAATGATCAACAAATTCAGCGAGGATATAAGATTAACATCCAGAAATCAATCACATTTCTGTATACTAACAATGAAATATTAGAAAAAGAATACAAAAATACAATACCTTTTAAAATTGCACCCCAAAAAATCAAATACTTGGCAATAAACCTGACTAAGGAGGTGAAAGACTTACATGCTGAGAACTATAAAACCTTAATCGAGGAATTCAAAGAAGATACAAAGAAATGGAAAGAAATCCCATGCTCATGGGCTGGAAAAATTAATATTGTAAAAATGGCCACATTACCCAAAGCAACCTACAGATTCAATGCAATCCCTATCAAATTACCCACGATGTCATTTTTCACAGAACTAGAACAATCAGAAAATGTACATGGAACCACAAAAGACCCAGAAATTGCCAAAGCAATTCTGAGGAACAAAAACCAAGCAGGAGGCATAACTCTCCCAGACTTCAGGCAGTATTACAAAGCCACAGTCATCAAGACAGTGTGGTACTGGTACCAAAACAGACATACAGACCAATGGAAGAGAATAGAGAACCCAGAAATAAACCCAGACACCTGTGGTCAATTAATCTTTGACAAAGGAGGCAAGAACATAAAATGGGAAAAATTCAGTCTTTTCAGCAAGTATTGCTGGGAAACCTGAACAGGTGCATGCAAATCAATGAAACTAGAACACACCCTCACACCATGCACAAAAATAAACTCAAAATAGCTTAAAGACTTAAACGTAAGACAAGACACCATCAAACTCCTGGAAGAGAACACAGGTAAAACATGCTCTGACATCCACCTTACAAATGTTTTCTCAGGTCAGTCTCCCAAAGCAGCAGAAATAAAAGCAAAAAGAAACCAATGGGACCTCATCAAACTGACGAGCTTTTACACAGCAAAGGAAACCAAAAAGCAAACAAAAAGACAACTTATAGAATGGGAGAAAATAGTGTCAAATGATGCAACTGATGAGGGCTTAATCTCTAAAATATATAAACAAGTTATACAACTCAACAGCAAAAAAGCCAACAGCCCAATTGAAAAATGGGCAGGAGTTCCCGTCGTGGTGCAGTGGTTAACGAATCCGACTAGGAACCATGAGGTTGCGGGTTCGGTCCCTGCCCTTGCTCAGTGGGTTAACGATCCAGCGTTGCCGTGAGCTGTGGTGTAGGTTGCAGACGCGGCTCGGATCCCACGTTGCTGTGGCTCTGGCGTAGGCCGGTGGCTACAGCTCCGATTCAACCCCTAGCCTGGGAACCTCCATATGCCGCGGGAGCGGCCCAAGAAATAGCAACAACAACAACAATAACAACAACAACAAAAGACAAAAAAAAAAAAAAAAAAGGCAAAAGACCTGAATAGACAATTCTCCAAAGTAAGTTATACAGATGGCCAACAAGCATATGAAATAATGTTCAACATCACTGATCATCAGAGAAATACAAATCAAAACTACTATGAGGTACCACCTCACATCAGTCAGAATGGCCATCATTAATAAGTCCACAAATAACAAATGCTGGGGGTGTGGGGGGAGGGGGGAAGGAACCCTCCTACACTGTTGGTGGGAATGTAAGCTGGTACAACCACTATGGAAAACAGTATGGAGGTATCTTAAAAACTATACATAGAACTACCATATGACCCAGCAATCCCACTCTTGGGCATATATCTGGACAAAACTTTCCTTAAAAAAACACATGCACACGCATGTTCACTGCAGCACTATTCACAGCAGCCAAGACATGGAAACAACCCAAATGTCCATCAATAGATGATTAGATTAGGAAAGTGTGGTATATATACACAATGGAATACTACTCAGCCATAAAAAAGAACAAAATAATGCCATTTGCAGCAACAATGGATGGAACTTGAGACTCTCATCCTGAATTAAGTAGGCTGAGTGAAGTCAGTTGGAAAGAGAAAGACAAAGAACATATGGTATCACTTATATCTGGAATCTAATATACTGCACAATGAACCTTTCCACAGAAAAGAAAATCATGGACTTGGAGAACAGACTTGTGGTTGCCAAGGGGGAGGGGGAGGCAGTGGGATGGACCAGGAGTCTGGCGTTAATAGATGCAGACTGTTGCCTTTGGAAGGGATGGGCAATGAGATCCTGCTGTATAGCACTGGGAACTACGTCTAATCACATCTGATGAATTTATACATGTATGTGTAACTGCATCAACATGCTGTAGAGTAGAAAACTGACAGAACACTGTAAACCAGCTATAATGGAAAAATAAAAATATTTTAAAAAAACCTTCAGGTTCAGTATGTATGGACTTATGTATGTGTGCACACCTGAGCATGTGTGCATAGCTACATATATTACCCGCATAATAAAAGGTATAGTAACTGAAAAAAAAAAAAAAAAAGGCCAGTTGGAGTTCCCTCTGTGGCATGGGTTAAGAATCTGACTGCAGCAGCTCAGGTGGCTACAAAGGCTCAGGTTTGATCCCCAGGCCACTGCAGTGGACTAAAGGAAATGGCATTGCTGCAACTGCAACACAGGTCCCAGCTATGGCTTGGATTCAGTGCCTGGCTCCTGAACTTGCACATGCCATGGGTAAAAAAATCATAAAAAAACAACTTGGCTTAATGTCTCTGAACATACAGTTTCTATGTCTTTTCTGGAATTAGCATCCTATAGTTGTATTATTTTTCTTATACAGTAATATTTTCCTTAATTTTTCATTATATTCCTTTTTAACAGCTAATAATCACACGTAAGGAAAATTTACCAGGTCAAAATTATATTAATAAAGACATTTCATTAAAAGTGAATTTAGAAAATTACAACAGTATTTTCAGTATACCTTTAATGTAAAATAGCTGAATACTAAGTCAAGAAGAAGATTTACTATTTCTTAGCAAAGGAAATTATATAAGAACCTCTAAATCTTGTTGGGAGTGTTCTTTTAGTCAGTCCTAGTTGAGCAGAGAAAAAGAAGAAACCTGTTCCACCCTCCTGCCTCACTGCTGCCTTTTCTCTCTCACCGCCTCAGCAAACAATGGAACCGTTAAAAGTGTGAGGGACAACTTTAAAAACCAAGTTACTAATTCCTACCACATACTTTCTATTTGGTATTAGTATTAAATATTAAAATATTCTCTTATCCTCTTTGGGGGCTTTTTATTAACCCCTTTTTCCTCCTAGGAGCCTCACAGTAAGAACAACGCTTTGCTCTTTTCCCCTCATATATAAAAAACTCCAATATAGGGAGTTCCCGTCGTGGCGCAGTGGTTGACAAATCGGACTAGGAACCATGAGGTTGCGGGTTCGGTCCCTGCCCTTGCTCAGTAGGTTAAGGATCCGGCGTTGCTGTGAGCTGTGGTGTAGGTTGCAGACGCGGCTCGGATCTCGTGTTGCTGTGGCTCTGGTGTAGGCCGGCGGCTATAGCTCCAATTAGACCCCTAGTCTGGGAAACTCTATATGCCGTGGGAGCAGCCCTAGAAAAGGCAAAAAGACAAAAAAAAAATCCCTCCATATTTGGGTCTTCTTAAAGAAAGCAGTTTCAAAGGGAGTGGCCATTATCAAATGGCAATTCACTGGTCTAGAGAATTCCTCTCATAGCAGTTCCAGGCACATGGACACATGTGTGACCCACTTCTCTTGATTCCCAGGCTGAGTAAGAACCTTCTATGCCAGAGCTGACCCAAGGATGTGCTACTCTGGACCACACAGGAAAACTTCCTTTGTCCCAAACTCTACTCATTCACACAGCAATCAGGTAAAGTCAACTGCTCTGGGCCACAAGTCAAATGGGAAGCCATTTTCTCATACATGTACCTCACAATTTAACTGCTTGTTAAAGTAACCAACTAACTAGAGGAATCTGATCTCCTGAATAGGTTACGGTCATTAGGGTTTCGACTGAGAATATGTTCAAACAACTCAGCACTGCCTATAAGGTCCAAGAGGTCTCAGGGCTGTAAAACAAGTCACTTACGTCAGGGACTTACTTATTTGCTAAGCATATTAGGCCACAGAAAAATGTGCATCCCCCCAAAAAAAGACTATAAAATGATTTTAAAATATTGGCATTAAAATGGAAAATAAGGCTAGTTACAGTTAAATGAGGATTATGTGCAGTTGACAGCCATGCAACTGTTCACTGTTTTAAACCATTTCAAACAGCAAGTTAGAACTGACTCAAGAAGATAAAGGTCAGCACTCACTTTTTGATTTCCCGTAGCAGCATTCGGATAAGGATGGTCTGAAGTGGTTCAACCATCAATTTCCTCCACATATCCAATGCTAGCTGCCAGGAAAAATGAAAATCATCAAGGCTGAATTACTTGTATTTGTTTTCAACATCTGTTCAAGACTTTATTTAAAAGTAAAAATACTCATCACAGGAAGTATTTATATTTCAAAATTCAAATGAAAACTGAATATACATAAGGAAAATAACTTTCTAAATCTTACAGAAATAATTTTTATATTATTTTTTTAGGGCTGCACCGACCCACGGCATATGGAAGTTTCAGGCTAGGGGTCGAATCGGCTACAGCTGCTAGTCTACGCCACAGCCACAGAAACATCAGATCCGAGCTGCGACTCTGACCTACACCACAGCTCCTGGCAATGCAGGATCCTTAACCCACTGAGGGAGGACAGGGATTGAACCCGCAACTTCATGGTTCCTAGTTGGATTTGTTTCCACTGTACCATGATAGGAACTCCTAAAATGTTAATTTATTGTTTGTTAAATGCCAATTATTAGGGAAGGGCTATAGAAGCCAACAGTGTAACAGAAACAAAGGCATTAGATCACAAGTAAAATGTGATTTGGCTGTTGGCTGATTTTTGAAATTATAAAACCTCTCATGTAAACATTAAAGTGTAAGTCAAATTAAAGAATAACAAAAGAGGAGTTCCTGTCGTGGCGCAGTGGTTAACGAATCCGGACTAGGAACCATGAGGTTACGGGTTCGATCCCTGACCTCGCTCAGTGGGTTAAGGATCCAGCGTTGCCGTGAGCTGTGGTGTAGGTTGCAGACACGGCTCAGATCCCAAGTTGCTGTGGCTGTGTTGTAGGCCGGCAGCAACAGCTCTAATTAGACCCCTAGCCTGGGAACCTCCACATGCCACAGGTGTGGCCCTAGAAAAGACAAAAAAATAAAAGAATAATAAAAGAAAACATCCCTATCTTCACCACCCAGTTTAAGAAACACAACTTCACCATGACTGCTGCCTCAACTGTCTTCCTCCTTTCTTTCCCCACAGACTCTATCAGAATCCTGCATTTTGCTAAATCATTCCTTTCGTTATAGTTCTTCCAAGAATGTGAGTATCCCCATATAATACATTTGACTTTGGAGTTCCCGTCGTGGCTCAGCAGTTAACAACCCAACTAGTAACCATGAGGTTGCTGGTTTGATCCCTGGCCTCCTTCAGTGATCTGGCATTGCTGTGAGGTGTGGTTGCAGACGCAGCTAGGATCCCATGTTGCCGTGGCTGTAGCTCCGATTTGACCCCTAGCCTGGGAACCTCCATATGCCACAGGTGTGGCCGACAAAAGGAAAAAAAACTAAAATATATAAATAAATAATCAAAACGTGTTTGGTGTCTTAAGTGACTATGAGATAAAATTGCAAAAAATAAGTGTAGTGCAGTATAAAAGTTTTTAACAAGCATTACAGAAATACAAAAAAAAAAAATACGAGGGAGTTCCCGTCGTGGCTCAGTGGTTAACGAATCCGACTAGGAACCATGAGGTTGCGGGTTCGGTCCCTGCCCTTGCTTAGTGGGTTAACGATCCGGCGTTGCCATGAGCTGTGGTGTAGGTTGCAGACGCGGCTCGGATCCTGGGAACCTCCATATGCCACGGGAGCAGCCCAAGAAATAGCAACAAAAACAACAAAAAGACAAAAAAAAATACGTTTGATCTTGACTATTTCTGACCTTGATAACACTGTATGCTCTTTTATGCATGATTTTTAATTTAATTTTACTTTATTTTTTATTTTTAGGGGTGCACCTACGGCATATGGAAGTTCCCAGGCTAGGAGTCGAATCAGAGCTATAGTTGCTGGCTTATGCCACAGCCACAGCAATGCCAGATCCAAGCTGTGTCTGCCACCTACACCACAGCTCAGGGCTGTGAAGGATCCTTAACCCACTGAGCAAGAACAGGGATCGAACCCACATCCTCATGGATACTAGTTGGGTTTATGGGAGTTCCCTTTGTGGCCCAGCAGTTAACAAACCTGACCAGGATCCATGAGAATGCAGGTTCGATCCCTGACCTTGCTCAGTGGGTTAAGAATCCTATGTTGCAGTGAACTGTGGTGTAGATCACAGACATGGCTCAGATCTGGCATTGCAGTGGCTGTGGTGTAGACCGGCAGCTGTAGCTCAAATTAGACCCCTAGCCTGGGAATTTCCATATGCTGAGGGTGCAGCCCTGAAAAGCAAAAACGACAACAACGGAAAACTAGTTGGGTTCGTTACCACTGAGCCACAAGGGACCTCCTATGTATGATTTTTTAAACTGTAAATTTATTATTGAAATCCAATCAAACTGGTTAGAGCTTATGATTCAGTATCACTGGCACGTACTATCTTCTTTATGAAGACACCAGGATTAACTTTTACTTTCCACCGCTATGACATGTGTTTGTTTCCAGCTTTTGCCACTGAGGACACCACAGCTATTCCTGCATTCACCTCCTGGAGCACACAAGCAGTCCCTGACACACCTGCAGGTAGAGACACCTAGGCGCAGGGCTAGACACGCGTGCAGCTTTACTAAACAAAGTGGTTTTCCACTTCACACTCATAGCCAACATCCTGACAAATGGCACTGCCAAGCTGTGGTCAGGCTTTGCCAATCTGCCAAACAAAAGGGATCTCTTTTCGGTCTTAACTGGCATTTTCTTGAAAGAGGCTGAGCATCTTTTTATGTTTTCTGTGCACCTCAGTTTTTTTATTCCTCTATAAAATATTTATTCATCTTTTTTTTTTCTTTTTGCCTTTTGTAGGGCCGCTCCTGTGGCATATGGAGATTCCCAGGCTAGGGGTCGAATCAGAGCCATAGCCACCGGCCTACGCCAGAGCCACAGCAACGCGGGATCCGAGCCATGTCTGCAACCTACACCACAGCTCACGGCAACACCAGATCCTCAACCCACTGAGTGAGGCCAGGGATCAAACCCACAACCTCATGGTTCCTAGTCGGATTCGTTAACCACTGTGCCACGATGGGAACTCCAAAATATTTATTCCTCTCTTTTACCTCCTATTCCATTAGTGTTTGTCTTATTCTCAGTGAGACCTAGGAGTTCTTTATACATCATGGACATGAATCCCCTGACAGTTTTTCATACTGCAGTTTGCCAGTTTGTGACTAGACTTTTCTGAATTTCTTTATAGTGTTTTTTATTTTTTTATTTATTTTTTTCTATAGTTTTTTAAGTAAAAATATATTATTAGGACAATAACAACAAAAAGAGGGGAGTTCTCTAGTGGTCTAGTGGTTAGGACTTGAGGCTTGGCCTGGGTTCAATCTCTGGTCTGAGGATCCGCATCAAGCTGCAGCAAGCTGCGGCCAAAAAAATATATAGACATATGATATTTTAATGTGCTGCAATCTGTCAACCTTTTTCTTTACTGTTTGCATTTTTGCATCTTTTAAGAACTCCTTTGCTACCCTAAGGTCAACCTTAAGGAGATATGTATGTGCACTTCTATGTTGCCTTCCAAAAGTTTTAAAGTTTTGCCTTTCACATGTAAACCTTTGAAATCCAAAATATTTTTCTCATACAGAGTACATGTCATTCCAGTAACAAAAACTGATTGCTCAGAGTTCCCACTGTGGCTCAGTGTAACAAAACCGACTAGTATCCACGAGGATGCGGGTTCGATCCCTGGCCTTGCTTAGTGGGTTGAGGATCCAGTATTGCCATGAGCTGTAGTGTAGGTCACAGACGCAGCTAGGATCCTGACACCACTGGTGTGGCTGCAGCAGCTCCAAATTGACCCCTACCCTGGGAACTTCCATATGCTGCATATGCGGCCCTAACAAAAAAAAACAAAAACAAAAACAAAAACATTGATTGCTCCTGTTTCCTATTAGCCGCATCCACACAAGCATGAGTCTGCTTCAGCCTCTCCACAGGGATAACTTTACTCTGATCCACTGGTAATTTCATAAAAATAAGGAAAAGCATCTGTCTTCCCACAAGGAACATTCCTCAGGTTTTGCCTTGTTTTTTTCCTTTTAAATAGCACAAAACTGAAAAAAAAAGAAGATAATACATAAGAAAATGGGGTTGTATAACTGTAGCGGGAGGGCAAACTGGTAAAAAAAGGCAAGGTGGCAGGGCTATCAAAATTCAGGCTGTGCTTCGACCCAGAAAATCCATTCCCAGGTACTCATTCCATGAAAATTTCTGCTCATGTACAAGCATATATACACATTTAACCCCATGACTGAGAGAATTCTGATTACTTTACTCTCAACACCGTATCCCCAGCGTACAGAGCAGTGCACACAGAGGGGTTCAAAAAATATTTAATAAATGAACAATGACTCACACATTATTTAGGACAACAAAAAAACCTAAAAACTAAAGGGAATCATTTAATAAATAATGTTATTTGATATCCCTACATTTTTAAAAAGGCAATAGAAGTTATAGAATTGTATAAATGCTGTTATCAAAATTATTATGTGTCCACGTATAAATATTTACAGGCAAATGCACAGGTAAAATTTGTAAACCTATAAATCAAGTTCTTCATGGTAATTTCCTCTGGGAAGAAGAGTGGGCTTGAGGGTACTGGTGATAAGGGACAATTATTAAATAAAATACACACTTCTAATCCCATGAACTAAAGCAACTACTGTTAAGATTTTGGTATTTCTCACTGATGTATTTCTCTACATCCTTCCCTGACTACAATTTTATTCCTATTAAACATATAATGTTGTGTCCAAATGATTTCATAAACCATTCTTCCCTCTGTTAATGCTTCCATGAATTATTTTCTACTAATGTATCCCCTTTGCCTACTTTTATAACAAAGTCATACTGTATATAGTCTTCTATGTATGATTTTTATTGCTGGATATTAGAAATCTAGACTGTTTGCCCATTAATTATCCTTATTAATGACTGCAAGGAATACTTTTAAACATTTAAACTTTTTTTCCATATTAGTGTTGCTGTACAGATTACTAGACATGGGAATACCTGGCCAAAAGGTATTGAACATTTTAAAGTCTATTGGAAGACACTAATAAATCTCTTTTTAAAACAGCGGTTCTAATTTTTTTTTTTTTTGCCTTTTAGGGCCACACCTGAGGCACATGGAGGTTCCCAGGCTAGGGGTGGAATCGGAGCTGTAGCCGCCGGCCTACACCACAACCACAGAAACGCAAGATCCAAGCCGCATCTGCATCCTACACCACAGCTCACAGCAACGCCAGATCTTTAACCCACTGAGCAAGGCCAGGGATCGAACCTACAACCTCATGGCTCCTAATCAGATTCATTTCTGCTAAGCCACAATGTAAACTCCTGTTCTAATTTAAATTTCTACTAATGCTGCACCTTAGCTTTTTATTTCCTTCATTAACACTCATCACAATTTAACATTAATTTCTTTACTTAATTTGCTATCTGATTTGCTATCTGCTTCCCCATGAGGAGAGGGACCTTCTGTCTGTCCACCACTGTATTGCCAATGTCTGGCTACTTGATAAATTTCTATGATGTGAATAAACAAACACTGTGCTAGAGTATTTCTTTTACAGTATATATATGTGCTAGTTATATATTATAATTTCCCATATTTAAATCTGATCTGTATCTCAAAAATCTGACTTACTTGAACTGCACACTTCATTATTTTATTCCGAATTTCTTTAATCACTTTTCAAGTTAAAATAAACGTGTTACACATTTTTTTTTGTCTTTTTGTCTTTTTGCGATTCCTTGGGCCTCTCCAGCAGCATATCAAGGTTCCCAGGCTAGGGGTCGAATCAGAGCTGTAGCCACCAGCCTACGCCAGAGCCACAGCAACTCGGGATCCGAGCCGCGTCTGCAGTCTACACCACAGCTCACGGCAATGCCGGATCCTTAACCCACTGAGCAAGGGCAGGGATTGAACCTACAACCAACCCCATGGTTCCTAGTTGGATTCATTAACCACTGAGCCACGACAGGAACTCCTGTTATATCCACATTTTATATTCCATCTCTTTTAGGTTCTAAGTCCATGTCCTTTGCATTTTTTAACTGTAAGAGTTTCAACATTTCCTGGAGTTCCCACTGTGGCGCAACTGGATCAGCAGCATTTCTGCAGTGCCAGGTGAGAGGTTCGATCCCTGGCCCAGAACAGTGGGTTAAAGGATCCAGAGTTGCCGCAGCTGCAGCATAGGTCGCAACTGTGGCTGGGATCTGACCCCTCTCCTGGGCGCTCGATATGCTACAGGACAGCCAAGTAAAAAAAAAAAAAAAAAAAGAATTTCAACATTTTCTGAATACTTTCTATGAGCTTTTCCATATAGCAGAACGATATGAACCTTCTCATTCATCCACCGTTAATTTAATTATTAAAATAATACTCATCACATCTTTCATTTTCTTCTCATTTATCTGAAAATTCTTAGGAAATCACGTCAGAACTTTATTTACTTAATGTTTAGGATGTTTTAAATCTTGACAATTTTAAGACAGTCAACTCTGTCCTTAAGAAAAGGACAGTGAGTCAAATTACCTCAGCATATAAAAACACTTTTATGTTTCTTTATTTAAAGAACTTCATACCTCTCCTATTTCCATAAGTGGTTCATTCATATCTACACCACCATAACCATACTGAAGATCAGCTTCTGTCAATTTATTCTTTTTAATAAACTGGGTGTTGAGATACCTGAAAAACAAATACAGTATCAACAGACACTTTGTCAAAATCAGTAGGTAAACAATTAGCAACTTTTTTTTCTTCCAACTTGGAACTTTAGAACAATAATTTTAGGGTTATAAATCAGCTACAGAATGGTTCAGCAATACATCCAAAAAAATTATGTACGAATTAGAGATATAATCTAAAAAGATAAAAATTATCAGCCCAACTGTCTCTGCAAGGCCCTAAGAGACGAAGAAGAAGACCTCTATAGAGGAGCTCCCATTGTGGCTCAGGGTTAACGAACCAGACTAGTATCCATGAGGATGCGGGTTCAATCCCTGGCCTCGCTCAGCAGGTTAAGTATCTGGAGTTGCCATGAACTGTGGTGTAGATCACAGACGTGGCTCGGATCATGTGTTGCTATGGCTGTGGCATAGACCAGCAGCTGCAGCTGCAGCTCCAGCTCCCATTTGACCCCTAGTCTGGGAACTTCCACATGCCACTTGCGCAGCCCTAAAAGAACAAAACAATACAAAAAGACATGTAGAGTAGCAAAAAAAAAAAAAAAAAACCTATTGCCACAGTCTCACTTTAAAAAACTCAAAAGTTTTGCTTTAAAAATGTTCAATGATCTTATATCCCAACAGCTCTTAGCCAAGGGTCAGACCCTCCACAATCCAATTCGCTCATTTTCAGATTCTTATTAAATAAGCAAGTTCACTTTGCAAAAAATGAAACAGAAAATGTTAAAAGATCAAAGTCAAGTAAGTTTTCTAATTTATATTTTATCACCAGTCAATATGTAATTTTTCATTTTTTATACTTTTTTTTTTTCTGGCTGCCCCCATGGCACGTGGAAGTTCCTGAGCCAAGGATTGAACCTGCGCCACAGCAGCAACCTAAGCCTCTGCCGTGACAAAGCCGGATCCTTAACCTGCTGTGCCACAAGGGAACTCCTGTAACTTTCCATTTTAAAACAACAAAAAAAGATCACAATCAGACGGTAAGAAAATGGAACAGACTATCAAAGACAGTAAGAAGTATGGCAAAATTGACAGATTTAAGAACACTTTATCTACCAGGGGGAAGAGCTTTATAAAAAAGATTAACAGGGAGTTCCTGTCATGGCTCAGCAGTTAGTGAACCTAACTGGCATCCATGAGGATGTGGGTTCGATTCCCGGCCTTGCTCGGTGGGTTGAGGATCCGGCATTGCCATGAGCTGTGGTGTAGGTTGCAGATGCGGCTTGGATCCTGTGTTGCTGTGGCTCTGGTATAGGCGGGAGCTGCAGCTCCGAATGGGCTCCTAGCCTGGGAACCTCCATATGCCGCAGGTACAGCCATAAAAAGACAACCACCACCCCCCGGCACCCCCCCCAAAAAAAAACACTAATAGGGAGTTTTCTTGTGGTGCAGCTGGTTAAGGATCCGACATTGTCACTGCAGAGGCTTGGGTCACTGCTGTGGCACAGGTTCAATTCCTGGCCCAGGAATTTCCACATGCTGCAAGTGCTGCCAAAAAAGAAAAAGAGACTAACAACTGTGATGAACTCTTAAGAATTACTGCGATGAATAAAAGGTTCCAAGATTAACTAAAATGTGTACAAAGGGCATATAAAATTCAAGTATCATTTTTCACCACAAGGCCTTTAACGCTCACCACCTAAAACTATTTGTTTGACACGTTCTGCCAAGGTGAAAACAGCTATTGACAATACAAATGTTTAGGTAACAACCACAAAATCTCTATGTTAAAACACACATGCTACTATTTTCACTGCATCAAAATGAAAGGTTCACTCAATGTTTACAGAGAAGTGAAACTGAAAGCAAAGGCGACAAAAATGTCAGCTGCAGGACTCCAGTTACCTCTGCAGCACTGCTTAGGTGGGTTCCTCCCTCAGTCATCACTGCAGGCTCGGGCTCCAGGACTTAGCCTTGGTGCTCTATTTGACATTTTAGTCTCCTCTGCCCACTGGTGACAAAGTCAGCTTTTCTTCCTTCAAAATGCCATTTACCCTTGCCTTCCATTCCCACTGCAACCCTCCTAGTTTCCTGCGGGTTTCCTTCCAGCTGAGGCAAGGGGACCAGGACTGAGAGATGGAGGCCTCAGCTAGACAGAAAAGGGCTGCCTCACCTGGCCCACACTCTCTAGCGGAGAGCGTCTCCCCTCCGGCCTCCATCATTCTGGTCTCAGCTCAAACATACCTCTTGACGACCTGACCTGACCCCAAGCCAAACTAACCTTCACTTCCCAGCCGCCAACAAAGTAACTAATACACAGCTCTTTTCTTTCTTCCAGCACTTGCTACTACGTGAAATATTGCTGTTCTTTTCCTTGCCTACTGGTTTTGCTCACCCACCTCCTCTCTGGAATAGGAGGTCTGGTAGACAGCACCCAGAACAGTGGCAGGCCGGTAAGCAGTCCTCGAGAAAGACTTTTTCAATGATCTATGAAATGAATAAGCAGATAATATTCCAGACAGCAGGGATGACAAAAGCTAACATTAGAACATCAACTTGGAAAAGCAACCTGGAGCCAGATCATAAAAGCCATGAATGCCAGGAAATAAAAGTAATCATTAGGCTTCAGGAGCTCCTATCATGTGCCAGAGACAGCCCTAAGCATGTAGCTGGCGAACACCATGAGGGAGAGCTATGTGGAACTATTAGGATCCACATTTTACGTGTAAGAAAACTGCAGCTTAGAGACCGTAAAGACTTCGGCAAAGGGCCATCCGCTACTAAGTGGCAGAGCTGGCCGGGAGAACTCACGAGGTCTCCTGTTCCCACTGAACAAGTACTGACCAAGTGCATACCACATGCCGGTACTACTGGGGACAGAGAAATGAACAACAAAAATGTGGTCTCTGCCCAGAGAGCTCACCTATGTGGTAGGACATAAAAAGACAAGCAATATAACATGTTGACAGTGACAAGAGCTAAGTAGGAGGAAGTTAACTGTCCTATCTGCACCACTACAGGTGCCTCTCTATAGGACCCTTTTCGGGTCGGTGTACCAAGGTCATCCCAGGAACCCTACCTGAAGCGCTAGCATCACTTAGCTCATCCTTCCCTTCACCTCCTTTCATCAGCTGGTCCTCCGGTTCTCCCACACTACTCGACGTCTCCTCCCATGATTTTCCTTTTCACCTCCAATGGCATTTGTTGACTCCCTGCTTGGATCACGCGTGATGCTCTCATGACTGGCCTCTATTTCCCATTTATGCCATCTCTGATTCATCTAAAAATTCTGCTTTCAGGATATCAACTCCCTATTCAGCAGCCCACAGCAGCTCCCTTATTCCTGTATAGTAGGTATAAACTTATAGCACAGGGGTTTGCTGACTCTAAAGAGTAGCTGGGGTGTCTGCAGAAATCTGACTCACTGATCCCCTCCAAAGATCTATGTGTATATCCTGGAGCCAGTATGTTTTGTATCTTATAGGACAAGTCGCTATTCTCTTTCCCTCACAGAATAAAACTTTATCTCTGTTAACGATATCTTTCTCATTCCAGATTTCTACTCTTGATAGTTTAAGCTTGATAGATAAGCTTTTAAAATAATTTATAGACATAATTTAAAAAGTAGTAATAATTTTTCATTTTAAGACATCATTCTTAATTTCTAAGTCATTATATATAGTATTTTACAATCAGATTTGTTAACCAAACATTTGTTTTTAAATAAAGACATACAATCTAAGAAATTATAAAAGGGAAGAACTTCCAATAATTTCCTAAAATAGTTTATACTCCACTGCCCAGGCAACATCTGATTGTTCCGCTCAGGTATAAACCAGTAGTACATGTTTTTATAAAATTCACTCTGTCAACAAAGTGGTTAGCAAGTATCTTAAGAAATCCAGGGGTGTCTCTGTGGTTGGTTCCATCCTTGGCCCAACACAGTGGGTTAAGGATCTGGTGTAGCTACAGCTTTGGTATAGGTCACAGCTACAGCTCAGATTCAATCCCTGGCCCAGGAACTTCCATATGCCATGGGTGCAGTGGAAAAAAAGTAGTAATAATAGTATTAACTAATAAGAACTAATAGCCTAAGGTAATTTTGATTCTTCTAAGAAATCAGGCATTTCAATATATCTTAGAAAATTCTATTACAAGAATTGTTTTTATGCTAATACCTACTGGATTTCAAGAGCTATTAGTTCCCAAGCTAATACCCTAAGTGCCCCACTTTAAGGGCCAGTGGGGCCTAAACAGACAGGTAGAAGTGGGAAAGGTAGGGCAAGAGCATCACTATTTTCTTTAAAATAGGAATCCTTAAGTCACCTATGCTAATGCAGAGCCATCTTATAAATCAATCAGAGTAAAGAAAAGGCTAGAAATTATTTCCAAGGAATAATATTGAAAAATACTTTTATCTTTTTATTTTTCATTTTTTAGAGCCGCACATGCGGCATATGGAAGTTCCCAGGCTAGGGGTCGAATCAGAGCTGTAGCTGCTGGCCTACAACGAAGCCACAGCAACACCAGATCCAGGACTGCAGCTCATGGCAAAGCCAGATCCTTAACTCACTGAGCAGGGCCAGGGATCGAACCCATGTCCTCATGGATACTAATCAGGTTTGCTACCGCTGAGCCACAATGGGAACTCCGAAAAATACTTTTGAAACAAAACTGATTTTTTCCCCTTACATTTCTTCACATAGATTTCCTTAAGAGACTATGATTAATAACAAGAGAAAGCCTGGATGACCTACTACCCAACAAGTAAAGACTAACAAACAGTTTTCATCTAATTCCTGCCAAATATGCCCTCTATGAGAAGGATCTCAACACCCAGTCTACCAATATAATTAAATAAAGGTCCCAAGGCAAACAATAAAAAATTTTTAAAAATCATGCAAAAGAAAAAACAAAACAAAAATAATAATCATTAAATAAAGGGTGATCAGTCACGTGGAGCCAACACCACAGCTATGAATAGTGGAAAGTTATTAAATGATTTCAGACAGTGATCAAATTTGCACTTGAGAAGTTTACTAAATGGAATAAATGAAAAATCAAAGGCTGGGAGACTGGTCACAGGGAAGGTATCATTAATAATCCAGGTGAGAAATGATAAACAGGGAGGGAGTGGGAGGGATCGGGAGCTTGGGCTTATCAGACACAACTTAGAATAGATTTACAAGGAGATCCTGCTGAATAGCATTGAGAACTTTGTGTAGATACTCATGTTGCAACAGAAGAAAGGCTGGGGGAAAAATGTAATTGTAATGTATACATGTAAGGATAACCTGACCCCCTTGCTGTACAGTGGGAAAAAAATAATAATAAATAAAAAAAAAGAAAAGAAACGATAAACACGTTGAACTACAGTTCTATAATAGCAACACAAAAGGAATAATAAATTTAAGAGACATTTGGAGGAACTGCTCGAGAGGGGCGAAGTAGGGAAGGACAGCTGAGACCTCTGGTACATATGTCTAGGTGTCTAGCACTACCACTAACTAAAATCAGTATTTCGGGGAGCAGTGTGTGCATAAAAGACAACAAGCCCAGTTGGGCACATCTGCAGTACAATGACCCCTGGCACATCCTGGAGGTACAGGCTGCTATGTAAGAATACTCCTCAGAAACTTAGACCACCTGCAATAAACATGTATTCTGGTGGTTATCAATTTATACTGTAGCTAAAACCAGGAGTAACTTGAAAAAATTAATTAATTAAAACCAGGAATAATTGAGATCATCCTAGAAAGAACATGGAGTGTAAGCTAAGGGATGAGAACAGAACCTCCATAAGCGACTAAAATGACTGTAAAGAATGAGACTAGAGGGAATTCCGTCCTGGCTCAGCAGTAACGAACCAGACTAGTATCCATGAGAATGCAGGGTTGATCCCTGGCCTTGCTCAGTGGGTTAAAGATCCAGGGCTTGCCGTGAGCTGTGGTGCTGTGGTGTAGGTCACAGATGCGGCTCGGATCTGCTCTTGCTGTGGCTGTGGCTGTGGCTGTGGCGGGCAGCTCCAGCTCCAGTTCAACCCCTAGCCTGGGAACTTTCATATGCCACAGGTGTGGCCTTAAAAAGACAAAAAACAAAAAACAAACAAACAAAAAAGAAACTAGGTAGGAGTTCCCACTGTGGTGAAGTTTCTAGAGCGCTGGGATACAGGTTCAATCCCCTGCTTGGAATAGTGAGTTAGGGATCTGGGGATGCCACAGTTGCAGCGTAGGTCACAGCTGCAGCTCAGATCTGATTCCCAGCCCGGGAACGCCATATGCCACAGGGTGGCCAAAAAAAAAAAAAAAAAGAGAGAGAGAGAGAGAGACTAGGTAGAATGGGGAAATTAAATGGATTTCATCAGACTGATCTGTGTTTAAATCCTGCCCCTGTGATTTTTCTTCAGCTCAGCAGCCCTGAGCCAAATCATCTAACCTCTCTGACCCTTAGTTTTCTTCAGTTTTAAAAATGGAAATACCAACTACCTCGGATGGCTTTATATATACACACGCATACGTGTATATATCATACATACTCAAAATTTAACAAAAGTTTATTAATAGTACCGATTTAATAGTATTAAGTAGTACCAAATTGCTTTTGGTAAAGAGAGATGTAGGAGAACCAAGCGAACAGTGCTGCAGAAAACTAAAAAAGAAGAGGAAAACAGCTTGAATCTTTACTGAAGTATCCCAGCTAACGAGGGACCCCACTGCATGGCCCCCTGTCTAGAGCACTCTCTCTCGTCATCTATACACCAGTGGCCCCAGGTCCTCAGCAGTGGCAACAGCATGCATGTGCTCTCACTGATCCTTAAATCCCTCTGCTCTCCCCCCACGGTTTAGGGTTTAGGTAGGGAATTCTTTTTTTTTTTTTTTTTTGCTTTTTAGGGCCACATCTGCGGCATATAGAAGTTCCCAGGCTAGAGGTCGAATTAGAGCTGCAGCTGCCAGCCTACACCACAGGTACATCTTCAACATACACCACAGCTCATGGCAATGCTGGATCCCTGACCCAGTGAGTGAGGCCAAGGACTGAACCTGCATCCTCATGGATATTAGTTGGATTCATTTCTGCTGCACCACAACAGAAACTCCTAGGGATTTCTCAAAGCTCTATTATAACAAGTTCACTTTGGTGGATGAGAGGGGAAAAAAAAAAATCAAATGCAGGGTGCTTCATGGATGGCGAACATTTTTATAAAAGCCAAAGCCATAATAAGCCAATTGCTGGTTTCGGGTTCTATTATATTTTGCTCTTCTAAGAAGAAATAAAAAGTACCGGCCATTAAGAAGTAGGCTCCAGTTTCTAACATAGGCAACATACAGTGAGTAAAGTCCGGTATTGTTATAAAAACCAAAGGGAACATGAACAGTAAAGCAAAGAAGGACAAACACAGCAAGGCAACCATGCTTTGGCCTCAGTGGGGCTTGCTGCAACGTCTGGTGCCACTGCTAACACTGTGAGACCCAGCTGATGATGTAAGGTGAGGACACTGCCGTGGATGCGATGTGCCTAGAGAGGGCAGGAGACCTTCCAGAGAAAACTGCCAGATGCTCCCACGAGACCCAACACACCCCACACACTGACTCTCAGAGTCAGACAAAGCATGCCGGTGTGGGGAGGGGCGGCGGGCTTAGAGTCACTGCAAGTTTCATCCAAGCCAAAGTTTCCCTTCAGATCTGTCCAGATTCAACGTGTGTTACCTAATCCCAGATAACTGGAGAGCTAGGCCATCAAACACAGGTTTAGTTTTCAGAGTTAAGTTTCCGCACACTGCCTGACTCCCAGTCACCCACAGGACCCACACTGCAGCCCCTTCCCTGTGGCAGAGAAAAGTCCGTACATCAGGCAGTGCTCTCATGCTGCGCGTTTCAACGGGCAAAAGATAGTAACCTCCTTCGATCACCAAGTGCAGCAGGCGATACTCTTCAGACGGTCAACGAGTCTAAAGCACACTCACCTGTACAAGCAGTCCATGTAGTCTGCACCCTTGCTATACTCTTCCCAATACCTATGATACATAACAAGCACTTGCTCTTCAGACTCCAGAACTCTCTAGAGGAAAAAGAAAAAAAAATTTTACTCAGAAAACACTTAGTTTCATTTGTAAGCTATGAAATTTATCAAAAACTAATGTTCTTAAATAACTGACATAATTCAAGCACTATACATGACATTTACATCCATACTAGAGCACACGTGTCATGCTCTAAGATAAAAGAACAAAATGTAATGGTCTGATGCTGTCTTTGGGCTAAAAGAGTAGATCAGATTAAAGAGACTGTAACTCGATTACCATGCGGCTCTGTGTCTCCTCATATCCATCGCTTCTGGTCAGCCTGCTAGTGACACAGGTCTGTCATCACCTCACATTATTCACTTCTGTGAATAAGACCATTTATCAACACTGACACCTTTCTCACATTCTCCAAATAAGTTGCTTTATGTTTACTAATAAAAACCTACTACTTTTTGAAAAATGAAAATCAAACTGAAATCTGAGGCCCGATGCTTAAAAAGTTAACTTTAATGGAAATCTCATCCAACAATAAAAATCCACCAGACAAGACTGACATTCCCAAGGCCACCACCTCTCTCTTAGCTTGTTCTTTCATCAACTGTCCCTGTGACCTTACGCAAGTCATAACATTAACATTCATATAATTAACTCTCTGAAGAAACGCTATGCTTTTAAACGTGGAACTTGGAGTTCATGCTGTGGTGCAATGGAAAGGAGCCTGACTAGTATCCATGAGGTTGCAGGTTCAATCTCTGGCCTTGCTCAGTGGGTTAAGGATCTGGCGTCGGCGCAAGCTTCAGGCTAGGACACTGAGGCGGCTAGGATCCTGCATTGCTGTGGCTGTGGTGCAGGCTGCAGACGCAGCTCAGATCTGGTGCTGCTGTGGCTGTGGTGAAGGCCGGACCCCTAGCCAGGAAACTTTATATGCCATGGGTGTGGCCCTAAAAAGCAAAAACAAACAAACGAACAAACAAACAAAAACCAAACTCGGAATTTTAACAATAAAGGCCCTGGACGATAGGAATAGCCTATAAATAGTACTTTTTTGCCTATCATATGGGAAATAAATTAAAAATAGCAACTACTAATAATAATGCCAGGGAACAGGGCCCCCTTAGGAACTGCTGCTACTGGCTGGTTAGAATATAAATTCAGAAACAATTTCCCACTACAGTCCTTCCTCAGTATCAGCAGGGATGGTTTCCAGACCCCATTGATACTAAGCTCCATAGACGCTTAGGTCCCCTCCAGCTGGGCCTCTAGGCCCAAGGGTATGGAACACACCTGTACAGAGGGCTGACTGTGCAAGTCAAAAGAACTAAAAATGCACATGACCAATGACCCAGTAATTCCATGACTAAAGATTTATCCTATTTAAAAGCTTGGTAACAATAAGAATAATTTAGCTACAAGGGTGTTTCACAGAAGTATTGTTGACAATAATAAATTATAAACTGGAAATAATCTATATACCCAGCAATGCAGGAATATTTAAACAAATCACAGCATCTTCACACAATGAAAAATTGTACAATCATTGCCTGGATTACAGAAGTCTATTTAATGACAGGAAAGAGATCTACAATATTACCAAAAGCAAAAAGCAAATTATAAGGTATATAACACGCCTCCTCTGTTTTCTAATAAAAAATGGAAGTCTACACAAAACAAAAATACGCAGAAGACATATATTAAATTACTTTTAATATGTACCAAAAAAGATACATTTAAAAATAGATATAAAAATAGATATATCAAAAATATTAACAATGGTTAATTCTGAGGTATGTTATGGATGTTTATTTTCTTTTTGCTTAGCTTTATGTTCTAAATTATTTATAATGTAATACAATACTTTAGTAGTTTCACTTTTTTTGTCATTGGATCTGAGAGAACATATGATGTATAATTATACAGGTATCCTAAACGTTCATAAAACTACTTCACTATTATCATTTTTATTTGTTTTCCTTCTTTGGCCGCCCCACAGCATATGGAGTTCCTGGGCCAGGATCAGATCTAAGACGCAGTCCCTACATAAGTCACAGCAGCAGCAGCAATGCCGGATCCTTAACCCACTGTGCCAGGCCAGGGATTGAACCTGCATCCCAGCACTCCCAAGACACCGCCAATACTGTTGCACCACAGCAGGAACTCCATAATTATCATTTTAAAATCACACAATTATACCAATGTTAATTTCTTAGTTTTAATATTTGTACCACTATTATGCAAGATGCTAACATTAAGAACCTGGGTAAAAAGTATGAGAACTCTCTGCATTATTTTTGAAACTTTTCTGTAAGTTTAAAATTATTTCAAAATAAAAGGTGTGGAGGGAGTTCCCGTCGTGGCGCAGTGGTTAACGAATCCGACTAGGAACCATGAGGTTGCGGGTTCGATCCCTGGCCTTGCTCAGTGCGTTAAGGATCCGGTGTTGCCATGAGCTGTAGTGTAGGTTGCAGACACGGCTCGGATCCCACGTTGCTGTGGCTCTGGCGTAGGCCGGTGTCTACAGCTCCGATTCAACCCCTGGCCTGGGAACCTCTATATGCCGCGAGAGCAGCCCAAGAAAATGGCAAAAAGACAAAAAAAAAAAAGTGTGAGGTTCCTGTTGTGGTTAAGTACCTGACATTGTCTCTGTAAGGATGCAAGTTCGGTCCCTGGCCTTGCTCAGTGGGTTAAGGATCCAGCATTCAGATCCGGTATTGCTATGTTTGTGGCATAGGCCTCAGCTGCAGCTCCCATTTAACCCCTGACCCCCTTCCATACACTGTAGGTGCAGCCATAAAAAGAAAAGAAAAATAAGTCAAGAAATATCAAAGATGTAGAGAAAAGGGAACCCTTGTGCGCTGCTGATGGGAGTGTAAACTGGTGCAGCCACTAAGGAAAACAGGCTGTTCCTCAAAAAAATCAAAAACAGAACTATCATAAGAACCAGTAAATACCCACTTCTGGGTACCTGAAGAAAAAGAGAACATTAATTCAAAAAGATACATACACCCCAATTTCACTGCAGACTATTTACAACAGCCAAGATATAGAAGGAACCTAAGTGTCCATCAGCAGATGAATGAATAAAAATGTGATATATACACATAATGAGATGTTACTCAACCATAAAAAGAGTAAAATTTTGCCTTTTGCAATAACATGGATGAACCCAGAGGGTGTCATGCTAAGTGCAATAAGTCAGAGAAAGACAAATACTGCGTGATCTCACTTACACACGTAACCTAAAACACAAATGATCTAGCAAAACAAAACAGAAACAGACTGATAGATACAGAGGACAGGTGGTTGCCAGAGGAAACGAGGTTGGAGTAGGGGGCCAAAAAGGTGAAGGGGATTAAGAGGTATAAACTTCCAGTTAGAAAATAAATAAGTCACGGGGATATAGTACACAGCACTAATCTAGTCATTAACTTTGTATGAGGCCAGATGGTTACAGAGGACAATAATATTGTAATAACTTTGTATGAGGACAAATAATGTGATCATTTCAGAATGTATGTAAACGCTGAATCACTCTGAAACTAATAAAATATTGTATGTCAACTATACCTCCATTAAAATAAAACAAATAGGCTTCAAAAAACTGGGGAAAAAATTGAAGTATTTCCTTCAAATGTTATAAGGAAAATATCACAGGATCAACTGTGCTCCATTTATGGGTTATCACCATTTGAAAAAGATCTGCTCTTAGCCATGTGCAGGGTTAGACAGATCATTACACAGGCTGGGCTACTGTATCTCCATTTTACAGATAAAGGAACTTAAAGCTGGTTAATTAACAAGGTAGGTCAAGTGAGCGGCCCATGGTCACAGACAGGGCTAATAAAAAGTGATCAAGTTTCTAGCTGAGATAATAAATGACTTCATCCCATTCCTGGTAAGATCAGTGATCCAAAATAAGTTAGAAATACTGTATATGGCCAAATCCTGCAGAATTCATTCACTGCTTATATACACATCAAGTCTGTGACGTTGCCCTTGTGCACATGGCACACTAACCAACATAACTGCTCACAGAGGGTTTCTACTGCACTTTCTTTACCATTCTTCTTTTCAATGCTAAGTTTTTAAAGATATTACATGGGATATGAAGAGGCAGCTAAAAAGTTGAGTATAAACACAGAGATTTACCAAGAGATGGGCAGCAACAGTAAAAGAAAACTTAGTTCTATAAACACCATCCAGAGCACATGTGAGGACTTTTTCAAGTTGAACAAACCTTGATTTGAAACCCAACTTTTTCGTTTACAAGCTCTAAGATCCTGAACAACTAAACCGATTTCCCTGGAAGAACCTAACAACACAGTGTTTGACCTATAGTTCTTAAATACATTTGAAAAATGCTATTTAGGAAACAAAACAAATAACCTTAACTTGACAGAAGTTCTGCAATGGAAAACAGTGAGCTAGTCAAATAACCATGCAGCTATAAATACAACTACAACATGCATGTGTCGGTCTTTACCTTGTGCAAATGCCGTACGTGATTTTCCAAAAAAATCTTAGTTTCTGTATAAAGTCTTTCTCCAAGGGGTTCAGGATAGGCCACACATAAAGCATAGATATCTCTAGTTAAATTGTCAAGGTTGTCATATTTACTCTGGAGATATTACTTTCAGACAAATGATACTTAACTCAAATTTGGCATTAAAACATGAAAAATACTTTTTTTTTAGAGCGCACCCGAGACATATGGAAGTTCCCAGGGTAGGGGTTGAATCGGAGCTGCAGCTGCCGGCCAGACATAGCAACACCAGATCTGAGCCACATCTGTGACCTACACCATAGCTCACACAACACCAGATCCTTAACCCACTGAGCAGGACAAGGGATCGAACCCACATCCTCATGATACCAGCTGGGTTCACTTCTGCAGAGCCCCAGTGGGAATTCCCTGTTATACTGTTTTCTAAAAAAACAAGAAAATAGGGCAATAGTTATCTCCAAGGGAAATAAGAGGGCCTGTGAACCGAGAGGGATACCTGGTGGGGGAGGGGTGGCAGATGCCTGCAGTGCTTTAGCTCTTAACCTGAGTAGTGATTGTGCAGGTGTCTGCTTTCTAATTATCTGCTCAACTCTACATGAATATATTCTTTTCCATATATATATGGAAAAATAACATTTCACACACCTCATAAAAATACTTCATAAAAGATCAAGTACTAACATATGGCAGTGTACAATTTGCAGGGAGGCTTTTTTTCATTTTCAAAATATTAAAGATGTATATGGCCTCTAAAATTTCTACCTAAGATACCCAAGTGTCAGAAGTCAACATTACATTCTTGGGCAAAATACCTGATGAAAGGAGGGAATCTGGCTTTAGAACAATTAGTAACATAGGTCTTTATTTTTCACAGTAAAATTTGAGAGTCCATTCTTAAATTTACTGTTTCTGCAGATATTTTTTACTTCAGAGGAGGAGGATGAAATTCATAATCAGGGCAAGAGTAGCTGGACCATTTTAGATGGATCAAGCAGTAAACATCTTAGAAATATTAGTGACTGAAGGGGCGCTTTCCAAAAACGTCAGCTATTTCAAAACCATTTACAAGCCAACAATTAATTATGTATTCTGTACAAGAATAAGGACACATTTATTCTATTTTCTTTACCTTATGGTCAGTTTCTCTTTTCTTGTACTCTTCTGTGACCAACTCTTCTTCTCTCTCTGCTCATTATTTTAGTTAAAACAGCCTTAAAATATCTAAGTACTTAGCTCAACCTCACTAACACACAAGCAACGTTTAACACTTAGTTTTTATTAAGATTCCTACGCATGATGTTCCACAAAAAAATTTAAGAGACTAACTCAATAATAAGCCCTTCAAAGGCAGAATCCCTATCAATATCATCTAGATACAATGGGAAGTACAGGGAATTCAATGTTAGAATCCTGTATCCAAGTTGTGCTCCATCAACTACCCACAACCTGGGCAAGTCCCTCTGAGGAACCCTCTGAGTAGCAGGTTACTCAACTAATATATCTGCCTCACTGATCTCACAGGCTTATCTGAAGAACCAAATTAACATTAAAAATGTAAAAGATGGAGTTCCCATTGTGGTGCAGTGGAAACGAATCTGACTAGGAATCATGAGGTTGCAAGTTCGATCCCTGGCCTTGCTCAGTGGGTTAAGGATCTGGCACTGCCGTGAGCTGTGGTGTAGGCCAGCAGCTACAGCTCCGATTAGACCCCTAGCCTGGGAACCTCCATATGCCGAGGGTGCAGCTCTAAAAAGACAAAAACAGAAAAAGAAAAAGGTAAAAGGTTTATGCCAAACCCGTGAAGCCTTCTAGAAACAAACGTTACCATCATTTTCTGTATCTGTAGTGCCTAGAACATAGGTAGCCTAACAAATGTCTCTTACTGAAGATGGCAATTGTAATGAACTCAAAGAACTTTACTGCTCTTGCACCAACATTCAGTTCAATATTAATAACCAGGTTGGGCACTGAGAACACGGTAAATCAGTGTCTTATGAAATCTGAGCTCTTCTACAGAACACACGCCCCACACAGGGAGGGCAGCCATCCTGCAGCCCCGGATGTGAGAGAACTCAGCAGCTGCACACCCACTCTGCTAATAACTTCACATCTCACCTCTCCTTCTGGGGGAAAAGAATCTCTGGTTCTGACAGTGTCCACCCAGTCCCCCAAGACCTCCTTCAGGGGTGCCCTGGGGCACCCCTATGCCATTTAGACCCAGAGACCAAGCCTCCACCCTACTCCCTTTCTTCACCCAGTGACGTGTTGTGTGGTGGTTCCCGCGGTGGAAAATGCAGGTGGGGGAGTTCCCGTCGTGGCGCAGTGGTTAACGAATCCGACTAGGAACCATGAGGTGGCGGGTTCGGTCCCTGCCCTTGCTCAGTGGCGTTGCCGTGAGCTGTGGTGTAGGTTGCAGACGCGGCTCGGATCCCACGTTGCTGTGGCTCTGGCGTAGGCCGGTGGCTACAGCTCCGATTCGACCCCTAGCCTGGGAACCTCCATATGCCGCGGGAGCAGCCCAAGAAATAGCAACAACAACAATAACAACAACAACAACAACAAAAATGCAGGTGGGAAAGGTGTCTGCCTGGGCACGAGTGCCAAGGCTACTCCGAGACCCTCCCAGTCATGGCCCCTGGAAACAGTAGGGGCCACCCACCACTCTGCCCCAGCTACCTGTGGCTGCGTGTTCCAAGAGACCCCCTTAACCTCCCAAATACTAAGAAGCTAAAGGACTGGAGTAGTGTGGGTTTCTTCCTGGTACCAGAATGTATACCTTGGGTACTGGGGGTTGCACCATGTTTCTTACATATATAATGTGTATGGTAATAATAATAATAAAATACACATATATTATGCATATTATATATAGTGTATATATGTGTATATATATGTACTTTAAAAAAAAAAGATTGCTGGAGTTCCTGTTGTGGCTTAGTGGTTAAAGGATCCGACTATGAACCATGAGGTTGCAGGTTTGATCCCTGGCCTCACTCAGTGGGTTAAGGATCCAGCATTGCCGTGAGCCCGTGATGCGGCTCGGATCTGACGCTGCTGTGGCTCTGGTGTAGGCTGGCAGCTACAGCTCTGATTCGACCCCTAGCCTGGGAACCTCCATATGCCACAGGTGAGGCCCTAAAAAGATGAAAAGAAAAAAAAAAATGTTTAATTAAAAAAATAAAAATAAAAAATTTAAAAAAGATTGCTGTTATGAAGGAATGCAGGAGAGTGGGTTTCAGATTGTCCTAGGGAAAATCACAAATTTATATTTTCACATAAAACTGCTACCTCACAAATTAGACATCCCAATTAAGAAACGTGTCCATCTCAGAGGCACCGAATTTGATCCCTCCTGGGAACATCTCGTCAGATACATGTGTGACCTGCTCCCTCCCTCAGTTCCGTCTCTGCTCAGGTACCACCAGGGAGGCCTGCCTCAACGACCACCTAAAGAGCCACGCACATTCCAACTACTCCCATACCCTCGCCTCGCTTTATTCCCCCACCCTGTTTATCCCTTCCTGTTATCAGAAGCACTGGTATTCGGGGTTTTTTTTAGTCCATTTCCTCTAGTAGAATGTTTGTGTTCACAACTGTACTCCCAAAGCCTAAAACAGTGTCTGACATACACTAAGTGCTCACTCAAGCAGCTGTTGAATGAAAGGTTATCAAAGACTGCTGACTGCCCCACATGGGTAATGAACTTGGAAATATGAACAATAAATATATTTGAAAATGGCCACACTGAGGGGTTCTTCCATTTATGAAAACTTAAACCTGTTCACACTTTTCAACAAGCTTATCAACCTTAGTGGGCCAACCCGTGCAGGGACCGGCGCCACGCAAAGGATACGAGAAGCGGTCATTCCATGTCGCTCTCTCCACGTACTCCAGCATGACCACAGCTTTGATTGTCGTGAGGAGTTTGTTCCAGGTTTCATCAAAATCCACGACTCTTGGTTTCAAAGACATTGTGCAAGTTTAGTGTTGAAATCTGTTAATTGAAAACAACGGTAATGTTAGCATGAATTCTACAAGGTTAGCTGCTTGTTTTTAAAGCTTTGCATAATTAGCAAGAAGGGGTCAGAACAGAACCCAGCACATAGCAAGGGTAATAAACATTGGCTGCCACCTTTTCATGACTGTCTAGACAAGGAATCGCACAGAATTCACTACAAACCCTAGGAAATGGAAAGCTTTTAGCAGACATTATTTACAATCAAGAGTGTTCCACAGATTAAGAAGCCTCAGTTAATGTGCTGAGAGAAAGAAGCTGAGAGCCATGAGCCAAAAAGCCAATCACCATCAGGAAAAAATGCACAAGAGACACTCAATATAAAGCTTTTGCCCCAAATCTTTGTAATCTTCACTCCTTAAACTTGAGACTGAGGTGGTATGTAGGGGAATATGAGAAAACACAAGAAAATTAAAGGGTTTATTTCCCTGGAGCATTGGTTTAGCTAGATTTCAAATCTTTCTCACTATCACACCAGAAGAGAAATAAAAGCGAAATCTCTTAAATTTAATTGCACAAGGGAGCACTTTTCTGGCACATGCCTTCACATTGGCCCTCTGAAGCACCAAGCCAGCCTGCAGCCAGGGGCACTGCAGGGAGAGGGAGGGACAGAGGCCATGGCGCTCTCCCTGGGCACAGAGAGGAAGGGAGAGGCAAGGCGAGGAGACGGGCTGCACGTGCCACCCCCGCCCCAAGGAACTGGTGACCCCGGGCCCTTCTTACGTTTCTGCCCTGTGAAGAGAACGCAACAGGAATCCAAGCAAGAGACAAGGAAGAGAAGGAACCAGACAAGCCAAATGAAAACCCAGAAGAGGGTGTGCCACACTGAATCTCCTCACTTCAACACACCAAGCTCCACCTCCAGGCCTTAAACTTTCTCAAACCAGAGTGGATTAGCAGTAACTGTGTGTGAAGGAGTGTGTGTGTGCGCGCTCCCTGGGGCAGGGGACCTAAAGCTCTAGCTTTAAATCAGAAAATTAATCTTAACTCCTTCTCATCCTCATTCACAAATCCTATCTGCGTTCTTCAGTATTTCTTATTTCCATCCATTCCTGCGTAACCCTTCAAAATGCTCAGGAAACAAGCCTCCAAGTTCTAATCTGTATTAATCTTTCATTTACCAAAGAAGTACTAATTAACAACTATTAATATTTATACAGTACTTATTATGAGCCAAACACAAATCTGGGAAATAAAAAGATCAAAGTGCTTGACATAAACTAATTTAATCCTCCCAACAACCTGATTAGGGAGGTCCCACTGTTCTCTGCATTCTCTAGATAAGAACACCTGATCATTAAAAACTTGCTATTTATTGGTGGCATTAGGGGGATTCAGACCCATGCTAGAACCCCTGCCCTCCGCTGCCACAGACATCTGCACTGCCTTACTAACATTTTTAGTGAATACTTAGATATGCCAGGCACTGTTCTAGGCTGAAGATACTATAGCCTAAATAAACAAAGTTCTCAACCTTCAGGAAGGTAAGATTCTTGCATCTGGCTGTCAGAAACAAAACCAACCTACCTAAACATCAGAGCTGACCTTGTCACTCTCGTACTTAAAGCTGTCTGAGGTTTTCCACTACACACAGCATTCAGTTTACACTCACTGGCAGCACAGCTCACCAGGCTTCTGTGACCTGACCTTGGACTTCAGCACCTCTCCACCTTACTCTTCTCAGAGACTCCCTTAACACCATCATCTGGTAACTTCTCTGACTGCACCAAGGTCACTAAACACCACAGGCTAATTCACACACCCTGCCTTTTATGCTGTTTTCTATTCCCAAAATCCTTTTCTTCACCTTGCCGCCCCCCTTTTCACATATTCACCTAACTCCTACTGATATTTCAGCTCTGGCCCAATATATTTACTTTTAAGAACATGTCTGGGGCATTCCCACTGTGGCATCACAGGTTAAGAATCCAACTGCTCGGGCCACTGCAGCGGCACCAGTTCCCAAAGGGTGCAGTGGGTTAAAGGATCTGGCATTGCTGCAGCTGCAGTGTAGGTCACAGCTGTGGCTGAAAATTCAATCCCTGGTTGGGGAGCTTCCACATTTTCAGAAGAAGAAAATTTCTGAGTGAGCAGAGGTGCCCCCTTATATATCACTTGAGAACTGTCTGATCACTATTACTGAGGATTAAACCACTCTTACCTCTAATTATCTGAGTGTTTTTTAAGGGTAAAGACTATTATGTCACTGTATACCAAAAAGCTTCATTTCCTCCCCTTATAAAAACGTGACCACACTACAAACCCTGCTTATAAATTATTTTAATGGTTGCAGATTGCTTTCTAGCTTTACTCAAGTTTTGGAAGAATCAAACTGGCAATGACTTTTCTGCTAAGGCCAACAGACTTACGATAGAATAGCTTTATGGGCAGTGATGATCATTGTTGGATGGGTGGAAAATGTGGAAGCCAAGGAGAGAGAAGCACCAGTTCACTGAAGTACACTAAAAACTAGGAGTTCTCACTGTGGGTCAGAAGCTTACAAACCCAACTAGTATCCCTGAGGATGTGGGTTGGATCCCTGGCCTCGTTCAGTAGGTTAAGGATCTAGCGTTGTTAGGAGCTGTGGTGTAGATCACAGACATGGCTTGGATCCTGTGTTGCTGTGGCTGTGGTGTGTAGGCCAGCAGCTGTATCTCCGATTCGACCCCTAGCTTGGAAACTTCCATATGCCCTGGGTGCAGCCCTAAAAAAAAAAACAACTAACAAACCAGTAAAGGGAAATATGCTGAAACAGTCTGTTAAATGCTCTGCTTGCACCAACAGAAAGCTCATATAGGGGAGTTCCCGTCGTGGCACAGTGATTGATGAATCCGACTAGGAACCACGAGGTTGTGGGTTCGATCCCTGGCCTTGCTCAGTGGGTTGAGGATCCGGCATTGCCGTGAGCTGTGGTGTGAGTCGCAGACACCGCTCGGATCCCATGTTGCTGTGGCTTTGGCTTAGGCTGGTCGCTACAGCTCCAATTAGACCCCTAGCTTGGGAACCTCCATATGCCGCCGGAGTGGCCCTAGAAAAGGTAAAAAGACAAAAAAAAAAAAAAAAGCAAGCAAGCTCATATAACTAAAAAAAGTAACTTCCTTCATTTAATTTAAATTGTTTACATAATTTTTCACAGATAATTTACATAAGGATATGAGTGAGTAAAAGAGGGCAAAGAAAGAAACAGGACAACAACCAGTGCAGTATCCTTTCCCACTTGCCAATCTGTCAGACAACTCACAAGAATACACATCTTGAGAGTTCCCACTGTGGCTCAATGTATCCAAGAGGACGCAGCTTCAATTCCTGGCCTGGCTCAGTGCGTTAAGGATCCTCCATTGCCACGAGCTGTGGTGTAGGTTACAGACGTGGCTTGGACCTGGTGTTGCTGTGGCTGTGGTGTAGGCTGGCAGCTGCAGTTCCGACTTGACCCCTAGCCTGGGAATTTCCATATGCCATGGGTGTGGGCCTAAAAAAGCCAAAAAAAAAAAAAATGCACATCTTGTTTTCACCCCTGTGCCTAACTGAGGACCGTACACGTCCTGTACCTGAGGTCACGCCAGGACCACTTCCATCCCCAGGCAGTGAGATTACATCCCAATGAGCATCAGCAAAGTTCAGATCTCACATTACCAGTCTCCTCTAGCTCTATTCTAGGTAAATTCATGCAATGTTGCGGGGGGTTGGGGTTTTTTGGCAGTGGCTTGATGCTGGATCTCAGTTCCCAGACCAGGTATTGAACCTGGGCCACAGTGGTAAAGTGCAAAGTCCTAACCAATACGCCACCAGGGAACTCTCCATGTTGGGGTTTTTAACATTTTGGCACACAGGTACTGTGTCTAAGGCTCATGAGTGTTAGGGGCCCTAAAAATCAGACTCCAAATTAAAAAAAATATATATATATATATACACAAATTCATGCTTAATTATGTTTCCAGATAATATTATAATATTTTATGACAATAACATGTGAAATGTTCATTATATTTGAAAATGATTCACAGATTTTCTCACGTAAACCACTATTTCTAAGTATGTATCATAAATTAAACTTATATTTATTTTATAAATTTGTATTTATTTTATATTTATTTATTAAATAATTACAAAAGTGATTTATTTATCTCTTTTTTAGGTTCCCAGGCTAGGGGTCAAAATGGAACTGCAGCTGTAGGACTATACCACAGCAACTCAGGATCTGAGCCATATCTGCAACCTACACCACAGCTCAAGCCAACGTCAGATCCTTAACCCACTGAGGAAGGCCAGGGATCGAACCCACGTCCTCAGGGATACTAGTTGGATTCGTTTCTGCTCAGCCACAACAGGAACTTCCCAAAAGTGATTTATATAGACGTAGTTATAATACGACCCAGAAATTCAACTCCTATGCAAGAAAAAACATGTCCACAAAATAAACTGTACATAAATGTTCACAGTAGCATTAATTATAAAGGCCAAAAAAGTAGAAATAACTCTACAGTCTATCAAGTAATAAATGGATAAATAAAATGTAGTAAATCCATACAATAGATTATTATTGTGTAATATAAGGGAATGAAGTACTGACTGATGCTACACTACAGATGACCCTTGAAAACACCAGGGGAATAGAGCTGATCACAAAGGACTACATATTACAGGATTCCATTTATATGAAATATCCAGAACAGACAAATTCATAGCCTAAGAAAGTATTTCCTTGGCTGCCCAGGGCTAGAAGACTTGGAGAAAAATGGGAGGTGACAAGTGACTGCTAATTGGGTGATAAATACATTCTAAAAGTGATTGTCATGCTGTCTGCAGAACCCTGTGAATGTGCTAAAACCCCCTGAATAGCACAGTTCAACCGGGTACCCTGAATGGTATGTGAAGGACACTGCGATAAAGCTGATAGGCATTTAAGGTGAAATAGTCCTCTCGAAAATTTTAGAGCAATTTATTGTGGTGGGGAAGAGAAAACAGGTAAATGTGCACGACGGCAAATTCTGAAATGTGAGTCCCCCACTCCCATGCTTAGTCACCAGCTCCCATCCTCAGAGGCATATTATATGTACCTGGGGGTATTATATACACTTATTCCTTTTTTTTTTTGTCTTTTTGCCTTTTCTAGGGCCGCTGCTGCGGCATATGGAGGTTCCCAGGCTAGGGGTCGAATCGGAGCTGTAGCCACCGGTCTACGCCAGAACCACAGCAACTCGGGATCCGAGCCGCGTCTGTGACCTACACCCCAGCTCACAGCAACGCCGGATCCCCAACCCACTGAGCAAGGCCAAGGATCGAACTCTCAACCTCATGGCTCCTAGTCGGATTCGTTAACCACTGAGCCACGAGGGGAACTCCCACTTATTCCCCTTTTTTATATAAATGATTTATATACTCTTTTCACCTGTTTTACATTAATGGCATTATACTACTTACTTAATATATTCACTTAACAGTACACTTGGGAAAGCATTCCATGTTAATACGTAAGGATTTCTTTAATCCTAATAGCATTTCATTGTTCAGCTGTATCTGTTGATCCCACAGCTCCACAGGGGGAACTTTGGCTTTATCTGGACTCATTCTACCATGTTTGACATGACATGTGATGAGTTCTCCAAAATTAGAGTGCCTAGTTTAACGTCAGTAATTTTAAGTTAAGTGGTTTTTTTAAATGGGTAAGCTCTTTTTACACTGACGTTAACAAGGATATATTCCAAAGATACTGATAACACAAGTCGCCATTGCAATACACACTTACTGCTAAGAGGAGAAAACTGAATACTATCATTATCTTTAACTGACAATGTCTTCCGAAGTCCTCCTGTGCTACATAGCACATACACAAGCAGTACTAATCATCAACCTGCAAGTCAGCAAAATCCAGACCACTGGATAATTAGATTTCTTCAAAAATCTATGCACACACGTAAGAGAGAAAGAGGTAGAAACGAAAAAGCGGGTGAGAGAGATACATGGAGGGAGAATTGAACTAAAAAAGGCTATAAAGGGAGTACCCATCATGGCTTAGCGGAAACGGATCTGACTAGTCTCCATGAGGACACAGGTGTGATCCCTGGCCTCGCTCAGTGGGGTAAGGATCTGACGTTGCAGTGAGCTGTGGTGTAGGTCGCAGACACAGCTCTGATCTGGAATGGCTGGAGCTGTGGTGTAGGCCAGCAGCTACAGCTCCAATTCAACCCCTAGCCTGGGAACCTCCATAGGTCATGGGTATGGCCCTAAAAAGACAAAAAGAAAGAAAGAAAGAAAGAAAAAAGAAAACACAGAAAAATAAAAGAGACTAAAAAGGCACATTAATCTATCACAATGTGATTGATCTTACTTGGATCTAGATTTAAGCTTTTTAAGTAAATTATATATATATATTTTTTTTGTCTTTTTGCTATTTCTTGGGCCGCTCCCGCGGCATATGGAGGTTCCCAGGCTAGGGGTCCAATCGGAGCTGTAGCCGCTAGCGTACGCTAGAGCCACAGCAACTCGGGATCCGAGCCTCGTCTGTGACCTACACCACAGCTCACGGCAACGCCGGATCCCCAACCCAGTGAGCAAGGCCAAGGACCGAACCCGCAACCTCATGGTTCCTAGTCGGATTCGTTAACCACTGCGCCACGTCGGGAACTCCCTTAATTTATTTTTGCTTTTTAGGGCATATGTAAGTTCCCAGGCTAGGGGCTAAATTGGGGCTGCAGCTGCTGGCCTAGGCCACAGCCCCAACAATGCCAGATCCAAGCCACATCTGCCACCTACACCACAACTCACAGCAACACCAGATCCTTAACGCACTGAGTGAGGCCAGGAATCAAACCCATGTCCTCATGGTTACTAGTCAGATTAATTTCCACTGTGCCACAATAGGAACTCCATAAATTATATTTAAGATATCCCAGGAAAGAGTTCCTGTCATGGCGCAGCAGAAATGAATCCGACTAGGAACCATGAGGTTATGGGTTCAATCCCTGGCCTCGCTCAGTTAGGTCTAGTCAGCTCTGATTAGACCCCTAGCCTGGGAAACTCCAAATGCCACGGGTGCGGCCCTGAAAAGATAGAAAAGACAAAAAAAAAAAAAAAAGATACCCCAGGAAATCTGAAAACTGCCAGGATATCTGAAGACCTTGAAAAATATTTGTAACAATAATTATAAGATGAGAGTCCTGGAGTTCCCGTCATGGCGCAGCAGAAACAAATCCAACTAGGAACCATGAGATTGCAGGTTCGATCCCTGGCCTTGCTCAGTGGGTTAAGGATCCGGCGTTGCCGTGAGCTGTGATGTAGGTCGCAGACGAGGCTCAGATCTATTGTCGCTGTGGCTGTGGTGTAGGCCGCAGCAACAGTTCCGATTAGACCCCTAGCCTGGGAACCTCCATATGCCGAGGGTGCAGCTCTAAAAAAATAAATAAAAATAAACAAATAAAAATGAGAGTCCTGGAGTTCCGTCGTGGCGCAGTGGTTAACGAATCCGGCTGGGAACCATGAGGTTGCGGGTTCGGTCCCTGCCCTTGCTCAGTGGGTTAACAATCCGGCGTTGTCGTGAGCTATGGTGTAGGTTGCAGATGCAGCTCAGATCCTGCGTTGCTGTGTCTCTGGCATAGGCCGGCGGCTACAGTTCCGATTGGACCCCTAGCCTGGGAACCTCCATATGCCGCGGGAGCGGCCCTAGAAATGGCAAAAAGACAAAAAAAAAAGAGAGAGTCCTTATCTGTCAGAGACAATTCCAAAATATTTATGGATGCAACAAATGCTAAGATCTGCTTCAAAATTAAACAGCTTGGGAGATGATCCCGCATTGCCGTGGCTGTGGCGCAGGCCAGCAGCTACAGCTCCAACTGGACCCCTAGCATGGGAACCTCCATATGTACAGCATGGAAAAAAAAAAGACAAAATTAAACAGCTTGCTTATGAATTAATTGTTGAGAAGGAGTGACAAGTACATGAGGGATTATTATTATAAGTATTATTATTTACTTTCTGCATACGTCTGCAATTTTCCAAAGAAAAAGGTAAAAAAAAAATCTTCACCAACATCACCAACAGTTCCATAAACGTGGGGTGGGGAGGGACACATTAAAAAGAGTCAAAAGCTTAAAAAAGAAAAAACTAGTATTAATCCAAAAGGCCTAATAGTCAGCTAATATGCATTCTAGAAAATGAGAATGAGCAGTAACTATCAAAGAAAAATATTCCAGAAATAACAAACATCTGTTTTCCAACTGAAAAGGACCTGCTCAATTCCCAAAATATTTAATTTTTAAAATACATAACAAGGCACCTCTTTTTGATCAATTAAAACATTGGGAGTAAAGAAAAGATTCCAAAAGTTTCCAGAAAAGAAAAAAAGGTCTTAAGACTGTAAATTGCAAAGTCTTTAGATTTAAAATTTCAACGCTAGAAGCTAGAAGATAATCCTTTAAATTTCTCAGGAAAAACGACTAATCACCTAGAATTCTCTATTAAAAATGGTATCAAGTGGAGTACCCACTGTAGCACAACAGGATCAGCAGTGTCTGCAGCGTCAGGATGCAGGTTCGATTTCCCAGCCTGGCACAGCAGGTTAAAAGGTCCAGCATTGCTACCGCTGCGGCATAGGTCACAACTGTGTCTCAGATCTGAACCCTGGCCGGAGAACTCTATATGCCACAGGACAGCCAAAAAAAGGAAAAAAAAAAGCGGTCTCAAAAAAATTTACTTCCAGAGTTCCCGTCGTGGCGCAGTGGTTAACGAATCCGACTAGGAACCATGAGGTTGCGGGTTCGGTCCCTGCCCTTGCTCAGTGGGTTAACGATCCGGCGTTGCCGTGAGCTGTGGTGTAGGTTGCAGACGCAGCTCGGATCCCGTGTTGCTGTGGCTCTGGCGTAGGCTGGGGGCTACAGCTCCGATTGGACCCCTAGCCTGGGAACCTCCATATGCCGCGGGAGCGGCCCAAGAAATAGCAAAAAAAAAAAAAGACAAAAAAAAAATTTTACTTCCCACGCAGCCTTCTTATTCAGGAATCTATTGGAAGATACCCTCTACCAGGAGGAAATGCAAGAAAGAAATGGAAGAAAGACATGGAATGCCAGAAACAAAGGGATCTAACACAGGAGAGAACAGGAAATTTTCAGAACAGCAGCTTCACAGACTTAAAAAAAAAAACTTGTCTACACTGACACAGAACACAGAGCTCCAAGAGGGTCTTCTCCAAGACAAAAAAAGGGGGGGTAGGGTGGAGGGAAGGAAGAGTGTCTCAGGGATCAATAAACTGTTCCTGTAAAGAACAAGACAAGGATGCTCACTCTGGCCACACGGTATTTCAATACAGTACTCGAAGTCCTAATCACAGTACTCGAAGTCCTAATCAGAGCAATTACGCAAGAAAAAGAAAGAAAAGGGATCCAAATTTGAAAGAAGTAAAACTGATAACATGGCATTATATAGAAAGAACCCGAAAGACTCCTCCAAAAAAACTATAAAAGCTATACTCAAATTCATAAAGTTGTGGATAGAAAAACTTTATGAATTGCATTTCTGTATACATACATAAGTGTTATAAATACATACTTACATTATTTTAATAAATGTATCTGTTAACACATATATATTTGGGGTTTGTTTTTTTTTTTCCTGTCTTTAGAGCTACACCTGAGGCATATGGAAGTTCCCAGGCTAGGGGTCAAATCAGAGCTGCAGCTGCCAGCCTACGCCACAGCCACAGCAAAGCCAGATCCGAGCCAAGTCTACGACCTACACCACAACTCATGGCAACGCTGGATCCTTAATCCACTGAATGAGGACAGGGACTGAACCGGTATCCTCATGGATGCTAGTCAGATTCGATACCACTGAGACATCAAGGGAACTTCCTATACTTGTCATTAAACAAACATCAGAAAGAGAAGTTATGAAAACAATCCCATTTACAACTGCATCAAAAAGAATACAATGCCTGGAGTTCCCGTCATGGCTCAGTGGTTAACGAATCCGACTAGGAACCATGAGGTTGTGGGTTCAATCTCTGGCCTTGCTCAGTGGGTTAAGGATCCGGCATTGCCCTGAGCTGTGGTGTAGGTCACAGATGAGGCTCGGATCCCGCGTTGTTGTGGTTCTGGTGTAAGCCAGTAGCTGCAGCTCCAATTCAACCCCAAGCCTGGGAACCTCCATATGCCTCGGGAGCAGCCCTAGAAAAGGCAAAAAGACAAAAAAAAAAAAAAAGAATATAATGCCTGGGAATAAATTTAACCAAGGAGGTGAAAGACCTGTATACTAAAAACCATAAGACGGTAATAGAAAAAAGTGAAGACAGTACAAGTAAAAGATAAAAGGTATCTGTACTCATGGATAGAAAAAATTAGTTTGGTTAAAATGCCCGTTCTGCCCAAAGCAATCTACAGAGTCAATGCAATCCCTATCAAAACTGTGATGTCAATCTTTCCATATAAATAGAAAAAATAACACTACAACTTGCATGGAACAAAACAAAAAACTGCAATCATAAGTACAGAGACTAGACTGATGAAGGCAGAGGGGAGGGAGTTGGGGGTGTGTGAAACGGGTGAGGGAGGTCAAAAGGTACCGACTTACGGTTATAAAATAAGTCTTGGGGATGTAACGTACATCACGGTAACCACTTGTTAGTAACATCAGACTGTGTATTTGAAGTCACCAAGAGAGCAAACCTTTAAAGTTTTCATCACGAGAAAAAAACTGGGGGAGAGTTCCCATTGTGGGGCAGCAGAAATGAATCTTACTAGCATCCACGAGGACAAGGGTTCAATTCCTGGCCTCGCTCAGTGGGTCAGGGATCCAGCATTACCGTGAGGTGTGGTGTAGGTGGCAGATGCAGCTCAGATCTGGCATTGCTGTTGCATAGGCTGGCAGCTGTAGATCTGATGTGACCTGGCCTGGGAACTTACACATGCCACAGGTGTGGCCCTAAAAAAAAAAATTGTTATGTATGGTGACTGCTATTACCTAGACTTACTGTAGTGATCATCTGTAATACATGCAAATATCAAGTCATTATGTTGTCCACCAGAAACTAATATAATGCTCTATGTCAATTATACCTCAATGAAAAATTTTTAAGAAAAAAAAACCTAGGAGAATATATTCATAAAATATTTATCTGATATAGAACAGATATACACAGGCACACACATAAAGTAATGGTACTTAGAATATATAAAGAACTCTCAAAGCTCAATAATAAGAAAACATACTACTAAATTAATAAATAGCCCAAAGACCCAAATGGACAGTTAGGAAATGCTGGCAGGCGAGAAGCACATAAAAAGATGTTCAACATCATTAATCATTACAGAAAGGCATGTTAAAACCTCAACAACATACACTTATAAGAAAGGCTCAGAGTTCCCCTTTGGTACAGTGGAAATGAATCCAACTGGTAACCATGAGGTTGTGGGTTCGATCCCTGGCCTCACTCAGTGGGTTAAGGATCCAGCATTGCCGTGAGCTGTGGTATAGGTCACAGATGCCGCTTGGATCCTGCATTACTGTGGCAGTGGTGTAGGCTGGCAGCTGCAGCTCCAATTCAACCCCTAGCCTGGGAACCTCCGTATGCCTCAGGTGTGGCCCTAAAAAACAAAAAAACAGAAAAAAAAAAGAGGAAAGAAAAGAAAGAAAGGCTCAAAAATTCTGACAGCATCAAATGCAGAAGAGGACATGGAACAATTAAATCTTATTTGCTGCAAGTGGAAATTTAAAATGAAATAATCTATTAAAGTTAGGCATAATTTCCCATGTGACCCAGCAATCCCATTTCTGGATATTTACACATGAAAAACGAAGACATACATTTACAGAAAAACCTAAGCCTAATTTTTTAGATTTATTTTCATATAAATTTATTCATAATTACTAAAACCCAGAAATCCAAATGTCACATCAACTACTGAATGAAAAACAAAGTATGGTGCATTCACACATTGCTATGCTATTCGGCATTAAAATGGAACAAATCACTGCTATGTGGACAACAGTGGATGATTCTCAAAAGCCCTATCCTAAGTGAGAGCAGACAGACTCACTGGGCTACATGTCTCATGGTTGCTGAAACACACAAGACAGGGACATACATCACCACTGGTTGTCAGAGACTCAGGATGGGCTATAAGGAGGAATGGGAAACTCTGGGGGTGATAAACTATTCCATCTCTTGATTCCGATAGTGGATACATGATCACATACATATGTCAAAATCTGGGAACTCCCGTTGTGGCTCAGCAGTAACGAACACGACTAGTATCCATGAGGATGCGGGTTCTATCCCTGGCTCACTCAGTGGGTTAAAGATCTAGCATTGCCGTGAGCTGTGGTGTAGGTCACAGACATGGCTTGGATCCCGAGTTGCTGTGGCCATGGTGTAGGCTGGCAGCTGCAGCTCTGATTCCACCCCTAACCAGGGAACTTCCATATGCCATGGGTGTGGCCCTAACAAAAAGACCAAATGAATAAATTAATTAATTAGTCAAAATTCAGGGAGCTGTGTATCTTCTTTAGGGTGAATTTTTACTTTGTCTAAGTTAAACTTCAATAAACCCAACCCCTTAAACTCAACATGTCCATCCATTCCCAGTACTTCTCATCTTAATAAATGATATTATCATACACCAAGGTCCTCAAGGTAGAAATGTTATGAATCATTCTTGATTTCTCTCTAATTAATCCAATCAATAAAATCCTGTCAACTCCATCCTCTAACCATTTCTTTTTTTTTTTTTGGCGCCCCGAACGGGGACTTGAACTCGAACCATTTCCTGAATCTACCCACTTCCTCTCTTTCCCACTAACATTACCCTAATCTACACTACCACCTCTCACTCAGCTACTGTCACAGCCTCCTCAATGAGCCGCTGCCCCCTTGGTAGTTCCAAGTACCATGGCCAATGCAAGGTTTCCAAAATGCCAGTCTGATTACATCGTACCCTCTGTTTAAAACTCTTCACAGACTTCAACGTAGAGTGTTTATTACCTGTCGAGGGTTTATTCATTTCAGAAAAAGTAAGATTTCTCTGTGTTTTCTCATCACTGACTTTCCATGAAAGTCAATAAAAATCTTATTAATATTCTGACAACAAAGATTTTAAAATCAGTTGCCAGTTCTAAGAGAATAGCTAGGTAACCTAAGGCAAAAATGAAACTAGGCAATCAGGAAAATCAAACTGATAAACTACCTAGATATCTGATATACGTTTTGAAATCCTTGTTTTGCTTTTTTTAAGTTTTTTCTCCTCACACATACCTCACTCTTAGAACACTAAAAGGTGACCTGTCACGAACCTTCTTTCTTTTCTCCTGATAATTTGAACGTTTCTGTGAGTTTTAGGTACCAGTTCCAAGACCACCTGGTACTGCCCCACAGTGTAATGTTAACATAACTGATAAAATTCTTTATTTTATTTTGATCCTTTTATTTTTTTCAATTTTTTTGGTTACATCCACAGCACGTGGAAGTTCCTGGACCAGGGATCGAACCCATGACAGAGCAGTGACCCAAGCCGCTGCAGTGACAAGGATGTATCCTTAACCCACCGCACCACAGGAGAACTCCAAAATTCTCACCCCCAAAATGTTTTAAAAACAAAGTGACTATTATAAGCCAACTACACTCCATTAAATTTTTTTTAAAAAATAAAAGATTACGGTACTGAGAGAACAAAAAAAAAGTTATTAGTAATTGCAGAAATACAAAAAATATATCTTTTTAGTTAAAAAAAAAACAAAAAACTACCAAACTATAACTTTTTATTTCAGTATTGATCATTATCAGCAGTGAGTCGGGCATTCCAAAAATTACCAGAAAGATATGATACTGGGGCCTAAACAAATTTCAGTTAAGTCAATATACACCACAGTTTGTTTTTCAAATGACAAGGGGCTTACTGAATAGGTTATATTCTAAGTACACAAAATAAGGAAAATATTTAAGACTCAATAAACAGCATTATTAACTTTGCAACATTCTCCATTTCCAAGGCTGCTTCTGGTATACACTGACCAAATGAAAATAAGCTCCATCAGAGCTCTTGCTGTGGCTCAGCAATAACAAATCCAACTAGTAACCATGAGGATACTAGTAACCATGAGGATACTAGTAACCATGAGGATACCTGGCCTCACTCAGTGGGTTAAGGATCCAGCGTTGTCATGAGACGCAGTGTAGGTCACAGATGCAGCTGGGATCCCATGTTGCTACGGTTGTGGTGTAGGCCTGCAGCTACAGCTCTGATTAGACCCCTAGCCTGGGAACCGCCACATGCTGTGGGTGCATCTCTAAAAAGCGGAAAAAAAAAAAAAGAAAAGAAGCTCCAAGAATGCACTGAATGGGTGAGCCATTAGCAATAACTAAGAGATAACTTTGTTAGTTGGAGGCTCAGGATACAATGCTTACTGTTGCATTAAGATATGACACACACAGAGTTCCTGTCATGGCGCAGGAACTAGGAACCATGAGGTTGCGGGTTCGGTCCCTGCCCTTGCTCAGTGGGTTAAGGATCTGGCACTGCCGTGAGCTGTGGTGTAGGTTGCAGACACAGCTCAGATCCGGCGTTGCTGTGGCTCTGGTGTAGGCTGGCAGCTACAGCTCCGATTAGACCCCTAGCCTGGGAACCTCCATATGCCACAGGAGCAGCCCAAGAAATAGCAAAAAGACAAAAAAAAAAGATATGACACACAAAGCTCCATGCCACAAGTATCATTTCCACCATGTGACTTTCCTACTTACGAAATTTCCAGGCAGTTCCTGTTGTGGCTCAGCAGTAACAAGCCCATGACTAGTATCCACGAGAATGTGAGTTCGATCCCTGACCTCACTCAGTGTGTTAAGGACCCAGTGTGGCCGTGAGCTGTGGTATAGGTCACAGACGTGGCTTGGATCCTGCACTGCTACAGCTATGGCGCAGGCCAGCAGCTGCAGCTCTGATTCAACCCCTAGCCTGGGAACCTCCATAGGTGGTGAGTGTGGCCCTAAAAGAAAAAAAAAGGGGGTTAGAAATTTCCAGTAATATGCTTCAAAAAAAAAAAAAAAGGATATTGGTGGAAAAAAACAGGAGAAATAGAGCAGTCTGTCATCCCAGCTGGCAAAATGCATAGTGCAAGAAAAAAACCTTAGTCTCAATAAAAGGGAAGGGGGACAGCAGGGGAGTAGGGACTGTATTTATAAAACAACAAATAAGTTACCGAAGACATTTACTTCCAAAATAAACCCATCTGACCAGTAAAGACCCTTCTCTCCTCAGTGAACCTGAGGCCCCACACGTCTACACAGACATCCTAGTTTTCACATCGCTCCGATCAGCATGAAGCTTAACGCCTTTTTCACTGCTTTCCTACTTTTTCCCATTTTTAATAATCTAGGCAAGGAACTTAAGACACCAATCAACCTAAAAACAAAAACGAAACAACTCTTCTCACATATGTATCCAGGATGAGTTGAAAGCCTGAAATGAAGTCCTCCCGGGTAGGCAAGTGCACATTGGCATGCAGGCTAGACAATGCTGTGACCAATCAGCTTTTTTACAAATAAGCGAAACATTAAGAGTACATTTTTTTCCTCAGCCTGACCTTTTATCCAATTTTTAAAAAGGGGTTACTCTAATTATCCTCTCTTTGCACAAACCAATGACCTACAGTATTTGATGTACTATTCTGAGAGCTAAATTAAGTCACATATATCTAAAAACCTTGGATTCAATTCTTTTCTCACAAATACAAGGATAAGATGCTAAGATTAGTGGTAATTTCCTCTGCTTTATCTGAGTTTTTCCCCTTTTTTTTTCTATGATTCTGCAGTTATAATGCTTTATGAAGAAGGCAGCTCACACTCTAACCAATTCCTAGTGTATTTCATCGACTGTGATAAAATCCAGAGTCCCGCCTCACCTTCCAGTGCTTCTCACCTTTATCACTATTTCTCAACTGGTTCTTTGTTTCAGACAAACAGATCTATCTGCCAGCTTCTCTATATTAAATCCTACTCATGTCCTGGCACTGCTACAGAAGATACAGACATGGGAAAATAAAAAGGGTGACACAGCTGTGGCAGATGTGTATCAGCTCTGCCCATCACCCCCTGTTTAAAATCCCAAAGACAGCTTTCAGTCTGGACAACATAACCTCTCACAATTCCCTTCTTTCACGTAACTGAAATAAAGGCAACCTAACAGTGGACATTATAATGACATCCACTTTCCCGGATGAGGGACACTAGCAGGATGTACTCTGCTCATTCTCAACCACCATGGCAACATCATCGAGTTCAGGGTTGTAAAAGATAATAAAAACAGGAGTTCACGTCAGGGCTCAGCGGTTAGCGAACCCAACTAGTATCCATGAAGACGCAGGTTCGATCCCTGCCCTCACTCAGTGGGTTAGGGAGCCAGCGTTGCTGTGAACTGTGGTGGGACCCCTAGCCTGGGAACCTCCATATGCCGTAGGTGCGGGAAGGAAGGAAGGAAGGAAGGAAGGAAGGAGAAAAAGACCAAAGAACGAACGAAGGAACGAAAGAAAGAAAATAATAGCATGCCTTTATTAGCCACCTGTATTTCAAAAACTATGCTAAACATGTTATATACATGATCTCATTAACTTCTCCAAATAAGCCTAAATGGCTACTATTACTGTTTTAATTCACCACTACAGAAATTAGATTCGGCTCAGAGAAAATGGATGGATATACGGCAGCCCTCTAGAGGAAGGCAAGTCTCACCCAAAAAGTTAAACATCTTACAGTGACCAAGGAAATTTCTGCTAGTTGCCAAAACATTTCAGGAAGGGAGGAAGGGAGGAAGGGACAGAGAGTGGGAGAGAGGGGAAGGGAGGAGGCGGGGAAGGAGGGAGGAAGGAAGAGAAAGAGAAAAGGAAAGGGCAAGAAAAAGATAGATAATGCTCTCAAAAAAGGAAAGGTTGTGAATCAAAAAACTAATACTCTAAACTGGTTCTAACAATGACAGTGTAATCCTAGGCTACCTGCTGTTTCATTTCTACATCTGCACAACATAAAAACAGCATAAAAGACAATGTTTAGATATACTTGAAGTTTGCTGGACAATGCTAAGTTATTTGCTCTCTTTATTTGTAATTTTACTTTTCCATCCATGCTTTTGAACCTAATGAAGACCAACACTATACTGCAGCTGAAATATTTCTACCTTCACTCTTTTTTAGGCTTCTCAAATCACCTATTAAAAATGCTTTCTTTCGGACTTCCCATGTGGCTCACAACATAAAAATGCTTTCTTTCATTCTATTTTTCTCATAAGCAGTTCATTTTCATGTTTATCTGTTTCAGATAGAAAAAAAATGTAATTCCTTTCATCATAAAGCCATGCAATTTCCTTCATAATCGATTTTTTTTTTTGCTTTTTGTTGGGGGTGGGGGCACACTCGTGACATATGGAGGTTTCCCGGCTAGGAGTCAATTGGAGCTACAGCTGCTGGCGTACATCACAGCTCACAGCAATGTCGGATCCATAACCCACTGAGCGAGGCCAGGGATCGAACCTGCAACCTCATGGGTCCCAGTCAGATTGTTTCCGCTGCGCCACGATGGGAACTCTGCTAAAAGACTTCATCCTTGATTTACAACTGCTCCTTTTTTTTTTTTTTTAGCCCTCTAAACTTCCAAGTCAAAGTTTGGATTGTAAGTGCCAACATAAGGCCATCCACCAAAAGTCCATGTAAAATGTACTGTCCTCATTTACACTATAAACAAAAATTAATTCAAAATGGATCAAAGAGGGAATTCTCTGGTGACCTAGCAGTTGGGGACCTGGTGTTGTCACTGCTGTGGCTCGGGTTTGATCCTCTGGTCCAGCGACTTCCATGCTGGGTACAGCCCAAATTTAAAAAAGGATCAAAGACCTATATTTAAGAGCTAAAACTATAAAACTCTTAGAGGAAAACACAAGGGCAAAGCTGTGTGACAATGGATTTAGCAATGATTTCTTGAATATGCTGTATATGTTGTCAACAGCACAGGCAACGAAAATAAAACTGGTCTTCATCAAAAATTAAAAACTTTCACGCATAATAGGATACTACAAAGAGAGTTTAAAAAAAAAAAAAAAAACCGGAGTTCCCGTCGTGGCGCAGTGGTTAACAAATCTGACTAGGAACCATGAGGTTGCGGGTTCGGTCCCTGCCCTTGCTCAGTGGGTTGACGATCCGGCGTTGCCGTGAGCTGTGGTGTAGGTTGCAGACGCGGCTCGGATCCTGCGTTGCTGTGGCTCTGGCGTAGGCCAGTGGCTACAGCTCCGATTTAACTCCTAGCCTGGGAACCTCCATATGCCGCAGGTGTGGCCCTAAAAAAAAGACAAAAAATAAAAAATAAAATAAAATAAAGCTCTGACACATGCATTAGAATGAACCTTGAGGACATACGTCCAGTCAAATAAGCGAGACACAAAAGGACAAAAACGGTATGATTCTACTTATATGAGGTACTAGAATAGGCAAATTCATAAAGACAAAAGGTAGGTCAGAGGTTACCAGGTACTGACAAGAGGAGGAAAGGGGAGTTATCGTTTAATGGTTCCAGTTTTGATTTGGACTAGTGAAAAAGTTTTGGAAACAGACAGTGGTAATGTTTGTGATGACATTTTGAATGCAATTAATGCCAGAGAACTGCACACTTGTGAATGCTTTAAAATGTCAAATTTTATGTTGTGTATATTTTACGACAAAAACAAAGAAAGGCACTGTCCTCGTTTTAAGTGCTTAAAATCCAGACCACACGGACAACAAAGTTCTGATGCAAGAGAAGTGTATGAATCTCAGTGCAAAGTGCTGTCTAAAAAACTTTACTTTTATAATCATTTTTATTTATTTTTATTTTTCCTTATTTTTTAAATTTATGGAACCTTATTATTATTATTATTATTTGTCTCTTTAGTGCCGCACCTGTGGCATATGGAGGTTCTCAGACTAGGGGTCAAATCAGAGCAGCCAGTCGCTGGCCTACGCCACAGCAATGCCAGATCCAAGCCACGTCTGCAACCTACACCACAGTTCACAGCAACGCTGGATCCTTAACCCAATGAGAGAGGCCAGGGATCGAACCTGCACACTCATGGATTCTAGCCAGATTCGTTTCTGCCGAGCCATGATGGGAACTCCTAAAAAACTTTAAATGGATGCTGACTAATCAAAGCAATACTTAGAAGTGTGAACACAAAATGTTGCTATTTTTGGTTCAAACCTTTACCTAATAAAAGAAATATTTTGAGAAATATCTTAAATTTTTCTTTTCTTTTTTTTCCCTTTTTGCTTTTTGAGGGCTGCACCAGTGGCATGTGGAGGTTCCCAGGCTAGGCATCAAATCAGAGTTGTAGCCACCAGCCTATGCCACAGCCACAGCAATACCAGATCTGAGCCGCATCTGCAACCTATACCACAGCTCATGGCAATGCCAGATCCTTAACCCACTGAGCAGGGCCAGGGATCAAATCTGCATCCTCATGGATACTAGTCAGATATGTTCCTGCTGTGCCATGGCAGAAACTCCTTAAATGTTTTCTTAAGGCTCAAAACTACTTGGGGATATTTCTCTTGCTGTCACATTATTCATTATTTTGGTAACTTCATACTACATACATTGTTACACTACTCGAAAAGTAAGCTCTACTTCTCCATGTCAGAAAATAGCAATTATAAACAAAGGGGGACAGCCAGTGTAAATGCTATAGTGCTTGACTGGAATCAGAGTTCAGTATGGTTTTTAACACACATACACACATGAAAAGATACAGAAGTAAACATAGATTTTTTTTGTGTACGCATGGTTAGTATACACACATGTATTTCTAGCTCTGTTCACTGAGAGGGTCTAGGAGCAATGACATCCCAGTGGCAAACAGCACACACAGCACGCAGATTTTGGTTTCTAAATACCATTCCCCAAAAGAAAGAACCAGAGCTCCTTGGAGAAGTGGTTGTTTCTGGGGCTTCAGCAAGGAAAACATAAAAATAAGCCTGGACATCTTATGATGCCAGAAAATAGAAAGTGTTTTCCTCAAAGAGGATGGGGATTTTAAAAAGACAAAAAGCCTACCTGAAAGCTACAGAAGAACAATTTGAGAGATAAATAACGACAGAATTAGATTATAAACCATGGAGTTAAAGAAGTATCTATGACGCGACACTGATACATACAAATTACTAAATAAATAAATGTGGGAAAAGGGACAATTCTCCCTTAGAGAAGAATTCCAATTAATAAGTGTAGAAGGAAATGAAAAAAATATAAAATTGCCATCAGATGAGCACCACTATAATAACTGCTACAAGCAAGAACTACCAAAGAATGCTGCAATGAGTGGGCAAAAATTTGAGAACATTATCTGCACAGTTTCAAAGAATCGCCCCCAAGATATCCAGTAATTACAAAGGGGAAAAGAGTAACTCTACAAGCAGAGTAATTTAATAGACATGACCTTAAGGAGAGTTAGAATCATCTCTAATAAGATATGGTGACACCCTGTATCCTAGATGTGATGCAATGAGTAGGGCTCAACATCACTTCTGTAGTTTTTGTTTGTTTGTTTGTTTTTTCTTTTTGGGGCCGCACCCATGGCATATGGAGGTTCCCAGGCTAGGGGTCAAGTCAGAGCTGTAGCCACTGGCCTACACCAGAGCCACACCAACACAGGATCCAAGCCACGTCTGCAACCTTCACCACAGCTCACAGCAACATTGGATCCTTAACCCACTGAGCAAGGCCAGCGATAGAACCCACATCCTCGTGGATACTAGTTGGATTCGTTAACCACTAGCCATGACAGGAACTCCACTTCTATAGTGACCACATGCATCACAAACACAAAGGTAGTTGAAGATGAAAAGACTATCACAGATCAGAAGAGACTAAATGCAGTGTCTGACCCTGGACTGAATCTTAAAAGAGGTAAAGGACATCAGAAGAAAAGCTGGTGAGATTCAATTAAGGTTTGTAGTTCAGGTAACAGTATTGTGCCAGTGTTAATTTCCTCAGCTCTCTGTATTGTTTATACTTCTCTGTAAGGCTAAAATTATTTCAAAATTAAAAAAAAAAAAAAACTGGGGAGTTCCCACTGTGGCTCAGCAGGTTAAGACTCCAACTAATATCCATCAGGATATGGGTTCAATCCCTGGCCTCACTCAGTAGGTTAAGGATCTGGTGCTGCGGCAAACTGCAGCGAAGGCTGAATGCAGCTCAGATCCCACGTTGCTGTGACTGTGGCACAGGCCAGCAGCTAGAGCTCAGATTCAACCCCTATCCTGGGAACATCCATATGCCAAGAGTGTGGCCCTTAAAAAAAAAAAAAAATTTAGTATCCTGTTTCTCTCCTTCAAGTGAATTAAAACAAAGTTGAGAAATTCAAGAAATATTTACACAGGGTAAATCGGACATTTCATTATTTGAAAAGCAATCTAGGAGTTCCCACTGTGGCTCGGTGATAACGAACCCAACTAGAATCCATGAGGATATGGATTTGATCCTTGGCCTCACTCAGTAGGTTAAAGATCCGGCATTGCCATGAGCTGTGCTATGGGTCACAGACATGGCTTTGGATCTTGCTTTGCTGTGGCTGTGATGTAGGCCAGCAGCTGTAGCTCCAATTCAACTCCTAGCCTGGGAACGTCCATATACCACGGGTATGGCCCTAAAATGACAAAAAAAAAAAAAAGCTTACAGCTGGTCAGAGAAATAAAAATGATAAACTATTAACTTGATTGATGAAAAACTCTAACACACACACAATCAGGCTATAATCTGATGATTGATTAAATAACAGTAACAACATTGAATGTACATAAATGAAAATCCTCTGGATAATAAAATTTTCAAATAGGACATTAACATCTATACATCAACAGAGTTCAAGTAAGCTTAATATGCCCACCACACATATTTCATCATGATTAGTGTCTAATGCTTCAAAAAGAAATATTAAATATTTTCTACCAAAGATTATATATATTTCTCCAACCTAGAAACTAGCTGCTTGCTTTAATCTCAGGCAAAAAAGAATAAAAAGGAGGCAATGTAACAAAAATAACCACAAAAATCAAACTGAACAAAACAGTTCATAGGAGCTCCTGTTGTGGCTTTGCGGTTAACAAATCCGACTAGGATCCATGAGGATGTGGGTTCGATTCCCGGCCTTGCTCAGTGGGTTGGATCTGGTGTTGCTGTGGCTGTGGTGTAGGCCAGCAGCTGTAGCTCTGATAGGACCCCTAGCCTGGAAACTTCCATATGCCACCAGTGCAGCCCTAAAAAAGCAAAAAAACAAAAACAGAAACAGTACAAAAATCAAGAACAATCTCAGGAAGTTTCCACTGTAGCACAGTAGGTTAACAATCCTACTGCAGCAGCCCAGGTCACTGCGGAGACACGGGTTTAACTCCTTGCCTAGTGCAATGCGTTAAGGATCCCATGTCACCGAAGCTGTGGCACAGGTCACAGCTGTGGCTCAGATTCAAGCCCTGGCCCTTAAAAAAAAAAAAAAAAAAAAGAACAATCTCAGGAAAAAAAAAGAAAAGAAGTAGATCAATTTACACAGAAAGTATCTGTCAAAAAAAAAAAAGCATCTGGCTAAAGACAGCTAACTGAAAAACAAAATGTCAACCAATATAAAAAATATTATAAAATTCAGTAGAGAACATAATGAGCCGGGGGGGGGGGGGGGGGTTGGTATTTTTTTTGCTTTTCAGGGTTGAACTTGGTGGCATATGGAAGTTCCCAGGCTAGGGGTCTAATTGGAGCTGTAGCCGCCAGCCTATGCCAGAGCCACAGCCATGCCAGATCCAAGCTACATCTGCAACCTACACCACAGCTCACAGCAACACCAGATCCTTAACCCACTGAACAAGGCCAGGGATCAAACCCACATCCTCATGGGTACTAGTAGTGTTCATTATCACTGAGCCACAACGGGAACTCCAATGCATCTGGATTTTTAATTCTTCAAAATAATAAAGCTTAAAGCACAGTAGGTGAAAATATTCTACTCCCCCTCCTCCAGGTCAATCAACTGGGTTCAAATGCATCCCAAAAGTTTTTATCTCAAAATTTGTAAGAATCAAAGGAACATCACTCTTTTAGTATCTCCAACAGGCCTTTCCAAACACACAGTAATATAGCTGAAGATCTACACACAGATCTTCTTCAGCCTAAGATGGGCTTACATCCCACTAAACCCATCTTAAGTGGAAAATACCCCATGCTGAAATACATTTAATACACCTAACCTACAGAACGTCCTAGCTTAGTCTCGCCTAGCTTACATAAGCCCACAGCTGGGCCAAATCATCTAACACTTTATTATCTACTTTATAATAGTGTTAAATACCTCATGTAATTTACTGACTACCACACTGAAAGTGAAAAACAGAATGGTTGTCTGAGTCCAGAACAGTTGCAAGTACAACCGTATTGGTTGTTCACTCTTAAGATCACATGGCTAACTGGGAGCTGAGGCTCGCAGCCACTGCCCAGCATCTCGAGAGTATCATACTAGCACAAAAAAAGATCGAAATTCAAAATTCCAAGTATGGTTTCTGCGTAGTGCATATTGCTTTTACGCCACCCTAAAGTTGAACATTTTTAAGTCAAACTATCATAAATCGGGGACAGTCTGTATTCTTAAACATAGTAACACAAGGATTATGTTAACATCTGCAATGCAATAGAAACATTACTGTTAAGAGCCAAACCTAGGCAGAGTCAGGTCACGCTGAACAAATAGTTTGATTATTAACTGATTACTGACAGAATTCAGCCATATATCTCAAGTATCAATAATGGGTTATGTCTCATGATAACATGCTTGCTTGTTTCTCTAAGACTTTAACGTTAGCCAGTAAAACTTCAAAATATTAAGAGTCAAGGACTGATCTGATCACCAATTTACTTGAATTTAACTGACAGCGCATACATGAAAACACTGCTTTCAACCATAACATTCTTCTAGAATATAAAAAAAAGAGGTAGATAAAAAAGGTGAAACACAAAAGAAACAGGGCAATCTCTTGTAAAAAGCCTCACAAAAAGTAACAGCTCTTTAAACAACTCCTCAACTGCAGGTCCCAAACTCAAGGAGCACAGGGCCCTAGGGCTATCTCCTTTTCTTTCTACATTCTTTCTTGAGCTGGTCTCATACTGTTTCCTAAATACTATTTAATGCTCTAAAAAATACAAGGTGTCAAAGCAAGTAGAGGATGCCAGCCCTCCGGCCAAGTTACGAGACGACTATATACATTTGCTTACATATGCACAAATATATCTTTGAAAAGATGAGTATGAAATCACTAACATGTCTGACCTTGATGAAAACTGTGGGGACAAGAAATAGAGGTGGTTTTTTTTGTCTTTTTTTTTTTTTTTACGGCCGCATCAGCAGCATATGGAAGTTTCCAGGCTAGGAGTCCAATTGGAGCTGTAGCCGCTGGCCTATGCTACAGCCACAGCAACACCATATCTGAGCTGCTTCTGCGACCTACACCACAGCTCACAGCAATGCTGGATCCTTAACCCACTGATCAAGGCCAGGAATCGAACCCACAACCTCATGGTTCCTAGTCAGATTTGCTTCTGCTGAGCCATGACAGGAACTCCCAAGAAATAGAGATTTTCATCCTGTATACCATCAAACATTTCAAATTCTGAATCATATGAAAGTCATTTTTATTCAAAACAAAACTGGAATTCCCTGGTGGCCCAGGGGTTAAGGATCAGCATTGTCACTGTTGTGGCTTTAGTCACTGCCCTGATTCAGGTTCAACCCCTGGCCTGGGGACTCCCACACATCATGGGTGCAGCCAAAAATAATAATTATAATAAACCAACAGATAAAGGTGGACAACTCCCCATCTCTTTCACCATAATTTAAGTCCTATGAAGGCAGATAATTGCGTCTATTTTTTCACTATTATATATGCCCCCTACCTAATCCACAGCTGGTGCTTAAAAAATATTTGTTGAACGAATGAGTCCCTGATCTGTCAACTAAATTCCAGACTTAAGACATCCAACTGCCTGCTCCTCCCCTCCACCTCAACCCGTACGAGGTCCTATTTAAGATGTCCCATCCAACTCTACACCCACAAAACCACCCGCTTCCCTGATTTCTCCGTCTTATTATATGACATCGCCATCTTCCAGATGAAGCCCCAAACCCAGGAGTCACCCCTGTCCCAGCCAACTGCACTCCCATCCAAACCATGCCAGCTTCAGTATTTTTAACTCCCAAATCTCCCAAATACATCTCAACATTCTTTTTTTTTTTTTTTTCGTCTTTTCTAGGGCCACTTCTGAGGCATATGGAGATTCCCAGGCTAGTGGTCTAATCGAAGCCATAGCTGCTGGGCCTACACCAGAGCCACAGCAACGCAGGATCCTTAACCCACTGGGCAAGGCCAGGAACCGAACCCGCAACCTCATGGTTCCTAGTCGGATTCGTTAACCACTGTGCCACGACGGGAACTCCCATCTCGACATCTTTTTCACTTGGATCCAGTCACTATTCAAATCTGCCACAGCCTTCCCACTGGCATCCCTGCTTTTCTCCTCTAAGCCAATCTCCACAGTCAGACTGCAAACCAGACCCTATCACTCCCAGCCTCTCAAAAGGTGAAGAGCTTTTCAGTGTACTTTAACAATAAGAGCCAAACTGCACCGGATGATAGACCCCTGGCTATGACCTAACCTCCTATCTCTCCCTAGGGTCCCCACCCACCTCCACTGAGTTTCTTTCAGTTTGCTGAACTCAAGCTCAAGCTTCGTCTCTGGGCATTTCCATGTGCTGTTCCCTCAGACAAGAACACTCTTCCCTCAGACATCCAAGGCCTAAATCCTTCTCACATTTCGGATATCAGGTCAAAAGTCACCTCCAACAGGTCTTTCCTGACCACAGCATCTAAAGGAGTCTCTCCCAGTCACTACCACAACTCCCTCTTTAACTTCCTTCGTAGTAGCACTTATGAGTCTCTGGATTTACTTTTATCTTTAATTACTTTCTGTCTTTCCCTTACCTCCCAGAACTGAAGCTCCAGGAAGGCAGAAATTTCATGAGTACCCCTAATGCCTCCAGGAATTCTTGGCATCTGTCCCCAGTGCTTAATCAACACTGAACTGATAGACGAGGCAAAACTCACTTTAAAGAAGGTCCACAACATTTTAATTTAGTGACAGACTAGTGAATATAAAAAACACAAACGACCTTCGTACATAAACCACTGGAAAATCACCAGAGGGTGGAGAGGAAGTAAGCGTATTTCAGATGCATGTGAACATTCAAACACAAAGAAACGGTATTTTTCATATTCTATGTACATGCATGCTATAAAGCTGGTCCCCCAACTTATAAATAGCATCTGAGGAAGGTGGGGGAAGAGTAACTCAAAACACTGTGTCCAAGAGTTCCTGGTGTGGCTCCTGACTAGTATCCATGAAGACTCGGGTTCCATCCCAGGCTTCACTTAGTAGGTTAAGGATCCAGCGTTGCCATGAGCTGTGGTGTAAGTCACAGACGTAGCCTACACTGGTGTTGCTGTGGCTGTGGTGCAGGCAAGCAGCTACAGCTCAGATTCAACCCCAGCCTGGAAACTTCCTTAGGCCATGGGTACTGCCCTAAAAAGCAAAACAAACAAACAAGCAAACAAGCAAACAAAACATACTGTGTCCATCTGCTATTTCATCTCTCTTTTGTTTTGTTTTTTTCTTTTTAGGGCTGAGCCCACGTGGCATATAAAGTTCCCAGGCTAGGGGTCCAATCAGAGCTACAGTTGCAGGCCTACACCACAGCCACAGCCACATCAGATCTGAGCCATGTCTGGGACTTACACCACAGCTGATGGCAACACTGGATCCTTAATCCACCGAGCGGGGCCAGGGATGGAACCCGTAACCTCATCATTCCTAGTCAGGTTCATTTCCGCTGTGCCACAACAGGAACTCCCTCATCTCTGACTCTTTTGGAAGGGTCTTTCGAACACTGTATTTGGGCAAAAGAGGCAAAACATAAACAACCTGTTCAACTGCCTGTCTTTTTGGAAAGAAATGTGAGACTGTAAAGGAGTGTTTTAAAATGTCTATTAGGTAGTCAACAGTAAATCAGAACTAAGTGATCATTTCCGATACTTTACTATGAATGTAGATTTGGGACAGGTCTATTTCAAAGATGTTTGTACTGTAAAGTCAGAGCGTCTGTAGCGAATGTTAATCGTTTTTATCTTATTATATTCAAAATTTAAACTTCCAAGGTACTGCCTTGAAACTGGCAATAGTAACCCCTGGGGGAAAAGGGAGGATTTAACAATAATAACAGTCTGCAACTCACAGATGTTTTATGTTCATGAATCTATTTGCAGGGTAGTAGGGAATGGTCCAGACTCCCTGGTGTGTAACTAAGTGCTCTAAAGAGAGTCTAAGGATCTTATTTCACCAGACCCTAAGTGTTGAGACAGGTCTAGCATGCACGAAGGACACTCCTCCCCAGAGCTATCAATCTTCGCTGTCTGCGGAAACAAAAGTAAAAACACTCGTGGTAACGATGTAACAGACTGATGCGCCCTCCCCACCCAGCGCCCCGCAAACGCACAGAGCTGTGTGCCGGGGCGAGCACATAAATAAGCAGAGAAGAACACGCACTCGCACCTTCCCTCCTTAGGAGGAAAATGGGGCCGAGGGAGGGGCGGCCAAGGCCGGCTTGGGAGGCCCGAGATGCAGTCCGGGGGATGGCCAGGCTCTGGGGCCGGCGCTCCGGGAAGCGGGGTCACCCATAAGAAATCCTGTGCCCGGCCGTCCCTCCATCACTCCCCTCCCCCCGCCCCGCGCCCCCAACTCCTCTCCCCGCCCCAGCCCCGCCACCCACTAACCGGGAAAGGAAGTTTCCCGGCACCCGCAGCCAGCTCCAGGCCCTCGGCTGGTTACCTGATGCAGAGGCGGGACGCGGGGCAGGGGCCGGGGTAGGGAGGCAGCCGGAGGGCGCGCAGGACGAAGCCCGGCGAGGAGGGTGGGCGGCGGCGGCTGTCAGCTCCGTCCCCGCTCACAGCGCTGCCATTACTGCGCGCAGGCGCCTCCCCGCCGGCCGCCGCCACCGCCGAGATGCGGGGGGTGGCCCGGCCTGGGGCCGTGGCCAGGCGCTCACCTGCCGCCGCGGGGACACGGCAGCGCTCCGGGATGGCACAGGACAGTGCGGAGCGGAGAGGGGAGAAGGGTGAGCGGGCTACGCAAACCGTGAAACCACCGTCTTCCGACGCCCCGCTTCCCCGACACGCCCTCGGGGCGCCTCTTCCGCGGCCTCCAATTCCCCCCCCCTCGACGGCGATGGTAGAGTCCATGTACGGCGAGCGCCGAGGGCCGTTCCTGTGCGATCGCGGGAGGCCGCGGGATCCTTGCTCCGAAGTGCTGCGCGCGGCGCCTGCTGCCCACCAGCACTCGCGGTTCGATGAGCTCGGGGATTGGGGACCCCCAAGCTTGGGACTGCTGATAAGAGCGTGTACCAAGGGCAGTTTCAACACAAGGACCTTTTCCCTTGAGTTCTTTCAGACCTGTATGAACATTCTGAGACACCACCATCCACTTGCCACCTACTTCCATGGGCTTTTCGAAGGATCAGTATGTACAGCAAAACTATTTTTCCTCGGATCTACTCCTTTTCTAGTGGATTTTTAGCTTATACATTCCTGAGGGATAAGTATTTATTTTCAGTAAAGGCATGTCTCTTCACAGCCGTGACTCAACTGCCCGCCTCCTGGCACCTGTCAGTCTAAGGGTTTCCTCACCTACAGTTTCTAAGGGTGATGTTGACAAAGCGCAGCCTTACCCTTCACTTCCTGGTGCACACAACCGCACAGGGAGCAAAACCTGACTTTATTTCTTATCAGCCTTTCCTATCCTCAAGATCTCAGAAATCAGAGTCTAGTCTTAGTGCCTTCTGAGCAAGCCTTTCCCTTCCAACACTCTTCAAACTATTCAGACCAATCTTTAAGGCCCGTTTAAAATCTTGTCCCCCAAACAGATTAAGTCCCACCAAACTTTCCCCATTCAAATCTGCCTTTCATGGCACTTGAAGGCTACAATCCTCATTTTAAGAAAGTTATTGTCTCCTGGAGTTCCTATCCTGGAGGAGCGGAAACGAATGGCTAGGAACCATAAGGTTGTGGGTTCGATTCCTGCCCCACTCAGTGGGTTAAGGATCTGGCGTTGCCGTGAGCTGTGGCGTAGGTCGCAGACGTGGCTCGGATCTGGTGTTGCTGTGGCTGTGGCATGGGCCAGCGGCTACAGCTCCAATTAGACCCCTAGCCTGGGAACCTCCATATGCCTCCTGTGCAGCCCTAAAAAGCTAAAAAAAAAAAAAAAAAAGGAATTTCCATTATGACTTGTTTTCTCACTTTCTCCCTCTTCTAATTCAGCAATTTTCCAAGTGTGACCCCCAGATCTCTGGAAATCACCAAGACCTTTTCAAGATTCCTGGTATTAAAAATGATCTTTGTTGTAAATGACACGTTCTTTGTCTTTTTTTCCGGGTTCACATAGCACTGCTGACATCATCTCAGCAGGATTCAAGAGCATGGCACAAAGCTATTCCACTGGTTGTTACATTGCTGCCACACACTCCTAGTTTGTTTTTTAAAATTTAGGAATATGGGAGTTCTCGTAGAACCCGACTAGTAACCATGAGGATGTGAGTTCGATCCCTAGCCTCCCTCAGTGGGATAAGGATCCAGTGTTGCAGCAAGCTGCAGGATAGGATGTCAAGGCGGCTAGCTAGGATCCTGCGTTGCTGTGGCTGTAGTATATGTAGGCTGGCGGCTGCAGCTCCAATTCAACCGCTAGCCTGGGAACTTCCATATGCCACAGGTTTGGCCCAAATAAATAAATAAATCCAGAAATTTAGGAATATCCTTTATGAAATAGTTAAAAATATATATAAATTCTATAAACTTCAACCCTGAATACATGTCTTTCCTACATTGTGAGTGAAGAAACAAGAAGCACATGTGCACTCTTGTTGTCTACCAAAGTAGCATGGCTGTCTCGAAGAAAAAATACTTGAGTGGCTGAACTAGATGTTTTTTCTTTTCTCTCTCTCTCTCTGTTTTGTTTTGTCTTGTGTTTTGTTTTGTCTTTTTGGGGTTTTTTTTGGTTTTTTTTTTTTTTTTTTTTTTTTTTTTTTGTCTTTTTGCTATTTCTTTGGGCCACTCCCGCAGCATATGGAGGTTCCCAGGCTAGGGGTCGAATCGGAGCTGTAGCCGCCGGCCTACGCCAGAGCCACAGCAACGCAGGATCCGAGCCGCGTCTGCAACCTACACCACAGCTCAGGGCAATGCCGGATCCTTAACCCACTGAGCAAGGGCAGGGACCGAACCCGCAACCTCATGGTTCCTAGTCGGATTTGTTAACCATTGTGCCACGACGGGAACTCCTGTCTTTTTGTTTTTTTAGGGCTGCACCTGAGGCATGTGGAGGTTCCCAGGCTAGGGGTCAAATTGGAGCTGTAGCTGCCGGCCTACATCACAACTCACGGCAATGCCAGATCCTTAACCCACTGAGCGAGGCCAGGGATTGAATCTCTGTCTTCATGGATACTAGTCAGAGCCACAATGGGAACTCCTGAACTAGCTGTTTTTTCACAGAACATCATTTTTCCTTAAAAGAACAACTGACACAAAAAAACTAATGTTACTCTGACTTGGGAATTGATATGTTTCTCCAAAATGAATAAAGTGAGGCTAACACTTCAAGCAAAACAACTGACAGTGTTTGTTGCCAATGATAATATTTAGCTTTAAAGTGAAATTTGAAAATTTGTGTTAACACTGTCAATGGAAATAATCAGTAAACAATTTATAAACAGAAAAGAGTTTTATTCCAGCCAAACTGAGGACTATATCCTGGGAGACACAGATTCAAAAAGCACTTGAATTGTGATCCTCCAGGCTCCAAAATGGGGGAGACTTATATATAAGCCACAAAATTACCTATATTATTTGTCAAGAATTAGGATTAAACACAGTATTTTAAATCAATTCTACAGCAATAAAATTTTTAAAAATTAAAATTAAGGAGTTCCCATTGTGGCACAGCAGAAATGAATCCAACTAGTATCCGTGAGGATGTGGGTTCGATTCCTGGCCTCGCTCAGTGGGTCAGGGATCCAGCATTGCCATGAGCTGTGGTGTAGGTTGCAGACATGGCTTGGATCCCGAGTTGCTATGGCTACGGTATAGGCCAGCAGCTGTAGCTCCAATTCGAATCCTAGCTTGGAAACTTCCATATGCTGCCAGCACAGCCCTTAAAACAATAATAATAATAATAATAATAATAATAATAATAATAATAATAAATTAAATTCTTTTAAAGAAAAAAAAGAATTGTAAGATGGATTGGATCTGGCAAGAAGGATGCTTGTTAAGTAAGGATTGTTTGTGGTCCAAAGGGGTTGCATAGTTAGAAGAAAAGACCTAGGAGTTCCCATCATGGTGGAAGGAGATCATCGTCTCTGGAGCCCTGAGATGCAGGTTCGATCCCCACCCCAGCAAAACAGGTTAAGGATCAGGCATTGCCACAGCTGTGGTGTAGGTCACAACTACGGCCTGGATCTGATGCCTGGCCTGGGAACTCCATATGCCACAGGGTGGCCAAAAAAGAGAGAAAAAAAAAAAAGAAAGAAAAAGGAGAACTTGAGACTGTAAGGTTCCAGCTGTCAGCTGCCAGCAGATGTTGTTTTGAGAACAGCTGGTGGTGTCCTTGAGTTCAGAAAATTCAAGTTCTCAGTGATGCAGTAACATGTCTGAAACCATATCCACAATGGCCACCGGCTCCATGTGGAATGCCTGCACCGCAATTATTCCATTTTGATGTTTTTCGATGCATACTTTTATTTAATGGTTAAAGTAGATGTACACTGTATATTAGACAGGCTATTCTAGTTAGCCTAAAGTTCAAGCCAAATCATATATAAGCCAGAATGACTTCACCATACCTCAATATGTGAAAATTTATTCCATTACCACCATGAGCTTGGCAGTTTAAAGACTTTTCTGATGAGATACATTGTTATTAATGACCATGATTTTCTGATACTGTATGAGATAGCTCAACATATGGAAGATCTACATGACACAGGGAACCAATATTTTCCAAATGACCAATGCAGGACATTTCAAAATCATCCATGGATAAAAAAATCCATTCAAAATGCAAGATAGACCAATGAATAGATAGGTGTGTGTGTTTATGTTTGCATGTGAGTAAACACACATAAAAAAATGAGTACAAAAGATTAATTGATAGGGTTTCAGATTTTCACTGCAACTAACCTTTAAGAAACGTCTACCTGTCACAGAGTTCCCATGGTGGCTCAGCAGTTAACGAACCCAACTAGTATCCATGAGGTTTCTGGTTCCATCTCCGGCCTTGCTCAGTGGGTTAAGGATCCGGCGTTGCCATGACCTGTGGTGTAGGTCGCAGACATGGCTCAGATCCTGCGTTGCTATGGCTGTGGTGTAAGCTGTCAGCTATAGCTCTGATTCCACCCTTAGTGTAGGAACTTCCATGTGCCGTGGGTGCAGCCCTAAAAGACAGAAGACAAAAACAAACAAAAAGAAATGTCTAGCTTTCAAATTTTCTGTAGTATCAGAGAATATCCAGTTACCCAAAAAAACTATTAAATTATCCTTCTAATCTTCATAATTTCTTCATACCCCTCAATCAGGGAGCACCTAGCTAACTTTTATTCAGCAGGATATTGAAATAGGCAAAAACAGAAAGCGATGCCATTCTTTTCACTAAAAGAATGAAAACTCACGGAATTTTTTTTTACTTTGGAAAATATGGTAACTTTCTGCAAAAACACATAATCTATGTTAAAATGTGTTTGGTTTTTTTAAATTAATAATTAGTTTTAAATTTCTCTTTTTCATGCTAATATGGTAACTAGGCTAGATATAACCCACATAAACATAAGCTCTTTGAGTTCCTCAATAATATTTAAGAGTGTAAAGTGGTCCAGAGACCAGGAAGTTTTGAGAACAGTTGCCCTGAACTCATGAAGCACCCCTGCTCTCACTGCGTTTTGCAAACTCCATCTGGAGGTGTGGATTAGAGTGGAGGACACCAACTATGAATCATGGTAAGACGCTTCTATTTCCAAACTCTAGAGATTTTTCTGGAATGTGTATCTTACCCTCAGTGGATAATAGGGAAATTCCATTTCTCAAAAAGTTATAGTATATAAGCCCTTAATATCTTATGTTAATATCACAGCGTTGCCGTGAGCTGTGGTATAGGTCGAAGATGAGGCTCGGATCCCGAGTTGCTGTGGCTGTGGTGTAGGCTGGCGGCTACAGCTCCAATTTGACCCCTAGCCTGGGAACCTCCGCATGCCATGCCTGCAGCCCTAAAAAGACAAAAGAAAAAAAGAAAAAAAACCTATTGATGTTATAGAAATAGATAACCATGTTTAGGTTGATAACTATCCCTCAAGGTTTCTCTATGAGTATGATTTAGTATATCTACCCAAACCAGATCTTTTTGTTTGTTTTTTTAGGGCAGCACCCGAGGCATATGGAGGTTCCCAGGCTAGGGGTCAAATTGGAGCTGTAGCCGCCAGCCTATGCCACAGTCACAGCAACACTGGATCCTTAACCCCCGATCGAGGCCAGGGATTGAACCTGACACAGTGGAAATGAATCTGACTAGGAACCATGAGGTTTCCAGTTCAATCCCTGGCCTCCCTCAGTGGGTTAAGGAGCCGGTGTTGCCATGAGCTATGGTGTAGGTCACAGATGCGGCTCGGATCTAGCGTTGCGGTGGCTGTGGCATAGGTGGGCGTATGACCCTAAAAAAAAAAAAAAAAAAATTTGGAGTTCCCAATGTGGCACAACAGAGTTGGTGGGTTCTCTGCAGCTGTGGTATAGGTTGCAACTGTGGCTCAGATCTAACCCCTGGCTAGGGAACTCCAAATGCCACAGGGCGGCCAAAAAAGAAAACAAGCATTTTTCACCTTTGTTTCCAGTAAACTAAAAAAGAATAAGAGAGAGATTGAAGAACAGTTTTCCTGTTTGGAGTGGCTGATTAAGGAGTGGTTTTGTGCTTACTCAATTGCAAGGCTCCTCTTTGGAGAAACATCTGACACTAGGGCTGGGGCAGGAAACACACAAGATGAGCCTGGAACCTCTTGCAGTGTAAAAAAGTAAGGAAGTCCTCAAAAATAAAAACATCCACATTGGCAGGAGTATGTCAAAGGGCATGGGAGTCAATTGAAGGAGCTCCCGACAGCCAAAGATAGAACAATGTAAGTAAAAAAAACAATAGAATCGAAGATGATAATGTATTATCCATGGGTCCATACTAATATACATAAATGACTGGATAGAGAGTTACACAGGGTGAAGACTCTCCTGCAGGGAAATTCTAAATAAATTCAGTAGGTACTCCCCCTAAAGGGAGAGGAGCATAATTCCCCACTCTTTAAGATTAGACCAGGAAAAGTGACTTCCTTCCAAAGAATATAATACAGAAAGGGAATTTATTTATTTTTATTTATTTATTTTTATTTATTTATTTATTTTTGTCTTTTTGCTATTTCTTGGGCCGCTCCTGCGGCATATGGAGGTTCCCAGGTTAGGGGTCTACTCGGAGCTGTGGCCGCCAGCCTACGCCAGAGCCACAGCAACGCGGGATCCGAGCCGCGTCTGCAACCTACACCACAGCTCACGGCAACGCCGGATCCTTAACCCACTGAGCAAGGGCAGAGACCGAACCCGCAACCTCATGGTTCCTAGTCAGATTCGTTAACCATTGCGCCACGACGGGAACTCCCAGAAAGGGAATTTAAAGGAGTGACATTTTAGTGGAGAAATTGGCAAATGTCACTTCAGCCAGACAATTAAGGTCAATGATAACTCACGGCTAATAGTAAGTGATGGGATAAGAACAGCAATTTACAACTTGTGATCTTCCTTCCTCCCCCAAACCTAAAATTCCAGGCTAATCATGAGAAAATGTCAAATAGAGGGGCATCCTACAAAATACCTGACCAGTAATCCTTAAAACCGTCAAGCTCATCAAAAACAAGATAAGTCTTATCTCAATAAACCTGAAAGAAAAAAAAAAAAACTGCAAAAACAAACCAGAAAACAAGTCTGAGAAACTGTCACAGCCAAGAGGAGACATGACTGCTGAAAGTAAGATGAAGAACCAGAGAGGATCCTGGAAGAGAAAGAGGACATAGAGAGTTCCCACTGTGGTGCACAGGGATCAGCAGCATCTTAGGAGCGCTGGGACGTGGGGTTTGATCCCCAGCTCAGCACAGTGGATTAAAGATCTAGAGTTGCCAAAGTTGAGGCTTAGATCAAGACTGCGGTTCAGATCTGATTCTTGGCCTGGGTCACTCCATATGCCCCAGCACGGCCAAAAAAAAAAAGGACATTAGGTAAAGACTGAGATTTGAATCATGTGGATTATAGCTAACAACAAGTTATCAAAATACATTCATTAATTTAACAAATGTGTCATCAACAGGTAAGAGGTTAATAGGGGAAATGAGGTGGGGAGAAGAGAATGTGGGAACTCCCCATTATCTGCTCAATTTCTATGTAAATTTAAAACTATTCTAAAAAATAAAGTCTATTAATTTTTTAAAAGAGTTATCGAGGAGTTCCCATCGTGGCTCAGTGGTTACAAACCCAACTAGTATCCATGAGATCTAGGATTTGATCCCTGTACTGGTGCAGTGGTTAAGGATCTAGTGTTGCTGTGGCTGTGGTGTAGACCTGCAGCTACAGCTCCAATTCGACCCCTCGCTTGGGAACTTCCATGTGCCACAGGTGCAGCCGTAAAAAGAAAAAATAATAATAAATAAAAATAGAAAATAAAAAGAAAAGTAAAGATATCCTCTTTTAAATTAAAAAAGAGAGTTTCCTCGTGGCACAGTGGGTTAAGGATCCGGCGTCACTGCAGTCGTTCGGATTGCTGCTGTGGCTCTTGGCCCCGGACCTTCCACATGCCACGAGAGTGGCCCCCCAAAAAATTGCTTATGAGTCCTTTATTTTTCTTTGCAGTCACATTCAGACAGGTAATTGAACATGATCAAAGCTATGTCAAATGAGAGCTCATTTTGGAGAAATACCCAATACGTTCACTATCTATGATAGTGCACTTAGAAGGTGGTTTCCCAGGGTTGGGAAGAGGATGAATCTGAGTGATGGATTACACTAAATAATATGTAATATGTGAAAGAAGGAGAGAGGACGTTTTTCTCAACTGTTATATTAAAAATATGTGTGTCACTGGAGTACAGCATGAATCATGATCCACCCAGATAAGTGTGATGAAAAGCAAGATGGGAGAACTTGTAAGTTAAAAATCTAGGAGAAAGGGATAAAGAAAACAGAGCAAATCAAAAGCGGCGAGCCTGGAAGGAAGCTAATTTACTGAAGGGGTAAGTAGGCTGAAAGATACAATCTCTGGGCAACGGAAGGAGGTGGATCAATAGAACCAGTGGGTCCTAAGTGCCTCGTCTGCTCAATCCCAATGTTGGAAATAGGAATTACAACTTCCTACATAATTGCAAGATTATGCAACCAGGTTTTTAAAATAGCATATCTAGGTATGGCAAGGTTAAGAGCCAGTAAATAGAATACATGAGTCAAGTAAGAAAAAAAAATTCATCCTTTTATCCTTACAGTTTGCTTGTCTAGATCTCTACAGATAAGCAGAGAAGCCCAATAACATACGAAGAATTGCACAATGGTTTATGTTTACTAAAGCACACTATACAAGTTCCTGAAATGGCTCAGCAGAAACAAATCTGACTAGCATCTAGGAGGGCACAGGTTCAATTCCTGGCCTCAAGCTCAGGGGGTCAAGGATCCAGTGTTGCTGTGAGCTGTGGTGTAGGTTGCAGACATGGCTCAGATTTGGCGTTGCTGTGGTTGTGGCCAGCAGCTAAGTTACAGCCCTGTTTGGACCCCTAGCCTGGGAACCTCCATACGTTGCTGATGTGGCCCTAAACAAAACAAAATAAAACAAAACAAAACAAACAGACATGCTGTAAAACAAAATATCCATGTAACTCACTAACCTAAAAAAAAAAGTTACCAACCTCTTGATTTCAAAAAGATGTATTTTGCTAGTAAAAAAAGAGAAAACAAAGTGAAATATTCAGATGTACAACACGTGTGTACATGTGGAGGGTCGTTGTACCTCTACTGTGTCTAACAAGGAACCACTTCAGAGCCTCATCACACTTCCTTTGAGAGTGTTTAGGACGGTAGGAAAGACGGGAAGCATGATGTCTTTACACTGTTTTACACTTTGTTTTTATTTATATTTATTTTAAATTGTCATGTGGTAAAATTGGTTGGGGGAGAGGTGTACATTTCTATCAAATTTAACATTTAGATCTGCGTAGCCGCCAACACCGTTGGAATTCAGAACTCCAACACCCAAAAAGCACTTTCATGCTGCTCCTTTATAGCAATCGCTCTGCTGATCTCCTTGTCACCATGGGTTCTTGTCCAAGTTCTTTCTTATTTAAGTTTCCCTCCACTCTAGTCATTTTTTTTTAATTCTTTTATTTTATTTTATTTTATTTTTGTCTTTTTAGGGCCGAACCTGTGGCATATGGAAATTCCCAGGCTAGGGGTCAAATCAGAGCTGTAGCTGCTGGCCTACAGCAGTGCCAGATCTAAGCTGAGTCTGCAATCTACACCACAGCTCACGTCAACACCGGATCCTTAACCCAGTGAGCAAGGCCAGGGATCGAACCTGTGTCTTCGTGGATACTAGTAAGATTCGTTTTTGCTGAGCCACAGTGGGAACACTTCCCAGTCATTTCTGACCCCAGAAAAGACAGGGAAAAGCACAATGCTATCTGTGTGGGTTTGTACTGGTCATGAGAAGAAGAAAGAGACAGGAGAAGAGGCCTTCCAGGTAGTGAGAAAGCAGCGACTGCATTCAGAAGACAGTTTCCACTCTTTTCTCTGGGTAGCTCCCATCACTTCAAGGAAGTTATGGGTTCCTCACCCATGAAAATCAGGAGTTGAAGTTAAACTTGTATAAATTAAGACACAGAACCTGCAAGTCAAGATATTCCTAAAGGAAGATTATAAAATCATTTCTTTTACAAATTTAAAGTTGATATGTAGTTTTTTGTTGTTTTGGTTTGTTTTGTTTTGTTTTGTTTTGTTTTTTGCTTTTTAGGGCCTCACCTACAGCACATGGTAATTCCTAGGCTGGGGTGGAATTGGAGCGGTAGCTGCTGGCCTACACCATAGCGACAGCAACTCCGGATCCTCCACATCTGTGACTTACACTGCAGCTCACAGCAACACCAGATCCCCAACCCACTGAGCAAGGTCAGGGATCGAACCCACATCCTCACGGATACTACTCAGATTTGTTTCCACTGCATCACAATAGGAACACCTTGATATGTAGTTTTATCTGAATTCAGATGTTATCTTATGCAGCTTAGAGTTTAAAATTTTTTTGCATATTTTAATTTTTTCCAGCTTTATTGAGACATAATTGATATATAAACTTGTGAAAAGTTAAGGCATCAAATGTGTTGATTTGATATACTTATATATTATGAAATGATTATCACCATAGCTGAGCCAACATCTCCATCACCTCACATAGGTACCACTTCCTTTTTGCAGTGAGAACATTTAAGATCTGCTGTCTTAGCTACTTCCACGTACATAACACAGTATTGTTAACTATAATCACCAGGCTGTGCATTATTTCCCCAGAGCTTACTCATCTCATAACTGGAAGTTTGTATCCTTCTACCAACATCTCCCCATCTCCCCACTCCCTAACACCTAGTAACCACCACTCTATTCTCTGTTCAGCTTTCTTAGATTCCACATGTAAGAAAGATCACACACTATTTTTAAAATTTTTTATTTTTATTTTTTGTCTTTTGAGGGCCGCACCTGCAGCACATGGAAGTTCCCAGGCTAGGGGTCGAATCGGAGCTGTAGCCGACAGCCTACACCACAGTAACGCAGGATCCAAGCCGTGTCTGCAACCCACACCACAGCTCAGGGCAACACTGGATCCTTAACCCACTGAACGAGGCCAGGGATTGAACCCATAGCCTCATGGTTCCTAGTTGGATTCGTTTCCACTGTTCCACAACGGAAACTCCAGATCACACACTTTATTTCTCTGGCTTACTTATTTTACTTAGGATAATGTCCTCGGGGTTCGTCCAAGTCACAAATGGCAGGATTTCCTTCTTTCTCATAAAGATTCGGGCCGTATTCTCAACAGGAAACCTGCCCTTGAGGTCTGTTGAATCTCCTCTCCTTTGATCTTTCGTAGCCTTTATAGATTGTGATACGCAACACAACACAAACGTATATTTTATCTTGGTCTCTACCAATTTTGTCGTCTTCCACACCTGGATTATAAACACCCTCAGGAGAAGGATGATGGATATTTAGAAATCCCCTTTAGTGCCTGAACAATTCTGAGTCCATTAGGGAAGTGTGTAAACACTTATTGATTCACTGCCACATGTAATCACTTTTCTTCTTACTCTACATTACTTAGTCTTCACTTATTCCTCATCTTAGGCAAAGATGCAGGAAGGGTAGAAAATTGTTATAAAAGCATGTTCTTCAATTTTCATAAGCTCTGCAGTGAATTTCAGAGCCAAGCAAGGAATAAGACAGAGAGAACGACCCTGTCCCTGGCTGAGATCGCAAAAAACCACAGAAACAAGTGTCCTGGGAGTGCAAGTGTATTTTGAGTATCCACCATCGTATCTTCCATTGAATCTTTTCATCATTGGTCATTAGTGAGTGTCAGTTTCTTCAGAAACATATAGACTATGTGCCATAAGTTGGATGCCAAGTAATTTTATTTTATTTTTTTGTCTATTTTAGGGCTGCACCTGTGGCATATGGAGGTTTCCAGGCTAGGAGTCAATCAGAGCTGCCACTGCCGGCCTACGCCACAGCCACAGCCACAGCCACCTCGGGATACAAGCTGTGTCTGGGACCCACATCACAGCTCCCGGCAACACCAGATCTTTAACCCACTGAGCGAGGCCAAGGATCGAACCCCACAACCTCATGGTTCCTAGTTGGAATTCGTTAACCACCAAGCCATGACAGCAACTCCATGGACAGCAAGTAATTTTAAAAGCATATGGACAAGATTTTAAGTGATATTGAATCACACAGTAACAATGTTACTCTCTCTCCAATTATTGTACTATCCGCTAGGTAAGTCATGGGCAAAGTCTCCACTTAGTGTTAATATGTTTATTTATTTATTACTTTCTTTTAGGGTCACAGCCATGGCATATGGAAGTTCGCAGACTAGGGGCTGAAGCAGAGCTTCAGCTGACGCCCTATGCCACAGCACAGCAATGCAGCATCTGAGCTGCTTCTGCAACCTACACCACAGCTCATGGCAATGCTGGATCTTTAAGCCACTGAGTGCGGTCAGGGATCGAACCCATGTCCTCATGTATACTAGTCAGATTCATTTCCACTGTGCCACAACGTGAACGCCCTGCTTATTTTTTATTAAGCTATAATTGACATATAACATACTAGTATCAGGTATGCAATATTATAATTTGATATTCGAATACACTATGAAATGATCATCACAATAAATCTAGTTACCACCTGTTAACATACAAAGTTACAACATGTTTTTTTCTTGTGATAACTTTAAATATTTACTCTCCTAGCAACATTCGAATATGCAGTAGAATATTATTGATGGTTGTCACCATGCTGTGCATTACATACCCATTACTTACTTATTTTATAACTGAAAGTCTGTACCCATTTTGCCCACAATCACTGCGCTGCTCTATGGCAACCACCAATCTGTGTCTATGAGTTTTGTTTTGTTTGTTTCACTTTTAGTTCTACATGTAAGTGAAATTCAGTTTTTGTCATTCTCTCTCTGACTTACTTCACTTATCATAACACCCTCCAGATCCACCCATGTTGTCACAAATGGCAAAATTCCATTCTTTTTTGTGGCTAAGTTGTATTCCACTGTGTATATATCCATATTTTTCATATCCATCCATTGATGGAAACATAGGTTGTTATCATATCTTGGCTATTGTGAACAATGCTGCAATGCACATAGGGGTACATATACCTTTTCAAATTAGTTTTCATTTTCTTCATATAAATACCCAGAACTGGAATTTTTAGGTCTGTGGTAGTTCTAGAAACTCTATACTGTTTCCTCAGTGGTTACCAATTTACATTCCTAACTACAATGCATGAGGATTCTGTTTTCTTCACATCATCAGCAACACTTGTCATTTATTATCTTTTTCTTTTTGTCTTTTTAGGGCCACACCCACAGCATATGGGGGTTCCAAGGTTAGGGGTCGAATTGGGGCTGTAGCTGCTGGCCTACACCACAGCTCACAGGAATGCCAGATTCTTAACCACTGAGCAAGGCCATGGATTGAACCTATGTCTTCATGGATACTAGTTGGGTTTGTTACCACTGAGCCATGGCGGGAACTCTTTTTTTTTTTTTTGTCTTTTCTAGGTCTGCACCTGCGACATATGGAGGTTCCCAGGCTAGGGGTCTAATTGGAGCTGTAGCCGCTGGCCTACGCCACAGCCACAGCAACTCGGAATCTGAGCCAACTCTGCAACCTACACCACAGCTCATGGCAACACCAGATCCTTAACCCACTGAGTGAAGCCAGGGATCAAACCTGAAACCTCATGGTACCTAGTTGGGTTCGTTAACCACTGAGCCATGATGGGAACTCCCAGGAACTCTTATTTCTTATCTTTTTAATGATAACAGGTGTGAGGTGTTATTTCACTGTGGTTTGGGTAATATTTCTCTGATTAATGATGTAGCACATCCTTTCATGTGCAAATTAACCATCTGTATTTCATCTTTGGAAAACTGTCTATTCAGGTCCTCTGTGCATTATTTAACCGAATTGTTTATTTTTTTCCTATTAAGTATGTGAGTTCTTTATATATTTTTGATGTTAACTCCTACACAGATATATGATTTGCAAGTATCTTCTCCCACTCAGTGGGTTGCTTTTTCACTTTGTTGATAGTTTCCTGTGCTGTGCAGGAGCTTTTTAGTTTGAAGAAATCCCACTTGTTATTTTGGCTTTTGTTGCCCTTGCTTTTGAAGTCAAATCCAAAAAGAAAAAAAAATCAGCAAGACAGATGTCAAGGAGCTTATGGCCTATGCTTTTTTTTTTTTTTTTTTTGGTCTTTTTGTCTTTTTCTAGGGCGGCACTGATGGCATATGGAGGTTCCCAGGCTAGGGGTCTAATTGGAGCTGTAGCCCCCAACCTATGCCACAGCCCCAGCAACATGGGATCTGAGCCACATCTTCGACCTACACCACAGATCACAGCAATACCAGATCCTTAACCCACTGAGCAAGGCCAGGGATCGAACCTGCAACCTCATGGTTCCTAGTCGGATTCATAACCACTGAGCCATGACAGGAACTCCTAGCCTATGTCTTCATTTAGGAATTTTGTGGTTTCAGGTCTTACATTCAAATCTTTAATCCATTTGGGGTTAATTTTTGTGCATGGTGTGTCAGTCTGATTTCATTCTTTTGCACATAGCTGTCCAATTTCCCCAACACCATTTATAAAGAGACCATAATTTCCCCATTGTATATTCTTGCCTCCTCTGTTGTAAAGTAATTGGCTATATTATCATGGGTTTATTTCTGGCCTATCTATTCTATTCTATTGATCTCTGTGTTTGTGTTTTACGGCAATATCATATCATTTTTATTCCTATAGTTTTTTTTTGGTTTGTTTGTCTTTTGCCTTTTCAGGGCCGCACCCATGCCATATGGAGGTTCCCAGGCTAGGGGTCTAATCAGAGCTACAGATGCCGGCCTACACCACAGCCACAGCAACCTTGGGATCTGAGCAGTGTCTGGGACCCACACCATAGCTCACAGCAATGCCAGATCCTTAACCCACTGAGCAAGGCCAGGGATTGAACCCACAACCTCATGGTTCCCATTCGGATTCGTTTATGCTGCGCCATGACAGGAACTTCTCCTATAGTTTTATAATATAGTTTGAACTCATGTGGCTTGATGCCTTAAGATTTGTTCTTTCTCAAGATTGGTTGGCTATTTGGGATGTTTAGCAGTTCCATACAAATTTTAGGGTTATTTCTCCTATTTCTATTAACAATGTCATTGACAGGGATCGCATTGAATCTATAGATTGCTTCGGGTAGTATGAACTTTGTAACAACATTAATTCTTCCAACCCAAGAGCATAGAATATCTTTCCATTTATTTGTGCCTTCTTCAACTTCTTTCATCAATGTCATAGAGTTTCCTAAGTACAGGAATTTCATCTCCTTGATTAAATTTATTCCTACATATTTTATTCTTTTGGATGCAATTGTAAGTGGGATTGTTTTCTTATTTTCTGTCTCTCTCTCTTTTTGGCTGCACATACAGCATGTGGAAGTTTCTGGTCCAGGGACAGAACCCAAGCCACAGAACTCGGTAACCAGAGCCACAGCAGTAACAAAAACAGATCCACAACCTGATAGGTCACAAAGGAATTTCCCTTATTTTCTCTTTCTGATAGTTAGCGTATAAAAATGCAACCTATTTCTGTATATTGTTTTTCTATTGCAACTTTACTGAATTTTCTTGTTCTTTTTTTCGGAGTCTTTAGGATTTTCTATATATAAAATCATATTTTATGAAAATAGTGACAATTTGACTTCGTTTACAATGTAGATGATTTCTCCTTAGAAAACTGATTAGTGGACATCTTTGTCTTGTTCTTGATCTTAGAGAAAAAGCTTCCCACTCTCTTTTTTTTTTCTGTCTTTTTTTGCCATTTCTTGGGCTGCTCCTGCGGCATATGGAGGTTCCCAGGCTAGGGGTCGAATCGGAGCTGTAGCCGCCAGCCTACGCCAGAGCCACAGCAACGCAGGATCCGAGCCGCATCTGCAGCCTACACCACAGCTCATGGCAACGCCAGATCGTTAACCCACTGAGCAAGGCCAGGGACCGAACCCACAACCTCATGGTTCCTAGTTGGATTCGTTAACCACTGTGCCATGATGGGAACTCCAAAGGCTTTCCACTCTTCACCACTGAGTATGATTTTATCTGTGGGTTTGTCGTATATGTCCTTTATTATATTGAGGTAGATTACCTCCATACTCACTTTAAAAGTTATCATAAATGGATGTTGAATTTTGTCAAATGATTTTTCTGCATCTATTGAGTAGATCATATGATTTTTTTTTTTTTGTCTTTTTAGGGCCACACCTACAGCATATGGAGGTTCCCAGGCTAGGGGTCAAATCAGAGCTGTAGCCACTAGCCTATACCACAGCTCACAGCAACGCCAGATCCTTAACCCACTGAGTGGGGTGGGGGATCAAACCTTCATCCTCATGGAGATTAGTCAAATTCATTTCCACTGAGCCATGATGGAAACTCCGATCATATATTTTTATCCTTCACTTTGTTAATGTAGTATATCACATTGATTGACTTTTGGATATTGAACCATCCTTGCACCCCTGGAATAAATCCCACTTGATCATGATGTATGATCTTTTCAATGCATTGTTGACATCCACATGCTAATATTTTGCTGAGGATGTCTGCATCAATGTTTATCAGTGATATTGGCCTGCAGTTTTCTGATTTGTATTGTTGTCTCATTTTGGTATCAGAGTAAGGCTGCCCTGGTATAATGAGTTTAAACTTTCTCTCTTCATTTTTCTGGAAGAGTTTGAGAAGGATAGGTATTAAATCTTCTTTGAATGGACAAGTAAATAGTCCTTTTTCATAGGATGGCTAGGAATGAGTTTCAGCCTTGTTGTCTGTTGTCTGTGCTATGCCACCTGGGGGTGGTAGCATGCCAAGAATTGCCTGATTGTTTCACGCCCATGGAGGTACAGAAATTACCCTCCCACCCCCCTACCCCCACCAAGCTAGTCACTCAAGGGGCATCCCCTGTGTGGACTGACTGCAAGCACCACATCCATTTTAGAGGTGCTGTGGGAGAACACCAGGGTCAGGCACATTAGCAAGGTAGAGAGGCAAAAATGGCATCTGTCAGTGCCTCTGTCCCGAGAGAGTCCTGACAGGCCCTTGCCCCACTGGCAGATGACCTATGATAAGCCAGTGGATCTCCTTCACATATGGTCTAGGTGCTTTTCAAATTGCTATTTTTGCACTGGGTCTCGAGGTGAGTGAGTCTGTACTTGAGTCCTTTAAGAGTGGAATCTCAGTTCCCCATAGCCTTGTAGGTCTTCTGGAGTTAGGTCCCATTGATTCTTCAAAGCCAGATATTCTGGGGATTCATCTCTCTAACACAGGTCCCAAGGATTTTAGTGACTGATGTTTGGTGAGAACCCACTGCTCCTTAGGGAGAAGCTCCCAATTTGTGAGATCCCTCTTGAGTGGGGGTCACCACACTAGGGGTGGAGTTTTTGGTGAGACCTTGTATCTGCCTCTCTTGCCCATTTCAGTGTTGCCCTCTTATCTGCTGTACTGAAGCTGTTCAGCTAGTTTTCAGATCTTTTTCAGAGGGAATGGTTCCATATGTAGCTGGGGATTGGGTGTATCTGTGGGAGGAGGTGAGTTCAGGATCTTCCTACACCGCCATGTTGAACGGCCTCCTCAATTCTATTTTTAAAAATAGAAAGCACAAATTGTGAAAAGGTGTACAGGAAGAAAGACAGAAAATTGAAATATTATGTCTCCTAGCCTTAATGCTTTTTATTAATTAAGAAAATTATTTTTCACCTTTGGGGTAGAACAATTAAATCCAGCACACAGAGAATACTAGAGTAAAAGAGTCCTAAGTTTACTTCCAGATTCCATATTTCACAATTCTATGTATAGGCTTTATTTATCTGTACTAGGAAAGAATACAAAAATTATAAGGGTGACAACTGATATTTGCAAAGAAAAACAACTTGAGCTTAGCACTTGATCGTAGAATAAACATTTTTCAAACATCTGAAATATAAACATGTAAATATATATAATGAACAATACATTTTATGTAAGAAAAGACCTAAAAACAAAAGTCCAAAAATCCATTCTTTGTTTAATATGTCTCATAAGATTTTAAAGAAGCAAGCATATTTATACATTTAAACAGTCTGATTTATTGGAAAAGAATAACCTACCTGAATTTGGAACTAGTTCAGAACAGCAAGTTTGCTCAAAGTTGCAAGTGTACCTCCCTGAGTGTGAATATTGTTTTGAAAATAAGGTCAGGAAACAGAGCGATGACAGCTACATTTGATAGTTTTAGACATACCCCCTTTTAATAAGGTTTAATACCTATGGCTAATATTTTCAAATTAACATCTCCTGCTACCCACCCAATTTATCTGGTTACTAAACTTTTTATTGTTTCTAGACAAATCAGGCCCTTGGATGACTCTTTGTATTTGTGTACATTGTCCCTCTCTCATTTACTCTTCTCTACAAGTGAAATTCTATTCATCCTACATGACTCTATTCTCCCAACCGCCTACCACTGCAGAATGAGTGCCTAAAATCACTTATTATCCAAACCATAGAATAGCCTTTACTCTGACCATGACTTTATTCTCCCAACCTCCTACGACTACCATCAGACTGAACTAGTATTGATATTCATACTTCTGTATGAATACCTTCCCTTTTATACTGTAATATACCTATTCACATTTAGGTCACCTTACTAGATGTCAGGCACTGTGAAGGGTCAAGAAATTATACTACTTGGAAGCAGATAAGTTGCCACAGTTTCATGGATGTTGAAAGAAGACATAAGACGCCTGGGTCAGAGACACAGGACTTTCTTATGTACAGCTTCATGTCCACACTGGTTTCCCACGTCTCCACCCCCCCACACCATCAACAATGCCACAGGGGGGACATGAAGCAGCCAAAGTGATTGCTGAGCACAGAGTAGGTTTGTGTTATATCTCTTGAACGCTGACCTCAGGAATCTCAATCTTTAATAATCAGCTGCTTTATATATGGGCTGTTTGCTATACAATATCCTTGATAACTGAGTCTGTAGCAAAAGCAATCAGTGCCTCTGTCTAAAAGATACGCAGAAATGTGAGAGGCTCAGGGGGAAAATCTGCCGACACTAGATTGAAAACCTATTGAGTGGAATCCCTGTGTGGTTCAGCAGGTTAAGAACCTAGCGTTTTCACTGCAGTGGCTCACGTCATTGCTGTGGTGCAGGTTCAGTCCCTGGTGTGGGAACTTTTGCATATTGTGGATGCAGCCAAAAAAAGAAAACCTATTGAGTAACCGCTATGTGGAAAATGCGAGGGAATATATAAGAAGGCTGAAACATGTCTAATGGGATAATCAATAATAGATAATTGTGTGAATGAATGATTTGAAAGAATGGGAAATTACTGGGCCATATGGGTCTATGTAATGCCACAGTAGCCATGTTTGTCTCTCTAGTTTCATATATATATATATATTTTTTTTTTCCCTTTTCTTTTTAGGGCCACACCCATAGCACATGGAGGTTCCCATGGATGGGGGTCCAATGAGAGCTGTAGCTGGTGGCCTACAGCACAGCCACAGCAATGCCAGATCCGAGCCACATATGTGACCTACACCATGGCTCATGACAACAGTGGATCCTTAACCCACTGAACAAGGCCAGGGATCAAACCCACAACTTCATGGTTACTAGTTGGATTTGTTTTTGGTGCACCACAACAAGAACTCCAAGTTCCATGTTCCTATTGTACAATCTAATGTTCTTGATTTGGGGAGTAAGCTTTGGAATCAATTATTAAATTGATTTCCGGATTGGAAATGGGCCTTATATGAATCTGATTAGCATGAGCCAGTGGTCCTAAAGGACCTTATAATTCCTAGACAGGAGTTATAAGGAGCCTCCGTGCTCTAGCCTCTTCCTCATTTTCTGATCTTGGTGGTTCTCACTCTCATGGTGTATTCTGTGCTCTAGCCACATCAGTCCTCTAGCACTTCCTTGAATGCCAAACCCCTTCATAATTCAGAGCCTTTCCAAAGGCATTCTTCGCTCAGAACGATTTTATGCTGATTCTTCTCCAAGAGTCCTTTAAGATTCAGCTTAAAAACTTCTTGTTCAGGAGAGCCAACCTGCTCCTCAGACTTGATTGGTTCCTGTTTATTTGGTACTTTTCCTTCATAACCCTTGTCACAAGTGTAGTCAAGTGATTATTTGCCTAATTGTTTATTTGATGTGTGTCTCCTCCACGTGACTCTAAATTCTGGCTAGGTGGGGACCGTGAATATTTTGTACCACTTTACCTTTACAGCTGGTACAGTGCTTGAGATACAGTAAATCCTAATAAATAACAGCCGAGTCAGTGAATGGGGAGCAATACTGAAGCTGATCTGACCACCCCTTACTACACTATGAAATATCAATCTGCCCCTGAGATAAAAGGATGACATCACTTGACAAAGCCTGCTCGTCAGCCCAGGTCCCGAAGTCAGCAGCGCCGCAGAAATAAGAAGAGAGACGCAGAAATAGAGTGGAGATCAGGGAGCTACCGCCTTCAAGATACAATAGCAACCCTCTGAGCCAACTCATGGTTTTCATTTACTATTTTCTATTTCCTTGTACGTGCAGGGGATATATTGGTATTTTACCTCAAACTTATTGGAAGCAAGATATGCTAGGACAGTCATTCCTAAGCACATAAAGTAATCATAAATATTTTAGCCCTTCCAGGCTATAATGTTGTTTGCTTGAAGCCATCTATGGCCTCTCCCATAAACCCCCCAAGGCTCCAGTCCTGAGAATGTCAGAGCTGATGGTTTTCCATCAGCAACATCAGTGCTTCAGCAATCTTGTTTTCAAGATGCCATTCTTTGATGTTGGTCTCATTCATTTTGCCTCAAGGGTCATGAGAGAGTCACAAGACTTTGTAAAGTATAGACTGACCTCTACAGCCATTCTATGGTGCCAGTCTTTTCTTTCCATTCTTTGTCATGTCACATATTCATGCCTCCAACAATCACTGTCATCACCTTATAGCTTGTGACTAGCAGACATCACTAAGTGTGCTCTCTCCTATTGAGACCTGATGCTGGGGTGGAGCCCTTCTCAACACAATGGGGTGGCTGGGGAGTCACTAGTGATTGACAAGGGTGGGCATGAGGGTTGAAATCCATTTGCTATTCTCGATATGTTTATTTTGTATTCCAAATGCATAGAGATGATTGATTCCATCATGAAGTCAATTTAACAAAAACATATGAGTCACTGCAGAGAATAAACACCTAAAATACACAGTGACTATCTGGCTCAGTCAGGATTCTTTCAACTGCAAATGGCAGAAACAAGTCTAAGCACCAGAGAAACCTAACAGCTCTGATAACTGGGAAATCCAGGGCGTAAGCTGTCATACATAGATCCTCTAAAACAGTACTTAAAAATTCTAATGTCCAGGGGAGTTCCTGTTATGGGTCAGTGGAAATGAATCTTACTAGTATCCATGAGGACACAGGTTTGATCCCTGGCCTCGCTCAGTGGGTTAAGGATCCAGTGTTGCTGTGAGTGGTGGTGGATGTAGGTCACAGATGGGGCTCAGATCTGGCATTTCTGTGACTGTGGTGTAGGCCAGCCAAGGAACCTCCATATGCCCCGGGTGCAGCCTTAAAAAGACAAACAAAACAAAACAAAACAAAAAAATTCTGGAGTTCCTGTCAAGGCACAGTAGTTAACGAATCTGACTAGGAACCATGAGGTTGCAGGTTCAATCCCTGGCTTTGCTCAGTGGGTTAAGAATCCGGCATTGCCATGAGGTATGGTGTAGGTCGAAGACGTGGCTCGGATCCTGTGTTGCTGTGGCTGTGGTGTAGGCTGGTGGCTATAGCTCCGATTAGACCCCTAGCCTGGGAACCTCCATATGCCGTGGGAAGCGGCCCTAGAAAAGGAAAAAAAAAAATTCTAATGTCCACACAAATCATCTAGAGACCTTATTAAAATGTCTTTTTTTGAGGGGGGAGCACAACTGAGGGATATGGAGATTCTCAGGCTAGGGGTCTGATTGGAGCTGCAGCTGCCGGCCTACACAACAGCCACAGCAACACCAGATCGGAGCCTCATGTGCTACCTACACCACAGCTCATGGCAACACCAGATCGTTAACCCACTAAGTGAGGCCAGGAATCAAACCCACATCCTTGAGACACCATCAGGTTCTGTGCTGAGCCACAATGGGAACTCTTTTTTTTTTTTTTTTTAAAGATTCCAGTGATAAGTGATATCATATTGTCTTCGGCTTACTTCACTCAGTATAATTGCTAGGTCCATCTATGTTGCTGCAAATGGTGTTATTTCACTCTTCTTTATGGCTGAATAATATTCCGGTGTGTGTGTGTGTGTGTGTGTGTGTGTGTGTGTGTGTGTGTGTGTACCACATTTTCTTTAGCTATTCATCTGTTGATGGACACTCAGGTTGCTTCCATGTCTAGGCTATTGTGAACAGTGCTGCATGTATGTTTTCAAATTATAGTTTTCTCTAGATATATTCCCAGGAGTGGGATTGCAGGATCATAGGATAATTCTATTTTTAGTTTTTTAAGAAACCTCCATACTGTTCTCCACAGTGGCTGTACCAATTCACATTCCCACCAACAGTGGAGGAGGGTTCCTCTATCTCCAAACCTCCTCCAACATTTATTACTTGCAGACTTTTTGATGATGACCATTCTGACTGCAGGTAAGTGATACCTCGCAGTTTCGAGTTGCATTTCTCCAGGGATTAGAGATGTTGAGCATTTTTTCATGTGCCTGTTGGACATCTGTATGGAGATGTTTGAAGAAATGTCTGTTCAGGTCTTCTACCCACTTTTTGATTGTATGCTTTTTTGTTTGTTTGTATTTGTTTTTTGATATTGAACCATATGAGCTCTTTGTGTATTCTGGAAATTGGTCAGTTACATTGTTTGAAATATTATCTTTCAGTCCACAGGATGTCTTTTCATTTTATGGTTTCCATTGCCATGCAAAACCTTTAATTATGTCTTATTTGCTTATTTTTTATTTTCATTAATCTAGGAGACAGATCTAAAAAGATATTGCTCCTACTTATGTCAACGAGTGTTCTGCCTGTTTTCCTCTAGGAGCTTGATGGTATCTGGTCTTTTATTTATCATTCCAATTTTTAGTATACGTGCTGTTGAAGCGAGGACTGGTCTTACATTTAGATCTTTAACCCATTTTTGATTTATTTTTTATATGATGTTAGAGAATATCCTAATTTCAACCTTTTACATGTAGCTGTCCAGTTTTCCCAGAACTGCTTACTGAAGAGACTATTTTTTCTCCATTGTATATTCTTGCCTCCTTTGCTGTAGATTAATTGACATAGGTGTATGGGTTTATTTCTGGGCTTTCTATCCTGTTCTACTGACCTCTATGTCTGTTTCTGTGCCAGTACTATACATTTTTTTTTTTTTTTTGGCTGTACGCACAGAATGTGGAAGCTCTCAGGCTAGGGATTAAACCCATCCCACAGCAGTGACAACACCAGATCCTTAACCCACTAGGCCACCAGGGAATTCAATGTCATACTGTTTTGATTCCTGTAGCTTTGTAGTATAGTCTGAAGTCAGGGGCCCTGATTCTTCTAGTTTCGCTTTTCTTTCTCAAAATTGTTTTGGCTATTTGGGGTCTTTTGTGGTTCCATACAAATTGGTAGGGATTGCATTGAATGTATAGATTTTTGGGGGTAGTATAGTCATTTTATTTATTTATTTATTTATTTATTTATTTATTGCCTTTTAGGGCAGCACCCACGGTATATGGAAGTTCCCAGGCTAGGGGTTGAATTGGAGCTACAGCTGCTGGCCTACACCTCAGCCATAGCAATGCAGGACCTGAGCCATGTCTGTGACCTACACCACAGCTCACAGCAACGATGGATCCTTAACCCATTGAGCAAGGCCAGGGATCGAACCTGTATCCTCATGGATCCTAGTCCGGTTCATTAACTGCTGAACCATGACAGGAACTCTCGGGTAGTACAGTCATTTTAACAATACTAATTCTTTCAATCCAAGAACACTTTATATTTTTTCATCTATTTGTGTTGTCTTCAATTTCTTCAAAGAACTTTTTTTTTTTTTTTTTTTGTCTGCCACTTGGCCTACAGAGTTCCTGGGCTAGGAATCAGATCTGGCCTTGCAGCTGTAGCTGCAGCAATGCCAGATCCTTAACCCATTGTGCCAGGCCAAGGACTGAACCCGCATTCAGTACTCCAGAGCCATCACCAATCCTGTTGTGCCATAGCAGGAACTCCTCAATTTCTTTCATTGGCATCTTTTTAGTTTTTAGAATACAGATCTTTGGCCTCCTTAGGTAAGTTTATTCCTAGGTATTTTATTTTTCTTGATGCAATGGTAAATGGGATGGTTTCCTTAATTTCTTTTTCTGATCTTTCATTGTTAGTATATAGAAATGCAACAGATTTTTGTGTCTAAATTTTGTATCCTGCAACTTCTCCAAATTCATTGATGAGTTTTAATAGTTTTCTGGTAGTGTCTTTAGGATTTTCTATGTATAGTATCATGTCATCTACAAATAGTGTCAGCTTTACTTCTTTTCCATTTTGGATTCCTTTTATTTCTTTTTCATCTCTGATTGCTGTGGCTAGGACTTCCAAAACTATGTTGAATAAAGGTGGTGAGAGTGGGCATTTTTGAATAGCCAAAACATGGAAACAACCTAAATGTCCATTGACAGAGGAGTGGATCCAGAAGATGTGGTACATATACACAATGGAATATTACTCAGCCATTAAAAAGAATGAAATACCAGCATTTTTTGCAACATGGATGGACCTAGAAACTATCATGCTAAGTGAAGTCAGCCATACAATGACACACCAACATCAAATGCTTTCATGGACATGTGGAATCTGAAAAAAGGACAGACTGAACTTCTTTGCAGAACAGATGCTGGCTCACGGACATTGAAAAACTTATGATCTTCAGAGAAGACAGTTTTGGGGGTGGGGGTTGTGCTTGGGCTGTGGGATGGAAATCCTGTGAAATCAGATTGTTACGATCATTATACAACTATAGATGTGATAAGTTCATTTGAGTAATTAAAAAAAAGAAAGCAAAAAAAAAAGAGTGGGCATTTTTGTTTTATTCCTGATCTTAGAGGAAATTCTTTAGCCTTTTACTATTAAGAATGATGTTAGCTGTGAGTTTGTCATGTACGGTCTTTTAAGATGTTGAGGTAGGTTCCCTCTATGCCCACTTTCTGGAGAGTTTTTTTTTTATCATAAATGAATGTTGAATACAGCGGCTGCTTTTGACATTGGCAGTAGTACAGCTAGTGTTCAACGTATTGCTCTAATTCTAGCACTCCAAAGGGAATGGTTACTAACTAGAGGGAGCAGACATAATAGAGCACTAAAGCAGATCTGTATTGACATCACACAAGTCATTTAAATGTCTGTGCCTGAGTAATAAAATAAGAAACTTGAATTAGGTGACCTTCAATGTTATTTCCAGTCCAAATTGTGGAAGTTCTATAGAACCTAAACTGAATCATGCTACCTATTAAGGAAAAGGACTTGTAAAGTCAGTATGAAAAGCTCTCTAGGGAGTTCCCATCATGGCTCAAGTAGTATCCACAAAAATGCGAGTTCGAGGAGTTCCCGTCGTGGTGCAGTGGTTAATGAATCCGACTAGGAACCATGAGGTTGCGGGTTCGGTCCCTGCCCTTGCTCAGCGGGTTAACGATCCGGCGTTGCCGTGAGCTGTGGTGTAGGTTGCAGACACGGCTCAGATCCCGCGTTGCGGTGGCTCTGGCGTAGGCTGGTGGCTACAGCTCTGATTCAACCCCTAGCCTGGGAACCTCCATATGCCACGAGAGCGGCCCAAGAAATAGCAACAACAACAACAACAACTACAAAAATGCGAGTTCGAGTTCATTCCCTGGCCTTGCTCAGTGGTTTAAGGATACAGCATTGCTGTGAGCTGTGGTATAGGTCACAGATGTGGCTCAGATCTGGTGGTGCTGTGGCTGTGGCATAGGCCAGCAGCTGTGGCTCTGATTCCACCCCTAGCCTGGGAACTTCCATATGCTGCAGGTGTGGCCCTAAAAAACAAAGCAAACAAACAAATAAACCCCCTAATTTGATATTTTTTGTATTCCGTGTCTAATCTATTGGATCTTTGTAAATGATCTAAGCCAGAGGTCAATGGGCCTTCTAGGTAGTCCCACCCCAAATCTACTTGGGTCAAAATGTTTTCATTCAGCTTTGTGAACTAATATTGATCTCATATTCTTCCCCCATGTATCCTCCCCTCTATATTTAATATAAAGTTTCATAATAAAAAACCTCACCACATCCAGGATTTGAGGTATTTTCTTTAAGAAAAAGAATGTGAACTTACAACTAAAAAATGTTAGGGCCCCACAGAAGGTCTTGGAAAGAAAATTCAAGCTTTATGGTAAATCATTTGTCTCTGACATCTGGAAGAGTTTAAATAGTCTATTAGCTGTACAAAAACAATGTTACGAAGAGACTAACACAAGTACACATTTATAGCCCCACACATACATGCATGCACGCACAGCCCAGGAGATTATTTTAGCCTCTTGACTGGTCTTCTTCCTTTTCTTTCCTACTCTCTGCCTTCTCAGTCTTTTTGACTCATTTTTTTTTTCTGGTTGCCTAGAACCTTGATGTGGTGGGGAAGAAGGGATTTCTGCCTTTATTTTCTAGTTCTTAGCTCGTGTTAAAGAAATTTTAGGTAAGCATAGTGATGTGCAAATACTAGGCACTCAACAGATCAACGTCAAAGTAATTCGCTTTATAGGTCAATACAGAATCAAGGTTTTTCAGGTTTTTTTTTTTTTTGTCTTTTTAGGGCCGCACTTGAAGCACATGGAGGCTCCCAGGATAGGGGTCTAATCAGAGCTATAGCCACCAGCCTACGCCAGAGCCACAGCAACACCAGATCCGAGCCGCATCTGCGACCTACACCACAGCTCACGGCACTGAGCAAGGCCAGGGATCGAACCTGCAACCTGCAACCTCATGGTTCCTAGCCAGATTCGTTAACCACTGCACCACCACAGGAACTCCAAGTTGTAGGTCTTTAAATACATTGTGTATTAATCTCTTATCAGGTATATGATTTGCATTATTTTCTTCTAGTTCTTATTTTGTGTTAAAGAAATTTTAGGGAAGCATAGTGATGTGTAAATACTAGGCACTCAATAGATCAATGTCAAATTAATTCACTTTATAGGTCAATACAGAATCAAGGTTTTTCAGGGTTTTTTTCCGTCTTTTTAGGGCCGCACTTGAAACATATGGAGGTTCCCAGGATAGTGGTCACACTGGAGCTATAGCTGCTGGCCTATGCCACAGCCACAGTAACGCCAGATCCAAGCTGGTCTGTGACCTACACCACCACTCACAGCAATGCCAGATCCTTAACCTACTGAGTGAGACCAGAGATTGAACCCACATCCTCATGGATACTAGTTGGGTTCATTACTGCTGAGCCATGACGGGAACTCCCAGACTAGGGGGTCGAATCGGAGCTATAGCTACTGGCCTACACCATAGCTCATGGCAACGTTGGATCCTTACCCACTGAGCCAGGCCAGGGATCAAACCTTCAACCTCATGGTTTTGCTGCGCCACCACAGGAACTCCCATTATCAAGATTCTTAAAGGTACACTCATGTTCTAGAAATGAAAGTGTTACACTTAACAAAGGTTAAATATGATGCCGGGATTTAGGTTCCAAAAAATTAAATAATTTTATACAATAAAGGGAGTACAATTAGTGCTAGCCACGAGGGTTTTTTTTTTTTCCTTTTTTTGCCACACAGGCAACATGTGGGAATTCCTGGGCCAGGGATTGAACCTACACCACACAGCAGCAACCAGAGCCACAGCGGTGAGAACACAGGAGCCTCAACCTGCTAGGCCATTAGAGAACTCCCACAAGCTTTATTAAAAGCCATGAACCTGGCTCCTAAAAGAGGCAGCCTCTTAACAAAAAAAAAAAAAATCAACAAACACTGTAATAAAAAAATTTCACACATAAAAATTTAGATTTTGGCATGAAACAATGTATTTTATTTATTTATTTATTTGTCTTTTTGCTATTTCTTGGGCCGCTCCCATGGCATATGGAGATTCCCAGGCTAGGGATCTAATCGGAGCTGTAGCCACCTGCCTACACCAGAGCCACAGCAACACAGGATCCAAGCCGTGTCTGCAACCTACACCACAGCTCAGGGCAACGCCGGATCCTTCACCCACTGAGCAAGGGCAGGGACCGAACCCGCAACCTCATGGTTCCTAGTCGGATTCGTTAACCACTGCGCCACGACGGGAACTCTGAAACAATGTATTTTATATGTAGGTAGCTATGAAAGATGAGAAAAATATATATCCTGACCAATTACTGAAACAAAGATTTAAAAGGCTAGAGGGCTGGAGGCTAAATCAAAATGTGTGAGTCTGCTCTTATAAATATTCCTTTTGGCAATGAAGAAAAAAGGACAAATTATACCTGAATTGCCCTTACCTTTTCAAAGCAAAGTGGTTATGACCAGGGATGGAACCTAGATCCCAGTGCTCACACCACCGAGCCACAGCGGGAACTCCACACGAGCAATCCTTCTATTTATTTTTTTATTTTTTATTTTTTCGGCTGCACCCACGGCATATGGAAGTTCCTGGGCCAGGAATCAAATCCCAGTGACTTAATGCCAGTTCCAGCAGCTGTGCTGGGCTGGGCATCAAACTGGCAATGCCAGAGGCAAGCCAGATCATTAACCCACTGTGCCACATTGGGAACTCTGATGTCTCATTTTAGATTTTACAATAATCTTTTTTTTTTTGTCTTTTTGCCTTTTTCTAGGGCTGTTCCCACAGCATATGGAGGTTCCCAGACTAGGGATCTAATCGGAGCTGTAGCCACCAACCTACGCCAGAGACACAGCAACACAGGACCCAAGCTGTGTCTGCAACCTACAACCACAGCTCATGGAAATGCCGGATCCTTAACCCACTGAGCAAGGCCAGGGATCGAACCTGTAACCTCATGGTTCCTAGATGGATTCGTTAACCACTGAGCCACGATGGGAACTCCAGATTTTACAATAATCTTAAAGCATAAATATGAGAAACTGAAAAATCAGTTACTGGCATTTCCAATCAAATGCTTGAATTGTTTGCAAGGGATGACCCTGAAAGGTAGGTGATTTGCCTCAGAGCTCAAGTTTCTATTGGAATCCTGTGCTGTGTGCTGGGAGAATTACACCGCAACCCAACGCCCCCAAAATATCCACATCCTAATTCCTGCAAACTGTGAACATATTAGGTCACATGGTAAAGGGGAATTAAGGTTGCTAATTCCCTGATTTTGAGATGAGGAGATTATCCTGGCTTGTCCAAGTGGGCCCAATGAAATCACAAGGGTTCTTATAAGTGGAAGAAGGAAACAAAAGAAAGAATCAGGGAGATGGCAGCAAAAGAAGGACTCAACCAGCTATCACTGGCTTTAAAGAAGGAGGAAAAGGGCCATGAGCCAAGGAATGCGGATGGCCTCTAGAAGGTGGAAAAGACAAGGAGATCGACGATTCCCTGGAGCCAGCCCTTTGATATTACCCCATAGAACTTTTAAGTCATCTGTTTTAAGCCACTAAATTTGCGGGAACTTTTGTCATAGCAGCAAAAGGAAACTCCATGTACCTTTCCTGCCTTCTCTCTTCAGATCCCAGGTACTCTGTCAAGAAGAGCAAGTACTCTTCCCCCTGCTCTCAAGGATTTGATATGACATTTATATCACAGTGTGTGTTGATGTAGCAGCCATACTTACATTTTAAGCCCTTGGTCTAACGGAATCTAACTATAAAGATTGTATACTTTGGTAAAGGAAATTTCAGAATAAACAAGTAGGTAAGGAAGAACAATGTTTTTGAGTGATTACGATTTCCCCCAAATCACTTGAAGTTCAAAATCTGTTCCTCCAGCACATGGTCAACCTTGACCAAAAGGAAAGTTAGGATTTTTCGGTTTTAGCAGTCTAGACTTTTTTCTTCTCTTTACGATAACTCCTTTTTTTCTGAGCTAAAATGAGCTATATTGATTACTTAGAGATATTCTTTTTGTGTCAACACACACAAAAGAGATTTGGTTAACTTCTAAATTTAACTTAAAAAAATTAATTTGGCAATGTCCCTCATTAAGAAACTAATTTTTATAAGGAAGTGGAGACAGGCATTGCCCATCGCTCTAGAAGGAGGAATTTCAGAATTCTGCCAATGGGGAAAGAAAGACGTGAACTTACCAGGTTTTTATCCTCTTATCTCTGCTAGTACGCATTACAGCTGAGAGTAGTTCGGGATGACCATAATCTAGCATTGAACAGTTCAGAATTTTCCTCTACTGGGAGAACTCCACTGGAATTCTAATATTTCACAAAGCTTCCCTTTTCCTCCTGCGCTACGTGGATTATGCTTTTATTTTCTTTTCTCAGTAACTTTTCAAGCAGTGTCCTTGACGAAGGTTCCCGGTGTGACCTGCTCCTAAGAGTGGGTGTACAAAAGATGACCGTCTCTTCTACTGTAAAGCCCTGGCTTCCAAGTGAACGAAAATGAAACTCCTCCGTTCCAGTCGGGGGTTTCAGCTACTCAGCTTTCCTCTCCTCCGTCACATCGCAGGTAGGGACAGCGCTGTGTCTCCGCGCAGACTAGGTCGCCGGGGGGGCGGCAGAGGGTAGGGCCTCCGGGGCTCGCGTCCGGCGACATCGAGGTGAGGTCCACAGGATGCTCTCGCGGGCCCCTACTGGCGGCTGAGCTCGCCCGGACAGGTAACCGACACACAGAGGCCTGGAAAACCTTGATTACTCTCCAATTGATTGGCTTCCGGGAGCAGGCTCCGCGAAGCAGCTTCCGGCTTCCGGGCCGCGCCTTAGGCCACGCCCCAAACTTGGGCCTCCTCCCCACCCATCCTACTTCCTCCTCCCGGCCCCGCCCCTAAGCTCTGGCTCACCTCCAAGCCCCGCCTCCCACTAGGCCCCGCCTCTCATGCCTCCCCTTCCCCACCCCGTTCTATTCAATTGTTGGATTGTCTGCGCCGCACTCCCGCCGGTGGCCGGCAGGGGGCGGGGTTCGAGCGTGGATTTCCCCCGGCGTCCCCGGGGAAGGGGCAGGCGCTGCGCGGCGCGGAGCCGGGCGGGCAGGCGACGCGAGGCCGCGTTGGGTCGCGCTCGGCTGGGAGGCCGCAGCGGCAGCATCAGCGCTGACGTGGGGCGACGTGGGACGGCGCCGGTCCCGGTGGGGCTCTTCGTCCCACCTCCTCGCGTCCGTAAGCAGTGACGAGGCCCGCTACGTAAATCGCTTCGCAGCGGGTAAGTGGCGCGCCGGCCGGCGGGGCCCGCGGAGCCTGAGGCGGAGGCGCTGGCGCCTGAGCGGGGGCGGGGCGGGTAGCGCGGGCGGTCCCCGCCGTTTGCCCCGCGCACCCGGCGGGCGCTTTCGGAGGGGCCAACGCTCCGGCTCCGAGGGAGGGGAGGCCGCGCAGGGCGGGCGGGCCCGCCAGGCGGCTCCCTCCGCTCCCCTCGCTCGCCCCAGTCGCCGCCTCCCGGTCCTCGCGGCCGGAGACCGGGCGAGCGGGATGCGGTCGCGGTGCTGCTGGAAGGCGCACGTCCCCCGCGCCCCCTTTGCGCCGGGACCGGCGGGCGTGGCGCGATCCCCGGAGCCGGAGCTGTGAGAGCCGCGCCTCCTCCGACGTCTTCCCAGCGGTCCCGAGTGTGAGCCGCTCACGCTCCCCCGCGCGGCCCGGGAAGCCGCTGCCGGCCCTGGGTTGAGCGATGCTGACCCTCGGGACCAGCCTCGGTCCCCACCCGGTATCCGGAGGCTCACACCAGTGGTTTCCGAACTTGTCTGCCTTTCCTGCCTAATTCGCCCGGCTGCAGCCGCCCTCCCTAGAAAAAAATACTAACCGAGATGCGCAGGGCCAGAGGTTCCCGATGTGAAGGTCGTGTTAGATTACTTTAATAACTCGTGCTCTGTAGTCTTCCCCTGGGGGTACCACCACATTTTTCTCCTAGTCTTGATCCTCCTTTTGGATAACACGCTGCTTTCCCTTCATAAGTCACAGTCTTTGAATTTTTTAACTTCGGAACTTTTTCTCCCCCGAAGAAAGGCAAATTGCAAAAAATGTGTTTTGGCCAACTAATGCTAAGTAGTAAACACTGATGTTTAAAGAGCTGCTGATTGATCCAAAGACAACTTTTTAAAAGATATTTAAATGGTTTTGAACCTGGATGAGTATAAACACTGAACGCATTGTCATGTTAAGTGTTGGTAAAGACACAAACAGTTTTGGTGCCTCGGTAAATAGTTCAGTGTAAGCACGTGCTTTGCCCAGTGACTTGCTGGTCCACCTGGGGTCGTTTTGGTGAGTGTGAAGTTGTAATTACACGTATGTTTTGTGTGCATATTTTGTAAGAGTGAGTGAATAAAATTTTTTGAATGTGTAAACACAGAGGAGCTCTTTAGTCTTTTTGTCTTCGCATTATCTCAGAAGGTTAATGAAGTGGTGAATTCAGCAAACTCCAGACTCCGTAGACTGCTTTTGTTTGCTACCGAGACGAATCGTTGCATGATTAAAATATGAAACTAATGTTTAGAATTATGGCCATTTCATGAAAAGTAGAAGCGTTTCACATTAGTCACATACATAAGGAATCCTGAGTGAATCTTTACCAGGATAGACGTGTATTCCTGATCCTGACTATTTTCTCCAACCTGGTATTCTCTACAAGTTAATATTGGGCCAGAAGAGTAAGCCGGGTTATTGTGGAAGTGGATAATCTATGGGAAAGTGCTTAAATGCTGTGTCGCATTTAGATAGGCTTTAAAAATAAAACTGAACAATGCAAACACTTAACAGCTGAACCATTGATGTTTTGACATGAAGTCAACATTGGCCATTAAGGAGAGTTCCCGGGTGGCACAGCGGAAACAAATCCAACAAAGCACCATGAGGTTGCTGATTCGATCCCCGGTCTCGCTCAGCGGGTTAAAGATCCAGAATTGCCATGAGCTGTGGTATAGGTTGCAGACGCAGCTTGGATCCTGGTTGCTGTGGTTGTGGCCTAGGCCGGCAGCTGCAGCTCTGATTCGACCCCTAGCCTGGGAACCTCCATATGCCCAGGGTGTGGACCTAAAACAGTAAAAAAAAAAAAAAAAAAAAAATTGGTCATTAAAGAAATAAGCCTGAAATGTCTTTGAAATCTGTTAAGTATTTTTACTTTAATTCAACTGATGTTCAATTTTGAGAAGAGTTATTATTGTACAGTGAATGCTCTCAGTATTATCAATACAAGTATATAGATAGTAAAAATACAAATTTCAGGGAAAGTGTTTCTCATCCGTTTCATATGTAGGAATAAACATTTAAAATCATTTTGTCAATTTCTTTTTAAAGAACACATAAAGTGTATAAACTACCTTTTTTTTTTGGCTGCACCCCCAGAATATGTAAGTTCTCCGGGCAGGGATCTGAGCCACAGCTGTGGCAAAGCTGAATCCCTAACCCACTGCAGCACAGCAGGAATTCCTTAAAATACTTTTTACCATGGGAATCGCACAGTAAAGAAGGCCTTGTTTTTAAGAGTAAATCTTTTTTTTTTTTTTTTTGTCTTTTTGCCTTTTCTAGGGCCTCTCCTATGGCATATGGAGGTTCCCAGGCTAGGGGTCTAATTGGAGCTGTAGCTGCCAGCCTACGCCACAGCCACAGCAACGCAGGATCTGAGCTGCGTCTTCGACCTACACCACAGCTCACAGCAACGCCAGATCCTTAACCCACTGAGCAAGGCCAGGGATCAAACCCGAAACCTCATGGTTCCTAGTCGGATTCGTTAACCACTGAGCCACGACGGGAACTCCCAAGAGTAAATCTTTCATTCATGAGTTTTCTTTTAATGATGCACTGGAATATCCAGTAGAGAACAAGGGGAAATGAAGAAAAAACCTAAGGATGGCATCAGTGGGACTTTATCTCGATATAACTCGTGAAGACAAGTTGAGTCCAGTCACACTGCGGCAAAAAAACAAGACAAGTTGAGTCTTGCTGGTATGATACAGTTACAGCAAATTTTTGAAAAATATCTACTTTGCAAACATCTTGACTGACTTTCCCAGGAGTGTTACAGGAAATTACTGGCAAGGTGCATGTGAAACAATTTTGCGGAAAAGCATTGGCTGGTAAATTATTTGGGACTGTTTAAATAACTGTCTCACTGGTGAGGAAAGAAAACCTTACTGGAAACGTTTTGTGAGGCTCCTTTGAAGTCTCCCAGTTCTCCCCAAATGAATGGGAAGCATCTTTATACATACTTTCTGAATAGTGATACAACCTGACCAATCAAATGTCAAAATGAAATCCTGTGAAATTTTAACCTTGAGGCTCATGTGATTCTAATAGCTTTACTTTTGAGAATTGAAGAGAATAAACTTTCTTCAAAGTTATCTTAGTGAACCTTTAAAACAAACAAACAAACACAGCATATTTAAAGGTAGACTATCCTAACTCAGAAGGTCAAATGTCATAGAGTTTTGTTCATATTCTCAGTCTCAACTTTTTTCATTGATGCACAAACATTATTTACTTATTTAGCCTAGAAATGCTTAGGGATTTGTATCTAGCACTGATTCTGATGAAAGCTCCCACCTCTGGAATTGGGACAACTATATTATGCATAAAGACACTTACGATGCTTTTAGGCCTTTTAAAATTGATGGAGGAGTTAAATTTAACTTATTTAGGCATGTTTCTGCACTTACATACTAGTTTTGTTTCTATACACAAGATAGGACCAATGTTGAAATTAATCTCTCTGAACTCTAGTTGATTCAATTGTCTCATCTACTCTTTCTCAGATTTACTAATTAGTAGTCAGTGCACTTGTACTTTATGTGTAGTAAGTTTTGAAATATACTTAAAATGCAGTAGTGTAGCGTGCTGTTGAAAAGTAAAACCCTGCAATGCAATGATTAGTCAAGCATGTAACTCCCCCAAGAGATGGAAAGTTTTTTTTCCCTTCTTGAAGTGGTACAGGGGTAGGGGATGAGGGGGGTTGTGCTTGGAGAGGTGAAGACAGGTCAAGATTATTTGAATTTCATTTTTCATTTCCTCCTTAGTAATCAATTCTGCTGTTCATTGACTGAAATAGACAAAAATAGGCACCAGGTGGGAGATGAATCAAAAAAGAGATGCTTGAATAGTCAGTGCTTTGGTGATTGTTGTAAAGAGTTAAGATTTTTAAAATAATAATAGGTATCTGAAGCAATTAAACTGGAGTGACATGGAATTTGTATCCAAATGCCATCTAATTTTCTGTATGATTCATATTCAAAATAGTAAAGACAGTATTTACAACTATTGCAAATAATTATTTATAAGAACTGCTCCTGGGCACTTCTATTTTTATACAAAAGTGTAAAAATTGCTATTTGAAAGTTATTCTGGGAGTTCCCAATGTGGCTCAGTGGTAACAACTGGACTGGTATCCACGAGGACTTGGGGCTGATCCCAGGCCTCCCTTAGCGGGTTAAGGATCTGACGTTGCCATGAGCTGTGGTATAGATCGCAGACCAGGCTGGGATCTAGTGGCATAGGCCAGTGGCTACAGCTCTGATTCGACACCTAGGCTGGGAGCTTCCATATGCCAAGGGTGCAGCTCTAAAAAAAAAAGTTTTTTGACTTTGCTTCACAGAGATTACAAAACTTCTAAAGTGGCATAATTTCCTGTTACTGCTTTATTGCTTTGTTTTTCCTGTGCTCATCTCCTTCACCTAAAATGCATAAAAAGCCATAGGCTCATTCCTGTCAGCTTCATTTATATGGCTCTTTGTAATTACAGTTGACTCTGCTGACCTCTGCCTCGTTATCCCTGTATAATTGATCCCTGTAAATTATCCCTGTATAATATTTACTCCTCCCAAACTTAGTTACCAATAGCCTACTGTTGACCAGAAACCTTACCAATAACATAGTCAGTTAAAACATATTTTGTATATGTATTATATACTGTATTCTTACAATAAAGTAAACTAAAGAGAATATGTTTTAAGAAAATCATGAGAAATACATTTATAGGACTATACTGTATTTATTGATGCAGTAAGTTTATATTGTCCGTTTACAAGGTGAATCTTGTCAGTACCTGTATCAGTATTGTCTTAGATGATACAAAACACTGTAGATGTTATACGTATTACTAACACTAGATAGCAAAAATTGAAAGAATGTGAAAAAGAAACTTGTATTTATTTACAGATATAACGATTCATACATTGATAACAAAGAAGCAGCAAAATGATTGCTTTATGGTCCCCTAGTATCATCAGTAGGCTTGCTTCATAGTAGCCTAGCCCATACACTAATGAATCTATCATTAGAAAAATGTATGGCATACAGTGTTGCAGTCACATGCATAATACAGTATTGGAAACACTGTTACATTTTTTAAAAGTCACTTACTGTGGCAATAACTGATCCACAGTTTCTCCAATTATGAGAGGCATACTGTACAGTAATGTAATTCTTTGAATGCAAAGTTATAAAACAGTAAGAAAATTAACACATTATTAGTTTTATAGTTATATCAAATACCACTCATGGGGAGTTCCCAGCATGGCTTAGTGGTTAACGAATCCGACTAGGAACCATGAGGTTTCAGGTTTGATCCCTGGCCTCGCTCAGTGGGTTAAGGATCCGGCGTTGCTGTGAGCTGTGGTGTAGGTTGCAGACCTACAACTCGGATCCCGAGTTGCTGTGGCTCTGGCTCCGATTCGACCCCTATCCTGGGAACCTCCATATGCCACGGGAGCGGCCCAAGAAATGGCAAAAAGACCAAAAAAGAAAAAGTACCACTCATGTTTATGTGAGGATAGACTAGTATCTACATATATTTTATGCTTTTATGACATACCTAACCTTATTTTTTTTTATATTTCTAGGCTATGAGTTTCATCTGTGAGTTGTTTCAAATTGTTGCAGATTTCCAGAAATTTTCCAATGTATTTATTGAAAAGAATCCACATATGAGTAGACCCACACTGTTCAAACCTTCTCTCTTCTACCTAGCCTGCCTTTTCCCAACTTGTGAAAAGGACCAGCTTTACAATAGAGCTTCATATTCTTCTCCCATTTTCTTTCAAACCTAACTTGCTGTTGCTTCTTGAATCAGTTCACCTATGAAGGTCTCCTACTTTCCCAAAGAGGTAAAACTTTTCTCCATCCAGAACTGAAGAAACAGGATTTCCCACCCTGGCGAAGCGGAAATGAATCCAAGTAGGAACCATGAGGTTGTGGGTTCGATCCCTGGCCTCGCTCAGTGAGTTAAGGATCCAGCGTTTGCCATGAGCTGTGGTGTAGGTCGCAGACGAAGCTCGGATCTGTGGCTGTGGTGTAGTCTGGGGGCAACAGCTCCGATTAAATCCCTAGCCTGGGAACCTCCATGTGACATGGGTGCGGCCCTAAAAAGACAAAAAAAAAAAAAACAAAAAAACAGAACTGAAGAAACAGATTGTCCTTTTCTGTGTTCTTTCTCTTCCTACTTCCATTGGAAGTGTGCTACCCTTTCTTTCACATTCTTTTCTTTTTATTTTGGCCAAGCTAATTGCAGTGGGGGTTTGTTTTGCCTTTCTTGCAAAAACCAAAGTGAATAAGGACTAGAACTCAAGTTAACACCCTACTTAGCCTCCATTGCCATCTCTTTACATTGCACACTGCCAGGTCACCCCCACCAGACCACAGCGCCTCCTCAGGAATGGGAATGAAGGGAGAGGATGCCTTGATAGCGTGGCTGAGCCAATGGTTATATCAGTCCTCAGCCAGGATAAAGGTCCAGCGAGAGGGGAGATGCAGAGTAAGGGCTTGAGAATCTACGAGCATTAGGCAGATATATCCAGGATGGAGCTCAGGAGAGCGAGGTCCAGGCTGAAAGTGAAATTTGAGATGCATCCAGTGTGGATGAAGCAGCTAAGGGAGAGAGTGGAGGGTCTGTGACTGGAAGTCTGGGAGTACCAGTCCTTAAAGAGAGGGCCCCAGGAGATGGGAGCAAAGGGCTGGATGATGTGGAAGGGAAGCGTGAGCATGGTGTTCTGAAGGGTTCAAGGAGGTTGAAATTTGGGAAGTAGGAATGCTGTGGGCATGTTAAGGAGGATGAGGCCTAAAACTCGTTCTTTAAGATTTGGCAGGCAGACCATCGGCCATGACCCTTGGAATGGTAGGAGTGAAGTAAATACTCTGATGAGCCTGAGTCAGGATTAAGTTGACCCGATGGTCATTATTTCTGTTGTGAGACTAGTCATTTTCTCTCTTGATATCTTATGAGGGGACTGGCTGGAAGCTGGGACTGTCTTCAGTGCTGACAGCCTCTGGGAAGAGGGAACGGGCTGTTCGTGGACTTGGCCAAATACTTTTTTCCTTTTGAGTTCTGAATCATGATGTATTACTTTCTCAAAAATTAAACTAAAGGAAATGGTATTTCCAAGAGAAATTGAGTTACTCCTCTCTCTTTCTCATACAGTGCCAGGCTCACCATCATTATTCAGGCAATACTTTACTATTCCTTGTTTAAACATCTCATTAGAATTCAAGCTCTTGGAGAGCAGGGACATCTTATCTGTGTCTTGATGCCCAGCACTGTTTAATAAATAAATAGCCTCATGGTTATACTGTTGTTATGGAAGATAAGATGTCCCCATGTAAAAGGTCCCCACATAAAACGCCAGCATAATATAACACAGAATAAAGTTTAATCCAAAGGAATGGCACCATCCTTGCTTTTTGTTCACACTGTAAGTGGCCCGATGCAAATGCCCTACCCTTTCTCATTGTCCCTGTGGTGGGGTCTGGGCGGTTGGTAACAATAACCATTGTCTTAGTGCCCACAGTGAGGAGTGATGCACCTGCCTGCTGACTCAGTTTCCAAATTGTCTGGGGTGGTGTGACACCACTTTAGAGAGACCACTTAGGAGGGGGCCCGGACAGCAGCATGTCCATGCCAAGTACCATTGCTGCTGGCATAGACATCTGGAAAGTACTTGGGAATGCATGCGTTTGTCCTTTCAAATCTAAAATAAATTGAGGGCTCCCTCTTCTCTCCTCTTTTTTCTTTGTCAATTTTACTTCATTCAGTATGTCATGTATGTATTTTAAAGAGCTGTTATTTTTTTTAACGTGGTTTATTTGCTGGCGTGGCCTAAAACAGTCGTTTTAATGGATTGAAGGCTTCGGAGGAGATTTTAAAGGAATGGTTACCATTTTGTTTGAAGTTGAAAATCTTTGACAAAACCCAGTTTTTGTTCCTTTTTTTTTGTCTTTTTCTAGGGCCGCACCTACAGCATATGGAGCTTCCCAGGCTAGGGGTCCAATTGGAGCTGTAGCCGCCGGCCTACGCCAGAGCCACAGCAACGCAGGATCCGAGCCGCGTCTGTGACCTACACCACAGCTCGTGGCAATGCAGGATCCTTAACCCACTGAGCAAGGCCAGGGATCGAACCTGCAACCTCATGGTTCCTAGTTGGATTCCTTTCTGCTGCGCCACAACGGGAACTCCCTGATTATTGTCATTTTAAAATAGAGCTGATACCTGTGAGCAATTTGTAATAGGTATTAAATGATGTAGGGAGCACTACTTTCTCTTCAATAAAAATAATCTGAGGAGTTCCCTGGTGACCTAGCAGTTAAGGACTCAGCATTGTCACTGCTATGGCTTGGGTTACCTGCAGTAGCTGGGGTTCGATCCCTAGTCTGGAAACTACATGCTGCTGGTGTATTTGATAAATAGCTTGATTTAATTTTTTCCCTAAGAAGATAAGTAAATTGAATAGAAATACATTTTTTAAAAAATGCGAAGTTGTGGAGTTCCCGTCGTGGCACAGTGGTTAACGACTCTGACTAGGAACCATGAGGTTGCAGGTTTGATCCCTGGCCTTGCTCAGTGGGTTAAGAATCTGGCGTTGCCGTGAGCTGCGGTGTAGGTTGCAGACGCGGCTCGGATCCCGCGTTGCTGTGGCTCTGGTGTAGGCCGGCAGCTACAGCTCCGATTCGACCCCTAGCCTGGGAACCTCCATATGCCGCGGGAGCGGCCCAAAGAAACAGCAAAAAGACAAAAAAAAAAAAAAAAAAAGGCAAAGTTGTTTTCAGCTTTCTATGCTGGTGGGGCTTTTTTTGTTTGTTTTTTAGTTTTCTGGAAATTGGGGCATTCTGATGTAGTTTTGAGAGATTTTAATATTTTTAATAAAGTCTATTATGGTCTTCCAATTCAACATTATAATTTTACTGCAGGATAAATAAACAAGAAAACGGGAAGGAGCAAAGCATTGATTACAGATGTCTTAATAATGAGCAAATGTGGCAGGAAAAAATATATTAAGACAAATCTAAGGTAGGTGGATATATGTTTTTCTGTTCTTTTGGAAGTTCTACTTAGAGAACTTAAACTTGAAATGATTGATAAATTAATGGTGAATGTCTTTCTATAGTATATATGTATGTGTATGTTTATGTATATATGTTCTATAATAATAAGCAAAATATAATAATATGTGCCCAACTGCTCAGTCATTTTGTTAGGGAGTTTGTCTTCTAGCATAGAGGTGAGTGGACATTCGTGTTCAGCTCATTCTAAGTGCTGGCCTTTTCAGTTAGAAAGGAGACCATGTGTAAGCATGTGGACAGTTTTCATTTTCCTTCTTTTGTCTATACTTACGCCTAAAGTTATAAGTGAGAAGTCTCCACCAATGTCTTACAGAAATCCAAATATTATTTTTCAGGTTTTCTTTTTGTTTCTTTCAGAGACATCCTGGTTCTAGTTGGGTCTAGTGTCAAAAAGAAACTAAATTTTCCATGACAGTTTTCGTAAAACAGTTTAAAAATAGATAATAGAAACAACTCTAATAATTTTTCCTTTTGCAGCTGGATTCTGTTTTTAAAAGAGGTGAACAAATTTTACAAGGGCGAATATAGTTACCCTGGAGTGTAACTTGTCTTTGCAAATTGAATCCAACTAAGACTTTAGAAGTTATTAATTATACACTGTAGTTATCATTAGGAAACTGCCTTTGTCTCATTTTCCATTTGGATATTTTTGGCCTGTATTCCTTTTCTCTTCTTTGTTCCTGGCTTTTAAGAACACTTCCCTGGGTATCTGTATAATAGCATTTCTTTAAAATGTTTTTCCTTTTTCTTCTTATTTTTCCTTCTACTTAAGTATCTTGTGTGTTCTTGATACATAAGTAGGCCTAAATAACTTAGGCCATTAATTACCTCAATAGTTCTATAGTTGTAAATATAATTTTTACACATGTTTTCTTTTGCATTCATTTCTTGAAGGTGTGTTATATACAAACAGCACTGTACTGTTGTACTTGAGGTAGGTATCGAAGTATGACATATTTGTTACACTAAAGACCTAGAAAATAACAAAGTAAGCAAACAAATGCAATTCTACCCCTCCCTAAAGTAGCGCACCCTGGAAGTCTTTGAAAATTGTGCAAATGGATGGATCCTGTTCTTTTAAAACAATAGTATTAACATTTATTAAACTGAATTCCAATATATTCTGAACACATTGAAATAATTTTTACTTTTCTATCAAAGAAAATGATTTGCTTAATAAAATAAAGACCAGAAGAAATGTTTACCTTTCATAAGAAAATATTGCTGCTGCCATTAGTCATTTATGAGTTTAAATACACCCATTTTAGCAAATCTTCACTTGTTCTTTAGACTTGTGGAACGAAATACTTGCCGACATTTTCCTTACTGTTAGTTTTTAGTGCTTAATGGACTTTTTAATTTTAGTTTTTCATTTTATCATATGTGTTTTTATTTTTAAATATTCTATAATTTATATTTCCTAATTGCTTTTTCTCTCTAATTTGGATTATTGTTTAAGATTAAAATATTACATAATTTATAGATTATTCCAGTATAACAATGTTTAAAATTTGTTATAGAAAGTGAGATTTGGGGTAAATATTGTGTGGTACACCTCTTCAGTTTTGCTATAAAGTATGTAGAGAACAAAGCAGGATTAAAATGGATCTTTCTCTTACATTTTGTTTTTTTTTTAATTTTTAAAAATTTTCACTTTTTAGGGCCACACCCACAGCATATGGAGGTCCCCAGGCTAGGGGTCATTTGGGAGCTATAGCTGCCAGCCTACACCACAGCCACAACAACACTGAATCCAGGCCGTGTCTGCGACCCACACCATAGCTCATGGCAATGCCATATCCTTAACCCACTGAGTGAGGCCAGGGATTGAACTCAAGTCCTCATGAATACTAGTTGGATTTGTTTCTGCTGCACCACAGCAGGAACTCCTCTCCTGTACTTTGGAAATAAATTGTCTGGACTTGCTGAGGCTGATGTACAGAGTTAGTGTTGTGTACATCATTTCTGGCTGAGGTCTGGGCCCTTGGATTGCCTGCGGAGATGGTGTTTGAAAATGCTCAATATAGTTCTGACCCATAAAGAACACTTAAATGTTAGTTGAGTCTCCTGCCCCGAGACCTACCCTGGGGTTGGTTTTTAGTGGGTTTAAGAGGTTGTACTGGAGAGCAGTTGGATTACAGATAAGCAGAACAAACTTGTGTGAAAATGACAGTGTATATTTCAAATCGATAGTGCTGATCTTATGCTTCTGTAGATACTTTATAGCTTTCAATAAGTTGATTTAGTATCAAACTTTCATTGAATGGCCTATACTCCGCACTCTAGGAGAATGAGATAGGATAAAATTAGAGTCCCTACATCCTGGTGTGAAAGACAAAGCATATCTGAATAAATATTGTGACAACAGTGGCAGTGTGCTCAAAAGCACACCATTTTATAAGATCCGTCTAGAGGGGACTACTGCTCAGGACACTGGCTGTGGAAGAAACCCTGGAGTCACAGTCACAAGACCTCTTGTTCACCCTCTATCGTGCCATCTGTTGAGCACCCTATAGAAAGTCACTTACTCTCTCTGAACCTTATTTTTTATCATTTTAGTAACATCTACCAGTTGAATAGTCTTCCAGAATAGTTGATCAATTGGCTTATTTAGTTATGGTAGATTTTATATTAGACACTGGGAATACATTGAAATCAAAGATGTCATCTCTGTTGTCGCACTGTGCTAGTACTTTGTGGACAGATGTGGTGAAGACAAAAGCTGAAATGGAGGGATTGCACGCAATGCTTTGGAAGCTCAGAACTGATAACTAATTCTGTCTAAAGCTGTAAGAATAGGCTTTTGAAAGATGGTGTCCTTGAGCCAGGCCTTCAAGAACTAACAGGAGTTTGTCTCTTGGACAAAGAAGAGGTGAAGGGCATTCCAAGAAAAGGGAAGAGCAGTACAGCAGATTGAAACTGGGGGAATGAGGTGTGTATTTGACCAAAAAGTGGCTCCTAAGAAGGCTAGAATACAGAAGGAATGGAGTGACAGGAGATGAGGCTGTAAAGATAAATGGGTGACATTGTGAAAGAGATTGAATGGCAGTTTGATTTGGTAATTGAGAATATGGACTCTGGGAAAAGATCTTAGTTCAAAACCTGGCTTTGCAACTCAGTACCTTTGTAGTTAAATCAGATTCGTGTGTGTGTGTGTGCGCGCGCGCACGCACACTTTTTGGGGCTGCACTCGTGGCATATGGAGGTTCCCAGGCTAGGGGTCCAATCGGAGCTACAGCTGTCAGCCTACGCCACAGCCACAGCAACACCAGATCCAAGCTGCATCTGTGACCTATACCACAGCTCACAGTAACGCCAGATCCTTAACCCACTGAGCAAGGCCAGGGATCGAATCAGCAACCTCATGGTTCCTAGACAGATTCGTTTCTGCTGCACCCCAACGGGAACTCCTAAATCAGATTCTTAACCTCTTTATGTTTTCTTTTCCTCATCTCTAAAAGAACAAGCTATATTGCCTTTATAAAGTTGTTAAGGATTAAAATTATTAGGCATTTACCACATGGTAAGCATTTAACATGATAGTTGTAGTTATGATTATTGTAAGAAATTTGGATTCCATTCTACAGTCACTAGGAAGCCCCTGAAGAGTTTTATTTGTTTTGCTTTTTTCATTTTTGAAAAGTTTTATTGATTTACAATGTTATGATAATTTCTGCTATACAACAGCTTGAAGAGGTTTTTGGTTTTTTGGGGTTGCTGAGTCGTAGGGTAGTTCTGTTTTTAGTTTTTTTTGATAAACCTCCATACTGCTTTCCACAGTGGCTGCACCAGTTTACATTCCCACCAACAGTCACACTTGGAATTCTTGATCCGTTTATTATATTCTCTATATTTTTCCTTCGATATGTTGTATGTTTAGAAACCAGATAAATGAGAATTGCATTTAAAATTGAAGGGGTTTAGAGAACTGAGCAAGAGAGGTTCTCTTTCTTTCTTTCTTTCTTTCTTTTTTTTTTGTCTTTTTGCCATTTCTTGGGCTGCTCCCAAGGCATATGGAGGTTCCCAGGCTAGGGGTCAAATCAGAGCTGTAGCCGCCCGCCTACACCACAGCCACAGCAACGCCGGGTCCATAACCACTGAGCAAGGCCAGGGATGGGACGTGCAACCTCATGGTTCCTAGTCGGATTCGTTAACCGCTGACCCACGCTGGGAACTCCCCAGTTCTCTTTGTTTTCGAAGTTTCATTGTATCAACTTTGGGCCATTTGTTTTGCCTGTTAATAGGTAACTCTTGCTTGTTGTCTAGTTTTTGACTGAATTCTATGTATATCAAATAGTTGAAACCTTATACAATATAGATGCGGGAGGACCTAGAGTAAGGAGGTTTCTGAGTGAGGTGGATATTTTCTTCTCTCTGGAGTATTAAAAGCAGTTCTTAATCTGGTTCCATTCAGCCATTTCTGGCTGTACTTCTATCTGTCTCTTGTGCCTCCTACCCCCTCGATCTAGGTAGGCTCCCCCGAGGGCTCCCCAAGCCCCCCAGATTCTCTGCTATGTCAGCTATTCTGTTTTCCAAACATCCTCTGTGTGTTCCTTCCTCTCATCGTCCTCCTTTCCTTTGGGAAATCCTTATCATCTTTCACCTCACATGGTCCCACTTCAGGCCCACTGCAACACGCCTTCCTGGGTTTTCCAAAGCATGTCATACGTAGCATCCTTCACACAGTCTAAGAAATGTTCATTACTGGTCTACCTGATAGAATTTACCAACAAGTGAAGTTTTTCTCAAATTTTAATATTTATCAGAATCTCTTGGATATAAAAAAATTAGCTCGGAGTTCCCATTGTAGCTCAGCAGGTTAAGAACCCGACTAGTATCCACGAGGATGTGGGTTCAATCCTTGGCCTCGTTGTGGGTTGAATCAGGTGTTGTAGCTGCGGCATAGCCCTCAGCTCCAGCTCTGAGTTGACCCCTAGCCTGGAAACTTCCATATGCCGCAGGTGTGGCCCTAAAAAAAAAGCTCCCCCAGAAAATTTGAATTGGTAGATTGGGGTTGAGCCTGCATTCTGCTTTTTTTTTCTTTTTTACAAATATGTTTGTTAATTCTGATAGAGTTTGTCCAACAAGTATACTTTGAAAAACCAATTCTTCAGGGCAAGGATTATGGCTTACCTATTTTTGTACCATCAGGGCCTGTCATGTAGATGGTGCTAGAGGAATGTTCCTGAAATGGGGAAGGTCTTCAGCATGTAGGGTTTGAGCTGAGACTCAAACTCTTGGCAGAACCTTAAGAGAGCTTTTAAAAAAGGTGTTAAGAAATAGCATAAGACAACATGGCTCAAATTGTTTCCAAAACACTACTGTTAGGAGGGCTTGCTTTGTGGAACAAGGGCTTTTGGTGGTCAGACACTTTTGGAAAGTGCTGCCTATCGGATCTGTACCCTCCACCCTTCTCAAGTCGTTCTAGAACATTCAAGCTTCTGAGAAAGTTTGGCAGCAAAGGAACACCCCCCCCCTTTTTTTGACTGCTCTACAGCATATGGAGTTCCCAGGCCAGGGATCAGATCTGAACTGCAACTGTAGCCCAAGCCACAGTTGTGGCAATGCTGAATCCCCAACCCGCTGTGCCAGCCTGGGGATTGAACCTGTGTCCCAGGGCTCCCAAGATGCTGCTGATCCCGTTGTGCCACAGTGGGAACTCCAAAAACCCTTTTAGTCCCAGATATTTCAAACTTGACTAAGTGTTCCCTCCCTTTCCCTCTTTCCCCAGATAATACCTTTCCTCATCCTGAACTAAATGTTCTTGGTATTCGCTTTGGCACCTGCTCACAAGCAAAAGTAGACGCCCCCAGAATTGGCAGTTTTTGCAGGGGGTTGACCTCTACTTACCTAGAATTTGGAGAGTCCATGCAGAGAAATAAGAAATAAGATAATTAGGGAATATTGAAGGAAAGACATTTTTCTGTTTTTTTGGCTGTTCCCGTGGCGTGTAAAAGTTCTGAGACAGGAATCAAACCCACGCCACAGCAGTGACAGCACTGGATCCTTAACCCACTGAGTCATGAGGGAACTCCGGAAAGAAATTTTTTTCTTAGTAGACTGTAGGTTTTTATAATTCCTTTAAATTGTCATGGTTAGTTATAATGTTAAAATGTATGATTAGTCAAAAGTAGTTCTTGGTGGAGATTAGCAGACAGCTTTGAGAATAGAAGATTTGGATTCAGGTAATCTTTTGAAATTCAAAATAAGGTAGTAAATAGATGAAGGATCTGTAGGATCTGGTTACTAATTAAATCTGGGGAAAAAATCTGGACATTTTAATTCAAACTTCTAAATTGCCTGCATACTTTTTGGATATATATTTAGACAACTAAGGTGAAAAAAAAGTTATATTATTGACAGTTGAAAAGATATGTAGGAGTTCCTGCTGTGGTGCAGTGGATCAGCAATGTGTCTGGAGTGTTGGGACACAGGTTCGATCCCCAGCCTGGCATAGTGGCTTAAGGATCTGGCATTGCCACAGTTGGGGCATAGGTCTCAACTGTGGCTCGGATCTGATCCCTAGCTTGAGAATTCCATATGCTGTTGGGTGGGCAAAAACGGAGGGGAAAAAAAGGATGTGCAGTAGAGAGTAGTTCCTACAAGTTTTTAAAATTTGATTGTGTGTGTTTATTTTGTTTGCATTTTGCATTTTTTAGTAGTAGGGTAAGATTTATTATAATATGGATTACCTTTTTTTTTTTCTTTTTATGGTCACACCTACAGTACCTGGAAGTTCTCGGGCTAGGGGTCGAAACGGAACCTCAGCTGCAGCCTCTGCCACAGCCATGGTAACACTGGATCCAGGCTGCACATGCGACCTATTGCAAGGCTTATGGCAACACCGGATTCTTTTTTTTTTTTTTTGTCTTTTGTCTTTTTGTTGTTGTTGTTGTTGTTGCTATTTCTTGGGCCACTCCCGCGGCATATGGAGGTTCCCAGGCTAGGGGTCGAATCGGAGCTGTAGCCACCGGCCTACACCAGAGCCACAGCAACGCGGGATCCGAGCCGCGTCTGCAACCTACACCACAGCTCATGGCAACGCCGGATTGTTAACCCACTGAGCAAGCGCAGGAACCGAACCCGCCACCTCATGGTTCCTAGTCGGATTCGTTAACCACTGCGCCACGACGGGAACTCAAATTCTTAACCCACTGAATGAGGCCAGGGATCGAACCCACATCCTAACAGAGACACCGTCGGGTTCTTGACCTGCTGAGACACATGGGAACTCCTACCTTCTATCTAGAGAGAATTCGTGTAGAAATCATTAACTTAAATTGAAATTATAGGCCAAAAAAATTATTTCGAAAGTTTTTCTTGGAAGAATTAGCTTCTCTTTTAAGTAATGGGATAGTGGGAGGACAAGTGGGGAACTCTGAGTGATTCAGTTTGAGAAACTTTTTTTGTTAAATCAGAAACTACTTAATGCTGAGCCAGACACATCCTTATAACACATTTAACTTAGACAATGTGGAAACTGTTTCATACTGTGTCGTATTATAAAGCTAGTTTATTAGGCCATGAGAGTCATGTGATGTTTAAAGTTCGTGTAAGATATAAAACCTCACTTTATAATAAACTAATTCCCATGGAGCATTTTGCAGTACTCCTTTGGTAGTGTTCATATCCAGCAAGCAGGGATGATGCCTTCAAGTTTGGAGAGTTAGAACTCTGCCTTTGAATCTATTTCTTGAAAAAACTGGATGATAGAAATGAATATCTGAAAGCCAAGTGAGGAGTTCCTGTCATGGCTCAGTGGTCAGCAAACCCAACTAGTATCCATGAGGATGCGGATTTGATCTCTGGCTTTGCTCAGTGGTTTAAGAATCCGGTGTTGCTACGAGCTGTGGTGTAGTTTGCAGACATGGCTTGGATCCCGTGTTGTTGTGGCTATGGCGTAGGCTGGCAGCTGTAGCTCCAATTCTGCTCCTAGCCTGAGAACCTCCATATGCTGCAGGTGAGGCCCTAAAAAGCCAAAAAAAAAAAAAAAAAAACCAAGTGTAAACAGAAATATTTCAGATAGGGCCTTAATACTTCTTCCTTTTTATTGTCTTTTCAGACAAATGACCATGGAAACAATTGACTCTCAGCAGGATGGAAGTATACCAGATTCTGTGGCAGAGAGCGAATCTGCTCATATGCAGATGCAGACTGGTCAAAATTCAGTCCCCACTTTAGCTCAGGTAAACTCACTATAGGCCACAGGCAGGCTCCACTGAAAGTTACCCCATATGGAAATGAGAATTATGTGCAGATTCTGTTTTCTTGCAGTTGATCTTAAGTTTACCCTGTTCCCTGGTTATCAGCCATTCTTACTGATTTGACTTTAAAGAGAAGATACGTGTTTGATATACTTTTGCATTGTAACAGACGCTACGTAAAGGAAAAACAACCCCCTCCCATGTATGTAATCCTCAAATTATTATTTTAGAAGGTTGGTATTTCCAAGCTGATGTAATTTTTTATTCTTAGCTGTAAATATGGCAGAAATCTTGCCAATTTGTGCAGTATGTATTTGGTTTAACCTTTACTTTCTTTTTAGGTAGGTCTTAAACTTTGAATTGATTTCGTTGGGAGGGCACCAATATGAGCTGGTGTTGTTTTTTAGCTCCTCCACTTTATTTCTGAGCTATTTCCAAAAATAGGTACTAACAACAAGCTCACTTATTTAGTTCATCAAATACTTACTGAGGCCCCCTGTATCTAGGCACTATTCTAGATGCACTATTCTAGAAATATTTCCTGGCGCTGTATGTCTCACAGTTTAGGGAGGTAGAGGTGTTTGAGTGTGACTTCTTGCTGTGTAAGAAGTGCTGCACGATGTTACGTTGAGATGACTGAGGCGTGCAGGGGGGGACAGCTAGTTGACCAGGAGTGCTTTGTAAAGGATTTTACTTTTGAGCTGGACTCAGAGGGTGAGTAGGAGGTCGCCGGGTGGGTAAGGAGTGGGGACCCTGTCCCAGGCCAGGGAAGGGTATGTAGAGGCACAAAGGCAGCATAGGGGGTCAGGACTAGAGATGTTGAGGCCAAGTGGAGCTGTGTGGCTGGGCTGGGAAGTTGAGCTGATCCGGGTAAGCAGAGGATGGTACACATTTGAGAGAGTGGACTCTCCTGTGTTCTAAATGTTCTTGAGACACTGTCCAGTGTCTTCTGTGTTTAGGACACCAGCGGCTCTTGGGGGTTCGGTTGGAAGTCAGCGGGCTAGTAGCGGGGAGTCCGGGTGGTGTGGTGGTATGGGATGCTAGCCGTAGAGAGACTTTACCAGTATCTCAAAGGGAGAATAGAAAGGACCGGATGGCTGCCTGGAAGGCCAGGGCGATGCCGAGTGCTTCCTGGGTTGTCTCTGGCCAGACTGGTTCCTAGGAGGCCTCTTCTTTGCCAAGACAGCTCGTGTACCCAGCCTGCATTTCTTTCCTCCCACAAGCTCCCAGCACCCACCTGCTCCCTGTGGGTTTTCTCCTCACGAGGGCTCAGTGGAGCTGCATCACCCTGACAACACCCTTCTTTGTTACTCTGGAAAAAAGGCATGCAGACCTTTGCTTTTTTTGTTGTTGTTGTCTTTTTGAGGGCCACACTCACAGCATATGGAGGTTCCCAGGCAAGGGGTCTAATCGGAGCTGTAGCTGCCGGCCTACGCCAGAGCCACAGCAATAGGGGATCTGAGCCTCGTCTGCGACCTACACCACAGCTCATGGCAATGCTGGATCCTTAACCCATTGAGCGAGGCCAGGGATCGAACCTGAAACCTCATGGTTACTAGTCGGGTTTGTTAACCACTGAGCCATGATGGGAACTCCATGCTATTTTTTTTTTAAGCAGCTTTTTTTCTTATTAAAAAAAATGCATGTTCATTGTAGAAAATGGACAAAATGTTATTTATTATAAAGAAGAAAATTAAAGCTACCTATAGTCTTAACATCTAGAAATTTAATTGTCAGCATTTTGGTATTTATCCTTTAGGCTTTTTGTTTGTGAAAACAGAATACAAATGCACATATATTATTTGGTGAATTTGAAGTCTTCTAGATTTTTTATAACTGTGATTCCTGGTCTGTAGTTCTGCCCTTTTGCTGAAATGGGAGTAGAAAGCAAATCTTCCTTCTGCCCCCACTTCTCTCTTTTTAGGGACTGGCTCACCCTCTCCACACAGCCTTTTTCTCCAGCCTTTTGGGCCCGCATAGTCCAGACAGTTTATCTTCATTGTCTAATGATGATAGTTTGCAATTCTAAGGACCTTCAGCTTGGGTAACACTCAGCTCTTTGAGCCTTGGTCAGTAGTTGCTAAAGAGAACAAGTAATATGAAGTGTGAGAAATAATCTTGCATTTATGAGGTTTTGGAATTAAATAGGAAACTAGCTAACAGAAGCCATGCTTTAGTAGCTTAGAGAATAAACAAGAGGGAGAGGAAGTAGAATTTTGAAATATAGATTCTTCAAGAAGTTTTTCTGTGAAATAATAGAGAAGTTGGGTCTGTGAGACAAAGGAGTGAAAACTGGTGCCTGGGAAAGTGGGAGTGTTAAGTAAAATAAAAGGAGATCGAGATTTGTGAGAAGCTTGAATCATAGATCAAGAAAATGGCTGTGGTTTACATTTATAATGTTTAGGGGTCCCTGGAGTTCCCATTGTGGCGCAGTGGTTAACGAATCTGACTAGGAACCATGAGGCTCTGGGTTCGATCCCTGGCCTTGTTCTGTGGGTTAAGAATCCGGCATTGCTGTGGCTGTGGCATAGGCTGGCAGCTGTAGCTCCAATTAGACCTCTAGCCTGGGAACCTCCATATGCCACGGGTGCAGCCCTAAAAAGCAAAATAAAATAAAATAAAATAAAAAATTTAAAATACATTTATAGTGTTTACTTCCTTAAAAATCTCAAATGTGTGAAATGTTGATAGTCATTAAATTTGGAGGGCAAGTTCATGGATTTGGTGTGTTATTCTCTTTTCTATGTATTTTAAATATTTGATCAAAAAATAAATTATGATTTTCATCTTTCCTATACTAGGAATGTTAAGAGATTAAGAAGAAATCTGTATGATGATACATTGATTCTTTTGGTTAACTAAGAGTTATCTTCTATGGATATGTGGATATAAATCCTCTGTGAATCATAACATGCAGAACTGGGACATAATTCTTCTTATATTTGTCTTCTTAGGGCCTTACCCGCGCCATGTGGGAGTTCCCAGGCTAGGGGTCTAATTTGATCTATAGCTGATGACCTGTGCCACAGCCATAGCCACGCCTGATCTCAGCAATCTATACCACAGCTCACAGCAACACTGGGTCCTTAACCCACTGGGTTAGGCCAGGGAGCGAACCTAGGTCCTCATGGATGCTGTCAGATTCATTTCTGCTGAGCCATGATGGGAAATCCTGGATACTTTTTATTTGATGTTCAAATCTTAGTTTTAATAGCAGGTAGTTTGTCATTAGTGGTAATGGAAAAATAACTGAGTATAAGTAATTAGGCTTTTTACTCTTTTCTCTGATTTTTTTCTGGTTAAAGAGTAGACATGGGGAGTTCCCGTTATGGCGCAGTGGAAATGAATCCCACGAGGAACCATGAGGTTGAGGGTTTGATCCCTGGCCTTGCTCAGTGGGTTAAGGATCTGTCATTGCTGTGAGCTGTGGTGTAGGTCGCAGACACGGCTCAGATCCCTTGTTGCTGTGGCTGTGGCATAGGCCAGCAACTGTAGCTCCAATTAGACCCTGAGCCTGGGAACCTCCATATGCTGCGAGTGCGGCCCTAAAAAGCAAAAAAAAAAAAAAAAAAAAAAAAAAAGAGTAGACTTGGGGGAGAGAATGCAAAGGAGGGGCTATTGTTTAGGCCTTTAGAGGGTATAGAGAAGAAAAGCTAATACGTAGTTGTTTTGTAAGCAGTGTTTAAAATGGTATGTTTATTTTTGTTTGGATATCTTTTAGAGATTTTAAAACATTGTAAGAATTCCTTTATGCCATTTTGGCTCGAAAATCCAAAATAAATTTTTTTTTTGTCTTTTTGTTGTTGTTGTTGCTATTTCTTGGGCCGCTCCCGTGGCATATGGAGGTTCCCAGGCTAGGGGTCTAGTCGGAGCTGTAGCCACCGGCCTACGCCAGAGCCACAGCAACGCGGGATCCGAGCCGCGTCTGCAACCTACACCACAGCGCACGGCAACGCCGGATCATTAACCCACTGAGCAAGGGCAGGGACCGAACCCTCAACCTCATGGTTCCTAGTCGGATTCGTTAACCACTGCGCCACGACGGGAACTCCCCAAAATAAAATTTATTATTAGATTTTCGATTCATGGTAAGACCAAGTTTCATTATAATTTTTTTTTTTTAGGAGCTAAGTTCTTAGACTTTTCTTTTTATAAACTCTGACCTTTTGGATTAGTCCAAAAAAAAAATAAAAACCCTGAAAAAATATAAGGATATAGTTTGCTCTGGTCATGTTTTGTCACTGATTCAGATTTTGACTTCTACTTCTATGCAAATCCTTGCTTCTTCTTTTGCCATCTCAATTTTGAGGAAGACTTTAAAAAATATTTTTATCTTCCCAAATCCAAGGATTAATACATGTAAATTAAGTTCTACATTCTTAACCAAGTTATTTAAATGAAATGTAACAATAATAAAAATAACAAAGGTGAGCATTTATTGAATGTTCAGTATGTGCCAAGCGCCTTCATGCTTTATACATATTGCTCAGTTTTCACAATTTTGTAGAAATGTAGTATTTTTACTCTTTCACAGTTGAGGAAAATAAGATACAGAGGCTGAATAACTTGTCCTAGGTCACAAAGCTGGTAAAAGGAAGAGCCTGGATCAGAACCCAGGCAGTCTGGCTTTAGCTTGTCTATGACTTATAATAACATAGGTGCTCAGTGTTGAACCGGGACATTTCAGAGGGCATTACCTGGAAAAATGCATAGTTAGCAAAGAGTAATCATAAATATATGCCGCATATAGTTAGTGTATGATAACACTGTATATATACACACAGTACTATTGTCTGCGTACCTATATACTCTATACTGTTACTTCATTATTTAGTGGTAGATGAGGTAGTTTCATGATTAGATCCCAACTCAGCTTTTGACCTTGGATATGTGAAAAGCATAGGGAATTTAAATTTTATCCATTTTGATGTGTTAGTAATTGGTCCACATAATCCCTGGCACCACGAACCAGTCTATGTATTGAGCAGTAATTCTGGGGCCAGGAGTACCAGAGCACCCAGAACTTTAGAATTATGTCTTATGAAGTGATGGGGAGATCACTCCTATTGCCTTTGGTAAAATCAATTTATTCAGTGTATCCCTGGCAAGAAGCCAGTTGGTTATCATATCCACCAAATGTGAGGCAGTAGTTACTGCTGTTTTTTGCATGTGGTAAAAAAATACAAAAAAATCTGCAGTATACAACAAGTTTTAAGTGTACAGTTGAGTTAAGTTAGGCATATTCACACTGATGTGAAGCAGATCTCTAGAACTTTTTCATCTATACCCATTAAATAGCAGCTCTCTTTTTACTCGTCCCCTCAGTTCCTGGTAACCACCATTCTACTTTCAGTTTCTGTGAATTTGACTACTTTTAGATACTTCATATAAGTGGAATCATCACTATTTGTCTTTTTGTGACTGGCTTATTTCACTTAGTAGAATGTCCCAAAGGTTCATCCGTATTGTATGAGAAGGAATTCCTTCCTCCTGTGTGTGTGTATACCACATTTTGCTTATTACTATTTTTAAGGTTGTTCTTGCTAAGTCAGTACTCGTTAGGACTTATACCAAGTGATTGGTAGAAGAAATAAGAGTAATGTAAACAAATTGCAGTTTCCTTCATAGGCATTCCTGTGAGTTTATTTTGGTCAGAACTAAATATTAATATGTAGTTTGAATAATAAGTGGTTTTAGGCATTCGTTCTGTGGCTTCTGGCTTTGGCATGTATGTACATTTCCTATTCTTTATTAGAAATTGTGAGAAGGAGGAGTTCCCTTCATGGCGCATCGGAAACAAATCTGACTAGGAGTCATGAGGTTGTGAGTTCAAAGTGGGTTAAGGATCTGGCGTTGATGTGAGCTGTGGTGTAGGTCGCACATGCAGCTGGGATCCTGCGTGGCTGTGGCTCTGACATAGGCCAGCAGCTATACCTCTGATTAGACCTCTAGCCTGAGAACAGCCATATGCCACAGGTTCAGCCCTAAAAAGCAAAAAATAAAAATAAAGAAGAAGGAAATTGAGAGAAGTAATTTTAATTCCCACTGCTTGCCCTTATAAGATATCTGCCGGGTAAATGCCATATTTGTCTTAGGATTTCACTACAGCTTACTTTACTATGTGCATTTATTCCTTTGAAATGCATTTGGCTAGTAAATTATGATCAGTTTTAGTTTCAGTCTTACTGAAACCAAAATATAAGATTGAGTTTATAAGTCTAGAGCTAGGTGTTCCCATTGTGGCTCATCAGGTTAAGGATCTGATTAGCATCCATAAAAATGTGGGTTCAATCCCTGTAGAGCTAAAAGAATTTTGACTTCTATAAAGATCATGCTCATATTCATAGTCCTTTTAAATATAAATAAAACGTATATTGGTTAGAATATAAAATGATGCTCCATGTACTGTAAATGGGAAATTCAAGTACTGTAAGGATGAGCCAGGGGAAAAAACTCCCTAGAACATCATTTTCAAAGCGTAAAGAACCCCTAATTTTAAACTGTTCTCACTGAACATCGAAGTGATCACCACTGCTTATTAGAAGTATTATCAAAATAAGCTATGTAATTCAGAATGATTTGATTCTGATATTTGCTTTACTTTGAAGAGAAATTTTTTTTGTCTTTTTTAGGGCCTCACCTGCGGCATATGGAAGTTTCCAGGCTAGAGGCTGAATTGGAACTGTAGCTGACAGCCTATGCCACAGCCACAGCAATGCCATATCCGAGCTGAATCTGCAACCTACATCTCAGCTCAAGGCAACGCTGGATCCTTAACCCACTGAGTGAGGTCAGGGATCAGACTCATGTTCTTATGGATACTGGTCAAGTTCGTTACCATTGAGCCATAATGGGAACTCCGTCAAGAGAATTTTTTAAAAGAGACGTAATATTCGGCTATTTATAATTACAATACCAAAAACAGACATCCACTTCTCACTTTTAAAATTCAGATTATAGATTTCAGATAGTACTTATTTATGCCCTACACACAGAAAGGATTTGAGGACCCCATTGTAGTTCTTTTAAGAATTTTAACATAATAGATATCAAAATATCAGTCTTACGTAGCTAACGCTATCATTTTTTTTATATTTAACTCCATTGATTTTTGCAATTTGTTAGCCACACTGTTTAAAAAAAAAATTCAATAGGAAAGTAAAACACTAAAGACACTAAAATGATACCAATTCTACATTTTTCATTGTTTTTTTTTCTTCATTTAGCACAATTAAATACAAGTTTTTAAAAATGAACTATTGGAGTTCCCATTGTGGTGCAGTGGAAGTGAATCCAACTAGGAACCATGAAGTCGTGGGTTCCATCCCTGGCCTCACTCAGTGGGTTAAGGATCTGGCATTGTCGTGAGCTGTGGTGTAGGTCGCAGAGGCGGCTCGAATCTGGCATGGCTGTGGCATAGGCTGGCAGCTGTAGCTCCAATTCAACCCCTAGCCTGAGAACCTCCATATGCTGAGGGTGTGGCCCTAAAAGGCAAAAAAAAAAAAAAAAACTATTTTGCATCTTTATTAAAGTGTTCACGTTGATAATATTTTCTGTTTTCAGCCTTAAAATATTTGAAATATTCCTTAAACACTTTTTTCCTCATAGAAGAAACAGACTCTTGAGAATCCTGTCTTGATACACAGAAATCAAGATAGTTTTCCAACTTCTCCCATGGAGTGTTAGTGGGTTTCCATTGTAGTCCTTAGAATTAAGATAGGTAATATATAGATCTGACTTCTCAGGCAGCAGCAGGGTTGATAGTGACATCTGCTATACTGTGAATGCACATTTTTTCATCCTTTATTAACTGTCTTAAATGCAGGCTCAGGAGCTCTGTGACATTTGAAGCTGCACTATGACATCATAAGCCCCATCATAAGGGAACCTAGCTACGGACTGGAGCTAGTCCACGAGGTGCTAATCAAGTGCTGTGTTACAACATTGTGAGGTTTTCCCAGTTATAAGTGTCCTTATTACGAGTTTTTAAATTGCAAAGCCAAGTAAGGCTGTCGATTGCATCATCTTAATTTATTTCTTCAGATTAACTACTGTCTGTAGTGGGGTTTTCAGTGGATGTGGTGGCATCAGCATAGTCTATGTTTCAGGCATCCTGTAGAAGAGGATTATTCTTCAGAGGATCTGGAAAAAAAGGTAAACTATGTCTACTCTGAGTTCACTTTTCTGACTTGAAGAGCCTCATAAAAAGAGGTATAAAAATGATGAAGTATCGGAGTTTCTGTTGTGGCGCGGTGGTTAACGAATCTGACTAGGAACCGTGAGGTTGCAGGTTCGATCCCTGGCCTTGCTCAGTGGGTTAGGGACCCGGCGTTGCTGTGGCTGTGGTGTAGGCTGGTGGCTATAGCTCCGATTCGACCCCTAGCCTAGGAACCTCCAAATGCCGTGGGAGTGGCCCTAGAAAAGGCAAAAAGACCAAAAAAAAAAAAAGGATGAAATATGAAGTACATCCATTTTTTATGTTTGTTTTTTGAGCAGTTGCCTGCTCGATTGTTGGAATGTGATGCATATAGATTTTCCCATGGCTTTCTCTCCCTCTCGGCTTTTTGTGCAGAAGTTCCCTCCTGAGAAGCTTTCCATAGTAGGTACACCTTAAGTAGCTTCCTTCCGCCCTCCCCTCGGCTCATTAGTTACCCTGCTTTATTTTTCTTCCAAGAATTTAGCACCACTTCGAATTATCTTTTTGTCTCTTCATCTGTTTTCTGTCTCCTTCTGTTCTAGGAGAGCAGACTTTTCCTGTTCACTGCTCTGTTCTTGCTGTCTAGACTGTTCCACACGGGAGGCTTCCAATAAATGTTTGTTGTGTGAATAGAAGAATGCATTAACTCATAAGTACAACTTGTTTCTGTGAAATTTACTTAACTGAAAAGCCTTGTACTGATTGTTCGATGTTTATAAAAACAATCTCTGTTTCAAGTGAGCTAAAGTTTGTATCTCTAGCAGTACTGTCCTTTAGGAGAGACTTAATTCCCTTCTCTTTCCAGAGCTTCTTTAGGATTCTATTTGCACGTTGTGAATAAAGTAAATATACTACCTTTATAGGCTGCTCTTTGTCACTATATCTCACATCATCCTGTCTGAGCTCTAACCCAAGCATCAGTCCCATAATTCTTGTCGGCTAAATATTTCCACCTGGTTGCCTCTTGTTGCTTTCACCCTAGCCTGCCTAAAACTGAATCTGCCACCCTAACACAAAAACAAAAAGGTGCTTCTTTATTTACCCATTTTTGGCTTTGGGGCCACCATGCATGAATCACTGCCTGAGTTCCTTCTGGGGCATCTGTGCGCCATATCCCCATATCCTACTTCAAGGGCGCCTTCTAGTTGCTTGTGGCTCATGTGATCCGTAGAATAACAATAATGCTAAGATGTGAAAGGTAGGGAGCCATGTGAATTTTTTTTTTCTATGAATAATGATGAAGTTTATCCTGTTAACTCTACCAGTAGTTAATAAGCTTAATGCTAGTTACTTATCAATTTTGGCAAAACGTGAGAATACCTGACAGGTTCTCTAGATTTAATTCAGAGTGTTGTTGATTTTTAAAGATACGTTTGAATTGTAACTCCAGGGTATGACTCTTGTGCTGCTTCTCAGCCTCTGTTTCAACAGTTTAACTAAAGAGTTGTCTCATGGAGTTCCCATCGTGCAGCCCTAAAAATCAAAAACAAAACAAAAAAACAAAGAGTTGTCTCATGAGCTTTTGCACTGCCTAGAGTTGGACATAAGAGTTTTCGATATAGTTAAAGATTCATATAAATCACCTCCACTATTCTAGGAATATAGTTTTGTATTAGTGGGTTCAGCTCCCTTTCTTTTTCTTCCTTTCTTTTTTTTTTTTTTTTTGCTTTTTAGGGCTAAACCCACCGCACATGGAAGTTCCCAGGCTAAGGGTCGAATTAGAGCTATAGCCGCTGGCCTACACAGCAGCCCTAGCAACGCCACATCTGAGCCATGTCTGCGACCTACACCACAGCTCACAGCAACACTGGATTCTTAATCCATGGAGCAAGGCCAGGGATTGAACCTGGATCCCCATGGATTCTAGCCAGATTCATTTCTGCTGTACCAGAAGGGAACTCCCTACAGCAGGTTTTCTTAATGCCAAGCCATTCTTAGAGTATTGTTTAATAATTTAAAATCCTGAAAATTATATGTGGAAGATAATTAAAGCAACTTAAAGCATGATTTATACTTATCAAAACTCCATGAATCTTTCTTGAGTTGTTCTTCAAAAGATCTGAGTTCTGTGAAACTGGGTCATTTCCCCATAGAAAGTGAATGTTGCGTCATCTACAGTCTCAAGCCACAGGTCCAGTCTGTAGGAATACCTGTAGTCCTCTTGGGTGTAATTGACGTTCTGTTCTGCTCAGTCTCTGACATATGAGTGCCCTGTCGGGTTGCTGTCTCTGGTGGTTTTGGCTGTGCTGCAGTGGAAGAGCTGACATCGCAGCCTGCACAGCACTCTGCTTTTTGAGCTGTGAGCATGGCCTAGGGGCTGCGTGAAGATGAGCAGCAGTTTTCAAAGTGTGGTAGGTGGACCCCTGGGGGAGATGCCAACGACCTGGTATTTTGCAAATGACCTCCATGTCACATTACACAATCATGCCTGGAGGTTTGGGATGACAAAACTATTTCCACAATAATGCTAAGATTTCTTTTCTTTTTTTTTTTTGTATTGGCATTTGCCCTGATGGTGCAAATGCAATAGTGGGGTAAAAAGGTTGGCGCCTTAGCATAATCAAGGCAGTGTCACCAAACTGTTAGTTGTCATTATATTGTTCACTGCACTCACTTGCAGTTAAAAAAAATGCCAGTTTCCTTTACGAATATCCCCAATGAAGCAGTAAACATTACCAATTGTATTAAATCTCGACCCTCTGAGTACATATTGTTTTAATATTCTGTACTGTGAATTTGGGGTATTCGCTGAGAGGATTTCTGCTGCCTTCTGAAGACCAGTGGTGTTCTTGAGAAGAAACACTTGAGTTATTGTCTGAGTGGCAAGATGGACTAGCTGAGTATCTGCTCCCCCGCCCCAGGCCAGGACAGCATTTTTCTCAAAACAATGGCAAATAGCCAGACTATGACTGCTTAAACTTGGGTATTTGAAAAACATTTTCTCAAAAGCAAATGAAGTAAGCTTGTCACATCAAGGACAACAATTTAATAGTGTTTATTGCCAGTGATAAAATTCAAGCTTTGCTTTTAAGCAGAGGTTTTGAATTTTGGAAAACCTGCATTTGTCATTTTGAGCTTGATAGCTTCCCCAGTATTAATAGTTTTCTAATGAAATTGAAGTTGGTTTTAATGAATGTGATTTTCTGATAGCGTATCATGAAATGTGTCAGCATTTGGAAGATCTTAACTCAGTGAACCAGTCTTTTCCAAATAACTACCACGTAATGTTACAAAATCATGCCTGGCTGAAGAGACATCCAAAATATAAGAAAGATCATTAGTTCATTTGTGCCATATATTAGATTCCACATATAAGCGATACCATATGGTATTTGTCTTTCTCTTCCTGACTTACTTCACTTAGTATGGGAATTCTGGTTCCTTCCATGTTGCTGCAAATGGCATTCTTTTGCCCTTTTCGTGGCTGAGTAGTATTCCATTGTATATATGTACCACATCTCCTTAATCCATTCAATTGTCAATGGATACTAGGTTCCCAGGCTAGGTGTCTAATTGGAGCTATAGCTGCCAGCCTACACCACAGCCACAGCAATGTTGGATCCAAGCCATGTCTGCAATGCAGATCCTTAACCTACTGAGCGAGGTCAGGGATCAAACCCACATACTCATGGATATTAGTCAGATTCATTACCACTGAGCCACAATGGGAACTCCTGCATGTATCTTTTTAAATGAAAGTTTTGTCCAGATATATGCCCAGGAGTGAGATTGCTGGATCATATGGTAGTTCTATATTTAGTTTTTTGAGGCACCTGCATACTGTTTTCTATAGTGGTTGTACCGTTTGACATTCCCACCAATGCGAATGAGGGTTCCCTTTTCTCCACACACTCTGCAGCGTTTGTTATTTGTAGGCTTATTAATGATAGCCATTCTGACCAGTGTGAGGTGGAACCTCATTGTAGTTTTGATTGTCATTTCTCTAATAATTAATGATGTTGAGCATTTTTTTCATGTGCCTGTTGGCCATCTGTATGTCTTCTTTGGAGAGATGTCTATTTGGGTCTTCTGTCCATTTTTCAATTGGATTGTTGGGTTTTTAAGTTGTTTGCATATTTTGGAGATTAGGCCCTTATCGGTTGCATAGTTTAAGAAACAGACTCATGGACATGGAAAACAGACTTATGGTTGCCGGGGGGAGGGGGATGGAGTGAGATGGACTGGGACTTTGGCATTAGTAGATGCAAGCTATTGCATTTGGAGTAGGCAGTGAGGTTCTGCTGTATAGCACAGGGAACTATATTCAATCGCTTATGATAGAACATGATGAAAGATAAGATGAAAAAAAGAATGGTGTGTATGTATATATATATATGTATAACTTGGTTGCTTTGCTATGTGACAGAAATTAACAGAATATGGTAAATAACTATAATTTTAAAAATTAAAAAAAAAGATCCTTGAATTTTAACATGAACTGCTAAGTTTTCAGATTCCATAGGGCAACTAACCTTTAAGGAAATAATCACTTGCTGAGTTTCGGTGTAGTATCAAAGAAGGTTATCTACATTTTTCTGAAAAAACTATTGACATACTCCTCCTTGGAGTTCCCTCGTGGCTCAGCAGGTTAAGGATCCAGCATTGTCACTGCTGGACACCAGTTGGCTCTGATGACAGCTGTGGGAAGAGAGTTTCATCTGTCTTTTTTTTTTTTTTTTTTGTCCTTTTGCCTTTTCTAGGGCTGCTTCCCATGGCATATGGAGGTTCCCAGGCTAGGGGTCTAATAGGTATAGGCCACCAGCCTACACCACAGCCACAGCAACGCAGGATCCAAGCCGCGTCTGCAACCTACACCACAGCTTACAGCAATGCCAGATCCTTAATCCACTGAGCGAGGCCAGGGATCAAACCCACAACCGCATGGTTCCTAGTTGGATTCATTAACCACTGCGCCACGACGGGAACTCCCAAGAGAGTTTGATCTCTGACCTGGGATCTTTCACATGCTGCAGGCACGGCCAAAAAAAAAGAAAAAAGAAAAGAAAGAAATACTCCTCCTTTTTCAATCATGTGTAAGGCATATTTTCTTCACGTACTAACGAAAATAACATATTTTTACAGATTCAGTGCACGAATAGGTATGAAAATCCAGCTGTTTTCAGTTAAACCAGACATTAAAAAATTTGTAAAAACGTAAAACATTGACAATCTTGTCACTAATTATTTTGTTTTGGAAAATAATTAGTCTTCATAAAATGTTATTAATGTTAGTATGAAATGGAATTATTGTTATTTTTATTTTTTTATTTTTTTTGTCTTTTTGCCATTTCTTGGGCCGCTCCCATGGCATATGGAGGTTCCCAGGCTAGGGGTCTAATCAGAGCTGTAGCTGCCAGCCTACACCACAGCCATAGCAACGCAGGATCCAGGCCACATCTGCAACCTACACCACAGCTCATGGCAACGCCGGATCGTTAACCCACTGAGCAAGGGCAGGGATCAAACCCGCAACCTCATGGTTCCTAGTCGGATTCGTTAACCAGTGAGCCACGACGGGAACTCCTATTGTTATTTTTAAATAAGTTACTAAGTATTTTAAAAATTTCTCTGTTTTAATTTCTCAGTTTTAGTTTCTGGTAAATCTCAGTACAGGTCACCAGCGGTATGCTGAGCTGGCTTGTGAGAGCCAGTTGTGCATGTCTTTTTCCAGCTTTATTGTCAGTGTCACCTGTTGGTAGCTTGAAATCTGCCTTGGAAGGAATATTTCAAAAATCCACAAAGTTACAGATAGTGTTCTCCCTTCCCAAGAGCAGGTTGTTTGTTTACAGCATCCTACGGGATATATAAATCGCAAAAACAGGAGTTATTTGAGGTCATCAATAATTTTTAAGAGTATAAAGGTGTCCTGAGACTAAGAAGTTTGAGAATTAGTCATTTGGCAAAAGAATACCTTTTGGCAACTGGTTCACAAAGAGGTAGATGCCTTTTTATAATTCATGGAGGGAACGTTTGTAGCTTTAAATCCAGTGGTTTTTGAACTTCCGGTTGTTAAATCTGCTGGCTTCATTATAGGATGACCTTTTTCTTTCCATTAAAATCTGAAGTAGGCAGTAATACTACAGGGGCAGATGGACTGAATTTGCCACTTGGGCTACATACATGTTGGGTGTCTCTGCCCCAGTTTCTCACTTTTGTGTCCGGATGTTGTAATCCAGGCTATTGCAAGGCCCAGCTCAGGCACTGCTTCTGCACAACGCCTCCGCCTATTGTTCAGGCCCGTACTGATCTTTCTGTTCTGTACTCCTGTGGTTTTCATGACCTGGACAATGGAGCAATTAGTTTTGTACTGTTAGTGTGCTATTGTTCCTTAAGTGTTGATTTTAGCAATTTTGCTTTTTCCACCCTAGTGCACTGAGTTCAGTGCTCTCCTCATAGGTTCTCTTTCATGGATAAAAGATTTTTTACTTTTAGGTTGCTAAACAAGTTTGCCTTCCAAGAGAATGATGTAAATAAATATAATTATTAAATATAATTATTATAAACCCAGTTTTTAATGATTTTTAAAAGTATTAATGTAAGAAAGAAGAAACAATACAAACAAAAAAAGTATTAATGTAAGTAGATTAGAAACTGTTGCTTTCCTAAAAGTGTGTTCCTACAGAGGCTTTCTTCAAAGTTAGTTTTAGATTCTGTGGTCCACCACCTCTCTTGATAGAAACTAGTAGCTCCTTTCATGGCCAGAGTCTTTGGCTGTTTTGAGTCAGTCATAATGAATAGCGAAACTTAGTAAAATGAGGCAGTTTCTAAGATTACACTCGCTTTTAGGAATGAGTTGTTTACTAATTAGAAACTTGGCAGGTTTTGAGTCCAAAGAAGTGAGGGTTTTTTGTGGGTAGGGATCTTTGTTGAAAGCACCCAAGGTAGCTGGGAAATGGCTGTGCTTTCCTCTCTGTGCTATTGATGGTTCTGGCCCCTCCAATGTTGGAGCTGGGGTGGGGGGCAGTGTGCAAGGGCCCTACCAGCTCCAAGGCACAGGCTTTCTCTGGTTGGGAGATGCTAGGGGTGTTTCTTTGGCTTTTTTTGTGGCTATTGGGACATAAAAGTAACTGCAGTTTTCATCAGTATAGAGACAAGGCATTAGCTTGTGTCTGAAGTAATACCGTATCGTATATCAGAAGTCTCATTTATTAAAAAATAATTGACCATATTTAAGTTCAGTCTCCCATTTTTCTGAGGAAATTAGAGAGGGTGGTTTATACTCTGGCCTAAACCACCAGTGAGATCTTAGTGAGGTAGTTTAACTGCTTTAGAACTTTGCGATTAGAACATTCTTAGCCACCGAAGCATGGGAACCGAAAGTCAGGAGCATGGGTTCTTTAATATCTATCACATCAGAGAATGACTGTTCCAGGACAGTGACCATCTCCTAATGGTAAGTACCCTGGCTTGCTTGTCATTTCTTAGAAGCAGGAAAAATAGGCCAGTCATAATGGTGAATGGTATTTCTTTAAGAAAAATGAAAAGAACAAAAACAAGGTTCAGCTTTAATTCTAGTGATGGTCATTTTTGCAGGTTTCTGTAGCTGGATCAGGCACCGGAAGAGGCTCCCCAGCTGTAACTCTAGTGCAGTTACCTTCAGGCCAAACTGTCCATGTCCAGGGAGTAATTCCGACACCACAGCCATCGATTATTCAGTCACCACAAATACAAACTGTTCAGGTTAGCCCCCTTTCCTGGGTGATTTGTCTTTGACTTTCTTGAGCTTTTTTTCTTTTCTTTTTTTTTCCTCTTACTAATTCACTTATCCTCATTTTCTTCATGTAGCTTTGATGCTCAAACTTGTTATTAAACATTTGGAGGAATTTCCTTTTTGTGTGTGAAGTGCATTTGTGTCCTGTTAGGTAACAGATTTGACTCAAGTTGCAGTTTTGTTATCAGCTCTTAATTTGCAGGTTGAGTCATTCTCTTTTAAGTTGTTGCTCTCTGCTTAACACAGATTTATTTAGCAAAGCTCTCCAAAGATGCTTAAAAGTATTCTGAGGAATCTTTGGAGACGTCTGATAAACATGGTAATGTAAAGATTGCAGTGCTGATGCTGTTTTCGTGAGGACTCCCATTAGTGGTGGACATTTAGGTTTGAGGTTAATTCAATATGCGTAACACGATATTATTGTTACCTTGATGTTGTATTTATACATCAGATTAAACCTTGTTTTTTTTTTTTTTTTTTAGACGTGGTCAATGTTGTGGTTGTGATCCAGAGATGTTTTTTGTTATTTTTTTGTCATCAAAGTTGGTCATAAATTCTTAACATTTTTCAAAGCTAAAACATTTTTTTGCATTAACAGATGTGAATTATTAAGTATATAATTTTTTAAAGCATACTTTTCTCTTTTATTGAATTTGTTTCTGTTTCTTTTTAAGGTCATTTTGTTATTACCCTTCAAATGTTGAAATTATTTGAACCTAATGATGACAAAAAGATCTCCGAGGAAAACTTAGTTGTTTATACTTAATCTTAACTAGTCTTGTCTTTTTCCTGCATACTTGAATCCAGTTTGTTGCAGAATAAGGATGAGAGTTGCAATGTGATACCTATGGTAATAAATCCACATGTATTAAAAGCTTGCTTATCTTTGAGGCATAAGTCTCTCTCGGGGTATTGTTCAGAAGCATAAGAGTGATTCTCAGTTTTGTCTTTTAAAAAAATTTTTCCTGTGATGACCTTTAATTCCAGGAGTTTCTGACTCTCTCTGAGCTAATTATAAAACAAGAAGGTCTTTCCACACTCCTTTTTGTGTTACGGCTTTTTTTGGGGTCTCCGCAGGTATTTCTGCTTAGTTTTAACCTGGCTGCTACTGGGAAAAAAAATACTGTCTTATATTCAGTAGGCACTTTTGGATTTTATTAATTGGATGATTTAATTACCTTTGTAGGGATAGGTGCCTCTGGATCTTGTCTTAGAATTGTACCTTTTGAATGATGAATTTCAGCTTTCACTTTCTCAGATAATAATGTACCTCACATAAGGAGGTTGTTAGGATTCTAGGAGAGATGTGTGAAAGCCCAGTGTAGAGTGATAAATATTTGGTGATGGTATATGGTTGTCTGATTGCAATGACATTTTCTCCAGTAAGTTCTGTTACTGGGTGAGTGTGCTTTATGTGTGGAGTGTCCATGACCAGTGATGCATGGTCGTATGTGTAAGTAAACATTTATGCACATCTGTGTGCCTTGGGAAGTATACATTCCTGCTTGCACTGTTGGCATTTTAATAAGCTGTTTTGATTGTGCCCAAATCACATCCTGTGTAATTGTAATACTAAGTAAAGTGAGATTTGTAAACTCAGAACTGTCCTAGGCTCTGGATGATAAATGATTGAATATATTGAGAGCAGTCATGTTGTAGAGATTCATTATTTTAGTTTTATGGCTTTTTTGGTGTGGGGGGGCTCTTTTTGTCTTTTTTTTTTTTTTTTTTTTAGGGTTGCTTTTGCAGCATATGGAGGTTCCCAGGCTAGGGGTCCAATCAGAACTACAGCTGCCGGCTTACACCACAGCCACAGAAATGTGGGATCTGAGCCACATCTTCAACCTACACCACAGCTCACAGCAACACCGGATCCCTAACCCACTGAGCGGGGCCAAGGATCAAACCCATAACCTCATGGTTACTAATCGGGTTCGCTAACCACTGAGCCATGATGGGAACTCCACGACTTTCTTTAATATTCTGTTATTATGCTATTACATGCTTGAGAAAATGAGATCATATTTAAAACTCTGATCTTTCTTTTAAAGAAAAATGTTTTATTTTTGTCTTTTTAGGGCCGTACCCAGGGCATATGGAGGTTCCCAGGCTGGGTGTCCAATAGGAGCCATAGCTGCCAGCCTGCCCCACAGCCACAGCCAGGTCCAATTCAAGAAGCATCTTTGACCTACACCACAGCTCATGGCAACACCGGATCCTTAACCCGCTGAAAGAGACCAGGGTTTGATTGAACCTGCAACCTCATGGTTCCTAGTCGGATTCATTTCCGCTGCACCACAACGGGTGCTCCTAAAGAGAAATTTCTTATTTTGACTTTCAAGATCTGTCTTCAAGCCCCAACCTACTTCATGCGATATAAATCCTAACTTTAACCAGTCTTGTTACAGGTTTACCTGCTTAAATATACTTTCTTCTTTGGATCTATCTAATGTCTAATTGAAAGGCCCAGCTCAGGAATTCCTATTGTGGCCCAGCAGTTAACAAACCCGACTAGCATCCATGAGGAAGAGGGTCTGATCCCTGGCCTCGCTCAGTGGGTTAAGGATCTGGCTTTGCTGTGAGCTCTGGTGAAGGTTGCAGATACGGCTCGGATCCTCTGTTGCAGCTTGGATCCTACGTTTCTGTGGCTCCAGCGTAGGCTGACCACTATAGCTCCGATTGGACTCCTAGCCTGGGAACCTCCGTGTGCCATGGGTGTGGCCCTAAAAAGACAAAAAAGACCAAAAAAAAAAAAAAATGAAGACCCAGTTCAAATTACCTGAGTGATTATGAAACTAAGACACTATTTCTGCCTCTGTCACTCACTGGCTTCACCCTGCTTTATTTGTGAGAGGTTTCTAGGGTTGGGATCTTAGGTCTTGTGTCTTACACTTAGTGCTTTCCTGAAGCCTTGCCTGACAGTCATTTGCATTTCTGTAGCATTCGTTATCTTTGCCATCCTTTGCACCCAGGTTGGTTGTGCAGCCTAGTGTCGGCACACTTCCTTTCCTAAGCCAGATTGTGGGCGCCCTGGGTGCAGTTCAGTGTGTTGTGTCCCCAGAGCCCGGCTTAGTGCTGCTCACAAAGGCACTTAAACACTGTGTTGTGAATGAAGACGATATCATAGATTTTATGATGCAATTCAGGAACTCTTGTGTTATAGGTAGCAACAATTGCAGAGACAGATGAGTCTGCAGAATCAGAAGGTGTAATTGACTCTCATAAACGTAGAGAAATCCTTTCACGAAGACCTTCTTATAGGTAAGTTAAGTTTCCTACTAGAATGATACTTTTTCCAAAGAGGGAGAATAATTATCCATCAAATGGATTCTCCCATTTTTAGCGTTTCTGTTTTAAATCTCATTCACGTATCTTCATTATTCCTTTTGTTAAATTATATTTTAGAAAAATACTGAATGAACTTTCCTCTGATGTGCCTGGTGTTCCCAAGATTGAAGAAGAAAAATCAGAGGAAGAAGGAACGCCACCTAATATCGCTGCCATGGCAGTGCCGACTAGCATATATCAGACTAGCACGGGGCAATACAGTATGTATGCTGCAACTCCCTATGATGTAGTGCTAGCTTTAAGTCTCTCTGGTCTCCTTGAAGCCACTTGGGTTTTGGCACTAAACAGTCCCATCTTAAAATGCATCACAATACCTAAACTGTGTAAAAGAGTAAGAGATTTGTACTGACATTTGTCATATACTTTTGAAAAGTAAAAAAAAAAAAAAATTACTGAATATAGAAGCAAACTTTGTGGTAAGGATAAAGGGAGGGTTTTTCCTCTTTATATGTTTATATTCATATCTAGTAAAAGTTTAAAACTTAACTGTTTTTGTCTTTATGATGCATGTGAACATAATAAGATATAAATGTCTGTATTTCGTTCTTGTTGGCTTTTGTTACCAACAGTTACATTTTATACTTACTAATTTAAAAGAGCTGCATATGTTTTCTAATCTCTGTTTTAAATGTAATTCTGTTTTCACTACTCTCTACTGTGTTAATTTGTGCTATAGCTTTTTCTAGAAGGGAATGGAAAATGATTTATTTTTTTTTTAAACTGAACAATTGGACAGATCATTTCTTTGAAGTTTTAAGCACCAAAAGCTGTAAATAAACAGATACATTCACATTTAGTCTTGTGCATTTTAATGGGCTGTTAAGTTTGTGCTTTTTGCTCCAGTTAAAGCACTAGTCTTTTCCTACATCAAGAATGTTGATACTTAAAAATACTTTAGTAAAAAATGAGAGCTAGGAGGAAAAGTGGGGAGGAAAAGAGAGAAAAAGGACAGTAAAAAAGTTTTTTTAGAAAGCTGGTTAGGTCGAGGAATATGTGTGATGTTAATGTGTTGATCCAGGTACAGTTTTAAGATTGTAGATGTATTTTCTATTTTCCTTTTATAAAGTAGCAATACCTACAGAAAGTCTCAAGTCTTAACTTACGACCTGGCTGTTAAAGCAAACTATAATCTGTGGGAAAACCTTATCTAGTCATTAGTTCTTTGAGTTTTCCTTTTGGTGATGGTAGATTTGCAGAGTTAAACAAATTCCACTTTGGCGATTCTGGTTCTTTGGGTAGCTTCTACTCTGATACCTGGCAGAACTGGGGTGTAATGTGTACACACCCTCTGTGGGATGGTGTTTGGATATATCCAAAGTCAACGGTGGAAAACTCTTCATGGTCTGTAAGAGTTAGGCCTTGAGGTTTTCACTTTCATTCCCCTTTTGTTGCTTCTCTGATTTCTGTGTCTTTTTTGTCTGGCCCACTGGGGATACATGGGAGGAGTTTTAGAACTGCTGTGCCACGTGCCTCAGCAGTGCAGTCCCCACCCTCAGTCCCAAGAGCAGCTGGGCAGAGCTTGGAGCTGCTAGAGCCTCTTGGCTGGTCATCTCTGGCTTTGAGCAGTGGGCTGTACACATACTATCATTTTCTGTTTTGTATCACAACAGGGAAAAAGTTGGAAATTATTGCTGAGATAATACTAAGACATCTTAAAGTTTGAAGGGTGATCTAAGATACCGTCATCTTAAACAGTTCTCTGGCATATCCTGATGCTGCCTAGGAATTATTCTCTTTCTAAGTGATATGGACGGGGATGCTGTGGGTAAATTTGCCTAGATTATTAGCTGGGAATTTGAAGTCGTGAGAACGTGTTGGGCTGAGGATATGTTGAAGCTGGAGATGATGTGGGGAAGGCAGCGCCTGGTCCTGCTGTTTGTTACCTGAACCAGAGTGAGATAGTTCCATGTCTCAGGTTTTAATCTTTGAAGTGGGAATGATGCTAAATTGCCAAACTCCAGAGTTAATGTGAGGACAAAAGGAGATAATGGATTTTAACTGTGGGGGAAAAGAGACATGCTACTTTGTGTGTGTGTGTGTGTGTGTGGTCTTTTTAGGGCCGCAGGCATGGCATATGGAGGTTCCCAGGCTAGGGGTCGAATTGGAGCTGTAGCCACTGGCCTGTGCCACAGCCACAGCAACATGGGATGCAGGCCAGGTCTGCGACTTACACCAACGGCAACGCTAGATCCCCAACCCACTGAGCAAGGCCAGGGATGGAATCTGTGTCTTCATGGATACTGGTCAGATTTGTTTCTGCTGAGCCACAACGGGAACTCCTGTTTTTAGATTATTTATTTTTAATTTGCTATCATGAGCTAGTTGGAGTTAAAAACAAAAGAACTATAAAAGGACTTTGTGAGTCAAAGTTGAAGAAGTAAAAATAAATGTGCTCAGGCTTTCTCATAGACAAGTAGTCATTTTTAATAGTTGAAAGTGAGTTATTTGACTGAAGTTGGCCTGATTATTTCAACTTATTTTTTAATCGCAAAAATAAGAAGTGAAAGTTAGCATAGGCTGTTTCCGGAAGTAGGGAAAAGAACTTAAAATAGGCAGGGATTCATTATTGCAACACCAAGAAAGTGAATTTACACTTTTGAAACTTTACTGGACGTGCAGATCTTAGTGATTTAGATTTGCTGTATGCCAATTAAGTCATTCTGGTCAAAGGAAATTTGTTCTGGCTCAAGAGAATATTTCTGAAAGATGGTGTTTCAGATGGTCTTGGAATTAGCAAAGAATGTTATTTTCTGCATAGGACATTTAAGACATGCATTAAATGGGAGTGAATTCATTTACATAGGGACAATGTGTGGTTCTTTTATATGCGCTATTGCAGGTATTTAAATGTTTGTAGTTTCTTAATTCATTAAATTTCCTCTAAAGACAGTTGTTGGGTTTTTTTTTAATCCCCCATCTCCTTTACCCAGCCTCTTCCCTTACCAATTAAGGACTATCACCCAAGACTTCAATTTTTTTTTTTTTTTTCCTAAATGTCCCTGCCTCTCTACTTGTGCTACTTTATTTTACTAGGAATCTTGTTTGAGTGGGTCTCTATTAACTCATCTTTCCTGGAGTCTTATACAGTAAAGGTAAGTGGGTCAGTCCTAAATCCACCATTATGAAGAAAGATACTTGTGAGCTTTGTGGACTGCCTGAAGAATTCAGAATGCTCAGGAGACTCAAATGACTAAACACTGATTCCATTTTTTCATTAGGAGGAATTCGCACTATAGGCTTGTGTGTTCTAAAGTAAATGCAGTTGCATTTATTACTCTTAGGAGGGACTTTGCTTACCTGCTCCCCAGGTACCTTTCAGAGCAGACTTAGAAGGTATCTAATTGATGGAAATCTGCTTTTTAACCTGAGTGTTGCTGTTCTTGTTTTAAGATGAGGCTGTTTTAGTCTTCTGCTGTATGCACCTCTTGGCTTTCAGGCGTAGGTACTCACAGGTTCTGTTTGTGCTCTTTTTGAATTTCCGTCTAAGAATTCACTGGAAAGATCTGCTGTTCCTTTTTTAAAGTTCACTCAATGAAGTTTTATTTATGAATCTTTTTATTGAAATTTGGAATAAAGATGGTTTTAAATTATAAGTAAATATTTACATGTTTATGTGTTTTGATTAGCTCATTTGTTCAGGTTTGAGATTAACAAGTGAAATCTTTTCATGTAAAATGACATCTGCTCCTTCCTTATTTGAAGGCAGTCTTTTTTTTTTCCTTTTTTGTCTGTGCCCCTGGCATGTGGAAGTGTCTGGGCCCGGGATCAAACCCTTGCCACAGCAGCAACCCAAGCCACTGCAGTGACAACACCAGACCCTTAACCCACTGTGCCACCCTGCTCCTTCCTTATTTGATCATGAGGTTTTTTTTTTTTTTCTTAGTTTTCCATCCTCCTCTTCTTCCTTTTTTATTGATTACACAAGATTTTAAAATATTATTTTTTGAATTAAACTTTTTTTTTTACCAAAATTCTTGAATTTTTATTCCATAAGTAGTATTTTCCTTGCTTCAGTGATATTAATAGCCCTAGGAGAGAAGTCATTAATGATACTGAGTAGTAGAAATAGCAGATTTTTAAAACACAGGTTTTCATACCAGAAAGTTTTAAAGAATTTGTTGTTTAGGGAGTTCCCGTCATGGCTCAGAGGGTTAAGAACCTGACTAGTATCCGTGAGGGTAGGTTCAATCCCTGGCCTTGCTCAGTGGGTTAGGGATCTGGCATCACCACAAGCTACAATGTAGATTGTAGATGCAGCTTTGATCTGGCGTGGCTGTGGCTGGCAGCTGCAGCTCCTGTTTGCCCAAGCCAGGGAACTTGCGCATGCCACAGGTGCTGCCCTAAAAAGAAAGAAAAAAATGTTTATTGCCTAGACAAGTTAATATGATATCATCCTGGTTACCGTGGTATATGGTAAATTCAGGGTCTGGAGACTCTACTTGGGTTAATACTTATTTGAAACTCAATGTCATGACTATATAACAATGTCTATAAAGACATTTGTGTAACCACTAAAACTAACTTAGTAGAAAAATAATTAACAAATTATACTCTCTCTAGACAAACTCTTTGTTTAATGTAAGGTCAGTGTTGTTCAATATTCAATCTGGGTGTAGAGCGACCTACTTAATTATGGGGTATAGCTCATCTGAGACATTAGGTACCTCTCGGAACAACTCAGCAGAGCCTAACCACTTCCCACCACTACTAGCAGGCTTGAATCAATTAATAGTGGACACTGAAGTAGAATTTTTTTTTTGCTTTTTAGGGCCACACCCGAGGCATATGGAAGTTCCCAGGCTAGGGGTCAAAATGGAGCTACAGCTGCCGGCCTACACCACAGCCAGCAACACTGGATCCCTGACCCACTGAGCGAGGCCAGGGATCGAACTCACATCTTATGGATTCTAGTCGGATTTGTTTGCACTGTGCCACGAAGGGAACTCCCTGAAATAGAATTTAATTGATTATATAATCTAACTGTTCTCTTTTAATTCTATTTGTATTATTTCATTAATGTATAATGTTATTAAGGATTACTTGAAAGAGGAAAATAAGTATTCATATGGTCTAAAATAATAAGCCACTTTTACTTCTACTTTAGTTATCAGTATTTATAGACCAGTGTGGACTCTTCATCATGAACAACAAAGTGGCCATAAGTATAAGTTTTGGGGAGCTCCCTATGTGGCTCAGTGGGTTACGAACCTGACTAGTATCCATGAGGATGCGGGTTTGATCCCTGGCCTCGCTCAGTGGGTTAAGGATCGATCCCACTTAATGCCAGTGCCACAGCATTGCAGGGAGCTGTGGTGTAGGTCCCGTGTTGCTGTGGCTGTGACATAGGCCGGCTGCTGCAGCTCCGATTCGATCCCTGCCCTGGGAACTTCCAGGTGCTCCATGTGCGCCCGTAGTGGCGCGGTGGTTAATGAATCCGACTAGCAACCATGAGATTGCGGGTTCGATCCCTGGCCTTGCTCAGTGGGTTAAGAATCTGGCGTTGCCGTAAGCTGTGGTGTAGGTTACAGATGCAGCTCGGATCCCATGTTGCTGTGACTCTGGTGTAGGCTGGTGGCTACAGCTCTGATTGGACTCCTAGCCTGGGAACCTCCATATGCCGCAGGGGCAGTCCAAGAAATGGCAAAAAAAAAAAAAAAAAGACAAAAAAAAATAAGCTTTTTTTGCCTCAGTTGCATATGTCAGTCCAAGAAAGCATTAATAAGACCTAGGTCCTCCCAGATTAGTAGGAATCATAAAGGTATTCTATTTTCATTGGTTAGCAATGGCCTTGATATGGGCCAGTCAATTTATTTAAAATGATTAGCCAAACATGATGTCTGAGATTTGTTTTGAAATACTCGACACACAAAAAGTTTGGAGTAAGTGAACAGGGAGACTAAATGACAAAATTCTTTCATCTTTTATGTTCACTAGAAATTTTCCATAAATTTAAAAAAATAATAGGTAAAAGAAGATATGACTAAACACATTCAGTTAATTTCATTTTAATTTTTCCTGCTACTTCATGTTGTGTTTCCTGAAATATTATGCTATCCTTGTATATTATGTAACCTAAAAAGTTTCCACCTCACATCTTTTGAATATGCACACATGCCCACAAAACCTATTTCTGGTATCCTGAAGCACTGGGAAATCTTATTTATTGTCAGTTGAGGGGTGACATTTTGAATGAGAAGGTCCTCTGTCATTTGATAATGCCCAAATCAAGAGTGCCTTTGGTACAAAAAATGAAAGTTAGGTTAAAGACCAAACTCATCAGTAGGAACTTTTTCTCCCTAGACCCAGCTTCTGTGTGCATGTGCATGGTGTGTATGTGTGTTTTGTTTTCCACACCAGAAATAAACTCAGGAGTTTCCGTCGTGGCTCAGAAGTAATGAACCTGACATTGCTGTGGCTGCGGCATAGGCCAGCAGCTCCAGATCCGATTCCACCCCTAACCTGGGAACTTCCATATGCCGCAGGTACAGCCCTTAAAAAGAAGACAAATAAATAAATAATAAGAGGAACAGATTCTTGGATATATCAGCTTTTCAGAGTATAAAAGCAAAAATGTTTGGTTGGAACTATGGGGAAACACTGGAAAAAAAAAAAAGGGGGGATCTTTATTTCATGGTTCTTATCCCTAGAAGCAACTACTCTCCCCTCAGATTTTTTTAACTAATCCAAAAACTTGATAGTTGTGTTGTCAATATTGGAAAATTAAGGTTTGGGGTTTTTTTGTTTGTTTTAGGAAACAGAAAAAGTAGCTTTAGTGGCCAGGAAAAGAGGGGATACAACAGGGTAGTACCTCAAGGACTGTGCCCTGGAAAATAATAATTTATAATTTAAAACCATTCTTCATTTAACTTTTCTAGATTAACATGCGGCTTAAGTTGTTTTTATATATTCCATCTTGAAGAAACGCTAGCCATGCATTCATTGTATTTACTGAGTGCCTGCTATCTGCTAGGCTTTGTGCTTCTTAACATTGTGGTTCCACTGCCTATGTCTTTCTGTTTTTTTTTAGTTTTTTAATTTGTTTTGTCTTTTTAGGGCTGCACCTGTGGCATATGGAGGTTCCCAGGCTAGGGGTCCAATTGGAGCTGTAGCCACCGGCCTACACCACAGCCACAGCAACACCAGATCCTAGCCGAGTCTGCAACCTACACCACAGCTCACAGCGACACTGGATCCTGAACCCACTGATCAAGGCCAGGGATCGAACCTGCATCCTCATGGATCCTAGTCAGGTTCGTTAACCGATGAGCCAGGACAGGAACTCCCTATGTCTTTCTAAAGCACTATTTCTGTGACATCAAACTTTCGACTTGAAGATAGGCACTCAAATAATATGATAACATGAAATTCCTTCATGTCCAGCCTTGAAGATCCAAGGAAGCAATATCCCCTCTTCTTCAGATTTCTCTCAAACCCTGTTATTATTAAGGGGTGAGTCCTGAGACCCTTGAAATATTTAGAGAATCATGGTGAAATCTTATTTTTAAAATGTGTGCAAAGAATATAACGCTCAAGATGAGCCAGACAAAGTGGGATTACCTCAGAGTTTCTCAACCGCCGTGCTATTGACATTTGGTAACTTATTCTTCAGTTTCTGTCAATCATATAGCAGCCTGCCAACAAACTAGAATCAGATGGTGCCTTTGTGTTGAAATCCTTTTAAAAATGTTAACCCATCTTGCTGTAATGACCCCAGATCCTTAGGTCAAAGAACTGGAGATTTGTTGTTATTGTTACTCTTTCCAATAGTTGTGACAGGTTTATTCGATCGTCACCTAAGTGGTCCTTTGCTTAAGTACTGTTACAAAGTTAGGGAGTGACTCAGAAATATTCAGAATATACTTTAGACGCTACTACGCGATTCCTGTAAGGCATTTACATTGATTTATAGATGTTGTGTTATTCTGATTATGTGTTATTTTTATCTCCATTGTAAAGTCTAGTTAGCTATTTTATATGTTTTTGTTTTGTTTTGTTTTGTTTTGTTTTTAGGAATAGTCCTTGGTTCCACTTAATCTCTAGTATTTAAAGTAAAACATACTATAACTTTATGTTAAAGTATATAGAACTCCCAGACATTTAACACACTACCTATTTGTCTATTAGAGTGAAATTTTAAAACATTAACATTCAATCAATTATTCTTTTGAAACTTTCTGTTAATATATAAACTTTTAAACATGACTGGCAAGTCTCAGTGTTTAAAGGCAGTCCACCTCATATTTGTTACCATTAGCTACAGCTATTCAAGACATTTTGTAGAGGTCAATACTGTAGCACAAATTCTTTCAATACAGTTACCTTTTAGGGTTCTTTCCAACCTAATATTTTATATTTCAGAGTTCTCCTGGCATAGTCAAAATGATAAAGGTTACAGTTTTGTAGACTTGAGCTTTGAAACATATATGTTAATCATATACATATGTATACCGTTAAAAGCTACTTTCTTTTGATAAGTTAGACAAGTAGCTGAATGAAGGTACAAATTCATTATAGTTATAATCCTCAATGGAAGCTAACTGACCATTTATTAAATATTAGAATAATGTTTATACCTAAAGATAGGTGAAAGAATGGAAAAATTTAAAAAGTGGGCTTTCTCCCTGTCTACATCTTCATTCTTCCTCGTAAATAATTAAGTTGGATGAATGCCAGGGAGAAGGACAACTCCATGAGTTTTTGGGGGGGTTTTTTTTTGTTTGTTTATTTGTTTTCACTTTAGGGCTGCATCTGCCGGCATATGGAAATTCACAGGCTAGGGGTCAAATCAGAGCTGCAGCTGCCAGCCTATATCACAGCTATAGTAATGTGGGATCTGAGCTGCATTTGCAACCTACACCGAAACTTGCAGCAATGCCATATCCTTAACCCACTGAGTGAGGCCGGGGATCGAACCTGCATCCTCACGGATACTAGTCGGCTTCTTAACCTGGTGAGCCACAGTGGGAAATCCCATGAGTTTTATGTAATCGAGCAGTTCTGAAACATAAGGTATTTTCAAGTGTTTTGAGCTTTTTCAGAGTGTTGTCCAATGAAAGGAGGATATCTTTATCCATTCTGCCTAGAGAACTAAGGGTAACTTGAGAGTGAGAAGCTTTGGTCATTAAATAGATCCAAAGTATATTCTTCCAATGTGGGATTATTAAAAATGAATCTTGAAATTCTCTAATATTTCTTTTCTTTTTCTGTTAAGTTGCTATAGCCCAAGGTGGAACAATCCAGATTTCTAACCCAGGATCTGATGGTGTTCAGGGACTGCAGGCATTAACAATGACAAATTCAGGAGCTCCTCCGCCAGGTGCTACAATTGTACAGTACGCAGCACAGTCAGCTGATGGCACACAGCAGTTCTTTGTCCCAGGCAGCCAGGTGGTGGTTCAAGGTATATGTCATTCATCTAATGCATTTAGAATATCTGTGGGTTACGATAGCTCACCATTTAGTGGTGATTTCATAGTTTTCTGAAATATACAGATGGTAGATTTTTTTGGTTGGGGGAGAGGGAGCACTTTAAAAGGTTTAGAGGAGAAATATTGTAGTATATTAAACAAGTTAAATTACACAATTTTCAATTTTTAGCAGGTTTTATTGGATTTAATGAAATGTTAAATTCAGAGTAACATAATGGGAAAAAGAAATTGGAAACATGAAGTTTTTAATTAAGAAAATATTCTTCATTTGGGGGTTATAAATGTACTGAATATGTTTTTAGTATCTAGTCTAGGAAGATGTAAGTATCCAGTCCATGAGACACTGAATTTGTGTTTTCTCCCCGCTTGTTATACTCAGGCTTTCTTTTTAGACCTCACCTTTCAAAACAAATGTTGATTTTTGTTTTTCTTTTGACCATCCTTAGTATATTTGAATTCTAAGGTATCTGTTCTACCTCTTATGGAAGCTGAGGGTAGTGAAATAAAGCAGTTGGGATGTAGCCCTCAGCTTTTAGGGTAACCTAAGATTTCAGCTAAAAGTGAGTAACACATTATTTTGATTTCATTCAAATAACTATAATGTGTTCAATACAACTTGCAAAAATTCAGTGCTTCAGTGTAACTGTATTCCCCTTGGTGCATTTGCACAAATTTTAAGGGGAGTAATATCAGTTCTTTTAGTATAAGTGTCTTGCAAGTATTGAAAAAAGCAGATTTTAATTGATGAGTCTCTTGATAATTAGTTTTATTTACTTAGGTATTTGGGGGGCTAATATGGATTATGATGAAAAGTGTATGAAGAGCTAAAGTAGTGACATTTATGGAGTTAAAAACAAATTCACAGTATTTTCTTTTAGATATAAAATTAAAGCACTCATTCTTTTTCCCTGGTACTCATCAACCCTATTTGTCTAAAGGAATAATCATAAAGAATGCTTATTTCTTCTAATTATATCTTTGTTATGTGGAAGATCCACTTAAAACGATACTTTAAGAAGAAGAGGGTTTTTTTTTTTAATGTTTTGTGTTTTACATCAATAATACACACATAGATTTTTCTACTTTGGGGACTTTAAGAACTTTTTCTTCCATAAGTCACAAAGCTATTTGTCTGCATTGATTCCGTTAGCTTTATGGTTTTACCTTTCACATTATGTCTTTAATCTACCTGTGGCCCAGCTCTGGGCATAGCTTTGGGTGGGAACCCAAAAGCTATGGCACTAGTTTTCCCCACTAACAGTTTGTCCTTTGCCCATTGATTTATGGGCAGTCTTAATTGTGCAGCACGTAGGTCTCCCGCAGACCCGATCTGCCTCAGCACCCTTTGTTCTGCCTTGCCAGAGCCACACTGGTTTTGTTGTCACAGAACAAGTGCCCTTTTTTTGTCTTCTAACTTTTTTTTTTTAGCGTTTTTTAGCTTTTGTGAACCGTTGTTTTCTCATATGCATTTGGAATAAGTTTGAGTTCCAAGTAATTATAATAATAAAACCAATGATGAGATTACATTTAATTTATAGATTAATTTAGGAAGAACTGAAATCTTTTTAACTGAAGTATAAATGACACAACATTATTAGTTTTAAGTGTACAACGTAATGACTCGGCATTTGTATGAATCACAGTAAGTGATCACGACAGTGAGTCTAGTTAACATCCTTAACCATATATAGTTATCGTCTTTTTTTTTTTTTTCCTTGTGTTGAGGACTTTTTAAGTTCTACTCTCTTAGCATGTTTCACATATGTACCTGCAAGCACCATGTTAGACATCACATCTCCAGGACTGACTGATGCTACAACTACAAGTTTGTACCTTTTGACCTGCTTCACCCATTTCGCCCACCCCCACTCCCTGTCTCTGGCAACCACCAGTCTGTTCTCTGTGCCTCTAAGTTTGGGTTTGTTTGCTTAGATTCCACATTTAAGTGAGATCATTCAGTATTTGTCTTTGTCTGACTTATTTCACTTAGGGCAATGCTGGCTTCAGGGTCCATCTGTGTTGTCACAAAGGGCAGAATTTCTTTATTGATAGAATAAAATTACATTGTATATATACCACTGTATATGCTCTATATATCACATATGGTGTATATGTATATATGTAACATATATGCTGTAATATATACATATAATGTAATATATGCTATAATATATATACACACATAAACTATAACATACATGTATCTCTTATGTAATGTATATACTATAATATAGGTGCACATATATTATGTAACGTATATACTGTTAGATATATTGCACGCCACATATTCTTTATCCATTTGTCTGTTAATTGTTTCCATGTCTTGGCTATTGTAAATATTGCTGCAGTGAACATGAGGGTATAGACATCTTTTTGAGCTGCCGTTTTTATTTTCTTCAGATGAATACCCAGAAATAAGATTGCTTGATCATATGGCAGTTCTACTTTTAGTTTTCTGAGGCCCCTCCATACTCTTTTCCATGGTGGTGGCACCAGTTTATGTTCCTACCCACAGAGCACAGAATGTCTTACACATTCAGATTTAACTTCTTTTAACTGTTTAAAATTTTCTCCATGGGGGTCTCACATTCTTTAATTAGTTCTTAAATGTTTGATGGTTTTTTGTTTGTTTGTTTTGCTATTGTGAGTGGTAGCTTTCTGTTACATTTTTCTAGTTGTTGCTGCTGGTATAGAGAAATACTGATTTTTTAATTACCATTTACCAATGAACCTTGCTAAACTCTAATTCTAATAATATGCTGATTCTTGGTGAATCTCCCTTTGATGCTCCGTGAATGTTTATATCCAACGCAAGCAAGATGTTTGTATTTTTCCCTTCCAGTCTTTATTCCTCTGGTTCTTTCTCCTTGCCTGGTCTTTTCCTTTTCTCTTCTTTTTTTTGCTTTTTAGGGCCATGTCCACAGCGTGTGGAGGTTCCCAGGCTAGGGGTCCAATCAGAGCTACAGCGGCCGGCCTACACCACAGCCACAGCAGTGGTTGGATCCTTGACCCACTGAGCGAGGCCAGGGATCAGACCCACAACCTCATGGTTCCTAGTCGGATTTGTTTTCCACTTCGCCACGATGGGAACTCCTTCTCCTTTTCCTTTTTAAAAATAATGCTGGTCAGGGGTTCTAGTAAATCTTTGTAAACATAGTGAGGTCCATGAGCATTCTTGGCTTTCTGTCCATCATCCACCCTGTCATTGCCTTGAAAGGTCACAGCCTTTTCTCTCTGAGTCTCAGCCCTCATCTTGGTCGATCCCTCCGCAGTACTTAGCACGACTGACTCCTCCTCCCTGACCTTCAGGGATACTCCTGACCCTCTTCCAGCCTCCTCTGCCCAGCTTGGAGCTGCTGGTGCTTGGTGCTCAGCTGCGGCCGGGGACCTCTTCTACCTGGCTTGAGGGCTCTCCCTGGATGAGCTCATCCCTGCCCATGGCACACATCCATTTTTCCCTCCCCAATTCTCCATTTGTTCTCTGTTTCAGTAACTAAGCATCCTGCTGCTTCAAGCCAGAAACCTGGGTGTCACCGTCTCTCTCCCTCCCCTTCTCCAGCCATTCCTCTTCATTCCTCTCCACTCCGATTGTCACAGTCCTTCTGCTCTCATCCCTCTGACCTGCGTTACTGAGACCCCTACCCTGCAGGTGGCTGCCCTGAAGCTGGTAGCTACGGAACAGGGTCCTGATTTTCCTAATCATGCCAGAAACAGCAGCTCCTGTTTTGGCCTGGTCTTTTGGCAATTTCTCCTGAAAGTTTAGCTAGGCTCCCTTTTTTCACTCCTGCCAGTGATTCCAGGAGCTACTAATATTTCTTAAAAACAAAAGTCTCTGCCTCCAGCGTTTCCCTTTCTCCACTCTGCTCTCACTTCTGTAGTTCAGGGTGATGTTTCTAAAATATGCGTGTAATTGTGTCAGCCTCCTGCCCAAACCCTGTAGTGAATGCCTGTTCTCGTTAGTCAAAGTCAGAATCCCTAACCAAGCCCATGCCCAGCTTGATCCAGGCCTTACTTCCCTTCCTAGGAAAGGAACTTCTCCCTCTCTGGGCTGAATTTCTTTCATTTCCTGTAATGAGCCCCCCCCCCCCTCCCTCCAAGGGCCCTCAAACACCAAGCCATTTGCCCTGCCAGGAACACTTGCCTAGTCTTGCACATTATTCAGATTTCACATGGGATAGCACTTCCCTAGAAAGCCTTCCCACACCTTCCAAATCTGGCTTGTATGACCTCTTCCCCCTGCACCCGCTTAGGGCACGGATCCCCCTCTCCCCTCTTTACATGACTCTCTGTGTCCTGCCCACAAGGTGACTTCTGTTTGGATAGGGATCTAAGGTCCCTAGCACAGTCCCTTGGCATATGATAAATGTTCGATAACCGTTTACTGAATGAAAGTGAAATACTCTTCCTCTGTGAAAATGTTACTAGTCCTATGTGCTGATTAACCGAGTTTATCTGACCCAGGGGATTTATTAAAACCTTACCAAGAGCAGTAGTCAGCCAAGCAACCAACCTCCCTTCTTTCCTTCCTTTCTCTACCCATTTTTTACACTAATATCTTTGGAGAACCTACGTGCCAATTTCAGGAAATGTTGAGCTTAAAATCAGTTTGAACTTTCTCACATTTGACATAAAGTTGACTAGTCCTCTTGGAACCAAGGCCTTAGATGTGGCGGGGATGGAAAAGAGACCCTCGTGGACTCTTAAGTGGTCTGCAGACTTCTTTACTCAACCAGGATGTCTTCAGTTTATGTGCTCTGGAGAGGTACTAGAACCCTTGATGTCTCACCTCCTAAGCGTCTGAGTGTAAAGTCCTTGTCTTACTAGGGGTGCTGAGCTGAATAAGGCAAACACGTGGAATGCTCTTTGATTGCCGTTCGATCGCGCTGAATCTCATCTTACAGGGAATGGGCTTTGTAAACTCACCAATAAAGATAAAAGGTCAATAACATGTCACTTATTTTTGTGCAGTAGAGATGCAGATCATTTTCACCCTGAGCTATGGATGGTCTGGTACATTGTTGAACTTGGGCCGGTCTTTTGCCCAACTTCATAATCATTAAATTTCCAGTAGTGATCCAATGCTTCATGTGCAGAACCTTCATTAAGTGATCAAGTGAAAGTGGACATGTGTTTTATTATTTTATTTTTTTGGACATGTTTTTTTAAATGCACATTTAATAATTGTGATTTATTAATTTTTTTTTAAATCACAAAATTCTTCTCAAGGGATTTAAATTCAGTAAAATGGTGTATTAGATTGAGCCACATGCAGTTGTGGTCTTTGTGGGCTGAAAAGGTTGAATATTAGCTAATTCATATGGTTCAATATTTTTATGGAAGAATGCCATATAATACTTGCTACTTTTGGCACAGTGGATTTTTAAAATTTCAGCATCTACTCCTTTCAAGTGAAATCAACAAATTCTGTGTCATCTTAGGAAAAGTTGGATTTTATGGTGTTGTAGCAAATAAAAATGTTAAGTGAACTAAAGTGGCTGGATATTCTTGGTGAATTTAGAAGTATCTGTGAAATAACAGTTCTTTGCGTTTCACAGTGTATCTCTGGGCTGACTGTCAGATTTTTTTTTTTTTTTCATCCTTCTGTGAGTTATGAAAAACATATAGGGTTTATGCCCACTCTGTTTACTTAGAAACCTTGGACAGAACAATAAAAATAAATAAACAAAAGTAGCCCCTTGAGAAATAGCCATGTAACTTTTAATGCTAATGAGTTGTTTTTTGCCAGAGCCCAGCTCAATTTTTATGTAGAACTGAGAAACAAGAGCACTGAGATGGTTTATTACAGGACGGGTTTTTAGAGGGTTTGGTTTCAGTGAGCTCGCCTGTGACAAAGCAAATTGATGGCAGTGATAGGCTAGTGATGTCACTGTGATGTCAGTACTCCTGCTTACCCTGCACATGCTTGCTGGTTTGGAACACTTTATGTGGACCTGTGATAGAGGAAGCAAGACAGTTCTGTATGCAGAAGCCCGTCATGGCTGTAACTGGAGATGAAACAGGTAAGAATTTTAAAGAGGGATTTAAATTCTGCAGATTTTTTTTTTTTTTTGAAGCTTAGAAGAATTATTTAGGGGCCTCTGAGTGTTTCAAAAAGTATTAATTTTCTAGTAGCCGAGGAGTAAGAAGTTTCCTCTAATGTGTAGCCGTATATACTCGAAACTCTGTGAAGGCATCTGAGCATAATTGCTTCTTTGCTCAGCACTGTGCTGCTTCTTCCTTGACCAAGGCGGTAAGCCTTTCTGTCTCCATTTGCTCTGCTAAAATAAGCTGTTGATTCATCTGCAACCTGTTGCAGATCCAGTGCAGCTTCAAGTTAAGCACGCATTCTGTTCGAGTTGTAAAAAAGTAAGCTTCCGATTTTATTGCTGCGTTCAGACGTAACTACAAAACAGAATAGGAAACCCAGCGCGTCACGGGTGTTTGTGAGCCTGCCGTTCCTTCCGTCCTGTTTAAAATGGTCTGTTTCTCAGCTAACCGGGTTCAAAGGGCCCACGTCATTACATTTCCTGGAATCGGTTCGGCAGGGAGTGGAAAGTTAAACTGCAGGCGAGCTGCACACTGACGTCAGCCCGAGTCACGCTGCGATTGAGTCAGTTCTTTCCGCTCGGCCGCGCGCAGGTGGGGGCTGCCACCCTCTCCGACTGCGCCTTAGACCCCTAGCAGGTCCCCGTAAGCCTCGCCTTAACGATTCTGCGATTCTGCCGAGGTAAGTGTGTGTGCCTGGCGGGGGCCCGAGGGGCCTGCGCGGGTGCCTGGGGATGGAGCGCCCGCTAGCGCCAGGTCAGGGGAGTGCTCGTCTTTGAGTTCCCGCCCCACCTGCAGTTCCGTCCGGGGGTGTTGCCAGTTACAGGTAATGCTTGTGACTTAGGTACTTGCAGTTGAGTGCCTTCGGACTGCTAGCCGGGCCCTGAGTTTGCAGTTGAATTCCCGAGGCCTGGGTGCCTGTACTTCACCACACCGTAGCAGCACACTTAGTGGGTCTCTTCCTGGGTAGGAACATTCCATTGTCTTGAGCAAGCGAAGCCTGTGTTCAGTTGTTTTTCTCAAAGAAGTTTTTGTGAAGTTTTAGAGGTGCAGTAGATGGCAGAAGCCCTCAAGTGACAGATCTGTTGTAAGATGTAGATGGGCTTAAAGGAAAATTTCAACCACTGCGTGTCATAGGCGTCTTTGAACCAAAAGGCATTTTTGTGCATACATTTATTTCCTAAAAATTATTAGTTTATATTTTTCTTTACTAAGCCTTTAATTCTAATTCTCATGTCCAAACATGAGAGAGAATCATAATAAAAGATAAATGATTCGAAAAGACAGAGAAAAAATTTAAATGGGTTTTTAAGTTTTTCCATAAAATTTAACCATTGCTTATAAATAAGTGAACAATTTTATACATTTATGTTTCCAGAGTGAACATTCTATCCTTGAAAAGGCTTTTTTCACACTTTTACCCGTAATGCTTATACATGATTTACCTGTTCCAGTTTAACATTTTCAAAATGCTGAAATTAAAAAATGTCAGACTTTTTCCATAAGACCTCATTGTACTTTTTGAAATTATTATTTTTGGAAAGCTGGTCAGTTCTCACAGAATCAGTTCTATTTAAAATGCTATTTGAAAATGAACAGCATATTTTTGTTGCTTTTTCGAGGAGCCCAAAGAGCATTTAAGGGCCTTTTTTGAAGGTGTAGTAGAGCAGCTTTGGGGCCCCCCTCTGGGATCTCCCCCCAACGCCCCCCAACCCCCTTTGTGGATTGAGCTAGATCTTCTTTTAACCATGACCCACATTTTACATGATGAGGCAGTAGACTTGTGTTTGTCGTGTGTAAAACAAGCATGTTTACATAAAACATTTCAAAAACAGTACTTATATATACTCTATGTGATGTACTCATACTTTTCTATTTTTTAAATGCTGTTTTTGACCTATGAAATTGGTTTTATGACTTGCTCAGTGTTTACAACTTAAGAGTTTGAAAACTGATCTAGACCAAAATTAGGCTCCAAAATAATGACTGGTCTGGGAAAAGTTTAAAGAGCATGTGCTTACAGGATCATAGAATCTTACGTGAAAGTTAATATTGATAGTTGATCATTTATATCATTGAGTCCATTGGATATAGGTTAAATTTATGTTAGAACTAAGTTTGGTTTTTTGTTTGTTTGTTTGTTTGTTTTGTCTTTTTGTTGTTGTTGTTGTTGTTGCTATTTCTTGGGCCGCTCCCGCGGCATATGGAGGTTCCCAGGCTAGGAGTCGAATCAGAGCTGTAGCCACCGGTCTACGCCAGAGCCACAGCAACGCGGGATCTGAGCCGCGTCTGCAACCTACACCACAGCTCACGGCAACGCCGGATCGTCAACCCACTGAGCAAGGGCAGGGACCGAACCCGCAACCTCATGGTTCCTAGTCCATTCGTTAACCACTGCGCCACGACGGGAACTCCCTGGGGTTTATTTATAAGCTGATTGTGTTTAGGAGCCTAACTCTGTATCCTTTAGCCTCCAAGTCTAAAAAACTCTAATGAATGGTAGTCAGCCTGGATTTCTGAATTGTTAAAAAAACAAATGTTACAACTTATTCAAATTTGGAGAATGGTATCTTAGTTAATACTTCAGGCATGAGAATAAGGATACATTTCACCTTTGTGAAAGGAGGATTCTGGGAAGTTTTTTGTTCGGAAATTTTCTCATAAAAGAATAGTTTGGATCAGGTCCGTAACAGCTTGTTCAAGTTGGTAGCACAGCAAGTTATAATCATGTTGGAAGTGAAAATCCCAAGTCACTCATCTGCCTTAAGTTTCCGTAAACCTCCAAACCTGTGTGGAAGGTATACTGAAATGGCCATTATGTTATTTCCCCACTATTTTTGAAAATTTCCTAATGAAATATAATTTGGGATAATAGTTTTGTCTTGTCCAGTTTTATTTGCCTTTGTGAACATATTGCCTAATAAAATAATTATGATGGCACTTTGCATTTATGCAAACTTTAAACTTTTTAAAATCACTTAACTTTACAAATAAGCATAAATACAAATGTGGCGAATGCAATCAAAGAAGCTGTCCAATGGTCAGACCCCCACAGGAAGCTGGGAATGTGGGTTAAAGGATCAGGAAAGTCCTCAGGAGGAAGCCACATACTTCCCATGCATTCTCACTGAGACACTCAGCCCAGATATTGTTACACTCATTTGCGTATCACTGAACACAGCCCAGAGTGGGTAAAGGCTCTTCTAGCTCACAAAGCTAGCAAGTAGGAGTTTGGGATTTTCCGACTCCTTGCCTGGTTCTGTTCACACCGTATCACCCTAGTCCTCAAAATTCACCTGCCACTGATAAATTAATGCTACTGTTAGCTACATTATAATGGCATACTATACACTGCTTCTAAAACATGCAAAATAAAGTTGGCATCATGTTGTCAAAATGGATTTTTCTCTAGAATATTTATTATTACTGTCGTAGGCCAATTTATTAGATAAAACTTTAAATTTCAATATGCATAATTTCGTCAGTTACGTAGACTTTTTTTTTTTTACTTTAAGATTTTCACTTAATAAACAACTCAGCAAGGTCTCTTACGTGTAACTTAAAATAAAAAATGTGTACTGGCTTAATTCTCCATGTTCTATGTGTTATATAGTAATTGTAACAAATTCAAAAATGTTCAGTGCTTAGTTACATTTACATAGGATTCGGTTTTCCTCGAAAAAGTGAAGCAGTGGAGGAGGGAGAGTTTTTGACAATGTGAGACGCCAGGCAGGACAAGCCTGCTTTGGGCATTATGAGTACTGATGTGGTGGCGGGGAGAGGGGACCAAAAAAGAAAAAAGAGGTCTGTGGATCACTGGAGCCAGGGGAAGAAGCCTGTGGTCACAAGTGCAACTCCTAAGTCACCTCATTGCTCGTGATTTCAAGGTGTTTGGGATTAGCCACACATAGCAAAATGACATATGAAGGTAGGAGCTGCACATATAAACATGTTTTTATTCAGCTAATGTGCTCAGTGCTATAGAGATTTCAGTAAACAAGTAAAATCACCATCATTTGGGGTGTCGATAAATTGTTTCATTTTGGAAGCTATCCAGACAGGCGTTTCTTATTTCTCATTTCTTCTTTGTTTGTTTGTCTGGAAGAAACCAACACCTCTTTGACTGGCGAGGTTTTCGGTTTTCTTATTACCAGTCTGATGAGATTGTATCATTTGTTTATTCGTGATTCTCCACCTTCGAGGTTCTCTTCTAAATGATCATGCACATTAAAAAGGACATTTTATATTAGCTTTTAATCATTTATTCTCTAAGGGGATATCATAAAATAGAGTAGAAATTATAAAAGTTTTTTAAGAGGGATATTTTTAAACATAAGGAATAAGAGCCATATGTTTCAGTCATTCTATTACCCAGGTTTGTTAGAAGGGAAACTCCAGGGGAAAATATATTTGTGGTGGTTTTATGCCTTTTAACTAATATACAGAATAAGCATAATTTGGAACATTGTCTTTCAGAGCTTAAGGAAGGGAAGAGGAAGGGAACTAACATTTGCTGAAAGCCTACCATGTGCCAGGCACTGTGCTAGACACTTTGACATACATTACAGGGTTTATTGTGAGTATTAAATCAGATCATGTGTCCCCATTTTACAGATGAGGAAACTGAACTTGCCCCAAGTCACATGGCTGGTAAGTGGCAGAGCTGGATTAGGACCCAGAGTCCAAACCCCATGCTTTTTCTGTGTACCGTGTATAAAGCTTACAAAGAGAGGTATGAAGTTACTGACCAGAATTGAGAGTTCTAGGAATTTTTTTTCTGATGAAATATTTATCCTAAACCTAAGTTTGTTTTTTTTTTCATGCCAGGAGCTAGATGGTTGGAAACACACTATAATTTGAGATTCTCTGCTTCTAAAATGCCAGGTTGGATGACTAGTATCTAAGGGAAGACGTAAGAAATAATGCCTTTTGGGAGTTCCCACTGTGGTTCAGCAGTATCTGACCAGTATCCATGAGGCCTTGAGCAGTGGGTTAAGGATCCTTGAGCTATGATGTAGGTCACAGATGCACCTTGGATCTGGTGTGGCTGTGGCTGTGGTGTAGGCTGGCAGCTGCAGCTCCGATTCAACCCCTAGCTTGGGAACTTCCATATGCCTCAGGTGTGACCCTAAAAAAGCCAAAAAAAGAAAAAAGAAAAGAATGCCTTTTACCAAGAAAGGCCGGTTTGAATAAATACATGACATTTTATAGGGCTTTCCATGGCTTAGTGTTAAAGATTTAGCTTAGCTATGATTATAATAACTAATTATAACCTTATAATAATAAGACTGCTTATTTTAAATATTCTAAATGACAGTGGGATTTTTGCAAAAAGCTGGGGAGTTCAAACATTTACTTTGTGGTGCACATGTAAACTCACCAAGCACCCATTATGTGCCAAGGACTGTGCTCGACTCTAGAAGGTACCAAGGTAAAAAAGACATCCCTGACTTGTCTTTAAAGTTTACCCCCTTAGAATAAAATTAGTGTATAAATGTCATTTTCTTATCTTTATTAAATCGTGAGTTTAAAACCCCCACTGATGACCCATTTATCTTCAGAAATAATTTTATGCAATGAAATTCTGGAATAAAAAATAATTCGACCTACTTAGTAGCTGGAACAGGAATTGGCCTTTAGAAGAGTACGGGGATGAGAGTATGTCATCAAGGAATGTAGTATGATTCTTTGAACTGTGATCCTTGGTAATCTAACTGGTTTAAATCACCCTTGAATCCACTGGAACTCTATGTACCTTGTTTCAAAAACAAAACTTTATGACATTTGGATTTCATCAAAACAAGAGAATCTCTGTGCCCATATCTTATTCACATGTTTACTAATAAGGTCATATTCAAATAGATGGGATTCATCCTTTGATACTCATTCAGTGACCATTCGAGATGTACCATTATATAGATTCTTTGGGGTATTACAGAAATTTATGCTAATTCCTCCTCATTTATACTGACTCCTATTTCTGGCTTGAACTAATGAGCTTGAATCTAATTTTTGTTGAAGGAGACAAAATGAATATAAACCGTGTCTGAAGACACCCAGCCTAATGAAACTCAGTCTGTTAGCTAACATCCCATAACCAATAGAGCCAAATATATCGTTCCTTTCCAAGTTATCATTTTAAAGCGATATTTTCCCCCTTAGCTGTTGCTCAAAATATTTTAAGACTCCTTCCTTTGGAATTGCCATTCTTCATGGTACCAAGTTTGGCCCTTAGAAGGTAGTTTCAACTTTGGGAAACTGGCACAAGTTTAGAACCATTTCTGGTTTTAAGACTGGTGGGTGAACTTTATTTTTTCACCTATATAGTATTTATGCCCGCCCCCCCCCTTTTCCTTCTTCTTCTTCTTCTTTTTCTTTTTTTTTCTTTTTAGGGCTGCACCCATGGCACATGGAGGTTCCCAGGCTAGGGGTCACATCGGAGCTGCAGCTGCCAGCCTGCACCACAGCTCATGGCAATGCCAGATCCTTAACCCACTGAGCGGAGGCCAGGGGATTACAGCCTCATGGTTGCTAGTTGGATTTGTTTCCGCTACACCACAATGGGAACTTCTCCCCCACCTTGTCCTTTTTTTAAAAAAATGGGAGACACGGCTTTGGGAAAGATCTGGGTATTCTCCTTAATGCTGCAAATAATAAGTAAACTCTTCCTCCTTCTAAAAAAATTAAAAATAAAAAATAAATTTAAAAAATGGATGCTCTTAAGCTAATTTTTGCATAGCCTTTAAGCATTCTGCTCTATCTTCTGTAGTACAGAAGACAGCAGATGAACACAAGAGTAGAGCAAGCATGGGGAACCCCTCTGTACCTTTCCATTCATTTTACTGCACTCCTTGTGAGCAGTGTTTGGCAAGAGCAGCCGTAGACCCAGGTCTGCATCCTAGCTGCCTGCAAATGTCAACATGTGGACACGTGAACTTCTCCTTCGTCACTGGCCATTGTTCCAGTTTTAGAAAGCCTCTGTCGTCTCCAGCTGTTCCATTGTTTAGCGTTTATTATCCCATAACCACCTTCCCTTGATGTGGATAAAGACAAGTCGAGAGCACTAGGTGCTGTGCACCTTCTAGCTCCTCTGGCAATAGCATTCAAATATTTTTAAAAAGCCTTTTAGCAAGTTAACAGTTTAAACTGATTTTTTAAAACATACCTTCTCAAATAGCTCAAAATATTTCAAAATTTTCTATGACCTATAATAGGACATTTATGTATACAGTAGTTTTAAGAAGTCACAGAGACAAATTTAACATTTTTCCCAAGCCTATTCATAGAGATTTTGCTGGTGATCCTTATGTCTGTTGCAGATACTACTTATCACCATTGTTTATTAAATTATATATATAGAAGGAAAAACCTTATAAATGGTATTTTTGTTAGTTTTATGAAAGTCTTCACCCAAGGCCATATTTTATTCATTTCCCTATGGCCCTAGAGGGAAAAAAAACCTGGTATTTACCCCAAAGAAGCACATAGATCAATTTTTGCTTAAACTTTTAAACTGCTTTGCTGTTTTCAATGATAATATTTCTGTTTAAGTGAAAAAGATTTTGTTTCCCTTTTGGGTAGGATTTCAGTTCTTATACCATGGACATAATGAAATAGAGCAGTGATGCATTTCATATTTTGATTGGCATTGTGTTCAGGTCAATTTTTATAGGAGTCGATAACTTTTAAAAATCTTTTTCTTGCATTTAGCTTTGAGAGAGCATGTATTTTATAATATCTCATCAGAATGTCAAGTTAATTCTGGACCAGACGTTCTCAAAGTTGAAACGTTGGTGGTAAAAACATGTTTCATCAGTTAAATCCATCTGTCCTTTCTAGGAAGCTATGTTTATTGCAGTAGCTAAGATAAATTTTGAAACTAAATTAGGACACGTTGAGGTCCTACTTTTAGTATTCAATCTGAATACTAAATAAACATTAAATTATCATTTAACTGTGATGATACTATAATTAGAAAATGTGTTTTTAAAAAATCAACTACTTAAGGAGTTCCCGTTGTGGCTCAGAGGTAATGAACCTGACTAGAATCCATAAGGATGCAGGTTCGATCCCTGGCTTCACTCAGTGGGTTAAGGATCTGGCATTGCCATGAGCTGTAGTGTAGGCCAGCAGCTGTAGCTCCAGTTTGACCTCTAGCTTGAGAACTTCCATATGCTGTGGTGTTGCCCTAAAAAGACTAAATAAATAAATAAACAAACAAGTACTTAGGAGTTCCCTGGTAGCTCAGAGGGTTAAGGATTAGGCATTGTCTCTGCTCTGGTTCTGATTGTTGCTGTGGCTCAGGTTCAATCCCTGGCCCCGAACTCCTTTACACCTTGGGTGCAGCCAAAACAAAACAGAAAAACAAAGGCTTAGAAATGTAATATTATCCTAAGAAATGTAAGAAAGATCAAGATGATCCCTCCCTGGAGAGACCATTTTTAAGTAGAGCTTCCCTGTTTCTTATGTTGTTCTTGGTTTAAAGCTAAAAATACACAGCTAGTATTTTCCTTGTAGTTCCTCAGTCATCATCTGTTAATAAGACTTAGACTTATACAAAGACATTCAGGAACTGCTTCAGGCATGATATAGGGTCAGGCAAATCTCTTAACTGGAATATTCAGAGGACGGAGATGTTCTGATTAATTCAAAACGTCTGCAGTGGTGTTCTAGGGCCAGCTTGTACTAGTTTGCTGAGGTCAATTATTAAATTTTCAGGATTTTTATGAATGGGTTTCAAAAACAGCCATTATTAAGAACTATATATATGTATGTATACACACACATATACACACATATTTAATAAAAATTACATTAAAATAATATTAATAAATATATAAAACCCACCCTCCCAATAATTTCATTTACATTCTTGAGGTTATTTACATCTACTTTATCTGAATGGTGTGCTACTTACTGTGTTATGTCTTTCCAACTCTACATTCAGTGAAGTCACACTGGTAGCTTGAAATTGGCCATAGTGAAAGTATTTACATCATGGGAATCCATAGACACTACAGACCAGGGCTTTTTTCCCCCTAGAGAGCTGGTGGTTAAACATTTATCAGCCCACCACTGATATTAGGCTAAATGAACTAAGGGTTGAAAAGCCTCTCTACTTTAGCCTTTGATAAAAACCTTTCTAAAATGCATTAGGACATTTTTTTATGAAATGTGTAAAGCATGCTGAGAATCGTTGTTCCAAATGCTGAAGGGATCTTTAATACCTAAGGTTTCTATAATGCTCAGAATAATCATCTTAAACATTAGCAACCTCATCTCTTATGACATATAAAAAGAAGTATGTTATTTCCAAATCAATTTTATATAAAATATCAAGTGGTAAATTGTTTATATAACTTGTGGTATTTTATTTCATTGCAGCTGCCACTGGTGACATGCCGACTTATCAGATCCGAGCTCCGACTACTGCTTTGCCTCAGGGAGTGGTGATGGCTGCCTCTCCGGGAAGCCTGCACAGCCCCCAGCAACTAGCAGAGGAGGCAACACGCAAACGAGAGCTGAGGCTAATGAAAAACAGGTAAGACATTTCGTGAGAAACCTCAACCACTTGGGGTTATAATTTATTATCATGGGGCTTTTTAAAAACTGCTTTTCCTCAGCTAGTTCTCCCAAGTTTTGTGTTTTGTGGCATTTTGTGTGGGTTTGTGCTTTGTGTGTACTGCTGGTAGTCTTCTAATCAGAGTTTCAGCCATGAAACTACTTTATCAGCAGGAGGTATATCCTTATACATTTTAGGCTAATGTCTAAAGGGTACATTAATTTTTTTAATGATAATGGAAGGACTTTATTACAAATATTCATTTTGTACTTGGTATTTGCTTTGTGAAGTAGGTGATAAGTGTAGTTTTCTAAAATTTTATTTTATGGCCACATTCGTGGTATATGGAAGTTCCCAGTCCAGGGATTGAATCCTGGCCACATTTATGGCAGTGCTGGATCCTTTAACTCCCTAGGCCCGGCCAGGATCAAACCTGCACCTCTGCAGAGACCCCAGTCACTGCAATCAGATTCTTAACCCACTGAGCCACAGTGGGAACTCCTGATAGTTATAATTTTTTAGCTTCTTTTAAGCAAAATAAATTTGAGGGTGAGTTTAAATTTTTCTAAGTCCATTACATGTAGTTTTATCTGTTTTGTAACTTTGTTTTTTCTCTATTATACCGAGAAAAAAACAAAAGTTTCCATATCTAGTCTGAAAAATTCTGGCTGAGTACCAATACAAAGCAAGAGGAAGAAATAAAATTACCCACAGCCCCAGCACAGAGAGAGAGACACCTCCTACGGCACGTACACTTCTGGTTCCCTGTCTCATTTTCTCACACATTTCATTGGCTAGAAATAGCTAAGAGAATCCCTAGCTGCATGGGATTCTGAGAAGGATCTATGTTAGCTTCCAGATTTCAGTTTCAGAGCAGAGCAAGAGAGAAGCAGATGATAAATGGCTACTAGATCGCTCAGTGTCTGTTGAGCCGGTTTTCAGCAATTGTTGCTGCCATTTCTTTAGCTTGCACGTGACTTGCACATGAGAACAGGTCTGGTTATTCTCCTTACTTCACAGAGGAGGAACTGAGGCTCAGAGAGGTCAGGTAACAAGCTGATTAAGATCACACAGCCCAAACTGGACGGAGCCTGGAACTAGAGGCAGGCCGTCTTTACCCAGAGGCCACACTGTGCCACACAGGAGTCACCTTGGAGACACAGCGGGGTCAGCTGCAGATTTAGCTTCCTGGAGAGTGTGTTGGATTTACTCATTAACGTGAAAGACCTCTCATGCGTTCTCTTTTTGGAAGGAATAAATTATTTGGCTGGCATTCATAATAGATACTGAAGTGTATTTCTCCGACCCAGCAACAGCCTTTATTTCTCTACCAACCTGCTCAGCTTTTCCACTTTGCTGTGTATTTCCTCCCCATGCTAAGGAAGCATCCAGACCCATGCAAGCCCTGAAGACCGAGCTCACTATTAATAGAAGAAACAGGTGTTTTCCATCACTCAGGCCTCCTTAGGAATGTGACCGTCCAGAGCTCTGTGCTTAGAGCATTTTGACTCGTGACTTGCAGGCAGGCACATGAAATATGGAGTCTGGGTATTTACAGTAAATAGTACAGCTTGGTAAATAAGATTTTAAAAATTAGACATCCCGCCACACTGCTCTTCAATATTTAAAACTTTGTTTAATGGTTAACCTGTTGTGTAAAGCGACTGTCTTCCTTCCAGATCTAGAATTTAATAGAATGATTCCATCATGAAACCTTTGGTGTTTTAGTTCCTCTGTAGAAGAGCTGAATTACATTCCCAAACTGACAAATGTTTACGTGTACTTGGATTTATTCTTGACTTTGCCCCACGCATCATTGACATTGAGTTCATCTTTTTAAATCAGACTCGGTTCACTTTTACACTGTCAATTTTTCTGAGCCCCGGTGGAGAAGTCGGAGAACCTTGTGAGTTTACAGGGTGACGGCATTGTTCTCGGCTGGGAAGCAGGGCTTGAGCTTTTCCTGCAGTTCATTGGGATTTCAAGACCTCTCCTCTGCAGAGAAAACACTGATAACCAGCTGTTAGTGAGGGTCAGCTATCCTAAGAATAAAGCAGAACGGGCCAGATGTGGTGCACATGTCCCTCCTGGTTCAGAGTTAGAGCATTCAGCACACCTTTGTTGATGTATGTTTAAGTTATCTATTGCAATGCAGGCTTTTTGCTGTGATGAGTAGCCCAAAGGCAGTTATTGTCAAGGGTATACTCCAAAATAAAGCTGTTATCAGAGGGTATATTCTACGGAGGAGTTAAACCATGCAGTTACTACCTCCTCACCCACCCCACCCCCCCAAAAAAGGAGAAAGAGCAAATGTCTGTATCTGTTGGTTTGGGCGGGGTTATGCGTGGAGATGACTAACTCGGCTTATCTGTTTATCCGTGTGCGCTGCTTTGGCTGCTGGTCTGGGCTTTCTTGGGGCGCATCTGCAACGCTTTAAATCCCAGGAATCGGTTAGCAGATGTGTGTCTCGTAACATCCTTTCCCTGATTTCTGCTGTGGCGTCCCACGTGCCCGGGTTGCCATTGTCTGAATTTCTGACCCCGTGTTCTGTACCCTCCCTTCTTTCCTTCTGTAGTTGTCAGAAGCAGAGTCCCTTTTGTTTCAGTTCTGGTTTTTGAAACTGTGCATGATTTGTTTATTGTTATCCATATTGTTTTCTAGCTGATCAACTGTTGCTTGCAGTCATGTTTGTTGTACTGATTTAGTCTTGAAGAGTTAAACTCTCCAACATCGACATTTCAGGCTTCTAAGGATTCATTTTTCTAATCTTTTTTTTTTTTTTAAATCAAGTTAGCTCACTGTGATGGAAGGTATGGCTTTTGGTGGACCCAAATAAGAGACCCGGAAAGATCTGTACATGTGTTTGTAGCAGTTCCGCTTGGGGAGGTGGTCCTGTTGTTCTGGTTACTGAGAAGCTTCTGGTCACTGTGATGGGACATGCGCCCTAAGAGAACAGAACGCTGGGCGAGTTGTCTCGCTCTGCCGTCGTGTGCGCTCCTCAGGCAACCTCACCAGGTGGCACGTGCTTGGTTACAACCGAGTGTGGCTCTGTCCGGACCCTCCCGAGGCCTGACCGGCGGTGGCGCTGGGGGGCAGAGGTCGACGAGCCACTCTGGATGGTCCTGACGGGTTGTTCCTGTAGTCATTTGCCTTGTGTTGGTTCCAGGGAAGCCGCCCGGGAGTGTCGCAGGAAGAAGAAGGAATATGTCAAATGTCTTGAAAACCGTGTGGCTGTGCTTGAAAACCAAAACAAGACTCTCATTGAGGAACTCAAGGCCCTCAAAGACCTTTATTGCCATAAAGCAGAGTAACTGGCTTTGACGTGGACCTTGTTTGCCCTGAACTCTAACCCCGGCAGGAGGTGCCGCCGTCCTGCTCATTGCCGTGTGGACTTGTGGAAGGGACCCTTGTGACCCTTCTTAAGGAACCCAGTTGGGCTTAGTGTGTGGAAGTTGACTTGGGAATGTTGTTCCAGGATGCGGAAGGCAGCCGTGATCCCCGTCACCAGGCTTGCTTCAGTCGCGGTGTCAGTAGCGTGCGAAACATGCTTTGTTTGCCCTTTTGCTTCTACTTTCTTGCAGGGAAGCTGCTAAGGAATGTCGCCGTCGAAAGAAAGAGTATGTCAAGTGTCTGGAGAGTCGGGTTGCAGTGCTGGAAGTTCAGAACAAGAAGCTCATAGAGGAACTGGAAACCCTGAAAGACATTTGCTCTCCTAAAACAGATTAGTAGAAATATTTAACTATGAACTGACTACCACATGTACAGTTGCTTCTGAAGGCAATACACTATATAGCCGGCAAGAATGATGGCTTTTTTCCTTTGTATCATTCATCATATTTTCTAATCTCTAACATTCCCAAACTGCTTCACTGTACGTAGTTAACTCTTAGCTGTAACTTCAGTTTTTTTTTAAAGAGACAAACTGTAAAAAAGAAAAAAAAAATGTATGTAACAGATTCTTAAAATGCAATATTTGTAAGACTTGTTCCAATGCCACATATTTGCAGTTCCCAATCTGTGTGTCATGAATAGTGTCCTATGCAATAAAATTTTTTGCAGGTCTTTCGAAATCACTTTAGAAAAGGACAATCAAAGAGAATGCATCCAGCAGTACAATAAAAGTAAACCACAAAAAATACCTCAGGAAAGAGTCGAAAGCGAGAAAGAGTTGAAAGAACCTGATGACATGCCTATGTGAAAATAATAGCCTATAACTGAACTTACGGCATTTGCAGATTTTTATATCAGTTGCTTTGTAAAGAAAATACTGTATTGCTGTCCCGGAATGCCATAGTTGAAGAGAGTTTTTAATAGAACCATGTTGGTTACACTTCGTAGCGTTTGGTGCTCATTCAACTATCTGAACATCGGCTGCAGTTTTTAGTCCATCGTGTAACATAAAAGGTCTTGCAGAAGTTTTTAGTGTTGGCTTGATAGTACGCAAGGAAAGGTGACACACGTTGTAACACCTTACCGAGTGAACAGAGTTGGAATTGGATTTGCACACCCTCTGGAGCACGCTGCCCATTTCTGCAGTGGGTCACGCTCTCTGCAGTGCTCTTTTCTGCTGCCTCGTGGGAAGCACAGCCCCAGAGCTTTTACCCAGAAGAGCAGCTGTCCGAGATGCAGCTGCTGTGATGGAGCAGGCCTTTCTGCAGATGGTCTGGAAAGCTCCTGCTGGCAGCCCTCTCTTTTGAGTTCTGGCCTTAGGAGTCTTGAAGTAAAAACCAAAATGACCCAAGAGTGTATTTTCAGCTTTAGAATTGCTTGAAGGTCTACCTTAGATCAGGTATAGAAGTTGGAGTTTATTACATGGAGTTACTACTGGTATTCACATTTCATCCTATGTTTATAATAAAAAACCTCAAGGGATAAGCCCGGAGCCCTTAAGCATAAAATGCTCTGTCACCTCCTGCACTCAGGAGACACCTGTTGAAGGCTTCTTGTGTGCGAGTCTCGCTGTATTTTCTCTAACTTCTGACCTTAATATTAAGGGGCCCCACCCCCGGTTTCCGCAGGGGACCTGGTCACCATAGAAAACAGGAGATCGTGGTGACCACACGGTCCTCGTCCTTCGTGCCTCTGTCACCCCAAGAAGGCCAGGCGTGCCTTTCGAGGCTTTTCGAGAAATACCTATGCCCTCTTCAGCGGCTGAGCGCCGAGGATCTTCTATCTCAGCTTTTGTCTTTTCTTCTGCAGAGGAGTAAGAGGAGGAAAGGCCACAAGGAGGAGGAGAGGAAAGGAACCCCCAGGCTTGTGGTGAAGGAGAGCAGCGCTTCGTGCTCACGCGGTCCTCATTCACTCTTCCCCTCATTCAGTTACCGGGTGGGTCCGTGAGATGTGTGCTCAGAGTGTGGACACCAGAGGGAGACCCGGGGATGGGCAGACCAGGCGTGAACAAGTCCGGGCAGTCAGTGCTCTAGGTTAGAGCCTGGGAGAGAGGCAGGCGGGGTCGCATAAACTTCCCGCAGGAGGCGGACTTTGAAGTGAGTGGTGGTGCTGGAGGGTGTTCCCAGCTGGGGTCCAGAGCACACGCCCCTCCCCAGGGACCCTGAGCCCGGGAGGCAGGGGGCTGAATCACCCAGGGCGCGTTCCATTTAACAGAGGAGTGTGCGTGCGCGCCCATGCGCGTGTCGTCCCTCTGTAAACCGGGAATGTGGTTTCAGAGGAAGGAGATTGCATCTGATTACTTGCGTTTGCAGGTAGCCGATCCCCCCTTTCTCCTCTGTGGTTTAAACAGGTGAGGAAACTTGTACAGAAGACGCTGAGCAGCAGATTCCCTCAAAGTCTCTCCAGCTAGACTCTCATCTAACCTCCTGTAACCCAAAGCCTGGCAAGGAGGCTGGAATTAAAAGCTCTGGGTTACTAGTGAGGATCCAGTCTCTGGGGCTGGGATGGTTCCTGGCTTCTGTAGGGCACATGGCCATGGGTGTGGAATAAAACTGGGTCTTGGAAGAGTGTGTGTGCAGCTGACAGTGTCTGCTGCCCCAGATCAAGCATCAGTGTAAGGCTGCAGCTGGGAACAGCCCATGGGAGTTGGGGCTGGAGCTGAGCTCTGGCCACAGCACAGGATTCCAGACTCTGGCTCATCTGAGTTGTCCCTGGAACCAAACCTTTTGCTGCCAGATGAGCATGGTCTGCTGGCTTTCTGGCCAGCCTCGGCAGATAATGCCTACTGCCTCCTGGTGGACATAGCGAGCTGTAAGTTGGAAGCTGCATGAACATGGTGAGTCTTGTACAACAGTGATGCACGGAGTCCAGAGCTGCCACTGCATTAGTGACTTTTTTTTCTTTTAAATCCTAAGGGTTTTCAAATCAGAACCTCCAGAGGTAGAGATGACTGTTCCTGGGTCAGATTTAGCTAGGTAGCTCCTGATGTGAAAGCATTCAAAATGGAAAAATGAAGAGGACTCGTGTGTGTGTGTGTGTGTGTGTGTGTGTGTGTGTGTTTGTCTCCACATGTGGGCTCTGTGTTTGCCTGAAGCAGGACAGTTCACACCAGCAACCATGCCTCTCCCTTTTCTACATCTGCTCCTTTTTTTTTTTTTTTTTTTTGGCCGCCTCACAGCATATGGAGCTCCACATGGAGTCCCCAGCCAGGATCAGATCAGAGCCACGGTTTCAACCTACGCTGCAGCTGCAGTAACACCACATCCTTTAACCCACTGTGCCAGGCCAGGGATTGAACCTGTGTCCTGGCGCTGCAGAGATGCTGCCAACCCCACTGTGCCCCAGCAGGAACTCCCATCTGCTTTTCTTAGTTCTGTAAGGCTGTGTCCTGTGGGCCTAACATACATTTTAAAAATATGAGGACTTATGAAACCAACACACTGCCTTAATGAAGGCAAGGGTGTCTTCTTTGACCTGGGTAACCTAGTTTTTGACATGTGAAGACTTTATTTAGACAAATGCTACTTCTCTTACAGTTGTTTGTAAATAAGCTCAAAATGTGACTGACTAAATTTTCCAGCTCACAAGTCTCTGCCCTTCTTAGTCTTATTGTAGCTGTGCCAAGTAGGAGGAAGCACTGCCCAGAAATGGTTGTGGTTTTCAGAACACCGCAGTCTTGGCCTTCCCTTAACCTGACTTACTGTTTTTATGTTCCTGAAAGAACGAAATTAGTGATGAGAGAGAGGCTATCCTCCTTTTAGAAGATTCCTCCACCTTAACTTGTTATTTGAAAAGTTTCACAGGGAACTGTATCAAATCTCTTGGGACAGACCATGATGGAAGATAATATAAGAAAGGGAATGTGTATATATGTGTGACTGGGCCAAATGGCTATACAGTAGGAATTGGCACAACGCTGTAAATCAACTGTAATTTTAAAACTGTTTATTGATTACTTTTTTATCTGAAAGGTAATTAGATGGAAATTTAAGTACTTTTAAATTTATTATTATTATTATTACTTTTAGGGCTGTACCTGCAGTATATGGGAGTTCCCAGGCTAGGGGTGGAATCGGAGCTGCAGCTGCCAGCCTATACCACAGCCACTGCAATGTCAGATCCAAGCTGTGTCTTCAACCTACACCACAGCCCATGGCCATGCCAGATCCTTAACCCACTGAATGAGGCCAGGGATCGAACCAGCATCCTCATGGATACTGGTTAGGTTCTTAACCCACTGAGTCACAATGAGAACTCCTAAATTTACATTTTTAATGTAAAATATAATAGCCATAAAAATAAAAGTTTATATAGCATGTTTACTGCGACACATAATTATTCCAAAAACTAGTTTTTTGGTTTTTTTAGGGCCATACCCGAGGCATATGGAAGATCCCAGGATAGGGGTCGAATCAGAGCTATAGCCTCTGGCCTATGCCACAGCCACAGCAATTGAGAATCTTGAGCTGTGTCTGCAAACTATACCACAGCTCATGGCAATGCTGGGTCCTTATCCCACTGAGCAAGGCCAGGGATTGAACCTGTTTCTCGTGGATGCTAGTCAGATTTGCTTCCACTGATCCATGACGGGAACTAGTCCAAAAACTAGTTTAAAGGATTTTAATGTTTCCAATAGGACTGAATTTCTTGTTTCCTTATTGAAAATTATTGTGGTATGAGATTTTGCTTAATTGTATATTACCATGGATTAAATGATTGGACAGCCACGATCATTGTAGATTTGCATAAGCCAACATTTGAAAGCATTTCCTTGTTCCTAATAACCTGATCCTGGTGTCGGGTGACTTCAAGAGCCTCAGATCCAGGAAGAGGGGTTTCTGTGGTTTCAGCTAGTCCAGGGTGGGTGATGTTCTCCTTGGAAATAAGTTTATGGACAAACCCTTCGTGTTTGTCTTTGGTGACACCTGTGGTCATAGGTAGTACTGCAGCTGATTTGGGGTGTGTGACTTTATTGAGATGCAGATCACATACCACAAAATTTGTCCAAGTGTACAGTTCAGTGATTTTTTAACAAGTTTTCCTGGTTATACAATCATCACCACAATCTAGAGCATTTCCACCACCCCACTAAGACTTTTCATGCCTATTTATAGTTAACAAATTTGGTTTTATTTTGCTTCCTCTGATACAAAGAATGGTAAAATATTGTTTGTAATTTTGTAAAACTAGCAGAGAATTATATTCTGGATGCTTTTTTTTTTTTTGGTTTTTCTTTAAAAGTCACCTAGGCTTAGTGAGCCACACTTGGAGAAAAAAAAAATCAGAATTGTTGAATCTTTGGTTGAGTACCTTTGACAAAATCAGATGCTTGAGCATGAAGACTATTCTCAGAAATTAAAAGATCCATTGTTATGAAGACTATTTAGGGATCAAACAGGCATTTTAAAAAAGCATTATGGGGAGTTCCCTGGTGGCTCAGTAGGTTAAGGATCCAACATTGTCACTACTGTGGCTCTGGTTATAGCCATGGCATGGGTTTGGTCCTTGGCCCAGGAACTTCACGTGCCACAGACGTGCTCCCCCCCTCCAAAAAAAGCATTATGATTCCATTCTTTTCATATTTGCCACTCAAGGATTTTCTGGTGAGTGAAGGCTGGTCTAAACTGAAGGGCCTGACACTCTGTCCCCTGTCGGAGCTGATGGGGGTTGGGGGGGCACTGCAAAGCTTACCTGTCCCTTCTGTTGATCTGGTCCTGAGAGGCTTGGTTTCTGTCAATTTAGAAAATTAAACTAAAAATCCAACCACAACCCTGTCCCCTCACCCTACGATGGACTCTCAAGTACCTTAACACATTGTTAGATTAAAAAAAAAAAAAATAGAAGAAATGGAAAAGCTATAGGGACTTGCAGGCAAAGCCTTCCTAGTTTAAATTATATGAATATTTGCGTGGAGAGGTTTTGTTGCTTATTTGAATAATTGCTAATCCTGCTGCTTAATTCATGTATTTGATGATGAGGGTTTGGAGTCACAGGGAGACTCTGAGGCCAGGTGTGGCCGTGTGTGGCTGGGCTGGGCTCTGCGTCCATCCTGTGCAGTCCGCACAGTAATAAATACCACGTGAACCTGGGCATCTGAGAGCTGGCAGTGACCCCTCCGGACGCAGGGCAAGATCTCAGTAGAGCGGTCCCTTCATTTTTTTTTTTTTTAATTTTTATTTATTTATTTATTTATTTTTGTCTTTTTGCTATTTCTTTGGGCCGCTCCCGCGACATATGGAGGTTCCCAGGCTAGGGGTCGAATCGGAGCTGTAGCCACCGGCCTACGCCAGAGCCACAGCAACGCGGGATCCGAGCCGCGTCTGCAACCTACACCACAGCTCACGGCAACGCCGGATCGTTAACCCACTGAGCAAGGGCAGGGACCAAACCCACAACCTCATGGTTCCTAGTCGGATTCGTTAACCACTGCGCCACGACGGGAACTCCCGGTCCCTTCATTTTTTATGTCTGGCGGTAGCAGTTGAAGATGATGCGGCCAAACTTACCCTGACAGGGCAGCTTCGGAGACACGCCATGTGTTCTCTGCCCAAAGTGGTGGGGCCTGTAGGCTTGTGTGTTATCAGCGGTATAGGAAGCGACCCCATGCTGCAGTCACAGCCCTGACGGGCTGCTGTGCGAGCTTCAGGAAGTGTCTGGGGGTGTCCTGATGAACTGTCTGGATTCTTGGTTTGTGTACATCTGGTGGCCTCTGAAAGGGTGGGGAAGCCCAGGTCTCCGTGTATCTGGAAACCCCTCTAGGTACCAGTGGCCTCCTGAGCAGAAGCAAGCATCCATCTCAGGACACGTGGCCCTATTTGGGAAAAGGAAGAAAAGACTGTGTGTGTGTGTGTGTGTGTGTGCTCCCATGAACACATTCAAGCCCTGGGCACTTAGCCCAACTTCTGCTGCTTGTTTTCTGTTTCTGTATTCAAGGTGGCGCCCTGTCCATTTCTCCAAGACACCCGTGCTGCAGGCCCTGTGATGCACAGGGTTAAATACTGTGTGATGCATCCCAGCATTAAATACGATTGCAATATCAAAAGTACGTTAAGAGCGATAGTACCCACAGGGAGCCCTTTCCAAGACATGCTCACAGGAAAACGAGTCACAGCACAATTCACAAGTATGATCCAGTGGTTTTACAAGAATCACACACACACACACACACACACACACACACACACGTCCATGTATGTACATTTGTAGGAAATGGTCTCGACTTCACTTCTACTAGGTGCTCTGAGCCCCTGCCCTCCACCCACCACCTCCAACTAGACCCTGGAGGTTCTGCCCCAACCTCTCCAAGGGCCACCCCCTGAAAACAATGCAGGCTGGCTTGGAGAGGGTGACCCTCTGAGGGGTTAGGTTGCCTGGAGGGGGAGCCACAGCTCTCAGCCAGGGCGGGTGGGGACGCTGGCCTCCGGTTCTGGGTGGAGAAGGGCAGTGAGCAGAGCTCCCATGGGAAGCTTGGCTCTGGAGGGAAGTTTCCCTGATTCAGACCCGGTGCCTCAGGATGGATGACCACAGAGGTTCCCAGTGTGTAAGCAGACGGCCATTGGGAGAGTGGGGTTCCTACCCCAGGAACAGCCTCTTCGGGAGGCAGGGAGCATCCTTTCCAGGTCCCGTGGGGGAGGGGACATTCCCCTTCCTGCTACCGTCCCTGGCCCTCTGGCTGGGCTCCCGCGAGCTGGACGGACAGACAGCAGATAAACCAGAGGAAAGCACAGAAGATCATTAGCCTGTGCTTCTGACACACGGGAGCACCTGCAGATGAGCGACTCGGAGGGGGCTTTGAGTGTGGGCTTATGGAGCATCTCCGAGTAGGGACACTGAATTTTTAGGGAAGTGGCAAGACAAGGGAGAAGGACCTTGCGTGGGGAGGACTGTGGGAAGGCAGATACCTGGGGGGAACCAATAGTAGACTCAGGCCAGTGGTTAAGTCTGTTGGTCCTATTGCTTCCTCTGGTGCTGTTTGAATGAAAATTTAGGGTCTAGAGTTGCCTCATTAATGTCTGTCTTTCCTGGCAGAAAGCAGAGGGGGACATCTTTGTAAATTTATGTCCTGTTTTTAGGCAAATGGAGGAGCAGAGAGCTTTTCTTGTTATCTGCTTCTTCTCAACAACCTTCAGCTCGAAGTAATCCTTATGCCAGAGTGGCCTACCGCGGGTGTTCTATCCCGCCATTTCCCATGAGCCAGGATGATCCATCCACTTCTTTTGAAAGCTAGGAAGCCATGATCAAAATAATTAAAAATCTAAATTTTAACTAGTTTCAAATTCACGTATTGTCTCAGATGCCATTCATTTTGTTTAGGTCTAAAGATCTAACCTGTCTTGGGAGATCCCATCGTGGCTCAGTGGAAACAAATCTCACTAGCATCTATGAGGGCTAAGGTTCAATCCCCGGCCTTGATCAGTGGGTTAATGATCTGGCGTTGCCGTGAGCTGTGGCGTAGGCTGGCAGCTACAGTTCGGATTCGACCCCTTAGCCTAGGATCCTCCAAATGCCTCAGGTGTGGCTCTAAAAAGACAAAAAAAAAAAAAAAATTAACCTGTTTTTAGAAGAAAAAATACCACTGCTTCAAAGGAAAATATGACACTGTCCATGTAACAGGTATTAGAAAAAAAAAAAAAAAGGCGCACATTTCCTTCCCACATCTTTCTCTGGGTGCTGTGCAGGTGAGGACATTCAGTGAGGTGCCCCAGGACTCAGATGCTGTCACAGTCCCTGCCCCTGCACAGGGGCGTGCACCGATGCACCTCCCAAGAAAAACTCGGGCTGTGTTCTTGGTGTCACAGGGCAGGTAGGTTTCCTTTTAAAGCTAACGTGCCCAGATGAATGTCTAGTTAAGAGGAACACTCTCAATGGACCATCTGGCTAAAGGACCATTTTGTTAAAATAACCTTATGCCAATTCATACATACAGTGTAATCATACCAATTTGGGTTTTTTTTTTCCCCCTTCCTTTTTTTTTCTTTTTACGGCCACACCTGCAGCATATGAAAGGTTTTGGGCTAGGGTTTGAATCAGAGCTGCAGCTGTCGGCCCACGCTGTAATCCTTAACCCACTGAGCAAGGCCAGGAATCGAACTTGCATCCTCATGGACACTGTCTGGTTCTTAACTGGCTGAGCTGCAACAGGAACTCCTGATTTGATTTTAAAAACAACTCCCAAAGAATATAAACCAATTACTTAGGAAAAAGTCTTCCTGAGTCCAAGCTCATACTTCTCGCTCTATGATAGGCCAGTAAGTTGAGAGACGAAGTGTTGGGGCGAGGAATAGCGACTTTATTCAGAAAGCTGGCAACCCAAGAAGACGGTGGACTCGTGTCCCAAAGAACCAGCTTGCCTGAGTTAGAATTCAGCTTTCTTTTATACGAAAAGAGGTGTGTGTGCAAAGTCAACCCTTTCCCGGTTCCAGTCAGCTGGTTTCTTCCTTCTCTTCCTGCCTGACATCTCTCACGGGTGGGGCTGGTCAGGATATTTCCTGTAAGATAACCAAGGCCTTCTAGTGCCTGGGTGGCAGCGTTCCCAGAGATGGGCCATGATGTATAATTTATGCTTTAATCCCTTAGTGATTAACAGGTAATAGAATACAAAGGTTCTTCCCTGGTCTAAAATGTCAAAAGAATAATAATATGCAGTGCTACGCCACCATTATTTGGAATTCACGTTTCCGTGTCCATAAATAAGGTTTCCTGTGGAATGGCCCATGGTGGCATTTTTTGCTGAGTGGTTGTGACAGAGACCTGCACCCTGCAAAGCCTGAATGAACCATCTGCTTCTTTACAGAAAAGCTTGCCATTCCCTGCCCTAGGGCAGTGCTTCTCAGTTTTGAAAGCCTGTGGGAAGCTTTAAAGATATGGATCTAATTGGCCTGGGTGAGCCCCACCCCTCCCCACCCTGTGACCCTAAGCCAAGGTTGAGAAGCTCTGCTTTGAAACCAGACCTCAGAGTTTTTTTAAATACTGAGGTTGGGCTCCACCTCCATCCAGTTAATTCTGAAGGAGGAGGGAGATGGGGTGGGGGAGTGGGAATCCCCCCTGGTGAGTCTTACAGGCAGCAGGGCTAGAAGGGGGGGGCCCTCTCAGTTAAATCCCTGCCCCCACATGTCCTCAACCCGTGACCCGAACTCTCAGGTGAGCCCCAGGGTCCAAGTAGGGAGGGTTTGGGGAGGGTGGCGGCTTCCCTGGGGCCTCACAGGGACATCATTTCACCTGCTCAGGTAAAGCTATTTCAGCATCCTTGGAGCTTAAACTCAAGTGCTTCCTGATTAGACCTCTGATCTGATTTCTTTGGGGAACTTAAAGGAAAATTTTGAGTGAAAAACAAAGACACGCCATAGGAAAATGGGAAAAATAAAGACTTTTTTTTGTCTTTTTGCTATTTCTTTGCGCCGCTCCCGCGGCGTATGGAGGTTCCCAGGCTAGGGGTCGAATCGGAGCTGTAGCCACTGGCCTACGCCAGAGCCACAGCAACGCGGGATCCGGAGCCGCATCTGCAACCTACACCACAGCTCATGGCAACACCGGATCGTTAACCCACTGAGCAAGGGCAGGGACCGAACCCGCAACCTCATGGTTCCTAGTCAGATTCGTTAACCACTGCGCCACGACGGGAACTCCAGGAAAAATAAAGACTTTGATGTGGGAAGTTTGGATCCTCAGAATCCTCATTTGTTGAAGGAGATGAAAAACTTGACACAAATATATGGAGTTGCCACAAATATATGTATTTGGAGCATATTTATTATTAAAAAATTATTTTCTTAATCTGAAATTTAAATTGTATTGAGTACCTTGTATTTTTTATTTGCTAAATCTGTCAACCCTATATAAAATCTTAGTAATTCTTCAAAAAATTATTATCATATTTGCTAAAAATATACATATTCTCTTAATTTCAGTCAATCAGTTCCGCCTAAACAAAAGAAATGACGCTGCTTTGTTTTTTAAAGGACGTTTTAAAGAATGAGAACCTACTGGAGAATTTTAGTAAATTCACACACTGACCACTAGAGGGAGCCAAATTGATAAAGAACCAGAAATGACAGCCTATCACCTGGGCTGATGAGCCTTAACGCATGGATTCAAAATGAGCCCTATGTGAGAATCAATCACGTTTCTGAAAGATATGTTTGCTTTACTTCCTTGAAATAACGTAATTAACACATTCAGTGTTGAGGTTCCCAGGCCACAGCAACGCGGGATCCGAGCCGCGTCTGCGACCTACACCACAGCTCAGGGCAACGCCAGATCGTCAACCCACTGAGCAAGGGCAGGGACCGAACCCGCAACCTCATGGTTCCTAGTCGGATTCGTTAACCACTGCGCCACGACGGGAACTCCCCCCAGTCGGATTTATTAACCACTGAGCCACGACGGGAACTCCTCTTACATTTTTCAAATGATCATCAGGGTTAAAAATTATGTCCTTGTAGTAATCCACAAGCCAGCCCGATTTGCCCCTGGAAATACAAAGCATCTGTCTCTTTGCAAGTCTGTGATCTTAAAAATTCTCAAAAGCAGAGTTCCCGCTCAGCAGAAATGAATCTGACTAGCATCCATGAGGACGAAGTTTCAATCCCTGGCCTCGCTTAGTGGGTTAAGGATCCTGTGTTGCTATGGCTGTGGTGTAGGCCAGCGGCTACAGCTCTGATTTGACCCCTAGCCTGAGAACCTCCATACGCTGAGGGTATGGCCCTAAAAAGACCCCCCCCCAAATTTCTCAAAAGCAATGGCTAGACTGCAAAAACATAACATTTTCTCTCTACCTTCCTTCCTTAAGAAGCACCACCCTGCCTGAGACAAATGGATAGTGCTAACAGAACTGGGGGAAGTCATATATGCGGAGGTACAAGGAGAAAAGTGTGGCGCCTATTTTAAAAAATATTTTCCTTTATGACGATTCATAGACCCAGCTTTATCAAACACTTTCTTACCTCTGACGTGCAGCTGGTGGTTATTCAGATCCAGGCAAAACGAAAGAGTTCCTGACCTGTGTAAGAGGCAAGAAGCTTTGTGTTCTATTACAAGTTAATCGCTAAACGGCTGTTGCCTGTAAGCTTAAATTATAATCATGGCCCATCTCTGGGAACCCTGCCTCCCAAAGTAATGAGCATTAAGCTAAAATACCCTTGTTTAGCTCCCAGGAAACATCCTGACCAGGTCCACCTGTGAGTGGCTGCAGGAAGGAAGACATTAACACATCCCTTCCAGAGGTCGATGAGAACGAGGAAGTGGTTGACATTGCGCCCTCCCCTTTTAGTATAAAAGAAGGCTGAATGCTAACTCAGGCTAGCTGGTTCTTTGGGACACGAGTCCACCGTCTTTTTGGTCTGCTGGCTTTCTGAATAAAGTCACTATTCCTCGCCCCAACATGTCATCTCTTGGCTTATTGGCCTGTCGTGCAGTGAGCAGTGCGAGCTCGGAGTCATGTACATTCTCAAGTAGGATGTACAAACGTTGCTATTGTTTGGAGGTCATCAATGATGGCCACTCAACCTTCCACGAACATGAGAACAAATTAATATTTGCTCTTCCTCAGTTTCTAAAGTAAGTACCATAGAAGAGTCTAAGTGGCAAAAGAATTAATTGTTCTAAAAGAATTTTTCAAATGATTGCCCACTGTTAAAAATTTCAGTGCTGTAATAATGAAAGAACTATATGATCAAAGGCAGGCACGTGGTGATCCTGTCACTTGCCAGATGGCTGGTTAATGTCATGACAACCAGTGGGAGAGGTGACAGGCGAGGCCGGTGGTCTCGCTAGTAAGCCAGGGTTGTAACAGTTATGTCTGGGGAGTTATTAAGTGTTGCAAAAGGTTGAATAGCATTTTTTAATTATACAGTAAACATCTGCGGAAACAAAGGAAGACCAATAAAATGAGAAAAGCCAGGAGTTTCTGTTGCGGCTCGGTGGTTAAGAACCTGACATAGTGTCCATGAGGATGTGGGTTCGACCCCTGGCATTTCTAGGTAGGTTAAGTATCTGGGCGTTGCCACAAGCTGTGTTGTAGGTGGCGGATGTGGCTCGGATCCAGTGCTGCCGTGGCTGTGGCGTAGGTTGACTCGACCCATGGCCTGGGAACTTCCCTATGCTGCAGGTGTGCTCATAAAAAGAAAAAAAAATCAATAAATGCGAAAAGCAAAAGCCATTATTCTGAGTTTGCCATAGTAAGGGAGCCAGCCACTGTCTCTTGGGCTTTGTTTTGTTTTGTTTTTTTCATCCTTTTGCCTTTTCTAGGGCCGCTCTCATGGCATATGGATGTTCTCAGGCTAGGAGTCAAATTGGAGCTGTAGCTGCCGGCCTACACCACAGCCACAGCAACGTGGGATCCAAGCCACGTCTGCGACCTACACCACAGATTACGGCAACGCCAGATCCTTAACGCACTGAGTGAGGCCAGGGATAGAACACGCAACCTCATGGTTCCTAGTCGGATTCGTTTTCGCTGCGCCACGACGGGAACTCTTGTCTCTTGTGTTTTGGTGGAGACTCAAAGGTGGGCAGAGGCGTGGAAAAGCTTTACAAGGCACAGAACAGGAAGGATGGCTTCAGGTGTGCCCGACTGGAGGCGGGGGCAGGGGGGAAGCTGGGGGTGGATGAATTGAAGTGGGTGTCCCGTGTGGTCGGTTAGGGGGAAGATGTGGCCTCCTCTGGTTGGTCCTAAGCTGGAAACAAGAACAAACATTAGGGAAGGCTGTCAGCTGTTCATCACGTCCTGGCCACTGGGGCCAGTTGTTACAGAAGTTGCTATTAAGCTTCCTGCATGTGGCGAGGGTCCGTGACCTTGCTTCCTGTAAGTCTGATTTACAGCAGGCCGGCTTCCTGGGCTGGTACCCAGGGTTAAGGGGTTGGTCTCCTGGGCAGGTGGCTGCAGGTTGGGGGGCAGAGCTCTGTGGTTTGGACGGTCTGGCCATGGTCTGCGCACATTCGTTAATGTTCCATAACAGAAAGGGAAACTAGGCAGATGCCCCCCAAATATTGATGGGTTTAAAAATTAAACATATTAATCATTACGCTCTTTTAGAATTAAGGTATTTAAATATCAGGTATATTCTTCATCCGAACAGGTCAGATTGCAGACATTCTGGGGCAATCATTTATTTTACGAAAGCCCGCGTCCAACGGTTCTGCGCATCATTACATGGGCTGCAAAGCAGCGTTTCCTCTTATTCACTGAGCTCTGGAACAGAAGCTGCAGCCCTTGGCCCTGGCATCAAGAATAGGCCTGGGAGTTCCTGCTGTGCCACAGCGCGATCTTCCATGTCTCTGCAGCATTGGGACACAGGTTCAATTCTCTGGGACAGTGGGTTAAGGATCCCGCAACCTCATGGTTCCTAGTCGGATTCGTTAACAACTGAGCCATGATGGAAACTCCTCTAAATCTTTTTAAAGTTTGTTTTTAACTGTGGTAAAATACGTAAAATGCAAAATGGACCATTTTCACCATTTTTAGGTGGACTGTTGAGTGAAGTACATCCACCTTGTGGCGTAATCACCTCCAGAATGGTTTTCATCTTGCAGAACCGAAACTCTGTACCCACTAAACACCACCTCCCCATGTTTCCTTCTCCGCAGCCCCTGTCTCTCTGAATTTGAGTTCCCAGCTACTCCATATAAGTGGAATCTATAGCATTTGTTTTTTGGTGCCTGGCTTATTTCACTTGGCATAACGTCCTCGAGGTTCATTCATGTTCAGAATTTCTTTCCTTCCTTTTCTTTTTCTTTCTTTCTTTCTTTTCTTTCTTTTTTTTTTTTTTGAGTTCCCTGGTGCCTCAGTGGGTTAAGGATCTAGGGTTGTCACAGCTATGGCTCTGGTTACAGCTGTGGCGATCCCTGGCCTGGGAACTTCTGCAGGCTGTGAGTGCAGCCAAAAAAAATTTTTTTGTTCTTCCTTCTTTTTTTCCCAACCTTCCCTCACCTGCCTCTCCCCTGAAAACAAATTAAGAAGGATACAATCTGGGAGTAACCAACTCCCAACACTTTCTTGTTTCTCATACTCCACTCATTTGGGCATTTGGAAACTGGAAGCCGCCTTTCCCTCATCTGTAAAATGGGATCATAGCATACAGGTGCATGTGCCCACGGATCCAGCTGTCGTCCCGCCCGGCGCAGAGGGGGGCTGTCCCCTGAGCCACTTTTCCCTTCCCCATCTCTTCTCTTCGGTTCCCTTCTCTCCTCTTTTGACCTCCTTGGGAGCTGGGAGATGGCAGGGCTGGGGTGAGGGGTGGGCCATGACGGGTACAGGTCGTGGCCTGGGTGGAAATGACCTGGGGGAAGGAAACTCACTCTGTCCAGGACAACGTGGGGACTCTGGGGGAAAATACTTCCTTTTTTTTTTTTTTTTTAAAGCTGCACTAGCAGCATATAGAGCATCCCAGGCTAGGGGCCGAATTGGAGCTTCGGTGGCTTGCCTCTGCCACAGCCACAGCAATGCAGGATCTGAGCCACATCTGGGACCTACACCACAGCTCACGGCAATGCCCGATCCTTAACTCGCTGAGCAAGGCCAGGGACAGAACCTGCGTCCTCACGGATACCAGTCAGCCTCATTTCCGCTGAGCCACACCGGGAACTCTGACAACACTTCCTTTTTAAGGCTGAACACTACTCCACTGTAGGTATACACCAGACTTTGTTTACCCACCAAGAGTCGACAGACCCTCCAGCTGTTCCCACCTTTTGGCTATGGCGAACCGTGCTGCTGTGAACAGGAGCATACAAAATCTCATTGAGACCATGCTTTAAATTCTTTTGGGTATATACCCAGAAGTGGGATTGCTGGATCATATGATAATTCTATTTTTATTTTGGGGGGAACCACCCAGAGCAGCTGTGCCAGTTTATCTTCCCACCAGCACCAGCAGTGGACAAGCTCGTTTCTGACTCCTCAGTTTGATCTCCTGGTGTGCTGGTCTGGAGCAGCTTGGAAGCTGTGCATTAGAAGGGACCAATGGGAGTTCTCTTTGTGGCTCAGTGGTTAACGAACTCGACTAGGATCCATGAGGATACGAGTTTGATCCCTGGCCTTGGTCAGTGGGTTAAGGATCCGGTGTTGCCATGAGCTGTGGTGTAGGTTGCAGATGTGGCTTGGATCTGGCATTACTGTGACTGTGGCGTAGGTCGGCAGCTGTAGCTCTGATTCTACCCCTAGCCTGGGAACCTCCATATGCCGTGGGTTCGGCCCTGAAAAGAGACAAAAAAAAAAAAAAGGGGGGGGGGACCAATGGGTAAAATAATGGCACAAAGTGTCATTTGGTGATCTAATGCTGAGTGAAGCAAAACTAGTACCAAATTATTACAATGTTCAATTATGCCTTCTCTTCATGATGCTCTGGAAGGCGATGAAAAAGCTAAATTGATTTCTACATTATAAAGAGGCAGGCATCTCTATATTTTTATTTTAAAAAATCCAATTTAAAAAATTTTTTTAAATTCAATGAATTTAAAAAATCCATTGATAATTACATAAATATTGAGGTTTTTGTTATGGTTTGGAAAACTAAGTGTTCCAGGAAAAATGGTGAAACTTTTCAAAGGGCTGGTCTTTAGGGAGGTCATTTTCATTTATCCAGGAAGGTCACTGCTACGGCCTGGAGGCCCCCCCCAACCCCCGTACAGGAGCCGTCCCTGTGATGCTGCATTAGCGAGACATCACTGCTTCCATGTATAATGATCATACGGAGGCCTTTCCAGATATAAACCACGATGTAACAAGGACACGTACTAAGCCAAAATAATATTTTCAGCTAATGGTGTTTGTGTGATTGTGAAATGTTTATTGATTAAGAGGGAATCCCTTGAGCTAGGAAAACAACTGTGGAGGTGAATATTTAGTAGATCCTCGAGGGCAGAGGGAAAGTCAGAGTCTGCAGGATACCGTAGGACTCTTGACCTTGCATCTTTTCTCATCTCATCTTTTTTTTTTTCCTTTTTTCGGGCCATGCTCTTGGCATACGGAAGTTCCCAGGCTAGGGGTTGAATCGGAGCTGTAGCCACCGGCCTACACCACAGCCACAGCAGTGCCTGATCTGAGCTGCATCTGTGACCTATGCTACAGCTCACAGCAACAATGGATCCTTAACCCACTGAGCGAGGCCAGGAATTGAACCCACATCCTCATGAATACTAGTCAGGTTCTTAACCCCCTAAGCCACCAGGGGAACTCCTCATCTCATCTTTCTTAACTGACAGTTTGAATGGTTCATTCAAACTGAACCATTGGAGAATGACAGGCCTCTTGTATCCTTGCCACTGGGGGGAGGCACATATCGAACTGTCTTATGTACAGAGCACTAGGAATGTGAAAGAAACGGGGAGGTGACATGTGGCCCGAGCAGGGTCATGACCTAGTTATGATACACAAGGGCTGTTGTTGCAGGGTGTGGGCTGCACGGTGAGGAGTGGGGAGAGCCAGGGAGAGGGGTGCCCTTCATCCTGGGCAAGAGCCGCTGCAGCCACCCTGAGAGCTGGCGGGCTGGCAGGCTTGTCCAGAGGTGCGGGGAGAAGCGTGGTGGTGCCCGGGGCATGAGCCAGGCCCAGGGCACAGAGGTGGGGGGTGACACGGGAGTCGGGAGAGATGCTTGTCACAAAGCTTGGTTGGGGTTCACCAACAGAGATGGAAGCCCTCGAGGCAGCAAGGGTACCCACCGTGATCTGAAGAGAGGGCACTGAAGCTGAGAACAAGCCATCGACAGCTGAAACAAGCAAGACTTGGCAGGGTCCGAGGGTGCATGCGGACACCCACATGCAGCTTGAGCGGGAAAAGGCCACCGCAGCTCGGTTCGCTCCGTGTCCTGGTTCCTGGGTAAAGTCAGGTGTGCTGTCGTCCCAGGTTCACGGGGAGGAAACTGGGCGGTGATTCCAAGCGCCCTTCGGTCACGTCAACATCGGGAGCTGAGCTGGGACCGGAGCTCCCTGCCCTGGAGCTTTCCGCTACCAGGTGAGCCCAGGTCCTGTGATCTTCCAGGACTAAACATCTCCTTGCAAGAAAAAGCTTTTGTTTCTAAGCTCGTGACGGCTTGATGGGCAGTGGGCTGCGGAGACAGCGGTGTGGCTTGTGCAGACCTATCTGGGGAGAACCACAGGACTGGCTTGGGAACTGGTCTGAATCTGAGGTGACTGGGTTTTTAGAGTCTTTTCTAGAGATACGAGGTGTGGTGCCTGGCACTGAGACTTGTATTCAGTAGTACAGATTCTATCCTGACCATTGAGCCTGTGCTGGGCTAATTATTTTTGTCTAAAATGAAGTTATTCATCTGCTTTCTAGGCAGTGAAGCAAGGGCTTTTGCATGTAGGTTTGAACCCTCAGTGGAGATTTCAGGAAGTCACTACATGTAAGGCTACTGACATTGTTTATGTCATTTGAAGCTTTCTGAACATTAGCTTGATTGATAGACAATGAATCTTGGTCGCATCTTGTTTTTCAAGTGGAAGTGCCCTTATCTGGCAGTTGTATCTCGAGTTACTGCTAATTGGTTACAAACAAAAGAGCCCAAGGCACTGCTATGCCGTATTCTAGAATGTTCTGCAAACAAGTGCAGTCTTGGATTTATAGTATCAACAAACACTGAGGTGGAAGAGGCCCCTCTTCTTGCAACTGACCTCTTACTGTGGGGAGTTCGTGTAAAGAAAATAACCTTGGACTTTATGAAAGACCCTCTGGGGTCTAAGGTAAAGGACGGAATGAAGCCATGACTAATCAGGAAGCACTAGGCATGTTTCTTAAAAAATGGTGGTTCGTGGGTCATCAGAGCACAACATTCTGAGCTGTTTGCTGGCCGTGGGCATTCGTGGGCTTCACTTGAGAACTACTGAGTGAAATAGTCTTTGGGAGAAAATTTGGGAGCCTGAATATGAAATAACTCCAGGTGGTTCCGCGCGTGCTGAGTTTGAGAACCCGGCATTTGAGGCGGGACCCAGACTTCGGCACGGGTCGGCTCCCCAGTACCCCCTCATCCGGACTCTCCACCATCCCCACAACTCCTTGATGAAAAACATTTAACTTTCTCACACTTCCCGAAGAGACAGATTTTGTATGTTCAAACTGTTCCTTTCAGTCAATGAACATACATCTGGGTGGAGTTCCCGTCGTGGCTCAGTGGTAACGAATCCCACTAGGATCCATGAGGACGAGGGTTCGATCCCTGGCCTTGCTCAGTGGGTTTAGGATCCAGCGTTGCTGTGAGCTGTGGAAGAAAATACATCTGGGAGAATTAGGGGTTCTCGCCACGTGCACATCTAACACCTGACTGATACCGGGGAAGTTCCACTTAGCAGCTGTGTTTCTCAGACTCGGGTATTTAATGGAACCCTTTAAAAAAAAAAAAAGGTCAACCTCAGAGTTGTGACCTAAGGTTATCTTTGACAACGTTACGTATAGGAGCGGATATCATATTAGATGTAAACTATGAGGATAAACCTCATTGATGCCTGAAGTCAAAGCAAGATGTGCAAATGAAATAAAACTATAAAACTGACACAAATTCAAAGTGGCATCGTTGACCTGAGACAGATGGTGTTGTTTGCTGAAACTAAATTGTACCTGTTAGGTTTACAGCAGAAGGATGTAGCTTCACGTCCAGTTCTATTTTTGATGAAATTAATTGTGGACAGGCTTCGTTTGCTAAATCATACTAATTAGACTTCATACATAACCAAACTTTCCCTACCAGCAGTCCACCAGTGCCACTGGCAATGAGGTTTCCCAGGAAATCTCAGAAGATCCCCAGTCTTCTAGATTAGGAGCTTTTATTTTCTTTTTTGGGGATAAAGAGCCAGATATTAAATCTTTAGGTTTCGTAAGCTAAGAGGAAAGCCGAGGCTATTATGTAGATACTTATATAATAAGAAAATGTCTTGTCAGACAAATAGGCACTGCTGAATACTAAACTAATCATGAGCAAATGATCTGATTGAGACTTAATTGCTTGAGGCACTCGTAGAATATATGTTTGTAAAATATATGTAATGTATATATATATATATATATTATTCAATACATGTCTTTTCCTTGATATTTGCCTTTCAGCGTGTTACAGTGATTGGAGGTTTGATGTAAACTCCGAGACGATACAATTAGAGGGATTTGGAAATATGGGACTTTGCATGTCCATCGAGAGCCAAAAAAACTCGGCTGTAACTGTAGGTTGAGCTCAGAAGATGCATTCTCTGCACATCTGTGGGGAATGGAGAGGTTATTTCTCATTTCAGGTTTTGACAGCATAGGAAATGAATACAGCAACGTGATATTACTTGTGATTCAAACAACCTTAGTCATTGGAGTTCCCGTTGTGGCTCAGTGGTTAACGAATCTGACTAACATCCATGAGGATGCAAGTTCAATTCCTGGACTCGCCCAGTGGGTTAAGGATCTGGCATTGCCGTGAGCTGTGGTGTAGGTTACAGACGTGGCTCAGATCCCGAGTTGCTGTGGCTGTGGTACAGGCTGGCGGCTACTGCTCCAACTCGACCCCTAGCCTGGGAACCTCCATATGCCCCCGGTGCAGCCCTCAAAGACAAAACAAACAAACAAACAAACAAAAAACAACTTTAGTTGTTATCAACATGACTTAATTGCAGTATAAATTCTGCATAAACTCAATTTTGCCTTAGAGTTTTAGGCTCAACTCATGAAGAAACAATTTCAAGTCCGCAACCCGAGCTGATTTCCAAGGTCATTCAGAGTTTATAACAGTGGTTGAGGAAAAGTCCTCATTCAGAAAAATTTCAATCTTGACCCCGAACTGAAAAAAAAATCTCAGTATAATTTTACCATTGCTAAACCACTGGACTGCTGTGTGGAAGGGCAAGCAAGGATTTGCTTCTTTCTGGAACAAAACGTCACACGACTGAAGATTATTAACTCTGTGACAGTGGAAGGCCAGTGTTGACACTGAGTTTTAAAAGGCGTGATAGGAGTTCCCGTCGTGGCGCAGTGGTTAACGAATCCGACTAGGAACCATGAGGTTGCAGGTTTGGTCCCTGGCCTTGCTCAGTGGGTTCACGATCCGGCGTTGCCGTGAGCTGTGGTGTAGGTTGCAGACTCGGCTCGGATCCCGTGTTGCTGTGGCTCTGGTGTAGGCCGGTGGCTACAGCTCCGATTCAACCCCTAGCCTGGGAACCTCCATTTGCCACGGGAGCGGCCCAAGAAATAGCAACAACAACAACAACAAAAAAAGACAAAAAAATAAAATAAAATAAAAGGCGTGATAGTCAAAGGTTTTCCTCAGAAGTACCTGCTGATGAATCACACAAGGAATGCAAGGAAGTCTTTATAAACACCTCTCATTCTTAGAAACTTTGTGCAGGTGTTCCTCTGTACCCGCAGGGGACTGGTTCCAGGATACCTCCCCTCCTCCACCTCCAGATACCAAAATCCAAGGATGCTCAAGTCTCTCGTATCAGATTGTGTAGGGAATTCCCTGGGGGCCTAGTGGCTAAGGGTCTGGCATTGTCACTGTTGTGGCGCCAGTTTGATCCCTAGCTTGGGAACATCCGCATGCTGAAGGTGCAGCCAAAAAAAAAAAAAAAAAAAATTGCATTATCTTGGCAATGGGCCCCTCTCAGAAAACCACCTCCCACCTCCCCCATCAACGGCTCATGTGCAAAAAAAGCCAGTAATTCCAACCTGAAAAGTTAAGAAAATTAGATGAGATGGTGGACATAAGAGCTTTGAAAAAAATTAAAATTAAAAAAATTAAAAAATAAAATTGTGTAGTCCTTGCCTATAACCTCATATATCCTCCCGTATACTTTAACTCATCTCTGGATTACTTGTAATACCTACTGCGATGTAAAAATCTTTGTCGATAGTTATAACTACAATATAAATGCTATGTAAACAGTTCCAGTGCATGGCAAAGTCAAGTTTTGTTTTTGGCAATTTTCTGGAGGTTTTTTTTTCAGGTATTTCCCATCTGTAGTTGGTGGAATCTGTGGATGCAGAACCTGTGGGTGTGAAGGACCAACGATAGATTTACCCGACAGAGCCTTTCTCTTTTCCGCCTGCATTTTTTTTTGGTCTTTTTTTGTTGTTGTTGTTCCTATTTCTTGGGCTGCTCCCGCGGCATATGGACGTTCCCAGGCTAGGGGTTGAATCGGAGCTGTAGCCACCGGCCTACGCCAGAGCCACAGCAACACGGGATCCGAGCCGTGTCTGCAACCTACACCACAGCTCACGGCAACGCCGGATCGTTAACCCACTGAGCAAGGGCAGGGACCGAACCCGCAACCTCATGGTTCCTAGTCGGATTCGTTAACCACTGTGCCACGACGGGAACTCCCCGCCTGCATTTTTATCACCATCACACAATCTGCACATCTTCACAGAGCCTCTTCAGGTTGTACTGACTTAGTGTTTTCTCAACTTTGAAAATATTCTCTGGTGTTCTCGTCGTGGCTCAGTGGTTAACGAATCCAACTCGGAACCATGAGGTTCCAAGTTTGGTCCCTGGCCTTGCTCAGTGGGTTAAGGATCCGGTGTTGCCATGAGCTGTGGTGTAGGTCACAGACGAGGCTCGGATCCTGCGTTGCTGTGGCTCTGGTGTAGGCCGGCGGCTACAGCTCTGATTCAGCCCCTAGCCTGGGAACTTCCATGTGCAGCGGGGGCGGCCCTGGAAAAAAGGCAAAAAGACAAAAACAAACAAACAAACATTTTTAAAAAGGTCATGTTTTGGCGAAGCACCTGGCACTCAAACTGCCTTCGCATCAGCGCCGCACCCCTGTGCTGTGCAGTGGGCGGAGGTGGGGTGTGAGGCAGAAGAGTGCCACGTACAGTCCCTGCCACGACTGCTCCGCTCTGTCCCTGCACACACGGGAGCCCACGAGTGTGGCCGCACCCCAGTGAGGTGTCGTCCTCAGACACTGAAAAGAATCTCATAATTTCCACATCGTGAAATGTTACCCTTTTGATTTCTTTTCCAACCATTTCGAAATTGAGAAACAGTTCCGGGCTCCGGGGCACAAAATCCGGCGGTGGGTGGGACGTGGCCCGCTGCTGCCCTGGACCTAAAACCAGGCCTTTGTTTCCGATGATGACTGTAACTTCTGCTCCCAGGGCAGGGTTGTATTTTCAGCCCAATTCCTCAAAGCAAAAAAAAAGAAATGTGGTCTCCCCTCAAAGGAATTTCAAGCGTAAGCGAGGAGCCACCTTTTCTGAAGGGACTGGTGTCGAGAATCACTGGCTCTGCCCCTTTCTGGACCCTCCTCCGCGCAGGTCCCAGAAAAGAGGCCGGAGGTCGAGGGCACAGCCCCCACGTGGGGACCCAGGAACCCCCCTCTCGTCCTTCATCACCTCTATGGCTGTCCTCTTCTGCTCTGGCCCCTTCTCCCCTGCACCCCTCACCCTCCTGGCATCAAGTGACCGGATCTTCCTATCATGACGGCACATCTGAACAAATGCCTGCTCACTCCAGAGTCTCAGCAAGACAGGACTTCAGGGAGAAGAGGATCTTGAATCACGGGTTCCAGTCTGGGTCCAAGCACAGGGCACATTCTACACCTAAGAGCCCAGCCCTACATCTCGAAGCCCGCTCCCGCCGTGGCCCGGGTCCACACAGCCTGGCCCAGGCAGGACCTTCTTTTCCATCACTCCTGCTGCTCCCCTCCCCTCTTGGAGGTGTCACAGTGTGTCAAGTCTAGGACCCACACTGGGGACCAGGTGGAGAAAGTATGCAGTTGGCAAACCCTAAGACGAGGCTTTTACCCTAAGACGAAGCACGGCCTGGGCATGAGGGTTTCCCAGGGCGCTCTGGAAGAGGGTCAGGGCCCGAGCCCAACCTGAGCTCCATCAGATGTCTTCCAGGGTTCAGTGTTGCTGCCTGCTCATCATTGCCTGGCAGGGCCGGCCACCAGGACACATGGCCTGCCTAGAATCCTAAGGCCTAACTGAAGGATCTTTGGGGCCTCTGAATTACCCTAACATGTAACAGTCACATTGAAAAATCTTGAGGACTCCTGCAAGACTTGGTGGGTTAGTGAAATAGCATCACACCTGAACCTTCATAGGAGGTCAGCAAGAGCCCATTACAAACCCAGGATTTTTTTTTTTCTTTTTAGGGCTGCATCTGCAGCATATGGAAGTTCCCAGGCTGGGGTCGAATCAGAGCTGTAGCTGCCAGCCTGCACCACAGCCACAGCAATGCAGGATCTGAGCCAAGTCTGGGACCTACACCACAGCTCATGGCAACGCTGGATCCTTGACCCACTGAGAGAGGCCAGGGATTGGACCTGCATCCTCCTGGATCCTAGTCAGGTTCGTTTACCGCTGAGCTGCGAAGGACACTCCACAAGCCCAGGATTTTGAGATCAGCACTGGGACTGAGGCATCTGAAAGTCTGGACCGTCCTGGGCTGCTCTGCCTTGGACTCGCTCCCAGGTACCCTGGGGATGCACTGCAGGGCTCAGGGGCGTCTCTGCATCCGTCTTTTCTGGGAAGCGGTCTCGAGTGCCTTGACCCGAGCACGACTTGAGGAAATCGGAAGAAACGGAACAGAAGAACATTCTACTAGTGTTCTGAAGGGCTGGATTGATGTGAAGAGAGGAGGGGGGAAGGAGGCAGAGGAACGGGGGGTGGCCGGGGCGGGGGGAAGTCTGGAACAGAAGGACAGTAAGAGGTGAGCCAGACCTCCTTAAAAACGCATTTTACATAAAGTGTATGGGAGAGACGACTCGTCTGCCTGCCTTTAAGGACACCAGTGATAAGCTTGAGAACCATCCAGAGTAAAAGTCTTAACACTTAAAGGACTAGGAATATATGGAGAATATTAGCAGATTGGAGCTATATGTCAATGAAGGTAAAAGCATCAAGAAATATGATGGAAAATATCACGAGAAAAAGAATGTATAGACATATAGATGTGTATACAACTGGGTCACTCTACTGTACAGCAGAAATTGACAGAACATTGTAAATCAACCATTATAAAACAATTAAAAAAACAAACAAACAGGGAGTTCCCATCGTGGCTCGGCAGTAATGAACCCAACTAGTAACCATGAGAATGAGGGTTTGATTCCTGGCCTTGCTCAGTGGGTTAAGGATCTGGCGTTGCTGTGGCTGTGGTGTAGGCCGGCAGCTGCAGCTCCGATTAGACCCCTAGCCTGGGAGCCTCTATATGTCATAGATGCAGCCTTAAAAAGACAAAAAAAAAAAAAATCTAAATGACGTAAGCCATCCTTGGGTAGTTACAGAGAGGATGAGAGAAGAGGCTCCTGTCTCCAGGTAGTTAGATTCTTTCTTTTCTTTCCCTCCTTTCCTTCTGTCCTTCCTTTCTGTCTCTCTCTCTCTTTCCTTCCTCCCTCCCTCTCTTCTTTTCTTGTCTTTTTAGGGCTGCCAAAGGCATACAGGAAGGTTCCCAAGCTAGGGGGTCGAATCGGAGCTGTTGCTGCCAGCCTACACCACAGCCACAGCCACAGCCACGCCAGATCTGAGCTGCGTCTGTGACCTACACCACAGCTCATGGCAATGCCGGATCCTTAACCCACCGAGCGGGGCCAGGGATCGAACCTGCAACCTCATGGATGCTAGTCAGGTTCATTCCCTGAGCCACGACGGCACTGGTGTTTCAATCTTCTAGCCGTCCTTAATTACTTGTGGGAATTTACACTCTGATAGGATCTCTTTACTTCATAGAAATAAATCTCTTATGGTGGAATTTTAGGTGTATCCACACACAGTAAAATATCTATTTATAGGCAGCACGCTCTGCATTCTTCACATTTTACCACCAAGTGACTGCAATCACTTGACGTGTTCTAAACCTGTGCTTTCAACAGTTTATCCTACTGGACTAAGAGTTGCTCTAGGGTGGGAACTGTATCTTATCCATTTCTGTGTCCCCAAGGCGCCCGGCTCGGTACTTCCGAGAAATGGTCTATCCATAAATGCATCACTTATATTGGTCAAGGTCAGGTTGCTCTCAGACTGAATACAACCCCCGCCGTAGCAGTCACAGCGTGGCCGGCTTAGCATCACTATGGGGGCCTAATCTGGAGAGGAGGGGTCACTGGAAAATAAGAGCACTGGTGACACAGCAAAAGGTCATGGTTATTCCACAGCTGCCTGACAAATGTCCATGTGACTGATGCAGGAAACTGGCTCCAAGTGATACTGAAAGAGCAGATATACTCTGAGCAGATATTTGGCCCGAGCTTCTAGCCATTTTCCTTCTCTCTCTTTTATTTTTGTCTTTTCAGGGCTGCAGCCACGGCACATGGAGGTTCCCAGGCTAGGGGTCTAATGTGAGCTGTAGCTGCCAGCCTACACCACAGCCACGCGGGATCTGAGCCCCCTCTGCGACCTACACCACAGCTCACAGCACCACCAGATACTTAACCCACTGAGTGAGGCCTGGGATCAAAACATTCTCATGGATGCTAGTTGGGTTTGTTATAGCCGAGCCACGACGGGAACTCAGGTTCTTTCTGAATAATGCTTCTCCTCAACCTTGCTGCCTTTGGTCGAGAGGGCTGGGCCCCACAGACATATTAAGGCTCCCTTCTCTTCCCCTTGTCCAAAGCTAGTCCTCAGCAGTCACTGATTCCCTCCAAAAAGAGGAAAGGTGACAAACCGGACTCAGGAAAGAGCCTCTTTGCCGCTCAACACTTGCAGATTTCTTCTCCCTTTATCTGCATCTACTTTCCACTCTCCTGTTCAGATACCTGGAGGTGGGTCTCCACCCCTGGGCCCTTTCTCGTAGTCTGACCTTACACAGGTTTCACCATCGGAATTAGTATCTTTATTTGAAAAATGGGGATAACAGCCTAGACTTGAATGTAAAAAAAAAAAAAAAAAATCACTTAGTACCTCATAGGTGTCCAATAAATGACACCTTTCATTGTCATCCTGGCATTACATGGTTTCTGCAGCCTTTCTTTCCTAAAGTGTCCCTGCGTGTCAAGCAGGAGGCATCTCTGCCGGGAGGGTTTTGAAGTGTGTATGTGTGTGTGTGTGAGTGTGTGTGTCTTTTGGCAGGGGTGGGGAAGGGTGGGGGTTGACACCCTACTATATTACTGGCAAGGCTTTCACATTTATCTTCCCTCTCCAGGCCTGCTGTCTGTAAGTCACACTCCTGAATAAGCCCAACAGGTGCATTCCTAAGGGGACGATGGCAGGAACCTCGGGGGGGGGGGGAGTATGGAGAAGTCCCTGCAGACCAGCAGCCAGGCCATCCTTTGGCAAGTCTGTGACTAACCTGCTCCTGTCATGTGGGCCTCCACCTCCAGATACTTCTTCTCAGTTGACACTGCTGTCCTGTTCTGCCAACGACCTGTCAGCACAAGAAGCTTGCAGACAGTCATGCTGTCTCCTAAATGCCATTCTCCTGTCTCCTCTTAAGCCCTTCAAACCATATCCTTAGTATAACTGTTATGATTAAGTAAAAATTTAATGTGCCTGCGTGTACAGGCTGCACACATATGGCTGAGTGGCTGGATGCTTCCTTTCACACAGCACCCAAGTCACAAGACAGCAATCACAACAGACAGGACAGTAACCCCTACCAGGGTCCAGCCGTCTTACCCACACTGTCGTCCTGAAAATGGAAATCTACACTGACTTAGCCACAGCCCAGACGTTCCTGGGAAGCAAAGGGGTCAGAACTGCCTTAAGAAGGAGCACTATTTCATCTTGTTCCTTCCGAGCCGCCTCTGGGGCCATAGTTCTTGAGTGCTTTCTTTCCTCATCTTCTCAGCACCAGCACTTTGCTGCCATTTATGTTCCAAGGGGGCCCTTGGACTCTTGAATCAAGAGAAACTGCCAAAAGGCCAGATGAGAATTTCAGACCAGGCTTTATCAGGGGCTTGCACTGCAGCACAAGGGAGCAAGACCCAGGTGACCTCACCCACTTCACTGGTCCTTAGGCGGGGTGACGGGGGTGGGGGGGCGGTGTGGAGCTGCAGGACAGGCAGAGACATGCTTAGGCGTCTGTCTGTCCCCCTTGGTTGTGCCATATGCAGGGATCATGTGTAGATCTCTGCTTTCTGATCTGGCACCTCCAAAAGGGCTTGCTCACTACCGCCACCTAAAAGGCAACACAGTGGTCAGCACTGCCCCTGCTGCACAGGCCTGAGGTTGTGTTTAATCACTTTGGGGCTGATTTATGGCCTTCAGCATCCTGTTGCTTAAGGAAGCTTCACATCTTGGTCTGTTACAGCTGCCAGCTTCCTGTTGTTCAAGGAGGCGTTGCCCAGGTGCCAGCGTCCTGCTTGATGACCTGAGGCCCCAGACCATCTCATTCCCCCCCAAGGCAGTCTACACCCCTTATTCCTAAGGGTCAAGGGGCCAAAGGTCTCTTCTGCATCTACTTCCTGCTGAACAGGGGCTGCAGACCCTAGCCTACCCGGGAGGCGTAGAAGTCCTGCACTGAGCGATCCAAGCACCTGGAGGGACTTGGGTCACCTTCAATGGGATGGGCTGAAATCCTGGGGCCACCAGGAGCCTCACTTGGAACTGCTGAAGGCTGAAAGACACAAACCTAACTGAAAGATTAAACAGGCAGGATCTAAATAGTAACAAAAGAACTGTGGCCACTAGAGGGCGCAGGAGAGGCAGGAACCAAGTAACACCAGGGCTGAAACCTTTAACCCAGTCCCACAGTGGGCGGTGGGGTTAATTCTATGTAACCATTTAGTTTGTTCATAAATTTCCTGAGTATCTAGTTCAATTTTCTTCGAGCTGTTGACGTTTGAACAGCAAGTTTTGTTAACTTGCACAGACACCCCCTTGTTAAGCCAGAAGATAATTCAGGGTTAAGATAAATCGGGGTCAACTACGACACCGGTGAAGATGAAAACCAGGGACTCCTGGGGCCCCCTTAAGGCATCACTAGTTTTTGAAGCCAGACTGTCTATGGCTCGTGTGAGGTTTCTTAAGGTTGTTTCGTGATAGTCAAAACCCTCCCAGGGTGGCGAGTCCCAGGGCCGCCCCAACCCCTGCCAGGATTAGTCCGAGGGGCCAATTATGTCTGTTTTGAGAGGTGGCATTGTGTTCGGTGGCACCTAGTCCTTTAGGGACCAGTCGCCCCAGGGTGCATTCTCCCCGGAAGTGGACGTTGTCTAAGCAGGGATAGGCGGCAGCCTGGAGAGGCCAGGAGAAGGAGGAATTCGGGTTCCCTTCAAAGGGGAGTCGGTTGTGCGCTGGACCACAGAGGAACAGATATCCAGCGGGGGTGCAGGCCTGGCGGGGTGAGGTGGAGTTGAACCAGCGACGTAAAAGGGAACCCCAGTTAGGTTTATTACTGCACCTGGGGGACAGGGGCCCTCCGTCTAGTGGGCCCCTGTCTAGTTCTGAGTTTTCCTCTATTCCCTCGTCATCACTGAAGGCAGATGGGGTCTGATAGGTGAGCCTCCAGGATGGGGCTGCGGTTCCCTTCCAGTGCGTACACGAGGTGTTGGGCTGGGTGCCTGGGGAGAGGAGAGACGGGTCCACACACCAGTGCGTCTGGTTAGGGGTGCACGAGGAGCTTGAAGTGGAAAATGACATCGGATAAATGGAGAGGGCGCTTCCCGCGTCAGCAAGGCAGGTGTCTGTCTGGCAGGGGCAGCAGGGCTTTCCTGGCGCCGTGCAGAGAAGGGGCCGCTTGACCTGGAGACCGGTTTGGTTCCAAGGGTCTGTAAGCTCTATACACCCCATATGGTCACGATCTTGGAGCTGCCCCATCAGCAGCGGTGCGCTCCTCACGGGCTCAGAAGTCAGGGTGAGGTCCACGTCCTCATCTACAGGCACAAACTGGAGCAGAGGAACCCCCTCTTGCGGGTGGTGGTGACAGATCCAACAGTGAGAGAGGTTATTTCCTGAGGCCAAAATGCTGGAAAAGTTGCCGGGCGAGTTTTCCCTCCAGGTCCCCCTTTCCTCGTCATTTTCTCCCCAAGCCCTCCGTAGGAGAAGGGCCAGGAGAAGGGTCCACCTCTTCCACCCCATCGCTGGGGCTGGTCTTCTCGATCCAGGAAGGGCAGGGGAGTGGTTGCTCCGCGGGGATGATGGCGCAAGCTGGCAAGAGGCAAGCGCACAAATCCCAAATCAGCAGGGGGAGGCGAGGCCACCACGGCACTTTTTACTGATCTGTAGTGGTTCCTTGTCTTTTGAGTAAGCAGCTCAGGTGTATTCTTCTGTTGTGGCCTGTGGGGTTTTTGGAGCAAGAGTTTTAATCTAGATAAACGTACCCAACTAGGTGTCCCTTGTGGTTTAATGGCAGTGGGGGCGGCTCAAATTACACTAGAGAGGCCTTTCCATTTTGGTAACAGTTGATCTTCAGGGGCTCCCTCCTTCCAAGTTTTAGGAAGAACTTGGTCCGAGGTTAATTCGTGGAGGGGCTGCCCCTTCTGTTGTCCCGCTGGTGGCATGGTCCAAGATCGCCTTTGACCTTGTCCCAGGTTAAGGACACAGGGTAGACGCTGGTTTATTCCTCATGGCAGTGGTAGGGAAGGGCCTCCCATAGGTCCTCTCAAATGGGCTAAGCTTCAGGTGACTCCTGGGGGTGACTTGAACCCTAAGTAGCAGGTTGGTCCAGGGCTCATAAGTCTCTTGGCAAAGCTTTGCTAAGGTTTTCTTTAAAGTATGGTTCACTTTTCCCCTCCCTTTTCTGAAGATCGGGGGTGCCAAGAGGTGTGTAGTTTAGAGCTAATTCCAGGGTGGCTGGCCTTTGCTATGAAGGAGGCACTGTTATTACTCTGGATGGATCTCAGACGCCCAAACCAAGGAATCATGTCCTTTAAAAGGGACTTAAAAGACTTTGGTGGCCTTTTCAGATCGAGTGGGGAAGGCTTCGACCCATCCTGTAAAGTATCTATGGACACAAGAAGATATTTGTATCCTGATCCCTGGTCATTTGGGTGAAGTCTAACGGTCAGTCTTCCCCCAGGCATGTCCCTCAGTGCTCAACCGGCTTGAGCAATGAAGGCGGGATTGGACGGGCTTGCAGATCATGATACACATACACCACTGGCAAGAGTCACTCATTTTACTGTTCCTTTAAGCCCCCTTTTCTGCAAAGGTCCTTTGTACCAAGTCCCAGAGTGCATCCCTATGAGTGGGTGGCAACATGGAAACCCTTAACGAGCTCCCATTGTTGGACCCCAGAGATAAGAACCTTGTCATCCTTTGTATCCCTGCCTATGCTTCCTGACAGCCCCATATTCAGCCTTCTCTGGGCCCCATGGGGAATGCCGAGGAAGGCCAGGGAGTTCAGGCCGGGGCGGGGGGGGGGCGGGGGGGGGGAAGAGAGTCACCAGGGCCATGATTTGGTCAGGCTCTTGTGATGGAAGTGTCTCTTTTGCAGCTTGATCAGCTTTGCTATTTCCTTGGCTTATGAAGGACCTGTCCATCTAATGGCAGTTTATTACAGGGAATTACTGCCACAAGCAGCTGCACTGCTTCTAAAAGAGCCAAGATTAAATCTTTATGTTTTATGAGAGAATTTCTAGCAGTTAACATTCCTCTCTCTCTCCAAATGGCAGCAGGAGCATGTAGCACATGGAATCCACATTTAGAATGAGTAAAAATATTTTTCTGGGCTGAAGTCTCGAGTGGTCGGGCCTTGGCGTCTATGATTTCCTTTCAGCTAACTAGAGCATCCTGCCATTCCGGTTCTCATCTCCATGAAGCGCCTACTGTCAGTGAACCATTTGGCCTCGGGGTTGCCAAGGGGTTCATCTAGAAGATCGGATCTAAGTCTGTTCTGTTGTCTCTGTACAATGATGCAATAATCTCCACTGTCAATAGCTGGGAGAAGAGTTGCTGGGTTTAAGGCTTGGCTCACCTTTAAACTAATATTGAGGGTATCCAATAGGAGAGCCTGAAACTTTGCTAACCCTCCTCTGAGGAACCAATGGTGTCCTTTGGCTTCTCACACAGACTGGACCTGATGAAGGGTTAATACATCTAGGGGTTGTCTCAACGTAAGCTCAGAAGCCTCACTGGCCAGTAGGGCCATGGCTGCTACCACCTGTGGGCAGCTGGGCCACCCCAGGGCCAGTTGTTTTGAAATGTAAGCCACTGGCCTTTGATTTGGTCCCACCTTTTTATTTTTTGGCCACACCTATAGCATATGGAAGTTCCAGTGCCAGAGATCAAATCTGAGCCACAACTGGGACCCATGCCATAGCTGTGGCAACGGCAGATCTTAACCCCCCATGCCTCAGCAGCAACTCCTGATTCCATCTTTTGGGTCAGGACTCCCAGTGCCCACCTTAGCCTCCCATGGGTGGGGGTGAAGGGTTTGTTTAAATTTGGAAGCCCTGGAGTTCCCACTATGGCACAACAGGATTGGCGGTGTCTTGGAAGCGCTGGGATGCAGGTTGGATCCCCGGCCTGGCACAGTGGGTTAAGGATCTGGTGTTGCCACAGCTGCAGCTCAGATGTGATCTCTGGCCCGGAACTCCATATGCTGCAGGAGTGGAAAAAAAAAAAAAAAATTGGAAGCCCTAGTGCTGCGCCCTATTCAAATCAGTCTTCAGAGGCTCCAAGGCCCACTGCTGGTCCCTACTCCATTGGAAGGGCTTCCTTTCTTCTCCCTTTAGAGCTTCAACTAGGGGTTTGATTGTAAGGCCATAATTTGGGAGCCAGATATGGCAAAACCCAGCCATTCTGAGAAAGCCTCAAGTTGTCTTTTTGTGGTTGGGGATGGTAAATGCATTAAATGATGTTTTCTTTCTTTTTTTGTCTTTTTAGGGCCACACCTGCTGTATATGGAGGTTCCCAGGCTAGGGGTCAAATCAGAGCTACAGCTGCCGGCCTGCACCACAGCCACAGAAATGCCAGATCCGAGCCACATCTGCGACCTACACCACAGCTCATGGCAATGCCGGATTCTTGACCTGCTGAGCGAGGCCAGGGATCAAACCCACAACCTCATGGTTCCTAGTCAGATTCGTTCCTGCTGCGCCACAACGGGAACTCCTAATTGCTGTTTTCTGATCTATGGCCAGGCCTCACGCAACGGGGCTCAACAAATCCTAAATACTGAACCTGCTGCTGTGAAATCTGACTTTTTTGCGAAGACTTTATACCCCCTTTCTGTGGGAGAAATTTAGGGCCTTAACAGCATTCTGATCTGAATCTTGCTTTGTCTCACTACTTATTAATAGGTCACCAACATACGTTAACCAAGCTTCATTTTTCAGCCTCAGTTCCTTCAGTTCTTTTGCTAACACAATTCCAAAGACATGGGGACCGTCCCCAGAGCCCCGTGGAAGCACTGCCCAAGTCTACCTGAGCAGCCTCCAGAGTGACAAGATCCTTCCATTCAAAGGCAAGAAGGTACTGAGCATCTGATGCAGGGGAAATGGGGGATATGGGAAAATGCATCCTTGAAGTCCGACACAGAGAAATGTTGAGTGCCCCCTGGCATCTGGGTGAGTAGGGTGGGGTTGGCACCATTGGGTGAATGGAGATGCCTTCCATACTCACTGTTCCTATGTCTCACACCAAATGGTGTGCTCATTAGGCTTTTGGTCAGGGAGAATCTGAGCGTTATAAAAGGATTGGCAGGCCAAATGGGCCGGTGTTTTAGGAATTCGGTGAGCAGTGTTTGGATGCCCCCTCTCAAGGCCTCAGGCTTTAAAGGCTATTGCCTCTGGATTCCAGGCTATTTCCCTCCAGGCTTTAACTTTTATCTCCACTGGGGCCACAGGCTTCGCCTTTCCTGGTACTGATATATCTCAAACCACAGGACCCACTGGTTTCCTACTTTCTTGGGGGATATTTTCATGACCAATATCTGGGAACTACTAATAGATGCACCTTCTATTCTGATTTTCTGCCTTCTTGGAATCACCCTGTTCTAAAAATACACTAGCTCTCAGTTTACTTAACACATCTCTTCTGAGGAGGGGGACAGCCATGTCAGCATATACAAAAAGGAACGAGTAAAGATTAGACCTGACCTCGCCAGTAAGGCAGGGGTGTAAATCGTCTTATCTTTGGCTGCTCATCAACCCCCATTACCGTACAGACATAGGTGGAGAGGGGGCCAGCAGGATCTCACAAGGACATTCCAACAAATGGCAATAATACAGTCCAGAGCATGGAGAGTTTTAAAATATGGACTAATAAATGTATGAACATTACTAAGGGACGGAGAGGGAGCACAGGTTAAAAAAAAGGTTACAGGAGCTCTCTTTGTGGCTCAGTGGTTAACGAATCTGACTAGTATCCATGAGGACCTGGGGCGGATCCCTCCCTCAGTGGGTTAAGGATCCCGCGTTGCCCTAAGCTGTGAAGTACAGCTACAGATCCAATTAGACCCCTAGCCTGGGAAACATCCATATGCTGCAGGTGCGGCCCTTTAAAAAAAAAAAAAAAAAAAGGCAATGGAAAAAAAAGGTTACACTCGTTCAGATTTCGACAAAATATATTTACATGGCCTTTAGCAAGATGTACACATATCGCTGATGTTCGAGCGCTGATGCTTGCCCTTACTTTTCTTCCCAGTTGGTACCTGCCTCCGTAAATAACACTTTGAGTTTCTGGATCTCAGTTTCCTCATATAGACAATGGGTTGCGCCTGGTTTCTCCTGTACAGAGCATTCTGTCCCCGCGTCTCCCCTCAGGACGCCTTCCCTGCCACTTGGAATGGGGAGAAGGGTTATTCCTGCCGCCTTATTCTGCCCCCGGGACAGGCGAGGGTGCAGCGTTGCAGAGGAGGTGGCGGGGACTACCCCTCAAAGTCCCCATACGCACGGCCCGGGGCGTGGGCAGGTGACAGGAGAGCAGGCGCTACCTGGCGGACCCGACAGTAACCTGCGGGGAGCGCGGCGCCTCCCGGGCCCGAGGTGCATTCCGGGCGGACGGCCGGCGGCTCAGGACGGGGTAGAGCGCCTATCCTACCCAGCTGCCTCTCGGCGCGCAAAAGAGAAGAGAAAAAAGCCCCGCCCCTCAGCCCGGAGCAGCCCCGCAGCCCCCGCCTCGCGGCTGGAGCGCCGCACGCACCTCTTGTCCCAGCGCGGGGTCCTGGCGACGCCGCCGCGCTGCCCGCGCCTGTGAGAAGCCACCCACTCCTCCGCTGCGCATCCGCTTCCAGGGCAGCGGGCGGGGCGGGGCCGGGTGGGCGGGGCGCGGTCGAGCCGGGTGGGCGGGGCGCGGAGGGCGCGGAGGGCGGGGTCGGTAGGGCGGGCCCAGCGTCCCCGCAGCCGCCCACGCCCGGGCTCCCGGCCGCGCCTCCGTGTCGGCCGCGTCCTCGCCGCCCTCTGTCGCCCGCGTTCCCGCCGCCGGCGTCCACTCCGCGTCCCGCGTCCACCCCGCGTCCCGAGCGGCCGCGCCCCTTGAACCGGAACCGCTTGCGGCCGCCGGCGGCGAGCCGGGCCGATCGGGAAGCGGAGGCGGCTGCGCGGCGCCCGCCATGGCGGCGGCGGGGTGAGCCGGGCCGGGCGGCCGCAGTCGCGCGGGCGCGGGCGCTCCTCCGCCGCGGACAGGCCGCCGGGCCGGGCGAGGGGAGCCGGGCCGCCCATGGCGAGGCCGCGCCGCCGCCGCCGCTGCTGACCCGGGGCCGCGCCGGGGCCCGGGCGCCCGCCATGGGGAACACCGCCTCGTGCTGCGTGTCGTCCAGCCCCAAGCTCCGCAGGAATGCCCACTCGCGGCTGGAGTCCTGCCGGCCCGACGCCGACCTGAGCCGCGAGGACACGGGCTGCAACCTGCAGCACATCAGCGATCGGGAGAACATCGACGGTAAGGCGGGCGGGAGGGCGGGGGTCTCTCCGATTCCTCCGGCGCCCCGCGCCGCCGGAGCGCGCGCCCCACACCCCGCGCCCCGCCCGGCGGCCGTTGCTCTCGGCCGGTCCCGGCGAGCGGGCCGGGGTCTTCGCCCCGGAGGGCCGGCCGGGGCGGGGTCCAGGCCGGGCTCTGGACGTCTGTCCGGCAGAGCCAGCCGCCTGCCAAGTTGCGCGCCGAAGGGTGAGCCGCCCCGTCCTCCGAAAGGCGAAGGGGATGGGGACCCTGGCCACGGCCAAGGAATGAGTTCCCAGTTTGGAATCGCAATCGCTACCTGCGGCCGGAGAACTGGGTGCCTGGGTCAGCTCTCCGGAAACTCGCAAATTGATCCCACTTGCTGGCCTCAGACCTCATTTCCATAAAAGCTAATCCCCCCAAAATACCAACAGCAATAAGGAATTTAAAAAAAAATTTTTTTGCGGGGGCGGGGCGCGGTGAGGGATTGCAGTCAAATAGCTTCACCTGAATGCTGTTAAAATTTCTTTAGGGGATCATCACAGCGGTTTGCTGACAGTTTTGGATTAAGTCCCTTCTTCTTTGCCTGGGGCTGAATTACAGAGTCTTGTGAATTTCTGATTGATTTGAATGACTTTTGGTTGGGACTAGGGTTTGTAAAGGACTGATCACTGCACGTGGTAATGGTGGTTTATTTTATTGGTCTTAACAGTGCCTTTATTAGCACTATTTTCTCAATCAGCTACGTGGCTTAATATCTGTAGATGGGTAGTTTATGCATCTTATAATTTATGTAATTTTCAACTTAAAAATTTTAAAATTGGAAGTATATTTTTATGACAGCTTGACTTTTTTTTAAGCACGAAGTCTTTTCACAATTGGTGTGGTTGAAGTAATATGGAAAATTTTCTTGTGTGAATGAATTGGCACAAGTGTCATAATTCATTCTTGTTACTTTTAGGATGGCGCATTCCCTTTAGTTTGCAAAGCCAAATTTAAACTACTAAGGGAAGAATTTTCTCTTTGTTTGGTCTTATTTAATTTCTTCTAATTTCATCTTTTTAGAACACAGCAGCTTTACTACATGAGTACCATATGTAGAAGAGACTAATACAAGATCTGGTTTATAATGGGCACTTAGGAAATTGGGGTGCAGTATGACAGTCTAGTGGTGTTATTTTAGACTTTCATTGTATTAACCTGCTCTTTAGCTGTCTGTGAACCATTTAAAAGCATCTAGACCAATATTAAGGCCATTCTGTCTTGATCATTGCTCTGGCCCCAAGCACCTGAAAGAATTATCTTACATATTGTAAAGACCGCGTAAGTATTGTATTTTAAAGGAGTGAATGAAGGAATGACTTTGTTATAGAAAATCATTACCTAGTCCTGTATAATGTTGAAACATTGGAAATAATTTCTCTTTTATGTTGTGCCCTAATTAATATTGGGTAGAGGCTTTGTCTTTAAAATAACGGATTAAAAAATAAATAATACAGAAGGAAGACTCACGTTTCTTAGACCCAGGCTGCATACCATTCTTGTTACAGTAAGGAAACAAGAAAATGAAAGTAATTGCAAAGAGCTATTTGGTGATAAGGCTTAGAAGGATTTTGCCAGAAAAAAATAGAATAGTGTTGTGTGTTCTTTCACTTGAAAGAAATCTAGGTTTTGGTCATCATTTGTTTTTGAGAAAATACTTGGAAGACCACCAACCCTTTGTTTTGGAGGTTCAGGATAGTTTGAAAGATGATTGAGCAGATGAAGAGGTTTTCTAAACTGGGCTGTAGTGTCTTCTCACACCTGAACCCAGCTGGTATGATGAGGCGAGTTTAAACCCAGAAATATGAATTGACTCTTTAAACAACGTTCTCTCCATCTCCTATTTACCTACCCAGCAGTTCTCAGCAGTTTCAATTAGATGAGAAATGGAGGAGAGTTCCCGTTCTGGCACAGCGGAAATGAATCCGACTAGTGACCATGGTTTTAGGTTCGATCCCTGGCTTTGCTCAGTTGGTTAAGGATCCCGTGTTGCATGAGCTGTGGTGTAGGTCGCAGACGCGGATTGAATTCTGTGTTGCTGTGGCTGTAGTGTAGGCTGGCTGCTGTAGCTCCAGTTTGACCCCTAGCCTGGGAACTTCCATATGCCTCGAGTGTGGCCCTAAAAAGAAAAAGAAAAGAAATGGAGGACCTTGGCGTTAGTATGTGTAAGGCTCTCCAGGTGATTCTACCATGCAGCAGGTTGTGACTTGCTGGCTGGATGCGTCTCAGAAGTGTCACTGTTGTTCAGGGGCATTTTCCATAGAAGTTCATGGTGTCAGAGGCTGGGAGAAGAGAGCAGATTTACCTGAGTTACAATGTATAGGGGTGCATATGTGGAATATGTATTTTAACCTCTGATTGTTGGATGGTTAGTAAACACTTAAGAGCTACGTCTTAAGAGTTCCTGATTCTGGTAGATAACCAAAGCTGAAGTGCCTAAGCACCGTATTTCTTATATCCTGAAAGACCTTCCAGACAACTAGAATTGGAAGGTTCAGAGAAGCTCAGGGGACTGGTTTGCCAGGTTCGTTTCTCGAGAGCACACGGGTACGAGGCCTGTGCATTTGCTTTCCCTGCCCACACACAGGGGCTGGTGCTTGTGTAGCATTCCAGTGACTGGTGCAGACTTCCCTGACCCCCACAGGCCACTCGCCTGCCCTTGTATGGAGTGTACCCTAGGGTTAGGGGATTCCTGGTTTTGAAATTTATTAGATTCACCTATTCCCAGGTAGTCTCATAAGATTATTGTGAGATTGAGAAATAACAGAAGCCCTTATCAGCATCGAAGGTAACAAGCACAAGCCTTACGTGGGGCTTCCCCTGCGCCTGATGCCAGTCCATTGCTTGGCATCAGCTCCCTCATTTCGTCCTCGCAGTCACCCTGGGGGGAGTGCTGCCTCCCCTGTAGAACTGAGAGATGAGGCAGGGAGGAGGAAGGACTTGCTCAAAGTCATGGAGCCAGTACGTGACAAGTGGAAACTTTCCATCGTTGCTTGACTGGCCATCAAACATTAGCTAATCTGGGGTTACCCTCTGGGGTGCGCTGTGTGTCCCTGCGCCATGTCCGTCGTTTCCCTGGGAGGGACTTCGTCCATCTTAACACACCTGACTTACCTGAGTAGCTTCTTTTGTGGGAGGAGAACAAGAGGAATGGACTAAAGAGAATTTAAAATTCGACGAGACCAAATAAATCAGAGTAAATGGAACATCTGTATCAGAGTGTCGCTTTGGGTTGATAAACTCAACTCTCAAAACGACTGAGAGCCACTTCATCCAGGAAGCAGCTGTCACCCTTGACCACCCGGGAGCCTCCTCGTCCCAGAGCTGATCTGCTAGGAAGGTACGACTCTCGACCTTCAAAACATATTCTGAATCGGCTCTCTGCTTACAGCCTCTCCTGCAGTCCCCGTCTAAGCAGCCAGGCTGGTCTCCCAGCCTCCCTCCACCCTTGCCCACTGCAGTTGCTGGTCACCCCAGCAGCCGTGCCGAGGTCCCTATCAGAAGGTAGCACATCACTCTGCTGGAAAAACTGCAGCGACTCCATATTTCACATGGAGTCAAAGCCTTGCTGTGGATTTGACAGTGGAGTCCTCCCAGTGGACTCCACGGCCCTTCGTGAGCTGCCCGCCTGCCTCACTCACCAGCTCCTTCCGGCCACGCTGGCCTCCTCTGGTGCTGTTCCTTCGGCACACTGGACACACTGTCACGCTGGGACCTGGGCCTGCCCCTCTGTGCGGAAAGCTCTTCGCCAGGTGTCCTCTTGGCTAGCCCCTCACCACTGTCAAGTCTTAGTTCAAGTCTCACCTTTTCAGGGAGGCCTCCCAACCACCCCGCTTAGCATCCGCTCATCACCCCCCCCACCCCCCGCAGTCCTGAGGCACATTCTCTGCTGTGTCTTTAGTGCGTGTCGCCTCTAGTACATGTCCATGCGTGTAGCTGTGTAGTAACCATGTCTGCTCTGGTCACGCAGACCCTTCACGCCTTTCTCCCTGTTTCACAGGGGAGGAAATTGAGCCTTAAAGGTCGAAACGTTTGCTCAAGCTTCTACAGCTAGTTAGTGGCAGAGTTAGAGTCCAGTCTATCCTCACTTGCTAGAGGGTCACACCTCAGCTGCCCTGTGACACCTGCTTGGGAGGGAGTGATCTGTGTCTGGAATCAGACCCTCCTGCTGTCTTGCCCATGCCTGCCTGTTTTCAGAGATTCCGTTGTTGCCTGTGTGCTTTGGACTAGCAATACTTTACGATTAGGAGATTTACTCTTCTGCTCTTTTTTTTTCTTTTTTTTTTTTTTTTGGTCCTTTTAGGGCCTCACCCGTGGCATATGGAGGTTCCCAGGCTAGGGGTCGAATCAGAGCTACAGCTGCCGGCCTGCACCACAGCCACAACAACACAGGATCTGAGTCGCGTCTGTGACCCACACCACAGCTCATGGCAGCACCGGATCCTTACCCCACTGAGCGAGGCTAGGGATCAAACTTGTGTCCTCATGGATGCAGGTCAAATTTGTTTCCACTGAGCCATGATGGGAACTCCTCTATCATCTTAAGGAGGTGAATTGCTTTTACATTTCTGGCTAGATGGAACTAACAACACAAAGATCACATCTGTTCCTATCCAGAAAAGGACAGAACCAAAAGGAAAAACATAACGAGAGACAAGCCATGTGAGCAGCTCCGAAATCCTGTTTTAGTCACTCAGGGTCGGAGGCTTAGCTCCAAGCGTATCATGTTGGACGTACTTTAAGGAAGCGGCGTTTGGTGTTTCTTACAAGAGAGCTGTTGACATTGTCATACATGTCCTACTTCAGAGTACAAATCCGCTCACGAGTCACCATCTAGACTCTCAGGAGAGGTCCGTGGCACCACCAGTGGATGTCGGGGCCTCTCAGTGTGACACTTTCAGTATCGTTTTCGCCTTGTAGCTGAGGGGAGGGGAGCGTTCCCGTTCCCTGCAGCCCTTTGCGTCATCTTGAAATGTTGAGTTTGTTGCTGAGAGTCTTGGGTACGAGACTATTTCTTCTCTGGGCTCTGAGACCAGTTATTCTGTCTCACCTTTCCTGAAGAACGAGGGAGGGCTCTTCCCCTGGGGAGGAGTGTGCCTCTGGCCCTGCAATGTTGGTGGAGGGCAAAGCACAGGAGCTCGATAACACTAACCTGCTAACCCAGGGTCTGCACCCCAGACCTGGCTCCACTTTTGCTGCAGGGCCTCTGTCCTGCTGAGCCTCACTTTGCTCTCTGCTTAAAAAAGGGTGCTCAAAAATCCTGCCTTGACATCTGACCTCCGGGACCTAAAATGAGACTGAAGTGCTTAACAAACCAGGAGGGACTAAATGGACGGATGTCATTAGGAACGCAGCACGTGTGTGGATTTTCTGGCACGTAAACACGCAGTGTTATCGCAGGAGCTGCAACAGCCTGCATTGCCAGAGAGGCCAGAAGCCAAGGGGCGGCTCCTCCAAACACGGTCAAGTGGTCAGGGTAGTTCTGGAAGGCCACCTGGGGCTGTAGAGCTGCGTGACCTTGGGGTGGAAGCTTGCTGGTGGGAGAACTTGGAATAGAAATAGTCCTCATTCTAGCATTTGTTGCCCTTCTGGGTCGCTTTTCCAAAGTCCCACCGCAGTGCTGCGCAGGGAGAGTGGGATGGGAAGCTGAGAGCCTCCCTGACGCCCGCAGCCGCCCAGGCCCCCCAGGTGGTCTGCTGCCTGCCCGAAGAGCCCTGGGTCCTGACAGGGTGAGGCTAGGGCTTTACGAATTCTTCAGAGCACATGCCCACGTGTGCTTGATTATATTAAAATACTGCTTTAAATAAAAAGGGAATCAATGGGCTGAAAAATCAGCCCAGGCAGCCTTGCAGGAATTTTCTGGGGCGGTTGGTGCCCATTTCTTTCAGGCAGGACTCTGGCGGCCTGGGCCCATGGCTGCAGAGCTCAAGAGGTACCTCGCCCCTCTGTTCCCTTTCTCGGCTGCTTGTGCTGCTGGTAGCTGCTTCCTTGGCTCCGTTCTTTCCCTTCTCGGGACTTCTCTTGCTCTCCGCCGGCTTGGAGATGGAGATGTGCTAACTGAAAGTGAGTGTGGTCAGTCTGATAGCACACACAGAACCAGCAGGGTTTTCCCTGGGGTCTCTTGGTGACTTTGAGAAGAACGATTGTCTCTGGATGGTCAGTTCCAAACTGCTGTGCTCTGAGCCCCTCTAGTGCCTCGGAGCAAGGTTGCCCTTAAGTACTGGAGTGGAAGACCTTGAAATCCTTTAATCTTCACCTTTGTCGGAATATTGACCTTCTGCGCAACAGTTTTGACTCTGTAAAGAAGCTTTCTTTTTTTTTTTTTTTCTGGATGGCTCAACAATGGGAATGAAAGGTCGTCCTAAAAAGGGAGTTCTAAAATGTGTGGGCAGAGGTAACATCTCTGGGCTAAATGTCTAGTCTCCTGTGGCTATACTACTTTGATTTAAAAAAAAAAAATTTCAAGGAGTTCTCGTCGTGGCTCAGTGGTTAACGAATCCAACTAGGAACCATGAGGTTGCAGGTTCAATCCTTGGCCTTGCTCAGTGCGTTAAGGATCCGGTGTTGCCGTGAGCTGTGGTGTAGGTTGCAGACGCGGCTCGGATCCTGCGTTGCTGTGGCTCTGGCGTAGGCCAGTGGCTACAGCTCCGATTCGACCCCTAGCCTGGGAACCTCCATATGCCATGGGAGCGGCCCTAGAAAAGACAAAAAGACCAAAAAAAAAAAATTTTTTTTTCAACCTGCTTTCATTACTTGATAGACTCAATACCTAGGATACATAGTTTTAATGCCTGGGTCATGATTTTGTGGTCTTTGTCCCCTGTACTTGGGATGTACAGTGAGTGGGGCTTCCTTGGGTGTGACAGATTGAGTGCCATGCTCAGCAGGGATGTGCCAGCCTCTGTAAACGTGTCAGCTGGCTCCTGGTACTGAGAGAAATACAGCTGGAGTACACTAAAGATAATTGTTAGCAACTGCAATTACATCCTCACCAGTTTGCTTGTGAGCTTTGCAGAAATCTTAGTTGACTGGTGAAATGCAAGTCACTTCTATTTTAGACACCTCTGATTATAGACCTCATGACTCCAGGAGGATGAGTAGGAAATACTCCACATGGGAGTTCATGTGTCATGTAGCTGTGTGTTGCAAGGCTGTGAGCCCAGTGTTTGAAACATTTTAAGCAAGTTCTTTCTTGAGGATGGATGCTTCTCTAACTGGTGGGGAAAGAGACGCTATTAAGGATGTTGTGATTATATTTGGCAAGCTTTTGTCTCACTCTGCAAATTTAACCTTAATCAGGGGAATTAGTGCATGGATGGTTAGGTTAAGAGGTCTGTCTTTTACCTGGAGAAAAGGTTTCACTCTACATTTAGAATTCTGTCTAATAATGAACCTTTGACCCTTGCAGGAGAGTAGTTGGTTGCAGCTATTCCATTAAGTGTATCTGTAATTGTCCTTTGAAAGACCTCTGGGTTTTAGATGTGGATCTAGACTTTGGATGGTTGCTTACAAGTCCAGGTTTTAGGGCTTCCTGTGTGTCCTGCCGGAGTCTAGGATGAGAATCGAAGTTGTAATGCTGTGTTTAAATTCAGCTTCAAAAATTTCAAACTCCCAAGTTCATCAAGCAGTCCTTTCCTTTTATTATAGTGAACATTACTTCCGTCAGTTTATGTGGACCATCTTGTTTCCCCAGCCTTTCCCCTCGGGCTCAGTGTCAGTGATGGGCTGTTACTTTAACCTGTGGCTCTTGTTACCCCACTGCCTGAAAGGCATTGGTAGACACGGTTTCTGCAGCCTTGGTGATTGCCTTCTGTCTGCTGAATAACTGAAGAGGGCCACGTTGTCTGTTTACTTTAATGTGAGCATTTATTGATTGATTTTTATCTTTTTGGGGCCCCACCCACGGCATGTGGAGGTTCCCAAGCAAGGGGTTGAATTGGAGCCACCACAGCCATAGCAACGTGGGATCCAAAGCACATCAGCCATCTATACCACAGCTCACAACAACGCCGGATCCTCAACCCACTGAGCGAGGCTAGGGATCGAACCCGAGTCCTCACGGATACTAGTTGGATTCGTTTCCACTGCGCAGCAATGGGAACTCCCTTGACTCGTTTCTTAAAATAAGTCTAATGTTGACTTTTTTGCTTCCTGTGTTCTGGAGGCAGTCTGGAGGAAGCACAGCAAAGCCGGCCTTCCCGAGTGTGACTTTAGGTATTAACCACACAGGCCTGAACTGAAGGAGGGGAGGATGTGGCCTGATGCTTGTGCTGAATGCAGCCCCGGGCCAAGCCCCTTGCGGTGTGTCGTGCTGGCCTCTACAGTGGAGAGGTGCTGTTTGGTGGCTCAAATTTGCAGCACGGCCCCCCGGGGGTTGAGGATGGAGGACGTGAACAGAGCATGTACCCAGGAGCTGCAGTGGCCTTGAGGGGGCAGGAGGTGTTGAGAGGGGAGGCGACTCAGTGCAAGACCCCAGAGGTGACACAGGGATATTTGGCGTCTCTGCATCCTTGCGAATGACTTGGCTGGATGGCTTTTCAGAGTCATTGGGGGTGGGCTGCCGGGAGAGGCCCTGTGGACTGGGGTGAAGCCAGGAGACTCTGTCTTCTCTCCTTGAACCAATGAGAGATTGTTCTGGGAGGAACCTTTGTTGGGCTTTTGGAAAATGAAAGTCCCCTGGTGTCTGGGGTAAAGATGGCACTGTGCCAGGAACAGAGGGCAGGGTGGGACAGGGTGGAGCCGGGTGAGCGCAGGGCACGGCCGCTGTCTCCGCTCAGGCCCAGCGCGGCTCGTGCTGGCCGTCTGGTCTCCTGTGGCCTCCGGCTCGGTCTTCGCCTTCACTTGGGACATGGAGGGTCGGCAACCAAGGCACCAGGGGAGCGCTTCCCCTGCCATCTGTGTCCAAAACCTGGTGCTTGGTGACCACGCTGATGTCCAGCAGAGCGGAACCCCAGCTGATGTTCATGAATGCGTTTCTGTCTTGATTGGCCGAATCACGTGTGAGAGTGTGTTCATAGAGTCTGGCTTCTTGGTGTGAAAGTCAGGGACACGGCCACTATAGTGGGCGTGCTCAGCGAAACGATGCCAGGTCTCTCAGCTTTGCTGTCACTGATGTTTGGGGTGGGACGATTCTTGCTGTTGGTGGGGGCTGCCCTGTCCACTGGATGCTTAGCAGCATCCCTGGCTCTGCCCGCTGGATGCCAGTGCACCCCCTCGCCGGTCGTGACAGTCAGACAAGTCTCCAGACTTCGCCAAAGAGCATTTCCCTGGAGGGCAGCCCTCTTCCGCCCCGCCCGAGAACCACTGAGGTGCAGGCTCTGTGAGTCGAGGTGAAAGAGAAACTGACTTGTGGTTTCTGCACCTTTGTCACTGTCACATCTGAGGCTGTGGACAGGCTGCCGGGCGTAGGGCCACCATGTGAGTGACGCCGGAGGCTTCCCGCAGGGTTGCTTTCTGGACTCGTTTGGACGCTTTAGAGCTGGCACACGCTCCAAGACGGGGCTCCTCGTGGTACCCTGGACAGAGCCTGGCACACATAGAAGATCTGCCAAGATTTTTAATCTTTACTCGGATTCAGAAGCCACATGTTTCCTCCCTCTGCCTTCTCCCTTTTCCCTTTCTTCTCTCCTGAGGAGGAATATAGAGATTGCCTGTTTGAATCTGTAAAGCTCTGATCTGTGTTTTCTGATGTTGCTTTGCTTTGATTTGAGTGCTCTGTGTGGGTTTGTATTTTCGTGGACCTTTTGAAATCTCGTTGCTGTAGCTGGGTGACCTGGCCTCTCCAGGCAGGTGGTGGGCAGAATGGGTGTTTGATTAAGGGTCTGGTGTTCAAGGTCATATGCTTAGTAGAAAACTTGGGGGAAACCCCTCTGGGTGTTGTGTCTCTGTTGTATTGTTAGACTCTTAAGGAAAAAATACTTATGAATTATTTGCTTTCGAGAAGTTTCTGTGTCCAAGCACACCGCTGTTGGAAGGAGGAAATGACAGTGCAAGTTTCTTGAAATTGAGCTTTCGAAATTCAAGTCTTGATTTGTAGCTTGCCTAGGTGAGGGAATCTCCAAAAAATGTGGTGATGCTGTATTCCTGACAATTTAACCTCACCTCTGTGAGTGCTTAACCCCCAAATGTCAGTCCCTTATGTGTAAAATTATTTGTAAAGATGCAAAAGCGGCTCCTGGAGTCAAAGCGGGTCTCCCACAGCCCGAGGCCTGGAGGCGCCTGCTCAGCCCACATAGCACCAGCTGCTGATTGGGAAACGCCCTCACTGTCAAGGTGCCTTAGAGAGGAGCTTGGGAGCGCAGAGGGAGGCTGGCTGCCTGGGCCTTGACTGCAGGACGGCAGAGGCTCCGGGCGTACCGAGCGGTCAGGGCTGGCCTGCTTCTGTCTGTCCGCACGCAGAGCTGTTTGGAGTTGGGAGAGCCAGCCCCTCCTGGTCTGTGGGGCACATCTGGGTGTGACGTGGAGATGAGCCAGGCAGAAGCAGCCAGGCCTTGGTCATTTTCTCTCTCTTATCTTGGTTTTCCGAGGTCCTCCAGAGTGACCTTCTGTATTGTTTTTAGAGTGCCTTTGAAGTCTGACCAAGCCCGGTGTGTGCCTTTCTGCATGAAGTGAGAAGGAAGGTTTGGCCTCAGCCAAGCCAAGTATCTTTCAGCTGCTCTCCCACGCAGCCTGTCTCAAGAGACTGTTTGCCCAAGAAGAAATATGGCAACACATATTCTCTGCCACTTCCGTGGGGGTGCTTAGCTGTTTGTGGGGACCAGGATGTAACTCTGAGACAAGATTATGATTGTAGACTGTTTTAAGGACTCTCGTTTTAAGCATCTAAAACAAAACCACGAGACGTGATAAACAGAAGTACTTCTTAGGTGCCATGACAAGACCTCTTTCGGGGAACGGGTAACCAGTACGTAAAGGGCTGTCTGTAAAGGATTTGAATCCTATTCTCTTAATAAAGAGAAGCGCTCCTCTTGAATGTCTTCAGCCTAAATTTATGGGGCCATTTCTCATTATACGCGTTGCTGACTCAGTTGAGTGGGCAGATGGGCTTGATGACTGAGCTCTGCGAAGGCCACGTTATTCGGTTTGCTCCTGAGTGTGTAAATAATTTGTCTCCTTTTCAGGTATTATTATAAGACGATTGGTGTATGATGTTTTGGCCTTTGCTTCACTTGTTTTAGTCCCTGAAGTCTACCTAAAATTCGTGGCTCTCGATACCTTTTTGATTTGAAATGACTGTTACTGCTGATGGTGGGGTCAGCATGTGGAGTGGCTGTGGCTGCAAAACTAATCACAAAGCTGTTTTTTTTTCCTTCTTTTCTTCCCCCCCCCCCCCAGAGTTCAAAAGTGGTGATGGTTGTTTAGTTTAGAATTCTCACTATAGATAAAGGGTTCACATAAGCAGAATGCTGATGCTGTGAGGAACTAGACAAGCTGAGAAGTTTGGAGGGCTTCTTTTCCTTTTAAACTAACATCTCTAGCAAGTGGTAAATTCCTCATGAGGAAGTATTTCTAGAATGTGTTCTCTTCAACCGCAGAGAAGCAGGAGTTGGAGAGAAAATGGAATTCAGCAGCAGGTGTGGGCTGAGCGGCCTCTGTTCTCCATCACTTAAGCAGAGAGCTCATGATGCCTGTGATGACAGGCTTGGGGCTGGCTACTGTGGGCAGAGCACAGCTGTGCTGGCATCTTGTACCAGAGCCCCCTTTTGGAATTGAAGGTTCGGTTCTTCTGCAGGTCAACAAATATTGGTCAGTCCGAGTACTAAGTAAGTTCCAGGCTCCTCACTGGATGCTGGGAACACAAAGACCAATGTAGCTTGGGTTTTGCCTTGAGGACCTAATGGTCCTTTAAGGGAGACGCATATGCAGATAAGTGATTCCAGTACCACAGACAGAGGTGGAAGGGGGCCGGAATGGTGTCCTCTGTCCTGGGGGGTGAGGGATGTGCCCAGGGAGGGCTTTGCTGGGACAGCCCAGAGGTGAGGGTGTGGGCAAGAGCCAGGAAAAGGGTGCAGAGAGACTCTGCTTCCGGAAGATCCCGCGGCAGCTGGGGCCTACGTTTGTTCTGAAGCCAGTAGGTCGTGTTGAACTTCTTGGTGGCTTAGCCCCCCGTCATCACATTTAATGAATTATGCTTGTTTGGGGGACATTGGTTCAAAAAGATTCCATAGAGGATGGATGTGTATCAGAGAGCGGTTTCTTGTGTCTTTTGCATATACTCTGCATTCTGGAAAATGATTACTCAGAGGCGTGACGTGGAAGACAGAAAAACATCTTGAGACCTGGAAGAGCAGGTGCTGTTTCTGTTGACTCTGAGAAATTAGTCCTCATAGAATCATCAGGGACCCTGAGATCCTCATGGCCCAGGTTAGGCGGCCGAGCTGCCCCCTGGCATCACACAGCTCGTCTGGGGGCCGAGCGTCTGGGAACAGTCTCCTGATGGGGGTCTCACTGCAAGGTTAAATGTCCCCCAGAGAGAGTACTCGTGCCTCGTCTGACTGCTGTCTTCCTGTGATGTAGATCTGAGTGAGGATTGTGTCTTAGGGAATTGTAGGAGCTATCGCATGTGTAACGGCCTCCCCCCAAACTGAACAGCTTGGGAGGGCACTGTTCACCGCCTGTCAGCATCTGTGGGTTGGGGCTCTGGGGCTCTGGTGGAATTGCAGGTGAGCTGTCGCCGGGGGCCGTGGTCCTCTCAGGGCTCAGCCGGGAGGGGCTCTCCTCCTCCCAAGGCCTTGGGCGCCTGCTGCTTGCGGGCCCTGGGGGTCGGTTCCCTGCCCTGGTGGCTTCTCCGGGCCCAGCTTGGCTTCCCCCAGAGCCGGTGGCCTGGGAGGGCAGGGGCCAGCCCCGGGAGCGGTGGGGGAGCCTTTTCTGGAAGCTGAGTCACAAGAGGCGTTCCATCATTGCTCAAAGCCCAGCCCACACCCAAGGGCTTGCACAAGAGTGTGAGTACTTGTACTTGGTTGGAGGTATTTTGGGGGCCGCATTGGAGGCTGCCGACTGCCGGCCTTCAACAGGATTCTTTAGCTAGTATGTAACAGAGGTCCACACAGACTGCTCGAGCGAAATGGGTCGGGAGCGGGGAGGGCAGACTTACTGAAGTACACGAAGCCGTTTCCTGGGCAGCACGGGCCAGGAGGTCCCTCGAGGAGCTGGGGGGCCTGCAGCCACCGAGGCAGCTCTGTCTCCCGTGTTTTACTTTGAAATTCTCTTGTCAGGACTTTTCTTTCTCTGTGTCTCCAGTTTATTTTTCCGTACATCTTTATTTTCTCTCAAGAACCCCCTCCCTCCCCCACCCCCCGTCTCGCCCCCTCCCCTCCCTCAATTCTAAGACCAGAAAGGCCTGCTGAGAATCTCAGTGGTCCAGTTTCCCGAGGCAAAGGGTTATGTTGCTCAGCTCAGCTCAGCTCATGGGGTGGCTCCCCCTGTGGAAGGTGTCCCATCAGCTGCGGGGGCTGAAGGTCAAGGTCGGGGTCCGACAGGCCCCCAGCAGCCTTCCTGCTGTCGTGGGAGTGGGTGAAAGGGATGAGGTTGGGGGCGTGGGGAATGCTTGGGGGAAGCACATTTCTGAGAAGGGCATTTGGGAAGAATTTGCTCAGATATGTATTTTTAAATTCCATATTTCAGTTTTCCTAAATATGGAAATTCCCTAGAAGACATAAAATGAATGAATTTGGGTAAAGCTCAAGTTAGGGATACGTTTGCAAACAGTTTTGAAAAGAAAGACCTTAGTAGAAAAGCATGGTTATCTCTATTATGAAATTAAAAAAAAAATGTCCTAGAGACTTTTGTTAACTTGAAAGCCAGAAAACTTACTGATTATTAAAATTACTGTTTCTTCTCTTTCTCTGTCTGAGCTTGCCCCTTATAAATTCCAGGTTTATCTCCTTAAAAAACATGTTCTTACACTGTGAACATCTGTCAGCTTTCCTATCTTAGATTATTTTTTTTTAGTGGTTTATGTAACTTGCATCGAAATTAGCATTTTTGTTCTGTTCTAAAACTGCCCACTTAGTGTCTTCACAACACTCTGTTTTTGGCTTTAATCGATTTCAATAAATTATAAAGCTGCACAGAAGGTTATTATTGACATTTCTGCCTGCTTGTTTACTTCCTCAGCGTTCTAAAATGATGCACACTTTGACATAGCTGTAAGGAATTTTGTGTTACTAAGATAGAAACCAAAAGCCTTATCCAGAGGTCTTTTCTTTTTGCTTTGTAGACAAGGGGTTCTGAGTTTTGTTCTTGGAGTTTGAGTTGAATAGTCCAATAGTAACAGCATGAAGGCAGAGTAACGTGTGGTAAGTAGTTAAGCATGTACATTTTAAGCTGTTGCTTTGTTGCTTAAAAACTAAGATTGGCAGAATGGTCTCTGGGAATGCCACAGCCCTCACTGGTCTCAAGGTGCGGGGACTGACAGGTGGCCTTGGGACAGGTGGGTGTGGAGGGTGTGCTGAGTGTTTCAGGGTCCACTGATTTCTGCAAGATGTGCCGGCGGTGCTTCTTCAGAAAAGGCTTCTCCCGCTGCGTTCCTCACACAGTACTTGTCATTGTAGATGTGGATTTGGTGGCAGTGCCGCTCTGTCCCGTAGATTCTGGGAGGAAGGACTGGACTGCACTTGCAGAATCTCTCAGAAGGTGCAACACATCTCCCTAGCTGCTGCTGCTGCCTGGTTGCTTCTGATGACCCAGGCTCTTCAGGCTCTTGGCCCTCTTACCCAGGCTGTCTCCCCTTTCCAGATGTGGAGTTGATCTCCAGCCCTGCCTGGCTCCCGCGTGGCCCCTCAGGCACAGGCTTCCCCGCTGCCCCCGCCTGGGCTCAGACCTCCTTCCTCATCTGGTGACTCCTGCTGCCAGGCCTACCCCTGTTCCCAGGCCCTGCAGCCTTTATTCCCTCCCCGTCTGCTCTTCCTGGCTGGCTCCTGGGCAGGGACACAAATAGGGGACTCTTCTGCCGCGGCCCAGCCCCAGCCCTGTCGCTCGCTGTCACTTTACCTCGTTTGCCCTCTATTCTCTGTCCTCCCCCTTTATGTGAACTCCAGGAGGGTGGGGACTCTGTCGGGCTCAGCCACTGTGAGACCCCTCCTTACCTGGGGGTGCTCCAGCAAATATTAGAACCAGTAGAGATCGTGCATTCATTTCACATCTAATTAAGGTTTTGTGGTTCTTGACCTTGGTGTTTTAAAGAGCACAGGATAGTTATTTTGTAAAATATCCCTTAGTTTTGGTTTGTCTGATGTTTCCTCTTGATTTGATTCAGGTTGCGCGTTTTCAGCAGAGATACCGCCAAGGAGATGCGTCACACTTAGCGGCACACGTGTCCTGTTCACCCCAGTGCTGGTGACATTGACTTTACCCTCGGTTGAGGGATGCTGTCATCCTGGTTTCTTAATGAGAGTAAGTAATTCGGAGTTTCCATTGTGGCTCAGTGGAAACGGATCCGACTTGTATCCATGAGGACGCAGGTTCCATCCCTGGCCTCGCTCAGTGGGTTCGGGATCCGGCGTTGCCGTGGGCTGTGGTGTAGGTCACAGACATGGCTCAGATCCCATGTTGCTGTGGCTGTGGTGTAGGCTGGAGGCTGTAGGTCCAATTCGATTCCTAGCCTGGGAACTTCCATATGCCTCAGGTATGGTCCTAAAAAGACAACAGCAGCAACAAAACACCCCCCCCCCAAGTAAGTAATTTGTGAGGAGGTCGAGTCTGTGTAAATGCCCTGTTTCTGAGGAGTTTTTCTCATTGGCTGCGGTGTCTGTTGACGAAGCTCCTGGCGCGTGTTTGGTAGGCATTCTGTTGTGGGCACGAGCTCTTCCTTCTCATTTATACATTTGCCAGAACAGAGTCATGGAGTCTTGTGTTACTCGGTAAGGTGCAATATGTTCTTCTTCTTCGTTTTTGTTGTTGTCCAAGTTGTCCCAGATTGGGTTGGTGGGAGCCTCTTCCAACCGCAAACTGCTTTCTTTACAAGTGGTGTCTTTTTGATGTGTCCTCCTCCTTCCTTGAACATTCTTTAGTTTCTGGCAGGATATTTGGTTTTGTAGAAAGAATTTTCCTGCCGGCTTGGAAAAAGTGCTTTCATTCCCCCTTAAAAAATACAGATGCACTATTTTCCTTTGTAGAACATTGCAGTGACTTCGGTAACCAATCATGATGCCTGAGGATGTGACCCTAAGCCAGTCTCTCTTTTTTAAAACTCCCACAGTCTTGCTTGCTGGTTCTGTGGCATCAAAGAGCAGCAGCGCATCCGCCGGTAGCTCGGGGAGAAGATAGGTGTACTGAGTGTGTAAAGCCCTCTGCCTGGAACCTGAAAAACTTGGAAGAGGCGCTGGCTTTGCTCTGTGGGGCAAGCGTGTGTAAAGCCCTCTGCCTGGAACCTGAAAAACTTGGAAGAGGCGCTGGCTTTGCTTCGAAGATTTAGCGGAGGAAGATGACAGTGAATGAGCATGAGTGCGAGTGAGGTCAGAAACATGAACTTGGGGAATGAACAGCCCTCTTCTCTGCTCGCACCCAAAGGACAAGGCAAGGCCGAGGCCCGACCGGTTTGACCCAGAAAGATACGACAGATGACTTTCAGATTGACATGGCTGATTATCTATACAGGCAGAGGCAGAATAAGCCAGAGATGCTGGCTTCCCCTAATCCTTGCCCACACACCAGAAGGGGTGACCCTGAGGTAAAAGGGGCCAGTGATGGTGTGGGTTGCAGACACCCCGCTGCCTTGAAGCCAGATCGAAGTGGATTTATAGTCTAGTCGTCCGCCCAGGGCAGGGTGGAGTGTGCAGAGGGCCCCATACTTCGCCAGAACCCAGGGGGCGGGGAGCACCTGTCTCATGAGCACCACCAGAGGGGGCGCTGATGGGCGATGGCCTCTGCCTCGGCCTGAGCGTTCATGTGTCCCCGGAATGCCTGTGCTGGAACCCCAGTGCCCAGTGTGATGGTATTAAAGTAGGGCCTTTGGGACGTGCCTGAGTCGTGAGGGGGGAGCCTCCTGAGTGGGCATGGAACCTTGTAACAGACCCTTCAGGGAGCCCCCCAGCCCCTCCCTGCAGGAGGTGCTCAGAAGCCTGCACCCGCTCGCTCGGGCCCAGCGTCCGGCCTCCCACACTGTGAGCTATGCAGAAATGAGGTTCTGTTGTTAAGCCCTCGGGGCTGTGGTGCTTCGTTACAGCGGCCAGGAGCTAGAAAGGCAGCTCCTGGAGCCCCCGCCTCGCCTCTGCTGTTCTGGGCGGCCCTGAGCGCTCCCTCCAGGACACACCAGCTCGGTTGGAGCTTTGCTTACCTGGCTATTGAGCTAAGTGCAGGGGCGTTGGGGTGGACCAGCCTTTCCTCTGCACCTTTTCCTCGGGGATGTGCTTATTGCCTCCCGGCGGCAACACTCACTCACCAGCCCGCTTGGGTGCACACTGTCCGGTGATGAGCTCATGGGAATGAGGCTGTTCTTGGGGCCTTTCTCTGCACTACTCTTTCTGTTCTCCCTAAACTCATTGATGGCATTTGTTTGAGACCCCAGGTCAGGCTGTCCCAAACTGCCCGTTAAGGAGCACCTGGTTTGGGGTGGTAGGCTCACCTGATCAGAGTGGCCCCGGGAGAGGAGCGTGTGGGAGGTATGGGAACCAGGTGGGAGCGGGAAAGGGCTGGAGCCTGTGGGGGGACTTGGGAAGTCTCAAGTGGGACAGTGGTCTTAGAAAGAAAGTTATGGAGGCGCCCTGCTGCCACAATCCCCCAGCCCCAGGCAGACTTGAAGTCCGTCAGTGCACCTGCCCGCCTGTCCATCATTGTTGAGAACGAGTGGAGCAGCCCTTGCTGAGAATTTCTTGAGAACTTTGTGCTCAGGTGTAGGAGGACGAGGACTCAGAGCTGACCCGGGGCTTGGAGGTGGGAGAGTGTGTGATGATGGCCAGTGGAAACTGGAGGAGGAGGAGGACAAATTGGCTTTGAGGAAGGAGAGGGTAAATTCTGGGGAGCATAGATAGGTTTTATAGTCTTTCCTGGTATTAAGTGATAATTAGTTTTTCTAAAGTTCATTTCAATATATTCTTGTTAAGAACAAATTTTCTAAGTCCAGGAATGTAAAAAGGTCTCATCCTTGTATTGGTGTCAAAGAGGGGGATGAAAGGTTCTGGAGTTATAATCATTTTACTTGTGGAGAATGTGTGTTTACAGCAGTTATTAGTGATTTGGGACCCTTTCATCTTCTTTCTTTCTTTCTTTTTCTTTTTTCTTTTTTTTCTTTTTGGCTTTTTAGGGCTGCACCCGTGGCATATAGAGGTTACCAGGCTAGGGGTCCAGTCAGAGCTATAGCTGCTGGCCTACACCACAACCACAGCAACTCGGGATCCGAGTCGCTTCTGTGACCTACACCACAGCTCATGGCAACGCTGGATCCTTAACCCACTGAGCAAGGCCAGGGATTGAACCCGTGGCCTCGGGTTTGTTACTGCTGAGCCACAATGGGAACTCCTGATCTCATTTCTGATATGACGTCTGGTCCTTGGCCCTTCACCCATATTTCAGAACAAGCAAGGAGGCAAGCAGGGGTGAGGTTCAAGTGCTTGACTTAACCAAAGATTCTTTTTTTTTTGTCTTTTCTTCAGGGCTGCACCTGCAGCGTATGGAGGTTCCCAGGCTAGGGGTCGAATCAGAGCTGCAGCCGCTGGCCTACGCGAGAGCCACAGCAACGTGGGTTCCGAGCCACGTCTGCGACCCACACCACAGCTCATGGCAATGCGGGATCCTTAACCCACCGAGCGAGACCAGGGATCCAACCTGCAACCTCATGGTTCCTAGTTGGATTCATTTCCACTGCGCCACCACGGGAACTCCACCAAAGATTCTTCTGATTATTCCTTCAAGTTATTCAGGCTAGCATGACAGAAAGTTGACTGAATTTTTCATCCTGGGTGTCCCTCATGTGATTAGAGAGCCCACAAGGTTGCTTTCTGACCACCATACCTGAGTTTTAAAGATGATTCAGGAGTTCCCGTGGTGGCGCAGTGGTTAATGAATCCGACTAGGAACCATGAGGTTGAGGGTTCGATCCCTGCCCTTGCTCAGTGGGTCAGGGTTCCGGCGTTGCCGTGAGCTGTGGTGTAGGTTGCAGACCTGGCTCGGATCCCGCGTTGCCGTGGCTCTGGCATAGGCTGGCAGCTGCAGCTCCGATTCGACCCCTAGCCTGGGAACCTCCATATGCCGCGGGAGCGGCCCAAGAAATAGCAAAAAGACAAAAAAACAAAAAACAAAAAACAAAAAAAACACCTTGTTTTATTAGAGTATAGTTGGTTTACAATGTTGTGCCAATTCCTGCCGTACAGCATAGTGACCCAGGCATACATAGATATACATTCCCTTCCTTAGGTTATCGTCCGTCATGTTCTATCCCAAGACACTGGACGTAGTTCCCTGTGCGGTGCAGGAGGGTCTCATTGCTTATCCAGTCTAAACGCAGACTCCCCCATTCATCCCTCCTCCTCCCTCCTCCCCTTGGCGACCCCAGGCTGTTCTCTGGGTCTGTGACTGACTTACAATTGCAAGTTTATATTCCTTCATCTTCCCCACCTATTTCACTCATCCCCTCACTGTCTTTCCTTCTGGCAACCACCTGTTTATTCTCCGTATCTCATCTGTGAGTCTGTTTTGTTAGTTTCTGTGTTTTCATTTGTTTTGTTTTTTACATTCCCCATGTAAGTGAACTCAACGTGGTAGTCATCTCTCTGACTCATTTCGCTATTCTCTCGGGGTCCATGTTGTCACAGACGGCAAGATTTCATCTTTTTTAAGGCTGATACTGTCTGTCTAACACATCTTTATCCTTTGATCTGTTGATGGACACAGAGGTGGTTTCCATGCCGTAGCTATTGTGAATCGTGTTGCTGCATCTGTGGGAGTGCAAATAGACAGTGTTTTTGTTTTCTCTGCCTGTAACCCAGAAGTAGCCTTATTGGATCGTAAAGTGGTTGTATTTTAAATTTTTTGAGGACCCTCCATACTGTTTTTGACAGTGGCTGCACCAATCTGTATTCCCCCCAGCAGTGCTCAAGGGTTTCCTTTTCTCCCCGTCTGAGGAGGATCTTTGAATTTGTGTTTATAATAGCATAAAATATCAAGAGAGGACATATTTCTGAAGAGTTTTGAATTCTTACGTGCAAGTCAGCTTTAATATGAAGATTACCTACATTAATATGCTTATTAGACATTTCACGCATGTGACTTGCCTGCCTTTATACTTCATCTTTTCCAGCTACTGTTTTAGTGTTTTTTCAAAACTTCGGGTTCTTTATAGATTTGCCTGTTAAGCTTAAAAGTTTTTTGGTTTTTTTTTTTGTCTTTTTGCTATTTCTTTGGGCCGCTCCCGCGACATATGGAGGTTCCCAGGCTAGGGGTCCAGTCGGAGCTGTAGCCACTGGCCAACATCAGAGCCACAGCAACGCAGGATCCGAGCTGCGTCTCCAGCCTATGCCACAGCTCACGGCAACGCCGGATCGTCAACCCACTGAGCAAGGGCAGGGACCGAACCCGCAACCTCATGGTTCCTAGTCGGATTCGTTAACCACTGCGCCACGACGGGAACTCCAGGTTTAAAAGTTTTAAGCTTTTAAAAGCCACCTTCTTTTACAAACTGAGGCCTTTATCAAAACAAAGTCTGTATAAGTCTGATTTGGGGAACGGTCCTAAGTGAGAATTGGGCTCTAATTGTCAAAATGTGAACATTTTCTCAGTTCTTCCAGTGCTCATTCAAGTTCAAGACCGCCTTGTATGTACGTTTGAAACTAGCCAATTAGCAGGTGTTTAACAATCAGTTGAAACAGACGTGTTTGGCAGCATGGAGAACTTTGAACATTCACGCTCCGGAAGGTGGAAAATTCCAAGCGCATGTGAAAGATGTTTATCACTGGGTTTCATACAGTCAGTTGTATCTCAGACTTACCTAGTGCTGTTTGTTGAGCTGGTGAGGTTTATGGAGTAGAAATAAGATAGTATAAATAGTCTTTTTCCTTGGAGGACATTGATTAGCTTCCCTGGAGGCCATTTGAAAGCAAGAGTAGCACAAACTGGATACTCAGCTAGAAAAGAAAAAAAACAGGTACACACCTTCATGTTTAACTTGTCCTCACGATATAATGACTTGCGTAGCAAAGAGAGGTTGCTTTTTTTTTTCTGCAGCCTTAATATCTTAAAGTCAACCCAAAACATAGATTTATTTCTTCTGTGCTTAATAGGTGAGATACTTCTGTGCTCTCTGCCACCGGTTGAAAAATGTTGAACTTTTTTTTTTGTCTTTTTTTTTTTTTTTTTTGCTATTTCTTGGGCCGCTCCCGCGGCATATGGAGGTTCCCAGGCTAGGGGTCGAATCGGAGCTGTAGCCCCCAGCCTACGCCAGAGCCACAGCAACGCGGGATCCGAGCCAGGTCTGCAACCTACACCCCAGCTTACCGCAACGCCGGATCGTTAACCCACTGAGCAAGGGCAGGGACCGAACCCACAACCTCATGGTTCCTAGTCGGATTCGTTAACCACTGCGCCACGACGGGAACTCCGAAAAATGTTGAACTTTAAAAATAAAAAGCCACAGAAGAATTCTCTCTCATTTGTGTGCTGTTACTGTCAAGATACTGGATTACCTCTTACAAATTGAGATGTTTTTGGTTCACTTCTCTGGGTTTTGAGGCTCTCAGTTCTTTTTTGCCGTTATTAATCTTTGTATGCTTAGAAATTGCCAGTTAAGTACATAAAAGGTTTTCTTTCTTTTTTTTTGTCTTTTTGCCTTTTCTAGGGCCGCTCCCGCAGCATATGGAGGTTCCCAGGGGTCTAATTGGAGCTGTAGCCACCGGCCTATGCCAGAGCCACAGCAACGCAGGATCCGAGCTGCGTCTCCAGCCTACACCACAGCTTACAGCAACACCGGATCCTTAACCCACTAAGCAAGGCCAGGGATCGAACCCGCAACCTCATGGTTCCTGGTTGGATTTGTTAACCACTGAGCCACAACGGGAACTCCAACGTTATTATCTAAATAAAATCTTTAGTTGAAAGTATTGTACCAGTGTTAATTTCTTAGTTTTAAAAATTGTGCTATGGCTGTATAAGGTGTTAATAACTTTAGGGGAAGCTGGGCAAAGAGTATAAGGAAACTATTTTTATACTTCTGTAATCTGGAAATAGTTTCAAAATAAAAATTTAAAAAACAAGTAGACCAGTTTATCAGCTGTAAAATTATTAGCGTGTTCCAAACACAGAGAGAAGTCATTCGTCTGTTGAGGGGAAGGGGTAGATTCTTTTCTATGGGCCGGCAGACTTCCTTGTTCATGTTCCCTAATCTGAAAAACCGAGAGTTGATCTGTCTCAGGAGGATGAGGCTGTTCAGTAAATGCAGACTTGTTCCTTCTGTTCTGTGTTATGTGTCTGTACGTGGAGGTAGACAGCACTTTGCAAAGGGGACACTGACTTTCTGAAAAGGTTATAGAATTTCATTTTAACTTGTTTCACCTTTGTTTTCTTGAAGGGATGGTGGCAATCGTTTGCCTTTTATTTTGCAAAAAGCAGCATATAACTTGAGGCTTCATGTGTAAACTGAGTGATCAAATACTTTAATACAGATTTGGGTCTAAATTGAAGAGATGAGATTCCTTTTTGAAATGGACTGGTTCTGCATTCATTTCTAAGGAATAGCATGGAGCTTTTTTTGCGCAGTGGTCTTACCTTTGGATTAAATTTGTAGATTTCAGTTTCAAAGGGTACCACTTAGATACCTACCTACCTATTAAAATTATTGGTGATGTCATATTAATAGATGAAAGGACCAACAGTTTTTCAATAGTTGCTTCATGTGGACACTGATCTGGAAGCTGGGGCTGCACTTTTATTCTTTATTAGTCAAACCTCACTTTATCCTCTTTGCGTACCCCTTTCCTTTTGTTCTAGAGCTTTCTGTGATGATGGAGATGTTCTGTATCTCTGCTGTCCAGCACGGTCATCAGAGCAGAGATCTCCAAGAGGGCGGGAGAGGCAAACGAGTTCACGCTCATTGAGCGCCTGCTGAGTGCCCTGCTCTGTGCTTTGTGTCTGATGTCGCCGTCATGTAGGCGGTGCTGGCCTGGGCCCGGGCTGGAGGAGGAAGCCCTGGGCACTGTCCGTAGGAGCGGGCGGCTTGAGCTGAACCTTGGAGCCTAAGTGGAATTTGGCAGAGAGGAGAGGATGGGCCTTCCAGGCACAAAGGTACTAACCAGGCCTGCATGTCAGTTTCAGGAGGGCAGAGGCCAAGGCCCTCTGGATTTCCATGGGGATGACCGTGGTCCCTCAGCATCCAGCATGGTGCTGGCAGATGGTAAGCGGCATGAGTGGTGAGTTGAGTGAGTGTTTCAGGGAGTAATCCATCCTGGTCCAGGGGAAGGTTCAGGGAGGAGTGAAGAGAAGACTGGAGAAGTTGCTGGAAGGTTGAGGGGCTGAGCCTTCTTCTCAGGCCTGGAGGAAGGTGTCTCACAGGGCGGTGATGGGAAGTTGGAGTTTTAGGTGATTTCTCAGGATTAGTAGCAGGTATTGGAGGGGGAGGTAGAAGCCGGCTGGAGGGGACTACTTCCTCACAGCAGCAGCTGTTCCTGTCCTTACAGTTAGACAGGGAGCCTCCCTGCCCCACCCGCCAGCTGGGAGAGCCTGCGCCTGTACTTCACTCCCCTCAGCCTCCGTTCCCTCTTCTGTGAAATGGGATAATAAAAAGTACCCACCGCAGAGAATCGTCTGAGGGATGAAATGAGCGAAAAAAAGCTCAGGTGCTTGTACAAAGTAAGCACTCAGCAAAACTAATTATTATTACTAATACGACTAAGTAAAGGTCCATTTCTTGTGAGATGACATGGGTCAGATCTCATGGATCTAATAGAACGAAACACATAGCTCCAAACTTGGGACAGTGTAGGCCTCCCTGAAGTCAGAGTCACAGTGCTGGACACCCCCCCCCCCCCCCCCCCCCCCCCCCCCGGATCCAGTGCGCTCAGGCATCTGTGGAACGCAGCTCTGTGGAGTCACCTGGTTGGTTAGAGGCGGAGGTCGGCAGGTCGGCCGGTCGGCAGGTCGGCGGGGCTCCCGTGCCTGGGTCTTTTCCCTGGATCCCTTCAGAGACCCTGCTTGCAGTTTGAAAGTAATTTTCCTAAACCAGAAAAAAGCACATCTGAATGACCAGAAGTAAAAGATTACATTTAACAAAACCTGTGCTCAGGGGACCTCTGATTTAGCCCAGTCTCCTGAGTAAGGGGTACAAAGAATAATCATGGCACGTGCTACCCCCCCCCGCCCCCCGCCACCTCTGTAAAACTTTGGGGTATAGATGCTGGTATAAAGAGCTTGGTTACGACTTAGATGGAGGCTGTTAGATTTTTTTTTTTTTAATTAAATTTTTGTTTTCTTCTTAGGGCTGTACCTGTAAGGGCATATGGAGGTTCCCAGGTTAGGGGTCGAATTGGAGCTCCAGTTGCTGGCATACACCACAGTCACAGCAGCTTGGATCCGAGCTGGATCTGAAACCTACGCTGCAGCTTGTTTCAACACCAGATCCGTAACCCACTGAGTAAGGCCAGGGATTGAACCTACATGCTCGTGGATACTAGTTGGATTCTTAACCTGCTGGGCCACCATGGGAACCATCAGCAATTTTTTTTTTTTAATCAACATGAGGAAATGGGCAGAATTATCAGAAGAGTGATGAAGCGCACATGCTTGGGAAACTCTTGAAAGAAAGTGGGGTTAGAGCTGGAGGTGACTGCAGGTGAGGCATTCCGGCAAAGGCCAGAACCGCGCCTTTGGGAAGGCAGCTTTATTTCAGGGAGCACCTTCCCAGATAGCGAGAGACCTGCTGGATGATGTTCACTTACCGCCCTGGCTGCGTGCTCTTGGGCAGGTCTTGTGAGTTTTCTAGGCCTCAGGTTTTTTTGTCCTTATCGTTAGGATTGATTTGCAGACTGTGTCCTAGTATTTCTCATTTGCAGAAACTGCACTGCCACAAAAATGGAAAAATTGTAGTCTCTTCCTAATTTGCAAAAAGAAAAAAAAAGAAGCTTTTAAAATTACATCGATGGAGTTCCTGTCTGGCTCAGCAGAAATGAATCCGACTAGGAACCATGAGGTTGTGGGTTTGATCCCTGGCCTCTCTCAGTGGGTGGAGGATCCGGTGTTGCCGTGAGCTGTGGTGTAGGTTGCACACGTAGCATGGATCTGGTGTTGCTGCGGCTGTGGTGTAGGCTGGCAGCTGTAGCTCCGATTAGATCCCTAGCCTGGGAACCCCCATATGCCGCAGGTGCGGCCCTAAAAAGACAAAATAAAATAAAATAAAATTGCATCGATAAGCTCTTTCTTTCATAAATTTTATTGGAGTTCGGTTGACTTAGAAAAGTTGTGTTAGCTTCAGATGGTAAGCTTTTCTTTGTTCTGAGTTTTTTTTATATACGACTGTCAACTGTGAAACTTTTGCTTCTTTTCATCTGTTACTGAGCATTTACATACAGTATATGTATTCGTTATTGTCACAGACGTGGTTGTTATTTTATACTCTGCTCGGTTGTCAGGGCCCCTCTCTGCAGGTGAAGCCGTTCTTGAGTTGCGGTAGAACCCTCTGCATGCCTGCCCCACCGTGTCCTCACAGTGGTCTCCAGATTGGAGGGTGCCTGGGGCACTGACAGCCCCACACGGGCCCTTCTCAGCAGGCTTAAAGATTTTGTTTTGGGGTCTTTTTAGGGCCACACCTGTGACATGTGGAGGTTCCCAGGCTAGGGCTTGAATCGGAGCTGTAGCCGCTGGCCTGTACCACAGCCACAGCAACGCCAGATCCAAGCCACGTCTGCAGCCTACACCCAGCTCACGGCACTGATCCTTAACCCACTGAGCGAGGCCAGGGATCAAACCTGCATCCTCATGGATGCTAGTCAGGTTCGTTTCCACTGAGCCATGACGGGAACTCCTTAAAGATGATTTTTGAAGAGACATAAAACCACAGAGGGCCTCAGAGATCACCTTATTCCCTCCGTAACTGAGGCTGGGAGTTACCCCAGGTCACCAGGGGTGAAAGGCTGACGAGCTGGGCTGGACGAGCTGCTCTCCAGGCTCCAGGCTGGTGTACTGTCCACTGCTGAGCTCTGTGATCATATCACACCCTACTGAGAAGCCCGTCCGTGTTTTCCACTTCTCCGGTGTGTAGGGAGGAGCTGCAGTAGCCGCCGTGGTCTTGAGGAACCTCCTGCTGATCTGACATCACGGACCCCCGCCCAGCTTTGCTTTGCGGAAGCGGCCCCAGCCGAACCGACAGAAAGCGAACCTGACTAATTAATCCTCAGGCAGGAAGGGCCTTGCCCTGCGTTATGGGTAAGGTTAGTTAAGAGTGTCTGAGGTGCTGGTGACTATGTGGGGACTAACTCCCCCCTGCAGGTGTCAGTTGGATGGGGGACAGAGCAGGACAGATGTGCCCTGACAGCGATCCCACTGGGGACCTTGGACCCATTAGCACCACAGCGCATGGCGCCAGAGGCATCAGCCAGACTGTCAGGGGTATGAGCAGCCTTTGGTTTTAGGGGTGAGTTCGTTGTCAGTCACATTGGCAGAAGCCACGGATAAAAGGCTCAGCAGAGTTCAGGAGGCTGTGGTCTCTGGCCAGTCCTAAGTGCAGCTGTTTCTGTAAGCCCTGAAAACTTGGATTCCTGGATTTGTGTCCGAAAACACAGAAGAAACTCCAATCAGTTGTTTATGGGAGAGAATCATGAAAACATAAATTAAGAGAATAAATTCCTGGCTTTGTTGACCTGAAAAAAAGGCACACCATGAGAGCTGTGGGCTGTCAGTTGGATGTGTGGGCGCGGAGTGCGCTGGTCAGGACTGTAGCCTGGAGACCGGCACCCACAGAGCGCCTGAGCTCCTGATCCCCAGACAGAACGCGGGGGTCGGGGAGGTCGGCCCGTGCGCGGCTGCGGCCAAGTGCATGTGAAGGCAAGCCCGTCTCTCCCTCGAAGGTTCCTGCTGGTCACGGGCATCAGATGGCTCAGTTAATGATTTCAGTGCTTTTCGAAATAGGGGACGATGCCAGGATCTGGGTTCAGAACATTTTCTCCTAAACATACCTAGCCGTGTGAGGGCCTGCTCTGCCTGTTTCCCCAGAGCGCGGAGCTCCTGGTTCCCGATCTTCGATCTTCGCCCTGAATTCCTCTCCTGGTGTTCGGCAGGTCGAGCTGCATGGTGGATCACATTCTTTGTTTTGTAGCTGAATGTACCCTTTTGAGAAAACTGCTCCACTGGGCTTTCCTCTAATACATTTACCTTGCCTGAGATTTTTCTAGGATTTTTTTTTTTAGTGTACTGAGCCAGTTTAGGTGAGCTGAACATATATAAAAATTTGCAGCTGAGGGAGTTTCTTTCATGGCTCAGCAATTAAGGAACCTGACTGGGATCCATGAAGATGTGGGTTTGATCCCTGGCCCTGCTCAGTGGGTTAAGGATCCGGCATTGCTGGGATCAGGGGGGTAGGCCAGCAGGTGTAGCTCCCATTTGACCCCTAGCCTGGGAATTTCCATATGCTGTGGGTTCAGCCCTAAAAAGCAAAAAAAAAAAAAAAAAAAAAAAAAAAAAATTGCAGTTGAAATGTTTTCCTGAGATGTCTGTGATGGAGTATGTTTTCTCCTTTTTGTGTGTTAACACATTTGTGCCTATTTCATAAATTGGACCTCGGAGAAATCAATGTTTTTTTAGGTTAGAGGTGACCAGATGTCCTAATTAAGTGCCTTAGAGTTCTGACTTGTGTAGCTCTAGACTTTGCACTTTTGAGACAGTTGTCTGTTCTGCATCACAGTTTCCTGGATGGCTGTTTGAAAATACAGATTTCTAAATCAGAAAATTTGCAAGGGGAGTTCCTGTTGTGGCTCAGCAGTAATGAACCTGACTAGTATCTGTGGGGACTCAGTTTCAATCCCTGGCCTCTCTCAGTGGGTTACGGACCCGGCGTTGCTTTGAGCTGTGGTGTAGGTTGCAGACAAGGCTTGGATCCTGAGTTGCTGTGGCTGTGGTGTGGGCCGGCGGCTACAGCTCTGATTCGATTCCTAGCCTGGGAACCTCCATATGCTGCAGAGGTGGCCCTAAAAAAAAAAAAAAAAAAGAAATTGGTAGGGATGGAACTTCAGAATATGTGTTTTTAGTAGATTGCTAAGGTGATTTGTCCTAAATCTTTAGCTCCTACAATCTTCGCCACAACCCCAGGGTTTCACTGGTGAGGGTATTTGCTCAGAGAGGGGAGGTGAATTCTGGCTGTCATCTCACCCATTTGCTTTGGGCATTTCTATGTATTTTCTGTGTGCCTGCGAGCAGGCTGGTTATGAAGCCTAAGTTGAGTGGTGTTTTAACTTGACTAGTTGCAGGCATTGCATGGTAACGATCGGGGCTCTTTGGCTGTTTCTGTTGCTGTGCGGTTTTCCGGGGACCGGCGGTCTCTGTGGCCTCCTCTGCTCTCAGGACCCATCCTTCACCATCCCGCCGGGCTGTGCTGCGAGCTCTGCTTTGAGCGAGTCCCTCCCTCCTTGGTGACCTTCACTGACCCTCCCTGGCCTGGGAGGCTCTTCCCCCTCTCCCATCTCCCTGCCTTTTCTAAACATGTCGTCCTGCCCCTTTCAAACCACGTCTGTACCAGTTGGGACTGGTTTTACATGTGCGGCTGGGGCTGAGGAGGGTCAGGGTGGGGCAGAGATGTTTTCGGTGTCCCCATGGCACAGGCCTCAGGGCCTGGGACAGGACGTGGGGATGCAGCACCCGGTTTGGAAGTCGAGTGGAAAAGGGTGGTCGTAGTTAGGGTGGGAACCAGGAGAGGCAGCTGCAGAGGCCCCAGAAGAAAGACCTTGACGACTAAGAGGCCAAGCCGCGGCCTTGAGTGTTCAGGAGGCCAGGTGACAACGGAGGGCAGGGCCTTGCCTTTCACCATCCAGGGCCGGCGGTTTGGTGTGTTTCATGAACATTCCTGTGGGAGCAAAAGGTGAATAGCAACAATGAGGGGCCAGGTTTTATTTTATTTTCCCCAATGGCAGATTCTTAGGTGTTTTGAAGGCTCAGAGGACAGAGCTAGATAGAGGGGAAGGTTCAGAATAGAGAGCCACCACGGAGGGAGTGGGACGGGGGCGGGGGGTCCCCGAGGGACTTGGGAGATAGCAGAGGAGGAGGAGAGGGCCGGAGGCAGCACCCCCTTCAGCCGGCTCCCTCTTGCTATCTGCAGGAGGAGTCTGATGTGTTTGGGGGGGCGGGGGCCAGCTTGAGTTGATCCTGCAGAGACTGACCTTGCACAGACTGCAGGTGGCTTGCTGTGTCTGGCGTGAGCCCCGCTGCCTTCCGTGGTGCCCAGGCTATCACTCTGTCTGCCCGCCAGACCCTCTGTCCCCTCTGTCGTGCCCTTGCTCCCACTGGCCGGGCCGGGGCCAGGATTAGCCTTCCTGCCCTGCCTTCCTCCTCTGTGTCATTGTGTGTGTGTTCACTGTAGATCGCATCCCACAGAGAACTGAGACACACTCCTCAATCTTAGGGTTATTTTTAATCATGCTTTGATTTTCTCTGTTAGATTACAACCCAAGGATTTTTAAATCCAGGAATAATTCTAGAAGTAATAAAATGAAGTAAGGAAATATATGTACAGTATCAGAGGACAAGCCTGAGCTGGGGTTACTGGAGGGCAGGGATGGGAGCCAGCCCTGTACCTCCCTCCCCACGGGCAGGGTGGTGCCAGTGGTAGAAGCTGCTGGGTGCCTCTTTACAGCTGTGTTAGCTCGTTTCCTGAAGGGCCCTATGCAAGTAATGGTTTCATTTTTTTCCTGGTGATTGCATAGAAGGAAGCACATATTTATTCTGGGAAAGCAGTATACACGTACTCAATAGCATCATTTTGTATGAGTTTTTTTTTTTTTTTGATTGGCAACTAGTTGGAAATAGCACATAATTAGATATTTATAACATTTATGGCAAGAAGTGCAGCTTATAAAATTAAAATTTCCTTTGCCCAGATTGAAACTCTGGGCAGATTGAAATGATTTATTTTTTGGCCCTTTTAAGAACAAATGCTGAGGTTTAGACGTTTAGTAGGGCAGCTGTATGCAGTGTACATATCATATAGCCTGTGACACAGAGAAAGAACATGACCATGGGGTTAATTTTTTTCTAATTAGTTTTTAATGTATTTGACGTTATTGCTGGGTAGCTGATCTTTCCATTTTCTTAGTAGGAATAACAGATGTTTCCTAGCGGAGAAACAGGAAAAGAAGCTTGCTCTATGAGAACTCAACAAACCAATATAAATATTTAAAAAGAGTACTCTCTTCATCTCTATAGCCAGTCACACTGGGTTTTCTCTCCCATCCGTCTTTGTGATAAATGAGTGCACATTAATTTTTAGTGCTGAAAATGTGTCTTAATGACATGGAGACTAGTGACAGATGACACCTCCAACCAAGAGATTGTGTTGAGATGTTTTGCAGGTGCAGGTGGGCTGCTGTTTCATAATTGAGCCAGTGGGGAGCATCTCAGTGAGTGGTGATACGACTTTGATCTTTAAGAAGTGTTTCTTGGTTTGTCAGATACGTGTTCTGAAACAGTTTATATTCTGGCATACTAGAGCTCTATCTAATGTATGTGTCTCTGGAAATTAGGTGAATGTGCCAAAGAGAATACTGAGGGGAGAGGGGTTAAGTTGTTGCCCATGGAAGAGGTTTGGATTGTTAAAACCAGAATGCAAAGGAGACAGAAGCATATTGTCAGTGCTTGTTATGAAGTGGTGCTGAGCAATCACTCTTACACTTGTCATTTGACAGGGATATGGGTTAAGAGTGAGGATTCAGACTGTAAGCAAGGAAGTTGAAAAGCTCCAGGGGAAGGGTGTGGATAGGTCAGCACCTCTTTCTTTCTTTTTTTTGTAATGAATGTTCATAGCAGCTTTGTTTGGCATAGTGCCCACCTGGAAACTACCCAGACGTCCTTAAAGGGGACAGTGAGTGTATCGTGGAACACCACACAGCAGTCAGAAGGAACAGACTGCCTACAGTGTGACACTCTGGATGCAACTCCAGGTTATTGAGCTGAGTGAAAAAAGCCAGTCCCCAATGATGAGGTCACGTACAACCCCAAATGTGGAGCCGTCCCCTCTTACTTTCTGTGGTTCCAGAGCCGTGACTGCCCGCCTCTCCACCCTCTCATCTCCCCTTCGCTTTCGTCCCTAGTGGCTCTCTTTCTCCTGTGGTCTCTGCTGTGCTTCTTAGCTTCCCATAAAAGACTGCCTGCAGAAGGCATCACCAGATAGAGCACTGCACTTCCTGAGCTTATTAAGTTCCTCTCTGTATGCCTGTCATAGCACAGGCTTCAAGAGAAATTCAAAAGTCATTCTTTAGAGTTTCTGAGATGTGGTAAAAGTAACCGTTATGGTCTGTCAATGCTATAACACAAGGCAGGATTTCCTTTTTTATGGCTGAGTAATATTTCTTTTTAGGCATTTGCCACAACTTCTTTATTCATTCATCTGTCGATGGACACTTGGGTTGTTTCCAAGTCTTGGCTGTTGTAAATAACGCTGCAGTGAGCATTGGATTCCAGACATCTCTTCAACAAGGTGTTCTGTTTTTTGCTGTGTATATACCCAGAAGTAGAATTGCCAGATCTTATGGTAGTTCTATTTTTAACTTTTAGAGCAACCTCCATACCTTTTTCCTTAGCGGCTGCACCAATTTACATTCCCACCAACAGTACATAAGGGTTCTCTTTTCTACACATTCTCACCAGCATTTGTTATCTCTCATATTTTCAATGATAGCCATTCTAACAGGTGTCAGGTGATATCTTATTGTGGTTTTGGTTTGCATTTCCGCAAATGTTGAGCACCTTTTTCTGAACATATTGGCCATCTGTATACCTTCACTGGAAGATGCCTATTCAGATCCTTTGCCAATTCTTTTTGTTGTTGTTGTTGTTGTTGCTATTTCTTGGACCGCTCCCACGGCATATGGAGGTTCCCAGGCTAGGGGTTGAATCGGAGCTGTAGCCACCGGCCTATGCCAGAGCCATAGCAACGCAGGATCCGAGCTGTGTCTGCAACCTACACCACAGCTCACGGCAACTCGGGATCGTTAACCCACTGAGCAAGGGCAGGGACCAAACCCGCAACCTCATGGTTCCTAGTTGGATTCGTTAACCACTGCGCCACGACGGGAACTCCCCTTTGCCAATTCTTAATTGGGGTATTTTTTGTTGTTTTTGTTACCGAATTCTTTATATGTTTTCGATATTAACATTTTATCAGATATATTATTTGCAAGTATTTTCTCCCATTCTGTAGATTTTTTTGATAATTTCTTTTGCTGTGCAGAAGCTTTTAGTTCAGTGTAATTCCACTTATTTATTTTTAATTTTGTTGCTTGTACTTTAGGTGTTACATCCAAAAAATCATTGCCAAGACCCATGTCAAGAAGCTTTATTTATGTGGGTTTTTTTTCTAGGTGTTTTATGGTTTCAGGTCTTACATTGTCTTTAATTCATTTAGAGTTAATTTTGATGAGTCATGTAAGGTAGGGGTCTAGTTTCATTCTTCTTCTTTTTTTTTTTTTTTTTTGTCTTTTTGCTATTTCTAGGGCCACTCCCATGTGCCATATGGAGGTTCCCAGGCTAGGGGTCCAATCAGAGCTGTAGCCGCCGGCCTACGCCAGTGCCACAGCAACGCGGGATCCGAGCCGCGTCTGCAACCTACACCACAGCTCACGGCAACGCCGGATCCTTAACCCACTGAGCAAGGGCAGGGACCTAACCTGCAACCTCATGGTTCCTAGTCGGATTCGTTAACCACTGCGCCACGACGGGAACTCCCTAGTTTCATTCTTCTATGTGTGAATATCCAGTTTTCCAGCATCATTTACTGAAGAGACTATCTTTTCTCCATTGTGTATGCTTTAGTCCCTTAACAAATATTAATTGATTGTATATGCAGGGGTTTATTTTTGGACTCTTGATTCTGTATGGTTTTATGTCAGTATCATACTGTTTTGATTACTGTAGCTTTTTAATATAGTCTGAAATCAGGACGTGAGATGCCTCCCACTTTGTTCTTCCTTCTCAGGATTGTTTGGGTCTTAGGGATCTTTGGTGGTTTCATATAAATTTTAGGACTAGTTTTTCTATTTCTGTAAAAAATGCCATTGGGGTCTTGATAGGGATTACATAGTATCTATAGATGGCTTTTGGTAGTATGGACATGTAAACAGTATTATTTTTTCCTGTTCATGAACATGGGATACCTTTTTATTTATTTGTGTCTTCTTGATTTCTTTCATCAATGTGTAGTTTCTGGTGTCGAGAACTTCCACCTCCTTGGTTAAATTTATTTCTAGGACTTTTATTCTTTTTGATGCTATTGTAAATGGAATTCTTTTTCAGATGATTTGTTGTTAGTGAATTTTTGCATGCCAACTTTCTATCTTGCAACTTTACTGAATTGATCATATCTTTTAATGGTTTTTTGGTGGACTCTTTAGGATTTTCTGTATGTGAAATCATGTCCTCTGCAAATACAGCCAATTTTACTTTTTCCTTTCCAGGTTTGATGCCTTTTTTTTTTTTTTTTTTTCCTGCCCGCATACTCTGGCTGGGATTTCCCACACTGTGTTGAATAGGAGTATGGAGAATAGATACCTTTGTCTTGTTCCTGACAGTAGAGGAAAAGCTCTCAGTCTTTCACCCTCAAGGATGATGTTAATGGGGAGATTGTATTTTAGGTATAGCCTTTAAAAAAATTTTAATGTGGGGATTCTTTGATACTGTGCTGAAACTCAACAGGTGGTAGTTCATTAGAGATCGGACTGTGGAATCGGAAACCATTTGTTCTATCACATTAAAATGTATTGATCTAGCTTGCGCCTTGGATATTTTACCAATACAGGGTAAGGTTTTGTAACATCACGCTTTGATCATTTGGAAAGTATTGGTTTACCAAGTTATGCAGTTCTTCCAGATATTGATATATTTCATCTACCTGTCTACCTATCTAAAATTACACTTGACTTGTCTTTGATCTCATCAGAAAAGTCTTTTGAGGATTAAAAAGCCTCAAGGTTAGGTGGCAGGTAAGTGTTTTCCATAGTTTAAAATTCCAGGTGAAAGCTCAAATTTATGCCATTAGCAATACAGATTTGAAGTAACAGGCTCATTTTGTCAAACATTTTCTCAAATATTAAAAAACAGGCAAGTCTGAATAACTATTGTTTGTTATTTGTTCTTTCAGGTAAAAAGGATGTTTTGTGAAAAAAGTGGCTAGTTTAGCGCATGCAGCTCAAACCATTGCCACACATTTAAGAGCTTTATGTCAAGGTGGCCATTGACGTACTTGCCATTTCATCACGTAGAATATTAAAAAGAGATTTACTCAAGGGTGGAGACTTAATAGGAAGAATCATCGTTACTGTTTCATCAAGGGCGTTCTTAGTGAGACTGGCTCCCCCCCTTTGTGAGTACATGAGGTGAAAACCAACAGAACTGCTGGCACAGTTTGATGTCACTACCTTGATTTGTGCCAAGGCATCAGCAGTCTTAACCTCTGTTGCACTGGCACCGTTACTGCAAACGTCAATACAGTGAAAGGGCAAAAAATTATTTGTATCACAATGCAAATAGTTTTGGACCCCCTAAAAGCTTCTTGGGTTCCCAGAGATTCAGGGACCACGTTTTGAGCCCCGCTGGACTAGCACATAGTAGGTGCTAAATACATACACCCAACTGCTGTTACTGTCTTGTCTTAGAATTCGTTATTCACAGCTCTGTCTTCTTTGGTCCAGGCTCTTATCTCTTCATCCTCAGTACTGGGCACAGTGTTCCAGAGAGAGTGGGACACTGGTAAGTGTGGGGTTACTGTGTGAACGCCTGCGGGTTAGTGCTGGGGGAGGTTGGGTTCAGTAGCTGCCTGTTGTGCTGGATGCTGAAGGCGGAGAAGCGCCTTACTAGACGTGTAGTTATCTTTTGACGCTTTTCTTGCTGACTTTGATGTTGAATGACGTTTTCTCCAAGGGTACTGGATAGCTGCAGAAGTCGGTGTCTGACCCTTGGCTGTTTCCCTCTCTCTCAGAGGTTTCTATGGTGACATTTGAGCTCGAGAAGACTTTGCAGGCGGCGGCACATGTGATTTCCAGCCGTTATCTCTTTCCAGGAATCGGCCACGTGTCACTTGGGCTGGCGCAGGGAGGGTGGTGCCAGTGCAGGGGGACACTGGCTGACGTCTGTGCAGCTGGGCAGCCGAGACGCGGGGGCCAAGGAGCGCCTGGCCCCCCTCAGCCAGAGCCAGACCCGGACAGTTTCCCTGAGATCCCCTCGGACCCGCTTCGACGTTAAGACCTGATTTCTCAGCACCTTAAGCAATGGTTTTTTGTGTTTCTTCTAAACTTTAATTTGATGACCAAAAGGTCATGAGTATTGGAGCCATTACCTTAAAGAGTTGGAAGAGGTTTGGGACACACTTTATCCTAACCCTGATATTTGGCTCATCAGCCTGGCGGGGCCGTTGCTAGATTTAGGTTGTTCTGCATGAAGGGGGGAGCTTCCTCATTACAGGTGTTGTTTTAAGTGGGAGAAGTGCTTTCCCTTTGTAAGTGGATTCTCTGTGGCATGATCAAAATACTCCCGTCTTCCAGCAGGCTCAGCAATGGAAAGGGAACCCCAGATGTCGGCCTTGGTGAGGCGAGGCGTGTGAAATTCAGTGTTTCACGGTGTAAGAGCTTCTGCCTGATGTTAACCCATATATATTATATTATAGTGAAAGTTCTCTGTTCTTGCTTCTTAGGCTAGGGTTTGGTGTACGTGTACTGAGCAGAGGGGTTGTCTTATTTTGTTTTAGTGATCTAAGCCTTTAGAACAGAACCTGAAGGGAGCCAGAGGGCGGGGTGTTGGGGAGGGGGCTGCCACCTCCGGGTACTGTGTAGGTGTTCCCGCTGGCAGTGCCGGCCTGTGTCCCTCACCAGGTCCCCGTTGGGTAAGGGGTGGTATTTCTCCACCTGCTCTAGTGGGGTGGGAAGCGAGGCTCACACATGTTGGTCTAAAGTCAAGGGTTGGTTGGGTGGATCCTGATGGATGCCTGTTAGTTTGTAAGCCCACTGGCTGTTGGAGAGATGCCAGAGGAGCTGGTTTGCTAAGTGATGACCTTGGAGAAGGGTGGACTGAAGTCCCAAGCAGCACTTGGAGAAGCACAGACTTGGGAGACCCTGCCCGACGTTTGGTTCATCGGTCAGGCCGGTGAGGCCACATGTACACCCAGAGAGTGCGACAGGGCTCGTCACATGCCGAAGCCATGGCGGGGAGCCTTGGGCAGCCAAAAGGTGTCTCAGGAGCAGGGCACGAAGACTGGCTCGGCCGTCACTGTGTTTGGAGGGGGAGCTTGCCGAGGGCTCGCTGGCCTGTCTGCCTGGGCTTGGGTGGCCTGAAGGTCCTGCATGGCGGAGAGGAGATCCCCCACTTTCTTCCCAGGCTGGCCGCCTGTGGGGCAGCCAGACGCCAGGAATGGAGCCTGACTGTGTGACGGGAAAGACAGCTGTCTGCTAGGGGAATGGGTCAGTGCACTGCCGAAGGGCCGTGGCCTTGACCTCAGCTCCCGCGAGCTGTGACTTCATGCCTCCTTCCCATGACTGAGGAGTGGAGGGAAGCAGGGGGGGCAGAAGGGAAGGTGGTGTCGAAAGGCCACCTTTCTCTTCCTGCGGCCTCTCTGGCTCACCTCCGTCCCCATGCCAGCCCTGCCTACCCTGGACCTGGGAGGGGGCGCTCTGTGCTCTGCAGGGGGGGGTCACCACAACGGGGCGGGGGAGGGTCCGAGCTGTGGAAGGACGTGGCGGACTCAGAACACCATCCAGTTATGTTTCTGGAAGCCAGTAGGACATGAACGGTAACAGGCTTGTATGTAGTTACATGTTTTTAATATGAGGGAACTAAAACGTTGGATGGTGCTGAGGTTGAGGTGGCCGCTCTAGCACTTGAAGCGAACCTTGGCTTCCGAGTGGCTTTAGGGGAGAGGAAGAGGCTGCCTGAGGGCCCTTTGGGGCTGGAGCAGGGATGTGCGGGCTGCTGTTAGAGGGGTGACCCCACTGGCTCAGGGTAGTCTTTCAGACTTAGGATGCTTCTCAAGTTGGGTTGTGCCTTTTTCCCAGGTACTGGAATGTTCCTTCCTGTTTTTGGTCGTCCGAACTACTTCTGCTGTCCTTAAATTTTGATCCAGCCCTGCGTGTGGTGTGCTTCAGACCAACATTCCATTTGGGCTCGATGGAAGGGTGTGTGTGTGAATGTGTGTGTGTGTGTGTGTCTGGTCATAGGGGTTTTCCCTGGTTTATGATGGATTCTCACAGCCTGGCTTGATAGTTTTCTCACTTATTTGCCTATACACTCTGCAAGCCCTTGTGAGTGCCCAGCCTTCCGTCATGCAAATGTAAAGTCCCCCCTCCCCCAGGGCCTCAGAGTCCTTCCTGGTACACAGAGCATTCAGTTGGCTCAGCCCTGGGGGGAGGTATTTCCCTCCTCCGAGATCGGCCCCCTCATTGTCGTGTCAGTAGCTGGTTTCTGATCCATGATGAGTAGAAAGATTCAGCTTATTTCCTGGACGGGGCGCCCATCTCGGGTCATCGGGGGTTTGGATCTGGAAGTGCTGGTCCCATCTTTGTTTGTATTTTGCATCCAGTGCCTGGAGTCGGTCCGACTCGTCATTGAGGTGAGTGCATGTGGGGCATCGATGGTGCAGTGGTGGCTCTCGGAGCTTATTCCTGGAATGCCTTTGCCCTTCACCCTCAGTCCTGATTGACACCTGGGGCTGGAGCCCACTTTCCAGTCTGGGATATGTAATGAGCTGGTAGAGACCCGAGGGAGCCTTATTTCTCCTGTGTTTTAGATAAGGATCCTGCTAACAGCAACTAAGTTGAAACATTTATTTTGAAAATTTGAAAGTATACAAAACTGAAGAGTATAATGAATCCCTGTATACTCATCACTGATTCAGGAATGTCAAGCTATTTCCCAGGTACCCCGACTGTTATGTACAGAGCACTTAACTCTGCCCTCCTTTTATTACCTTACCACCGTCCCACGGGGCAGAGATTATTTATCTCCATCTTGAAGATGAGAAAACTGACAGGCCCAGAGAGATGAAGTAACTTGCCCAGGGTGGCACAGCAGCAGCCAGCCTTCAAAGCCTGCGCGCTGACTCTCCACTGCGCTGCCTGCACCGTTTCTTAGCTTGTCTGATGTACGCAGTGCGCTGGAGTCAGACTAGAAAGGGGACCCGGAGGTCACTCCGCTTCATTGTTTCTTTTACGATGCTTTTCTTGTAATTTTTCTCTTTCTGTTATTCTTTGGCAGCCAACAGCTGCATGGGTTGGAACTCTCAATTCCATTTGAGCCCTGCGAGGCAGACTGGTGTGCCAAGGGCTGCGTGGTAAAGGGATGTTCTGTCTGTGGGGAATTTAATAATAATAATAAAGCCACCCAAAAGTTTGTCTGCAGAGTTTGAAAGTCTAGAATTGTGCCTGTAATTCTGAATGTCAGTGATAACATATTCCTCCAACAAAAATCTTTTGTTGGTGTGTTTTGAATAATTGCTGTGGTAACTTGAATTTTAATAATATATATGTAAGCTTCGAATGAGTGCTTTTAAAGTACTTAGCCTTTCATAGACATCGTATCCTACGTGGAAATTAAATCAGACTCCTAATTATACAGTTGGCCCCCAACACATGGCAGGGGACTCGGCTACATGCATTCATTTGGAGAGGAGACTTTTTTAGGAGTTTGGAATTAGTCCAGCTTGCTTCAGACATTCTTCCTGTATTTGACCCCCATAATAGTATTTATTTCTGCATTTAAACAGACTTGAAATGAACAGTATTATTGAGGTTTGTAATTCTGTCGTTTTAAGTGCCCGTTAGGAGTTTTTGTTTCTGCTTAAAAATTGAAGCAGTAAAACAGTGCAAACCTGGAGGTGTCACGTTTTTGCTTGTTAAGTGCAGATTTTTGTTCACACAGGAGATGTTTTACTAAATGTGCATAATATCAGTAAAGTTGACATGTAATGTTTTAAAACAGATGGTTCTAATACTAAAGAACAAATCAAGAAACTAACTGATTTTTATGTAACTATTACAGAAGATAATTTTGTCGTATGAGGAGAGTGTTTTAGTAAATGATCCCTCCTGGGTATTGCATACACTAGGTGTGCCTCTTAGGCAGGATCCTTTTCTAAGATTCTTTGTTAAGTGAGCAGAATGAGACTCTCTTATATGTGCAGAGGTGCCTTTGGCCGCACAGGAAGAAAGCCAGGTGTTACTGTGCTGGGGGCTGAGTCTGCCAGAAATCATTGCATACTTGCTGCACCTTAACCTCATCCTGTCGCTCCATGGGCTTCTCCCCGGCCTGCCTTTAGGGCCCGCTGGGCCCCTCGGCTTGCCAGCAGCAAAGGGTGGCAGAAGAGGGAGACTCTGGGTCCTCTGCTGTGAGCTGTAGTATCACTCAGGACAGTGCTTCCTCCCTGATTTGGCCCCCAGGGGTCACATGGCAAGGACTGGAGACATTTGTTGTCACAGCTGGAGGGGTTCCGATGCTGGCATCTAGTGGGTAGAGGTGGGGCTGCTACTAAACATCCTGCAGCCCCTGGAAACCTGTCCCGACCTGGCACCCCCAACAATAGAGAGTTCTCTAGCCCAGAGTGTTGGTGGTGCTGAGAAACTGTGACTTAGAGCAAATCACTTCTAATTCCGTAGACCACTTCCTCATTGCCTCAAAATGGGGGAAATAATAGTGCTTTTCTTAGAGGGTTTTTGTCGCACACTGTGGGAGGTGATACGTGGAAGAGGTTGGTTGTTGGTGATGAAACGCAGTTTAACTTGCCGGAGAAGCCCACAGGGTGGAAGACTGCTGCTGGCCTCATGCAAGTGCAGTAGAAACCCTGCACTGCATGTCCCAGCTGCCCCAGCTGGAGGATGATGCTTAGAATCGTGACTTTAAATAGGAAATATTTTAGGAGTTCCCACTGTGGCATAGTGGGTTAGGAATCCGACTGTGCAACAAATAACAAATGCTAGAGAGGGTGTGGAGAAAAGGGAGCCCTCCTACACTGCTGGTGGGAGTGTAAATTGGTACAACCACTATGGAAAACAGTATGGAGGTACCTCAGAAAACTAAATATAGAACCACAGGATCCAGCAGTCCCACTCTTGGTCACATATCCAGGCAAAACTTTCCTTGGAAAAGACACATGTGCCCCTGTGTTCGTTGCAGCATTATTCACAATGGCCAAGATATGGAAACAACCTAAATGTCCATCGGCATATGAATGGATTAAGAAGATGTGGTATATTTACACTATGGAATACTACTCAGCCATAAAAAAGAACAAAATAATGCCATTTGCAGTAACGTGGATGGAATTAGAGACTCATACTAAGTGAAGTAAGTCAGAAAGAGTTTGTCAATACCATAGGATATCACTTAATATGTGGAATCTAATATACGGCACAAATGAACCTTTCCACAGAAAAGAAACTCTTGGACTTGGAGAGTAGACTTGTGGTTGCCTAGGGAGATGGGGAGGGAATGGGATGGACTGGCAGTCTGGGGTTAATAGATACAAACTATTGCATTTGGAGTGGATAAGCAGTGAGATCCTGCTGTATAGCACAGGGAACTATGTCTAAGCACCTGCGATGGAACGTAATGGAGGCTAATGTGAGAAAAAGAATGTGTATGTATGTATGACTGGGTCACTTTACAGTAGAAGTTGACAGAACACTGTAAACCATCTATGATGGAAAAAATAAAAATCATTAAAAAAAAAAAAAAAAAGAATCAGACTGTAGTGGCTTGGGTCACTGTGGAGGTATGGGTTTGGTCCCTGGCCCAGGAACTTCCATATTCTGCAGGTGCAGCCATAAAAAAAAAAAAAGAAAGAAAGAAAAAGAAATATTTTAACAGGAAGTAGTATTTCTGGCCAAAAGCTGGTTTGTCAGTACTTTCCAAACTGAATAGATGAAGCAGATGAAGCAGATTTCTTCCCCCTAGCACTTTGCTGGGCCTTTACTGTGGTGATTTGCATTACACACTGTGGGGAGGGGGAGTAAGATTGTATGCATTAGGCCATATTTCCTAAATCATTCAACTATATAGAATCTTCTCTTATTAAGCACACAACAGTGTGGTGTTCCACAAACAACACTTTAAGAAATAACAAATGATAACAACTCACTCTCTGTCCACAAATTCTAGTTCAAGGAGGCCTGCAGCGTTCTAGCAGACTGGCTCCTTTGCTTTGTGAATGTCTTGGGAGAGAAGCAGATGGGGGGACCCTGCAGTGGAGGAAGTGGGGTTATGCAGGTCACGACTCCCTGGGGTATGACTTGAAGGCACGTTGGGTCTGCCTGGCATGGCTGAGATGGCACCAGCTGCTGCCCTGCTTGGGGTTGACCTGGGGCACTCAGCTTGGGTTTGTGGGAGGAGCTTCCCCTAAGATGCACTTCTGTGGGTTTGAGATGGTGGCAGTACCCCCCTCCCGGGAATTCTCTTCACTCCCCAGGTGATGATGCCGTGGAAGGTTATTTGATTTCTCCCCTAGGTCTGTGCCATGCTTGTCTCAGGACGTTCTGGCAGGGCTTGGATGGCTGGTGAGCTCCTTTTGGGCCGGCACTTCAGCTAAGGGCATTCGTCTCCAGGAGCTCAGGTTAATGCACAGAGTCAGATCCCCAGGCGTTTGTTCCCAACAAAGAGATTGAGCTCATCTGTATTTCACAGCGATTATAGCAGCAAGGTGGTAGCAGAGACCCAGGTGTATAATAGCCATTGGCCTGCTGAGAACTGCTGCTGGCCAATGATCTGCTTACTCATGTCTTTGACTACTGTGATTTGAAAATATTCCATCTGAATTATAGAAATATGTAAATTAAAAATTGGAGTATTCTAGATAAAACCAAGAGCTCAAGTTTATTGCTTTAAATTGCTCTTCAGTAGTCAGTATATCTTTATACCCCATTTTATTTAGCTGTTCTGTTTTTTCTAACTATTCATTAGTATTGATGTCAGAACAAAATTTTGCATGTCTTTTCCATAAAGAAATTTCAAATATGTGTAAACTTCAAATTCACTCACTGACTGCTTAATGTTTAACCCTCGTTGGCAGCAGTGGTTGACTAAGTAAGGATGGGGAGGTGGGAATGATGGGCCTCTTCCTTCCGGTCTGCGGGCAATAAAGGGGTCCATTGTTGGTAGAGAATTTAAAAACGATGGTAAAGCTGACCAAAAGCCAGCTCCCCCCCCGCCCCCGCTTTTCTTGGCCTGTTAGTCTAAGCAGTGCCAGTGATAAAATACCTTTTCCCCCTCAAATCTCTTGTTGGTCTAGTTTCCGTATATTTGCTGTGAAGCCTGTTGAGGCAGTCATTAGCTTTGATAAGCATGGTCTTTCAGTTCACGGGGAGGCTGTGTTACTGCACTGGGCTCCACACCCGTGGATGAAGCTGTACACATTAGTTGCGAAGGAACGTTCCCGATGAATTGGCCCTGGAGCTCGCCATCTCCAGCCCCTGGTTCTCCTGTGCCAAACAGTAGCTTGAGTCAGGAGTCATAGCACAGTGGTTGTCTTTTTGGGTGACCACTGGAGGTTTCGTTGGTGTTTAAAACAACTCGGGGTGTAATATTGTTGCTTGGTACCTGCAGATTTTAGTTCATACATGAAATATGTTGTCACTAGTTTCCCAGATGGAAGATAGACACCCAGCAGCGAAGTTTGAGAATTCTAGTTGTTCCATGTCCTCACCAGCACCTGGCATTTCTTTTTAAAAAGTGAAAATTTGGGAGTTCCCGTCGTGGCACAGTGGAAATTAATCTGACTAGGAACCATGAGGTTGCGAGTTCGATCCCTGGCCTTGCTCAGTGGGTTAAGGATCCGCTGTTGCTGTGAGCTGCGGTGTAGGTCGCAGATGTGGCTCGGATCTGGTGTTGCTGTGGCCGTGGTGTAGGCTGGCAGTTGTAGCTCCAATTAGACCCCTAGCCTGGGAACCTTCATGTGCCGTGGGTTTTGCCCTAAAAGGACAAAAAAAAAAAAGAGAGAGAAAGTTTCGTTTCACTGTGATAACTCCTAATAGTAGGTAAAGTTAAAAACCCTTGCAGTATGTATCACCAACAACCATCACATGCAATGTAGGTATTGGGGCCGGCTCCATAAATGAGAAAACTGTGGTCCCTCCTCCATCCAAGAGTGAAATGTTAGGTGCTTTAACTGAGAGTGACAGTGGCCCTTTGCTGAGCCACTTGAAAGGAAAAAGATTAACATAATACTGTCCACTTCAGTGAACATGAAGACACAGTCTAGCATAAATCCTTGAGTTCTAAACATCACTTTATATCTGCAGTGTTTCTCTTAAGGGTCTTGCCTCTTTGTTTGGATATTTGCTCCCAACAATCTGATTAATGAGAAATAGAGGAGTTCCTGTCGTGGCGGTTCAACGAATCTGACTAGGAACCATGAGCTTGCAGGTTCGATCCCTGGCCTTGCTCAGTGGGTTAACGATCTGGCGTTGCCGTGAGCTGTGGTGTAGGTCGCAGATGCGGCTCGGATCCCGCGTTGCTGTGGCTGTGGTGTAGGCTGGTGGCTACAGCTCTGATTAGACCCCTAGCCTGGGAACCTCCATATGCCGTGGGAGTGGCCCAAGAAATGGCAAAAAGACAAAAACAAAACAAACAAACAAAATGCAGTACGCTTGTGTACACACACCAGTTACTTCACGTGCAGTAAAGGAATGGAAGAGGGGAAAATGAAAGAATAGAGAAAAATGACCCTGTGGCCGTCGGGATGGGTGGAGCCAAATTGTGGTTTTCGAATCGAGAATGTCTTCCTGGTCTGGAGGAACCAGATTCTGCAGGAAAGAGCAGGTTCTCCTGTCGGCCGCTGGAGCACATCAGTTGTATCTTCATCCTCCAGTTCCAGCTGGGCAGGTGTGTCTGTTTCATCGACTGGCTGCCCATCAAGTCAGAATCTGATCTGTCTCATTGACAAACCCTGTCATTCACAATAGGCTTTCATTAGTGTCCTAAGTGGTGTATGTCTCTTGATCTTAAATGCCACAGAACCATCCTGCCCCGCCACCTTCACGTTAATATGATTGTTGTTCTCAGCCCCGACTCCTTCCTTGGGCTCCGTCTGCCAAGGTGAGCACCGAATGAGCACACAAGCAGCACCCCTAGCATCTCCTGACTGTCTGATCACATCTCTTCTTCTGCATCCCTTTTCCACTTTTAAGTGGATTACGTTGGGCTCCCCCAGATAATCCAGGATAATTTCCCCCTTCTGAAGTCAGTGGATTAGCAACCTTAATTCCATCCCCAGTTTAAATTCCCCTTTGTCGTGTAAGGTAACACCTTCACAGGCTCTTGGGATCAGGATGTGGACATCTTTGGGGCCATTACTCTGCCTACTGCAGGCTCCTTCTGTATTTCCATTGTACTCTGATCTGTGCTGAGTTGTGTAGAAGTTACCTGTTTATAGCAGTTCTGGTTGTGGCTCAGCAGGTTAAGAACCCGACATAGTGTCTGTGAGGATGTGGGTTCGATCCCTGGCCTCGCTCAGTGGATCTGGTGTTGCTGCAAGCTCTGGTGAAGGTCGCAGATGCGGCTCAGATCTTGTGTGGCTGTAACTCTGGTGTCAGCCAGCAGCTGCAGCTCAGATTTGACCCCTGACCTGGGAACTTGAATATGCCACAGGCAAGGCCCTAAAGAGACACACACACACACACACAAAGTTGTATTTTGAATATCTCTGCCTAATGTGGTCAGATTGTCACTCCCCGCATCTATCTGGCTGCCCGGCCTCCTTGTCACGCCCCAGGATGATGTCCACACGCAGGCCTCCTCTCGTGGCTGCCGCCTTCTCTGCTCCCTGTCCCGGAAGCCTCCCGCCCAGCACCGAGTCTGGGCCCTGGAGGACCGAAGTGCTGAGGGGATGGCAGAGCCCGGAGCCCGTGGCCCGCCTGCCTGCCGTGTGCATCAACACAGGGAGCGAGTTTTCTAGGGCTGAGCAGCTTTCCGCAGGGGAAACCAGGCGATTTTGTTTGTTTTCCTCACATGAAAAGGGCGTATGTCTCTCCTGTAATAGGCCTGTTATTTGTGTGTGCAGAGTACCGACTGGGACTAGAGTGCTGGCCTCCCCTCAGCAGAGCTCAGTGATGCGCTCCGTGCCATGCCACAGGCAGAAGAGTCTCCTGTCACACCGGGAACCCTGAGAGCTTTCTCCTGTAGACTGGGGACATTTAACTGGACACAGGATCAGCCTCCAGACTGGTGTTTGAGAGCACCTCAGACCTTGTGGATATGTTGTTATTGGCATGGAAGGCCAGGCCTATAGTGCTCCTGTCTATAGGGGCTCGCAGAAAGCACGTGGAGCTGGAGTCTCACCAACGCCTGGGAGATGTGCCCCTGTCTCTCTTGTCTGATTCCAGCCACATGGATAGCTTCCCTTCCCATTTGGATGCCCTTTCAATGATGCGTATTTGATGTGGGAAGCTTTATAGAGGAAGCCTGGTGGCCTCTGTGAAACACTAAGCACTCTTGCTTATAGTGCAATGAATAGGCCTTTTGTTCAGAATCCCCCTGGTTCTGGGAGGGGAACTGACTCGTTACCTTCTTCCCTCGCCCCCCCGCTTTGGGAAAGAATGTTCAGGGCATCTTGGTTGGTCCCTTTGACTTGGCCTGTTCTCAGAGGGCGAAGACACTTGGCGTCACTGTCGGGAGCCTTGCGGTTGCCGACCTGATTGGATTACTTGAAATAACCTTGTGTGCTTGGTTAAGGGTGTGCTTTGTTGAAAAAGTGTTATTTTTTGTTCTAAGAACTCAAAGAGGTTTTCCTGAGCCCCTCTCTCCCACCTCCATGAGCGGAAGAACTATGGGTAACTGTTTCCAGAGTCCTCCCCTGTTGGTTAGATAATTGGGGTGGGCATATTAGTGGTGCGGTGTGTGCTTAAACAGTGTTTTCAGTGGAGAGAATTCAAGTCATAACGCAAGGGAGTCTCTCCCTCCCCTGGGAGGCTTTCGAAGCGTTTGGAGTGGAATGGTTAATGCCGCACGTTGGGCCATGGAACTGTTGCTGGGGCAACCTTAGCATGAAGTTTCTGGCTCTTGCGCTTTTCTTTTTCATCGGTGCTTTCTTTATTTCTGTTGAGAGAACGAGAAGATGCTGGGGAAGAAAGGAGACTTTTAGGTGTGTGCTTTCGGGAACTTGGACCGAAGCGAACTGTGCTCTGAAGGGCACGCAGGGCTGGTGTGGAGCTGCCCTGGTGGGAGGCCCTTGTGATGAGTGTGTGCCCGTTTTGCGGGGGTGGGGGGGGTTTCTGTCGTGGGCACCGTGTGCTTTGCCCCCTCGGTCCCCGCAGCACTGTGATGCGCCCTGGCCGGTGTGGTGGGAAGCGTGAGGGGGCCTCTGCAGCAGAGCAGGTGCTCCCAGGAGGAGGCTGCAGCGTATTCCTGCCTGGTCCCCTCATTGCTCGGCAGGTGATAACAAGACCCTGGGGGCCGCCAGAGGACCACAGGACACCTTTCCTTTCCAGCACTCTGCCAGTCTTCTCCTCCAGCTGCTATAGCAAAAAGCTGTTTTGCTAGGAGCAGGCTTAATTCTAAATGTCCCGGGTTTTTTTTTTTTTTCCAGAGGGAATGGCTGTACAAGCAAAAGCATCTTCCTTTCTCACTCTGAAGTATTTTTTCACTCAAAATAAGTGAGAAAATGGGTTGAAGGAGATTTATTTTCAGAAGAGAAAAGGAACAAAAAATCTCCAGCTCTGCTCAAGGATGTTGAAGCTGGGATGAGCGAAGGGTTAGGGGAACATGACATTAGAAATTGATTAAAACAAACCGACAGACTGCCTTGTTTCATCATTAATGGCTCAACTTATGCTCTTTCCTTCCATCACCCTGCAGAATCCTGGTTACTGTTTTCTGGTTATGGAACAAAATAAAAATAATGACTCTTTTGCCTTGACCCAGGCTCAGAGATGAAACCAGAAGCCAAATTGACCCTGTGTGATGGCTGATCATTAGGCACAGAAGCAAACTCTGTTGAGAAGGCTCGTGTCTCCCTCAAGGACCGCTAGGCTGTGTGTTACCAGGGACCAGGAGTTACCAAGCTTCTGGCCCAAGTCCAGGTTGGAAGCCGTGATGCCGTGTAGCCCGCCACCTCCATCTGCTGCGGTGGAGAGCCAGCCGGCTTGCTGGGAGGAGCCCCCATCATTACAGTGACAGCTTCCATGCCCTCGCTGCCTTGTCATGAGCGTCCACCCTGTGAGAGTCTGCTGTGGTGAGATGGGTGTGGATGACAGCTGTGGGTGCCACCATGGCAGCTGCCGTTGGTTGTGTGTCTGCCCTGGGGCAGCTGGGCGCAGGGCGGCCAGGCCACACTCACCAAGAAGTTTGAGTCACTGAAGTAACTGCAGGCAGCTGGGAAATAACAGCTGTGAACAGAAAACCAGCTGTTCTCTGGAGGCTGTGCCAGCGTGGCCAGAGCAAGAGGAACAGAGCTGGGAACAGAAAAATGTGCGGTAATGCTGAAGCGAAAAGAGAAATGCCTTCATTTAAACAGATGTACAGATGATTCCCAGGGAGGAAAGACATAATACAGGGAGCACTTTGAAGAACTCACGTTAAAATTATGAAATGCAGATTGAGATATTCTGCTTATATGTAAAAAAGTTGTCTGTGTTTCTTATATATGACTTGAATGGTATAAAAAAGCCAAAAAAGGAGTTCCCGTTGTGGCGCAGCGAAAATGAATCCGACTAGGAACCATGAGGTTGCGGGTTCAAACCCTGGCCTCAATCAGTGGGTTAAAGGATCTGGTGTTGCTGTGAGCCGTGGTGTAGGTTGCAGACGTGGCTCAGATCCTGTGTTGCTGTGGCTGTGGTGTAGGCCTCCAGATGCCTCGCCTGTGGCCCTGAAAAGCAAAAAAAAGAAAAAACATCAACAAACAAACAGAAAAGCCAAAAAAGAAAGAAAGAAAAAAAAATGTTCTATTTTCCTAGAAAGAGGAAACCATAGATGCATGAGAAGCACTGACTTTTCGGAACAGTGTCAAAGCCCAGAGTAAGCAGAGCTCTCACAGATGCTGAAGACAAAACAGGATGGTACAGAGGGTCCTGTGACTTGAGCGTGACCAAAGAAGAGGCGTTCTCACCAAGTGGAAGATGCTGTAGAGCAGGCAGCTTGGTTCTCTCCGATACTCCCCTGCTCACTGTACACTGGCCGGACGGGGGGACCCCACATAGGACAGTTCCTAAGAGAGATTAGAAAAAACCATTGTGTCCCAGAGGCTGAGGGATCACAGAAGCACTGCAGATAATTTTTGAGAAATTGTCAACAGTGGGAGAGGAATGTTAGAAGATACGACAAGTAAAGGGAGAAGAGACAGCTTCTGTGCCCATTGATGGATGAGCTTGACTTTGCTTCCAGGCAGAATGCTAGAAAGGCTGAGGAACAGATGGTTTGTGGATATTTAGAAAGTAAAGCAGAGCTAACTAAGAGAAGAGTTCAAACCGGAGAGGTGAGCGCAAGCCCATCATGCTCACGTTTGAGGGAGTTGCTGGGCAGGGCAGGCAGAAACGTTCTCGAGCCCAGGTTCTCAACTTCAGCTGCACCTGAGTCACCTGCGGGCTTGCTTCTGACTCTGTAGGTCTGGATGGGGTCCAGTATTTGAATGTCTAGAGTTACAGGGGACACTGAGGCTGCTGGTCTAAGAACCACTGTCAAATATTTACTGTTGCTAAATTTGGGGAAGACTTACAACTTTTGGGGGATATAGAAGAGTGTATTGGTTGGGAGTTTTAATGGTGGTTCCTGGAGGTGGGTCGCTTCTGAGTGGTAAATAACCGTATGCAACTTTAGTGTTTTATCCGAGTACCCTGACCCTCGCCATCAAGTGATTCCATCGGGGACTAAGATAATGAAAAAGTATCTCAAATTTGGAGCACCAAAAAATTGGGAGGGATAACTGATGATAGTGAATAGCTGATGTTGAATAGGGGAGGTTTGAATGATCTTGCTGTGTTGGAATGTGAATCAGTAGGACGAGGTAATATTTAGCAGTTATACATATAAAATGTTTGCAGGCTGTTACATAAATACAGGAGGCTTGAAAACAGCTAAAGGATCAAGGCTTAGGGATTTGCACAGACCGCAGAATTGTTCAAACCAAGCTCATGGTGGACTGTATTTTTTCCATCTTGTGGCCTGTTTCCATCACTGTGCTGGCCTGGGAAAGGGAAAGAAAGGCCAAGAGAAGGGATTTCTTCCCCGGTCAGGCTGTATTTAGAGAATTTGTGTACTTCTTGCACCACATTTTAAGATTTTGACAAAATCGAAAGTATGTTTCCAGGGAAGAGATATTTAAAGGGGTATTGACAGACTAGAAGTTACCGAGAAAGACTGGGGGAATGTGGCATGCTTGGCCTTGTGTAAGACATCACGTGATAGTTCTGTGTGTTTTATGTCCTGTCTGTGGTTGAAAGTAGGTCCAAGGCTGAAAAATAAGGGGATGCAAATTTTGCATCAGTGGGAGAATAATTATCTTAAAATGATCTGATGTGAATTTAAAAAGCAGAGAGTGATCCCTAAATGTGGTGCGTTCAAGCTGAGACCAGATGACTTTCCATCGGGATGATCTAGAAAATCTGGGATGGCTTTGCTCTGTAACAACCTGAGGATCTTGCTGGCTTCCAATCCAAACTTTGTCTCTTTTCTCATAAAAGAGGCTTCGGGTGAGCTGGGCCTCTGTGGGGCTCTCCTTGGCCCAGATGTCTTCTTTCTGGACTCCGGCAGAAGGAGCAGCTCCGGTCTGGGAGATGCTGTCTTACGGGAGGGAGAGGGCAGAGTTAAAGCGAATCCGACCCAAACCACACAGCCGTATCCACAGCCACTGCTGACGTGGGGACAGCCATCATGTTTGCAACCATCCCACTGGCCCAGGACGCCACATGCCAGAGTCAGCAAGGTAGGGCAGCGAGCTCCCCCGCAGGTGAGAGCACAGGGCCAGATGGTCAGAGGCTGTAACGCTGTCCACCGAGCACACACCGAGTGCTTACAACCACGGGCATTGTGTGTGCTGAGGCATGGCGGATTCAGAGATGGATAGAAACAGCCCCTTAAGGAGCTCAGTCCAAGAAGGCAGAAGGACTTCCCCTGTAGTTTACAGCATAAGAAGGCAGAAGGACTTTTAATCAAATAAATTACTCTGCTGGAGTTGCCATTATGGCTCAGGGGTTAACGAATCCAACTAGGAACCCCGAGGTTTCGGGTTCCATCCCTGGCCTCACTCAGTGGGTTAAAGATCTGGCGTTGCTGTGAGCTGTGGTGTAGGTCACAGACGTGGCTCAGATCTGTTGTTGCTGTGGTTGTGGCAGAGGCCGGCGGCTATAGCTCTTGTTAGACACCTAGCCTGGGAACCTCCATATGCTGTGGGTGTGGCCCTAAAAAAAGACAAAATAACTAAATAAATTACTGTGCAACTTGATGGTTGCAAAAATAGCAGTACGTCCCAAGTATGGAGGCAGCAGAGATGAGTGATTATGAGGATGGCGGATTTCTTAGGAGTTCTCTTGTGGCGCAATGGGTTACGGATCTGGTGTGTTGTTGCTGCAGTGGCGTGGGTTGCTGGTGTGGCACGGTTTCAATCCCTGGCCCAGGAACTTCTACATGCCCCCGGTATGGCCAAAAAAAAAAAAAAAAAAAAAGAAAGAAAAAAAGAAAAAGAGGAAGAAGAGGAGTATTCCTAGAGGGAGGGAACTGTCTAGCCTGGGTTTTGAAGATCGAAGAGTTTGCCACGTGGGTTGGAGGATGAGGGTGGGCTCATAGGTTAGGGACAGCGCAAGTGAAATCAGAGGCGGGGAACAGTGGGCTGCTTCATGGAAGGAAAGACTCTTTTCTTCACTGCTGTGTCTTCTGTATCTGGAACAGTGCCTTTGGTTATTAATTAATTAATTAATTAATGGTCACATCTGTAGCGTATGGAAGTTCCCAGACCAGGGACTGAATCTGAGCCACTGCTGCAACCTCTGCTGTGGCTGTGGCAGTGGTGGATCCCTTAACCCACTGTGAGTCCACAGTGACTCAGGCTGCTGACCCTTCCTGCCAGTTCCTTAGCAGGAACTCCTAAAATTTTTTAAAAATCGAAGTATAGTTTATTTACAATGCTGTGTTAGTTTCAGGTGTACAGCAAAGTGATTCTATGTGTATTCTTTTTCAGATTCTTTCTCATTATAGGTTATTTCAAGATTTCGAATATGGTTCCCAGTTGTTTGTCTGTTTTATGTATGGAGGGGTTATCTGTCAATCTGAAACTCCTGATTTATTCCCCCTTCCCTTTCCCCTTTGGTAACCACGGCTTTGTTTTCTGTGTCTGAGTGTCTGTGTTTCTTTTTGAACGAAACTTTATTGAACGATCTATTAAATCTTTTGGTCTTGTGTTGGAGGGGTAAGAATGGAGGAGTAAGAGAGGCAGACACCCAGGACGTGATTTTGAAGTCATTTTTCGTGTTATTCTTGGGGATTAGATTAGAAGAGGCAAGACTGGAGCTGAGGAGATGAGTTGCAGGAGAGAAGTAGCCTGAGGGACAGTAGGAACGGATGACATAGAGCCGAGAGCTACTTAGGGGATGGAAGTGGCAGGGCTCAGTGGATGCTGGTGCAAAGATCACAAAGAAGAAAGAAGAGAAAGGGAAGGAAGGTGATCGATTTTAGGGGTGTGTTTAGAGTTTGAGGTGACTGTGAGACTCTCAGATGAAGATGTGCATGGGCCGTGGGGTCTACGTGGTTCCGCCCTAAGAAGGCTGCTTGAGCTCCATCATCTGGTAAGTGGTCCTTACGCCACGAGAGTGAAGGAGATTGCCCAGTGGGACTGCGTAAGGTTTGAGGGGAAAAGGGCCAGGACAGAAGCCTTAGGAGCATCTGACTGCCCGTCACTTTGCTTTCCACCAGAAACTGACATGACGTTGTAAATCAACTATACTGCAGTTTAAAAAAAAGGACTGAATTTAGTCTTCTGCCTGTTACTCAGTCAGTTCTCATCACCGTCGTCATTGTCAGCCTGTAGCAGTGATCTGCTTTCTTCTTGTGCCAGCAAGGCCATCGGCCCTTTGTGTGTGGCTATGTCGACGACTAATAAATTATCCTCAAGTCTGTTTAGAGTTCTCTTATCTATGTGGGGTGGGGGTGAGTTGATGATGGTCAGTCTCCACTAAAATGTTTGAGCATGTTTTTCTTTGTTTCAGTGAAAGGTAAAACCTAGTTCCTTAGATGGGTTTGTAAAATGCTGGGTGTTTCTGGTTGTTACAGTTTTGATTTTTGGTGCTTACCTTATGAGCCTCCTCTCAGGCATTTGAGGAAGTAGATCTGCATCTTTTAATTATGTTAATTTATGTTAACTTGGGTGCTCCGAGAATAGGGAAGGATGCTGCTATCAGAGCTGACCTCGTGGTGCTTTGGGACGCAGGGAGATTTTACTCCAGGCCTCAGAGTCTCAGCGTGTCTCCGGGAGACAGAGCCAGGCGAGCGAGGAGGAAGCTCCCAGACGAGTTCACCTCTCCAGCAAGCCCTTCTCTTTTCTCATCAGCTGTTTCCAGAAAGCCTTTGGGAAGACGATGCGTGACATTCAGCTGTACCATTTGCTGTCAGTCTAAAAAAGCTGTAAACCCGTGGCTTTTTGGAGTGTCTTCCTTAGGAAAAAAAAAGTCATCCAGTAAAGTTTGAGGTGGAGGTTGCTGGGTGTGAAGTGAACTTTGTGGTAGACACAGAATCACTTGCTTCAAGTTAGGTGAAGGACTGAGAGTTTATGCACCAGAGGACCCCCTGCCTGCAGACACTGACGTCTGGGAGCAGGGAAGTGGGTGCTTTCTCCTCTGGCCTGGCCCGGGGGAGTGGAGGGGGTGTTGAATGAGCTTGGCCCACACCCTGCAGGTGCCTCATCTGCCCACCCATTGGGATAGAGGAACGTAAGGCCTGGGAAAGCCTCGTGGCTTGATCGCTGCCTCTTTCTGGGGACGCCTACTGTGCCTTGAAGCTCTCTGCCTGGGAGGGAGGAGCCGGAGCGACAGGCTGGGAATGTGGCCTTGTTGGAGCCTCACAAGGTGCCGCCTCGCCTGTTTTCATAGAGCAGGTGTCACGGCCACGTGCTGCAGGCGGAGTTACACCTCTGGAGCTCGTCTGCACACAGGTGTGGTCATGGGCCTGCGGAAAAATGTGACACATGGGGCTCAGGGTGGAGAGCACGCAGGCGTGGGAGGCGCGTGGGACAGTGGAGGGTGGAGAAGGGCAGCAGAGGGGTCCCTTGTGACCCTGGAGCCTGACCAGCTGGTGTGGCACCAGCCCACCGCTTCCTCATGTGAGACCGAACCCAGGCAGTTTATTTTGTTACTCAGTTTCCTCCTGGATGGAAAAGGGGTAGTAATAGTGGTTACGCTGTGAAGTGGTTGTGAGTTCAGGCATGTCTTGATGTACCGCAAGGGCTCAGGTGTGTTATTACTGTTATTCGGGAATTCTTGAAGAAAGCTTAATAAAAAGTAGGTTGAGGTTAATCATGAGGCGCCTCTAATAAGATGCGATGCTAAAGAATTTGGACCTAATCCTGTAAAAGTCTTTAAGAAATTAAGCAAAGAGGTGGCGGGAAGAAGCGTTTTAGAGATGTTGGAACACTGGTAGGGTGGTCCCGGATGGACCTGAGACGGAAGACCCACTGGGAACCTCTTGGGATCATGAATGCAGGTGCGCACAGGGCAGTAGCCATGGGAACATTAAAGAGAAGCTGGGTTGCATCCGACCTTTCCCTTTCTTTGTGGTGTTAGAAGGGGTTACATTAGAGCTTGAGAGAGCGACTGAGTGAGTAGCTAATTGGGAGACTCTGAAACTAGACCCTCTTGGACATACCACTCACTTTAGTTTCATCCTTAGACATTTGTGTGTATGTGTGAACTACATATGATGCTTTAGATTTTGATGCTTTCCCATCATTGTGACTGTCTTCATTCTGCTGAAGGCAGGAAGTAGGTTGATTGATTACTAATTCCTAGTCTTTCTAACTCAAAGAAGAAAGAATCACGGCTGTCATTGTTTGGTCCTGCAAATAATTTCTTCCTTATTCAATTTTATTTTTCTCTACAGGAAAAGTTTCATGACTCCTGTTCTTAATTTTCTCTTGTTCTTCTTTGAAGCTCTATGCCTGAGCGTACCTCATTTTTTATCCTGTGCCCTCTCTCTTTTATATAAAAGAGAGATAAAATAGATAAAATAGCAGAAGTATTGTCCACTTTTATAGATAAAGTAGTGGAAGTATTATCATGTATATAAATTCCAGACATTTTCATTTGAACCGCTTTGCTCTGGAGAAACCTTCATCCTGCTTTATCTTCCGTTCGGATGTGGGACCATGTACAGCAGCGTGTGAGTGATTGAGTCCCGCTCTGGGGAAGCAGGTTCTGGCATTGTTTGCCTCGTGTGCGGTGGAGACTGGCCTGTGCAGTCCTGCTCCCGTGGCCCTGATGGGGAGGAGAATCTAACTAGCTTGAGAATCGAGGTTCTCCTGTGTTCTGGGTCTTTCTCACTGGCGGCCTCTTCTTGTTTCTTGAGAAGGTGTGAAGCTTTTGGGATGATATTTTTATGCCTGTCCCTTGGCACAGGTAGCTTTTTGGTGACTTACACTTACTCGCCCGGTATATTCCATTTGAGGTTTAAAGAAAGATGAAATGGCTGGGGTGCAGTTTAAATGAGGTAAGACCCACACCTGTGATGGGGATTCTGGAGAGTGGGGTGTTGGATCCAGGATCCCCTAATCTGGTCCCTGATCATCGAATTGTGAGGAAAATCACTATTTTACTTTAAAAATCTCATTCGAAAATAAAAACAGCGTCTCACCTGAAAAATAGAAACTGAATGCTAACTAAACTTTAAAAAAGATTTAGCTCTAAGCTGCAAAAACAGATGCTTTCTTTTGGCAGCTTTGCTTGTTAAAACCTAAGCTGAATGTGAGTGGCGAATAATTCTTAACTATTAATTTGGAGTCTAGATGAAAATGAGCCTGAAAATTCTCATTTCAAAATCTTATTTGGCTGACAGAGGTGAAAAATATATCATTGTTTATTGATTCAGAATCATACCCTGTAGCATTTGAAGCCGTATCTGAACATGTCACGGGCAGAGGTAGAGTTGCATATTTCCTTTTCTTTCTCTTTTTTTGTCTTTTTGTCTTTTCTAGGCCCTCTCCCTCGGCATGTGGAGGTTCCCAGGCTAGGGGTCAAATTGGAGCTATAGCTGCCAGCCTATGCCAGAGCCACAGCAACGCCAGATCCGAGCCGTGTCTGCGACCCACACCACAGCTCACGGCAATGCCGGATCCTTAACCCACTGAGCGAGGCAGGGGATCGAACCCGCGACCTCATGGGTCCTAGTCAGGTGTGTTTCTGCTGCACCACGACGGGAACTCCTCCACTTATTTCTGAATGACGCAGGCCGCCGAGTTGATGGGACGGGGTCTGGGGACCTGCTGAGGACCCGAGCACAGCCGCAGCACAGCGGCACTGGACAGGCCCCCTCGGGAGAAGCCCGCTTCCTGCTTCTCCGGGGTTGGGTCATCTTTCCAAGGAAGGGACATCCTTCGGGTGGGCATTCGTGGTTTCAGGGAGGTTTCGTTACCTTCTCTGGTGGAGGGCAGACAGCCTCGGTGTGTGGTGCTGCCCTGACTTTAACTCAGTGAATGCCACCTCTTTGTCTCCTGCTGCTCAGCTGGAGGCAGGTGTACGGACCGGTGCCTTTCAGTGCCAGCCAGGTGCCCTTTCCTGACATTCTGCACCCCGACCTTGACGCCCCAGAACTTGCTCGTCCCCCTCCTTGTCTCGTCTGCGGCGAGTACCTTTCTTTTGATTCCCTGTGGTACTTAAAAGAGTCAGGGGGTTCTTGTCAGGGATTTGGTGTCATGCCGCTTTGGCTTTTCCCCCCTAGAACCGTCCCGCTAGTCTTACCTAGGGGCTGCCACATTCTCCCAGCAGGACCCCGACACCCTGGGGCCTGGGTGACCTTTCCCTCTAGGTGTGGGCGGCCCCAGCCCGTTCTCCGGAGCGTGGTCACTCGTCCTCAGGCAGGATGCCCTTTTTCCTGTCTGCTGTCCTGTCCACCTGGCGCCCTGGGTTTAGTCAGGCCTCTGCTCTCCCCTGGAGTGTCTGTCTTAGTAGCAGCAGCGGCATTGCACTCGCTATGGGCCGGGCGCGTTCTCAGTCTTGGCCGCATTTGACCCAGTCCTCATCATGGCCTTGTGAGGTATGTCATCCCTGTGTGGCAGGCGGGATGACAGAGGTGCAGGGACAGTAGGTCACTGTCCCAGGTCATGGGGTTGCCGAGTCGAGGACTTCGGGTTTGAACTGGAGCCAGTTCTCTTACCACTCCTTTATACTGCTCCCAGGGTTTTGGCCCTCTGCTCTCTGGAATCTTCTTTCCTTCTGGCCCAGTGGTCCCTGATGGGTTAGTCCCTTCCTATGCATTCAGCCGCACGTTAATACAGGCAGATGTGGTGTTTTGGAAAAAGTCTTGGGCTTTGGATAAGACTGAGGGTCCTGGCTTCAACACTTGCCTGACTGTGTGGCAGGCTTCCCTACCTCTCTGATCTGTTTCCTGGTCTAACCCATAGGTATTTGAGAGGATTGAATGTAAGTGACAAGGTGCTTGGCACATAATAGATGTTGAGAAAATGGCAGTTGTTATGGAAAAGTTGAGAACCATTATTGAGGAATATGTTCATCAATTCTGGTTTCTAATAGATGGGGCCAAGAAGAGACTTCTCAGTTTTCATTCATCTGGCGACAAAGCAAAGCCCCCACTCCCACCTGGCGCTACTTAAAAGCTAAAAGGATAGGAGAGAATTTTTCCCTTCTAGACAAAATACTTTTAACATTAGTTAAGTATGAAAATACTGGTCTGTCTTTTGCAATTTTTTTTTCTTGTTTACTTTATCTCTTTAAAAAATGTTGACTCATTTAATGTCTAGCTAGAGTAAAGGCCCTTAAATTTTCTTTCTCTTAAAGCACAATAAAATAGTATCTGCTTTCATCTAATTGCAGTCTTTGAAACTGACTTCAGATTTTGTTAGGTGGCACTAAACCCTCCGCAGTTACTGCTTTAATTAATGGGCATGAAAAAGCACTTGATTGGTGAACCTCTATTTTGAGCGTGCTTTGTATGCACAACCCCCCACCTCCCCCACCTCCTAAAATAAGACAGCCCTCCTCGGGGGCTGTTTCATAGGCCGATGCTTGCCTTTAATTCAGTTCAGCTTTCTATAGATAGTCTTCTTTCATTTATTTAATAATTTTCTACTGAAAGAGGCTTTGGGGGGGGGCACGTGAGGAGGATGTTAGTTACAAGCAGCAGGTTATCTGGGTACAAACTCGGGTCTCTCAAGGAGCTGTCCTGGGTGGGCTGAATGGTGGGAGGGGTTGCGCCTTGGTTTCCATGCCTGAGTCCTTTTGGAGAAGCGTTCAAGGAAGAACTTTGGCCTGCCTTAATTCCCGGGGTCCTGGCCATGGCCAGATGAGGTAAATGATTACAAATAGCAGAACTCTTCACAGACGTACTCCTTTGAAAATCTCCACATCTGCTTTTTCTGAACTCCAGGAAGGCGGCACTTTTACCAAAGGTCACCTTTCGGTTACCTAACAAACTCCTGGAGTAAGCATGATGCTGAGTGAAGAGTCCCCCTTCAGCCTGGAGATGAGAAAACCGAGGCAGGGGAGGGGACCCGCGTGCCGCTAATGTGCCTGGAACAAGGTGGCGGAGCAAGCAGCGTGCGGGGCTGGGCCCTGCAGCCAGACAGCCTGGCTCCCTCCACATCCCGACCTGCCCGGCGTGGGGAGTAACCCACCTCCTGCAGAGCAGCTGTGAGATTTGGGCGAGTTAATGCACGTTGCCCCCGCCGCATGCACATAAATGTGAGCTATTTATTATGTTATAATCACGGTAAATAACCCCTTGCATCTCCGCAGTCCTCTGTGGCTCGCAGAGTGTTTCCTCACTCGTCCGACGCTCACAGCATCGTCTCGAGGCGGTGTGTCTGCTGTTAGTGAGGGCCGGTCCACGGCCGCCCAGCGCTCAAGTGACCTGAACAGAGCCTAGTCTCAGGAATGTGTATGTCCCCAAATGTGTCTGAGTAGACACATAGAGGTTATAGAATTCCTGCTTTGACACTCACAGATTGGGTGATCTTATTTTAGTTTTTTGACTGTGCCTAAGGCATGCAGAAGTTCCCGGGCCAGGGATTGAACCCATACCACAGCTGCTACCTGAGCCACAGCAGTGACAACGTTGGATCCCTAACCCACTGTGCCACCTGAGGACTCCTGCGTTGTGGGATTTTAGAAATTTCCTTTGCTGAGAACCTGTCTACCTTTCGGTAGAATTCTAGAGAAATGTCTAATCCGTGTTGTCCTCTGGCTACGTGGGCTTGGAAGGTACAGCATTGGTTGTAAGAACAAAGAGAAATGTGGCTCCTTCCCAGCCTGAAAACTGGCTGGAACCTCAGCTCTGGGGTTTTCCTGGGTTCTGCTGAGGTCCCGATGCTCCAGGAGCAGTGTGCAGTCACGCAGCCTGGGCGCATGGCAGGCACACGCACATGCCGATCTGCTGCCTTGGAGATTGCAGGCTGGTGAGAGGGGCTCCCTCCAACCAGGATGGGCTTGGGGTCACAGTTCCCATTTACTTGACTTGCTCTTCGTTGTTCTTTCCCGTTTTGGCCGGGAACCTTGCATGGCCTTAAGATGATTGCATTGGCATCATGTTAAATTAAAAGTTGTTCCATTATTGGCACAGCCTGATTGGAAGGTAACTGGTAGTATCTGTTAAATTTACTTAGGCCCAGTGACCCAGGAATTTCCATTCAAAAGCATATATCCTGGAAATACTTGTACGTATTTGCAAATGTCTAGGGCCCTCATCATACGTTGTTTATTGGAGATGGGTTAAATAACTCAGGTACATTCCTAGAAGGAGATGTTGTGGTTGGCTTAAAATGAGTTTTATAAGTACTAATATGAGAGTGTATCCAAAATAGGTCAGAAGGGCTCACTGAAGAGCAGGAAGATAGGAAGGGTCCAGTTCCTAACACGGAGGATGAGTGTGCAGGGAGGAAGAAATGAATGATGGGGTCCAGAAAGCGTTTGTTTTATGTGGTTCAGTGCAGCAGGATACCTGAGTGGAGGGAGAGTGTCGTCACGCCAGAGGACTTTCCACTTTGTTTCCACTTTGTACATTTTACCTTTCTGTGTTGTGTAAACGTTTAAATAGCTATAGGGTTGCTTTTGCAGAAAAACGGAAACTCAGCCAGCCTTGACCCTGGGTGTCTTCTGGGAGGTTACTTTCTTCTTCATGCTGCTGAGAGAAGGCCCTGCGGCCTGCTGTCCCCTGGGGACGCTCAGCCTTGGGATCCGCCAGAAGCACCAAGAAGCCTGCTCGGTTGTGTCACATCAGAGAACCTCGCTGGGTTAAAACCCTGGCTCCTCCTCCCCCTCCACTGCCCCAGCACACACCTGTGCACACGCACACCCGTTCACACATTCCACACACACTGAGTAAGTAGCCTTTGCTCTGAAACCTTCTCTATACACATGCTGCGTTGCCTGCTTTCCCGCTAGGCAGCAGGCTCTTAGAAGGTCTGATAATGAAGAAGGAGACAGCACAACTACAGAGAAGTAAACCGAGGCCTCAAAACCCACCACAAATCAGACTCCACCGGGCATCAGTGCACGTAGCCCAACGTGCCTCAGTGGCCGCTTTTCGGGATTTAACGCCCAGTCACTGGGAGTTTATCACGATGACTTTGAACAGACGTCAGTAACAGGCAAAATGCTGTTTCAGATACTCCGTTTAGGAAGGCAGGATTGTGTGCAGTACATTTTAAAAAATGCTCTTAAAATTTCTTTCGTAGTATAATATATTAAAGCGTAAGCTATCTGGAAATTCTCTGATGCTAAGCCACTGGTTTCATTGACTTTAAAGCCAATATCCATCTTCCTGGGACTCTTTGTCTCAAAAATAAAATGTTAACTTGAGGGCAGAAATCTTTCCAGAAACCCTTCCACCCTAGTACAATAGACAAGCACTCTGACAGAAAACACTTCGCAATTTTGTTCTGAGGAAGGAGCCAGATTTCTGCCCGCCTGTGTGTCACAATAGGCTTTGTGGTTCCTTCATTATAATTAGATTGAATTGTAATGAGGAGAAGCCATTGTGCCCTTGGGGCTTCCTGTCTTGGCCCAGACGGACGGAACCACAGTTGCAGAAACCATTTTTAAGATACATTGGTGCGCTCTTTGAAGGTGTATCTGTGCCCTGTGCTGAGCAGATATAAGATGCTTTTAAGATCTCAGGCTTCGTGTTAGTAATTAAATGCAATGGACCCTATCACAAATTTTTTAAGCATCATTGAAAAATCCACTGCTCAGGCTGTGGCACCACGGCACACATTGTGACATGGCATGAATTTTGTTGGGGGACATAGTTGGTGCCTTGATGAATAGAGACATTAAAATCTTAGAATGAAGAACCGGGCCCCTGGTGGCCTGTTATGGCAGTGGGCTGGGGTGGCATGCTGCCTGGAGGCTACCCCAGGGCCCAGCAGGCTCCCCGGCCAGGCCAGCTGTGCCATCCACCAAGCCTGAGGTCCACCCCAGACTCATTGAATTGGGAGCTGTTGGATTGGATCCAGATGTCGGTTTCTTGCTTCCCAGGTGAGTCTCCCGTGCAGCCAGGTGAGTGTGGCTGCTTAGGATGGATGGGATAGTGGGCAAGGAGGAGGCCCTCATGTCCACCACTCAGGAAACTAGTGAGGCTTTTCTACTTGACACCTGCACACATGGTATCATAAATTAAAAAGGGAAGGAAGAAAATGGAAAACTGAGGTTGAAACATAAAATGAGACAGAAGTGAGGCTTAACTCAATGTCAGAAGACCTGAGGATCTGCTGTGACTGGGGTCACAGCAGCAGCCAGTGTCCCGGGACTCTCCTTGGTTTCATGGTAAACTGGTGCTTCCCAGGCCTGATCCCTTTAGGTACTAGGGCTGGCAGCGATGGCCTGGAGCTTCACTGTTTGCATGTGCACCTGTGTCCTCGTGGTTTGAACCTGCCTGGTCAGCGCCCCGTGGATCACTGGAACAGAGAGAGCCCGTGCAGCAGACAGAACAGCAGGAGTACCTTAAATATCAGCATTTACAAACAGCGCCCTGCAGGGAAGATGGAGTCAAGGGTGGACAAGAATAACAGTCTGTCTGCATCCGTTTCTGAAAATCTAGAAAAGACAAGTCTAGTTGCAAGTGACAAAGCAGATCGGGGTTTGCCTGTGGGCAGAAGTGAAGGTGGTGCGTGGGTTGGGAAGCAGGCACATGAGCAGATTTGAGATTATGAAAATTCTGTATTTCTTGATTATGATTTTTGCCCCACGGTATATAAATTTGTCCAGACTCATCGAAATGTTTGCTCAAAATGGGTTTGCATTTAATTTTATGTAAATTACCTTAATGAAGCTGAAGCTGATATTTGGAAAAGCGGATGGGGTGAAGGTGGATGAGGAGTAGCAGTGTGAGCACAGGCTCTTGTGTTGCTGTGCGCTTGGGTTTGTATGTCATGGGCATTTTCCCAGGGAGGGACATGGTTATTTTCTCTGTGCTTAAAATACTTGCTTCCTAAGTGCATGTTGTAGTTTTCCATCCAGGCCAGCAAGGGTGCAAAAAAAAAAAAAAAAAAGAAAAGAAAAGGAAAAAAAAAGCTAGTTTCAAAAAACTTACAATATAAATTATATGACTATTTGTAGTTCTTTTTCCCCTTCTTTTTTTTTTTTTTTTTTTTTTTTTGCCTCACCCAAGGTGTATAGAAATTCTGGGACCAGGGGTTGAACCTGAGCCACAGCAGTGACAACGGCTGGATCCTTAAACCACTGAGTCACCAGGGAACTCCATTCTCCCCCCTTTTTTGACACATGTGACGGCCTGAGAATTCACTCCGTGATGGAGATGGATCTTCGAATACACCCCCTGTGCTAGCTCCCTAGCTCTGTGTGTGGCCAGGGCCTGCCTTGGCATAGAAAGACTAATTTAGCTAAAGGTGGTATTTTTTTCTCTTTAAAAAAAAAGGCAAAACATTTTTCTTTTCAAGCTCCTGTTGAGCTCATGATGGCTCTAGTTTGGCAGAAGTCTGGTAAAGTTGAGAGAAGAGATTATGGGTCTGCAGGTGAGTTCCCACTGTGGTGCAGCAGGTTAAGGATTCAGCATTGCCACAGCTTGGCATAGGTTGCAAATGCAGCTCAGGTTTGATCCCTGGCTCAGGAACTTCCCATTGCCGCAGGTGTGGCCAAAAAAAAGGAAAAAAAAAAGTTGCAATGATAGGATGTTCTGGAAAGCCTCTGGCAAGAATTAAATAATACGTGTAAAACCTTTGGTATTATGCTTGGCACCTAGTAAGTGTTCTGTAAACGTTAATGAGTGTTTGTGGGCACATGCAGGATAATATTGTTGGTACACACATTCTCCGTAGATGTAGGTGAGGGAGACTTGCTGCGGCCGCGGAAGCGTGTGTGTAAATCAGCAACATAGGTTACAGGGAGGTTGAGATCAGCTTCTAGGATTTGCCGGGAAAAAGGTTTAGTGTGAGCAGGAGCCCGTCAGAGGTCTTGGTAAACAGGCTGAAAGCAAGTCTTAAATGACACCCTTCATTGAGAGCTAAGGAACGGCCCCCAGCCAAGTGCTGCCAGTTGCCAGCTGTGAGGGAACCTGGCACCGCAGGCTGTGTCCTGGACCGCAGCCCCTCCCGGGCCTGGTAGCAGCCACTTCGCCAGGACACAGCCCTTGCCTGCTTTTGGCGAGATGCCTGCTGGTGCCTGGTGGCAAAGGTGGGGAAAGTCACTTTCACGGTTTGCGGGAGTGAAATTGGACCACTTCCCTCGATTGGCTCGTTCTTTCTGGACGTCTGTCAGCACCCTCTCCCTGATTATATGTTATTCTTTTATTCATCTCATCGCTGTTTATTATGTACTTAGTACATGCCAAACTTTGGGGTAAGTGGTGAGCAAACACCGCGTGGGTGCTGTGACTGGTGCCGTCTTGTTCATGGTCAGGAGGGGCAGGTAGAGCTGAGCACTTGCTGAGTTTGGCAGGTTTCACTGCCGACGTGAGGATGGCCCGGCTGAGGGCGCGGGGTGGGCAGGTCCGGGCTGGCGCGGGGCCTTTTGCGTGGAGGGGAAGGCGTGTGGACTGCTGCCTGCTGACCAGGAGCTGCAGGAAACCAGTGTGGCCGGAGCGGGCGGCGGGGCAGTGATGGAGGTGGGCAGGGCCAGGTGAAGCACGTGTGGGCCGTGGTAATGCGCTTGCTGTTTACACGCGGAGCTGTGAGAAGCCACTGATGGGTTTAGGGCAAGAGGAGCACCGGTCAGGACTGGAGCGTAGAGTGGAACAGTCTGGATGGGACACGCGGAGGTGGCGTGCAGCTGAGAGACCACGGAAGGTCAGGCTAGGTGGTACCATAGAAGGATGTGAGGGGACCAGGTCTGGTCTGAGCGGTGGCGTGGCGCTTCTGCTAACCTTGGGGAACACTGGAGGAGGGCAGGAAGGCCCGGGAGCAGGAGCTGCCTTTGAGATTCCAAGTGGACACGGGGAGGAGGCGGTGGGCAACCTGGCCTCGGCCTGGGGGAGACGTCCTGTACAGGAGCTGCCCCAGCAGGGTGCGTGTCGGCGGGGTCGGGAGGTGGCTTGAGCACAGCAGACATTTCATGGCAGGGAGGGGAGGGGGAATCTGAGGGAGCCTGAGAGGGAGGGGGAGGCAGCAGCTGGAGGAGACCCTGGAAGGAGAGGAAGGTGTGATTCAGAGGGTTCTGCAGAGCCTCTGTGCTTCCTTGCACTCGAGCCCTGGTGGCCTGAGAGAGCCAGGGTGAGGTGGGGTCAGCGGTGAGGCTGAGCCGGGGAAGGGCTGGCTGTGGCTGCAGGTGGGCTTGGGATGGAGATAGGGGATGAAGGGCAAGTTTCTCCTCCTTTTAAAAATGAGAGGGACCTGAGTGTGTTGAAGTGTGAATGAGGAGACGTTCAGCATCCACGCAGGAGTGAGAAGGGGAGTGAGAAGGTTTCAGAGATACTGAGAAGGCCTGGGATCCGGTGAAGGGTTAGGCTGGGCTGGGTGGTTACAACGGATGCGGTCTCGTGTGCCGGTGACTCTGCCTCCTCTCTTTGTCGATGCGATGGTGTTTCAGGGCCCAGTGTCATGCCCTCCCCTTCCAGTCCCTGGGGGAAGAGGCTTCTGTTTTCCTTAGTACCGTGGCTTTTGTGACAACACGAACTGTTTACAAGATTGAGATGCACATTCTGTCCTTCGCTCCCCCACTGGCTGTGCTCCGTGGGTTGAAGATCTGGTGTTGCCAACAAACTGTGGTGTAGGTTGAGGATGCAGCTTGGATCTGGTGTTGCTGTGGCTGTGGTGTAGACCAGAAGCAGCAGCTCTGATTTGACCCCTAGCCTGGGAACTTCCATATGCCACAGGTGCGGCCCTAAAAGGAAAATAAAAGAAAACATTTTGGGTGGTAGAGCATGCTGTCTTATTCTTAATAACTACTGTATTGTGGTTTTTCTTATATTTTCTTTTAAAATACCAATTTTGGAGGCAAGTTGCTGTGGCGTTTTAGCAAAGCACTGTTTTATTTCAAAGCGATCATTAGATACCAGTGACTAAACCACAAAGAACAAATGGCATCATTTGTCCATTGTGGTTTTTCTTGAAGAGGGACTGAGAGTCAAGCACAGATAAATATGAATATAAGGGGAATCGCATCCCAGGATGCAGTGAAATTGATAAAACCCCTCCTCGTGGCCTTAACATCTTAAAAATCTGTATCCTTACTGTTGAGTGTTAATTAGAACATCAGCTTGGTCATTCCCTAGCGCTTGGACTGGAGATCTTACCTTACATCAGTTTCCATATTTAAATGTCACTAAGCATTCATTGGTGACATTCGACAGTGAATATCGTCCGCTGGAAGTGGCGCTGCTGCGTGCAGGGCAAGTCTGAGGAGCTGTTTCGGAGCCCTAATTGGATTTGTTTTGTCGTCATGCTCCATGTGGTCGGATAGTCTGCTCGGCCCTGGTGCTGGGTCTGTCAGAGCACCGTAACTGCTCAGCAGTGTCTGCTTAGGTTTCCGGAGACATCACGGTGTGTACCGTTCACACGAAACAAAGTTCTCATCTGATGGACTTTGATTTTTAAAGACCTAATATGTCTGTGTTTTTGTGCAAATACCGTGCATATGACGTGTCGATCATGCATAGAAGAGACGGGTGTTGGGAAGTTTAATTTTACTTCCATGCTAAACCAGTCTGTCTTTGGTCAGGCCTTGCTTTTGGGGTCTGCGAGAAGGAAAGACCAGCCCTGCGGACTCCATCCGTCCGGCGCGATTCCCGCGCGCCAGGCTCACTGCCCGTGTGCCAGGTTCCTGACCCGCGTGAGTGAGAGCGATGAGCCCGTTCTTTTCACAGCTCACGGCAACTCCGGATCCTTAACCCACTGAGCGAGGCCCGGGATCAAACCTGCATCCTCATGGTTACTGGTCAGATTCGTTTCCCCTGAGCCACAGAGGGAACTCCCAGTTTCCATGTTTATGCTGACAGTTTGATTTTCACGGAAAGGAGTTCGTAGGTTCCCCTTCACTCACTGAGGACCTTAGGGAGGATTTTACCTGCCCTGGGGCAGCAGAGCCCTTGGCCTTTGCTCGGGGTGGGGCCAAGTACTGTGTTTTAAGTAGTTCTAAGTAGTTTGAGGGGCAGCCGCATCATTTCAGTCCAACAGTTTTTCCTCTGTTTTGGTTTGGGATTTTTGGTCTTTTTAGGGCCCCACCCGCGGCATGTGGAAGTTCCCAGCCTAGAGGTCAAGTTGGAGCTGCATCTGTGACCTACACCACAGCTCACAGCAACAATGGATCTTTAACCCACTACACGTGGCCAGGGATTGAACCCGCATCCTCAAGGATACTAGTCTAGTTCGTTAACCGCTGAGCCACGAAGGGAACTCCTGGTTTGGGATTTTTCATACTTTAAACTTCTAAATTATGTGTTCCTAGTCGCCTTCTATCAGTTGGCTTGGGTGCCAGCGGTCTAAGCAGTCTGGGTGGTCGGGCACAGTCCTTGATTTCTTAGGGTCTCTCAAAAGAGATTGTTTTCATGTCTGACAGGGGACAGTCTTGGAATTTTCTCGTTCTGAGGATTCTCCGCAGGAAGGTTTCACTCAACTAGGCGGCACCTCGAGGCATGCTTGGCCCAGGGAGCATGTGTTAAGGGCAGGACTGTAGAAATGCTTGTCCTGGGGACTTGCGCTTGGTGTTGGGAGATGGCACAGACCGGGGCGGGGGAGTGTGGACGCCCACATCTGTCGGCCTGCCTGTCGTCAGCGGGCCTGCGCTGCCCCGAGCGCTTGGGAAGGGCAGGACTGCAGACAGCGTGGTCCCAGCTGTCCCTGAGTTTGCACCCAGTCCCGAGGTGGGAGAGGTGGGATACAGGAAATGGTGTAGAGAAACAGAGAAAGGGTGGCAGCTGCTACTGTGTTTGGTTTTGGTTTTGTTTCTAGTCTCCTGGGGACAGTGTCCAGGTTCAGAGCTTGCAGTAAAGTCAGACTGAATGTTGTTAAGACATAAAACTTGAGGTGATGAAGGAGGTGACGTGTCCAGGTTTAGTTCCTCTTTTGAGTGATTTCGGTTCAATAAACAAGTGTCATTTGGTAGGCAAGCGCCTCATGTTTGTTTTTACTTTTATTGAGAGATACCAGAGTTTAATAAGAAGGGCTTTTGGGTTGTCATGTACCTGCGACCCTGAGCCCAGGGCTCACCGAGGCAGTGTCAGGCCTGGACACACCCTTCGCGTCAAAGGAATGATGCTTAACTGTTGGAACGGACACATGGGACCATCCTGGAGGGGATTGTGACTGACCACAGGGCAGCATGTAGCCAGAATCTTGAATGAAGCCTGTTCCCAGGCTTTTTGTGAAGGTGAAATGAGGTGGGCTGTACAGGTGGTTCCCAAACATGAATTTCCAGCCTTGGCCTTTTCCCTGAGCTCTAGACCAGAGCTTAGCAGACTTTCTGGAAGGGGCTGTGTAGTCTGTGTCTCAACTCAGCTCCACTGTAGCGCTGTATAAAGAGCCACAGACAAGAGGTACATGGGCCACCCTCCCCCCTGCACACCCCTCCTTCCCCCTGCCTCCCACGATGTGTCTCTCCCACATGTCCCAGAGCCCTGAGGGTTCTGAGTGAGCTTGTGTCAGTCTTCTGACTCCTGTCCCGCGTATACAGCTTTTGAACATTGGAACCTTAGAACATCTCATCTGTGGGAAGAAAAAAAAGACCTCAAAAAAAGGGAGGGGGGGATGGATGTCCAGCTCTTGGAGAGATGAAGCTGCCAGGCAGCAGAAAGGGTGGTGCCGGAGGCAGGTTCCAAAGTCGAGGACACGTGGTTGAGCACATGGGACGCAGTCTGCTTTCAACCAGCCTGCGCAGCACTTGTTTGCTTGTCTGTAGCACCTGCTGATGACTCTCCTGGAGAGGTCACCTAACGAACTACCTCAGCTGCAACATGTCTGTGTTTTCATGCCGCGTCGCTGTGTCCAAACGTCTCTTTCTACGCATCATTTTGGTTTGTGTGTCTGTGAAGTTATTTGAGGAGGGGCGCTCTTATTTCTCTTGTATGGCTGTGGCTGGGGGCTGAGGCATTGAAGAACTGTGTGCTTTTTCTCCAGCTGAGAGTATTGTGGTGGCTAATCCAGACAGAGTTCCTGCCATGCTGTTGGCAGCACCACCCTGACAAGGCCCCACTTGCTGGAAAAGGCAGAGTCTCTTGAGGCACTGGGATGAAATGAACATGTGCTTACTTGAGGCGAGGCCTGAAATGGAAGAGGAAAGAGGCTGATGACAAGGAGAATCCCCTCCCCACCTTTTTTTTTTTTTTTTGGTCTTTTTGCCATTTCTAGGGCCGCTCCCGTGGCATATGGAGGTTCCCAGGCTAGGGGTCTAATTGGAGCTGTAGCCACCGGCCTACGCCAGAGCCACAGCAACGCAGGATCCGAGCCACGTCTGCGACCTACACCACAGCTCACGGCAACGCCAGATCGTTAACCCACTGAGCAAGGGCAGGGATCGAACCCGCCACCTCATGGTTCCTAGTCAGATTCGTTAACCACTGCACCACGACGGGAACTCCGTCCTCCCCACTTTTTTATTAAAGAAACGGATGTTAAAATCAGACTGACTTAATGTAAAATTTCTGAAAATGTGGATTTCATTAAAGTTCTTACACTAAAGGGATGTAAAGTCTAACAGAAGAAATTTCATATAGGAACTTAGTTCTGATTTCCAAGGGCCATAATTATAAAATGGCCTTAGAAAAAGCGCTGTTCCATAAAATCCCATACTTTGAAAGACGGGCTTTGTGCTCTGTCTGCTCCTGTAGAAAGTGTCATGGTTCGGGGGCGGGGGCTCTCCAGCAGGCACAGGTGTCGGGCCCCTTCCTTCTGCTCACAGCCTGCTTTGCCCCATGTTGCAGAATGGAGTCATTGTGCCTGGGGAACAAGTCGGCTTTTAGACTATTGTTAGCGGAGGAGCAGAAACAGTCTTTTTTGAAATGACTTTCACTTTGGAAGGGACGGTGACAGGAAGAACGAGAGCTTCCCCAGATGTTATGTGTTCGTAGCCTTAGGTGATTACACAGAGTGTCTTTTCCTGCGTGTCTGCGTTGTATGGTCTTGTTTTCTTAATTTTAGTGCTCTGTGAATATGACTTTAGCTTAGAAATTAGGCTTTTTAAATGGAAAAAGCAGTAGGTTATTAGCATAAGCTTGATAAGAATTTGTCTGTTGTATCTCATTTTAAAAAGTAGCTGCCTTTAATAAAGTTAATTTTGGTTAATGACTCACTGTAAAATTAAAGAGAAAGAAAATGTTTCTCTGGAAAACAAACTTGGCTTTGGGTTTAAGATACTGAGGAAAACACCCAAATTTATAAAAGACTATATGAAAGGGAAAGTTTCCATTTATAGTTTTAGAGAGAAAAGTTTTTAAATGGTGAACCAGTAATAAAGAAAGAAGGTTTTAAATAATAGTTTAAGAATTCCCTGCTGGCTCAGTGGGTTAAGGATCTGGCATTGTCGCTGCTGTGGCACAGGTTTGATCCCTGGCCCAGGACCTTCTGTGTGCTGTGGCCACAGCCAGAAATAAGAAATAAAGTAAATAATAGTTTAAAAGTCTAAATAAAGCGATATGAAAGTGTACCTGGGCATAACCCATGGGCTGGGAAGGTCAGTTAGCCTCCGTGACCAGCACTTAAACGACCAGTTCCATGACAGCAGTGAGCATCCGAGTCATCACCCCTGGTCTGTGGGGGCACGTGCTAGGCTGGGGCCTTTGCAGCCCTTGAGGCGAGGGCCTGCTGCCCGGCAAGGGTTCCCAGTGCTCCGTTGTTGAAACGGCGCTCGTGCTCAGAGAGAACCAAGAATTTGGATGTCAGAGGCTAGACGTCAGATGAGCCGTTCCAGTCAGGGGCCGAGGAAACGTAGAGGAAGGAGCACCCTCTGAGGTCTCCGAGCAAAGGCACTAGGTCAGAGGGTGTGCGCACAGGGGAGCTGAGGCAGGCTTTCCAGGCCAGGGCCGCTGTGCGTGCAACCCCGAGGCCGTTGTCAGTCTAGGGCCGGGCACACTGTGCTGCTGGCTGCCTGTTTTATAAGTAAAGTCTCAGTTGGACCCAGGCCGCACGCATCCTTTATGTCTTGTCTCGAGCTTCCTTTGCTCTGTGGAGAATTTTGCTCTGGAACCTCACTGTCACGTGGAAACCAACTCCTTTCCTCCCCCGCCCAGCCCTGTCCACCCCCAGCTGCCGTCTCTCTCCCTGATCGTGTGCGTTCTCTGTGTGTTCTCTGTGTGTGTGTGTGTTCTATGGCTGACCGTTCTGTCTGTGTGTACCTTTAGGTTAAATGCTGCTGGGATGAGAAATGACAGGCAGACTGTGCCCCTCCTTCTGAGACTGCAGAGTCAGTTTGTATGGGACCAGCAGCAGTAGTGGGATTGGTCCTTCTTAAACCAAACATAACCTTGCTTATCTGGAATGAACCCCTATTCCTGTTCATTGGTACATAGATTAAACCTTGACCTGTTTCATGTTGTCTCCCCATTTCTCGGTCTGACGTTCCTACCAACTCTCTTTGCTTTCCATCTAAGGGACTGCTGACGTTTCCATCATTTTGGAAAAAATTTCTGTGTTGTTTGGGAATGGATATTTAATGGTAAGATTTAAAATTGTATGGCATTAGTATACTTAAAAAGGGAAGCATTATCATTCTCTCCATTTTGAATGTGTAAGATAAATGTGCCCACAAAAAAAACTGGAGAAAAGTTAAGAAAAACAAGTGAGAGGAGAAAGCTCCTGTGCTCACTTTATGCAGAAGAAGTACCGTGAACATTTATGTGTAGTTTCTTCTAGTACTTGTAAAAGCTGGATGCATTCAAAAGAAAATCCATGATCCGGCGTTGTGGTTGCGGTGGCACAGGGTCAGTGCCTGGCCTGGGAACTTCCGCCAGCCGTGGGTGTGGCCAGAGAGAGATCTCAGATAAAACAAGACCACTACCACCAAAACAAACCCAAACCTGAATTAGATAGAATTGTGGTGACTGTGTACAAAATTTTGTATCTTCCTTTTTATTTAGCGTTATGGAAAGAAGTATATGCCCAATTACAAATGTGTTAAGCTTTTAATAAACATTTATTACTTTTAATAGCCACAAAATTTTCCGTATCGTAAATTAGCCTACTAGTTATTCAGTCCCTTATAACTGGACGTTCAGGTTATTTACAGGTTTCTTTTTCCTATTAAAAGTAATATGGTAATAGCCATCTTTGGGCATAAAGCCTTGTCTGCACGTGAGATCATCTCAGTAGGTACAATTCCATGATTGGAATGAATGACTTCAGGTTTCAGATGACAGTTTGCAAAATGAAAAGGTGCATGATGCTATTATTTTAATTTGCAAAAGCCACTTAATGGATATCTTAATTGAGCAGCATTTGGCTGCTTATTTTTTAATTCTTCTAAATTACTTTTTTCTCTTGTGACTAGACTTTTTAAAAGATTTTAATCAGGTAAAAGAAAATCTGATGTATTTAAGGCTCTTTGTAGTTGGGTATTCTAATAATAACCATATTGGTGTTTTATTGATATACTTGTGACTTTCCAATTTTTTTTTTTTTTTTACTGTGACCTATAGTAAGAAAATGCATTTTACATCTGAATCCAAGTCTGTATCTTCTATTCCCAAACACCCATGAAGCAGTAATGTATTACATATTGTTCGTTATATTCTAAACTTTTCTGTTTTATCTCATTTTCTGAAAAAGTCGAGTCACAGTCCTCTAAATTGATTTTGTATCCTCCTAAAAGGTCCTACCTGCAGTCTGAAAAACGCTGTACTACATGATTACCCAACAGATAGTGAATTCAGTGGAGTGCCTGATTTTTTGTGGCGGGGGAGGGATTGCCTTGAATTTTTCTGTGTGGGTAGGAATCCTGCCTTCTCTTCCCTGGCAGCGTCTAAGACTTAAGTGTTGTGCCCAAGGACACGTAGCTGTTGGGGGTCCAGCAGGAACGGAGGCAGCCTGGGTTACTCCCGAGTTCTGCAGTCTCTCCACCTGCACACAGGTGCCACCCAGCACCGGGCAGCCCCATTAGGTGTGGGTTTACTGAAAGACCATTGACCCTGACTGGACAGTGAGGCCTGCCCTGGAGCAGAAGCAAACCAGGCAGAAACTTAGCTTTCACTCGAGTTTGCTCCCTGAGAGACTGGGGGACCCTGATCACAGATGGAGATGGAGGGGGTCAGACGCTGAAGCAAGGCCTCAGCCTGTAGAGGACAATGTCATGACACCCTGGAGGCGGGTCTGGCTGCCTCTCCCGGCCCCTCACAACCTTGCCCTTTGCCTGCGGCCAGTTGAAGGTTTGCTGTGCACCCCACACCTGGGTTTCTGCTGAGATTAGAGGCAGCCCACTGAGCACTTAAAAAAAATGCAATGAGTTTTATTATATTTATCGTTGTACAACCATCATCACAACCTAATTTTAGAACATTTTCATCCCAGACCCCCCAGTCCATCCCTCCCTTCCCAACCTTGTCTCTTTTGATAACTGTAAGTTTTCTGACGTCTGTGAGTCCATTTCTGTTCTGCAGATAAGTTCATTGTATCTTTTTAATGGATTCCACATGTAAGTGATAGCATATGATAGCATATGATCTCACTATCTAACTTCACTTAGAATGATAATTTCTAGGTCCATCCATGTTGCTGCAAATGATGGTATTTCATTCCTTTTTATGACCAACTAATATTCCTTTGTGCATATGTAGCACATCTTATTTATCCACTCCTCTGTCGATGGACGTGTCTTGGCTATTGTATATAGTGCGGCAGGGAACATTGAGATACATGTATCTTTTTTAGTCATGGTTTTCTTGGGATAGATGCCCAGGAGTGGGATTGCTGGATCATATGGTAATTGTTTTTAGTTTTTTGAGGAATTGCCATACTGTTTTCCATAGTGGTTGCACCAATTTACAGTCCCTCCAAAAGTGTAATAGGGTTCCTTTTTCTCCACACCCTCTCTAGCACTTACTGTTTGCAGACTTTTTGATGATGGCCATTCTGGCCGGTGTAAGGCAGTAGTACCTCATAGTAGTTTTGATTTGCATTTCTCTGATAATTAGTGATGTCGAACGTCTTTTCACACGGTTTTTGGCTGTCTCTGTTTAGATCTTCTGCGCATTTTTTGGCGGGTTTGTTTGTTTTTGGTATCGAGCTGCAGGAGGTGTTTATATGTTTTGGAGATTAATCCCTTGTAAACGGCTTCATTTGCAAAGATTTTCTCCCATTCTGTGGGTTGTCTTTTTGTTTTGTTTAGGGTTTCCTTTGCTGTGCAAAAATTTTTAAGCTTAATTAGGTCTCATTTGTTCATTTTTGTTTTTATTGTCATCACTCTAGGAGGTGGATCTGAGAAAATAGTGCTGTCGTTTATGTCAGAGAGTATTTGGTCTGTGTTTTCCTCTAAGAGTTTTATAGTATCTGGTCTTGCATTTAGATCTTTAATCCATTTTGAGTTTATTTTTGTGTGTGGTGTTAGAGAGTGTTCTAATTTCATTCTTTTACACGTAGCTCTCCAGTTTTCCCAATACCACTTCCTGAAGGGACTGTTTTTTCCACTGAGCATTTTGAGGAGGAAGCTGGCAGCGATTTATACAAAACCTTACCTCACTCTCACTTGTCAGAAGGATGATGTGGGTGACCATTTTTACCTGAGGCTTTCAGGGGGGGCCTGGTGGTGTAACTGCAGATTCTCCCCTTCCGTTGGATACGATAACCCCTAAGTCGCCTGGACGTTCTAATTCTGGAAGAAAATGCCTCTTCCCCCACCAGATGGAAGCATCATTGAAATCAAAGCTAATCACTGGTAATATTTTTCTCTTTGCAAAGGGAAGTTCATTGTATCATGCAAGCAAGTGACATTTCCTATTTTTAACGAAGTTACACTGGCTGAAATTTAAAAACAAAAAGCAGGGCTATATTGTTGATCATGGGTTTCTTAGAATGCAAAGAAAAATATGGCCTTAAAAATCAAATTTCACCAAACCTGGTGGATTGCAGGAGGAAAAAATGGAATAAATGGGGCATTCTCCCCTCTTCTCATGACCAGGAGCCTGCCTGAGGGCTGCTCCCACCATGCTCCTCATGAGGGCGCCACTGAGCAGGTGCAGAGAGAGGCCCAGCCCTTTGCAGCGTTCTTACTGGCTCCCCCTCCCTCTGGCTTTGGCATGTTTTATTGAACACTTCTTACTAGATTAAGAAACCGGGGAACCCAAGTGACCTTACAGACCCCAGTAAAATCCACCTTTTATAGTTGCCATGACTGTTTTCATGGCAGACCAGGTCCTTGGCTGCATTTCCTCCACATCTCAGTGTCTCGGGTTTTGCAGAGGAATACGGGTTGTTGTGTGCTCTGGTGTGTGTGTGCTCAGGGTTGTAAAGTTGCCCTCACCATGTGCCAGACAGTTCTGGAGGGAGGACTTGTGCATTCTGCTCCCCGTCTCTGCAGCCTGCACCAGGGCCTGATTGCAGCAGCACTGAGCACTCAGATGGAACAAAAGAGTTAGGACTGAGTTGCTTTTGTGCTGGACTAATTGCCTTGTTATTGATTCAACTTTAGAAATGAAATGGATTGTTTAAACATTTTTGTTTCTGTGATTGTTCTAATTCAGGTTTTATTAAACTGGGCAGCGGATCTGTGATGGCGCAATTTTGAGGCACGTTTGCTTGGATCTTCCAGTGTGGCTTTTCTGCATGCATATCTTGTCCAGCCGGCTGCCTATTATCCATCCCTCTGAAGCTTGACAGACCTGATTAAATTCAGAAGGGCTCACTCTGCCTTGGCAGTTGCATCTTAGATTTTATCATTAGTTATGCAGCCCGTTTCATTGTGTCTGAGGTGACCCTCAGAGACCACAGAGTTCCCTTTCTTTCTGTTTCCCCCTAAATTGGATTGTTTGAAAGGCTGATTGTGGTTATTGATTGCGGTAGGAGGTAAATTCTAGATTTACGCTCTTTCTTCTTAAAATGTGAGTTATGTGTCAGGTCTGAAAGTGAGGAAAATACCAGTAGGTGAGGATCTCATTTGCAGACGTGACAATGAATTTGACTGCCAGGAATCACAGAAGTGTTCTGGAAGGACACAGGGACCGAGATAAGTTTTCAGATTCTGTGGGCTGGAAATGGCGCTGAGAGAGGTGGAGTCAGCCCTTCTCAGTCACCTGTTGTGTTGTGCCGCCCGATTCAGGTGGAGCCGGGCCTGTCCTCTCCCCCTGCCAGTCCTGGGGGTGCTGCACCTCGGGGCCCGCGTTCTGGTGTGGCCGACCCAACGGGTTTTCTCACGTGTAGGTTCCACTGTGTTTGCCCTGGATTATATGTTTTATTTTCCCGTCTTTGATATAATACCCGTTTCTAGTCTTACTTAGCTTTTCATTTGGTTCACTGAGTTTTTTAATCTGCTTTCAGATAATTTCGGACTTGCGTGGCCTGCATTTCCATTTTTAGAGCTTTCTGCTCCTGCTTTGGCTGGGACCCCTCATCCCCATGGCTGGCGGTGGCTGCCTTGCTTCAGGCTGGTGTGCTGCCCCTGACCCCTGTCGTCTCCTGGCGTCTGGGAGCCCCTGGTCGTTTTGTCCACAGGTCTCGGTTGCACATACTGCTGACTGATTTCTTCTTTGGGGTCGGGCAGAACTCTGCCTGGGGAGGCAGGGCCCTTAACGCCTTGAGTTTCTTCTGAAAGATGATGCACCTTGCTAGAAATCAATAGTAATTAGATCATAAAATATCTGTATTTCATCTTCATATGGGATCCTGCACTTTAGTTTTTACTCTCTTATAGGGAAATCATAAATGCTGAAGTATGAGTTGGATTTCCTCTAAAACTTTTCCACCTGTTGTTTTTGCTATCCTTTTTTCCCTCTTTCTCTTTTTTTATTTTTTATTTTTGTTGGGGTAGATAAAGAGTAGGACATGATGTTTGTGTGTTCTTTGTTTAAAAAGAAATTGGAAGCAGTACCTTCCTCCCTAAGGGGGAGGGTAGTATTTTGTGCCTCCCTAGGGGGTCGTTTCTGTGTTCATGTCCTTGACTGCTGTAAAGGGAGCAGCTCCGGCAGTGTCCCTGTGCCCGAGGGCCCCAGCTGGTACACTTGGAGCTGTGGGTTCCCGGGCTGCACACCTACAGTTGGTTACTTTGGTGCAACAGCGCTTTGCGCTTCTCTTTCACGGATGAAGTGGATCTTGGCTTTCCCCTACTGTCAGTTTGTTGGAATTTTCTTTCTTGAGTTTGTTGCAGCTCATATAGATTTATAAAAGATTCTGCATTGTGAGGGTCCACCATGGGAGAGGCATTTCACTGACTGCCTTAGACCTTCGTTCCTCCTGCGGGTGGTCGAGCCGGAGGTCCCCCCCCCCCTGCTCAGAGAGCACATTCTGGTTGGGGGCCAGCCTGCAGCCCCCAGGTGGGCAGCGACCAGAGCCCAGAGACCGTCCTGGAGTCTGTGTCCCAGGGCCACTCAAGGGAGTCCACTCTGGCGGAAAGGGACTCTGCCCAGGCACTTTCCCCGGGGCACCCCTCACAACCCCTCTTTGCATCCTAGTCTAAGCAGGAAGTAGTTTCCTTTCTGGGCCCTGAGGGCTGAGAGGCAGGCGGTGGAGAGTGATGATGACCCACCATAGGGAGGGAGGCAGAGTCCAGCCCGAGAAGCAGAAGCCGCTTCAGCCACCTCGCGACCTCTATGCCAGGCTGCTTAGAGAGACCAGATTCTGTGTAGTCTCTCATATATACATTTTTAAATTTGTATTCTTATTGTTAAGATAAAGGTTTGGGCCTACGAGAGAGTAGAATCAGATGGCGTTTGCTAGATGAGACCCCTTGACGGGATCTGTGGAGATGTGTGCCCAGTTCGAGGGGCTGAGGGCAGAGGCTGGCCCCAGGCTGGACCACGGGATCTTGGGTTTTTTCGAGTTTGTGTGAAAGAGGACGTGTGGAGGAGGCATGTTTTGTTAGCCCAAACGGAGGGCTGGCCCCTGGAAATGAAGGCAGGCAGGAAAGCTATCGAGCCGTCTGCCCTGGAAGCTCTGGGTTGGCTGCTGGTGGCACAGGGGGGCAGCAGGGGGAGGGCGCTGGGTGATGGATGCCCTTCACCCCCGACACCTGCACCATGAGGCCAGGGACCGCCTGTGCCCGCGGGTCTGAGATGCGGGGCTGTCTGGGCGCTCCTGGCAGGAGGGACCCCTCACCAGGCACCTCCCTGCAGGGAGCCCCAGGGAAGGCAGAAGAGAGAGTGATGGCTTTGGCCTCCCTGAGGGTTATTTTCTGTATCCTCCATTATGTTCCGATTAGGGATTTGACGGCAGTGGATACAGAAAAGCCAATCCCGTTGGTCAGCTGGGAGTTTCTGTACCTAAAGTGAAGGTGTGGGGTCTTTGGGGAGATGGAGGTTCAGGGCTTCTCCCTGACTTCTTTTGCTGGAAGACTTTAAGCCAGGGCTCTGCATTATTGAATCTTACAGAAGGAAGGACCCAAGACGTTTTGGTGATAGGATTCTAAAGAGACATAAGCTAGGGGATGAGAATGAATGTTGAAACCAGGCAGCAGCACATTAGAGAGGAGGAAGGATCATGAAGCTAGGAGGTGACATTTGGAGCCAGTGATGTCATTTACTAGACGAATAACACGGCTGTGAACCGGAAGAGTTCGCTTGTTAAACGCGCAGTTGGCCTTCCGTGTCTGTGACTTTGTATCTGTGACCGTGGGGGCGACCGACGGTGGGCCCTGAGCATCTGTGGATTTTGGTATCTGTGAGGGTCCTGGAATCTGTCCCCTGTGGTTCCTGGGGGACAACTGTGTATGTCAGGCAGAGCTTCTAAAATGATTTGTTAAAATAGCTTAAAAGCTGTTTAAATCTGGCAGCACCTCCTTACCTTGGAGAGGAAAGAAAAGGCAGCAAAGTCAGAAGCTCCTTCGGGAGTTGGTGGGGGTCAGCCACCGAAGACGAAACGTTTCGGAGCCTAGAACGTCTGCCCTCGTCTGCTGGAAATGAGCAGCGGGAAGGTCGACCTGCGAGGTCGGTGCCTGCTCCCGACCTCTTCCTCCCTGATCGTCAACTAAGGAAATAGATGGGCAGCAGAGGCGGAGGAGGCCCGGGGTAGGTGGGCACAGGACAGGGGACGGTGAGTGGCCGAGGACCTTGGGCACAGCCGCAGTGTGGGGGCCTGTGCTGGTTAATAGGCCACCGTCTCCCTGCAGGTGTGTCACCCGCCTGGGGTCTTCCCTCCCTCCTCTCTGAGCCGCCCTCTGTCCTCGAGATCCCCCGTCCTCACTCACAGTGAGGACCAAGTCCATCCGCTTCGCCCCGCCACGGTCCTTCCCACCTGGGTTGTGGCCGCAGCCCACGTCCTCCTCTGGTGCGTTTCCCCCGCTCCCCGTGTGCAGCCGTGGTTCTTCTCCGGTGTGTGTTTGATCACCTCCCTCCTCTCTCAGTAACTCCTGGGGCCCTTGAGATAAGGTGCTGACTCTCCTCTGAGCCTGTAGACTCCTGCGGAGTCGACATGTCTTTTAAAGGCCTGGCGTGCTCTTTTCTGTTTTGTTGTGAACTTTCTGCTTTGAGTGCCCTTCCTCTCCCCTCCAGCCTGGCCAGCCGACCTTCCCTTGCGGCCACCCCCGCTCTCCTTGCGCTCTCCACGGCACTGCCCCTTGCCCAGCACCTGTCACTGCCCTGACCTTTCCACTCCCCCATCCCCAGATGCAAGTGCCCGAGGCCCGGCTCTTCCCATCGTGCTTCTTGCAGGCAGTGCCTACATGGAGCCCATTCTCCATGAGTATTTGTTGACTGTTGAATTAAATACTCTTGGGGACTCAGATATCTCTCATGGCTTTCAGGGTGTCATTTTGGACTCCTTTGGGTTGTCTGCCATTGCCGATTTTGTCATGATTGCCCATACCAGACCCAGTTACTTGCCTGATGTTAAAATACCAGTGCTCCAAGGGGTGCTTTTCCCGTTCCAGTGATGGTGCTAATTCATGCCTCTCAGGAGAGGCCGGTTGCTAGGAGATTCTCTCTTTTTGAATTAATATACATATGAGTTAATGGCTGGTCCTTGCCAGTTTTTTCTTTTTCCTTTTCTCTCCTTTTCTATTTTTCTTAAATTTAAAATTTTTTTTTTATTTTTTGGCCTCGGCATGCGGAAGTTCCTGGGCCAGAGAAAGTTGCTGAAAAGAGTTACTTCACCTGACCCTTCTTTTCTGTGTTTCTGTTGCTGAGAATGTTGGTTAATTATTGTGGAGTGTGTAGACTTTGCGCTCATGGTTCCTGTTCTCAGCTGGTACTGATTCAAAGGAAAGGGGACCCCACTCTGCCTTGATGTGGGCCCTGAATCCTGTTGGCTCTATAGCCTGCACTGTCTCTGATCTTCACAGACCAGGGGCTTGTCAGAGTGTCACCGTCATCCTTATTTTATCGAGACCCAGAGAGGTAATGTGATTTGCTCAAGTGGCCAAGCAGAAACCATAATTCAATCTCGTTGACAGTTGTGCATTTTTAATCTTGTTCTCCGCTGGACCTTGAATACTGCAACACATGCTTCTTAATCTGACACCAGGGCAAACCAAGCATTGTCCAGTTAATTTAGCCGATGCCTGATTTTTCTCCTTTTTCTGAATTTAAGCCTGTCACTGCACCTTTAAAGTTTTTTCAGTGGATGTCCTTCTAAACTTAACCGCCAGCAGTCAGGTTTGAGTTGTCAAAGCACCCGTGGCTTGTACCTCATTGTTCACAGGACAGCTTCTTGCTCTGGCCCTTGCGGCCTTGCAGTCTGGCCTGGATCTGCCTCTGCTGCTTTCCTTCCGCTTGTCTTGCTGAGCTGTCTGACCTGCCATGTCTGTCTCCTAGCTGTCCCCTAAGAAACTGTTTTTTCTGTTCACACTGAGCCTTGGCCCATCCTCTTCCTTCTGACTGGAACGTGCCCCTCTCTGCACAGTTTCCTCCAAATATACAGATGGCCAACAAGCACATGAAAACGTGTTCAACTTCACCAATTATTAGAGAAACGCAAATCAGAACTACTGTGAGATACCACCTCACACCTGTCAGAGTGGCCATCATTAGTGAGTCCACAAATAACAAATGCTGGAGGGGGTGTGGAGAAAAGGGAACCCTCCTGCATTGTTGGTGTGAATGTAAATTGGTACAACCACCATGGAAGACAGTATGGAGGTGCCTCAGAAAACTAAATATAGAACTCCCATATGACCCAGCAGTCCCACTCTTGGGCATATATCTGGACAAAACCTTCCATAAAAAAGATACATGGACCTGCATGTTCAATGCAGCACTGTTCACGATAGCCAAGATGTGGAAACAACCTAAATGTCCATCGACAGATGAATAGATTAAGAAGATGTGGTATATATACACAATGGAATATTCCTCAGCCCTAAAGAAGAACAAAATAATGCCACTTGCAGCAACATGGATGCAACTGGAGATTCTCACACTAAGTGAAGTAAGTCAGAAAGAGAAAAACAAATACCGTATGATATCACTTATATCTGGAATCTAATATACTACACAGACTTGTGGTTGCCGAGGGGGAGGGAGTGGGATGGACTCCCACTGGGGTTAGTAGATGCATACTATTGCATTTGGAGTGGATAAGCAATGCGATCCTGCTGTGTAGCATCAGGAACTGTATCTAGTCACTTAGGATGGAACATGATGGAGGATAATGTGAGAAAGAGAATATATATATACACACACACAGACATACATGTATGACTGGGTCCCTTTGCTGTACAGTGGAAAATTGACAGAACACTGTAAACCAACTATAATGGAAAAATAAAAATCATTAAAAAAAAAAAATCCTTCTCTCAGGCCCACAACCTCTCCTCTGTTCTAGGAAGTCTGCCCTACCCCTAAAGCCTGGAGCACTTCCGCCAGTGTCACCTGTCCTCGTGCATCCTGCACGGCTCAGGGATTATTTGTGGAAACGTGTGTGCACTGTGTGTGGGTAGGAGCCCCTCCATGGTGGGGCCTGGGGTCTGAAACACCTCTGTGTGGATGCATGTGTCTGGCTCAGGACCCGGGAGGCGTGTGCCCGACCTTCGCATTCACTCACGGTCTGCACATGGAAAGCGGTGGTTATATCGAGAGAAGGATGCTGGATGGGGGTGTGTACTCAGCTGGGTGGGAGTGGCAGTTGGGCTTGAGGCGGCAGCAGGAATGCACCGCCCTGCGAGGGCACACCTGGCAGGGTGCTCTGGCAAGCCAGGAAACACTGAAAGGATGCTGCGTGGGGCAGCAGGGCCGGCCCTGCAGGGGAGCCACAGTGGATACAAGTTGGAAGAGAGGCTTTTCTAAACGTCTGGAACTCTCAAACGCCTATAATCTCAACAAAAACTGAATCAGAAATATGAACCCCAATGACGGAGGCTGGGCCTGGAAGGAGGAATGTCTTCCAGCCCCGGTAACTGGTGAGTGCTGGTCTGCCTGGAGCTTTACTCTACTCTGCATGCGACAAGGGGCTGACACCACATTGGTCACGTGCTGGTGAGATCCCTGGGTGCCTGGCAGAAGTCACTGAGAACCGCTCTGGAGAAGCCTGCCTGTCTGCCCGCCTGCCGCCCCCACCCCCCGGCTGATGCCCTCGAAGGACAGGCTCACCACCCCAAAGAGCAAGACCCCAGGAGGAAACGATGAACGTACAAGCAAGAGTCAGGAGAAGCAACAAACGAAAAGACTGGGCCCTGGAGAACTTGTGAGAATAGCGCTGGCCAGAGATCATACAGTACATTTGTGCACAATTTCACGTGCTGATTAAACACATATAATAAATTACAACATAAGGTTAAAAAGAGGAAGGGAGTTGAGGGAAAAAGCCCTGTGTGTGTGTGCTCGTGTCATAGATGTGTACCTCTGTGTACACACACATACATTCTAGACATAAAAGACACAGTCGCTGAAATCTAAAACTCAACAGGTGGTTAAATGGCAGATGAGACACACCTGGAAACAGAAGTGGGCCCTAAAGAACACCTGTGAGGACATCCCTGCGGAGGGACAGCATCAGGAACGAAGGAGTCCACACACTCAGGCCTCCGCACAAACCCTTTTAACCTGATAAAGGCCACCTGCCAAAGCCCTACGGCGCCCCCACACTTGCTGGGTAAATATCAGGTGCACCCACTCTCCTGAGGTCAAAGAGGAGGCTGGGATCCTGCTACCTGCAATTCAACACTGTACGAAATGAAAGGGGTGGGTGGGGTTAGAAACAAAATTGCTATCTGCATATAAATGACTGGTTAGAAAATACAAGGGGCTTTACAAATCTACTGGAAGGCCGAGGGTGCGGCTCTAAAAAAGACAAAAAAAAAAACCCCCCGAAGGTGTTGGTTCACACCTATTCCACTGGCTTATATCCTGTCCTACAGAACATCCAAATAAGGCCTCAAGCCAAGACGTTATAAGTACAGAGGATAGAATTAGTCGTCATGCCAGGATAATAGGTGTGAACCAAGACCTGCCGTCACCTTGGATGAAACCCGAGACCCTGCTATAGAGCTGTGCAGCCCTGCTCTGCGGGAGCCTCACCTCTCTCTTTGGTTAGGGCCTTGAGCCATTTCCCTTGCCACACTCTCTAGAATTTTAAGTGAGTGTTTTTTTTTGTCTTTTTTTTTTTGTCTTTTTTTTTTTGTCTTTTTTAGAGCCGCACCCTCGGCATTCTCAGGCTAGGGGTCCAATTGGAGCTTGTAGCAATGCGGGATCCGAGCTGTGTCTGCGACCTACACCACAGCTCATGGCAACACCAGATCCTTAACCCACTGAGTGGGGCCAGGGATCGAACCCGCGTCCTCAAGAATACTAGTCGGATTCATTTCTGCTGAGCCATGATGGGAACTCCGGAGGTCTTGTGTTTTATCTCACATTTCCAAGTGCTTGTCGTGTGAGAGCTTTTAGGTTACCTAGTCGGCTGTATTGGGGGAACACTCTGTCTTTAGTCTTAGTGCTCAGATCTTTCTGTCCTTTGGCTCATCGTAACAGGATATTTGAAAGAGATCTTGGAGAGACTGGAGAGAGAGGGCAGGGGTGGGAAAGAGGAAACTTATAGGGAGAGAGAGGGAGGGAGGGAGACTGAGAGCCAGGTTGGAAGGAGGAAGATGGAGAGACGGACAGAGACCACGTGAATGGGGTCAGGTGTGTAGGAGACACACACGGAGACATGCATGTCCTGGCCCAGACTCGGCTGCACAGAGGTGTGCACCCGTGGATGAGCACACACGGATCAAAATGGAAAGTGAAAATAGAAAATCACCAAATCTGAGTGTGTGAGCGTAATTGTGAAGAATAAACTTGAAGTCAGCAGGGGTAGAAAAGATGGCTTTGGAATTAACCAGAATTGCAGAAACAGCAGTTTGCTGCCACAGCAACAGCAACAGAGGTTGTTAAAAAATAGGGGTGCTGATGGCGGCTGCTGCAATCGGGGCCTGCCTGTTGGCAGCTGCCTGGAGCAGAGCAGTGAGGCCAAGCCCTGGATTTTGGTCTCATTGGCACGAATGAATGGAGATAATCACTCATTCTCAGGCAGTGGGTCAGCAGTAACTAAAGAATAAAAGTAAACCAATCTGATTTCAAATTAACAGGCTTAGAGTTCCTGCTGTGGAGCAGTGGGTAAGAATCCGACTGCAGCAGCTCAGCTCGGGTCACTATGAAGGTACAGGTTCGATTCGTGGCCCAGCACAGTGGGTTAAAGGATCCGGTGTTGCCACGAAATGAACAGGTTTTATTTCTCGATTTATCATCATTGCCTTGCAGCTCCTAGTCACACTTAGCAGTCTGACAACCTAAAATTGAAGTTCCAAGTTAGAGATTATGACCACGTCAAATATTTGTCTACAGGTAGGAAACAGACCAGATGGAATCATCTAAGATTAAGTTTGGGGTTGTTAGCTAACCCCAGTTGGCCTTCAAATCTAAGTTGACTGCCTGCCGTGGAGTTCTGCTATCAAGGATCACAGGATCCTCGAACCTTTGGGGCTCTGCTCACTGATGTTGTCTACGCTGACAGGAGCAAGCAGCTCATCTTTTGGATGATTTGTTAGAACAATGATCAGCCTGGGGCAGGGCAGTGTGGAGAGTGGAGGTGGGAGGTGGGAAGTTTCTTTATTGGGGAACTGTCTTCCACGTTTCCTCTGCTCTCCAGCTTACAACCAGCACAGTCGCCTCGCTGCACTGTTCTTTTTTCCTTTTCACTAGTTTTCCGGGCCAGCAGTGATGGATAATAGCTCCCACTGATCTTAGGCATTTCATTAAATTAATTAGTTTATTTATTTAATGGCTGCACCCATGGCATATGGAAGTTCTTGGGCCAGGGATCGAATCTGAGCCGCAGCTGTGACCTCCACCACGGCTGCAGCCACGCTGGATCCTTTAGCCCACTGCGCCAGTCTTAGGCACATTTCATCACATGGATCTTTCATAGCATTGGCGCCAGTTTAAAAGTTGAGATGAACAGTGTCGTGACATTTGTGGAAAGGACAGAAGGATATTAGGTTTTGTGGGGTGGAACACAGTCATCCCTTGGTATCTGCTGAGAATTGGTTTCACAATCCATGGACGCTCGAGTCCCTTCTGTAAAATTCTGTAGTGTTTGCTCATAACCTGCCACATCTTCCTGTGTGCTTTAAATCATCTCTAAATGATTTAGGATACCCGATAAAAATGTTATGTAAGTACTTACCTGTGTGTGGCAAATTCAAGTTTTGCTCCTTGGAACTTTCTGGAATTTTTTTTCCCAAATACTTTTGACCGAAGATTGGGTGAACCTCTGGGTGCAGACCCCGCAGGTGTGGAGCATGCCGTTTGATTTATGTTCAGTTTTGAGTAAAGGGGTCCTGTCCCCGCCTGTACTCAGCTGACGCCTGGACTGAAAGCAGCGGGACCGAGTGCTCTTAGCATGAACGCTCTATTTTAATTTGACATGTATCTTAGTAAGTCTCATCATCATAAAGAAGCAGTGATTCAAAACAGCTTCCTAAGCATTGGGTTGAAGTCATCGCTTTTCCTAAGACTGCCTTTTCTCTTTGAAGGACCCCCCCCACCCCCGCCCCGCACGCCTCGGAGGCTAGCTTAGCTTGTCGTGATGGATGGTCTTGTCATTGGAAGAGGCAGGAGGACATCTGTCACCTGCAGGGAACAGTGCAATTGCGACCATGAGTTTCCAGCCAGGACTCCGTAGAGAGCGGAGACTGGGAAACTGGGGTTTAACACATCTCAACTGTCTCCAGGTTTGATGTATGGGTTCTGAGAGTTTTATGTCTCCAGCACGGAGCCGGGTGCCGTGGATACCGGGGTGTTGCAGTACCCTAAAATTTTAATAGCTTTGTTTATGGGGCTCCTGTTTTGTGGTGGGAGCCCTGCTTGTTGCTTTATGTACATAAATCTGTTTTCATAGCACACGTTCTGGTGAGGTGGTACACGCCTGCTGTGTAGCCGAGGCAATGAACCTAGAATTGGGTAGCCATTTGCCCGAGGCCATAAAACGAGCAGAGATGAATTCACATCTAGGTTTTTCACCTATAAAAATGTGTTATTTTTCCTCTACCGCTTGAGCTTCTCTTTGGGGAACGAATGATTCCTGGAACTCGAGGGTGGTCAGCGTTCAGCTTCCACGCGTGGGTCATAGACTGTGTAGCGTACTCTTGAGGCTCTTCTGCTCCTACCGTTTCCATTACTGCTGCTTCCACCTCCAGCACAGGAGGATGCGCGTGTAAAGGAGGGACTTGGTCTCTTTTGTTCAGATCTCTGTCTTCAGAACGCGGCCGAAGCTGGTTTGCCGACTGAGTGAAAAGTAAGGCCGGTTGGACCATATCAGGGCACCTCGGAGATCGCTCGCTCGCCCGCCCCACCTCAGTGGAACCGGGAGGGCGTCTCTGTCATCGAGAGAACATCAGAGCCATTATGAAGTCATCTGATTACGTGTTTTTTTTGTCTCACCGTTAACTGACTGTAGGCCTTTGAAACTCAGGAGGGCCTTCTGACGCCCGTGAAGTAGCTCGTGTGGAGACCAGGAAGGGCAAAGACGCAGACACGGGCCCCAGCCCAGAGGAGTCTTCCCGAACCCGGTGTACAGTTCCATTTAACCAAATTCGACTGAAGACTCTTGCCAGGAAAAAAACATAACAAAACACTGTAAAGTTTGGACTCTCAAAGAGTTGAGTGCCTCGTGTCAGCTGTTTGGTTTGAAGTGCCCTGATCCCTCTCACAGGATTTGGTCAGCCACTCCTTTCCTCCTTGTTCATAGCGGGTCCTGTGCTCTAACGGGGACTAAATTGTAAGTTCCCATGCGCTGAAGGGCTCTGACCTTCCCTGCCCAGCTGTTGGTCCCCCCCGTGTATCACCAGCCCGCTCACCCCTGTGGGCTTTTTTGGGGATGGGGCCTCACTCTTCAGGAAGGGTCAAATGACACCTAAATGGGAGTTCCTGTTGTGGCTCAGTGGGTTAAGGATCCGGCATTGCTGTGAACTGTGGCTGTGCTGTAGGCTGCAGCTGCAGCTCCAGTCCGACCCCTGGACCGGGAACTTCCGTATGCTGCAGGGGTGGCCATAAAAAGAAAAAAAAAAGACAGGGAAATGGCACCCAGCCCAGTAAATATTTATATTTTATCAGGTGTTAATTCTAGGTGGGTGGGCACTTGGTGGGGAGTGATGGGGCAGGTGGGAGCTGGGCCCCGGGGAGTCCGGGAGGGGCTGGGGGGTGCTCGCCGTGGGGTGGCCTGGGAGGATTATGTGGTAACTTTGAACAGGCGGTGCACTCTCCGTTAGAACTGACTGTAGCTGGGCGCTTAGCTGTCTTTAGCAAGGAAGTTTATTTAGCCTATAATCTCTTAATTTTAAGCTTAATGGTCCGAGCATTTCTTCTTTTTAATTCTTGCAGTTCAGAGACTTCCCCGAGCCAGTGCGGACGCCTTGGGCGGGGGTGGGGGGTCCCTCCCGTCTTGACTGGAGGGTGTAAGTTTGCCTGGCTGTCCGAATGCTGTCTTTTCCCATTTCTTGTGCCGCCACCGCCCGCGCAGTTGGCAGTCCCTGGCCGAGGTGCACGCTGTGGTTAAATTTCCTTTTCCTGATCTGGGGCTGCCCTGCGGACCTTTGGCAGCGCCTGGCGGCTCCCTGACCCTTTGTTCTGTGCCTTGAGCTAAGCCGGCCTTCCGGGAAGGGGCTCAGGTCACTCTGTCCTCAGGCCTGTCCCCAGGGCGGTCGCCTCCCAGCACCCCCCCCCCCCCCCCCCCCCCCCCGCACCGACCCGCCGCCGGCCTGGAGTGTTCTGCGCAGCTGGCGCTGTGGAATGCGGCTCTGCTTAGGAAATGCACACCAGCGTGCGGGAAATCCTTTCGAAGTAATGTCCTGGCGGCTCATGAGACGTCGCCCCCCAGGTGTGACCATTCTGATGTGCTTTCACGTTGCCTCGAGCTGAGGATCTTTTTCTCAGCAGCACCGTGTTGCCTTGTGTCCAGAAACAAGTCTTTATTTTTCTCTGTGGGAAACTTCTGGTTATCTCATCCAGGATCTAAATTCTAAAACTTAGTTCTCCCAGGGAGAACTTGGGAGCCAGCTTTGGGGGCTTCTGGAATTTCCTCTGCATCAGCCTCCTTCCTGTCTCAGGCGCCAGTCTTTTGGGGGCACTTGGAACCCAAGGCAGAGTCTGGCCTCGCAGGGATGTGGGGGAGCTCTGGCCTCTGGCCCTCTTACCACCCGCTACACTCTTGGCTCTTGGCCCTGCTTGCCTCAGCCCTGATCCTGAAGCCTCCTCTGCGCGCTTCGTGACTTGCTCTGTGTCACTGAATGGGTAGAAATGACACCTGGCCTGTCACCCATGCAGGAAACCACCTGGGCGTAAGTGAGTGTTCTGATCAGGCCATGCCCTGTGACCTGGCTGGAAAGGAGCCCGCTTGGTACAGGGAGCCCTGAGCTCAGTCCCCATGGAGAGGAGCCGTTATCCTCCCCTCTGCCCTGCGGCCCCCTTTATACCAGGCAGGGCCCAGTGGCAGGACGAGGGTGGGGACATTCATTGTGGTGGCTGCGTGCCAGTCTCCTGACTTCTGGGAGAGCTCCGGCCCCCTCCTGGGAACACCAGCCTGTGCTGAAGAAAGAGTCCAGCTACCCAGAGGGTAATAAAATAAAGGCTCAAATCATTTCAGAAGTTTAAAAAGCAAACTAACAACAGTATGCACAAGGCAGAGAATTTAGGAGACACAGGGAAGCAAAACAAAACATTGCTCAGTTGCATTATTCAAAGGTAACCTAATATTGGTGTCTGTTCTTTTTTTGTACCTTCTGTGCCTACCTGTACTTTCCCCCAAAATGCCATCTCACTGCTTCCTTCACCTCATGACATGGTGTGTCTGTTTCCCTGCGAATGAAGTATTCTCCACGTGGTTTTTGAGGGGGGCATCGCATGTGCTGGCATTTGCTCTCACAGAAGAAGCCCCTCCGGATCTGTGACGGTCCCTTCTGAGCAGTTTGGGGGCGCAGGGTCCTAATCTCCGGTACCGGGGCTGCTGCGTGGGTGGGTAGCGGGCACTCTTCACAGCGGGATCACAGTGCCCCGAGGAACGAGGAACGGCAGCCTTGGGTTATTTTGGTTCCACTCTTGGCTCCAAGCAGAAAAACTTGACACTTTTTGCTTATGTTGTTCTGCAAACCCCTACTGATGATTTGAATAATAAAGCGGGTCTGAAAGAAGACGAGTCGGGGGTGTTAGGGGAACAAAAGTAAGGATGTGTGGAGCTGACCACAGACAGCAGAGATTTAACCTTTGAATAGCAAGATCCTAGTTGAGCAGGAAACCCTGCTCTTTTTCACCAGAAACTTCTGGCCTGACTTTAGCTGGTTCAAGTGGAAGCAAGTTTGAACCATTAAGTATTTCTTTTTTCTCTCTTTCTGCTTCCATCAAACTCCCTTAATGCCTTCAACCACTACCTCTAACTTTAATGCTTGTAACAGAAGAAGGACCAGATAGTTGAACTAGCATTTAAGGTTCAGTAGATGTTTCTTTCATCCCACCCCCAAGAGGTCAGCAGCTGTCTTCCAGTGAGCCGTTGAGCCACCATCATCCAGGCTGTAGGAAGAGGTGAGGCCTCTGAGTCTGCGACAGCCCTCAAGTGTTGCCTCCAGGGAACATGTGACCATCTTGTGTTTTCTTTCCTTTTGTCTTTGACCGGGTTAAACCAGGATAGAGGAGTTCCCTAGTGGCTCAGTGGGTTAAGGATCTGGCATTGTCACTGGTGTGCTCTAGTCACTGATGTGGCGTGGGTTTGATCCATAGCCCGGGAATTTCTGCATTCCCACCCCCCCCCCAGCCCCGGAAAAAAAAGAAGGAAAAAACAAACCAAGGATAGATACCATCTGTTTTTATTGGTGTTGATTAGATGTCTTTGCAACTTTTTCGAGATACTGGAACGCAAAATACGTCATTCTGATGCTGGAAGCTGATTTGAAGGTCATTCTGACTATTAATTTTGAGCTTATATCTTCCTTCTTCTAATTTAATTATTTTGTTTTGTTTAACCATTCTTTCCAATGGAATTTTTTTTTTTAATTAGAAAAACTCTTCTACGGTGGTTCTGATTGTTTAGAGCCTGTAGCCCTTGGAGGCTGTTCTAAGGCAGGATCACAAAGCCACATGCCAGTGGGGGAGGAAGGGGTGGGTCCTGAGGAGGTGCCCCCAGGAGTGTCAGGATAGGGAGCAGAGGTGAGGACTGGGCATGGGGTCTTAGGTCCCACAAGTTGTGACCCTTGGGGTGGAGCCTGGTGTTACCATATAATCTGATTTCTCAAGAGAAGCTGGAGATAGAGATTTTGCGCTTTGTGATAAGTGTTTGAAATGTGAAAATCGTTATATATTAGCTTAAACTTTTACAAAAGGAAAGACTGTGTGGATCAGACAGATCACATCCATGGTCCAGATTATGCCCACAGATGGCCAATTTGAGTCTTTGTTCTAAAGGATTAATTTTTGCCTTTTCAGAAAAGAACAGTCGTCATTAAGCAGAGTGTGTGGATGCCGATTTGGCTGAGATATCTTATTTTAATCACCTTTAACAAGCAAATACCGCTCACATATCTGTAGATTTAGATGAGTCAGTTGTAGCACATAACTCTCCTTAATTACCTGTTAGAACTTTGTCCTGCTGTTGTGTAGTTTCTTGGGTGCAGAGCAGACTTGCAAAAAGAAAATGGAGTTTTCAGCTAATGGATCTCCAGCCGAGTGTATGACTTTTTTTTTTTTTTTTTTTAATGTATGACTTTCTCAAGTTTCTAAATAGCAGTGTTCTCAGTTGAATCTAGAACAATCTACTAACATAATAACTATTGGATTTTTCCAGGATCCTTGAATGTATTGGCAATTGAAGGTTGAAAAAATTGAAAATCTTGACTCCCTTTAGTTACTAGATGGATATTCATGTATTTTCTTTTTCCTTCTTTTTTTAAAGATTTGAACATGGAATTCAATCCTTCAGACCATCCTCGGGCCAGCACAATATTCCTCAGTAAATCGCAGACGGATGGTGGGTAGCTAATGTATTTGTCTGTCTGTCTGTCTGTCTGTCTCCCTCGCTCCCCCCACCCTCTCCCTTCCTTATGTTGATAGTAGCCTCAGTCTTGACTTTCCACCAGATGTGATTCTCAGGAGAAAAACAGAATCCCCTCACTGACCCCGGAAGGTATTATTGACAGTGATCTCCTTGCGGTTTCTTTATTTTGTAGCAAGTTATAGAATTTACTGTTTGAGGCAACTGTCCTTATTTTGCCAATGAGCTGGATTAGTTCTAGGTAGTTTCTAACCTGAGAGTCAGAAATTTTCCTTTAAAGAGTTGGTATTTGTATAAGTTCTCTCAAATCAAAAGTATTAGATAGTATGTAAAAGAAATCAAAATAGAACCCTTAATAAAAGCACCGTCCTCTCCGTTGTGTCATCTGAGCTCTGAGTTGAACCTGTGCACCAGGGGTAGATGTTTTCTTTCTGCCAGGCCTCTGCTAACAGGGTTTCTCCGCAGCCTTTGTGGTCCCACGTGTGTGGACTTTCTCCTGCGGGTTTTTCCCTCTTCAGCCCTTGGCTCGTACCACTGTCCCCTGGGCTGAGACTGCAAAGGAGAGAGAAGACACACACTGAACAGTGACGCAGTCTTAGAAGACTGCTCAGTCGGATTCCAGGAGAAAAGAGCAGCAGGAGGCATTTGCTAGATGGTGACGAGGTGTTCTGTTACAGTGCCGCAGCCTTGCAGGATTCTGGCCCTGCCTCTTTTAGCAAATTGCTAAGCTCTGATTTTGCGAAGTTCGTAAATGGACCAGAAGATAAACATATCTAAGACAGTAGTTCATGTAATAAGAACTGATAACCCAGTTTATGGTTAGGAAACGACTTTGACCTGGTGTCACGCTGGTGTAATATTGGTGAGCTTTAATCAAGCAGGCAACTGATTTGATTGGAAAGAATGTGGCGCATTTATTAAACAAAAAGAAGTCTTTCCAAGGATAAGAATAAATTATCGCTGGCATCAAGTACTTGAATGTATTGGGTGAAAGCAAAACAAGACATTTTTTTCGTTCCCTTGGCCGGTCGGTGGGAGGTGGTTGGGAGGGTAGGACATGGCCGGGGCAGGAGAGCAGCAGCAGAGGGTTTGGGACAATGAAGAGTGAGAACCAAAAGCAGTTGTTTTACGCCTGATGACAGTGCTGTGAAAACAAGTTACATGTTTGGCATACTTGCAGATTTGGTTCCTGGTTCCTGCGCCCTGCGAATTCAGGGCACAGGGCAACATCTGTCAGAAAATGTTCTAGCTGGATTGGCACGGAATTGCATTAGGGCCTCTAACTGGATGACGCATATCTTGCTTGTCATGGGGAGGGGGTGTCGGATTCTCGGCCCTAACAGGAGCTCCGGGCCGGCCTCAGGGTCGCATACCTTCCCCTCTGCTCCACGCTCGTCTGTCCGGATCTTCAGCACCAGGGACTCTGATCCTCTGGTTTTTGCTTATTTCTCCTTTAAACGCTGAGTCTTTCTGTTCAGTGTAAACCTGCTTGAGTCGTTCCGGTTAAAAGCAAGAAAAGGAGAAACAGCCGACCCCGTCTCCGGTTCTGCTGCGGGGGAGCTCCTGTACCATCTCCTCCTCTCGTCATTTGCTGTCCCCCCGGGCTCTTCCTCCCGCCACCTCTGTTTCGTGACATGGCCTCTGGTGGCTCCCGCTCTCATGTGGCACTGGCTCCTTGAAACGCCTGTTTTGGCTTCCTGTCTTCACACAGGCTCGTTTGCTGGAAACCAGTCCAATTAATTAAGGGGTTGCTCTATGGATAATTAAGTAGGTTTTTAAAATAGGTAAATCTAGTGACCGTAATGAGTCAATTCTTTGGTGAAGTGATTACAGGGAATTGGCTCTTTGGGAACGGCTCTTTCCTGAAGGTGCCTCTCGGACATGTCAGTTTCTCCGTGTATGCCTTGGTCTTTTTGAGGGTTCTGTGCTTTACCCCCTTACCTTTTTGGTCCGCATCCCATGCCTCCCAGTTTCCAAGCCTTCTGTAACGTGCAGCTGGATTTTGCTCTGCAGAGTTCTCAACCCCTCTATCCTGCAGGCTGCTGGACATCTGTTGCTTCCTCTGAACTCATTGTGGCCCAGACAGAACTTAGTACCCAGGGTTCACCTCCTGCCTTCCTGCCCTGTCCTCTCCCGGGGCCTCTCCCCTGCGGTCCCCTCCCACCTCAGCTCTGAGCTGCTCCGGTCCTGCAAGGCTCATCCCCCTCCCTGTCTATGTGCCCTGCTCCCCGTCCAGGCCAGCCCATGTCGGCCCCGGAGGACACGTGTTCCCCGATCCCCCACCCTTCTGCCTTCCCACCGACACGTTTCCCCAACTGGAACATCTCTGAGATCGACAGGCAGTGGCTTGTCACTATCAATCAGCAGTATTTTTGTCTTTTGTCTTTTGACGGTCGCACCGGAGGCATATGAAAGTTCCCAGGCTAGGTGTCCAATCAGAGCTACAGATGCCGGCCTACGCCAGAGCCACAGCAACGCCAGATCCAAACCATGTCTGCAGCCTACACCACAGCTCACAGCAACGCCAGATCCTTAACCCACTGAGCGGGGCCAGGGGTCAAACCCGCATCCTCATGGTTCCTAGTCGGATTCATTTCTGCTGTGCCACGACGGGAACTCCAGTGGTATTTTTTTCTTAATGGTAGATAGAAAAAAGATGTACTGTAACACCAGTGGCACTAAAGTCAATGCAATTTGCATATTTGTCTATTGTGAAGGTGAATTTTTTGTTTGTTTGTTTGTTTGGTTTGTAAATGAACCAGTGGGTCTATTGACGCACCAAATTCCATCTTGCTGTAGGATAAGGACTGTGCCGAGCACAGAGACTAGCATGCAGAAGAAACTTGAAAAGACCGATGGATGAATGGGGTCATGAGAGAGTGGAGGCAGGGAGCATGGTCCAGCCTGGGGCAGGCCAAGGCCCTGTGGCACTCTCCCCGATGAGAGGCTTTCTCTTTTGGTCTGAGACATTACTTTCATCCTTAAAAAGGGACGCATCCATTATTTGGGCACAGGGGTGTAGGTCTTGTAGGGCCAGGGAATGTACTGGGCCTTCCCTACACTGCAGGTGCTTCCCGGGTCTGAACCTGAGGCGCCGGTCCTGCCCACGGACAGCTCTCTCACCTCTGCTGCCATGTCTTAAGCTGCACGAGGTGGGGTGGGTGCAGGGTCTCTTGGCCGTGCTCAGCCCCCTAAGTTAAATGGACAACGGAGGCCTTTGGTGGCCCTTGTGCCCCACTTTTCTCGGCAGCTTCACCTGGTCCAGTGTCTGATCTCTTGGGCCTCCCGTCTGGATAAGGCTGCCTGTGGAGAACACACTCAGCCGGTCAGACAGACCCAGAATGTCAGTTCTGCTCAGTCTGCCCTTCCTGTATCCTCTCTCCTGACCTGTGCTTCCTCCAGATTTGTCTGTCGTCAGAAAGTTGCTCAGTGGGCGCAGCCCCGAGCAAAGGCTCAGGTGTGCTACACCTGGCCGCGAGTGGGGCCTGCGGCCCCGCCTCCTCTGCTGCGCTTGCTGCTCGGCAGCGCCCTCTGCTGGCTGTGGGCACAAGAAACTCTAACCGTGGAACTGTCCTAAGTTAGCCCCCCTTCCGGAGCCACCTTTTCCCTCTTTCCCCAGCTTCCTATGTTTATACCAGCCTCATGCCGTTGATATTTTGGGTCAGCTGCCCTGTGACATCTGGGGAGGCAGCAGGATTTCATCTGGGTCAGTCACCACTGGGGACGATGAACGCCTTGGCAAGAGTTCCTGAAGAGAGTGATGGTTAAAAGCCCCAGAATCCCCTGTGGGGCGGCAGGCTGAGCCCCACCCCGTCTGTGTGGTCCCTGTGCCCTCCTGGGCTCTCATCCGGGAGATGAGATTGTTGGGAAGATGGGTGGCAGCTGTTGGGCTCTGAGCACAGACCCTGCAGCAGCAGGAGTCCTCAGTGCCTGCACTCCATCCTCGCGGGGCGGGCTCTTCTCTGCCCAGTAAGGTGGGGTCTCCTCTCTGACCTGCTCTCTGCCATCTTCTTAGGTCGTCACTGGGTCTGGCTGGGGAGAGAAGTGGACACTGCAGAGGGTGGTCTCTGGGCCCTGCTGTGCCCCCACCCATCTTTCCATCCATGTTTCCTTGATACAGACAGACCGACCCTCTCATCCCATTAAGAGTGGCCTCCGTACACCTTGGAAGCAAACTGCAACGAGGTCACGTCTGAAACGGGAGCAGCCAGCATTGGGGAGCAGCCGTTATAGAGGTGTACACAGCCTAGTGCCTCTCCCCAAACCACCATGTGCCATGCTAGATTGCTGGAGGGCAACTAGTTGTAGGTTAACTGCAGTGACTATAATTATAAACCTTTGGAGACAGTGATTTAGACAATATAGTATAAGTCATAAATGGATGTGATTCATTTATGCTTGTAATAGCAATGGAAGAAATTGTCTAAAAATGAAAACTCATATCAAAATCCATCCCCCAAATTAAAGCATCTCAAGGGGGAAATATTGTAATACATATGACAGAGGATTCCTACCTTTATGTATTACAGAATTGTTATACAACCAGTGAAAGTGCTCACACACCAGAGAAATGGGCTCTACCTCTGTGGGCATGTTTATGTTCGGGCCCATGATATATATTTGCACATGTTTCTATGAAAATGTATTTGCAAGAGCACACAGAAGCATTCATGGAGGGAAGCTTCGCCTTGAGGGTACACACTGCAGTATTGACAGTGGTTATCTCTGAGTCATTAAGGTATGGGTTTTTTGGTTTATGTTTCTCTGTATTTTGCAAATTTAAATTCGTATTTGCACTTTCTTCTTCTTCTACTCTGTATTTTCCAGTTTTTGTACAGTAAGTATGTGTTTCTTTTACAGTCAGAAATAAGTTTTTTGAAGGAATTCACTGTGTTTAAGTTGATGTGCTTCGGAGGAGATCCTTTGGCCTCGATGTTCTCCAGGGCAAACCAGGCCCCTGAGATTGGTCGGCAGTTATTAGATGGATTCTTGAGCTCTGAGTGGTTTTTTCCTTACGCACTTACCTGCCGCTGCCTCCTTCTTGCCCCTGGAATTTTTTCCTTTCTACGACTGACCTGCCCTGGACATCGGTGCAGGTTTTCCTCTCTTTTCACTGTTGTGTCATCTGCCTTGCGTAGATCTCACTCTGGATGTGCACACTGTCCTCCTCCTCTGTGCCTGGGTTTAGAAGTAAGTGCAGACCCAGGTCAGTTCAGAGTCTGGGGAGAAGCTTCTGCAGTGTGGGGTGGGGGGCGCCGGTGGGGCTTTGTAAATGGGGGGCGGGTGGAAGCCCCCCGCCCAGCACACACCCGCCTCCTGGGCACCAGTGTTCATGACTCTGCTCCCTACAAGCTGTGAGCTCCGCAGGGCGAGGGCCCAGAGCACCTCTGCCGTGGCCTCCGTGCTGCGCTGCAGAACTACCTGATGGATTCGCTCACACATCAGTATTGGACTTCTGATTGTCCAAAGCCTGATGTAGGAAAACCAGCCTTCATTTTTCATCAGACCTTGTGATCAAAACTGCCATCCACTCTTGACCTGGGCCCAGGCCTCCCGCTCGGCTGGCCTGCCTGTTCCTCCCATCCAGGTGATCACTGAGCTCAGTGGTTTTTCTTTGTGCAGTAGCTTAACCCTCCTCACAGGCGTGCTGATGGTGTGTGGTCAGAGGGACCTCATCTCGTGCCGATGCAGGTACCAGTGGGCCTGCCTCTGAGGGGCTGAGTGCGGAGGGAGGCACCTGCCGGCCCACACACCCTGTCCTGTCCCCTCATTTCCAACGAGAGACGTTGGGTTACTGAAGGTTGGGGACAGCTGCCCTGGGAAGCCTTTCATAAGTGACAGGGGACCGAGGTCATCTTGCCCATGTCTGTAGAAGAGGCAGCCCAAGTTGCAATCACACGAACGCGCGCTCGGTCTTCGGGCACCGGGGTTTTCGGAAAGTGTTCTTAAGAGTAGAGAGCGTTGGAGTTCCCGTCGTGGCGCAGTGGTTAACAAATCCGACTAGGAACCATGAGGTTGCGGGTTCGGTCCTTGCCCTTGCTCAGTGGGTTAAGGATCCGGCGTTGCCGTGAGCTGTGGTGTAGGTTGCAGACTCGGCTCGGATCCTGCGTTGCTGTGGCTCTGGCGTAGGCTGGTAGCTATGAATAGCAAAAAAAAAAAAAAAAAAAAAAAAGAGTAGAGAGCGTTGACATCCGGGGCAACCTGAGTGACCTTCTCTGTACCCTTCAGATTGCAAACCCTGCCACTGACTCCTCGCTCCCCGTGTCTTCTGGAGAAGACTTTTAATGCCAGTGGTGGTGGTTTGCTGTTTGCTGTTTTGCTGTTTTATTTTTAAAGCTTCTAGTACATTTTCTATTTAAGTCATCACGGACTATGCAACAGCTCATTAAAAATCCTCTTAACAAACTATCATCAGTGCGAACAAAGGAGATAACTGTTACTCTTCTCCCAGGAAATTGAGATTCATGAGCCACATCAATTTATTGCCTGTTTTCCCAACAAAGTAAAATATGACTATTAGTGCTCTCAATTATCTAGGAACTCTGAGAACTCCAGAGATTTTGAGTGATACGTTATTAGCAACCAAAAATATTCAGGTTCCAAAATGACTAAAGCCAATATCAGAAATGAGTTGGCATATTGCTTATACTGTTACATAAAAATGACTAACACACTCTGAATTTCAGATCCGATTAATGGCTTCAGTTGTTTCAAATTTATTTTAAAGACAGATTTAGGTTTGTGTTATTATTTCTCTCCGCCCAGCACTCCACTTGGTATCTTAGTCCCGTTCCAGCCAGCTGTGGGGAGAGGAATCCTTAGGTGTAAGGGCACCCAGATATCTCGGATGCTTTCTGAGCCCCTGCAACTGAGGGCTACAAGTCACTGGAAGCACCTGCCTCCTCCCCACACCCTCCTGCCTTCCGTTCACGGCAGCTGTGTTGGGGGTCCTCAAGACCACCCCCTAGTCTCAGTGATGGAGTCAGAGGAATCCTAGCGTGGAAAATACAGTCATACTCAGGCCTGTGGCTTGTTACGAAGCAGGTGTATGAAGCACGATCCGTACAAGGAAGCGGTGCACGGGCGGGTCTGGGGAGCCTCAGTCGTGCAGAGGGGATGGGACTTGTGAGGACAAGAGAAACGGTCCCTACGAGTTGGAGAACACAATGCACACTTGGGAAAAGAGCTCCCAGCTCCTCCATCCGGTCAGCCTTTGGGGACCGCCAGGAAAAGGCCTCCTCAGACACTGGGCCGGATTTGTGCGCTGCTGTGTAGGCCCCGGAGGTCATCTCTTGAAGGAGACCTGGCTGCTGTCCTGTCGGTGACCTCCTGCGTACCTGCGTCCATTGATTAGTCTGTGCTCTCAAAAGTGAGTCTTAAGGAAAGAAAATGCGAAACTCAATGGTACTAGGTTATTTAAAAGCTCCTCTAGGTACTCTGTCCCCTCCTGTGTCCTCGAGAAAGGCTGAGATCTGGGACACTCAAGGCCGGGTGCAGGGTGTGCAGACTGCCCTGTGAGAGCGGCCGTTGGAAGGGGCAGTGGCGTTTGTGGTGAGTGTGGGTGGTCTCGCCCCCAGCACCAGTGCAGGGAGTAGTTGGCTTCCATGACCCGTAATGCTTCCGACCTACACTGTCCTGTATTTTAATGCTGTTAGGAGTGTTGTCATTATCCTATTTCACCCCAGTAGTATGGACCTTTGTGGGTCTGCGTGGGTTAGAAATAAATAGTCCTGTTATTTGCTGTCTTAAATTAATGGATTTGTGCAAGTTTTACAAGACTTACAGATTACTAGTGTACCAGGTTACTGGAAAGCTGTTACCCCTCAGTTAACAAGGGCTGCGGTGGTTTTGCTGGGTGCCATGGTAAGTGGGTGTACACGTTGCCCTGTTAGCCAGGCTCGGGTCTGCATGTGTGCAGGTCGAGTTTCTTATATGGTAACTGAGCAGCTGGGTACCTGCGTGGGTGGAAGGATGGGACCGTGACACAGAGGCCTGTCCTCAGCCACCTGCAGGGGGTTCGCATGCAGGCGAGTAATGTTTCTGTTGTATCTTTTGTTTTCACAGTGAGAGAAAAACGCAAGAGTCTCTTCATTAACCACGTAAGTGGAACTGTTTGCCTGTGTTTTAGATAATGACTGTCCAGTGCAAAGAGCTTCCATACCCGGGTGCGTGATGGGGAAATGGGCCGTGAATCTTGTCCTGCACTTGGAGGGACGTGACAGAGGCTGCAGTGCACTTGTGCTCTGTTCGCTCTGTGGCCAGATGGGCACGGCTGGGCTTTTACCCAGTGTTTGTTCAGAAACCCCAGCCTGCTGCCACTCCTGGGAAGACGTGCGTGGACAGAGATCCTGCAGCGGACAGCGCTGGGTCCACGCAAGCCCTTCTGTTCGATGTCTGAGCCTTCCCGCCTCCCCTGCCCCGTGTGGCTCTTTCCCTCTCAGTCCATTTGGGTGAGCGCCTCGGTGCCCCTTGAGGCTGTCTGCCCCCACACCCTCCTGTGTTCCCCTCCGCGCTTGCTGGTCCATAGCATCCGCCTGTTCTTTTAGGGCTCAAAGAAAGGAGAAGCTTGACAGCACTTTCATTTTAAAAGGAGTTGTAGAAAATCTGGTTCTAGTCTTTCGGCCATTCTGAGCAGCATCCCCTGACCCTGCTGGCCAGGCAGAAAGATAGTTGATCTTTCTTCCTTGGCAGCAGGTGCAGCCGGCCTCCCTCCACCCCCACCCCCCCACCCCAGCTTGCACCCCCAGGACTGTGGTGCCCGGCCACCAGGCAAGTTACGGCCACAACCTCCTTGCCCTCTGAACTATACCCCTTTCTTTAGGAGAGAAAACCATCTCCATGAGGTGTGGAATGATGAAGTAGGTGTTTTACCAGATAAGCATGCTGTAATGTCTCATATCGAAAACAAAAGCGATGTGTTTGACTTCTCAGGATTTCTAGACTTTCTACATTTAAATATTTATAGATCTTGAAGTACTTGGCGCTGAAGCTGTGTGCTAAAGAGACTTAAAGCCATAATGTTGTTTTTTCCTGTCCTCTGAAAATCTGGAGAAAACGCAGTTGAGAGGAACATCAGAGCTGGGCCCAGGCCCTTGCAGGCGGCCGTCCTTGTGTATGTGCATTAATAGGGTTCTCAGGGTCCAAGAGAAGGTCTCTAGTTTTTATTAGATTCTTTTTTTTGGTCTTTTTTAGGGCCACACCCGTGGCGTATGGAGGTTCCCAGGCCAGGGGTCTAATCGGAGCTGTAGCTGCCGGCCTACACCACACCTCACGGCAACGCCAGATCCACCTACTTAGTGAGGCCAGGGATCGAACCGGCATCCTCATGGTTTCTAGTCAGATTCATTTCTGCTGCGCCACAATGGGAACTCCAGTTTTTATTAGATCCTTAAAGCAATTCATGACCCTCCCTGGCCCTCTCACATTTTAAAGCGTCAGTGCCAATCATCTGTGAAATTATAAGCTGTGTCTTGAGGAAAACATGTTGAAAATTGCCACACACACTCCCCTTTTTTTGAGAGCTGTGTATACTGGGCATGGAGGTTTGGATTCACCTTGTAAATACTCACTCCTGATCCCTTCCCTTCTGGGAACCGGGACGCTTCCCCACTCGCTGGCGTGTCTGCAGAGGAGCCAGCAAGGGCCAGGCCAGAGTGGAGACAGCAGCCGGCTGCCTCCGCTGGTCCCCGCAGCCCCGTTCCAGGGGGCTGGAGGGAGGGCCGCACCTGGCTGTGCACCTGTCTTCCTTCTCGCCGCCCCCTTGGCAATGCACTCGGTCCTGGCACCTGCCCCGCTGGGACACAGGCGCGGGTTGAGGGCAAGTGTGCGTTGTGCCCTCTCTGCATCTTCTCCTCTCCCCACCCAGAGAGTGAAAGCTTGTGCTTCTTTCTTTAAAAGAAATCCTTGCTGCCTCAGGTGACAGAGGACAGGGTGACAGCACGGCCCTCCGCTCTGCGAACAGAACAGACCCCGTTGCAAAGTAGCGTTTCCGCTCTGCCCGCGCTGGGGTGTGCTCTTCCCACCAACTGAAGGAGCATCTGAGTGAGATCACCCACAGCTTCCGTTAGGCCCCTGACGGCTGTGCTTTTCAGGTTGTGAGACACCCGGGTGTCCTGAGTTAAGGCAGGAGAGTGGTGATAATAATAACCAGTACGGCTGCCGAAGTGTTTGACCACCTCTGCGCCAGGCTCTGTCCTGGTTGCTTTGATGTGCGTACAGCTCCCTGCTCGGGAGCTACTGTTTTTCACTCACTCCCGTTTGCAGATGAGGAAAGGGAGGCACACAGAATCAGCCAGCCGAGCAGCGAAGCCCGTGCTGGGGCCCAGGGGCCCGGCTCCCGAGCCCCCCTCCCGGCTCTCCTCCTCCGGGTTCCAGATGGTCAGACCCACGAGGTGGTTTCGCCTGTGTATCTGAAGTCAGAGAGAACCCTGACTTCAGGGTGCCCAGTAGAGTTTGTAACTTTGTCGTGGAACTCTGGTACGGCTGTTGCTCTTTGCCCTTGTCTAGAAAACCTGTCTGTTTTCTTATTTGCTTTATTGTGAGGGATGTTGTTTCTTTAATGTCTCCTTAGTGTCTGGAGCACCTGCTTAGTACATATTGCTGAGACAATCTACAAAGAGGCTACTGCTGTTTAAGAAAAGCGGAAGCAGTGGGTGTAGATGAGCCATTTAGGGATGGCGGTCACAGCAGGGAAACCAGGGGGAGAAAAATAAGGTTTCTCTGGCGCCCAGAGGTCATTCCTGCCCCGAGAGCGGCTCGAGGGAGGGAGGGAGAGAAGAGACAGTTTGGAGAAATGTTTAGGATGTGGAATGATGGGCCCTTGATGCATGGAGACCAGAGAAAGCAGAGGGCGAGAGAAGACGCAGGAGCATTTTGTGGATTTTTGGCTCTGAGCCTCACGGGCCCCTCCAGGTAGAGTCGTCCAGCCGGTGGCGGGAGCTCAGGAGAGAGGTCAGGTAGAGGAGAGATTCGGGCCTCATCAGGGAGCACAAGGCTGTTGAATTAATGGACGAGACGGTGCTCGGGAGAGTGTGGAGGGAGAGGAGGCCGTCTTATTTAGGGAAGTAGCCAGAAAGGTAGCCGAAGGCTGGACGGGAAGGCGGCCGGGAAGCAGCCAGCCGTCCTCTGCACTGGGAGAGGGTTGGGGGACGGCAGGTCGTCTTCCAGGCGGGTGGGCGTGGTGGAGGGGTGGGGATGCGGCCTGGCGGCCCCTCTGTTCCCCATCACCTATGCTACCTGCAGGGAGCTCCGGCGAGGTGATGCACAGAGGATCGGAGAAGGTGAGGGCCGGATTCACAGACAGTTATAGAGGGACCAGTGGCCTTCCTGTCCCCGCCCCTTTGTCCCGCCCAGGGATTATGTGTGTGTGCACACGTGTGTAGCTGCCTGTCTGACTGACGTCACAACTCGTCAGCAGCATCCTCTTCAGCATGCAGCCTAAGAGGTCGTGGGTAGTCCTGGGTCTCCACGTCTGATAATGTAGTCGGATGATCTTGCTTCAGTCTAGTTCTAAACTTGTATTATTCTACTGAGTTATACTTTTAACTTGCAAAATATACATTATTTCAAAGATAGAAATGTGTATCCTTAGAGGTAACTCCTTACTGGGCTTCTCGGTCCCTGGGCTGGTCTCTGCTCCCCCGCTGAGCAGTTCATGGTCGAAGCTGTGGTCTCTGCTCCCCGACCACAACCTCCGTCATTCTCGGCAAAGTCTGATCAAGTAAAGCACTCGCTCACGTGTTTTCTTTTACATACGTCGAAAATGTTACAGATGTGCAGCATAAAAAGCATTACTGTCACTTTTTTTTTTAAATGTGTTTCATGTATTTTTTGTTTAATAAGCACTGGTGGGATGTGCTTTTAGATGGATTTTGCCTTTAAAGAAGGAGTGCTTTTTTTCTTTTCTTTATGTCTTCACCTCCTGAAAGTCAGGATTTTTGCTTCTCACAGTGGCTTTTACAGACCCTGCCACACACCCTTTGATGCTCTTTCGCGGGAGTTTACTGTTGTGACGGAGGTTTGGGACCAGGAGTGGTGGTGGTGACTCTTCCACGTGGAAGAACGTGACATTTCACTGTAGGAAGAAAGTGGGTTTTGCTCTGGTCTTGCTGGCAGCGCGGGCGTTTCTTGCTAAGGCCCTTTCCCTCTGTAACCTCGTCTCAGGGTGAAGGGGATGATGCTCCTTGGAAGAATGTGGAGCCCTGCTTAATTGTCCTTGTTTTGTTGGCACTGTTTTTTAGCATCCTCCGGGACAAATAGCAAGGAAATACAGCTCCTGCTCGACTATTTTCCTAGACGATAGCACAGTCAGTCAACCAAACCTCAAGTATACAATTAAATGGTGGGTATGCATTTAATTTTTCCTTAACTCTGTGTCTTTTCTGTTCCTTAACCTGATGGCTAACTCACTGATTGTGGGCACTGAGGGTGGTTAAGCCTGGGCAGGGGGAAGCCATGGACTGTTCAGGAAATCTTTTTAAAAAATGGTTTGGAGGAGTTCCCGCTATGATGTAGTGGTTAAGAATCCGACTGCAGCAGCTTATACTGTGGAGTGTGAGTTCGATCCCAGGCCCAGTGCAGTGGGTTAAAGGATCCAGTGTAGCCAGAGCTCTGGCCGAGGTCATAGCCGTGGCTCCGATTCAATCCCTGGCCCGAATGCTGTGGCCATTAAAAAAAAAAAAAAAAAAAAAGATTTTGGGAGTTAAAATGTGGGGTCTTCAACATACTTGTGCATATTGCGATTTACATAAAACGACTACATTTTTCAGTCATTTTAAATGTAGGTTAAAGCTTATTTTTGATTTTGTGCATACCTTCCCACTTGTCGAAGCCATCCTGGCAGCTCTTCAGAAGGTAGTGGGCCCCCTCTGACTTGGCGCTGCTGTAGAGAGCAGGCCTGGCGCCGTGAAAGTGTACTTGCCAGGAGTGGAGAGCGGAGTTCTGACCTTGGCTCTGTCCCCAGCAGGGAGGGTGTGGGTGACACCTTTCGCTTTGGGGACTTACTAGAAAATGGAACTTAAGGAGGAAGGACTGTCTTTGGATAAAAGCTTTTCCCTCTGGGGTGTCAGTTCCCTTCTGTGACATGAACGTGCTGAAAGGTTCCCGCATTCAGTGTGTCACAAGCCTCAGTGGAGGCCACAGAGACCCCGACGGACTGAGGTCTGTGGCCTCTGGCTCAACTCTGAAAAACCTGGGCTGTTTGGCCTTCGTACTCATGTGAAAAAAAAGTACACATTTAACAGCAGCGCGTGTTAGCACGTGCAGTAAGGCTGTGTGTTCTAAATAAGAAGCCTGCTGTTCCAGTGGCTTCGAAGCCCCATTCCGAATGTGACCACATGTGGCAGCGGTCAGTGGGGACTGTGACGGTCGTCTGTGGCTTTTACCTGCTCCAGGGGGAGAGTGGGAGGGAGCCTGCCGTCCCTCCTGGGGGTCGCGTGTTTCTAAGGTCCAGGTGGGAACGGAGGTCTTTGCTCCATGTGTTGGGAGTTGAGGGCGGGATGGGTTGGTGCTTGAGGCTGGGAGCACGTGTGAGCCCTGGTGCCACGGCGCTGCCCTTGGCCGAGCCTCTGCCTCCACACTGGCTTTGTGCTGGGAAGTGCGAAGTGCGGCACCTCCGGGAAGGGCTCCGCTGGGGACCCGGCGGCTGCTGATCCCACCCGAGGCCTCAGGCCTGACTTCCCTGGGTGCAGGGACCCTCCCTGCAGGGCTGGCAGGAGCCACGGAAGCTCAGTGCTTCATCCTCAGGTGGCCACTGCCTCTGGTTGTGACACAGACATTTGGGGCCAGTGGAAAACCAGGTGACGGTTCAGCATTTCAATGTCAAGTCTGGGAAGTGTGAGCACCAGAGTCACAAGCATGTCTGTGACCCTGTGGTTCCAGCTGAGCCGCAGCTGTGAGGCCCCAGGGGCTTAGAGCCCTGCAAGGCTTGAGATCTGGCCCCGCAGATCCAGGATCTGGGTTGTCAGCGCCTCTGGGAGATGCCACGGGCGGCCAGGGCTGAGGACCCTGATGTCAGGGGCACCTGCCTTCAGGTTCCCTTGAAAGCTTAAACTGTGGATCACACCTGGAGGAAAAGACGCAGAAAGCGGAGTCAGTGAAGACGGCAGAATGTCGACACGCAACGTTCAGTGTGGACGCTGTGGCTTCTCAGACTCAGGAGACACTTTCTCAGCACCACCCGGATCTGAAGTTCCTTCAGTCGGCAGCTTATTTGCTTTCAGATGTGCCCCCATTTAAAAAATGTGCATTTTGGACCTGGGAGCTGGGCAGGGTGGATCCTAACCGTAGTAGCACCGCAGAATCCTTCCCTGCAAATCCCTGTAGCTCACACGTGACTTGGCTTCAGTCACTTTGGAGTGTTAGCTGGCCTGGGTGACTTCAGCCAGGGCCTCTGATGGCACGAGGGGAGGGAGTTTCCTGAAGGGCAGGGAGGTGTGCAGGCTGAAGGCCCTCCTGTAATACCCTGTCTAACCCTGGCCTCCTCCCCAACATGGTAATACTGCTGCAGACTCGTTAATGCAGTCTCACTGCGTGTGGGCACAGCCAGCACTTGTGGGCTGGGCTTGCCTCCTGAAAAGCATGGAGAAATTGCTTTGGAGGAGTTCCCGTCATGGCGCAGCGGAAATGAATCTGACGAGGAACCATGAGGTTGTGGGTTGGATCCCTGGCCTCGCTCAGTGGGTTAAGGCTCTGGGGTTGCCATGAGCTGTGGTGTAGGTTGCAGACGAGCCTCGGATCTTGTGTTGCTGAGGCTGTGCTGTAGGCCAGCAGCTGCAGCTCTGATTAGACCCCTAGCCTGGGAACATCCATGTGCCGCTAGTGTGGCCCTAAAAGGCAAAAAAGAAAAGCAAAAAAGAAATTGCTTTGGGTTCTAACAGTTGATTTTCAAGCTAATTTTAGAAGAAACTCCTATGTAGATTGAGGATTGCCAAAAGGAGCAAATATATTTACAAGTGCTAAGTTAGGGAATTGGTGGACATTTGATTGCAGTTCTGTTGGTCAAAGAGAAGTGGGCATGTGAAAAGTTTGGGCATGATTTTGTGGTCATTTTCTTCGTGGGCATAATCCCTTATCTGAGAACTTAATCTTCCCATCTTTTCCTAAATGCCAACAGCTGTGGTGTGAATTTATCATTTGCCACCCACCTCTGGCCTCTGCAGCAGACCCATGCCTCAAACCATGTGTGAGCACAAGGCTGGCAGTCAGAGAGAATGGGGTGCAGGGTGCTCTAGCTGTTGACGCAGCACCCATGGCCCCTGACCTCAGGGTCAGAGGGCAGCTTGGTACATCTGCCCCTCTGGGTTCAGCTCCTCTGCTTGGCCAGCTGAGTCACAAGGACACCGCCAGCAGTCAGGAAGCTGTTTTCCTGGTCAAGAAAATAGCATTGCTTCCTCTCAGCTCTGCAGCAAGGGCCTCCAGTCAGCCCATCCTTGGTGACCTCCCCAGTATCTGGAGATGAGGCAGGCCGACCAGGCCTCCAGAGCCTGGCATTTGGAGCAAAGCCTGAAGCCCAGATTGCCTCCATTTTCAGCTGACTGCCCTCTGCCCCCGGCAGTCACTTCTTTCACGATGACCCACGGAACTGGCCCATGGAGCCAGTGCATATCCTCTGCTTGGTTTTTTCTTTCCGGGGTGTGACCTTGAGTGAACATTGGCCTACAGAGTGGCCCTGTGTTTCGTGGAAGCCCGAGTCAAGAGAACGTCCAATCTTTTTCTTTCTTTCTTTCTTTTTTTTTCTTTTTGTCTTTTTAGGGCTGTGCCCATGGCATATGGAGGTTCCCAGGCTAGGGGTCGAATGAGAGCTATAGCCACTGGCCTACACCACAGCCACAGCAATGCCAGATCCTTAACCCACTGAGCGAGGCCAGGAGTTGAACCTGAGTCCTCATGGATGCTAGTCAGATTCGTTTCCGCTGAGCCATGACAGGAACTCCCGAAAACGTCCTGTCTTGCTTTCAGGTAACCTTGGGGCCCTGAAGACTTTTACTCCGTCTGCGGAAGCGTGAAGAGCTCTTGAGGCGGCATTATTCACAGGGCAACAACCACAGCCGCCTTCATTATAGAGCTTTGATTTGAGGTCATGCTTCTGTGTACTTCACTGGGTTGTAATAAGCACTCTGTGATGTCAGTTGAACCTTCCTAGTTTCATAGGTGGGAAGCGGAGGCTCCGGGGCTGGGTGAACGCTAACGGTGGAGGAGCCAGGTTTTGCATCCACCCATCCACCTGGTCTGACTCCAGTCCCGTGATGCTTTTCCGTGTGTGTGTCATGTCAGGCTCCCTCACAGGGGAAGCAGGAACCGTATTTTTCTCAATCAGTCAAAGTGATTAAACTGATCACTACATGGAACCCAATCATATGAAACACTCAATTTAATCATCACAGCATGACTGTTAAATGAATAAAACAGTAATTTCTTCCTTTTTTTCCAGAGGCAACATGATAGAACGAAGGGGCCCCAAACCGTCACATAAGTCAGAAATCCTGACATGGTGTCTCCACCTGAATTTTCTCGTTTATAAACTAGAAGCAATAACGTCGTTTTCCATCACAGGGCTTTTAATGGGCGTGAGGGCACTCTGAAACTGTACCACTGTTACTTAAAAATTCTGGAGTCCTTTCACCCCAATTACAATTCCCTCATCAGCTGAGATGCTTTTCAAGATATCAGGAGAAAGAATATGTTCTTTCTGTGTTCCATTTGCTCATGGATACTTTTTTTTCTTTTTGGTCTTTTTGCCATTTCTTGGGCCGCTCCTGCGGCATATGGAGGTTCCCAGGCTAGGGGTCCAGTCGGAGCTGTAGCTGCCAGCCTATATCAGAGCCACAGCAACGTAGGATCCGAGCCAATCTACAGTCTACACCACAGCTCACGGCAACGCCGGATCGTTAACCCACTGAGCAAGGGCAGGGATCGAACCCGCAACCTCATGGTTCCTAGTCGGATTTGCTAACGACGGGAACTCCATCATGGATACTTTTAACACTTAGCTGAAAGCGTTTGAATTAATCGTGCTGGAGAGAGAGATTTAGAAGGACTTGTCTTCTCCTGATAACCTGAGATTCACGCCTGTCACGTTAAGCCTAGGTGAATGCGCAGCACGTGCCCAGGGCACTGAGGTGGCTGGGACGCGCCTCTGCCTCCACGTTGGTGCCCTGGATGGCGGTTTCTGGGCTCAGACCCAGCACACAGTGTGGTGCAGGCAGCTAGCGGTGTTCTTAGAAGGAAAAGATAAAATTTGGCCTCCTTGGTAAATTTTAAAGTAAAACAAAAATTGTGGGGGAGTCTAGACAGGTTACAAAAGAGGAAATGGGAAAAGAATTGGGCAGTCAACACGAATAACCCTGCCAACTTGATAGGTGATCAGAGAAACTCAAATTGAAAACGGTTACACTTCTTTACCTAGGCAGTGGGAGGATAGTTTTTCCAAACATTCAAGGTGGGTGTTGGTAAAGGGGAGTGAGACAGATGCTGATGGGAAGGTACAGCTTCTCTGCAGAGATATTTGGAGGTATGTGTGGGGAGCCTTACAGGGGTTAATGGCCTTAGAGCAGGTAATTCCAATTACAGGGTGTTTTCTCATGGAAATAATGTAGTCATAGGTCACACAAATATTTACCTGTGAGGTTATTCATTGTGGTATTAATCATAATTGCAGACTATTAAAAACGTGTTCAGTAGGGGATTGGTTAATAAATTATTCAACAGTGTGGTAGAATATGGTTAGGTATTTAATGTCATGTTTTTGAATAACATTTTAATGGTAAGAAGAATGTTAATGAGGATAAAGGTGGGAGGCAAACCTGTTTGCTTTTACACACATAATTTATAGATAGATTATCTCTCAAGCTGATAGTAAGCATCTTTGGGAAGAGGAATTGTTTTTCTGTATACTTTATTTTCCAAAATTTCTGCACTCTGAATATAACACATTTTAGAATCGGAAAAAACATGTACTTGAAGAAAATTCAGGGGATGGGGATATCTTCATTAAATTCAGATCTTGTAAAATAAAATGTTATGGTATTAAAATGTAAGGTATTACACATAAGTGTTACGGTACCATTTCAGCAGATGAGTAAGTATATGGCAGGTCGCCAAGAGTTTATTGATTTCAGAGGAAAAACGGCAAACCTTTGTGTGGGTAATATTCACATTTTTTTTTTTCTGAAAATGTGATTTTCTAAAATAGCAGGTGCAGAGTTGGAGACTTCTAAAGGTGTTTAATTTCACTACCTGTTTCTTTGTGTACTGCCCGTATTTTAAAGGGAGGAAAGCATGACATTTCAGATAGAGCAGTTCGTTTCTGAATGTCACTTGAAGTTTTGATGTTTCTGGAAAAGATGGAATAACTGCTGGGAATGGGTACCTGATGGATTTACTGTGACTCGTGTATTTTCTAAATCGGCATCTGAATTAAATGGGCTCTTGAGATGGATCATTTTACTTAGACTCAAATTTTAAATATTTATGGTCAGACTTATGCCAGATAATATATAACATCTGAACGTGCTTATGAAACACTGAACTCTTGCATTTCATTTTACAGTGTAGCTCTCGCAATATATTACCACATTAAAAACAGGTACGTGGATTTTGATTAATTTTGTGCTAAAAACATCACATGCCATCTACTCTTACGTTTTAGTTGCCTCAGCCTTTAAGTTTTATATTTTTAACTCATTTTTATAGAATCTTTAAAGTTAGTGTAATTTACCAACACTTTCCAGGTAAGGGCTGAATTGCTTCAGAGTCAGAGGAAACCAAATGGAGCCAGCAAATCAGAACAGAGGTTCTTGCTAATGTTCAGCCTCCTTTTGACTTTATTTTCTGTATAACTTGCTTAAATATTCTATCTTTTATAAAATGTTTTAACAGTTTTCTGCATGCAACTTAAACATAGAAAAAAATGTGTATAGTTTCAATTCAGTAGAAAAAAATTTGTTGTAAATTTAGCCATAAACTATTTTCATATAGTAGAAATTCTCTCTCTGATAGGAGTCTGGAGATAGTTCAACTAATTTAAAAAGTTAATTAAAAAAGGAAGTCACAGAAAAATTATTAAAAAGTTGACCTTAAGCATTTTAATTCAACACAAAACATGGAAAAGTGCACTCCTTTGCCAGTTTTATGCAGCATCAAGGCTTCTGCTCTGAGCAGGAGGCATTAGTTACCAAAGTATTGTCTTTTTATAAGCCACACTGGTAACTCATCCTTTCCCCAGTGGCTTTGTTTTTGTTTTTGCCTTTTGTAATCAGCAGCAAGGAAACTTTTAACATTTATGAAAACAGCCTGAGTGTAGAATCTTTTGGGTTTTGACCATACCTGATCTATAGCAAACTTATTTTTCCTTTTATTGGGTCTTTCCAAAGCTTCCTTCTTTACGTTTGTGAGAACAAAGCCGCCGTCATTGCTGTCCTATTGCGTTGATCGATGTGATATTTACATGGGGTATATGATTGTACTAACAAATACAGCTGGCGTGAGCCAGTTCCGGAATCAGCAAGGCCACCTCCTGGTTAGCGTGGGTCTCTCTGGTGGGGGCCACACCCCTTCAGTCTGTTGTACGAAGAGAACAAGGGCGAGTTGTGATAAGCAGTGAGGTGCAGGTTGGATGACAGCTCTTGTCACCAAAAGATTGTGGGAAGACACATACTGGAAGCCAGCTCCTGGAAGGGTTTTCTCTGTAATGCCCTTTCCCTGTAGTATAACGGGGCTTTATGATTTGTTACAGTACTTGAGAATTTTGGATTTAGGAACTTGCAAAATGTAGGCTATTGGAACTTTGAACCTTGACCAGAGTAACTACTCAGTGAGAGTGCGGATCTGTCTTGCTGCTTATTTCTATGACAGTGAGTCCTCACGAGCAATTCGATGTCGTTGATGGAACTCAGCTATGTTCTCAAGCCAGTTTTGCTTTAGCACCTCTGATTTCTCAGTTTTCAAATATTACGGACCTCAAAGTTCATTTATAGCCACAGCCAGTAATAATGAGACCCAGCTTTACTCACTGCTTACTTTAGCCACCCTGGTTAGCTCCTTGCCTGCCTTCTGTCATTTAGTTCTTCTAACAATTCCATGAGGTGATACTGATACTATCTCCATTTTACAAATAAAGAAATGGAGGCACAGAATGGCACAGAATGTGCTGCAAGTGAGGCCCTAAAAAGGAAAAGAAAAAAAAAAAGATTTTAAATAAATTGCCTAAGATTACACAACTAGTAAATTGGGGAATTGGGAATTGAACCCAAGCCATATACCACTGACACCGTTAATCATGTGCTCTGCTGGGTTAATGGTGATAAACGGAGCCAACAGTGAGGGAGTGGAAGTAGAGAAAGTCCAACTGAAAAGTCAGCATTTGAAAGCAAGCGTGATTGATGACAGATCTAACCCGAAAGTGCCTCGAGGAGAGGGGGCGCGGCTGCGGGCAGGCTCGCTCTCTGCTCCGTCACACTGACCGCCTCCGCCTGGGGAGCTGGTCACAGATCCCCCGCTTGCTGGAGACGCTGCTCAGATGCATGGCTTGTAATGGAAGTGAAACTGGGGCCACTTCTCAGAGGAGTCATTTTAGTTTAAATTCTGAATCTTCGTTTATATTTTTGAACCTACATTTTTATTTTTAAAATTACTTCTGGTTTCTCAGGAGTGCTTAAATGGCATTTCAGGGGCTCTTGTTCCTCAGGAGAGTTAAACAGGAAATGAAAATCTAGATTTTCGCTCAAGTTAACCAAACAAAATATGGTTCATAACCTTTACTTCCTGGACTGTTCAAAAATGATTAACTATTTTCCCCAAGAAAAACGAATTATAATTCACAAGTAATCAGTAGCATTCCTTAACATGTAGCACTGCGTCTGTTTCTTGAAATACCGGTTGAATCAAGATATATCTTTGTTTCCTTTTGCCTGGCACTCACTCTTGCGAAGGTAAACTGTTTTCTGTTGTTTTCCCCGCCAGGGACCCAGATGGAAGGATGCTCTTGGATATTTTCGATGAAAACCTTCACCCTCTCTCGGTAAGTAACCCTCCCCTCCGGTCTCGGGTGTTGGCCGTCATTTCTCTGTTGCTCCTGTTGGGTGGGGGGCTGGTCTGACATCTGAGACTATCTCCCTCGCCAGAAATCCGAAGTGCCACCAGATTACGACAAACACAACCCAGAGCAGAAGCAGATTTACCGGTTTGTTCGGACACTGTTCAGTGCTGCTCAGCTGACTGCGGAATGTGCCATTGTCACCCTGGTGAGTGCCCGAGGTTCATGGAGGGGGGCGCGGCCGGGACTGTTCACCGTGGCCCCGGGAGCCACAGCGCCACTTCGGGGTTGTCTTTTATCTGGGAGAACAGTGACGGGATCTCCTAAGGCACATCACACTCAGAAGCAGGAAAGCTGAGATGTTACCTGCAGGTACGTGAGACGTGGCCGAAGGGGCTGAGAAGGACCCGGGCCTCCTCTTTAACGTCCAGCCTTCTGGTGTTGCTTCCCTATGGAGAATAACGTCCGCTGGATGTGATGACTTCATACATCGGAAGCACTGCTGTAATCGTTACCTTCTCTTTGGTGATTTGTCTATAAGTATGTGTCTGTTAGATACTGAGAGCGAGCATGGATATAATCTGCATTGAAGACTCGTGATGAAATCTGTAACCTGCCTTAAACGTTTAGAACCTTGGGGACGGGAGAGTTTAGGTCAGACCTCATTTGGGAAGTAGACTTGACAGTGGAGCACATTGTCACTGACCCTTTACACTGTGCACAACTCCGCCTGTGCCTGAACTGCCCCAAGGGACCGGAAAGCGGTCCCTGCAGCTCCTGAGAAGAACTGGTACTAGGACAGGAAGCGCAAGGGCCCTTTGCGTCCCCCCCACACTGGGAGCCCTGTGCTCTCAGCTGATTGGACAGTAACTTGTCTGTTTGTTCATTTCTTCTCTGGTTGAACCTGCTGCTTGGTAGGTAAACAGACATTCAGCCGGTCTTCATCAGGTGAGCTGGAGTCATGAGTTCTTAGGTCATCGCTGAGACTGTATTTAGTGCTCAGCCTTGTTCCTCCAAAGGATGCCAGGTCCTCACAGAACACCCCAGGCAGCAGGATTGACATTTTTTAATGAAGGGAGATGGTGATAAAGGGGAAAGTAGGGTAAGAACATCGCATGACTGATGATTAGTACTGAAGTTCACACCATGAAGAAAGATTGATTTTGAAACTACTGCAGGTGGAATGTAGGGGTCTTTTTGTTTTTTTTTTAAAACCTTTTATTCCCAAGAAAATTGTGACCTGACCATGCCCTATAGCACATTATAGTTTGGGTTTATTTGTGTGAAGGAGAAAGTTAGTGTCCCATCTCCAGGGACCTTCGGCAGGGTGGTTAGTTTTTGTTTGGAGTATACGTGTCGGTCATTGTAACTGCTGAACTCTTCCCCTGTCCCGGACGTTAGCTGGTGGCTTAGCAGGACATTCGCTCATCCTGTGGTCTTGCGAGCCTACCGATAGGTTAAATCAGCCTTGCTCTCCTGGTCATGCTGTATCAGTCTTGGATGTTGCTGGACTTGGTTTGCTAGTATTTTGTTGAGGATTTTTGCATCTGTATTTGTAAGGGATATTGGTTTTAGGTTTTCCTGTGACAGCTTTGGTTTTGGAATCAGCATCATGCTGGCCTCCTTGAATGCCGCTTTCTTTCCACTTGTGTTTTTCTGAAGAGTTTGGGAAGGATTGGCATCCTATTTAAATATCAGGCAGAGTTCGCCGCTGAAGTCATCCTGGCCACGATTTTGCTTTGTTGGAGGTTTTTACGATTCAGTCTCGTTGCTGGCTCTAGGTCTGTCTATTCCGATTACCTGTTTTTTCTTTCTAGGTCTTTCTAGGAATTTGTCCATTTTATCTAAGTTGTCCAATTTGCTATAATTCTTTTTATTTCTGAGAGTCTACTCTAATGTCTTCATTTATTTATTACTAAGATCTTCCTTTTTTTCTTGGTCGGTCTAGTAGCTAAAGGCTTGTCAATTTTGCTCGTCTTTCAAAAGAACCAACTTTCAGGGTTTTTTTTTCTTCTTTTTTACTTCATCTCCATTTCCTTTGTCTCCACTCTAATCTTTATTAGTTCTTTCCTTCTGCTTGCTTTAGCTTTAGTTTACTTTTTCTTCCAGTTGCTTAAGGTAGAAGGTTTGGTTATTGATTTGAGACTTTTTTTTTTTTGATACAGGAATGTATACTAATCAGTTTCTGTAAGCTAAGCTTTTAGCTGCATTACATAAGTTTTGGAATGTTATGTCTTCATTTTCATAATATATTTTTTTAAACTCTTAATTTTAGATTTACAGAAAAATTGTGAAGATGGTACAGAGAGTTCCCATGTGTGTTGTACTTGGGGTAACATTTATAATATTATAGTATTACGTGGATATAGTACATCTGTAACATTATTAACACCTTACATTAACATGATCTCTCTGATAACTAATGAACGGGCGTGATACATTTTTAGGAACTCAGGGTCATGGTCTATTCAGATTTTCTCGGACTCTGCCTGTTGCCCCTTTTCTGTTCGAGGATCCACCCCGGACCCCACACTGCACTTAGTCATCGTGGCCCCTTAGGCTCTTGACTGGTGGTTTCTCAAGACTTCCTTGTGTTTGAGGGACGGCGGTTTTGCAGAGTACCAGTTAGGTTTTGTGTGGAATGTCCCTCCTTGGGGTTTGTCTGCTGTTTTTCTCATGATTAGATGGGATGGTTTGTTTGGGGGAGGAAATCTACCAGAGTTCCTCTTTCCAGCACATTCTGTCAGAGGTGCGTACTGTCACCGTGGCGTCACTGGGCCGGGAACCTTGATCGCCTGGCTCCGGAGTGTTAGTCAGGGTCGTCTCTTGCCGAGTTGCTCTTTTTCCACTTTCCGTGCCACGCGTGCTCTTTGGAAGGACGTCCTGTGTGCAGCCCACACTTACGGGGTGGGTGGGGCTCAGGCTCTGTCTCCTTAGGGGGTATGACCACGACAAGCATTTGCCCCCTGGGTGTGTCGGGAGCACAGTCAAGCTGGCCCAGCCGGGTCCTCCTCGGGTGGCCTGACAGCTCCAGCCATTGCTGTGCGGCCATCAGGGCTGCCACTCGGCCCCTGGACTGCAGTCCCCAAAGTGCCTCTCGGAGGCCAGTGTTCTGACGATGAGGCGACCTGTGAAATCTATCTGTCCTGACCCCAGAGACTCCCTTTGTAGGTCACGTTAGTGGTTTCAAGGAAGCCAAAAGCTGGTATTCATTCAGATGGAGTGTGGCGACGAATCCAGATCCCTCCCTCGTGTGCCCCTTGGGTTACTAGCAAGTGCAAGGCGGTGCTCAGGCCCAGGCGGCTGCGCCCCGTAAGAGAGTCTGAGACAACCGGCCAGCGCTGCTCTGTGAAATGGGGGGAGAAGTTCCAGCAGCATCGGGAATTTGGATTCCGTGAGTTTATTCCTCCCCCGCCTTTGGACACTTCTGCTGGGTGCAGTCACCTCAGTGCCTGTGTCCTCTGTGACTGCTCCCAACCTGTATTTTCTAGAGATGCCTTCTTAGGAAATTAAATCTGAAAATTTAATTGAGCAGGAGTGTCCTGTTGTGATGGTCTAGGGAATAGTGTTTAGAAAAAAATCAGTTGTATATTATTTGACCCGGCAGAGAATTAAAACACCCAAGGAGGAGTTTACCAAAGGAATTGCTGCTGACCCTTGAAAATAGCTTTACTGGCAAGTTCTGCTAAATTACATGCTAGTAAGTGGTGCTTATTAAGAATGCCTCGTCTCCTGGCGTAACGACTGCCTTCGCGTGGTAGTGGGCGTATTATCTTGTCTGATTCCTTTGTCAGCCCTAGTGGAACATCAGGCGTGGTGGATGCCTGTTGCTAGAGGGCCCTTTTTTTCTCTCTCCAACCTTATCTTAAATATCGTCTAGTGTACGTGTTACTGTCTATCAACTCTGGTAAAGCAGGTAAGAAGGAAATTGCGTAGGCTTCTTTTTGCACTGAGTCAGTGAGAATCTGCTTCGTTGGGGAGCTTGGAGAGACATGCACAGCCCGTCTATACAAAGGAATAGAGTCTTAGGGGTCCGCGCGGAGATTGTTCCTAACGTTGGCTTTAAAGAAATCTGGAATTAAGTCCAGCCTCAGGTTTCTGCTCTTAATACATAAACGTTTTCGATTCTCTTTGGTAAGTGAGAAGAGTTCATCATTAACCTTTGTAAAATACATAGTCTGGGGGCCTGAGGTCAGTGTCCGGGTGAAATTCCACTCGGCCTGGCCTGGATCTTTACTGGAAGAATTACAGTTTTCGCCCAGATAAAACTAATGATCGAAAACAGTAGCTTACTCTCTCTGCTCACTGAATGTAATAAATACCACTAAAGACTAAAATCGCAAAAAGCTAAGATTATTGAGCTCTGTTCAGTGACCTCCTTTTTTTCCACCGGTGGTTGTCACAACCCTCTGCTCTTACTGTTTGGTGAGGGCCTCTGGAAGCGCACACCAGGGTCCGTGGGGAGCGCGGACTGCCCTGCGCTCTGCCTCCTGGGTCCTGCGTGAGGGCCTTTCTGACCCTGCCCAGCACAGCCCAGGGCTCTGTCCGCTGAGCTGTATCCCTCGGCAGCGCCCTGTTCCCACTGCACCTGCTCACGGTCCAGGGACTCAGCTTTAATGCTGACACACACTCCAGCGTAGGACATTGTGCTCAGTGAAGGAAGCCAGTCACAAAAGGACAGCTGCTCAATGGTTCCACCTATGGAAGGTACCTGGAGTAGCCACATTCATGGGGTGAAAGTAGCAAGATGGGTGCTGGGGTTGGGGAGGGGGAGGGAGGCAGGCCAGGCGTTGTTGTTTAGTAGGGGCAGAGTTTCACTTTGGGGAGATGAAAAAGTTCTGGAAATAAGAGATGGATGGTGATGATTTTATAACCCTGTGACTGACTGTTCACGCCACAGAGCCATGCACTTGAAATGGTTAAATTGTAGGTTTTGTGTTATGTGTATTTTACCAGAGTAATAATAATAAAAAAAAAAGTTATCAACACTACATGTAAATCTACAATTACTTCAAAATAAAAAGTTTAATTAAAAAACTACAGATAGAAAAAAATAGCTTTCGAATCTGAAAAAGAATGGATATATGTATGTATAACTGAATCACTTGGCTCTAGAACATTAATTAACCGTACTCCGCTGTAAAGTAAAAATTAAATTAAAAAACCTGCAGAGAGGAAAAAAATAGGTTTCCTCCTTTCACATCCTTGGTTCTCCTTTGCTGGCACTTGGGTCACAGTTGGTAGCGTGAGACTTGACCCCTCGGCTCCTGGAAGCTGTGCCTGCCCCAAAGGCCTAAGGTGTGGCCGCATCCGCTGGCCCGGTTCGGAGTGCGGAATGCGCCTCTCGGCCCATCCTGCCTTTGACTCTCTCAAATCAGTGTGATCCGGCGCTAAGCGCCTGTCGAGTTGGGGACGGGGCGGGAAGAGGCGGGCGCTGCTCGCGGGCGGGCAAGCGGACCGGTCAGCGAGGCCGCCGCCTGTCTCCCAGGTGTACCTCGAAAGGCTTCTGACGTACGCGGAGATCGACATCTGTCCGGCCAACTGGAAGCGGATTGTTCTCGGGGCCATCCTGCTGGCCTCCAAGGTGTGGGACGACCAGGCGGTGTGGAACGTGGACTACTGCCAGATCCTGAAGGACATCACGGTGGAGGACATGTGAGTGCGCGGGCCGGGCTGCGCGGGGGCGCCGTCCGTCCGCGGGGTGGGCGGCGTCGGCGGGTGGGCACCCGCGCCTGGGCGTTGCACGGCCCGTATTGCGCTTCCTGTGGGTCCTGGACAGGCCCTGCTAGCCCTTTCTGGCCCGTGAAACTGGACCCTGAAACCGCGTTGTAGCTGCCTGCGCCGGGTCTGCAGCGCGTCCCCCGCCCCCGGTTCTGTGTCTCACCGCAAGGCCCAAATGTTACCTGTTTCTCCGCAGCTCAGAGAGGAGATTTTTCTCTGCATGTGTCATGTTTGGCAAGTTCATTCGCTTAAAATGACCCTTCTATCCCCAAGGTCCCCCCACCCCACCCCCACCTCGTGCTGTGTGGCCTGGCAGAGCTCTGGGGACTGCAGGCCCCCTGTCAGGCCAAGCAGAAACCACCAGGGACCTTCAGCCCCTCCATAGTTGAGGGCGCCTGGCTTCTTGGTTTTTCATGTAGCAAAATATACATAGCATAACATTTACCCTTTTAACCATGTGTAGTGTGCAGTGTACTAAGTATACTCACAGTACTGTGCAGCCAGCACCACATCTGTCTTGAGAACCCTTCATTTTGCAAAACTGAAGCTCCATCCCCACTGGCCACCACCTCCCCACTGGCCAGCCCCTGGCGGCCACCGTTCTGCTTTGTGTCTCTGTGAATGTCTCTGCTCTAGGGGCCCCATTTAAGTGGATGCACAGAGCCTTTGTCTCTGTGGCTGGCCTCACGGAGCAGAGAGTCCCCAGGGTTCGTCCATGTTGTAGTGTGACATTATTTTCAGATTAAGGAAGACACTGTGTTTAGAGCGCATGTTACTTATCCATTCACCTGCCGAGGGACCCTTGGACCCTGGGCTTTCTTCCATCGTCCGGCTGCTGTGACTGTCACTGCTGTGAAACATGAACGTGGGTGTGCAGACACCTCCCCAAGGCCCTTTTCTCCCTTTTGGGTCTGGGCCCAGAAATAGGATTGCTGAATGGTGGCTGGTCTTCAAAGTAAGCCCATTTTTCTACAAAAGTAGGCAGGTGACGAAAACCACTCTCTTTACTCCATTTTAGAGCCCCATTTACAAGTTGCTAAATAGTACCAGTTCAGTTGGGTTTCTTTGCAGTGTTGATGTAACAGATATTTCTGAAATAGTTTTTATCGATTTGAGATTTTTTATTGTAAAGTTTTACATATTTCCTCGTAATTATCCCCTTGAAGGCAGTAAATCCATCAAGCCTGTTGTCTCTGCATCAGTCTTAGTTTTATGATGATTTATCACATAAAAAGCTTCAGTGTCCCTGTAGGATGTACTGCTGTACTTTGGAAATTCAAATTTGGGATATTATTTTTATTTTTTAAATCTTGCCTTAGTATGAAAACACAGCAGTTCTAAAATCTTTATTTCCCCTTCAAAAAGGTTGTTTTTTTCCTAAGGAACCCTCGGAAACTGCTACCTAGTTCAAAGACAGATTCTTCTTGACTTTAATCCTGGTTATACCCTCAACAAGAGGCTTTGGTGTCTAGATAGTATTTGCGCAGGAAGAGCAGATGGGTTCTCTTAGGTTCACGTTAAAAGCAAAGGTTTTCTTTCTGGCATTGGAGAATGGGATCTGCAGTGCCACCCCTTGGCCACAGGGTGGCAGTCTGCCCACAGGCAGCTCCCAGGTCACCCTGGAGAGCGCTTCTGTCTTAGCAGTATTTTTGACACTTGTTTTATTAAGATCTTCCTGGGTTCCGGTATTTCATAGGATGCGCTCTTATTAAATCTCACTCAAAGGGGCATAAGTTAACGTCATTAAAAGTGTAAAATTTGGCACAACACATACATTTCGGGGTAAACGCCTTTCTCAAAGCTGCATTAAGAAGCAGCTCCTTTGATTAGATGACCTGAACGTGACTTATGGGTCTTTCCCTCTGAAGTCCTCAGGGCTTCGATAACAGCGTGTTCATTCTCAGTTCTCGTTTGCCTGGTAGCTTCTGTCTCAGGAATTCCCCACCTTGCTCGTGTCCCAGCCTCTCGGCCTCCTCAGCGTGCCGTCTGTGATCTGCTGCGATGGTTTCGTGCAAACTGGTCCCCCTGCCCCCTGCCAGAAGCACCCCCCCACCCCCTCGCGTCCTGGCCGCTCCGGGACTCAGTTCAGCTCTCACTTCCAGGCAGCCCTCCCTGATCCCTCCCTCCGCACAGGCTGAGCTTGGTCCCCTCCATCCAGTGTCAGTGATTATTGAGCAGCCAGCCATTCTGTGTAGGTGCTGTGCTGGGACCAGACTGTTACAGTCAGATGATGGCGCTCTGGCTGAGGAGACAAGGAGGGAAAACTGTGATAAAGGACAGAGATGAACACAGGCTGCTGCCCGGGGAGGGGGCCTGAAGTTGAGAGCCTGGCCCAGGACCAGCGCTCCCAGACAGACCTTCACTGCGGGCCGCGTCTCCTCTGGCAGTGAACATGAGAAATAGGCCTCCTCATGGGGAAGTCTGCAAAGTAGGGGTGTGTGTGTATGTCTGTTTTTGGCTGGGCCCCCAGAGCATTTGGCAGTTCCCAAGCCAGGGATGGAACCCATACCACAGCAGTGACCCAAGCCACAGCAGTAACAACACTGGATCTTTAACCTGCTAGGCCACCAGGGAGCTGCAAAGTAAAAGTTTTAAAATGTATTTTGGCCACTGTCATTTGTTTTCCTCCAGATGTAAGTGGGTCGACTGCTCTGTGGTTGAGGGTCTGTCACTGAGTGGGTCTCAGCAGGCAGGCAGGCCCAGCAGAACTGCTGCATCTCATGGATACACATTCTCGACCCCACCTGCTGCCTCAAACGGGTGGGCCCAGCAGTGATAGGCGTGCCCTGGGGTGGGGAGGAAGCCCGTCAGTGCTCCTCCAGCCTCTCCTCTTGGGTCTCAGAGGCCTGGGTTTGCTCGGAAAGGTGAGGCCAGACCTTGCTGGGTGCAGGCGTGTGTGCCCTCAGGAGTGTGTTTGCCCAGGGTCGGGCCGCCCTGAGGCACTTCCTGGTGCTCATTCCAATTAACCAGGCCGCAGCCTTCTGGCCTCTCGATCAGGTAGACTTGGCTGTTAGTGCCAATTTCGTGGTTAAACTGCAACTCTGCATGCAGCTAGGCAGCTGATGAGATGGCTTTTCTCCCCAGAGGGGGCCGTCTTGGGGAGTCTGAGCCCTGCTGTGTCTTTCTCTGCAGGAACGAGCTGGAGCGACAGTTCCTCGAGTTGCTCCAGTTCAACATCAACGTTCCCTCCAGTGTTTATGCCAAGTATTATTTTGATCTTCGTTCTCTGGCGGAAGCCAACAACCTGAGCTTCCCCTTGGAGCCTCTGAGCAGGGAGAGGGCCCACAAGCTGGAGGTAAGAGGCGCTAGCGCCCCGGGAGCCGGTGCGCTGTGGTGTCTGAGCTCTGCCCTGTGGTGGTTTCTGCCGCTGTGTCGCTGTCAAACTGGGACAGGTGTCCTGGGCCAAAATGGAGCAACCTCGCGTTTCTAATAAGCTTCCTAAGGTCGGTTTTTATTGAGTGAATATTGATTCTGTTTTTTAAATCAAAGAATATTTTTAAAACCTGTCTTTATTTTCTCTTTGAATGAGCCCACAAAAAAGTGTTTTCCGGCAGGCATTTTTGTAAGGAAAAAGATACCAGCCAACCGTAATGTTTGGGAATCCGGAAGGGTCTGATTCTGCTTTTATTTTTCATCTTTTTCAAATATTTTCTCCACAGCCCAGTTAGAGCTGGGGCCAGCCCTCTGGTCCTGGCCTGGGTTTAGGGCCGTCGCTGGTGAGCTGCGTGACTCGTGTCTCACACTTGTGTGTAGCTCAGCTTCATACTTGCTCCTAGCTCTTCCCACCTTCTGGGAGCGGAAAGTGTGCCGACAAGAAGGACCACGGGCGAGCGTCCCCTCCGGAGGAGGTGGCGCTGGGCCCCTTCACCTTCCTCTCGGCACCGCCTCGGTCGGTGGCACTGTCCTGCCCCAGGCCTGGGGACACCCAGGGCGTCAGGACGGCCGAGTGGCGCTGTCAGAGGGCTGCCGCCCAAACAGCGCACAGTCAGGAGCTGAGGGGAGAGGGCTGTTAGGGATGCAGGCTTAAGGAAGCAAATGTTTAAAATAAGTGAAACTTTACCAAGTGAACCAACCGTATGTTAGTCCCAAGAAGGAAACTTAGCCAAACTGTGGAAAAGACCGGACGCATAGCGCCGGGTTGAAATCTAGGGAGGTTTCCAGAACTCAGCCACGTGGCCAGAATTGCGCCCCCACCCCCTGCCCAGGGCAAGGCTGCTCTTCTCTTCAGGAGCCGAGGCGGGGAAGCTTCCTCTGCAGCACTGGCTCTGAGGCAGATACCGTCACACCTTCTCAAGCACACGGGCGAAGCAGAGACCCGCGGCTCCAGCCTCGCGCTCCCCTCTCCCTGCTCAGGAGAGGAGCCCTGGTGGCCACTTAGCCCTCAGGAAAGCCAGCCTGCGGTTCTCTGAAGACTTCTGTGTGGAAGTCAGCCAAGCGGCGAGACCAGTGCGCCCCAGCAGGTCCTCTGAGTGGAGAACTTGCCTGGCTGGGCGCCCCCTGGGCTCAATGGGCCTCCCTCTTCCTCCTTCCCTCCCACTTCCTCTCCCCCCCCACTTCCTCTTCCCCCTCCCTTCCCTCCCCCTCCCGCCTCCTCCCTCTTCTCCCTCCCTCTTTCAGCACTTGATGCACCCTTGTAATAATGTCTAAGGAACAGAATTTCAGTACTTTCCTGACGCCAGCACCCCTGGGAGTCCGTTGGGTTAAAGAACTGGAAACTCCTTATGGAAGACGAGGAGCTGAGACGGGTTAGAAGTCCCTCAGGTTCTGTGCCTATTCAGATGCGCCACCAAAGGGCTGTCGTGACCCCTGGTTGATGGTGGATGTGGAGCCAGGAACCCACCAGGAACCCAGCGGGCACAGCATGGCCTTTCCTTAGTGGGCTTGTCCTCTTAGTGATAAATTGGTGGCTGTGTATGCACACGGGGGTGTGTGTCAAGCTGGCAGCGGTCTGTGTCGTCAGACCTAGGATGAAAGAGCACGTTGCTGATCTGTTCAGCGTTCAGACTTAAACTGTTTGTTAAGCCAAGAAACACAGATGCTACTCTTAGGAGGTTTCAACAAATGAAAATAATTTGTTTAAAAAAAATGATTGCCCCTTGGGGGTTCCCATTGTGGCTCAGAGGCAATGAACCGATTAGGATCCACGAGGATGTGGGTTCAATCCCTGGCCCCGCTCAGTGGGTTAAGGATCTGGTGTTGCCATGAGCTGTGATGTAGGTTGTGGATGCAGCTCAGATCCCAAGTTGCGTAGGCTGGCAGCTGTAGCTCCAGTCCGACCCCTGGCCTGGGAAGTTCCTTATTCCACAGGTGCAGCCCTAAAAGGGAAAGGAGAGAGAGAGAGAGAGAGACTGCTCCAGCGCCCTCAAAGAATCTAGTTTTCTCTTCTTTGAACACACCCCCTGTGTTATTTGTGCAAAGTCTGTTTCAGTGAAGTTTTGTCTCGGTTGGAGGAAGACGTGCTTGGCTTCTGCCCCTCCAGCCTTCCTCACGCCGCCTCTGGAGTTGGTTTACAGATGTCGGGTTGTAGGTTTGGGACCGTTACCTCTCAAAGTTGTTGGCGGTTTTGCGTTGCCAAAGAGTCAAGCCAGAGCCCGCCGTGCGCAGGGGTTGCAGCTTGGGCCCAGGAGCTCTGCTCCATCCGCTGCCCTGGGGTCTGTCCCAGTGGGCCTCGCCCCCTCGGGTCAGGCTGACGCCGTTCAGAGTGCCCAGCTCTCCTGGTGTTCCTCCTCCTCCGTGAGGCAGGGCCCTGAGTGTCCCTTCCCAGACCAGCGTGAGGGCTCAGTCCCCCGTTTGCAGTCGTTGACCATGGCCTGCCGTGTCTGGTTGGAACTTAGACATCCACTCGACATGTAGCTGCCCTCCAGCCAAGCTGGGGACCCTGCCCTTTGGGCATTTGTTTACATTCAGCTGGAAAGAGACAGTAAACAGCGAACACAAGAAGTAAATAAATATTTTCTAGTCCGTTAGGAGGTGAGCAGGGCTGGGTGCTGTAGCCAGTAGCCCCGGGAGTCTAAGCGATGTTTGCCTGGAGCAGGAGTGGGGGCCCGTTAGCCTTGCAGGCCCTGGGGGGCGAGGGAGGAGCTGCTGCAGGGCCTGCAGGGTTTTGGGGGGGGGCAGCGTCCAGGGGGAAGAGGGGGGCTAGCTGGCAGGGTGCTTGCCGCTGTTTCATCAAGAGCTGGCGGTGATCAGATCAGGGCCACGCGGCACAGGTGGTGAGGAGGCAGTCGGACACTTTCCTGCCTTTGTCCCTTGACTGTGACTCCTTGGTGGATGGGCCCTGTGCCCACTGCCCTAGCCCCAGTGCGGTCTCTGGCTTAGTGCTTGAATCGTACAGACATTAAAGATCCTGCCCTGGCTTCGTCACCCCTACCAGTGATGTGGGCTGCTTTACCTGTCATCAACATGCTCTCAGCTGGCACCTGACGGTGGCCCTGGAAGAGGCTGGCCTTGCTCTTGGCCAGGCGCTTCCCCTGCACACTCACTGTCAGCATCCTCTCCAGGCTACCTTCTTCAGCGACACCTAGAGTTGATCCAGGCCCCCGTCATCTGTTTGGGCTTGGTCCCGGTCACGGGTCACGGATGCTTCACAGCAGCCCTGAAAGGAGGGTGCTGTGCCTGCCCCTTTGCAGACGAGGAGGCTCGTGCCCAGGGTCGCATACCCTTCAGTGGGCAGCCAGCTCTGAACCCCGCCTGGCTGACCTGCATGCTGCACCATTTTAGGATGGTTTCAAGTTTTGAGATTATTTTGGAAACAGGGACTGTGTCCCCCTTCCTTTGTGTGCCCCCTGTGCAGGCACAGATCCAGGCGTGGGTGTCGACCTCACGGGCAGGGGCTCCTGTGGGTTCACGAGCGTCCTCAGGGCCTGGGACGGCGCTGATGCGCCGCACTGTGGGGGCCCCGGAGCGCAGGGATGGAGGGTACTGCGGGGGCCCCTGACGAGTCTCCCTTCTGCCCTTCAGGCCATCTCCCGCCTCTGCGAGGACAAGTACAAGGACCTGAGAAGACCCACGAGGAAGCGGTCAGCCAGTGCTGACAATCTGACTCTGCCCAGGTGGTCCCCCGCCATCCTCTCCTAACCGTTGGCATCTCCGCTGGAGGCCGTGCCATCCCTCCGTTTCTCCTGTAGTTCGAGAAAAGACAGACGTGGGGTGGTGTGTTTGGTTTTTCCTTTCCTCTTCTTTTTAGTTCCTAGCTCCGCCAGGCTGCCTTGATGACCGCCTCCGCGCCGCGCGCGCTCTTGCGCAGCAGGGCTCGAGGAAGCCAGGCTCTTCCGTGGGATCCCGCCCGCGCCTTCCCGGCTCGGGGACAGCACTTCCTTCGTGGAGGAAAAAGACTCTCATCCTGGAGGAGGAAGGGAGGGGAAGTCGTGTCGAGGCAGGGAAAGCGGCTTGGCGGTTTCCTAAGTCTCCCCGTCGGTCGGTAGACGGGACAGCCCGGCGTAGATGACAGAGTTGGATGCGCATTAAAGGCCAGTGCCGCGGTCGCCACCCCACCCGGATCAGTGTGTACCTTGAGACTTCCTGCATTCCTTCTTGCTGCTTCTCGGGGATTTGGGGGGGATTTTTGTTCGTTTTATTCTGTTTGGGTTTTGGTCCCACAGAGCAGAGAATATAGTTTGTACCCACTACGGCACAGACCTCCAAATAAATAGTACTGGCTGTTTCTCTCTGCACCACTCCTGCGAGCTGTCTTCTGAGCTTTCTTCCTCTCAAGGGGGAGCGCTTGTCACGTTTCTGTGCACCTTTATTGTAGGTGGTTTTCTCCACAGTGGCGGAATCAACTTGACTGTAGTGCCGAACCAAACGGTATTTCCCCTCCCCCCGCCCCCGGAACATTCTAGATCACATGGGTGCTTGTGCCTTCGGTGGTTACTCTCTTCCCTGCTGTCCTGAGTGGGAGCCCCTTCCCCGGCCCCTGCCCACCCGCTCCTCCACTTCCATGTCCATTGTGCAAGCAATATCCCCCTCGAGTTTTCTATGTTTACCTTCAATCAAAGCTAGTCTATTTGTATAAAATTTTTTAAAAATCTAAAATAAAAAAAAAAAAGGTGGGGGTGGGGGTGGGTATTCCAGCGGAAGACCATTGAAGGGCACCATGTTCCTATTTACTCTGAGGTATTTTTCACAGAATGATTGAATAAAAAACGACTTGCATTTTCATTGTGGGTGCTTAGTGAAGTTATACAAAATTAAACTGTGAAGGTTTATGCTTCACTGATTACCACCATCTGTTTTCATTTCTGACCATCCATTTCCTTATGGGTGAGATAAAAATTTTCTACATCAAGGAGAATTAAAGGGTTAAGGATAGAATACCACACAAAGTCTAAGAATCCGGGTCAGTGAAGCATGCAGTTTTGGGTTTTGCATATTTTCTTGGGTCACCTTGAGAGAGGTTTCTAAGTTTTTCCTTCATGTCTCTGAGGCAAATGGCGGCAGATAGTCTGTGTTTCACTCTCCTCCTGTGTGAGCCTGGAAAACTTTGGAATCTTCCGTTACTAGTCCTGTGCCCTGAACTCTCACACTGCGCCCCAGACATGCCTGCTCCCGAGGAGACAAGCTGTGTTGACAAGTGGGAAGGCTCAGAAATACCCACCATCCCAAGAACACCAAGCCACCCAGTGCTGGTCAGGATTCCGTGAAATTGGCAGCGCCTGTAAACATAATTGTTTGAGCCAGAAGTACCATCAGGTTCTTTCTGGTTTAACCTTTCAAAAGCAAACAAGCAGAAGATGAAGAGTTAACTTACCCTTCCGTTGTCAATGCGTTGATGTGTTCTGTATGGGTTCCCAAATCAGCTTCTCTCTTCAAGTAAGGGTTGGATTTAGAACTTGAAATAGAGACCTGAAAGTGTAGAAAATAGCATTTTATATTCCCTAATCTATATAGCGTCAAAAGGGACATATTTTCTTAGCTGGATATGAATACCTCTCGAACAGAAATTAGTTCCTCCCGTGTAAAGTATCTTATTTTCCCGATCCACTTCAGGAAAGAGGTTCAGCTGCCTTTAAAGCAGAAATCTTATTTTTATCCCTTTTATTTGAATGAGAGAGATTTGAAAATTGAATTATGTAAATATTTCAATGCATCTGCTATTATTTTGTGGAGTTTATTAAACTACTTTAAAAAATTGTATAGTCTATTTATTGTATGTATGTACATACAGTCTGATAACTTAAAATTTAAAGTGGATTCCGTAAAACCTGACTCAGTCTTGTTTAGACTCTTGAATATTGTTTTAGCCTTGTGCACTGGACTCTACCTCTGTATAGGAAGATTTTCCATATTATTGAGCATTGATCTGTATTGGTTGTGTTTCTTGCACTGAGGATTTTTTTAAACTCTGCTGTAAGTGTAGATTTCAGTTTTACTTTTGCAGGACGAGTCACCTGACACAAAGGTAACTTTAGGTTTGTTTTATTTTTCTACATTTCATTCTCTGGTTTGTTCTGAGTTTGCCAAAAAACACAAAAACCAGAAAACAAAAACCCACCCCGACTACAGCCAGTACAGTACCTATTGATAAATGATCGTGATGTAACTTGTTTGCAAGGTGACTCGTGCCCTACGATTAAAGCGGGATTGCTCTTTAGGAATACATTGTCTTAGTGTAGTTTTTGAATGGACTGTTTTCATCATTCACGGAGGATGAAGAAAATCACACAACTTGTTGGCTTTTACATTAGGCTTAAACAACAGATAAAGTCATTGGGAGAGTAACTATCCCAATGAATTTTTCCTTTTTGGTTTGCTTTCCTTTTTTTTTTTAACTGGGAGAAGGGAAAGAAGTCAGGGATTTAAAACCAAACTGGAGGGTGAGGTGGGAGATCCTGCCAAGAGCCCAGATGGGCCCTGTGCCTTAACGTGCGGTGAGGCCGTCGTCTGGCCCCCGCGTGGTCTTCGGCAGGGCCGGCAGCATCTTGGGCTTTGCCTTGGGTCTGGGGGCTTTGATCCTCTGCTGAGCTGCAGAGCAGGATTTTGGAAGTGAGTGATTTTGATCCTTTCCGGCTGCTTTTGGTAACTTCTCACGGGGGCCATATTTTACAGCTTTGAGTTTTTTAAACAATAAAATATCTTCCTGGTTCATTGTAGGTACCTATAAGTGTTCAATAAATAAATCCATAGAACAAATAGTGCCTGTCTTCTGGCTGCCTTTTTTTAAAAAAAAAATATGATGTCGAGATAAAATTGAACAGGTTTTACTGAGATGAGGTTGAACTGCCCAGTGAACCAGTTCTTTTCAAGAGCGGTGGAGAAGTTACAGGTTCTGTAGGTGCTGAGTGATCCTCAGAAGGCCCAGGGCCTCAGCGATGCCCCGTTTCACACATGATCCCTGCATCCCCCTTGACTTCACCAGCGTCAGCATCTCAACACAGGTTGGTGGATCACGGAGACGGGTCATCTCCTGAAAGGCCACCCACATTTGGGAAAGAGAGGGAATTAGGGAATGTACCCTCAAGTGAAATGGGAAAAGGATTAACTCGGGATTAATATTTTTAGCTCTGAGGGTTGCAAGGAAGGCCCTGCACACAACCGCCTTCAGGTCATGACCTGCAGCCCGTGCCGAGCCTCCCTAGCTCTGCTGCACCGAGAAGAGGTTGTCCCGCAGGTGTGGGGCAGGCGCCACCCGGCCCAGGGAGGCGTGCAGGCGCTCGAGGTCCCCAGAGCGCTGCTGGACTCGACTTCTTCCTGGTAGGTTTTCTTACTAAGTTTGTGCATCTGGAGCTGCTGAAGGTCAGCCACGTCGCTTTCCATTAGAAACGTTCCTCTCTGACCTGAAGGAGTCACGGGAGGCTTCTGGGTCTCTGCGTCACTGCGAGTCCGGGCTGTGGGTGGGCACCCGGGTGGTCCTGGTGGCCGCGATGTCCATCTTACATCTTGCAGGAAGCTCTCGGGGAACCTGTGAACTTAAGGGGCTTGGGCTGGATAGAGAGCCTCGTTCCTTTTGAGAACTTTTAAATAGAATGCAGGATAAAAGAATGACATTCCAAAGTGACTGCTGTTTTGGAAGCAAATATTAAATATAACTAGAGCTTAGGCATATCATTTTTTTTTTTTTGTCTTTTTGCTATTTCTTTGGGCCGCTCCTGCGGCATATGGAGGTTCCCAGGCTAGGGGTCGAATCAGAGCTGTAGCCACCGGCCTACGCCAGAGCCACAGCAACGCGGGATCCGAGCCGCGTCTGCAACCTACACCACAGCTCACGGCAACGCCGGATCGTTAACCCACTGAGCAAGGGCAGGCACCGAACCCGCAACCTCATGGTTCCTAGTCAGATTCGTTAACCACTGCGCCACGACGGGAACTCCAGGCATATCTTTATATGGACGTTGGTATATTGATTTGTCTTGTAGTGAAACCTGGGGTTTCAGTCTCAGCCCAAAGTTAAATTGCTGTGTGACCTTGGACAAGTTACTCCACCTCTCTGATCAATCACTCAGTGAACTCGGCTGGCAGAGATGCACTTGCTTGTGCTTTCACCACCTGTCTTAACTCTGTTTCTAAATACACTCTGCTCAGCCATTCATGCATCATGATTGCTGGATGCTGCTCTGCATGGATGGAGGGAGGCTGACCCCACCCCCCAAAAAGACAAATCTGAGCTTAACTGTGAGTTTCCCGAAGAAATAGGTCGTCTCCTCCAGGCAGACACAGCTGTTCTTAGGAGGACATGAGTATCGGGGTTCAGCTGCTGTCCATCCTTCCTGGGTCTGCCCCAATGCAGTGTATCTCCAGCTTGTCCTCCACATTGATGGACCCTGAAGATCTTGAAAAAGTGAAGTTGGGTGTAGGAATCCCCCTCTCCACCATGATGTCTTGAGAAGGATGCTCATGATGTTTCAGCCCTCGAGTGATGCGGATCCTCCTCGGACCTGCAGACGGAAAGCTCTGGAGGAGAAGGGCTTCTCTCTCCCTGTGGCACTGCATTGAACTTGGCCGCTGGCAGGTGTCTCAGGACTGCCTCTGCTCACCAGCTCTTGGGTCTGCTTCAAAGGACCTGCCCTTGGGGCGACCAAAAGAGTTGGGGGTCCACTCCAAAGAGAAGAGCAGCATTGAGGGGGGCAGCGTATGGCAAAGCAGTGCCTCTGTAGGGTGGGGCCCCCGAGTTTGAGGCCTTGCTGGGGCACACTGGGCATTTGGTCTGGGCAAGTCTCAGAGCTTTGCTGGGTTCCAAGAACATCATCTTGAAAACAAAGAACTCTCTCTCTCTCTCTCTCTCTCCCTCTCCCCCTCCCTCTCCCCCTACCCCTCTCACATGCACACACACACATACCTGTCACCCTAAGAGCCGTCCACTCCTAATACTCAGCTAGCCCATGAGTCTTAGTTATTCTAGGATTTCCAGGAGCAGCCTCAGGACTCAGAACAACAGATTTACTCACCCCTGCAAATATAAAAGCCATGATTTGGAAAAGCCCAGGGTGAATGTTCCAGGGTCCCCTGCAGCAGCCTGCCAAGAGTGGCAGCCTCTTGAATGTGAGCAAAACTGGGAACAAAGTGTCTATTCCAGAATGTTCTCTGGAAAACGTGTATTGGTTTTGTAGTGAGTGAACTTTAAGGAAGACGTTAGCTCGAGTAATGATTTCACACAGCAAATACTTGCAAGACAGACTGTACTGTCTACATGTCAGGGACTGATGGGGACAAGTCAGGCGAGGTCTGTGCCACCAGGATCAGAGTCATGAAAGCTCCGTGCCCTGCACAGGTCAGACGTGGGAAGGAGCAGCAGCGCCTTCGGAGGGTTCTGGCCGCCTGCTGCCTGGTTAGGCTCTTCCCTCCCCACGTCAGTCGTTTTGACTGGAGACTGTCTTTAAGTTAGTTGACGTGCCGGGCACCTGTTGCATCGGACACAGTGGGGGGATAGATTAGGACTCAAACCCGCAGCCCCTGAGCTCGTAAAGCTGTAATCCTTTGGTTTGGACAGTAGTTCTGATGTGGCAGGAAAGCAGACACATGTTTTGATCATGTCAGGGGCAGGAAGCAGGGCTCTGGCCCTGTCTCTGGTGAGAGGAATGCTTCTGGAAGGTCCCTCCTTCCTGAGGCGTTCATGCGGTTCTGCAATCACTTATTTCATGTTTTATACATATTTTTTGAGTATCTTGAAGCTAATGTGATTGCCACCAGGAAAATCTAGGAGAAGCAAATGGAAAATGATTAATAAGAATTCTGGGAGTTAGCTCTCTTGTGGTGCAGTGGGTTAGGGATCCAGTGTTGTCACTGCAGCAGCTTGGGTCGCTGCTGTGTTGTGGGTTTGATCCCTGGGCTGGGAATTCTCACATGCTGCAGGCTCAGCCCAAAAAAAAAAAAGAGCTATAAGATGGCAGTGACAAGATCACTGTACCACATTTGATACTTCTCCATGCCACCGGCAGTAAATAATTAGAGAATGTAATGGTGAAAAGACGCCACTTAAAAATTGCAACATGGAGTTCCCATTGTGGCTCAGTGGGTTAGGAACCTGACTAGTGTCCATGAGGATTCAGGTTTGATCCCTGGCCTCACTCCATGGGTTAAGCATCTGGCCATACCACGAGCTGTGGTTGGATCTGGCATCGCTGTGGCTGTGGCATTGGTGGGCAGCTGCAGCTCTGATTCCACCCCTAAGCTGGGAACTTCCAGATCCTGCAGGTGTGGCCATAAAAAGAAAATAAGTAAAATTAAAAACAAAATTACAACAGTATGATACACCCAAGAACAAAAACACTGTTCATTGTAAGTGCCCAGCCCAGCCTAAGCACTGAGCATAGGTCAGTTCGTGTAATTTCCATCAGGCTCCAAGGCTGAGAGGTAGCTGCTGTTGTTGCCACGGGAGGATGCTTGGGCTTGGAGAGGGTAACAGCCTTGCCCTGGGCCCACTCGGAAGGTGCAGCGCCTGGAAGCTGGAAGCCAGACCCCAGAGCTCGTGGTTCCCACCACCAGTAAGGCCTCTCCCTGCCCCTCCTCCTCCCGGGAAAAGCTGTCAGAAAGGTGCCTGCCTGGCGTGACCGGCCCCCCCCCCCCGCAGATTTGTCACTCACATTCAGACATCCCTTAGATGTCACGTGGTCCCAAAGGCATCTTGTGACCCACCCTGTGGGAGGCAGCCCTCCCTGCCACCTCCTAGCAAGGACCCCGTGTGGCCCTAGTGCCTCAGCTCCCTGGCCTGTCTTCAGGTCCTGCTGTCCCTGAGTGTGGCCCCCGGAGGACCAGGCCCCTCCGAGGGAGGGAGGGAGTGGAGAGCACAGAACAGAGCTGGCCTTGAGGGTGGCCTAGGGAAAGAAGTGGGCTCTGGATGCACACTGAGAAGGACGGGGGTCCCCCTGCCTGTGCCTGTGCCTGCTGTCCCTTCCCCGTCCCTGTCACCATGCACTCCTCCCCCTCCCCTCCCTTCCTCCCTCCCCTCCCTCCTCACTCCTCCCCTGTCCCCTTGCAGCACAGCTGAGGCTTAGTGCTGGGGAGGCCTCACCCCAGTAAAGACACACATGTAAACATGAAAGACTTTGGAAGCCACCCAGGAAAATCTGCACAGTATTTTTTTTCTTTCTTTCTTTCTTTCTTTTTTTTTTTGCCTTTTTCTAGGGCCGCTCCCGCAGTATGTGTAGGTTCCCAGGCTAGGGGCCTAATCAGAGCTGTAGCTACTGGCCTACGCCAGAGCCACAGCAACGCGGGATCCGAGCCGTGTCTGCAACGTATACCACAGCTCATGGCAATGCCAGATCCTTAACCCACTGAGCAAGGGCAGGGAACGAACATGCAACCCAGTGGTTCCTAGTCAGATTCGTTAACCACTGCACCACGACGGGAACTCCCCTGCACAGTATTTTCAATGTAGCTTTTCCCGCAGAAACAGAACCCCATTCGCTCCAGGCTTCCTACGCAGGAAGCTCTCTTCCCACCTGTCCCTCGGCACCTCCCTGATGGGGCGGAACAGACCTGTCCCCATAGTTTCCCGCTGGGCTGAAGTCAGGAAGGCAAGGTGACCTGGCAAAGGTCGCAACTGCTCCTAAAACTGCCCCGGAGGCAGGGCCCCCCTACACCTGTCACCAGTCTCCAGGAGCCTCGTCCTTGGCAGAGAGACAGCTGCACTCTTAGCCTTTTAAAGAGGCTTAGCGATACCTATAAGCACAAGCAGCATATAAGACTTTTATTTTTATGGCTGCTAAATACAGATGCCACGCAGATGGCGCCCGGCCTCTTCACGGCATCAGACAGGCTCCAGGAGCGGCTGTTCCAAAGCTCGGCTGGGCCTTCCTTCCCTTCAGGCCTCCGCTTAAGTGCTTTAGAGAAACTGGACACTGGGGATTCCATTTAGGGCCACCAACTGTCCCCTCCCCTGAGGCCAAGGCCCATCCTTTGGCCTGGAGGGGTCCTGCTGGACTGTGGTTTTCTTTTCTTGCCCTTGCAAGTTCTCGTTCCGAGGGACGTTTTCTAGCCCAGGCTGTGACTGTCCCTGGTGTCTTCATGTGGCTTGTTCTTCCTCATTATTCTCAGCTCAGATGTCATCACCTTGGTGGCCTTTTCCGCCATCTCATCTGAAGTAGCAGTGACCCCTCCCTGCCACCCCACACTCACATCAGCCTCCATGTCCTGGTCATTTCTGGGTCTGTCACCATCTGAGAGCATCTGCTGCCTCTCTTGGGTTTAGGTTGTTGGTCTCCTCATCCAGGCAGTGCCTACCTCCCCCCTCCTGTAACAGACCCACTGCTGCTCAGGAAGGGCAGAGGTCAGGGGGTGTCTCTGAGCGGGGGCCGGGGGGGGGGGGGGCATGGGCACAGACCTGGCAAAGCTAGTGGTTTGGGTGGTACCATGTTGTCCTCCATTCAGCACAGCTAGAAAACTTACTTAGAAACAGGCCCAAATCACCACCGATATTTCCGGCATTCAACCCCGCTTCACCCCAATGCCAGAATCATTGTCTTCATTGATAACTTTGCATTTTCAACATTTAAGTTAGCATATGGTCACTAGCAGCATCACGTTTCACTGTCATTTCATAGGCATTTCTTATCATACATATGGCCTTCCTTGCCGAAGGAAGAAAATGCAATGATTCAACAGAGACATTTTGAATGTCTTTGGCCACACCTGTGGCACGTGGAAGTTCCCAGGCCAGGGATCAAACCCGTGCCACAGCAGTGACAATGCCAGATCCTTAACCCATTGAGCCACCAGGCAACTCCCCGGCAAGCTTTTTAAGCTGAACACTTCCTGGATCTCACATAGGCTAGGAAGACATTTAAGTTGCAGCCGGCCAGAGTGAGCTACCTTGTTAAACATGGAAATTCAGTAAAGATGCTAGAAATGCAGTTCTTCAGTCGGAGGACCAAACTGAATCCACTCTAACGAAGCTTCACATGAGTGTCAGAAAGATGAAGCTGGTACCGAAACAACTCAACCGCCTGTCAAATCCAAAGTCAATACTTCCTGAAAGAAAATAAAATCCAGGCATTCGACAAGGTAACATACATAGTATCCAGCATTCAATAAAAATTAGTCATGAGAAGAAGCAGGAAAACGTGACTGATAAGGAAGAGAAAAATCAGTCCACATCAACAGACCTGATGATGGAATTAGCAGACAAGGACTTGAAGACCAGATATTCTAAATATACTGGAGAAGTTAAGAGAAAACAAATATAATGAGAAGAATGGCTCTATTAACATCAGGAAAATATACTTCAGGATAAAGACTATTACTAGAGATGAACAGGGTCATTTCATAGTGATGAAAGTGTCAATTCATCAAGAAGACATAAAAATCTCACTACACAGGCATTTCATGACAACCTTTGAATGACATGAAACCAGTCCAACGGGGGGCGGGGGGACATCAGTAGCTGCTGTTTTATTTATTTATTCTTGTCTTTTCTCTTTTTAGGGCTGCACACGTGGCACATGGAGGTTCCCAGGCTAGGGGTCCAAATGGAGCTGTAGCCACCGGTCTACGCCACAGCCACGGCAACGCAGGATCCTTAACCCACCGAGCAAGGCCAGGGATCGAACCCGCATCCTCATGGATAATACTCAGATTCGTTAACCCCTGAGCCACGACGACGGAAGCTCCCAGTAGCTGCTGTTTTAACTCAAAAAGGAAAATACTGCACAGCTATTTATTTGCAAGGTCATCGTATCACCAAAGATTGATTGAGCAAGGGGACTATCCTGGGGCATTGTGGGGGTAAAAGGAAAACAGCTTCAACAGATTTGGCTTTGACCCCAAGGAGCTCACAACAGGACTGAAATACAGAACACACACACACACACACACACACACACACAGATTAAAAGATTAAAAGGTATGTCATGTATTTTCCTTACATGTCCTTCTGTGAATTTTTTTTTTTTTTTGGTCTTTTTAGCTATTTCTTGGGCCGCTCCCCCGGCATATGGAGGTTCCCAGGCTAGGGGTCGAACTGGAGCTGCAGCCACCGGCCTACGCCAGAGCCCTTCTGTGAATTTTTGAATCAAATCATTAGGCTCTTATTGGCTGTTTTCCATCGTGAAAGATTAGTGCTTGGCTCACCAACGTGGTGGCTGCTTAGTCATCCCTGTTTATGCCCAAGTGGCTACATGACGCCCTCCTCGTTCAGTTAGAACCCACAGAACTGGGAACCAGAGGTCCGCTTTGGTCCCAAGGAGACTTGTGATGAGCTGCCGCAGGCCCCTACTTTCACTTCTCTTAGGCATCGGTGCTCCCATGCAAGGGGGGTACTTATTAAACAAACAAAAAAAAAAAAGGAAAAAGATTTGTTCTCAGGGTGATTCACACTCATTGTGGTTCATTAAACCAGTAAAGCCCCACTTAAGATGAGACTGGAGGCTTGGGAAAAAGCATCCTTAAAGATCCACTTGATACACGTAACTTAATCTTTGAAAATTTAGTCATGTTTCCCAAGGAAACTGCCTGGAGGGAGGGCCGGGATTAGAAGGGATTACGCTAGAGAAGAGCTTGTCCAGAAATCCCAACTCCGTGAGCAGGACGGGCTCTTTGTTCCCTTTTAATAAGCAGTTGAATTTGTGCTCCTTCTTTCCAAGAAAGACAAGAGTAGCTCACCAACAGACCTTCAGCAAGCTTCCCTGGTTCCAGGAAGACCCAGAGAGATGGTCTCTTCCAGGCTGCCTGAAAGTGAGAGCGTCTCTCTGGAGCTTCCCCAGTGTCCCCAGTGTTCCCATCTCTGTGTCACATGGAAAGACCGGGGATATTGGGGTCAAATGAAGGGGATGGAATCCCAGCCTTGTGTGGTCTCTGTGGTCTGAGGCAGTTGTGTGATGTCACGGAGCCCTATGTTCTCCGCCTGTAATGTGTGTGTGCGTGCACACACACACTCACTCTCTCTCTCTCAGTGGAGAGATTCCTCCTCTCCTTCCCGCTCTCTTTGTGCTCCTGCTACAGGTGCATCATTCATTGCTGTTACCCGACCATATCTTAGATCTCTCGGGATCTAGAGAGTTGGTCACTGTTCTTACAGGCAGAAATGTCCTTGTGCCCCTCCCTGTCCTTGGGAGAAGGCTGCTGTGTCCCCCTCACCAACATCCTTAGACCTGCCTGTGTCTGACGCGGGAACCTGTCCGTGTGTCATTGCTGGATGAAACCCTCCCTCTTTTCCAGAAGGACCCAACAAGCTCTCCAGTACCTTTAGAGGACAATAGAAGAACCAGCTTCCTCCCGCCCCGCAGAGTGGCTTCCCTCCTAGACGGCAGCGCAGGCGCCCCCCTACCGGGTGAGGGCCCAAGAGCTCTGAGGTCCAGCTCCTCGCCCCCGGCTGGGGGACCTTGTGCGCTCCAGGGAGGAAACACGTCCCCTGGCCGTGGCGGGCCTCACTCCTGGAAGGACAAGCACCTTTTCGTCTCTGAGCTGCCCCTGCTCCTCCCCGGATCCCACCCTTAGATGCAGAGCCACCTTTCGCCACCTGCACTGAGGCCTGTCTCTGCTTTCAAGTGGAAGGAGAGCTTGGCTGTGGCCTGGCCGGTTTCCGTGGAGGTCGCGACGGTCCCAACTGGTCCTTCCCTCCTCCACCTTTTCTTTTGGAGAAAACGTGCCCTGAAAACGCGGCCTGGGGAGACCCCCGTCTCTCACGTGGCTGGTGGGCGGGAGGGACACTGGCCCGCGGAGGATTCCACTGTCGCCTGCTGGTCCAGACACCACAGTCGCGGTTTCCGAATATATCCCTCGCTCGACAGACAACGCTCATCACTTGTCCCAAAGCAAAGCGCCTTGGATGTTTGGAGGGTGAGCGCTGAACAGTTGTGCGTTTTAAAATAGATGGAATTCCGTGATTCCCGCTCTGGTATTCCTCGGTGGAGAGCAGGCAGAGGGAGGCGGGGGAACGCGGGCTGCTCTGCGCCCCTCTCACCCCGGACTTGGCGTCCTGGCCACCCCGCGTCGCCTGCCCTGCTGCAGGTCAGGTGCTTAGGATGCACTTTCCGTCCTGATTTTTTTTTCTCTTCTAGACTTAGCGCAGTGAACTGGCTCAGATCTAATTAACTCTTGGTTGAAGCCAGAGCCCACTCTGGCTCTGCCCGGGGACCCCACCTAGGACTCAGCGCTGAGACTGCCAAGCCCATCCCACCCTTCCCACTGTCATTTTCCAATGTTCCACTAACTTTTCCAAAATAATACGGGCAAATCATGAAGTTTGGGAGGAATTTGATGGCTTCTTCACGAACTGCCTTCAGATCCTGTCTACCCCGCTGCTTCCCACCCCCTGCTCCCCCCCACCCTCCTCTCCTGCCCCCCACATCCCCCTCCTCCCCAAAGCCCCCTCTTCTCCCCCCACACCCATTCTTCTCCCCCCACTCCCACCTGGGGTCCTCCCTGTGAGGTAGGGGTCCTCCCTGCCAGGTGAGTGCCCTCTTGAATTCCCATGAAGCAGCTCCCCTCCTGCTGCACTGTCACTGATTCTTCACTGCTTATTCATTTTTTTGTGTGTTTATTTATTTCTGATTTTGTCTTTTTGGCATAGGGAAGTTCCCAGGCTACGGGCAAATGGAAGCTGCATCTTCGACCTGCACCACAGCTCAAGGCAATGCTGGATCCTTAACCCACTGATCAAGGCCAGGGATAAAACCTACCTCCTCATGGATACTAGTTGGGTCTCCTAATTCTGAATCACAGTGGGAACCCCTATTTATTTTTTTTAACTGAAGTATTGAAATCCCCTGGTGGCTCAGTGAGTTACGGATCAGGCATTGTCACTGCTGTGGCTTGGTTTGCTGCTGTGGCACAAGTTTGACCCCTGCCCCTGGCCCTTCCACATGCTCCCAGGTGGGGGTGGGGGGGAGCGGCCCAAAAAATACTGCACAATTTTATAGAATTTACAGGTGTACATATAGTGATTCACGATTTTTAATAGTTCTGCTCCATTTATAATTATAAAGTTTTGGCTGTATTCTCTGTGCCATACACTCTCTCTTTGTAACTTATTTTATGCATAAGAGTTTGTACCTCCGACTCCCCTGCCCTTATGCTGACCCTCCCCATCCGCTCTCCTTTCCTGCATTTTCAAATTCTCTTTCTGCTAAAAGGAGCCCATTAGCTCTTCTTTGAATGCCTTCCCAAGATGTGGCTGCATGCTCAGCAGGTGCTCAATACATTTGGAAGGAATGCAAGAAAACAAGCTCAGACTGGTAAGGTTTGCTCAAGGTCAAACACTGGTGTTTGGAGCCAGGACTGAACCCAGACCCTCTGACCTTGAAGTCTGTGCTCTTTCCCTAATGACGTCTTTGACGACCAGCAACTGCTTTGATGAAGAATTTTGAACTGCTTTGGCTCCACCTGAAAACAAAACTCCAGGAAAAGGAGCAGGTGTCTATGGCAGGTGCAGCGGCCCCGTGCTGGACGCCTGCGGTGGTCATGCCAGGAGAGTGTGGATGCTGGGGAGCAATGCTACTGTGTCCCTGGTCCCTGTTCAGCAGTGCGGCCCCTGCTTCACCTTGTGACCCATGCTGAGAAGTTGTACTGGGTCCCATGATGCCTACACAGGCCCTGGAAAGGATTTGGGGGCACCGAGTAACTCTTAACATGTGCTAAGTGGGCCTGGGTCTGGGTGAATTCCAGAAGAGAGTAGAAGTTTTGAGGAAGAGCTTGTGACTCCCTCCCCTGCTTCCACTTTTTTGTTTTTTTTTTGGCTTCACCCGAGGCATGCAGAAGTTTCTGGCCTAGGGATGGAACCTGTGACCCAGCAGTGATCATGTTGGATCCTTAACCCATTGCACCACCAGGGAACTCCTCCCTGCCTCCGTCTTTGTGCAAATGTGTCCTCCCTAGGGGGCTGCCTGGCCGCCTCACCCTCCTGGGCATCCACTCTTTGCCTCTCGGCTATATTCTCCTCCCTGGCACTCCCCTCCATCTGGTGAGGAATTCACTTTGCTGAAAATACCTCTCTTGTTTCTTGTTGGTGTTTCCCACCGGGATGCAGGTTCAACGAGGGTGGCCATCTCTCTCATTCTCTGCCATTTCCCCGGTGCCGAGAACAGTGCTGAGACCAAGCAGGTGCTCAGTAGAGACTGAACGAACTGTGTTCATCACGTGATGAATAATATTTAAGAGGCATCCTTGAGTCAGAGCACATCAACAGTAACAGTGACAGTAAGAGGGCGCCTCCCTCCTGCCTGGGTGATGGCTTTCATTTCAGCTGAGACCACGGTGTCTTATTCCATTCTGGCTGCTGCAACAACATGCTGGACACTAGGTGGCTGAGGCACCATAGATATTCATTTCTCAGGAGTTCCCTTCATGGCGCAGTGGAAACCAATCCGACTAATATCCATGAGGATGCAGGTTTGATCCCCGGCCTCTATCCGTGGGTTAAGGATCCAGCGTTGCCGTGAGCTGCGGTGTAGGTCTCAGACTCAGCTCAGATCTGGCGTTGCTGTGGCTGTGGCATAGATCCGAGGCTACAGCTCTGATTCCACCCCTAGCCTGGGAACCTCCATATGCTGCAGATGCGGCCCTAAGAAATAAATAAATAAAATAAAAGGGCACTAATTCCATAAATCACCCCCAAAGATCCCACCTTCTAATACCATCACCTCGGTGGAGTGGGATTTCAACATATGAATGGGGGGGGGGGCCCGGACACACACATTCAGACCGCAGCTCTCAGGAAGGCTCTTCTGACTTCCTGCCTAACACCTGGGGCCAAAAAGCAAGCTGGGGGTGGGCTTGTGCTTTCTTCACAAGGAAAGCTGGATTCTGAGTGACCGCTGGTACCTGGCTATCTCTCCTTCCCGTATAGTCCCTCTGGCCCCATCTGCTTAGATTCCAGTGGCGCCTTAGAAAGATTTCCATGAAAAGGTTAAAATAAGGCAATTTCAAATACTCAAAGGGCTAACATTGTGCCATGCAGGTAACTATGCAGGTATTTCTGCTATGCAGAAATACAGTAACTACTTCTTCAACATTCTGGATGGTAGAAAACTTCTTTGTGCTTTTGATGTTTCACGGGTCTGACTTTTCTGGCCATGGGGTTCCCACTGTGGCACAACGTGATTGGCAGTGTCTCTGCAGTGCCAGGACGAAGGTTCAGCCCTCGGCCCGGCACAGGGGGTTAAAGGGTCTGGTGTTGCTGCAGCTATGGTGTAGGTCGAAACTTTGGCTCGGATCTCATCCCTGGTCTGGGAATTCCATATGCCACAGGGTGACCAAAAAAAGAAAAAAAAATCTTTTTGGCCAGGACAGGGATCGCAAATATCACGTAAGCTCTCTACTGAGGCCAGGGAGTCGGGGCCACACCTTTCATTTCCACCTGTGAGATTAGGAAGGTGGGCTCAACGGATTTTAAGGTGACATCCATTTCCAAATTTGCATGAATCACCAAGTCTCTGGAGAATGGAATTTGGGGGGGTTGCGTTCCCCTTGGGGACTCATCTGTGCTGTCTTGTGGATAGGTGAACCCCTCAGAAGTAAGTGCAGAAAAGGGAAGGAGAAAAGGAAAAATCATGTCCCTGACTCCCGCTGGCTTTCTTTCCCCCTGGGCTGAGCGCAGAGCTCCCCCAGATCTCCCCCACCCCACAGACACACGAATGGAAAGCTCCCCATCGATTCTGGGATAATGGAGAGGGAGGCACGTGTTTGATGCTCTGGCTACCTCCCCCTCCTGTCCGTCCCCCGTCCTGCTTCTGGCAGCCATCTGGGTTAGGATTTCCCGGAAAAGCAAAAATGCCTCCCAGCAGGAGGGAGAGGAAGGCAGAGAATGGGGACGGGGTGGACTAGGAGGAGGGAGGGCAGAGAGGTGGAGAAGACGCCCTGGGGTGAAGGAAAAGCTGAGGGTGGGAGCCCTGAGGAGCAGACCCAGAGATGCACCAGCCGCTCACAGGCGTCGTACTTCATATTGTTAAACCATTTTCACATCTGCAATTTCACGTTGCATGTCACAGCCACTCTGTGTAGGTGATGGGCACGTTTTTTTTTTTTCTTTTTTCCTGCTTCACTGATGAGAAGACTGAGGCATGAGAAGCTCTAGTGATTTGCTCAAGGTTACAATAGTCTAATTTACTCCCCATTCAGAACAGCCTGCCTAGATCATACAGCAAAATTCAATAATTGCTTTTCTGGTATTTCAAGTTTAAGTCAATAGCCTGTTTTTTTTTTTTTATTTTAAGCATACTTTAATAGCCAATATCTATTAGGAAATAAAGATATTTTCTTTTATTTTTATACTTGATCCCTTGAACTACTAGTCCCATATTTTAACGTGACTGCAATTTCTCTAAATTTCATTGTTCACGTCAAAGCATTTGACTAAAATATAGCAAAACTACTGTTCCTTTCTAAGGGGTCAAAATGTTTTCTGTGGGTGGCAGAGTGTCACGTGGATGAAGATGAAAGCAGCTTTGTTGTGTTCCTCCTCTGGGAATCTTTCTAGGGTTATTACTAAAGTCAAGAATAGATCAGAAATGGAGAAAAGATAGGAAATGTCAAGAAGAGCTGTCGTGGAAAATTGAAATGATTCCTTTTCAAGTTCACGAATTCCATCCTGATGACAGACCTCCAGCCTTGCGGGATGGGCTCTTCCCAGATAGAAAGGTGGCAGCCATGAGGGGATCTGATGCAACGGTGATTGATGTCGGCACGTCCAGACGGTGATATTTTATGATGAGTTTAACCGACATTTGTTAGGCTGATTCAATGGCCGCAGCACCCGGGCTCGACAGGGCCAGGACATAACAAAAGGAGGCAGTACCCCACGAAGGTGTCTGGGGACAGTAAGGGACTGAAATGCCACTGGTTCAAGTTTTGCACACCCCCTCCATGCCGGATGCCCTTTTATTATTATTATTATTATTATTTTTTTGGCTGCCCTGTGGCATATGGAGTCCCCAGGTCAGGGACCAGATCTGAGCCACAGTTTTGACCTAAGCCGCAGCTGTGGCAACACCGGATCCTTATCCCACTGTGCCAGGTCAGGGATCGAACCTGCATTCCAGAGCTGCCAAGACGCCATGACTCCCGTTGCACCACAGCAGGAGCTCTCAGGCTGGGTGCTCTTAACCATATCATTTCACGTCTGTCTCCCACAAACTCTACTGCAAGACGAGGCTATTGGGAAGATCCAGTGACTCCCCGAGGACCAGGTGGCTCTCTGAGTGAAGGGTTCTTGTCATTAACCCACGGGGTGGCTCTCTGAGTGAAGGGTTCTTGTCATTAACCCACGGGGTGACTGTCACGGCCCAATGTGGGGACACGCATCCCAGGGGCAGATTCATGCTGGTACCCACGGTATGAGAGTTCAGAGCTCAGGACCAGATCCTTTGGGGCTCGAGTTATGGTGGCTTAGGCTCCACAGAACAGATTAAACGTGGCCATTTCAGCACTTCTTTCACAAGTGAAGTGGTTACGGAAATGCTTTCAAGGGGGAAACTCCTCCATCACAGAGATAGATGGTGACTTGGCTGGTTAAGAAAACTTTTCTTTCTTGGGCGAAACGTAGTTTCTATTCTGTCCTGAAGCGTGGGCTCTCCTGGTGGAGACACGTGAGCACTGCCAGGGGCCTGGAATGTCCCAGGAGGGTAAGAATAGCCACGACAGAGACGGCTCCTGCTGGCCCCTGGTCACTGCAGTTGTCAGGAAGGCTTTGCCTCAAACAGCTCGGGGCCGTCTCGACTGGGCGTCAGAAGAACCAGCCTCCGCTTTCCCATTTCTTTCACCTGCAAGTCCTTTGTAGCTAAGATACATTTATTCCTGAGAAGATTCCCCACCTCCTTGGAAAACACGGGCTCCAGCAGCCTTGAGTCTGGGACTCCCTGGAAGCATGGACCAGCCAGACCTGCTGGGCTTCCTCGTCATTACCTTAAACTGCAACGTGACCATCGTGGGTGAGTAGCGTGATTTCCCGCAGAGCTGGGTTGCTTTTCCTGGTCCTCCCCTGAGTAAGGCCTGGGCTCCAGCTTCCCTCTGGTTCTCCATCACTTAAGGAGGCTCCACCATCATTTAAGGACGTCTTGGGAGTGAGCGATGAAGAAGAAGGGACCGCTTCTTGCTGATATTTGGGGGCCGAGCAGGTGGAAGGGGTGTGTTTGTGTAAGTCTTCTCTGGTGACATTGCCAGGAAAAGGAACAATACAATCAAAGTTAAGACAAATGCATGCCCCCGCATGTAGCCACATGATTATGACATCAATCTTATAAGTCACCCACAGAACATTAAAACGCTTCAGTCCTGGGGGGGGAGCTTTTCGTTCATCTTTTTAGGGTGTATCCTTGAAGCTTAATTTGTAAAGATTAGTAAATTCTCTCGTGCACTTTGAACCAAATCTCAATTGTAGTTTAGTTTTTTTTTTAAACAAAGAAAGTAATAAAGTTTTCTGAATTTGATGTAGCCAAGTTAAATTTTCAGAGAGGTGTGGGTATCCCAGTAAAGGAATTGAGGAAAGGATTGAAATATGACCATGAAGTGGTTGATATTTTTTTTATTCACTGCTTTTTAAACAAAGTCAACCTGTTTTAAAAGTTTGAGTGAATGACTTAATCAGGTAATGGTCACACAATCCTTGAGTTTAACTGCCTTGATTCATAGTAAAGTTTAGTTTTGCTGATAGCAGATGACAATTTCTGATCTCATCAGAAAACAACATATTTACAAGTTCTTTTGATGGGATCTTGAACATATCCCAAAATAGTTGACTCCTGACATGAAAACAGGACTTGGAATTTATCTTGATCTCTAGGTTGGCCTCATTTATTCATGGTTAATTGAAGAAAGACAAACCTCAGTTCGTAATAGCTGGAATAGGGGGAAAGGAGTTCTGAATTCTTGAAGAGTCTTCAAAATGGAATATTCTTAAGAAATTTGATTTCAAGGCCCAGCAAGCAGCATTAATACAAGCTCTGCAATTTCACAAAGATCATGTGGACTATTACTGTAGAGAAAACTCATGAAACTCAGCAGCTTGTGTTTGCTATACACAGTTACAGGAATGCACTAACATCCTTGAAAAGGCTCATTCTTTTAAGAGGAAGACCTTATTTACATCAGCCCAACTCTCTTTTTAGACGTTTCAGTTCAGGAGACATTACCCAAGGTCTGAACTAGCCAAACCAGATCAAACATTTTCGAATCTATGCTTCTTTAAATCCACTAATTTCAAAGCGTTTTATAAACAAGTACAGACACACCTCGTTTTATTTCACCGATACTGCATTTTTTTTTTTTTAATGAATTGAACATTTGTGGCAACCGTGCCTCCAGCAAGTCTGCCGGCATCCTTTTTCCAACAGCATTTGCTCACTTCAAGTTTCTATATCACATTTGGATAATTCTCACACTATTTCAAGCTTTTGCATTGTTACTATATTCTGGTGAATTGTAGTCGATGATTTTCCATGTTGTTACTACCACTGGCTGAATTTTTAGCAACCAAGTATTATTAATTTAAGGTATGTACACTTTTTATTTTATTTATTTAATTTTTAAAATTATTTATTTATTTATTTGCTATTTCTTGGGCCGCTCCAGCGGCATATGGAGATTCCCAGGCTAGGGGTCGAATCGGAGCTGTAGCCACCAGCCTACGCCAGAGCCACAGCAACGCGGGATCCGAGCCGCGTCTGCAACCTACACCACAGCTCACGGCAACACCGGATCCTTAACCCACTGAGCAAGGCCAGGAATCGAACCCGCAACCTCATGGTTGCTAGTCGGATTCGTTAACCACTGCGCCACGACGGGAACTCCATGTACACTTTTTATAATGCTTGTGCACACTCAATAGACGAAGGTATCATGTAAAGGTAACTTTTGTATGCACGGGGAAACTAAGGAAATCTGTGCGACTCATTCTTTGGGGTGGTCTAGACCCAAATCTGCGGTATGGACCTGAATCCGCAGTATCTCTGAGATGAACCTAAGTCAGCACCGCGTGGGACGCTTTGCAAATGCTCCTTCGGTGTTTGTCCGATGAGCTAAGTGGCTGATCCTGTCGCTGTGACTCAACCACATGCTGGTGCACTTCGTGTTCTGGCCTCAGCCCCAGTAAGGACTGAAAACGGTTGCCCCCAGGAGATGTGTCTGTCTGGCTGTGATAGTGCCCTTCCTGCTTCCTCTTTCTAGGGAAGGTCTGGCTGATCTTCATGGTTCTGCTGAGGATGGCGGTGCTCATCCTGGCCGGGTCGCCCGTCTACCAGGATGAGCAGGAGAGGTTCGTGTGCAACACGCTGCAGCCGGGATGCGCCAACGTTTGCTATGACATCTTCGCCCCCGTGTCCCACCTGCGGTTCTGGCTGATCCAGAGCGTGGCTGTCCTCCTTCCCTTCGCCATCTTCAGTGTCTACGTGCTGCACAAAGGAGCCGAGGTGGCGGCGCGGGGACCCCGCGGGCCGGATAATGGCCCAGAGGACGCCGACCCCCTTGACCTGACCTCCAGGGCCAGGCGCTGCCTGACGGTGCCGGACTTCTCCTCGGGCTACACGGCCCACCTCTGCCTCCGGACGCTGACGGAGGCAGCTTTCGGTGCCCTGCACTACCTCCTCTTCGGATTCTTGGTCCCTAAGAGATTTTCGTGCACGCATCCTCCCTGCACCGGCGTGGTGGACTGTTACGTCTCTCGGCCCACAGAGAAGTCCATCCTGATGCTCTTCGTCTGGGCGGTCTGCGCGCTGTCCTTCCTGCTCAGTGTCACGGACCTGCTCTGCAGCGCGCGATGGACGACGCGCGGGCGACCCAGCCCAGCCCCGGCCGGGAGGAGGCCGCCTCAGGGGCCGGAGGACGGGGCGCGGGAGGGACGCGGGGCGCACGAGGGCGCGGGGCTGCGCGCTCGCCGGGGCCTGCGCAGCGGAGGGCGGGGGGCGCACAGTCCGGCGGCGGAGCCTGCCGCGCGGGGGCGCCGGGAGCTGCCTGGGGAGGACGAGAGTGACGCGCTGTCCTCCGTCAGCGACCAGCCGCCGGTGGCCGGGCCCGGAGCGGCGGCCCCGGGGTGGGAGGAGCGCCCCTGCGCGTCGCGCGCCAGGCTCCCGGGCCCCGGCAAGTCCGAGTGGGTGTGAGCCGCCCCGGTCCCGAGAGCGGCGACCGGGACCGAGAAAAAGGGATCCGCAGAAAGGCCCGCTGGCGGGGCAGGCTTGGCCAGAGGCTCTGATGCAGCGCCCCGCAAATTTAAGTTGGATAACGCCTTCTGCGGAAAACTGCGCGTGGCGTTCAAATGCGGATGAGGGCTCGGAGGATTAGCGACCGAGCGTCAGGTCCCCGAGGTTGCAGTGCTCTGGTTCTTTTGTCTCACGTTACTGCCCTTTGTGCTTCATAAAAAGCACGTTCTCTTGCATTTACAGAGCTCATTCATATTTGGAGATTTGCTGATGAATTATTCTGAGGGTTTTTTGTTTGTTTTGGTTTGTTTTTCTGCTTAGCTGATAAGGGCATCTGTTAGGCATGTTGTCCAGAGAGGCATATTTATTTTCCCTAAACCCTTTTAATAAAGTGAATGCTGACTGCATCATAGTGTCACGCTTCCTACCTCACCGTGTTATAGAAGAAACCACAAATGCAGGAAATATGGCTGAAAAAAATCGGGTCTTTTGTGGGGGTGGGTATGTCGGGTTGTTATTGCAGGTGGATGCGAGGTGCACAGGGTGAGGGGTGGTATGCTGGCTTGCTGAGGGTCGGTGGCTCTGTGGGCTGAGCCACTGTCCTCACTGAGCAGCGGGAGCACTCTGGCGGCGGATGGCAGGCGTAGGGTTGTCTGCGTCTTCCAGTCCCAGCTCTGTGTGTGACCTTGAGAGTCATGCAGTCAGGGCTGCCCTAAGGGTCGTGCCATCTCAGGGGAGCCCTTGAGACCCGCTGCAGGTGTTCCAGCCTCCCGGTCTGTGGCTGATGCTCTGGGGTGGGGGGACCCTGGAGACACAACTGCCTCACCTCTCTGGGGGCTCCCCTCTGCTCCCCTGGTTCTGGTCCAGCTGCTGCCAAGTTAGAGCGTGAGTCTGTTAGATCTTCAGGGCAGCCTTTATCTGCCACGCAGAGAAAAGCAGGATAGACCTGCTCATCTTTGTCAGGGGGTGAGGCCGAGCCACTGGGTGTCCTTGCAGAATGCACAGAGAGCCACTGGTCTCCAAAACCCCATGCCGAGGAAGAGGAACTTCGAATGAGCAAATAGTTAGGAAAGTGAAGCGAGGCTCCAGGGAAACAGCAGGCCCTTTTGACTGTTCTAAAGATGACTTTGACCGTGAAATACCTGCCAGGCTGGGGGTGACGTCCTCCTTGATTTGCCTACACGGTGTCGAAGCCATTGGTTAAAACTTTAAAAAAATCATCCAAAAATTGTTTTTGGGTGTAAAGCCCTTTGAATGAAAGTACCTGTCTTTAACGCATGCCGTAAATCTCTCTCCCACTCTTGTCTCTTTCATTTGCCCCTCAATCCAATGACTTTTCCTCCTGCTAAGCGGTGGCAGAGGCTGTGGGGACAGACCTGGGGTGGCCCTGCATGGTGACCCTGTGCTGTGAGGAGCAAAGTTGCATAAGCGGCCTCGAGCATTCTGCAGTGTGCGTGGCTGTGTCAGCAGTGACCACCTCGCCAGAACATGCAGATGGGGGGTGACTCCTCCTCTCCTTCCTCTCACACAAGCCAGTGGACTTCTCCCCTGCTTTGTAACCCAGGTTTTGAAGCCTTTAAAGGTCTTTTCTAATCATTGGGGGGGGGGGATATCTCAGACTGTATCCAAAAGGTAAAAGAAGTAGGAAATTGCATGATTTCAGTGTGGTTCTCTGCGTCTTTGGCAGAGAAAGACCTGGGTGAACGTGAGCTGGCTCACGGGCTTGTACCCCTCCCACAGAGCGTTACTGAGTCACTCCTGCCCCAGGCAGAGGCAGCGGGGCTTTTGGTAACTGTAGCTGCTCTAACAGGTCGCCCCAATCTTGGACATTGAACACAGAAGTTTCCTGATTGATGGGTAGCTTTCCTCTGGGTGGTGACTCAGGGCTCCTTCCACCCTGTGGCTCTACCATCTTCCACCCACGGTGCCAAGATTGCTGTGGCAAGGACAAGACCGGTTCCGAGGCCAGGTCTGAAGAGGCCACCGGAATACCTGGTTAGAACTGGGTCCTAACTGCTTGGAAAGCTGGTAAGGGCAGCCTAATTACAGAGCCGCCTCCCCCACCCCCACCCCTGCATCCAAGGGTTCCAGGCACAGATTTAACCAACCATGGATTTGAAGGAGAAAAAAAAAAAAAAAAAAGAGAGAGAGAGAGAGAGAGGTTTTCCAGAAACCGTTCTCGGTTGGTGTTCTTTCTGCGGGGGAATCAGCTGGTGGGACCCAGACAGATGCTCAGGAGAGCGAAGTGGGGACCAGTGAGATTATGCTCGTGCTCTGCCAAGACAGGGATTATTTATGGAATTAATAAATGCGACTCTATTTTTTTTTTTGTAGGATGTTGCAATCTGCTGTGAGAACTTCCTTTGAATTTTCTGAGCGTGAGTCTGGTTTCTGGCAGGAAGGGAGGAGGAGGCTGGGCTTTGCTGTGAGACAGGGGCCACCTGGTTCTCAGGCACAGACCTGCCCGCGTCCCCTCCTGCTGTGGACAGGCCTCCCACCCCTCACCCAGTGGCCCAGGCTGTCAGCCCTGCCAGCTGTATTTGGATTGTTCCGTGGGAGAAATGTTCCCTCGAAAGGACACAGATGTCTCTCCCCTCCCTGATTTGAAGCAGGGGAATACGCGTTTTCTTCCTTCCTGTCCGTCGGACCGCCAGTCCCTTCCTCCGGGAACTTGCTCCTTTGGGCTGTGACCGGAGAGGGAGATGTGAGCGGCAGAAAACAGAGCTGAAAGAAGTGACTGTGTTTTCTCAGGAGCTGATGAAATGAGTTCATGGAGAATGCAGGAAATTAAAAGTCAAATGCCAAAAGAGATTTCGGGGGGGAAACAGGTGGAGCGCAGAGGAGCCGGGCATGTTTAAAGGATGGGAGTAGCTGTGTAGACTGTGGCTGTGTAGACTCTAGGTTGTGCAGACTGTGCTGCTGGCCGCTGGCCGGCTGCCGTCCACTTCCCAGACCCCCCCCCCACCGTCAGTCCCCCCCCCCCCCCCGGGGTCCCTGAGCAGATTCCTCTCTGCACAGCCCCCCTCCCTTCCTCTGGCAAGTGCTTGTTGCTTTACCCATAGGCTGGGAAATGAGATTTCAAATCAGCGGAACTATATTGATAAACCAGTGTTTACTGAGCATCAGCTCTGCACTTGGCGTTTCATCTCTCGCTTTCACTTCTTTCTGTGAGGCTAAAGCAAAAACCCTAAACCAGAAAACAAGCCAGCTTCTCACCTGAGAGGCCAGCAAACCAGTGGGAAGAGTTCTAGCCAAAGGCCATTGTTCCGTTCAAACAATTCGTCCAATTCCTGTGAACTTGGATTTTCTCAGCACTGAAAGGGTCGTCGTGTCAGGACTGCCTGACTTCGTGGGCTTGTTGCGCCGTTCAGGCAAGATCGTGGAAGTGGACGCCCCCCCCCCCACCCCCAGAGGACACAGTTGTGCGTAAGGTGTGTAAGGTGTGTCCTGCACTGTGGGATTGTCCATGCTTGACAGATCACTCTAAACTGATCTCTCCAGGAATTTGTGATGATGGAGCATTTGCACGTGGCGGAAGATGTCCACAGACCCAAGGATGCTCTTAACCTCCTTCCCACACCCTTTCTGACCAGCAGAGGCCTCTCTTGGACCATATTTCGGGTGTACTATTTCTAAGCACTGAAGCAATATTTTATTTCAGGTGGTACATCTGGACCACTTTTGCTCTGCTTCTTTCTTGCTTATCTCTGCCCAGAAAAAGCAGGATTTAAGAAGTCTCGGCAGCAGATCTGGGAGTTGTGTTAGGCTAACTTTGGAAAACAGAGGGGTGAGAAGTGAGGGCTAGTGGAGAAATCGTGGGCACTCTGGCCTCCTGGGAAGGAGTGTGTCTAACAAGACAGTGACTCATCCTTTTGGGGTTGAGATGGGCCTCTTATTGCTTTTTCTTTTTCTTTTTTGTCTTTTTAGGACCGCACCTTTGGTGTATGGACGTTCCCAGGCTAGGGGTCCAGTTAGAGCTGTAGCCACCAGCCTATACCACAGCCATAGCAACGTGAGATCTGAGCCGTTTCCCTGACCTACACCATGGCTCACAGCAACACCAGATCCTTAACCCACTGATTGAGGCCAGAGATTGAACTTGTGTCCTCATGGATGCCAGTCAGATTCGTTTCCCCTGAGTCACGACAGGAACTCCGATGCCTCTTATTTCTACTCTATTTGTGTTACAGTGGTTGCCCCTTTCCCTGGCTTTTTCATGTTTGCAGGTTGCAAACTGCAAATGTTTGGCCTGAGATGTGGATTCATAATAAAAGATGACAACCAAGACCGACGGAGGTGGAACTGGGGGTGGGCGGTGTCCTGCAGACCCTCTGGTGTGACCACCCAGGAAGCTGGGAGGTGGCAGTGCCAACAGATGCCAGTATCTCCCTGCATTTAAGATTCCCCCTTCCAGCTGTTGACTAAACAGCTACAAGAATACCCTTCCAGCTCTCAAATAAGGTGTCTACCAAGGGGCAGGAGGTTCCCCTCCTTGGCTTATAAAGTGATATATTCTTTTATGTTTAAGGACTTGTTCTCCTTTTCTTGTTCTTTAGAAGGTCAAAGTGCTTTTGATCTCAGAAAGAGTATTTGAGAGGCAATTACGTGTCTATAAATTGGTCTTCCTCACCTGGGATTTTTTTTTTTTTTTTTTTTGCTATTTTTAGGGCCGCACCCGTGGCTTATGGAGGTTCCCAGGTTAGGGGTCCAATGGGAGCTACAGCCGCCGGCCTACACCACAGCCACAGCAATGCGGGATCCAAGCCACGTCTGTGACCTACTCCATAGCTCATGGCAACACTGGATCTTTAACCCATTGAGCGAGACCAGGGATTGAACCCACATCCTCATGGTTCCTAGTCGTTAACCACTGAGCCATGATGGGAATTCCTCACCTGGAATTTGATTTGAAAAAACCCTCAGGCATTATTAAAGTTTACATTGAGTATATCTGGTGCCATTTCCTTCCGAAATGAAAATTCAGTAACTTTATGGAGGTGGTATGTAGGATTGGCCTTAAGCTAAAGCAGGTCCTTTAGATTTTGTTCTGTGCCCAGAGTGGGCCTTCACAGAGACAGTGAAAAGACAAGGAAATGTTTCCACTCTCCCACTAGCTGAGGGCTTTTCTTTGCTTTTGTTTCCCCATCTGTAAAAAAAAAAAAAGTCATCTTTCGGAAGTAAGATATATAAAAGGTGACATTATGTCCTTTTTTTTTTTGGCTTTTTATGGCCTTACCTGTGGCATATGGAAGCCCCCAGGTGAGGGGTCAATTCGGAGCTGCTGCTGGGGGCTACACCACAGCCACGGCAATGCCAGATCCTTAACTCACTGAGAGGCCAGGGATGGAACCTACATCTTCACAGAGAGTATATTGTGTTCTTAACCCTCTGAGCCACAACGGGAACTCCAGTTCTCCTCATTCTTTTTTTTTTTTTGTCTTTTTGCCATTTCTTGGGCCGCTCCTGTGGTATATGGAGGTTCCCAGGCTAGGGATCTAATCAGAGCTGTAGCCGCCAGCCTACATCAGAGCCACAGCAACGCGGGATCCGAGCCATGTCTGCGACCCACACCACAGCTCATGGCAATGCTGGATCCTTAACCCATTGAGCGAGGGCAGGGGTCGAACCCACAATCTCATGGTTCCTAGTCGGATTCGTGAACCACTGCACCATGATGGGAACTCCCGAGTTCTCTTCATTCTTGAAGGCAGGTAGACAGAGGGGGTTATTGTCCACAAAGTGGAATGTTCTCGGTACTGTAGGCGCTCTAGGAGGTTAACAGATCCAAAGAGCACGTGTACATTCTCGACCAACAGGAAGCCAGGTTGACTCCACGCACACTTTCTGTGAAGTTACCATAATTTCATGGCTTGAATTTAAACGCTAGCCTTGAAGACGCCACTTCCCTCTGGTGACTTTTCTGGACCTTGGGGGTGCTCCCTCCAAGTAGATGGTGTGTCTGTGGGTGAATTGCCCTTGGGCATGGACCTGAGTCACAGGGATGCTCGTTAGTTACGTTTTCGTAATTAACCACTTTGTAACATAGTCATCCTTTCTTATTAGGGAATTTAAATCCAATAAGATTGATAAGTTGGGCCAGGTTTAAAAAGAACTTGACCAGTTAGGTGTAGTTATTTACTTATTTTTTATTTTTTATGTTTAGGGCCGCTCCCGCGGCATATGGAGGTTCCCAGGTTAGGGGCTGAATCAGAGCTGTAGCTGCCAGCCTACACCACAGCCACAGCAAAGCGGGATCTGAGCCGCGTCTGCAACCTACACCACAGCTCACAGCAGTGCCAGATCCATAACCCACTGAGCAAGGCCAGGGATCGAACCCGCAGCCTCATGGTTACCAGTGGGATTTGTTTTCACTGCGCCACAATGGGCACTCCCAGTTAGGTATGTTTAAATGCTTTCCATGATGTAATTATTTTAATCATGATTTCCCTCCATGCTTGAAGAAGTTGCCTTTCTGGAATAAATTTCAATGCAGACTAAACACGAAAACACAAGTCTGTGTTTTTCAGCCTGTGGCTCCCAGCTGTCCTGATTAAGGACTGGTCTTGCCCTGTCCCCAGGCACTTCTGCCCCATCTAGTTTAAGCCCCCAGACCCATGCACACTTGGAAGTAGGGATGCTGAGGCACTGTCTTGAGGCGGTGCCGATTGGTGGGACTGGGGAGTGAGGAAGAGGGATGAGACCCTGGCCGGGTACTGAGGAGCTTCCACCAAAGAGGACGCCCTGGTGGGAGATGGGTGCTGATGGTTTCTCTGCTTGTTTAATCTTTAAATCGTCTATTTATTTGTTCCATGTTTCTTTTAACGTATCAGCCTTCGCCTCGAGGTTTCTTCCCCCCAAGATCTTGGGTTGCCTTTACCATCATCACTCCAAAGCCTTTTTTTTTTTAAAATTATTTATTATTATTATTTTTTTCCCACTGTACAGCAAGGGAGTCAGGTCATCCTTACATATATACATTACAATTACATTTTCCCCCCAGCCTTTCTTCTGTTGCAACATGAGTATCTAGACAAAGTTCTCAATGCTATTCAGCAGGATCAAAGCCTTTTTCATGGTGGTTGCTAATCTCCAGTTCAGGAGATCCGGGCAAACCCCTGCAGAGGACCAGGGGCAGCGTGTAAGGCCTCCTCAGCGTGCGGCTGGGTAACAGCACGTGGGGTTGGATGTGAAGGGTGGAGCCAGGTGGCCTTGGGCATTTGGGAAGGTGGAGGAGTGGAGACCCGCCCCTGTGTGTGTATGTCAAAGAGGTCTGAGGGCTGACAGATCTGTCGCTAACTCCAGATCTCTAAGTGGAGCCAAGAGAGGTCCAAAAAAGACTCCCTTGAGTCAGCCCAAGGTAGGGAGGGTATGTGTCTCCTTGGGGCCACTGGGAGAACTTGTCCAGCTAGATCTCCCCGATGAACGTTGCCAATAACCTCGCATGTATGTCTAACACCAATGTTTCTTAATTGTTATTCGTTAGGGTCAGAAAGCATCCTGTCCTTTTCTATTTTTGTCTCCTTTGCAGACATTCTGGCTGAGATGGGGAATGTACTCTCTACTCTTTTCTTTGGCGTCTTGTTGGGTCTGGTTGGTGAAGAGACTTATGAGGAAGGCCACTGTGAATATGAGGATGCAGGAAGGAACTCGGTACCTGAGAAGGACACATGGACGTCACCAAGGAGGAGGACACAGAACGAGGGTGGAGGGGACCTAAACACACACTGCCCCTACTTCCCATGCGGGTGCTTGACCCCTAGCCCAGCAGGCTGCCTCTGGATAGGCTCTGATCTAGTGGGGGAGGTGATGGGAGATTTGGAGGCAAAATATGGACCCCAAGAATTGTGTGGAACCAGGGGTAGAAAGGCATCGAGGTTGTGTCAGTCTTGATTGTTCTAGGAAACCACACTGTTGCTACTCCAAATAGAATTAACACCTTTTGTTGTTAACTTGACACGTCTCACGCAAGTTAATGAACAGCTTCCAGTAAAACTACAGCAGTCACTTTAGGGGTCTGGAAAAGTGTCGTTGACCTTTCCTGCAGACCCACCCTCACTTTGTTGAACTTGGAAACCTCTGTGTTAGTCTTGCACTAATCCTTCTTGAGTTGGCACAACATGACTGTGCTGGAAAGTCATGGAATTCACCCCATTCATCCTTTAATTAGACTAAACTTGGATTAAAAAGCTTGTGTGATTTGGAAAAATCCAATCTTTGGTCTCAGATGCCTAAATCCTCGGAGAATTTTGAAGTGCAAATTTAGAAATCATAATACAGCGTTAGGTTCTGTTAATCTGAAGAGCATGTGAGTCATTTTAAACCTAGAGCATTTCAGACTTAGTCATTTCCTTCATATGAACTCCAACTTTCCAGCGTAAAAGTTATGAAGGGTAAGGTTTTCCAGCGCATGGAACTCCAAGTCTCCAACGTGGGGACGGGGGATGGAAGTAAATTGCTAACGGGACTGCAGCGTTTTGCTGCAACTCTGATGAAATTTTTTTTTTTTTTTGCTTCCTCCAAACTTTGCCTCTGGTAAACTTTCTTCTCTATTTTTTTCTCCCTCCTTTATTCTGCTCGCTGTCTAGCTCTACTGGGAGTTGGTTTTCCCCGTTGAGTTTCACATGAAGAAAGTGTCCACAGTTGAACATGGTGCTTTGAATTTCCTCCCACGTCTTGGCGGGTCACAGAGACCTGCAAGTGAAACCCCCAGTTCTCTGCACAGTCGGTGCTCAACAGACATAGGCTGAATGGGTGGATTTTCAGAAAAGCATACAATTTAAAAAATAATAGAAACTCTCTCTTCTTATTTTTTAAAATTAATTAATTTATTTATTTGGGCCACATGTGCAACATATGGACATTCCCAGGCTAGGGGTTGCATTGGAGCTGCATCGGCCGGCCTACGCCACAGCCACAGTGGCACCAGATTGGAGCTGCATCTGCAACGATGCCACAGCTTTCAGCCATGCCGGATCCTTAAGCCCCTGAGTGAGGCCAGGGATCGAACCTGCACCCTCATGGATACTAGTCGGGTTCGTAACCCACTGAGCCACAATGGGAACTCCAGAAATTCTCTCTTCTGAGTGGGTTAAAGCACTGACCCTTAACCATTATAAATCACCAGCATCTCGTTGAGGAGTATACGATCTTGAATTTCCTTCTTCTTCTTCTTTTTTTGTAAATAGAGATTTAAAACATACATTTTTTTTCCTCTCAGTCATTTCATTTGTTTCTCTGAAGTCATTTCCTTCATATGAAAGGGCAGATGCGATAGTTTGTCAGTTATACCTCAGTTTAAAAAGGGGGGGGAGAAAGAAAAAAAGGCAGGGCCACACAATAATTATTATTCTCATTTCATGGATGAGGAAAACGGAGGCCAGAAACAGGGATGAGATTATAGGCTAATAAAAACTAGGGTAAGAACGCAGAAATTCTGCTTAGTCTAGTTCTTTCTGTATTCTGCTTCCCTTCTTTCAGGAGAAGGCAGACTTACCTACGGTGAGTTGTCTGTGGGAAGCTGTGAGGGTTGCTAAGGCCATTCAATAAATATTTCTGGGCATGTTTATGTCCTGGAGCCCTTTGGGGTGTAATATGGACCCATGATTTGCTTTGGTTAGTGACATGTGTAGTAAGACACTGCCATAAGAATTGGTAGATACATTCTCTCCAACCTATGCAGGAATAATGGAAGTACCTCCCAAGATAAAAGCTTTAACACATGTAGTGTCCATTCCACAAAGTGTCTACAGCTCTATACTCTCTTTCTAATCCGAGTGATGCCATGAAATGATGCCTTTTGTTTGGCTGTAACAAATCTTTACTACCAACTTCCGTTTTAATAATGCCCCCCCACCAAGGTGTCCATGTCCTAATTCCTGGAATTTGTAAATACGTTACCTTGTATAGCAAAAAGGACTTTGCAAATATAATTGAGTTAAGGATCTTGAGATGGGATTATCTCTCTTTCTGAATTATGCGGGTCAACCCAGTGTAACTAAAGGGGGAGGCAGACAAGTCAGAGATGTGACCTCGGAAGTGGAGTTTGGTGAGTTCCCTGGTAGCTCAGCAGATGAAGGTTCTGGTGTTGTCGCTGCTGTGGTGGGGCTTCAATCCCGGCCCCACATCTGCAGGCTGTGGACGTGGCCAGAAAAATAAAAAAAGCAGAGTTTGAGGGACAGAGTTGCTGGAAGAGGCTATGAACTAGGGAAACTGAGGAAGGCAAGGAAACAGACTGTCCCCTAGAGCATCCAGAAGAATGTGGCTCTGTGACACTTGGATTCTCGCCTGGGGAAGGCCCATTTGGGACATCCAGCCTCAGAACCACAAGATCGTGGATCGTGCCTCTGTGTCATTTTAAGCTTCCTAGCTTGTGGTGTTTGTTAGAGTGGTGATAAGAAATGAATATACCCAATCGCTTATTATGGTGGCCATTTGATCTCAAGAGGGACACAGCCAAGGAGTGTGGGGTAACTGCTGATGTGACACTCTCATAGGCGTTTGCCTTGTCTGCCTTATAGTTCTCAAAGAAGTTGGTGTTGCACAGCCAGATGTGTGCTTGTCACTAGAATAAGTCACTTGCCCATTGCAGATCCAAGAATGGCCACCTGGGGCCATCACAGCGTTGAGAGAAGATTCTGGGTCTGTGACGCTCTTCCAAGGCTGTACCGGGTCCTGTGTCATCCACTCATCCTGAAGCTCCTTGGAAACACATCTTAGGTCACTTAGCATCTCCCCAAAGGCATCAACACGGCGTTTTAAGGCAAGAAAGTGCCCTGTACCACATCCTAATTTTGAGGGCTTCCTATATGCCTGATACAAAGATAAATAAGACCGTGCGTTGGCTCTTCCAGCGCACAGTCCGGGGGGGAAAGAGATGGATACAAACACACAATTGCCATGTTGTGTGGCAAGGGTGACACCTGAGGGAGATGAATGGAGACCCTTCTTCTGCACGCCTGAAGGGGGGGGCAGTAACTCAGTGTGGGGGGCAGGGAAGCTTCAGAGAGGTGTGAGGCATTTCCTTGCGTCTTGTTTTTTTCTGTTTCTTTTTTGGCTGTGCCTGTGGCATGCAGAAGTTTCTGGGCCAGGACTCGAATCTGTGCTACCGCAGGGACAACACCGGATCCTTAACCTGCTAAGCCCCCAGGACATTCCCGGCTGCATCCTGACAAGGGGTCTGCTAGTAGAGAAGGACCTCCCAGGCAGGGGGGCAACATATTCAAAGGCATGGTGTGTGTGTGTGTGTGTGTGTGTGTAGGTGTTTGCAGACCAGTGAGAGGTGAGTGTGGCTGGAATAGAAAAGCTCAGAGAAGCTGGTATGAGTCACGTGGCACACACCTTCATTTCCAAGTACAAGTCCGGGCGTTGGACAAGCTGAATGGTTCTCAAGGCTGCTGAGTCAGACGCTCTAAAGGGGGTGCAGCATTTTAGAAACAGATTCTACCATACAACCAGGATCAAACACACTGACCTAGCTGGGCTCACAGCCTCTAGAGCAGAAATGACATGAGGCTAAGGAATGATAGATACTTTTTGTGTGGTTCTAACAAATCCTGTTAATATTAACTTCTATTTTAAGGAGATTATCTCTAAAGACAGATTTTTTTTTTTTTTTTACTAACCAAATGCGAATAAAGTCTATGTATCTTAAGGCTTAAATAAATATTTTATGCTTTAAGAGTAGACAGATTATAAGATAATAATTATAGAGTTCCCATTGTAGCTCAGTGAGTTAAGAACCTGACATAGTCTCTGTGAGGACACAGGTTCAATCCATGGCCTTGCTCAGTGGGTTAAGGATCTGGCATTGCCACGAGCTGCAGTGTAGGTCACAGGTTCAGCTCAGATCATACTTGTTTGTAGACTCAGGAAAACTTTAGCGTCTTCTTGTGGAATGAATCTCACTTTTTGGATCTTTGGTCAAAGTCTTGTCCCTTCCTTCAGGTACCCAGAGAAAGAATAGGTTTCTGTGCCAAAAAAATGTTATTCTAAAATTCTAAAACTTGAGCAAAGTTCCAGCATCAGGTAAGATAGTATAAGTTTCCTTTGAAAGATACACATATTGACACACATTCAGGATCCCAGCCCACCTGTCTCCAGGACTGCAAGGTAACAGTTTGACTGTGTGTTCTCAGAAAGTCTCACCCATATTAGGCCACCACAGGACAAACCTTCATTTCGGGGTGAGTTGGTTTCACTAAACATTTCCTGAAGAAAAAAAGAATATTTTAAATTTTAATATCTTCTATTAATAATACGACATGATTAGGTCCTTCTAGGTTTACAGGTTGGGTTTAATTTCTGGTTTAAAAGAATCATACCCAGAGTTCCCGTCATGGCACAGTGGTTAACGAATCCAACTAGGAACCATGAGGTTTCGGGTTCGGTCCCTGCCCTTGCTCAGTGGGTTAAGGATCCGGCGTTGCCGTGAGCTGTGGTGTAGGTTGCAGACGCGGCTCGGATCCGCGTTGCTGTGGCTCTGGCGTAGGCCGGTGGCTACAGCTCCGATTCAACCCCTAGCCTGGGAACCTCCATATGCTGCGGGAGCGGCCCAAGAAATAGCAACAACAAAAAAGACAAAAAAAAAAAAGAATCATACCCTGTGTACCCAGTTTTTCTTTTTTCTTTTTTTTGTGATATCTTTACAAAGAAAGAAAAAGTAGGGTTCTCAAAACAGCCTTGTGTGGTGAGGCCTTCAGTTCAAAACACCCAAGCATGAAATTCTCCCTTTGACCAGGTGAGGGCACCCCTGTCCTCCCAAATGTTTACTCAAGGTGACCAAAAACAAAAACCCCCACCATGGCCACCCCCCCAACCCCCCAGCCAAACCCACTTCCATTTAAATAAGTCACACTGGATGACAACAGCAGTTTGCTTAGTTAATTTCTGTTTGTATTTTGTTGTTTCATTTTAGATCATAATGTCATTTTCAGTTGCAAAACTCTGAATTCCAGATTCCACGTCCAAAAGTTCTGGTTCAGTTGGTCTAGGGTGCCACCTGGGCTTGGTGTTTTTAAGAGGTACCCTGAACATTTCCAGTGTGTAGGCAGGGGTGAGAGCTACTGACAGGGTGTTAGTTAATTAGAAACAAGTTTATTAGGGGCTGAAGGTTGGAAATTGGTTTTCTAATTTATATTAGTTTACGGTCCACCCAAGTGTTCAATAAGGAACTGTAAAGAGATACCTTCATCCTTGGTGAATAATGGTTCTCCCCAAGGCTTGGAAAGCCACTGATACGTGTTCGTGTAATTATCACCTCTTCTGACCTTGCTCTTGCCTGGCTGGTCCTCCTTCCCTCCATCCTTCTCTGGCTATGCCATTCGGGTACCACCACCCTCTTGGGGGCATCTCCTGGGGCCTGTGGTTCATTAAAAAAATTTTTTTTTTGCTGTAGCTGCAGCATGTGTAAGTTCCGGGTTAGGGGTTGAACCTGTACCAATGCAGATGACAATGGCAAGTCCTTAACCCACTGAGCCACCAGGGAACTCCCTGGGGCCCGCGGTTTAAATCAGCTGAGCTCATCTCCTTCTTCCTTGGTCCTCTCCCTCCAGACAGTTTCCTGGGGATCACCGCACTCTATCTCCTGCTCCAGCCCAGCTCTTCACTGCCACCTTCTTCCTGGTGGCTCCAGGCCTCTGCTGACCAGAGCAGATGCTCCCCACTTTGGGGCCCTCTCTCAGCGTGACTCCATCAGCCAATGACCCCTTCCTTTCTCTCGGTCACTGCAGCTCCTCACTACCCAGCAGACAGACTGTGTCCTTGGGCCCTTGTATCAACAGGGAAAGTTTGAACATGACCAATTATTGTGTCTCTGTGGATGTAGGCAGCGCAGAGCTGGTGGGCCAGCCCATGATGGCCAGGGGCCTGAGGGGCAAACCTGCCCAAAGCCCTCCTGGCAGCCTTCCAGGCTGTGTGTTCCTGTGTGGGTCAGCGTGGACTGGGCTCTGGTAGGACAGCAGGATGGGGTGAGCACAGCTGACAAAGCTTGTCAGGGATGGATAGACATCGTGGTAGTGGCTTAGGGACTTAGGCACCAGGGCAGCTGGGAAAGGCCTAGGGAAATAAGAGTGACACAGAGGATCTGTGGCTTCTCAGCCCAGCTCTGCTCCTGCTGCGTGACCTTGGGCCAGTCCAGGCCCCCTTGGGCGTCAGTTTTCCTGGCCTGTAAAATGAGGCACTTACGGTGCTCGCTGAAGGGCGGTGGCTCTGGATACAAGACACCTCCTGATCCCTGCTGGGTCACAGTCTTGCCACCGCTCCTTGTTCACAGAGCAGCAAGGATGTCCGAAACACCTTTAGGCCTCAGGATCACGTAGGCGATGTCTCAGCTCTTACTAGTTCACACCTCCTGGACCCCAGCGCCTCCTTCCTCCAGCCCCACCAGCCACGCTGATGCTGAGGAGCAAGAAGCCTTCAGATGTGGTCTGCAAGAAGCACCTCCTTCTCCACGTGCCCCTCACGGGCCAGGCCTTCCCACGCTGTAGCACCGGGGCATCCTCCCCCCTGGTTCGATCCTCAGAGCTGGAGGCTCACCCCTCCCCTTTGGCTGAGCCTATCCTGGCACAGTTTCTATTCCTTGGTGCCTTTCCCTGAACACCTGGCTGAACGGGTGGCCCGCGTTCCTCCCAAGCCTGCAGCATTCGTGCACCGCGCTGAAGGGCGTCCCCGACTCAGCGGATCAATTTCATGATGGGAAATCGGGCTCAGGAAGTGGGAAAGGGCCCCTCGAAGTGCCCCTTCAAGAGGGTCTTCATGGTTTAGTCTTTCTCTTACTAAGCTTTGGTGTTGGGACTCTGGTGAGCAGCTCATTCTTGAAATAAAAGTAACTCAGACGATACTTTTTAAAGAGACTGTTGGATTTCAATACGGCTTCCTTAGATGTTTCGCATAACTCTTGTATTGAGGGTTTAATTCAGTTGAAGTCTTGTGGGGCCTTAAACCCATGTAGGTTGGGGATCTTTTTTTGTTTTTTTGAGATAGAGTTCAAAATTATGACTACAAATAGCTGTATGCCTCTGTGCAGGGACCAGGCCGCACTGCGGGGTTGGGGGGTGGTGGTCAGTATTTGAAAGAATTGAAAGAGCCCGGCCCATCCTGCGTGCTGGACCTTTGCGGCACCGCGAGGTGGCGGTATTGTATCAAGTGTGGGAAGCTGAGCGCCCGAGGAGCTGGGTGGAGAGTCTCCCGGAACTAGAAGTACCTCTGCTTAGAATCGCCTCGTGTGCTCACAATTGTTTGAGGCTCCCCGTGTGACTTTTCTTTTGGCCAAACAATCCCTTCCCGCCAACTCTGAAGGATTCCAGAAACCTTCGACACTTACCAGTGCAGGTGAAGAAATTAATAGGGACAAAGTTTGGCCCTTAAACGTTTTATACACTTCCCCCTGCGTCTTATGGTACTTTCGAATTGCATTTATTTTAAAACAAAGTGCTTCACGTAACCCCTCCCACAAATAATTTTCATGAGCTTTGGCTTTTCTAATGGTTTTAACCATAGGAGACTTTATTGACATCCATCTTCTAGCCACAAGTAATCATATCCCCTCCTGTGCCCCGTATGTGACAAGGCTTCCAGAAACGAACACGTGTTCCATGCTCAAAGGAGGGACCCATCTGTTCATCTAATGCAAATGGCCAAATACTCATCCTCCCTTTTCCCATCCCCCACTTGGGATGCTCTGGGGATATCATTTGGGTACTGGTGATGCTACAACTCAACTTTTAGCTTTGAAGGCAAAGACCCAGCATTTGTGTTTTCATATTGGTCTCTCTGGTTACAGGTGCAGGTCTTCCTCCTGAAAGAGGTCCTCAAAAAGGCCAGTGGGGTTTTCCATCTATTAAGCTTGCTTCTGCTATTAAGCACATTTAGAACCACTTTCTGAAAGTTCTCAAATATGGCATTTTACAAGGCTATGTTGAAGAATTAGTGAAAGAGAAAGGCTTCAGAGTGGAACGATTTGCTGTGGCGTAGCTGCAAACATGTCAGTGACGAGCATATTGCCAGACTAGGAATCCAGTTATGTTAACCAGCCAATCCCACATATGCGGTAATGACTATGGAAACTGCCCTCCAAACTTTCTAACTGAAAATGCACGTTTATGGCTGGTTTTCTGTCCCTGAGAGTACAGGAGAGTCACCCCAGGAGTCAGATGCCGGCCACTCAGTGGTACCCACAGTACAAAATACTAATTCATGAATAAAACTGCAGCAGGCAAAGATTTTACAGTGGCTCTGACTTTAAAAAATGTAAACGGCAATGATAGCTAGAGTAGGTGTTCTGACCGCATATCTAATTTTAAAAATCCAATTAACACCAGGAATGACTCTGGAAAGGATTTGCAAAATGTTTCTACCAAGAAACTTGTCTTAAAAGTCTCTTATATGAGAAAGATCAATCAAAGAAGTAGTTTCCATTCCATTAATTAAAAGAAAAAATTTTTGAGCCACTAAATATTCCTATTAGGAAAAGGAAAGAGAACAAACTTCTTAGCAGGATACAGTGAACAAGTCCCCACCCCAGTGTCTGACGTACACCCCCACCCATCATTAGCAGGGTAGCTGCCCATTTCTTATCTTGATTGACAGGTTAATAAGGGACCTGGGGCTATCTTTTCAGTATGAACATACCACCTTACCAATTACTTTTAAATTATTGCTAATCTGTCAGGAAATAACAAGCACTGGGAATAAAAATATCTGAAAAAGAGAAATGTCTGCTGAAGAAGCTTTTACTTCCGGTGCTTTTAAAAGGTTCAGTTCAGAAAACTTGCCAGAATTTAGTCAATAGAATTTAGGCACTGGACGCTTTTTTTTTTTTTTTTTTAAGAAAAACTTGTAGTTTATAATAGTTCATTGGTTCAATTAGGAGCGAAAAAGAAGGGAGTTTTGTAATGCAATTGTCCAGCAAAGGAAAACGCTTTAAATTGGGGGATTATGTTCGTAGACCACCTGTAGGGCATTCAGAGCCCTTTTCTATAATGCTTCAACCCATGCCTAGCTGCCTGCAGGCTGGCTAACAATGCCGAGGAAAGCTGTATAAAAGGCTGCTCGCACTTGTGCCTCTGGTCTTCACTAACTGTTACAAGTCTTCCTCTCCCTCGCTCTCTCTCCTTTTTAAAGTAAAAGTCCCACATCCCTTTAATGGAGGAACTTTAAGGCTCCGCGGTGGCCAATTGGTCTGCACCAAGAGGAGCCGGGCAGCAGGGAAAGAAACTTCAGACTATACAGCACATTTGGAGAGGAGAAAAGATCAAAGTTTTTCAAACTCAAAAGACCAAGTTCCCTACAGATTAACCCTATTCATTTGGCTCCTCTTAAAGGAATGATGTGCTGAGCCACTGGGCAGACAGGTAAAAAGTTCAACAATTGCCAAAGCATTCTTCTGCTAATTCAACAGCCTTCTGCTCAAATAAATTAGCTTAGACTTGACAGAGGAACAATAGCTTTTTCTCTAGGAAAAGAAGCACACTGGATATACACAAGCCTGGAAGGTTATTAAGATGTTAACCCGTTAGTTTAATCCATTAAAGAGCGCCTGCTCCACTACCAGATTGTCAAGTGACTTGCACTGTAAAGTGTGATCGATGATTTAAAACATTAACCTCTACCCTTCAGCAGTGGGTTCAGTCCTGGAAGAGCAGGTGCTTTCAAAATCACGGACGCGAGAAAGGAACGTGGGGTTTGAAGCCTTTAGTGATATTACACAAGATCGGTAACAAGGCCGGAGGGGAAGGCGTGTCTTGCCAGAGCTGCATTTACATACACTAAGGGGAGCGTTGTTCTCCACGGGCCAGAAAGGAGCTACCATTAACAACACCATGTTTTCGGAAAGGTGCAGAATCTCAGTTATGAGTTCAGTTCAACAGCGATGAGGACTTTGCTAACAACTTAGGAAGGAAGCGTTTAACAGGTCATTTGGCGCCATGCCTGAGGTCAGGGTACATAAGGAGAAACCAGAACATGTCTGTGTTTCCCAGGTGCCCTCAGCAAGTGCTTTCGGGGTGACAGTTTAGAAGAGGCAGGGGGGAGAGGGCAGTGTTTAAATCATTTATCAAAAGTCATTTTATTGACAAAATAGAATACTTATATTTGTTCTTACAGGGGTGGCCTCTAAACTTTTTACAAAAAATGTACAGACTGTATATCTTTGGATATGTACATATTTTACACGTTTTTTACAATTTAACAAATAATTATATAAATACATCCTCTAAGGTAAGAAACCCGTATTTACTTGGGGTGTATAATTAAGACATTTCTTGTTTGTTTACTTAAGGCATCTGCCTGGTCATTAAGAATCCCCAAACCGTGCAATCCCGTTAGGCGGTGGTCATCCCTCCTCTAGGGCGTGTTAGGAGTAGGAGTTTACGTAGCAGAGACGAGGGAGAAAACTAGGTCCCCTCAGGTGAAATCTGTAGGTCTGGCTTCAAGCTCAGCAAATGGCAACCAGCGAGGGCTCCAAACTTTGGGTTCTGGAAACGCAGCAGCGGAGTTCACCCTCCTGTGCCAACAGAAATTAACGGCTGGCGGGAGGAACTCCTCGCCCGTCGGTGGAGGAAAGGGGGCTGGGTCTGGGAGCCTTCAATGCCAGGTACTTTGTTCTAAGAGAGTCCTCTAAGTCCCAGCTAATGGATACCATTAAGAGTTCATTATCATGCTAATAGCAATCAACACGGTGATAGGGTGGGAACCTCTGCCGTCGAGTGTCCTCGCCCCATCCCTCCCGGGCGCCCCCTCCCCTCTGCTCAGACCTGGGACAATGGCATCTGCTTTGGATAAGACACGGAGCTAGCCGTGCCAGATCGCCACGTCAGGCCGGTGCTGACGTCGCTGTAGAGGGAGCCCGCCCCGCCGCCCGGCCCCCCGCCCCCGCCAGCCCCCGGGCCACCGCCCCCCGGGCCGCCGCCCCCCGGGCCCGCGCCCGTCGCGCCCGCGCCCTTGCTGGCCCAGCAGCAGCGGGTGCACAGCGCGCGCCACGACTCGAGCGTCTTGCCGGACCAGACCCACACGCCCGAGGTGATGCCCACCACCAGGCACATGAAGTACTTGAGCATGAAGACGGCGTAGTCGGGCCGGCGCGCCTGGTCCGGCTGCAGGTCCCGCAGGCACGGGCAGTTGTGCGTGGCCTCCCAGCGCGGGCGGTTGTGCTGTTCGTAGAAGAGACAGGCGACCACGACAGCGGCGGGCACGGTGTAGAGCACAGTGAAGAGGCCCAGGCGGATCATGAGCTTCTCCAGTTTGTGCGTCTTGGTGGGGCCTCCCTGCTGCTTGATGACCGAGCGGATGCGGAAGAGCGACACGAAGCCGGCCAGCAGGAACATGGTGCCGATGAAGAGGTAGATGACCAGCGGCGCCAGCACGAAGCCGCGCAGGTTGTCCAGGCTCTGGTTGCCCACGTAGCAGATGCCCGCCACCGGATCGCCGTCCACCGAGCTGAGCGCCAGCACGGCGATAGACTTGACGCTGGGCACGAGCCAGGCGGCCAGGTGGAAGTACTGCGAGTAGCCGGCGATGGCCTCGTTGCCCCACTTCATGCCCGCCGCCAGGAACCACGTGAGCGACAGGATCACCCACCAGATGGAGCTGGCCATGCCGAAGAAGTAGACGAGCAGGAAGACCACGGTGCACAGCGCCGGGCCCGTGGTCTCATAGCGCACGTGCTGCTCCACGGCGCCCAGCTCCTCGTACTCGCCGCGCCCTCCCGGGCCGCCCGCGCCCGCTCCCGCCGCGCCGGCTCCCGCCGCCGCGCTGCCCGCGCCGCCCGCGCCGCCCGCAGCCCCCGCACCGCCGCTGCACGCCACCTTCTCGTGGCCCGCCACCAGGCGCACCAGGTAGCCGACGGACACGAAGAGGTAGCAGGCCGAGAGGAAGATGATGGGCCGCTCCGGGTACTTGAAGCGCTCCATGTCTATGAGGAAGGTGGAGACGGTGGCGAAAGTGGACACGAAGCAGAGCACCGACCACAGGCCGATCCAGAAGACGGTGAAGGCGCGCTCGTCCTGGCTGAAGAACGGGTTGTGGCAGGGCAGCGCGCAGTTGGCGATCTGGCCGGTCTTGACGCGGTTGTAGAGAGGGTGCCGCTCGCTGGACACGCTCACCATGGGAGCGCGGCATTGGCAGCCCGGCTCGCAGGGCGCCGCGCCGCCGCCAGGGGGCCGCGCCTTCCCGCCGCCACCACTGCCGCCGCCGCCGCCGCCGCGCGCGGGGGGCGCAGCCGCGTCCCCGCCGCCGCCCCTGCCGCGGGACGGGGGCCGGGCCCCCGGCGGGCGGCCGTGGCCGCTGCCGGAGGGCGGCTGCTCTCCGGGCGGCGGCGGCGGCGGGCGGCGCGGCGGGCTGGGCGCGGCCGTGGTGAGGTCGGTGCGGTTGTAGTCCATGCACAGCGTGTCGGGGTTGCCCTGCTCGGGCAGTCGGTCGCAGCGCATGCGGTCAGGCCAGGCGAAGCCGTACTGGCGCATGAGGGGCGCGCAGCCGGCCTTGGCGCGCTCGCACACCGAGCGGCAGGGAGGCAGGGGCTTCTTGTAGTCCTCCAGACAGATGGGTGTGTACATGCTGCACAGGAAGAACTTGAGGTCGGGCGAGCACTGGATCTCCACCAGCGGCCAGAATTGGTGCACCTCCAGGCCCGCCTCGTCCTGCGTGTCGTGGTTGAACTGGTTGGGCATGTAGGTGTAGTTGTAGCCGATGCCCTTGCACAGCGGCACGGTGATCTCCTGGCACGCCAGCTCCTTGGCCGAGGCGGCCGCCGCGCCGCTCGAGCGCTGCAGCAACGCCAGGGCGGCCACCAACGAGGTCACTTCCAACAGGTAACCCCACTCCATGCTGCCCGCCTCGGCCCCGCGCCCTCGCCCTCCGGGTGGCGCGCGGAGGGGCGCCGGGGATCCTTCGAGAGCGCGGGAGAGGAGAGCGGGTGCCCGGCCGGGCTTTCTCCTGCCTCTCTCAGGAGGGGCTCTCCCGATAACCTAGTCCCTTCTCGGGACGCGTCCGCACGGCGCTGCGGGAGAGGAGGGTGGCTGCCGGAGGGCGCCCGGGTCCGCGGGTCCACCCCGCTCACTCCGGCCAGGCTCAGCCCTTGCGGGGCAGAGTGACCGGCCACCAGCTCATCGTCTTTCCCTTGCTCGCTTTCTCCGCACTCCGGTGACTTTGCCGGGTAGCGAGGGCGGCGGCGCAGCAAGTTTCCTCTCGGGCCGCGGTGCGCAGTCAAGATGGCTGGGCCAGGCCGCTCCGCGCTGGGTCAGCCCCTGCGGCCCCTTTTCGGCGTCCCGGGGCTCATGCTTGACCCCAAGGCCGCGCGGCTGCCGCCGGGGTTCGGAGCCCGCCTCCGCCGAATCCGCCGCCCTCTGTCCCCGGCTTCGGTCCGTCTGTCCGCTGCCGGGATGACGGGCCCCGCCTCCGGTGGAAGTCCGCGCCGCGCTCCGGCCAGCAGTCGGGCGAGGTGTCGGCGGTCCTCTTCTCGCTGGACACCCGGAGCCAAATCCAGGCCGGAAGGCGGAGCGGACACCTGAGCGGCGCGCCCGCGCCCCACTGTTGCCGCTGCCGCCGCCTCCGCCGCCGCCACCTCCGCCTCCTCCTCCTCCTCGGCGGGAGCAGCGCCCCTCGCCAACTTCCCGCTCCGGCCCCGCTGCGCCCGGGCCGGCTCATGAATATTTATACGGGGCGGACTCGGTCTCCGCCCGCGACCCGCGCGCCAATCCCGGGCGCGGGGCGGAGTCTGCGCGCTCCCCAGGCCCAGCCTTCCTGGGGCGGGCCCGGCTGTTCGCGCCGCCGTGCACGCCGTCTGCGGCCAGAGTTTGGGTAACCTTGGGATTGACCGCAGACACTGACGCTTTGCCACCACGGTCCCCACCGTGCTCGATGTGTCGATGTCGGGGTTCCATTTCCCCGAGTCTGCGCTTAGGGACTGGGGACGAGCCTTTATGCAAGCGTGACCTCGGAGGCCCGTTTCGAACTAGTCAAGCCCCTGCTTTCTTCGTCCCCCAAATGTGGGCGACCTCCTGGCAGCGGGACCACCCCCCACTCCCCCAGCCGGCCAGTGAGCGGGGGCGTTGCGGGGGACCGAGAAAGGGATGCCTTTCTTGGGGTTCTCAGGACGATGGTCGTGGAGACTTGAGAATATAGGTGGAATGGAACCGCTGCAGTTCATTCTGGCTGGTGGGGCTGGACCGGGGACTTCCCGCTCAGTGTCGTGGGGGAAGCCTCAGTTTCCTTACTTGCAGTGTGGAGTCACAGTACAGATCTCAAAGGGGAATTCTGCTAATTGGGTGAGATAAAATAGAGACAGCATCCAGATCCAGTGCACTTTCATGAACCATAAATCCCTTTCTTCTTTAAAAAAGAACAAGAAAGAAAAAGAAAGGGAGAAAGAAAAACTTATAAACAGGACAGCCTGGAAACTCTGCGGCTGGATTTTCTCTCTTCGCCTCGTGCTTTTGGAACATACATACGTCTCTCCAAAGTTGACATGTTTTTGCCAGAGCCTCCTCCTCCGCCGTGGGAGGCGGCGCCGAGCCCGGGCGCGGACGCGCGGACACGTCTCGGTGGTGTGCCCGGGGCCAGGCGGTTGGGGACGCGGCCAGCGAGCCCGGCCCCCGCCAGCTCGCAACCACCTTAGACGGGGAGGGGCCCGAGGGGCGGGCGGCCAGGCAGGTTCATTTACGCTTGTTAGGACGTTCCAGGGGGTTGTCTTTCTCCTAGAATGGAGTGTTTATTTTTTAATTGATGTGCTGTTTCATTTAGCGCTTGTATGGAACTCACGCTGGGGCTGTAATTACTGTAATCTCGGGAACAAGCATTTCACTTAGCCAGGAGGGTGGCAACAGACGTTTCTCATTCTCTCCCTCTCTCTCTCTCCCTTTCTCTTCCCTCTGCCTTCTCCCTGTCTCCTACCTCTCCTTAGTTCCCCCTCTTTCTTTCTGTTTCCATATTTTTGCTATTTGTCAGGTTTCACAGCAGGAAGGAGGATAGCTAGAAACCCAAAGTCATGGGTGGGGGGGGGAGCGGGGACCAAGGAGAATGAGAACTAAAGGCATGTTGGAGGCCAGGTCATTTGGTTGGGGGTGGGGGGTAGTGGTGGATGGTGCTGGTAGTTGGTGGTTATATGTCTGAAAACAACTCTTGTCATGAAACTAACTGGCAGCATCTGTATTTTGCAGAAACCTATGTCTTCCTCCTCCTGTTCTCGCTGGCTGAGTTTCTCTCTAGCATAGTTTAGCAACCACATTCTAAATAGACAGGCAGAATCTCCCATCTCATCCCCTCTCCTGGTTTTTGGCGAATTCTGTATTTTCACTAGGAATTCTAGAAATATTCACCAGGCTGTAGTTATACCCCCATTGTCTTTTTCTTTCTCTTTTAAACTGAAGTCTAGTTTGAACCTCTTTATATGAAAAAACACCACTTCCTTCCCACTTTTGTTTTGGAAAAACTAAACTCCATAGGAATCAGAAATTCAAAGGCTTTAGAAATATTAGCTGATTTGGCAGAAAACAGTCTCTAGTTTTCAAAAAATGCAAAAACTCCACCGTTGCTTGGTCTTTTTAGGGGATCCTTTGCCTTCTCCTCCTAATCAGAACTGCCTTTATGGCTGGTTGAATGTGGAAAGTCACCTCTTTCCTGTTGGTACCTTGTTCATCACGGGCCATCCTCCAAGACATTCAACTGCAGAGTAACAGCAGGTAATACCTGGAGATGGAATTCCCAACAGAGTAGTGAAGGCATATCCCCCTTTTTAAGCACCAGCCTGGGCCCTGCCTCACATGACCACAGATAGAAGGGGGCTCCTTTCCAAGAGCAACATAGAGGGTGAAAAGTTTCTTTTGATTTTTTCCAGCAGGAAATGTCAAATAGTGGAGTTTAGAATTACACTATATAAATTTACTAGAGTTGGGTAAAAACAAACTGACATTTGAAAATTGAGGCTGAAAATAGCTGATTTTGGCTTTTAATTGGTATTTAAATTTTTTCTTTTTTCTTTGGAGACAAGATGAAAGCTTTGATGATGCGGAATGTGGAAATTTGGGGGAAGTATATTAAGCTTGGATGAGAAAAACAGACAAAAAGTTCAGAGCTTTCAAAAATCATGTTATAAGCTATTTGGGGTGAGATTAAAACAATTTACATAAAATCATTAAATGTTTACTTTTAATTGAGAGACTATAAGAATAGCATTTAAATTTTACTATGAAATTAAATGGCTTCTTGGCAATCTTTGAGAGCAGAAGAGACTTAGAACAGCCAATTAGTGTATAAAAGGCAGCAATGGGTCAGCAGAAAGAAACTAGAATATTTATCAACCTTGCTGGCTAAATAATGATTTTTTTTTTTTTGTATGTAAAGCAGCTGTTTTTTAAGGGAGGGGAAATAGCTTTAGCCATGACATAAATAATGTAGGAAACTTTCTAGAGGGATTTCTGAACAGATGTCTTGTTACCGAATAGCCCATGAGCTCGATAATATAAACAAGTTAGGCATGAATCCAACTCAGAGGAGGGGATTTTTTTACAAAACATTGGATGCCTAGTTGGATAGGAGACTATCAGTACAGGGTATGCTGCAGATTTAAGAAACTTTGGCCAAATTATGTTTCAGTGGATTTTAATTTAAGAGTCCAACCTAAAACTCATGATCCTAGAATGGGTCTAACATATACCAGTAAAATGATATCTTCCAGAGGTTAACCAGAGAACTCTGTAGTAACTAATAAAATTTCTCAGGCATTACGTAAAACGTCTTTCAGGGAAACAATCCAAGTCTATGTTATTAGAGAATATTAAACTCTGTCGAGTAATCTCGGAGTATCTTGATGTTTCAGAATCTGTCTTTCAAAGGATTATGTCTTGAGTCACCCACCAGAGATGGAAAGAAACGTAGAAGTAAACTGGTCTTGCTTGTATCTCTTAGAATTAAAATGGGTGACATTATGTGTCCTTCCTTCCATATTAACTAACGCAAATATGTGCCACTGGTCAGCAACCAGATTCCCACTTTACGTGCAGCTGCCGTCTTGGAAAATGGCAACTCTACTGCCATTTAATTTTATAATTGTTGTAAAACACGTTTTAAAAATCAGTCATTGATTTTTTTTTTCTCCCTCATTCTCACTGATATATCGGCCAAGTGCTGAAGCTCTTATGACACAGGATGTATTACGCATTAGTTTGGGTACTTTTGGGTGAATAAAGACCTCCTAAGTAAAACCAGCTTAGCCAAGAAGGATGCACCTAGTCTCCTGTATCAATACATCTGGAAGCAGGGCCTTCCCCCACTGGTTCACTCTGGGACAGCGGGGTTAGGCCTGCAGGTCTGCTCTGGTCTCTTGGCTTCCCCTTTGGGTTGTGGGGGACCTCCCGCTGCTGAATCATCACATCTCTTCAGGGACAGCAGCCAAGACAGGAAGAGTGGCAGGACCTCCCACAGGGCAGCTCTCCTATTAGAGAAGAAAAGCCTTCCCCTTAGGTCACACTGGTCTGAACCTGTCACACCACTCTTAGCGGTGGGGACTGCTCTGCAGGTGAGATCTGGTGGGCAGCCCCTGGAGCACCCGGTTCTCCCAGCCCGGAAGCCAAGGAAGGGAGAGGGGCTGTTGGACAGACCCACAGCCCTCAGCCACACATTAGTATTTGAAATGAACTCCCAAGCAACATTTACCAACACGCCTAATCTTCCACAGTATTTTGTTCAGGGCTATGAATTAAGGATGATCTAGAGCCAAGAAAACTTTGATATCTGCGCTCCCCCCCCCCCCTTTGAAGTTCTCTGTACAGTGGTGTGAATTAAATGTCAAACAGTTTTACTACTTGTTTTATTTATAAGGTGTATAAATTGTGTGGCGTGACTCAGTTCCTTTTTGTTAAGTCCCTCCCCTCCCTCTTGGGAGACTTCCTTAAAAGCACTGATAGGATTCTGGTATTTGGGGGCTTTTCTCCTTTAAGTCTTATACCATGCATGTTTTTGATATTGACAAGCTTAAATATAATGTAGGAGAAACTGTGTTGAATCCCATCTCTGGAGGGCTTATGGATGTGAAAGAACTTTTATATGAAAAAAATCTTTGTCCCAATGTACAGGGAACTATATCCAGTCTCTTGCAATAGAACACGATAGAAGATAATGTGAGAAAAAGAAGGTGTATATATATATGGATGACTGGGTCACTTTGCTGTAGGGCAGAAATTGATACAACATTGTAAATCAACTATACTTTACTTTAAAAAAAAAGCAAGCAAAAGCAAAAAAAAAACCAAAACACCCCAAAAAACAACAACCCCCCCCAAATCGAAAACCCATAACCACAAATACTACCATCATACTCAGACTATTAGCCCTAATAGTTTATTAATATCATGTAATAGCCAATGTTCACATTTCCTCGGGTATCTTTAAAAAATTTTTTTGGGGGGTATATTTGTTTGAATTGGGATCCAAAATGTGGCCGATGTGTCTGAGACTTTTATAATCTACAGAGTCCCTTTCCACCTCCTTTGTCCCCCTCCCAAACTATTTATTCGCCTTTTTTTTTTTTGTCGTGCTTGTTGTTGCAGTTGTTGAGTAAATTGGATGGTTTGACCTTAATTTTTTGGGGGGGGGGTTCAGGAGTTTGCTTCTGGTAACACTGATCCATTTAAAACGGTGGTTTGAAATGATAATAAAATTTACATTAGTGATACAAATGATACTTCTCAGGGCTCCGAGGACATGGAGGTGGTGTTTTAGCAGTGGCGTTTCTCTCTATTTTATCTTTGACCGGATTCAGGTAAACAGATATGATTTTTATTCAGAGGTGACAGCACTTGGTTTGTTTTCCCTGGCACAGGTCTTTCTTTCTCTTGGAAGCAAGTGTACCTCTATAGGTTTAACCTTATAGTTCATAATGAGTATAATATTTTATGATGATAAGGTGAGAAAAATTGATGCATTAATGTGTAGTCCGTTGAAACAGTATCACATTGTTAATATGAACTCCTGGTGTGTTTTTTCAAGAACACAACCCAGTAGGGTTTGGTTTGAAACATCCTAGTCTAGAATGTGTTCAAAATACACTGTTAAGGGAAATAAAGTGGGATAGAGAATTCCGTGGTGTGAACCCAGTTATATTATTATCTGTGAGTAGAAAAAAGACTAGAAGGAAGTTCATCAAAGTCTTACCTATGGTTGTATTGGAATTGGATTAACTAGGAGTATTTTTTATTTTCTTTTTTTATGATCTGAATTTTTTTTTGGGGGGGGGCTATTTCTTAGGCCACTCCCGAGGCACATGGAGATTCCCAGGCTAGGGGTCTAATTGGAGCTGTAGCCGCCGGCCTATGCCAGAGCCACAGCAACGCGGGATCCGAGCTGCGTCTGCAACCTACACCACAGCTCATGGCAACGCCGGATCGTTAACCCACTGAGCAAGGGCAGGGACCGAACCTGCAACCTCATGGCTCCTAGTCGGATTCATTAACCACTGCGCCACGACGGGAACTCCCCCTTTTTTTTTTTTTTTAAATGGGAGTTCCCTCGCTCTGTCTTTTTTGCCACACCCACAGCATGTGAAAGTTCTCGGGCTAGGGTTCAAACCTGTGCTACACAGCAGCGACCAGAGCCACGGTGGTGAAAATGCTGGAGCCTTAACCCGCTAGGCCATCAGACAACTCCCTGATCTGAATTTTTACTGAGAAAAAAATTATCTTGAAACAACCCTGGGAGTTCCTGTCTTGGTGGCGCAGTAATTAACGAATCTGACTAGGAACCATGAGGTTGTGGGTTCGATCCCTGGCCTCGCCCAGTGGGTTAAGGATCCAGTGTTGCCATGAGCTGTGGTGTAGGTCGTAGATGTGGCTCGGATCCCGCGTTACTGTGGCTGTGGTGTAGGCCGGCGGCTGAAGCTCTGATTGGACCCCTAGCCTGGCAACCTCCATGTGCCGAGGATGCGGCCCTTGAAAAGACAAAAAGACCAAAAAAAAACCCAACCAACCAAACAAAAAAACCCCCTGGACTTAGCACTTGTTATGTATTATTTTCTGCTGTTCTTTATTTCCTCTATTCTGTCTTTCCTTCTTGCACGGATCAAAATGACCAAAGAGCAGGGACCAGATCTTTGTTTTCCCCTTCCCCTCACAGATGCTATGCCTCGTAGGACCGTATGAGATCAAAATATGTTGTAGCAGATTTGCAGATTGATTTGGTTGGATCCTGTGATCTCAGTGCCCCAGAACTGTCCTTCTGATTGAGAATCCTGGTTCTGAAGTGGGGGGTGGGGGTGGGTAGGAGGAGGAAAGGATTTTGTCATTGGAGGGACACAAAATTCATATCAGAGATGGAATTCTGGATGGTGCCAGCTTGCCTGTCTTTGGAACGATGTCCCGTTTTGGGCTGATCCAGCCTCTTGTCCATGACATGAGGTCATCTGCATGGTATTTATATGTTGACACACCAAACTATGAGCATTTCTTTTTACTGGTGAGTTCCTGAAGAAGAGCATGTGAAGTGGTAGAGAAGACAAATATTGGATCAGGCAGCCCCGGGGCATCACAGCTCAGTTATTTGCTACCTGTGTGGACAGGTAACCTACAGCCTTCCTGAGCTTTGCCTCCTAGTGGGTTAAGTGTGGAATGACAACCATGCGAGTCTGTCACAGGTTGGAGGCCAATGTCTCTTTAAGACTAAGGCGTGCTGCCCAAGGTCAGACACCGATGGCCTAGCAGTGTCTGGAGAAGATGCTTACACCCTTTATGAGTTAATTATCACTCAAGCTGGAGCCCTTTCTCCTCCTCCTTCTCCAAAGCCTCCTGCAGGTGGGATATGTTAAGAGGGTTCCAGTTATTTATTTCACGAGCAGCGTCTCTTGCTCAAGAATCTAGCGTGTTCAGTGTTCAGAAATCTAGCTGCCTTCGGGGCCCATCGGCCAGGTTGGGGGGAGCCGCTCTGTCTGGCAGGACGAGCTGGGTGGTTTGCAGTGTTTGCTCATGTCCCCGTCTCACCACAAACTCCCTGCAGGGGAATTACTTGGAGGAACACCTTACCAAACAGCCGGGAAGTGTGACTATTAAGGATCTGCCCGAGATGAACATTTATTTCTCACCTGTGCGGTTTCCACAGCCTCGTGGGGCTGAGGCGTGAGCGGCTTCCAGGCACCTGCCGGGAGCACAGAATCCGCGGCCCAGCCGGTGTCTGGGGCAGTGGGTGTGCCGACTCCTTGCAGCCAGAGCTCCAAACCGACCAGCTTCTAAAGAATCCCACCCGCACAGAAGTACTCGTTCACTTGTTCTTTGTCGTTTCTCCGGCGTTTTGGGTCCTTCCTCACTCTCAGTGCGTCATTCTTCTCTTGACGTCACTCCCAGCTCCAGGAAGGTCCTTGTGACGAAATGATGGAGCATGGCTCCTGTACTGATCTTGGTAGCTGCCTTTCTTTCAGGTGATGGCTCCTCACTCACCAGGTCCTGCCTAAAGCCCTTGGGTGGGTTGAGGGTCTGTCCTGCTGGGACAGGCTTCTCTACTGGAAGAAATGCCCCGGATTCACCAACAGGTGCCTCTTTACCTCACCCATTAGCCCCCACCCCCATGGGCAAGTCTCTGGCTCAGCCACAGTCGCTCTTGAGAGAGAATCCTTTCTTCAGATACGTTGGCTTTCCGGTGTTCTGCTCTTTGCGGGGCTGGAAAGGGAGTCTTCCTGTTTTTACTTGTTGATCTATTTATTACTCTGTTGACTATTAAATCGTTATGTTTCCTGTGGGATCCATGTGGTCTCTGAATTCCTATTTCCAAAAATGTCTTATCTCCACTGCGGCACTGGCTCATCCTCCAGTCTTAAAGTAAATAGAAGAGAAAGATTTACTTTATGTTTTATCTGTCAAAAATCTGAAAGGATTCGTCTTCTATTAGGATTCTATTGGAGTTCTGTTAGCTCATGGTAATAAAAGACCCAGGTTTCTGCTGGAAGGTAATTCACTGAAATTATACATCCTAATTTTTTTTTTGATTAGAGTGAAAAAATGTAGGTATAACTAAACAGAGTGAATCCCAACCTATAATTCATAATTGCAGAATGATGAATGGGAGCCCTGTTCCTAAATTCCCCAAGTGAGCTGTAAAAATTCTACTTAGAAAACAGAAGTTAGGGTTTTATGCTAATAGTTACTATGGGGAATAGTCCCTTCACTTACGAGCAGAAGTGACCAGAATAAGGATGTTGCATCGGTGATAGTGATAAGAGGGTGGATGGGCAAGGCGGAGCAGAATAGTAATGGTAACTACTATTTTTAGCATGGCTTTGACCTCCGAGGCTGAGCTTGACCTTTTTCATCATTTAGGATGTTTTGGCAACTAGTGAAGTTAGCTCAACTTGGCTCCTGCAGGATGGGGATTTATTATCTCACATAGCAGGAGGTAGAAAAGGAGGGTAGATTCCCAGGTTGGTTGGTATAGACTGTCAAAACTACCATCCAGGGTTCGAGTTCAAGTGTTATAAGTTCTCTTTCCTGCCTCCCTTAGGGTGTTGACCGTGCTGACCTTGGGGTCAGAAGGTGGCTTCACATCCAGAGACAACATTGCAATGAGATACAACGAACAAGCAAGCAAACAAACAACAATGGGGCTATTTCATTCCTTTTCTCTCTCTTGGGAGAGAGACACATTTCCAGAGGTCTCTTGGAAGACTCCATTGGTTGTATTGGGTGGAATCAAGCCACTGGTAAGAGGAATGGGGTTGCCACACTTGTCTCCAAGAAATCAGGATACCCTGTGTCCTGGAGCTGAGAAAGTATCTGGCCAGGTGGAGGAGGGTGAATATACCTGAAGAAAATTAGGGGGTATGAGAAAGGGAGAAGGGAAGTGGAGGTGGATGTTGGCAAGGCAACCAACACTGCTACATGACTGTATCCATCTGTCTTTCTCATGTCTAAGCCTCATGGAAAATCTGCAAGAGAGGTATTAATAGTCATGTTTTACAGATGGGGCTCAATTCAGAATCATCACAGAGGTTTGCAACAGCAGAATTCTTTTTTTTTTTTTTTCCGTTTCTTTTTCAGGCCACACCTGAGCCACATTGGAACTTCCAGTGTGCTTTTTTAATTCTAATTTTTATTGCATTTTGTTCAGAGAACATACTCCGTAAGATGTAGTTTTTTTGAGACTTGTTCTGTGGCTCACTCCACTGTCAATTTTTGTAAACGTTTCATGGGTGCTTGAAAAGAATATAATTTCTCTGCTGTCTTCAGGGTTCTGTAAATGATTATTTAATGTTACTGAGAAATGTAAATGAAAATCTTCTACTAAAATTGTGAATTTCTAAGTTCTTTTCAGTAAATCCATTTTGTTTGTTTTTGTTTGTTTTGAGGCTATGTTGCTAGGTGCATACAGGTTCAAAGTTATATTTTCCTGATGAATTGTTCCTTTCAATAATAGGCAATAAGCCTCTGACTCTCTAATTCTCTCTCCCTCTTAAAGTCAATTTTACTTATGGTTATATGTTTATATGAGGCTTTATGTTGACTTTATAATTTTTCAGATATTTACTCCCCCTCAATTTTTTTTAATTTTTCTGTGTCATTACATTTTAGATGAGTCTTTTATTAATACAGCTAACTAAAATTTCAAAATACAACCTGTAAGTCTCTGTATTTTATTTGGGAAGATTAGTTTCTTTATGTTTATTTTGATTACTATTATGCTGAACTTCATAAATCTAAGCTGCTATTCATTGTAAGATGCAACACCATTTTAGTTACCATTAAGAAACAGAAAAAATGTTGCAATTAAGCAGTGACACTTTGCTTATTGAACTTACTAAAACATATTTTAGAATTTATTATAAATGTTTAAAACACATTAGTCTTATGCATAAATGTAAGTGGAATACATCAAAAATTATTTCTAAAAATTGTGACATTCCCTGTCTTGCTCTTCTCAATTAATTTTTGATGCAGGGTCCCCAGTGTTTGTGCTTTTTCAGGCCCTATTACCCTCTATGCTATCAAAAGCAGCATTTCCCAAAAGGACCAAAAACCATTAGAATTGGCTCTTACGCTGGCTTTGCAATTAGGTAGAACAAACTTTTTGGGGTGTCTAGCTTCGGAGATGTTGCTAAACCTGTTTTATTCATCACCTTCTCACTCCCTCTCCACAAATATTCAAATCTTAAGAGTTAAAGTACTGCTCTACTGTTTTTTTCAGCATTTTCCTCTGAGAGAGACACCCATTCTGCCAGTTTTGCTGCTGGCTCTTTTGATGTTCATTGTGTAGTCATTGGACTCCGTGCTACAGGTGCTGTATGGCCAACAGGGATTTTTAAAACATCATTGGTTGAACTATGCATTTTGATTTCAGAGATGTTGAAATGTGAACACGTAGGCACCTGAGCGTTGATGAAACATTTTACGCTTTATTTACGTAATGACATAAATGTTATTTCTATGCTTTATTCTGCTTTCTCTTTGACATACCTTTTTTTCTGGAAATTTTTACCTCCTTTCCCACCTTCTATCGGGCCAAGTTTTCTTTAGTTTTGTTTATTGGATTGGAAGTTGCACGCTTTATTTTTATTGTTTTCAGCATCCATATTTGACTTCATAGTATTAATCAATGTCTCTTTGCTTATGTAATAATTCTTGAAATTGATTTCTTTGCCTCTACTCCCTCCTCATCTCATATGTTACAGTTTTCTAGTATTTTGTAGTTCCAACCTTTTTTTAAAAAATTTTAATTTAATTTAATTAATTAATTTATTTTTTGGGGGGGTCTTTTTGCCATTTCTTGGGCCGCTCCCGTGGCATATGGAGGTTCCCAGGCTAGGCGTCTAATCGGAGCTGCAGCCACTGGCCTATGCCAGAGCCACAGCAACGTGGGATCCGAGCCTCATCTGCATCCTATACTACAGCTCATGGCAACGTCGGATCCTTAACCCACTGAGCAAGGGCAGGGACCGAACCCGCAACCTCATGGTTCCTAGTCGGATTCGTCAACCACTGCGCCACAATGGGAACTCCGTTCCAACCTTTTTTTAATCATCCGAGTTGATTGTCATCATGACTGTTGTGCTTTTTTATGATCAGGATCCACTCAGATTTACCCACACCTTCAACAATGCCCTTCCTTACCTTCACTCTTTCTATTTGCTTCTTCCAAACACACTGCTTGTAAATTCAGATTCCTTCTTCCTGGGATACAGCTTTTGAAAGCCTGAGAATGTTGGTATTCTGCCCCCACTCTTAAATGATAGCTTTAACAAAGACGTGGTTTCTGGCACCAGGTGTGTGGTATAAATTGGGTTCTAGGAGTTCCCGTCGTGGCTCAGCAGTTAGCAAACCTGACTAGCATCCATGAGGACGCAGGTTTGATCCCGGGCCTTGCTCAGTGGGTTAAGGATCCGGTGTTGCCATGAGCTGTGGTGTAGGTCGCAGACTCGGCTTGGATCCCGAGTTGCAGTGGCTCCGGCGTAGGCTGGTGGCTACAGCTCCAATTAGACCCCTAGCCTGGGAACCTCCTTATGCCAGGGGTGTGGCCCTAAAAAGACCAAAAAAAAAAAAAAAATTGGTTCTAATCCAACCCATGCCCTCAGTTTACTTTTATTTTTATTTATTTTTTGTCTTTTTGTCTTTTTAGGACCGTGCGCACGGCATATGGAAATTCCCAGACTAGGGGTCGAATCAGAGCTACAGCTGCCGGCCTACACCACAGCCACAGCAATGCAGGATCCCAGCTGTGTCTGCGAACTACAGCACAGCTCACAACAACCCTGGGTCCTGAACCCACTGAGGGAGGCCAGGGATCAAACCCGCATCCTCATGGATACTAGTTGGGTTTGTTACCACTGAGCCACGATGGGAGCGCCAATGCCCTCAGTTTATAAAATGAGCTCATTATTGTTGTCTCCTGTTCAGGTCAGCAGGCAGGGGTTCTCCATCCCCTGTCACTGCTATGCAAACCTTTCCTTGGCTCTGGCTTAATTCCATGTGTCAGGCTCGCTGGACATGTGGAGGCGGCCCACTCCCTGGCCTGCCTTTCCTGCTCGCCCCTCCAGCTTTCAGGCCCCCTTTGTGGTTGCTGGCTCTTGGGAATTTCTTTGTCTTCAGAGTTCAGGTCTGCATTAATTCTTTTTTTTTTTTTTTTTTTTTGCTATTTCTTGGGCCGCTTCCATGGCATATGGAGGTTTCCAAGCTCGGGGTCTAATCGGAGCTGTAGCTGCCAGCCTACACCAGAGCCATAGCAACGCGGGATCCGAGCCGCGTCTGCAACCTACACCACAGCTCACCGGCAACGCCGGATCGTTAATCCACTAAGCAAGGGCAGGGACCGAACCCGCAACCTCATGGTTCCTAGTCAGATTCGTTAACCACTGCGCCACGACAGGAACTCCTGCATTAATTCTTATCTTGCATTTCTAGGTGTTTTGTAGCAGGAAGTTTTTCCACTGGCCCAGTCTGCCTTTCCGTGGATCCTCTGAGAATAATGCATTTTTCTTTTCACGCTGTATCTTGAAAATATTTAAAATAATTAAAATCAGATTAAAACAGGAAATCTGAGTCTTCAGTTCAACTTCTGGTTCTATGGGATCTTGGTTTTCCACAACATATGGCCTTTAAATGATTGTTCTATTGTATGCCTTTGAAATCCATAGCTAAATGACCGCCTGGGTGTGAGATCCCAGGCCTGGAGAGGAGAGAACAGACTTCAGGCAGGGCATCTCCCATCAAGGCTGCCTGCCTGTGGCAGACACACACCGAGGTATCAGCAACTCACTCCCGGAGTTCCTGTTGTGGCTCAGCAGGTTAGGATCCCGACATAGGGTCAGGAGGATTTGGGTTCAAGGCCTGGCCTTGCTCAGTGTGCTGAGGATCGGGTGATGCTGAAAGCTTGGTGTGGGTCACAGACCTTGTTTTTGGCATTGCTGTGGCTGTGTCACAGGCCAGCAGCTGCAGCTCCGATTCCACCCCTGGCCCAGGAACTTCCATATGCTGCAGGTGAGACCATAAAAAGGAAAAGAAAACCCCAAACCAGCCTCCCCCCCCCAAACAAAAAGGAAATTCACTCCCTGTTCAGACTCTGGGTCTTCACTCCCAGAATAGCCAACGCACTTCTCCAAGCTTTGATTTGTAGCTTCGAAGAAGATAGATCAGAAAAAGTGACCTAAAAGGACGGAGCAGTTACTCACTAGGCAGAAAGGAGAGAGAATATCTTTTTGTATGCTTATTGTCTAGTTGCTGATTCCTTTCATGTAAAAGCAAATGACTTCCTTATTTTTTTCTATGAAAATGCTTCTGGCCCACTGGAGGAACATGACATGGTGTAGCCAACTGGATTCTGTCTCTTTTGATCGGTTAACTTTTGGTGTATAACAGACCATTGCAAAACAGTGCTTTGGACTCAACACACACGCCCCACACGAGTTCCATCTTCCAGTAGGCTCTCCCAGGCCTCTCTGAACAGTGATGTTAGCCTTCCAGAGGGCAGCAAAAAAAAAGGGAAGCTCATTGCACCAGCACTTGTTAGGCCCCTGTTTGCATTGTGTTGGTTAATGTCCTAGGGGTAAAGCAATCATCTGATTGGAGGAGATGAGAGTCACATGGCAGAAGGGCCTATGTGTGGGGATGGAGATAACTTTTGGGCATTGTTGTCAAATGCTACGATATAAAAAATTTCACTGTTTCGGTGTCTATGTCTGTATGTTCAACATACCTGAGGGTGTTTATCTCACTGCCCGTTTGCATGATAGAACACTAGCAACGACTGAAATGCACATGTGTTGGGGAGAAATAACAAAAGCAACTGTGCTGCTGAAGAGCATCACACAGTTAAAGGCGAATGACAGAGTCATGCATACGATCCTAAAAAGACCATATATAGTATTTATTTATTTGGGATTAATCCTTTAAAAATTTTTTATTAGAGTACAGTTGATTTCCAGTGTTGTTAGTTTCAATCGTACAGCAAAGTGATTCTGTTATACGTGTGTATATCCATACTTTTTCAGATTCGTTTCCATTCTCAGTTATTATAAGATATTGAGTATAGGTCCCTGGGCTATGCAGTAGGTCCTTGTTGCCTATCTATTTTATATACAGTACAGAAAGCTCATTTCAATACTATAACTAATAAGTTATCTATTTTATATAGAGTCGTGTGTATATGTTAATCCCAGACTCCTAATTTATCCCAAACGCCTAATTTACCCCTCCCCCACTTCCTGTTCCGTAACCATAAGTTTGTTTTCAAAGTCAGTGAGTCTATTTCTGTCTGGTAAATAAATTCATTTGTATCATTTTTTAAAGATTCTACACATAAGCATGTCATATATTTGGCTTTGTCTGATTTACTTCACTTAGTATGATAATATCTAGGACCATCCATGTTGCTGCAGAGAGCATTATTTCATTCTTTTTTATGACTGAGTAATATTCTACTGTACATATGTATGTAAGTGTGTGTGTGTGTGTGTGTGTGTGTGTCACATCTTCTTTATCCACTCAGCTACTGATGGATACTTAGCCATGTCTTGGCCATTATAAATAGGGCTGCTGTGAACACTGGGCTTTGAATTATAGTGTGTAAATTTTATATATATATATATATATGTATGTATATGTATGTGTATCTATGTATATAGTTTTTTGAATTAGAGTTTTTCCTGGATATATGCCTGGGAGTGAGGTCACTGGATCATAGGCCAACTCTATTTTTAGTTTTGAAGGAACCTCCATACAGTTCTCTATTGTGGCTGCACCAATTTACATTTTTACCAGCAGCGTAGGAAGGTTCCTGTTTCTCCACATCCTCGTTAGCATTTATTACTGTAGACTTTTGATGATGGCCATTCAGACAGATGTGAGGTGATACCTCATTGTAGTTTCTGGGTTATTTTTGCTTTTTAGTGCCCACCTGTGGCATAGGGAATCCCCAGCCTAGGGGTCTATCGGGCCTACGACCACAGCCAGGCGAGATCTGAACGGCATCTGCCTCCTACACCACAGCTTACGGCCATGCTGGATCCGTAACCCACTGAGCAAGGCCAGGGATCAAGCCTGTATCCTCACGGATCCTAGTTGGATTTGTTTCCGCTGCACCACAACAGGAACTCTGCTCATTGTAGTTTCGATTTGCGTTTCTCTAACAATTAGCAATGTTGAGGATTAAAAAGACATTTTTAAACTAAAAAATCCAGTTGCTGAATTACACAGACTCCACACCTCCCTTCATATACAAGAACTAAATTCCTGCAGGTACATTACGTCATATCGCGTATGCGTGTGACCAGATGTTGAGAGCTAGATACTTCTGATGGAGAACAGCAGTGACCTCTGAGGAGGGGCTGGGCTTGAGTGGCAGTCAAGAGGAATTGTGCCTCATTTTTTGGTGTATCATTTGTATTTTTTACCAAATGAATGCCTTTACATATTGCATATTTAACAATGAGTAAAATTTAAATTTGAACACAAACAAAGGAATAACTTAGTATGATGCTCCCAAGCTGGGCTTCAGCCTCAGCCTTCGTGGAACTTCAGACATCTGTGCCCAGAGATTTCTTCTCCTTTCTTCCTTCCCGCCTTCCCTCTGTCACACGTGCTTCTTGATTGGAGGGTTTCAAGGTTAGTAAACCCGATCTGAGTAAGGGCAAGCTTCTGGGACTTCTCTTCAAAATACAGCACTCAGCCTAGTCATTATGGTACCCCAAGTGCCAGCCGGTGAAATTCCTCTTTGTGTTGTGTTGGGGTCCTGGCTGCAAATACAGTGCAAAATATTATGGTATCATTTTTTTCCTAAACAATTTCAACATAGTCTGAAGTGGGTTGGTAATTCCTCTTTTGTGAAGCATTCGTGTTTAGTGAATTACAATTTCGAGGCTGACAGAAGTAGAGATTAAATTGTTGCCATTTCCTGTTCATTCCAGTTAAATTTTTTATCTTCTGGAATTTCTGATATTTCCACAGTGTGGTGTACAAAGTTAGTCCACTGTCCAGAGGGACTATTTCTTATTCTCTGTCTATACGACCCCTTTGAGGCTCTGTGGGAAAGGAGCGATGCCAGACAAAATACCAGAGTTATCTCTTTGGCATGCCTATATAACTTACCCAATGCAGGGCACAGATGCTTCATTTTCCTGACCAATTAAAATAGAAACAAACAGAAACCAAGAGTAAAAACTCATAGCAATTATAATCATTTGTTTCAGAAATCACTGCATATTAGTGATAATTATGTAGTAGTATTTTTATTGATTCTGTGTGTCTATGCCTATTGATATGTTCGTATTATTGATTTATTATCCTGAAGAGAAAACTTAAAACTACTGTGACAAAAAAAAGTTTGAAAAAAACCCTGTGGTGCTGTCCATCGACAGAGGGATGGATAAAGAAGCTGTGGTACATATATGCAATGAAATATTAATTACTCAGCAATAAAAAAGAATGAAATAATACCATTTGCAGCAATACGGATGGACCTAGATATTGTCATACTAAGTAAGTCAGAGAAAGACAAATAGCGTATGAGATGACTAATACGTGGAAACTAATCAAAAATGATATAAATTGTATTCACAAAACAGAGAATAGACTTAAAGATTTTGAAAATGAAACTTACAGTTACCAAAGGGGAAGGACAAATTTGGAGGTTGGGATTAACATGTACTTACCACTATATATAAAATAGATAAGTGACAAGGACCTACTGTATAGCACAGGGAAATCTACTCGGTACTGTGTAACCACCTGTACGGGAGAAGAATCTGAAAAGGAATGGCTCTATGGTTATGTATAACTGATTCCCTTGGCTGTATACCTGAAACTAACACACATTCTAGGTCAACTATACTCCACAAAAATTAAAAACAAAAGAAAACAAAAAACCCTGTGTGTGGAGGTTCCTTGGCACCTTAGCAGTTAAGGATCCAGCATGGTCACTGCTGTGACTCTGGTCACTGCTGTGGTGCAGGTTTGATCCCTGGCCTGAGAATGTGCGCACGCCATCGGCTTGGCCCCAAACAAAACAAAACAAAACAGAAAACAAAAAACCTGTGTCAACTTGCAGGTTTAAAAATTCTGCACTCTTTTTCTCTCCTCCTTTCCTTTTCTTGTGTCTAGGTATGTTCAGTTTTTCTGTAGAACGAACACATGCACACCCACCCCCCACCCCGTTGTTCACTAGAGCTCAAGGGGAGAGCTCTTTCCGACAAGCATAAAGCAGGTGTGCACTGCTCATCAACACCTGACTCAGGTCATTTTTTTGTGCATTTGGAGGGATTATCCAATCTCTGAGGAAACGTTGCCTTTTAGATTTTTTTGGTTTGACGTTAGAGAACCAATGACACTAATTGGGTAGGACGCACTTATGAATTATGAGATGTGACATGGAGGTGATTTAATAAAGCTTCTTGATTCAGGGGTATCTGTGGGGCTTCTATTTAGATCATAACTCTTTAGAGCATCGTGGGTTCACTGTAAGTGCTGGAGGGCTTATTGAGGGAAATATTGCAACCAAGGCAGGTGTAAAGAATTTTGCTATTAATGCTTAAAAATTTCTTTCAGACTAGATAAAACAATTGGTTAAAAATCAAAACTATTAAAACATTTCACAAATTAATATAAGATGACGATTATTTATGGGCAGCAACCATAAGCAAAGCAAATGGGCTGACAGAGACCGTTCTGGACAAGCAAAGTCACAGTGTAATTGGTCAAAATGTTTTCCATATGTCAATGGAATATTAATATATACATAAACTTTCCCTGTTAATAAATCCATTTACTGTTAAATATTTGGATGTTATAGTGAGAGTTCTGTAAATATTTAATTTTGACGTTCACTCAATTTGCCTAAAAGTGATTGAGATTATTTTATATCCACATTTTTAGTCCAGATAAATGAATGCAGTTTAGTGTTTATGTCAACTCCATCACTGAAAGTTTCAGTTAATACTGACATGTTAGTTTCTGGAAGGGTGTTTATTCTAAAGGTCCGAATTTTCATTTAGCAAAGATGATCCATCTGCTAGATTTTGGTTGACATTGGTTTCATGTTTAAAGTCTACTCCATCTAATAATATGAGTTTAAAAGAGTATAGACTAGTGCACATAAGACACACTGGTTCTGATGCTCTTCTCTGCACTCCTTTCATTACCTGATACGCTGTATTATTGACACACAGATTTTTGTGTGTGATAACTTCCAGCTCACTTCTATTTACCTCCTCCTGGGTTTATTTACATGCGGGCATTGTGCTAATTAGCTCTGGGGAGGGAGGAGGGAGATTTCTGTACATGCTCTTCGTGTGGCTCCATGAAGAGATGGTCCTTGTACCTGGAAGAGCTTTATCTTTCATTCATTACCTTCAGTAAACATCAACCTGTCCCTTCAGTGGCCAACTGCTGTTTCACAGCTTCTAGTGAGGAGCTGAGCAATTTGCCAAATTAATTTTCTCTCCTAGTTCTCGGTGGGTAATACCTAAGCGTACACATTCTTAACTGGATGACTTTTTCTCCCTCTTTCCTTCCTTCCTTCCTCCCTCCCTTCCTTCCTTCCTTCCTTCCTTCCTTCCTTCCTTCCTTCCTTCCTTCCTTCCTTCCTTTCCTTCCTTTCTTTCCTTCTTTCTCTCTGTCACACCCTTGGCATGTGGAAGTTCCTGGACCAGGGACTGAACCTTCGCCACAGTAGCAACCCAAGCAGCTGCAGTGACAATGCCAGATTCTTAACCTGCTGCACCACACGGGACCTCCCGGATGACTTCTCAAAAGTATGCTTCACAAGGTGGAAAAGTTGATGATGAGAAAGGACTACCTTTTCTGTCCTTCATGACTGATTTTTACAGTTTATTGGAAATTGTGTTCTTGGGGTTACCTCATGGGAAAGTTTTTTAAGATCTTTGGCCAATTTTGCATTCATTGAAAGCAAGATTTATCGACTTGTTTACACTTGAGGGTTTATATCTGGTCACTGGACTGTAATGAGGAAGATAGTAGGTTCTGAAAACAATCTTTCTAGATGTTTCCAGAGAGAACAGCCTTACTGTGGCTATGTTCTTACTCATACCCTTTGGGTTCCTTTCTGTCTAGACAGAGTTCTCACAATTGTAACATCTAAGTGTTTGTATTTAATCCCCCCCCCCCCAAAAAAAACTTCCAGCAAAATCCCTGACAAACTTTCTGGAAGTCAGCAGTGACTAGGGGAGATTCTACGTCTACACGAGCTTCCTGGGAGGGTTAACACACTCTGGCTCTTGAAATCTCTTTAGGGCAGACACAGGAATCTTATTCAGATTTCCTTCCACACACAACATCAATAAATATGGAAATTAAGGTTGCAAATCTCACTTCTGATGAAACAATATGCTCCCTAAATTCAGTTAATTGTAAGGTACTTAGTGTTGAAAGACAAAGATATGCTAATCTTATTAAAATATGCCTGGTTAAATTTAGCTATAAATTCCATTCCGTGTCTCCTGCTTTATACATTGTTCCAAGTCAGAAATGTCTGGAAAGAAACCACCCACTGAGCAGGATACAGAGTTAGTAATTTGGAAAGGTGAAAAGTTTAATTATGAGTCTATCTTCTGGGAAAAAAGTGAAACACGGCTGAATTCTTAATTTTTTTTTGTTTGTTTAGATTAAACCACCTGAAGGGCTCTCTCAGGTTGTCTACATTTTTATCACTCCCGACGGTCACAAAAGCTTTTAACATTTTTTCTCTTTCATTTGAATCGAAGTTGTTTTTAGTATATACAAACGGGGAAAAGCGCTTTAACTAGAGTTCAACACTGTTTAGACCGACTCGATCAATTTTTAACTTTCCAGATAATTAAAGAGTACAGAATACTGAATTGTAGCTAAAGGCTTGGCCGCAGATTTAGAGACCAGGCATTTCGATCTTTCTTTGGGGGGGAGCCGAGAATGTGGACGTTCCTGGGCTAAGGACTGAATCCACGCCATAGCAGGGACCTGAGCCTCTGCAATGACAATGCGGGGTCCTCAACCCACTGTGCCACAAGGCAACTCCAGAGATTTCAATTGTGACTTCTTGGCTCATCTTGTGTAACTGTGTAGGCATCATGGAGCTTCTTGATACCTTCATTTCTTTGTATGTCATCTGGGCTAAAAGAATGACGTACCAGCTTCCTGGCTATCCGAAAGAAGAGTGTTCCCGTGAAAGCTTTTGTAAGCTGAAATGGCGTAAATCGAGAAGCAATTACCTCAGGACACAGCTTGCTAACAAATGCACGGAACGAATGAAGATCAAGCACAGATGCTCAGAGACTCAGCTCAAAGCTCTGGCAGCTTAAAGCTGAGAGGCTGAGTGTGGCTCTGGGGAAGGAGCTTGGCAGTGCTGCTTAGCCCCTCGACAGCAGCTCCCTGCAACACATGCTGAGCGCTCTTGTTACTTTGGGCCCTTTTTCCCTAAAAGTGATCTTTCAGTTATCAAAAACTGGTACCAGTGTAGGTTTTTTTTTTTTTTTTTTTAAAAGCAAAGTGAGCATTTGAAATGCAAGGGATACCTGTATTTAAAAAAGGGCTTTTAATTTATTCTTGAATTTTTTTTTTTTAAGGC